>NC_088130.1:29464542-30963914 GCF_036370855.1 Dromaius novaehollandiae
GGAAACAAACAGTAGTATTAGGAGGCTGCTTAAAAAGAAGGGGAAGGAATAACAGATATATATATTTTTACATTTATGGGAAAACATATTATTAGGGGTTTTTTATTTATTCAGTTTTTATTTTTTCGTAGGGAAGCACTTCTTAATTCAAATGGAGAGCTAGTTCTGTTTGGCAAAAAGTTTGGATGATCCTCCCCCATATACTCTAGCCCTGCAGCCATCACCATTGCAACGTTCAGCTTGTACTGAACTTTTGTTCTGATCTTAAGAGCTGCTTTGACCAGATCACACACCCCACAGAGATCAGACAGTGAAGCTAGCTTCAGGATTTTTTGAAGGCTCTTTTGTAACCTGTACCCGGTCTTGCTGCCCATACAACTGTTGTTTTAACTTCTGCCTCCACTTTTCTATTCCTGCCTGTGTTCTTTCTTTTACAGGACACAAGATAAAAGGAGTCCAGCTCGGCCAAAGAGGATATATTTTATCTTGAAATACACTAGTGTGTGTAACCAGTTTGCCAAATGAGTACATGCTGATTATGGAGCTCTTAGTAAAATAAATACCCTCTCTTACAAAACTGAATTGGATTTGCCCCTCTGAGGGGCTAGGGAAGAACTTGACTGCAGGCCAGAGGAATGAATCCAGGATGCTAAGTTATAAGTTATATGCTGTCCTTGTTTTATTCCAGCAACTGAACTGCCAGCAGCAGAGAAAATGCTGTCGTTTCTCATCTTCTACTCTTTTCTCTTCATTTTTGTGCATGTACCCAGTTTTCCTTTAATTTTTTGTTTGACAGTGTAGAACAAGGAAACTCAATCTCCCTCCCCTAAAATGAATTACTGTTGCAACGGTGACAACAGGATCACAGCACAGGCTTCTAAAAACAGTGACATCCTAAAACACAAAAGGAGGAGATATTCTAAGATCCCCAGTGCAAGCCTCATGGACAGGCTGCCTAGGCAGAAGCCCTGTCTTCCCTGCAGGACAGCTCCACCCAAGGCATGTTACTAGACTACCTTTAACAGGCTGTAAATAGTGAAGGGTTTCTAAAGAGAAGGACTGTAATCTCAGGATAGACTAATATTTACCTGTGCTTCGGATAGACTAATATTTACCTCTGCACTTCTGCATGGCTGAAGCTTTGCTTTTGGTGTTAAATATATCATCACGGAGTAACACATTTCATGCCTATTCCCAGTCTTGCTTCTCTACAGTTACGTCCAAACCAGACATCCACAGCTCCTCTAGATGTGCTTAAAGCCATGGAGAAGAAATCACTGCAAGCAAGAGCAAAACATCCATGGACAGGTTGGTGAGGGAAGAAATGCAGCTCAGATTGTTTCATGAAAGTTCCTCTTAAGTTATTCAAACCTAAAGGTGTGTGTGTGGATCAATTGTTTCTTTTTTACCGGATTAATAATCTAAAGGATACTATTTAGTTTCTCAGTACTCGCTCAACAATGCAAAGCATGCAGTAGGCCGAGCTTCCTTGAAACTGCACAAGGAGTTGAGCTTTATATTTTCCTCTTTTTAGTAATCTGTCTTTATACTTCTGAAAAATAAGCTGCGAACACCAGAAATGAATGTTAGCTAATTACCTGTAAATTAAATGCAGTGGGGGGGAAGGAGGGGGGGAAAGAGACAGAATACATACTCTCTTTTCTTGACTTAATATCTTAACCCAAGGGACGACTTACTCATGAAGAACACAGCAATTCAATCTAAATGGTGACAGGTAAAAAATATTGTTCTACATTAAGTGATTTTTACACATCATCTGCATTACAATGCAATATAATACAATATATTGTAATGCAGATTATATGCTAAATACCTTTATGTATAGAGAACACTTTTTTCAGATGCAGAGTGAGTTTTTTTCTTTTTCTGAAGGATGTCCTGGCAATACAGACAAAAACTGCTTTTTCTTTCCAAGGACTACAATAACATATTACAAAGCTTTTTTTCATTAAAACTTTCACTTTCACTAAATAGTGTCCAATTTCACAGCTTATAAAACAAAAACCCATTGGTATCTTACTGTAGAACAAATATGCTTTTAGTTGGCTATTCTTTTGCTGTGTATTTATGAAAAATGAACTTTTCTGTGCTTCTTTACAAACTATGCATCTGATGGACTTTATTTAGAAGCAGTTTTCTTTAGGAAGGTAAAGAGTCAGACCATGAAAGCCAGATTCCCCTTACATATAAGGGAAAACTGGATATAACCAGTGGAAAGTCAAAGCCTTGGTGCCTTATTTCTTATTATTTCTTATTTCTTCATTGACAATAATTTTTACTGAAATCTTTTATTCATCTTTCAGAAGAAACATAACAGTATGAACTACACATGAATAACAGCCAATGACACTGATGACTAAAAATGAGCATACCAGGAAAACTAAAGTAATCTAAATACGTAATAGCTCGTACTATCGGTTGAGTGGTAGTTAAGAAACAGCCTATAGGTATGACCAAGTCCCTGCTCTCACTGAAATTAATGGCAAAACTCACTGCAGTCATTTCCTACACTCAACATGGATGGGGTGTGTGTGTCTGTGAATAACACAAGAATGTATGCCCTGATCGACAAAAATAAACCTTTTTAATGGTGAACACTGATATACAGTTGTTTTCATGTGCAGTTACAAATGATACTATTCTTTTTTCTTTTCGAAAAAATTAGAACATTATAGATTAATGAAATGTTTAAAAAAACCTACTGAAACTGCAAATAAAAGAACTGAGGAAAAATAGCCATGAAAAATATGGCTGCTTACTCAAATGTAACTTTGCTACACTGCATTCACGCATTACAGTTAAGAACTGATAATTTTTTTTAATCGAGAACTGAATTTTGTGTTAAGTGACTTTTTAAATGAAGAATACCAGCTTTGTGAGGAAAAAATTTGACTTTAAATATACATATACACATATATGTATACAGAGAGATATTCCAAACATTAGAAATCTGGGGAAAAAAAGAATTACTGCCATAGTACTTCAGGCAAATGAGAGCATTTGTCTCGGTCTTTAATCTTCTTCTCTGGACCAGATTTCTCAGCTAAACTTCCTCTCTCTCATATGGCAGTTCAGCAAGAGTACTGAAAATTACAGTATCACAGGGTATATATAGTCTAGTTATGGAGCCTATAGAGATACTGAGCTTAGACGAATATAGAGGCAGGAGGTATTCAAACTGTAGCTCCCATAAGGCCAGATGGCAGAAGATGGAAATTTTCATTTTATAGCCACAAATATACAGCTTTTTCTCAAAAAGTCAACAAAAGTCCTGTTTTATTAATTCTAATAACGATCATCTCCAAGTGCCATACACAGTCCCTGGACCCCTTTTCAGCGTAAGCATCTGTAACACTTGCTTTCTCAGTCAATTGGCAAGGTTCAGCCAAGAGCGGCACTCCTCCAAGAACATCGATTAATGGCTGAATGAGCCTCTTGACTACCACTTAGTACTACAATTCACTGCAATACAAAATGAGGAGCCCAGACAACTCTATAGCCCATTTGTCATATACTACCCACTGATGAAAATAATAAAAAAATGACTATCTACATTAGAAGATAATCATGCCTTGAAAAAAAATCCTCCCAAGCGCCAGTGTCTGGGCTTCAAAGACCTTCTCATCCTCATCACCAGTAAGAAACTTCCCACGGACCAACAAACAGCAGATGGATGGGACCTTGCCAGGGCAACAGAGTTAAACAGTTGCCTCCCTCATTTCTCAAACAGCCACAGCCAATGTCCCTCACAACAAAAATCATCAGTCGCCTTAGATCTTCCCACACCCATTGCATTGCACACCTCCCATTTCTGGTAATAATTAGAAAGTCACTTTTATTTTTCTGATGAATACTGAAAAGCATGAACTCAACTGAGACTTTTTATATATGATCTCATAACCTGCTATAATTTCCTTCAGACCCTAACTCTAGATATCATCCGCAGCTCCAGGAGGGAGGGCCAGAAGTCCATTACCATTCCCTTCACTCATACTCCTCTGCTGCACAGGTGTGCACTATTTTATGTTCGCAAATTGTCCAACTGATTAGCATAATTAGATTAACCCCAGAACAACTATTTTCAACATATGCATAACCTGAAAACCGTTGTTCTGTTTCTGATCTGAGAAAAAGTTTATGTGGCTGAATGCTTGTCTGATTTTGAACTACATCAACCGGTCTTCAAGAAGCATGCTTCTTCATAAAAATTGTAAAGTGCCTCACCGATATTAGTTAAGCATCACAAACCCTGTGAGGGAGGATGCTCACATATGAAAAAAACTGAAGTCAAAATGAGAATTCTCCAAAATAATCTCTGTATTTGGATGCCTCATTGACTGATACACAGTGATATTTCATAATATTTAATAATTCTTATGGGACAGTATATATTAATTAAAACCTAGGAATATTAAGCAGACTATCCTTCAAAGCGCTGCTGTGAAGCAAAATGAATAAATACTCTCTCAATTTTATGGGTGAAAAAGTTGAAACAAAAAGAGTCAATAACTTGGCCAATGGCACAATGAATTGAGAATACAGTAGGACGCAAATCCAGACCATCTGACTCACAACCTCGTGCTCCTTCCTTCAAAGCATGTTGCTTTATTGCAACGACAGCTCCCAAATTCCTTCAGATACAGTTGTTAGCACTTGGTAGATCTAAGATGTAGGCCCTCGGTATCTCAACTGCAAAACCACAGAACAGGCACCATCTCTTCTGTTTAACAGTGACACTAATATTGTTTTAAGCAACTTGTCCAGACTTGTGCAGGATATTTGAGACAGAGGTGGATCTAATGCCTTTAACAGAAGGCATTTACCTGCCCAGACTACAAGACAATCTCCAGACTAGCCTTGGTGCCTGTTATCTAGCCTTCTTGTCGTATGGCCAAAGGAGGCAAAGAGCTGTAGATCTGAGGCTTCATTCCATAAATAACATGGTTTGCTCCATTCGAGAATCCTGTGCTCTTCTCATAGGATCAATGTGCTATATGTTGTTTGCAACAACAACTTTTCTAGAATGATTGATTATAAATTTCACATAATTATTAAGTTCTTGCTTAGGGTAGCAGTAATCATTCTGTAAAGTGTATCCTAAAGATACTTCATTCTTTTTAAATACTGAGTCATCATGAAGAAGTAAATTCCGCAGTGAAAAGCTAAGTAACCTCATATTTGCAACTGCGAAGGTATAACAAGCAGTTAACAGTTCCTTATTGTATCTAGTTTATTTGAGGAATTTTCCTGAAGTGCCAAATGGAACTGCCTGCTTCTGCTTCTTTTTTGCTTAATGAAATGGATCTCCCCCCATAAGGACATTACCTGATTCAATCCCTTAAATGTATTATCTGTGCAGAACTTAAGAGATGTAATAAACACAGTAAAGATCAAATAACGAATATATAATACACAACCCTATGTTTTGATCTATGCTCAGGAGACTGAGCAGAATGGTTGGATAAGGTATACGAGCAAATCAAAGACAAATGACTTAGCATGTTCAGCTACCTGTCCCATAGGTGTAGTTTTATAAACATATTTCTTTCTGTATCTATTAACAACAATTCCAAATCTAATTTCTTATACATTATCTCAGATTTTTTTTTTCCACTACTAGGTGTATCAACTTTTCTTTTGGCCTCTTTAGCCCTTCTAACAGGACAATGCCTTCTTGTCCTCTTTCAGCTGCTTTGGAAATTATGGTCCTAATTTGCCTGACAGTTTCCTGACTTTGACGGTCAGAAATCTCAGGGGTAAGAACCGTATATGTTTCTTGAACTACATTTTATTCACTGGAAGTGCAACTTAAAGGATCCAAAACTACACACAAATTGGGCTGAATTTAGCAAAAACAAAACAGAAGCATTCTATTTCAGCTGTTTCGAACCAACAAAAAAGGTTGGGGGAGTTTTCTCCTTTGGGAACAATATAAAATTTTAATTAATGGTTAAGAACGATTAAACCTCTAACATGAAATAAAATATTCCCAAATTATTTCTTCATTTCATTGACAAAAATAAATTTTGTATAAACATTTTCCCCCAATTTCTCTTTGTTGGCTTAATTAGCAACTGGAAAAAACAAGCAGAACTGTACAAATGATCTAAGAATACTATTTTTTTTAACCTAGATACTAGAGAGATATTACAGCAACTTCTAGGAACTCAGATCTCTCAGCAAGTGTATGTTCTCAGAAATGGCTAACATGTCTTGCTCAAAATTTTATTTCCTCTTAAATGACAATGCGTTAGTCAGCCAAAATGAAAAATTAGTCTTATTATCTAAATAAAAAGAATACTGATAGGCATTTTATGTTCTTCGCAGTCTGTTCCTAGTATACTACTTAGTTCAATTCACAAAGAATCATTTGTTCCTTAGCTAAGCTGTTCCCAGAGGACAAAAATAATGATTCCTGAGGCTTTTCTTTAAACTATAGCACCACAGCGATCAGCATGCACAGATCTGAAGCTGTCAGTCAGCTACCAGACTGCTCCTCACAAATGACTTGTTACCTCCTCCAGAACAAGCTGGACCGCTCTGTCCCTGACCCTCATCTGTTTTTGTTTTTTTTTTTTTTAATGGACATTCCTCCTTTCCCAGGTAGTCCTGTCTTAAGCAGCATGAAAAGTTAGTTTGAATGGAAAATCAGAGGAATTTGCTCTTTCACCATCTTCCTTAGTTTTCTCTTTCTAATTTCTCTGTGCTCTCCAGAGCTCCCGCATGTGCATTTGGAAACAGGAATTGTAGAAGTGGGACTGTGTGCATCAAAAGTAAACAGTCAACAGGTTCCTCCTCTTTTTCCCCATCACTTTTCTTCCACTATTGAACTGCCATCCTGTTCTTTGTAATTTTTGTTTAAAAAACCCAACAAGAAGCTTAAGCTAATCAAAATGTTAGTACATGATTAGGACCACACTTGGTTATTTTTATACTGGGTTACTGTGCAAAGATCAGGCCACCTGCTATGAGAGCACTGTTTAACACACAGTTAACGCTGTCACTGGTGATAATAATTGTGTGTCCAAACTGAACTGGCGCTACTGTAATTCATGGCACACACATACAGTGGCACAGCATTACAATATGGCCTCTTTATGTGCTCAATTGTACAAATAAACTCAGTAATGTAATAGTATCCCGTTTCTCATAATGCAACAAAACATCCCAAAATGTATCTATCAGCTACACTGGAAACACCCTGTTACATGAACTACACTCACTGCTAACCACACTGCTAATATAATCAAGGCTCAACTGAGTTTAGCTGTTGTTGCTGTGCAAACAACTTCCCTAACCACATCCTTATGTTCTTGTTCATCATTTGCCCTACACTTTTATCATTAAAAAAAATAACTCGCATGCTCCAAAAGGATGCTAAAAGTCTGAACTGAACAGTTCCGAGACACAAAGAGTTGGATCTAGTACTAATAACGTCCATGATGAGCATGAATTAATCTCTACAAAGGCCAAAAAAGGCAACGAAATATTTTTAAATACTGTAATTTTTCTGAGTGTGTTTCAGAGTGACAATCATGAGAGTATATTCCTATATGTATTATATATCCGCTGGCATAGGGAATGGATAAAAACTTGAAACTGAAGTCCTCTGCATTTCCATAGGGAAAACAGTATGTAAGCAGAAGCAATGCAAACTCTTCACATATGCTCTGCTTCCTCCGATGCACCAGATGCAAATTCAAAAGCAGTGCACAGAACTAAATTTCTATGCCAGTTTAAACTTTGGCTTATTTTCAAAGATGACAAATTAATGCCAGCATTTTACCCATGGGGAACCTGCTCATTACATCTTGCACAGAGACCATTCAACGTTTAGACGTGTTTACGCCTACCCACCCATCATTATGTTGCTACATGTGAACACTGCTGAACTTTATGGGGTAACAGATGATTTACCAGTAGAACAAACTGAATCAAAACGACTCATGAATAAAAATCATGTCCATGCTTCACAACTTGCCAGCTTCCTCTCAAATTTCTCTTTCCCTCTATGTAGAAACAGGAACTGCTCTTCCCCATCTCCCACTTTCTCCTGCTGCTTGAGGTGTCTCAGTCCATTACTAGCCTTTCCTCTTGAGGCTCTCCTCATGCTTTCCACTACCCATTTTGTAGCGCACACAGAAATAACTGTGGTAGAAGTGTGATATATATGGAGCTACAAAAATAACTGACAACTCAACTGGTTCTCTTGGAGTTTTGTAAGGGGGGAAAAAACCCTCTAAAAATATTTAAATCTACTGGAGTCTAAGAAAAGATTTTTTGGCAGAACTGAAACAAATGTCCAAATGAATTTACTTTTTGAATTGGTGCTTTAAACAGTTCCTGAAAAAGCTAAATCATGTAATGATATTTTTTGAGCAAAACAATGTACTAAAGCAATATGAATTTACAGAATGGTTAAATGAATCGGAATCTGCATCTTTTCTTTGGCAAAAGTAGAAGAAATTTTTGCCTAAAAGAAAGTTTTGCCCAGATCTATGTCTATACAGAGGATGCCAGATGAAGGTACATGCAAGATTCATGGGGATAAGGCATTTTCAATAGAGTACTGCTACCTCTAAAAGCTGTTTCAGCCATGAGGAACAGAAGAAGCTCAGCTACAGAAAATACAAATCTCAGTGGGGTCCTCAGTCTAACCTGCTCCACCCACACAAAAGAAACCACAGCCAAAGAAAGAGACCCCCTCCAAACAACATTCCGAAACAAAAAACAGAACAACTTACTGTCTTCTTCAACATTTTGACGGCGTAAGGTTTCTGGGTCCCTTTCTGCCTGCATCTGTAGACAACGGATGTAGCCCCACTAAATTAAAAAAAAAAAAAAAAAAAAAAAAAAGGAAGAATAGTTGTACATACACCTCTTTGAACACATCAATAAACAGAGCTGCCTAACTCATTTCATTGTTGGTCACAGCTGAAACTACATTTTCTACTTCTCCCTGTTTGGAAGCAAAGACACCTCAATTTTTCCCCAAAGGTGCAAGCAAAAACAGTGTAAAAACTGCTCTCTATTAGACCAGTGAACTTCAGTGGTTATTCAGTCAACAGAAACTGCAAGAGCTCAAGATACTTTTCTGGTCGTATCTTTTTCGGCTCCTGAATCATTCTGGCAGTCTCTTTAAGACAGTGAGGAAAGTAATCTGGCCCCAAATCTGTACCAACCAACATTGTCTCTGCTAAGGCAATCTATTTGCAACAATTAGCTGAGTTTTTTTTAAACAATGTTGGTGGCAGTAATGGGGAGGAGTACAGAGTACAGTTGCCCAACTAGGCAAATTTAGGACCAGTCTGAGCAGGCAGAACTCCTCCTTAATTCGGTGGGAACTGATGGTGCTCGTTCATAGCTTGTTCACTGGACTGGGCTCACATTTCCCAGCTGCCTTCAAGGTGCACTTGTTTGAATGCGCCAGGGTTGAGCATTCATAACATAAAATTACAGAACTGCTGGTTGGAAGACACTTCTCCAAGTGGGAGGTTGGACTAAATGACCTTCAGATGCCCAGATCAGGTCAGTTACTGCTGCTTGGGTTACTTGCTGTGCTCTGTTTGGTACTTGCAAGGAAGGGACCTGTACTATAGGAATTGCCCAAATGGATGAAAAAAACTGTGGCAAAACTGTAAAGGTTGCAAATAATTCAGGTAACTTTATCTTCCAGCACATTTACTGTTAGATGTCTTTGAGCATCCTAGCCCCAGCCACCATAAAACAGATGCACTAGAATGCTGCAGGTGAGCACAGGGTTTCAGACACTTCTGAACTGACCGACAGCAGTAAGCATGCAGAATAGAGCAAGCAAATCTGTCCTCACGAGATTTCCATTACTCACTTTAGGACCCGATAGTTCTGAGTAGCTGCAGATCTTTTCACTACAAGGGACTGCCGTTATCACATACAACTTTGTGAATAACAGAGATGGTAGCGCTGCAGTGAAAGAATGCCATATGCACCACACAGTTGAATGCACTGCAGACACCTCTGAACCAGAAGAAACCCAAGTCGCTATAAGAGACACTCACAGGCTATGGCACGACACGCACGTTCTTTGTTTTTAAACAAAGAAATGATTTAGCCGTGTTTGCCTATATACATTAAACCATGCCACAAGGCTTATTATGTGGGGTGCAGTGCTGCATAAAACTGGCTCACACGCTGCCTGCATGCACGTTCTGCACTTGCCTCTCCTCAGCACAGGCAGACCCGGTGCAGGTGCCAGATGGTGCTTGACGTACATACACCCTTACTCTTCTGAGCACCTGGGTGAGCACAGGAACTGGTACTTGACTGAGAATGTGCCTTACAGAAAGACCTCTTCATCAGGAAAGGTCACCTACAGCAAGGTTTACACGGCTCAGTCACCTGAGGGCTTGTGTGCATCAAATGCACATACAGTACTCTTCAGCTCAAATGCTAAAATGATTTGTCTCTTAGAATAGTGTATTGATAAGTGTGTGGGAGTACCGCAAGCCTCAATGACTCCCAGAATCATTACATGAATTTAATTAGATTTCTCCTCCTTGGCCAACTCTCACATGGTTCAGTTTAGCAAGAAAAGAAAAACATACCACATGAAAAAACCCTCAACATCTTTTAAGTACAACTGAAAATGTTAAAAGAAAAGGACCTGCTGTGATAAGGCTTACACCTCCAATATTTCACTACAGCACTGCAACAGGGAAGTCCCTGTATAAACTACAAATCATTTCTCTATCCTGCTTCACATATTCAGAGTGTAATATAAACAATTAAACTAATTAATCTACATATGCTCTTGTTAAGTAGGCAGCAAACTTTCTAGAAATGATTATGTAAACAGTATTTTACAGCTTTATTTGATTGAGGGCACAATCAGATGCGCTACAGTTGATGGAGGGCTATCACTGTCTCTCAGTAATTCTATTTTCAGTGTTTGCTTAACTAGTTTGAAACTTGGCTCTGAAAAGTTTTCCACATGAACAGAAACCCAATCACTACAACATTTTCGATGATTTCACAGAACTGGCTTAATGATGAGATGAACAGCTCATCAAGCAGGGCTGGCTAGCATGGCACCAGCTTTACCAGTTAATTTGGCTGCACCCAAAGCTGGAAAAGTGGTGGCATAGTCCTAGAAAGAGGCATATGACAGCACCAAGAGAAAGGAATTTAAGAAGGAATGTCCTGACAAATCTGTTCCTGTCAGCAAGGAAAGAGATCACCAAGCTAACAGCCAGCATGACCTTTTCTTCCTCTTCCACATTAGAAAACAGGACCAGAAGTCAGAAACAGGGTGGCAACTGCTTGCACCAGTGCTGGTGCAAAGCTCAGCAGACAACTCTTGCAAGTGCAGACCTGACTCCTTTGCTCTTTGGTGATAAGGGGTATCTCTCTCTCTCTCTCTTTTTTTTTTCAAGCAGCCTTTGGGGATCCCTTCCTTTTGATATGTCTATGCAAACAGAGCTGCCTTGTGCACAGAAGTTCATTTTGCTTTGCTCATCTTGGGGCTGTCTGCAGGAGCTTGGCGAGCCTTCTGCTGAACCAGCACATACAGCTTTCCCGGGTCTGTATGACTTGGAGGGTCACCAGTATAATCTGAGTGATTAAAGCCTCAGTCAACAAAAAGCAGTGGAAAGCTTTGGGGGCAAGAAGCGTGTGTAACTGGAAAGCTCAGAGAACTGCTAGTTGATATAACCTCTGCCCTCATCTTGAGTTTTTCAGCATCAAACCTTGACTGTAAACAATGGGACTCTCAGAAGCTGGTTTGGGATCTGTATCAGCTAAACATTTCCTTGACTCTTTTGGTCAGACAACGGAACTACGTAGAAATCAAAAATTCCTGTGGCAACACACATGCCACTTGCAGCAAGCCTGGAATTTCCAGGCAGGCCGAGACTGGGAGCCTCCCGGGGTCTCATGCTCTGCAGCTGGTGCTCCACCTCGCGTGAATAATATTTATGGTGTTACACAAAGAAATCACCTACACTCAACAGTTAAGGCACTTAGCTTAATAATCACGAGATACCAACACCAGGCAATATTTATTCCTACAATGTGGAACAATTTCAACAGAAGAAACTGAGAGCACTCCGAGCCCGAGCAGCTAATAATCACTTGCAGAAGTAGCCTGCAGTGTGTGACTGACAACCAAACCCATTCCCCATTCAGACTAGGAAGCAGAAATGAAGTCTCCCATGCTCCAGATGAGTTTACCAACCACAGGACTATCCACTGGATAGCACTGATGTGTTTCAGATTACTCCTGCCAGCTCTTACCTCTTTGTAGCTGGTGGAAAATAAATAAATAAAATATTGTATTGCATTATTTATGTCTGTGTCTATGTGTCTCTGTATTTATATTTATTTACTTACACAGGTTTAAAAGAGAAGCCACTTTTATTCTGTGCTTGCAAATCTCTTTCTTCTGCATAAAACAGACAGCCTGAATTCAAAGCATAAATTATTTAAAGTTGGCTGGAACAATATAAAAAAAGGCATGTTGTTGGAAATGAAGATAGTTCAGTAACTAAGAGAACAGTAAAAATTAGAATTTCTGCTTTGCTGAAAACATCATCATTCCCTTTTACTGACATATGTATCTCTGTCTGGAAAACAGCTTAATGATTCTGTTAAGATTTATTTTTAAAAGCCCGCATGTAACTGTGAATATGTTAAAAAATAACAACAATAAAGTCAAACAATGCTTTACTATATGCTTTACTACATCATGGGTTTCTGCCCATTTTTGAATTTACAAAAAAGTTTAAGATGCTGTATACATCTTAACTGATGCTACTTGGTCATAATGGGCAATAAAATACTTGCTTCCATATGGTGGGCTGATGGAACTAAGAGCAGTAACAACTCATGAAAAGCCTCATGATGTCCTATATATGAAATATATCACCGCTGCTACACACACTGTTTAGTGCTACCGCAGCGCTACAATTTTACTGCAGTAGAAAACTTCACTGACATGATAAACTTGCTCAGCTATTAGTCCAAAGATTGTGTGAACAATTTAAAGTATTAAAGTATTTAAAGTATTAAAACTGCTTAATACATTAAATCAGACTAAAATCCAATCACTGATCTTTGCACATGTTGCTTTCCATGTAAATTTGAAAGACTTTGAAACATTAAAAATGTACGTGTAAAACTTTTTGCCCTTTAATATACACTTCACTGAGTATTTTGAATGATTTTTCTGCTTACAATGCTTGGTATTACTGAATTCTCAATTATTTTATGGCACTAATTTAGAAATTGAAGTATTTTAAATATTTAAAACAAGCTGAACAGCAAAAGTGGTTACTTGTACACTATACTTGATATAAACATATCAAATAACAAGCAGATTACAGATAATATTTTAATTAATGCTCACAAAGGACCTGAACTAAAGTAAAAGAACTAAACAGACATCTGCACTGACACCAAGGACTGAACCAGGGATCTCCGAAACAAGGAACGTGTGGTAAGCCGAAGAGACTGCCTCCGTGGCTGTGAGCTATGAAAGATTCGTAGCTTCTATAGATGAAGCACAGAGAAAGACAAGGGTAAAAAGCAGTGGAAAAAGTGTATACATATTGTTAAAAATAAAGAGAATAATGTAAATGGATCCTAAAATTAACAAGAAATCAGAAAAAAATGGCATTTAAAGAGAATGACACTTGCATTTTAAAGTCCTTAGATATTGCAGTTGATCAGTGCAGAAAAGACGCATTACCCGAGTATCTGAGTTTAGTAAAGCAGGACTGACTAGGTCAGGCAGACCTGTGAGACCAACAGGTGATGGAGCTGAATTTCCCCGCACAGAGGAAGAAAATGTGGTAGGTTCTGCTTGTGCTAAGGAGTCAAGACAGCAAAGGCGAGAGAAAAGGGAGGCTCACATTTCAAGTACACAAAGTCAAAAATAAGGGTGTCAGCACAGATGGAATGAAGGCAGAGACGTCCATGAGGGATGTTAAGGAGGTGGAAGTGATATTGTGAATTTGCAAATAAAGGCAATAAAGGATAAAATGGAATCTGTGGAATCAGGCAGGGAGCCACTGTGGAGATGGACAGAGAGAGAAGAGCCAAGGCAAGAAAGGACACAATTTGAGCTGGGTTGGAAAAAGCATCTTCTCCCTCACCCCCATGAGAAGCTGCCTCAACAACAAGGGGAACAAAAATGAAACACAGTCACACATCTGTTTGGTCACAGGTAGGCAAGAAAAGTGAATTCTTGGAGCTGCAGTTTCTGTAATAAAATATTTGAAACAGTTACTGACAGCATTTTCACTAAAAGTAGAAAAACTTGTCCTTTCACAAAGTAGGTCAGCATCTCCATACTCACTCATTCCGCTCGCTCATCCCAGGTTTTATAATGCATTTCAAATCAACTCAGTACAAATACACTCCTCCATGTAATCTCATCCAAATTTCATTTGGATTAAATTGCTTAAGTTCTGAATTGATTTTTTTTAAATAGTTTGTGCTTCATGTAGTCACAGAATTATTACACAATCTAGTTTGTCCAATCAAATTAGGTGAAAAAATGAACGGTCCCAAGAAAACTGTGCATAGCACAGAGCCACAGAAATCTCTGCTGTCAGAGGTACAATAACAGATCAAGTCCAATATTGGTTTCCATAAAGAATACTGAGTGTTTCTACAGTTTATAGAAGTACCATAATAAAATACATTACTTCACTCTCTTATGTTCACACCAGGAGGTCAAAATTGATTTAAAGCAATGAAATTACTGTTCTTAGACTTCAAAATTAAATGCCCCATTTGAAGACAGTTAAAAGCTTCGGGCAGAACAAGAAAAGTCACTGACAAAACTACTGGCATCCACACAAGTGAAAATTACATTAAAAAGAAATTACACATTCCATGGTATTATTATTCTTTCATTTAAAAAAGCACATACGTGTAAATTCAGAAATTCTCACAACTTTCACATGAGAACACAGAGAGCATATCAGAACAAAGTTTCTTTTCTACAGTGAACTCGTAAGCAATTTTTAGAGTATTATTCAAATCTGCTTTCTGAAATACAAGCACGAAGAGGGTTCTAAAGTATGTACAGACTACGTAGATGTATGTTATTCCTCCTCCTCTTATGATTTAATGTTGATTCTTTACAAAAGCTTTCAAAAACTCTGAAAGCTTCTTCTAAACATCACTCTCCATGTATATGACTTGCATGCAATTCTGTGCAACTGCAGCCCTCTCTTCCCCCTCATTATATCGCAAGTAATAAATAAAATAGAAAATTTTGCAAAACAAACAAGGAAAAAACAGCCTGAAATCCTATATGAAATTATTAGTAAAAAATTATTATTTGAAGAAGGCAAGGTTCTAGAAAGTATAAAATTATTATTTCAAGAAGGCAAGGTTGATGAAAAAACATACATAGTTCATGAAAAGAAAGGTGATTCCATTGCATTTCAGAATTTTATCAGGTTTGATTTTGACAAGAAAGAAAATCAATACCCTTTCAGAATTTCATTCTATGATTTCTACTATCTGCGTTGATTTTCTAGCATCTGATGTGACAGGACATTTTAGCAATCTACTCCTATTTAGCCTGGCCTGCAAAGGCAATGCAATAGATCAATAAGGTATTTTAGATATTCAGACTTTTCACTGCATTGTATGGACAAAAGTAAAGGACCCTTACAAAAGCACCTGGATAAAAAGGAAGTCAAAGAAGCTTCTTAAAAGAAACATATCATTTTTCTTACATTTTAAGAAGTTGCATCTTCCTAACATTCCCTGTAAAAGGCCTATGCTGCTTTTAAATGCCTCGTAATCAAACTAGCATTTGCCAATATTCTTAAACCTATATCTTCTACAGATAACAATTTATGGAACTGTAATGCCTTAGATGTGGGTTAGGTCGGCTGGGGAAACGCTAACCAAAATGCAGCAGCCCAAGCCACCATTAACGGACCTGAGTGGCTGCTACTCCACAGCTGCAGGGCAGGGGAAGCAGGGGGGCGGCCCGCAGCCCTGGCCTTGGGGCAACTTGCTGGGGCTGTGGTGGCTTATTTCTCCGTAGCCTCCAGTGGGACTCCTCCTTTAGGTTAAGTGGTGCAGGAAATTTAAAGAAACAAAGACCTGTATCGCATGAGGATCCTAAATGCTTTGCCAAATCTGGGGTTACTGCCTTTAAAAATGGTGGACTTTTAGCTAGGGGTTAAGCTACCCATGTTCGGTAACATCCATGTTAACACTACACTATTTCCCCCCCCTCAGATACTACTTCTAAAGTCTCTGTTTTCGCAGTGGGTAAATGTTCAGGACTGAAAACAGATCAAGAGAACTACATATCTTAAAGAGTTTTGACTAATCTGGCTTCCCTGCCTTTAAGTCTGTTATGTCAAAATGCACAACTTCAGCATCAGGAAGTTTAACATATTAGAGAATGGAAGAATATAACCTGACCCCGACTAATTAGAAGTGTCATTATCATTATCTCATACCTTCATTTGAAAGCATGGAAACAAAATTTGAACTGCAGTGAATATCAGAGGTTACCACTTCTTTATGGGTTACACTGCTCTCCTCGGTGTAACTCACTTTTACAAGGGTGCTTCCTGAGCAGTGCTTTTAGTAAGACTGCTGAAATGCAGATGAGAGGTGAAGATTAGTGCACTTAAACAATACGGCACTGAAGAAGAAAAACATATAGAAAATACTAAAGGGGTTCATTCTTTCTCCTTTTTCTTTTGGCCCCTTTCAAATATTTGGGTTAGACTTCACATGAGAACAGCTATACTTCTAGAACAGCAGGGAAGCTTCACAATACCAAAACCAATTTCTTTCTATCAAGTCCGAAAAAAATTTACAACTGAAAGTTGCCTGGAAAAAAAAAAAAAAAGGTGCCTGAAAACCAACTTGCAACAGTGTCAAATTTATTTTTCCACATGAAGCTCTTGCAGTTCAATAGACCTAGGAATTGATTTTGAATATTTTATTTAGAACAGAGTTTTCCCTTGAGACTGTTCTTCCCTTTTCAGGGACAGACTTATCTACTCATGTTTAAGCAGTTCAATGAAAAAGGCAGAACCAGAAAAAGGAGGTAAAAGCCGACCCACTGAACTCCCACTGCTTCCGACAGAACGCAGGTTTCATCCTGCGTATTGAACTTTGAAAACATCAGAGCAAATTTTTGAAACCAGATGCTTAAACTATGTGTGTGAGATGCACCAAATCCTTGGATAAACAGTCATATGCATATTCTCACGGCTACCGATTCTCTGCAGGTACTTGCTACCTGTGTGACACACCGTGCAGCTACCACCCCTCTCTAAGCAGCGCACAAAGCCTGATCACTTGGAACATTTCAGTGAGCACAGCTCCTACGGAATCACACATGCCTTGTTTTAAGCACTCTTCAATCCATTATCTCAGGAGCAGCCCTTTCCTTCATTTTTTCCCTCCTCTTAAGAGGTATTAATGAAGAATAAACATTCCATTCTCATCATTTACTTAATCTTCATGAAGTAGCGTGTGCAAGAAGAAATAGCACTACGCAGTAAAAACTTTTAAAAAGCTTCCGAAATGCTTTGCAAGACCTTTCTTCCTGGACCATTTTAGACTAGCCTGCCTGTTTTTCTCCCTTGAAGACACTCTTTATTAGTCTGGACACCGCTCCAGGAAGCGTTTTAAACAGTGTGCATTTTGAATGGGTGTCAACCTCATTGACTCATGATACTCTCCAGGTGCAGAATACAGACCAATATCTGCACTAAATGACAACAAAATGACAGTATAAACAGCTTCATACAACCCAATAGCTCTTGAAGGCTAGCAAATTTTCCTGGAGTAGCGAAGGGAACCAGAAGAGTTGTTACAGAAATTTGATTATTAGCAGCTTGCTCTGTGTAGAAAAAACTACGCTTTTAAAACCAGACGGGAAATTGCTAGTCATCTCTGCACATCTAAACCAAGCTTTGAACAAAGTTCTTTACCAGCTAATTTAGGCTAAATCATTTCTGGGATACTGCAAGCTCTTGTGCCCATGCTTATCCTGAAGAGCACAAGCAGCCCTCATTTTGTGAAGTTACGCCACTTTCTGTAGCTTGTGCTGTATCAACAATTTGCATGCTACAGCTGCTCTGAAAGAAGTAATTTTTCCAAAAAGTTTACGTATGGTGCCAACCCATGATTCTCTTACGACAAGACAGACAAAGTTTTAAGGTATGACAGATTTTAAATTTCTTTGGGTCTTCTCAGTATATTTTCTTCATTGAATCAGGTGGGACAGCCCTTTTTAAACTAAGGGATAAGAGTGAGAACTGGGTAATGTGAAAGAATTAGGAGCAAAATATTACATTTTGCTAATACTATTTTCTTCTTTAGAGATACCATATTCTTGAAGTAAAATGATAAACTGAAATCACTGATTTCCCATAATAGAATCACTTCTAATCAGTCATTTCTAATATTTCTGTAACAGTCAAAAAAACAACTTAAACCATAATCACAGTGATAACCTGCAGACTACACCTGAACGTAGTTTTGTTGCAGTAATACAATCACTAGAAAAATAGCATTGAGCAGCACTGAACATACTGATACTGTGTAGATGAAACAAAAAAGCAGCTTTTCTAGAAAGCTGAAGGTTTCATTAAGACACTACACTCCACGGCAACTTGTGCCAGCGGGGGCCTCATTTCAATCACAGCGATAAGGTTTGCAGTTATGGTTAGCTTGACGAGCGAATGCCAGCTTCTGCAGGCATGCGGCAGGTGCCAGGCCAGGTCTGCCGTTAATGCCCAACCTCGTCAGCTGGGCAGACGTTGCACCCAGGGGCTGGGGAAGGCCACGTTGCTGAGTAGATCTAGTGCTTCCCTACATACTGGATTTCATCTGTGCATGCGCAGGAATAGTCCTGTGCGCTCCTGAGCTGCCCCTGCCAGTGGGGTGATTCATGCCGCCAACCCTGTCGCCACCTTCCACCCTCCCAGGGGGTAAAGCCGGCAACAGGCCAGAGGCACCACTGTGTGGTTGCAGCTTCTGCTCGGCTTCACCCTTTCCTCTCAACCGTAATTACAAGATTGTCACACACGATGGGCAGAAATCTTATCGGAAGTCAAGACACACTATTCACTGCTTCCATGTTACCCCTTAGGCCGCTGACCCTCTGCAAACCTAAACAAGCCAAAAGCACTGATTTAATCACAAAAAAGACTCAAGTCATATCAATATTGTCTGCTTCTCCTTTACTGCTCTCTAAGGTCTTATAAACTGATCATTTAATAATTTGTTTTAATACTTTTCTAGGTATAGATGTTAGCCTTACTGGATTACAGTCCATGGATTCATTGGTCGTCAACTCCATCCTTTTTTCATTCCCATGTATTTGCTTTTCTACTAGTCTTTTGGGAGCTCTCCTGCCTGTTGTCTGTTCTCAGAGATACCAGCTAAGGAGTCAGATACTGCTCCGGAAAGTGTCTTCAGCATTCGGGGTGAACATCACCAACTTCTCACCAACGTGAGCACCTCTGAGTAACCTAAATATTCTTAAATCTGCTCTATTTGTGCCTTGTTAAAATTGTGTTAACTACTTGGCTACTATTAACTTTTCATGAAGGCCTCAGCTTTCTCTGCCTAATGTTTTATTTGCTTGCCTTCCCTATTACGTAAAGGACTTAACTTTCTTTTTTTCCTCTTCCTCCTAATGTATTTTGCAAATCTATTCCATAGTAAACATTATCAATTTTGCACCTTCAGCTTTTCTTATTCCCAGAGCTAGTGCTGTGTCCTCTGTTCTGTGTTGTTTTTTTCCTGCTTTTTGTGAAATTTCCTTTTTTAAATCTTCATATTGTTTAATAGCTCCCAATGCAGACACATACACTTATAGGAACTTCAAAAGCACGTTCAGAACATTACAGAATCCATCCTTAGTGATCGTGATTACAGACAATCCTGGGAACTGATGATGTATACGCAAGCAAGTGCACGTACAACAAATTACAATTTCAAGAATGTATCATTGCTACTCAATGCTTAAGATGAGGGAGCTTTCTGTAAGTACAAGAATAAAATTACTGTTTTCTAGGGGAAGATTCCAGATCTTCCCCATGAACAGTCCAGTCCATGAACATCTTTATGTAGTCTTTTCTTTAAGTTCCCTAAACCAGCCACTGTGATCAAGCCATTGTTTAATAGGCTGTGTTAGGGAGAGACTGTAGTTTCCAATGATTGCAATATCCATTTTTAAAGGTTTGGGGGCTTTTAGAGCTGTCAGAGTTGTGCTGTAATCCAGGATAACTAATTTAATATAGGCAGGTCTCTACTGCTATATAGAAAGAACTCACCACAGTGGTGCATTACAGATTTAAAACTAAAGGAATTCTTCCATATTCTCCCCAAAGTGCTGAAACTTCAAGTACAGCATACTCTAATGTTTAGTAACTCTAAATTAGAGCAACTCTAATGTTACTTTAACATTTGAAGACGGGCATTTTCAGTCTTTATTAAAATGTAAAATAAAATCACATTTAAGCAGTGTTTGCAACATACCCTGTATAGAATTTACAGATACAATTTTTTTTTCCTAATGTTTAAGAAAAGTTTGCATGATATTTTCAGAGGGAGACTTGGAATGAAAAAGCATAGCCAGTTATGCCCACATACTGGTTCATACACTTCCAGGCCACGACCGTACCATTAGCTCTTGGTGCATCTCAACAGCTGGTGCCAGCACTGCCTGGAAAGTGCGCTCTGAGGCCTGGGCTTCGGCATGCCCATCTGCCACGGCTTGATGCCCCGTTGCTATGAGACCTCTGAAGAGGGCCGTGATGCACAATGATGCACATGATGACGGAGGAAGTCTTTGCCAGAGACCTCTACATCCTTCATAAGGTTGTTGCCAGATAAGCAGGTATTTCGACAGGGCTGTTCAGCAATGTTGCACAACACTTTGTATCTCAGAGAAGATCAAGCACGTCTTTCTTATATAGAGCATTTTCCTCACTTTGTCCAGACACGTGATATTATTTGAGCATCTTACAATAATAGGAAGAAATAAATGTTCTACTACTGTATCCTCAAAGCAGAATTATTGTTCAATTTTGGAACTCATGGTAAGGCCTGTTAAAACAACAAAAAGCATACATGCCCTGTCAGGGAGTAAATTTGTGTTTCTGTAATTTTATGGTATTGCATCTCTAAGAAATTAGCATCTCTCTGTGCACAAGAAGCAAGCAAGACCAAGGAGAAGGAACATGTTACAATAAACAGGCCCAGTTAATTCCAACCCTGCTTCCAGGCTTCATGGGGGCACTTGTACACCTGAATGTGGACAGAAAACGTGTGCAAAGGCTAATCGTACCTCCACATCTCAAGGAAGTCTTTCAACACACAGAGCAACCGTCGACAAAAGCACTGCTCTATCAATGGTATACAACACTGGCCTCTTATCACACACTCTTCTTTATAGCAAACAAATCTTGCTGGTTAGGCATGTCAGGCAAAAGAAACCAAAGAGGAGGGAAAGATTTTTAATCATCTTACACTACAGAAGGAAATACTATAATCTTGGAGATGGGCTCAGGAATGAGAACCAGCCTATGAAAAGGAATCACATACTACTGCCACTGCCTCCTACAATCAATTTTCTTGATGCCTGAAAAGCAAATACCCTTAGTGAGCTCTAAGATTTCAGTGTTGCCAGCTACTGAAGTCCTCTACTCAGCAAACTCAGTGTAGTTCACAAGTGTCTAACTGCTGCTTCTAGGCTGAGATTTTGTGAGCCTGATTCACTAAGACTGGACCAAAACTGAATAACAATTCCTTTTCGAAGATTTAAGAAAGTATGCTTAGTTTTTATTGTGATCAACAGGTCACCCATCCAGATTGCTTCCTTATGTATTTATAGTATTTTCATATGCATAATTTTTCATAAGTATCTAGTTAACAATGCTTTTATCTTGCAAAAAATCGTTAAGTTTTAGCATATGTCAGTTACCTAAAGACCTTCAGTAAGTTCAAACCTTCTAAGCTTTGGCTTCAAAAGGAGGACATAGTATAGTATAAGTTTAAATGATTTTTTACATCTTCAAGAAAAATAAAGCTTAATTTTTTTGAGGTTCACTATTAATGCTGACAGAGAAGTTTATCTGGTTTTTCATTCACAGATTTTTTTTCCTTCTTTCCTCAATTTCCTCTAGAATAAATCTGTTGGAAATGGCAAATTTGGGAATTCAGTCAGGAAACTAGTGTTTTTAATGAAGCAACACTAATGCTTTTTAAACACTGAATATGCAGACAAACTTGAAAAACTGTTGCAAGCACACAGGTTACAGAATTTTGTGGAGGAATGTGTCTTGTCTTGATAATAAAGGGAAGTGGTTATGGCTGACAAAATATTAATGATCAGGGCTAAACACAGCCTTGCCCTTTGGTATGAGTAATTTATATTACATTTTCAAGGATCCACAAAGTGTTGTACACAACGCATAATACATTCTCAAGGATATTCAAGGCTCTACTCTGCTCTTTGTCCCTGTCTCCCTGCAGTCCCTTGCTTTTTCCATTTTCCTGCTAGAGCTTTGCACATCAGCAATTCTATATCTTACTACTCACGGTTTATATTTTTCTCCCCTACAGACCTCCATATTTTGGGAATGATTGTGCATCATTTAATCTCAGCTACTACTCTACTCCTGTTTAGGGTCAATTAAAAAATTAGGTAGAAAAAACTTAAACAATAAATGCCTCGTGGAAAAATGTTACTGCCTTAGGTTACACCTAAAAAAATGTCTACTCTTTCCCCAGTCAGAGACGTGGTTTCCCTGTATCAAAGATGCAGTTCAGGTTGATGGAAGCTGGGATGTATCTACAAACTAATTCCCATAGTAGAAGATGTTTAACCCTTGCAAGAGGAAGCAATGGACATACCCACAATACGACTTGAAGGACGCAGCAGGACTACGTAGCCATGTGGCCATGACTGTATCACAAGATACTGGAACACACAGAACATATAAGCTGGCACTAACGAGCCTTTAAATCCACTTTAGCCAACTTCATTCCCCTGGTAAATCCATAGTAGAAGAAGGGCTGATTCAGAGCTAGACTGAGTAACACTATACCACACTGAAGCCAGTAACACCAACAATAACCCCAGATTTTTCTGTTTTCCTAGGGAAAAAAATACCATGCAAACAAAAGCAACAGAGAACCATCAGAAGGACATTGCAAAGATGCTTCTCTAATAGTTTCAAGAAAACAGAAGTTTGAATATGAGCAGCTCTCACACACCATTTTTCCAGTAAAAAAAAGTTTAAGTACTCAGAGTTGACAGACAACATTAAATATATTCTACTGCTGCTCTAAAAGGTTAGAAAGACTGTATATCTCTATTCAAAGACAGGAGAAAGTTGGGAAAGGATATAAAAACTGAAAAGCAGCTGAGCTATACAACAGCCTTTCAACAACGAACATCTGATGTAGGTCTGAAATATAGTTTAGGTCAAAAGTGGGACATGGTGATGTCATGCAGTTACACATGCAGACGACAACTGCACAATCTGGAAGAATATGTCAGTTAGTTAAAGGACAAAACTCAGTCAAATAGCCTCATGTTAAAGAGCCAGAACTGATACACCAGAGCGTAGAAAAGCTATGCAACACCTAGCTGTGTTTATTAATCTTTCATATTTATAAGCAATAAATTCACCCCCAAACAAATGTTATCAAAAAACACTGCTGGCCGTTATACATTTTTGTTCTTGCCTAAAGGGAGTAACATGCTACCACAAGCCCCTTACGAGCTTCAGATCATGTATTTCAAATTAATTACTTCATTTCTGTATATTTTTATTTCTGGATAGGATCCTTCAAACCCATTGTGTCCATTCCTTTAGGAAAAAAGCCTGGTACCCAAACAACATATTGCTACCCTACATTTACTCCAGTATCTCTGTATTTTACCCTATTGCTGCATTTAGCCAATTAAAGCACTTTCTGAAATCCCATATCCTTGAGAAGCCTTTCTGGAGCAGCATAAATGCACAATTTGCCTACAGGGCAAATTTGCCATCAACAACAATCAGAGTAGGATTAAGACCTTACTGTGCATTGTTGTAGTGTAAAATCTGTGGAGATGGCTAATTACAGTATTAAATTTGCTCCTTCATTTCTCCAAAAGTAAAAGCCAAAAGCAAAAACCAAAAGCTGTCTTTCTTTAACAGCATCATTCTCCTAACATGGAACTCTTGATGCATTAAAAAAAAAAAAAAGAAAGAAAGAAAGAAAGAAAAGGGAGGGAGAAATGGAAAAGAAATCAGTCATATAGTTCAAATACCTCTTAGCTTTTTTCAAAGGGCAAAAAACTCCTCATCATAGACCTCACAAATAGCCCCAGTAAGACCTGAGCCTACTGTGCAGATTGTTTTGCAGTGCTGAGATATAATAATAGAACACAAGTTATCAGAATTAAGTAAATTAGCTGAAGAATTGCCCAAAGGCAAAAACTCTCCTTCTTGTTAAAATACAAATTTTTGTGCCAGTTATAGCTAGTCTCTGTCAGAGACATGATTATCTGAGAGACTGACCTGCAAGTGCCATGTTATTCTTTCATTTGTATCCTTAGGGGAAGTACAGTTACACCAACTTTTTAAGAAATGGCATACCTGCCTTTCTGACAGGTAAAACCAAGATATTTAAATATCACTAAAAATATATGCATTGCATCGCCAGGGAAAATCACTAGCTTTTGACACAGCCCATCTGCTAATCTTTCAGCAGGGTGGCCCTGGTTATAGGCAGAGAAATCAAATGTTGCTGCAGAAATACTCAGATAGCCTGGCCATATGGTGAAACTCTATGGAGAGAAGGAGGGAAAGAAATTCTGAAAAGGTCACCCTGACTCAGAAGACCCACATTTCTCTGCCTGATCAATTTGGGTCATGAAACAGCTCTTAGTTTTGGTCACTGGATTGCTCTCAAGGGGTAAGTGTGCAGGGCAAGTATCACAAAGTTGCACTCAGCAACACTTCAGCTTGTAGCAATTCCAAACAACATTCTTGTTACTTATTACAAATTCTTCTCCTTTTCTCAAAAGGAAGAAAGAAAATGGGCAGATGGAATTAGGATACTCTTAGTGCATTTATTAGCACATAAGTTATCAGCAGGAAAACTGAAGTATGTTTTCAAATATCTCTTCTGTCAGCCACATGAGAGAAGGGTGAACAGTATTCTTTCTATCAAGTCAGAGATTATTCCTTCCTTAAACTGGTCCCAGACCATATTTCCTCCGCTTGGAAATCTATTATTAATTCACTGAGTTTCATGAGGTTCCACCATGTTGTTCACTGCTCATGAGTTCAAATGAATCCTTTCACTTCACTGACGTATAGTCAAGAGCAGAAAACACAAGGGCTAATTCCAAACCCGCAATGAACCAAATTCTTTCTTCACTGTAGGGTGGAAGTTAAAACACCTCACCAACACAGAAGGATTAGAAGCAGCACTTTAAAATCTAGGTGTCAGAGAGTGTCTTATCCTGCATTTGGCAGAAAGCAAATGAATGTTACATTGCACCATCAACTACAACTTGGAACAAAAATGCTAGTGTGGACCACAAGAGGGAAAGAAAACAGGTCAGTACTTTTTATGGAAATATAAAAATGTGCAACTTACCCAAAGTGCATATTTTGTACATACTTCATTTATGCTTTCAAATACTGACTTGCTCTAGATTATTTTTTTTGGGGGGGGGGGGGAGGGTAAGTTTTCTATTATTCTGTTTAGTGATAGGGTAGTATCTTCCAATTGCTCCCAATTTCTAAGAATTGACTTGGTTTTCTGGAGACTGGCAATCACCACAGCCTACTGTCTCCTAGTGAACAGACTTGAATTTATGATTAAAAATGTCCCTTCTTACATCTGATAACAGCTTGTGGATAATTCCTCAACTTCTGGTAATTTCCTTAGTCTACAGTATCAAAGGTTTGTAAAAGAATAAGTATTCTGCATACAAGAGCTTGCTTTGAATGCAGTTTATAATCAACTGAATGATTTCTATTGCAGGTCAAACATAACTATCAGTCACGTACTATCATCTTCTCTCACTTGGCTTTTTGCCAGCGTAGGAAATGGAAAAAGGAGAAATCTACTGTCAAACCCAGGCTGCCCTCAAGACTAGACAGCAAGCCTGCAACTGCAGGGCAGGGCAGAGCCACGCCAGTGCTGCCCCCTGACGAGCACGGGCTCTCTGAGGGCACACCACCCCAGCTGCGCTTGGCCAGGGCGTCTGTCTGGGGGCAAAGCACACCATGCACACAGCGGCTCCCAAGATTATTTATTAAGAGTTGGCTAGAGCTAGCCAATGCATTTTCAACCAGAAGACATCTTTTAAGAAAACCCATTAGGCATTCAGGTAATATTTATTATTAAGCTACCACAGGTTTTAATAAACAATGGATGGCAAGAAGAAAAGAGATGTATTTGCTCTTGTTCAAAGACAGCATCATGAAAATAAATGAACAGAGTAATTGACATTTGAAAATACTGTTAATACTATTCAGCATCTTAATAAGCTCTGAGCTTGTACTTTAGAGTATGATTTCACCACACACACGGCACGTTTTATACAGACTCACTCGTAACAATAGCTACAGAAATTATCCTAAATTAGTAATGGTATGGCTTAATATATCTACTACTTGAATGTACACATTCACTGCAGTAACATACACAGCAAAAATTATTCCCAGTTATATGCAACTTCTGGACTCACTTGTTTGTTGAGAAATGGCATCGTTTCTATGAGAATGACTTTGTCATTCCTTTTTTTTTTTTTTTCTTTTTTTTTTTTTTTTTAAGTAAATTGTGTTTGGAAAGAAAGATGTTAACAGCCTCTGATTCTCTAATTTCCAATAATGTCTCAGTAACTGTGTTTAGCTGCCTGCTGAAGCTAACAAGCTCCTGCCAACCTTCTACGCAACATAACATTTTTTTTGGATAAGTAATTAAAAAAAAAAAAAATCAAACCAAACTTCCCATTTTGCAATTCCACCCATATGCCCCTTCTCCCATGAAAAGCCCCTGCAACTTTGTAAGGACATCACATTTTGTTCCTAAAGGAGTAAATCAGCCTTCGGCACATTTTCTAAGGTTATCAGAAAGGTCCAATGACAGTCTCATTAACCAGATCAACAGCTAACCTCTGTTTTCTGCAAGTTTGCTCCACTACTCTCCTTGACTGGAGCTTTAAGCTCTGAAATTTTTCCCTTAAGTTTCAATTCTACTCCTATCAACTGTAATGGTGGAAAGTCAGGGTTTTGTAGCTTGTCCATCAGAGTGAATTTAATTTGCAAAGAGTGAACAGTAATTATGCATAAACAAAGATTACTGGCTGCTTGGTTCATAACAGTGCAGTTTGTCCAATAATGAAAAACACTGCCTGTGATAAATGAAAGCCCCTTGTCTGTACTAAAGTAAAAGAAAGAAGGAGGTTACTAATAAGAGGCATCTGGTTTTGTAATTTCATTACTCCATGATCAGAAAGACCCACCCATCAGTCTGAGACACGAGCACTGCCTAGCAGATCACATCTGAAAAGGAGGGCAAGCTCATCTGACAGGCAAACTTCATCAGTTCCTAGTGTAGAGAAGAGGAGAATGAAAGGATCGTGTGGTATAACAGTTATAAACCCTAGGGAGCTGAAAAGCACAGGAGTGTGACAGATAACCTTATGTTTATGCAATGCTTGGACCTCAAGGACTTCATTTCTTTATGAGAAGGGCTGTAGTTGCCATGAGTGATGACAAGTGGTAGCTTTTTACTCCTGTAACTACATCCAGACACACAGGAATGATTAGTACTAGAAATGTGTCTCATCTAATTCCGATGGGTGAACAGGGATAGGAAAACCTGCAATATATGACACACCTTAAAGATGTACAGTGCCTTGAATGAGGGACCTTTTTAAAAGGTTGAAAATATGAAAACACAAAAAATAGCAATAAAATAAAAAAATGAAGCCTTATATTAATAATCCCCCAAAGATAACTTCTTGGTATTACTGAATGTTTACTGTTACAGTGATCTTTCTGTCAGCGCAATCACTTCAGTTACAGAAATCATAGTAAATATAAATGTTTACAATACAATTATTCATAATAGGCTTTCAGGCTTTTAGTTTTAGTCATTCTTTTTTCATTTCAGCATTTGTAAGGTTTTGCTTTTGGTTTGGTTTGGGTTTTTTTTTGTAATTTATCTCACTTCATTTCCTAAGGACTATTAGGAATGAACACACAAAGTTATTTGCATACTCCACAGTACTAGAAATGAACAATACAATGCAGTAATTTGAAATCATTTCCATTTACTCAAATAATACTGCAGTGCTAAAGAGCACAATAATCCAAATTGCTGTTCTGGTTCCATTTCAAAAGTTTATACACAGGAGTTAAAAAGAAAAAAAAAAAAAATCGCTGCATAGCTCTTTCAAGTAATGTTCATACAATAAAGTGAATATGTCATACCCCTTATAGTGACCGTAAGAGCAATAATGTTATTGTAGCCATGAGAGTCTAAGAATATAAGGCAAGCTTTGCAGGAAGAGCTACTAGCTTATTAGGTGTACTGATATTTTGGAAAAACTGGACAAGCTTTTTGTTCTTTCTTCATATTAATAAAACATGGTCTGAGCATATGATGGAAATGCCTGTGGTTTCCTAGTAAAGACTGATAAACTGTTTTGCTGAGTACCGGAAAAAATTCAGCACACAGCAATGTTTTTGAATTGGCTGTTCTACTGATTTTTAAAGCCTTTACTTTTCTAGCCTATTTTAGTCATGGAATGAACCAACTTTTAACCTTCTCATGGAGTTAAAGGGATTGAAGACGTTATACAATAGGAAAGAATATGGCCCAAAGCATGTAAGATGACAGCTATCAGCACAATATATTCTGACAGATCAGTTAAAACCTTCATGAGCATCAATGGAATTTCCCCAAAGTTAGCTGGGCTCTTTTGAGGTAAATTTTCTCCCCGACCTAATCTACAGGAAGTTGCACCAAGGGAATGAGATCTCTTCAAAGAGGAA
This sequence comes from Dromaius novaehollandiae, assembly GCF_036370855.1. NCBI lineage: Eukaryota > Metazoa > Chordata > Aves > Casuariiformes > Dromaiidae > Dromaius > Dromaius novaehollandiae. Next base: position 29,493,618 of record NC_088130.1, read on the forward strand.
GCGAAGAGTGGAAAGTGAACAACGTCAGTTCAAGGGAATTTACACTGGGCAGAAAAATAAACACACAGCTAGAAGGGGAGCAAAACTCCAAAGTGGAACTTGAAGAGGTGAAAGGATATTTTAAGAAGTGCATGAATACAGAGTTGAGGGTCAAGGTGGTCATGACAAAGTGTAAACCCCATCTTGCAATCTAATGATCATCTTAATCACTTACTATATCTACCAGATGTTGTAGAAGTAAAAAGCTAGCATAAAAAACAAAACAAAACAAAACCCGTACAGTCATTTTAAAGCCAAAGACTTCTAAAACTGTGAGTTAACATGGTTCCCTTTCTGTATTCACCCAGCTAAGGTAGTCAGAAAGATGTGCTATTGAAGAGTAAGACTGTGAGCCAAGACATGAAGTATTAAAACTCTTCTAGCTGTTCTTCCCCCACATTATTTACATTACCTGTTGTTAAAACACAGAACTTTGTGTGATTCGTCCTTATCAGTGGACTCATCAGATATCTTGTTAGCACAAACAGCTGTGCTCTACCTTGGCTTTAGCGTCACAAACTGTTCAACAAATGGGGAGATAACACAAGTGCTGAAAACCTTTCCTCAACCATCAAACTACTTGTCTGCTTCAAGATACAATTCTCTTCTTTCTGTCGGAGTCTGTACAAAAACAGTGAGTGAAACTCTTTTGATCAAATGCTGGCGTTTACTTCTGAGATAATCTTCTAAATTCCCTTTGTAGATAACAGAGAGAAACAGGCAATTCTAGAGCATGATTCACCCCATTCTAAAAACATTTGACAGGTGTCAGGTGAAACACGCTCTGAAAGTACTTTATTTCTCCTCTGACCACCAAGGAAGCTTTATACAGGCAGCTATAATAGTAACTGTCTGTGGTTAGGAGAAATTACTCCCATGCTGTCTAAGTAGCAGCCCATATAGCAGTGTCTTGGTGAAAGCAGATCACAACAGTCTCTTCTAGAGACTCTCAGTAGCAGCAGAAACTTCACCATGATTCCCCTCCTCTTCGTCAGAGAACAGTATTTGGTACTCTCCTGAAATAGCTAGCACCAACAACCTCCTGCGTTTCTCCATCCCCTGCCTCCCCCGAATCCCATCCTGACCAGTGCAGACCAATGTGAGCCACAAAACCAGACTAAGAAAGCAGCTACCTTGTGCAGCAGGATGTGCGGCAGGGAATCGCCTCATAGCAAAACGGCGTTCGAAGTAGAACAGCACTTTGAAGGAAAAAGAGAAGCCATCCTGGATGGGGAAACAGAGAGGTATATGTATCTGGAGATGAGACAGACAAAGAGTGTGAGACCCTGCGGAAAGCACGCAGCAGTGAAAAGACAGGAGAATAGGGATACAGTGGTGAGAGGAGCAGGTGATGGGGGCAAACAGAAAAGATGTAGATAGACTTGTGGTTTCAGAGGATGAGGAAACAGAACATGTGATGGCCAAGTATGGAGGAGAACAAGAGAGGGAAAGAAAATTGCAAAGTATGATAGAAACAACTGCACTGGTTTTCAAGTTCAGAAGAAGAGTAAAGGAAAGAACAAAATGAAGTGAAGAATGGGTAATAGCTTAAGCCAAAAAGGGAAGGAAGGGAGAAAGAAAGAAACAATTTTCTGTTTTGCTTCCTTGCTTTTTTCCAATTTAACTCAGTCATTAATATCCTAAAGATGCAAAACTGGCACTGCACAATCTATTGTTATGCCAATTTTTAAAAGCTCTCTGCAGCAGCAAAAATTGTGTTAAAACAGTGCTACAGACTTGTTACATTGTAATGCCCTTTCAACCTTTCCACATACAGCAATTGGAAAACAAATTTCCATACGAACTGTTCCCTGTGTCACCTGCATCAAGTTCAACTATCATACCCCAGGCCCAGCTGTGAGCATAACTCATGGCATCTTGACCAAAACATGGTCTAAACAGGATTGCGTCAATTGTACAAACCATTTCTATGCCTCTGTTGCGCAGCCCACCAGTCTGAGGTCTGGCAGATGCTACTGTGGCTAATTCAAAGCAGACAAGTTTCTTTAAACCAGATATGCCTGAACAAGACTGAAAATCATTCTTAAAAAAGGCTGCCTGCTCTTGACATAAAGGTAAACACATCCTGTAAGCTGTAAAACTCAACGGCTACAGAGAAGTGTAAGAAGTAGCATTATCAATCCATCTTTCACAGATTGCCTCTGCTCTTCCCCCTCAAACCCATCTTCTCTTGCACAAGTACAGGAATTCTCTTGTGCTCTCAAATACAAATGTAGAAAGAAATGATTTTAATTTGATCTTCTACTACTAGCAATAGACTTTGTAAGCAAACTTTGTCCTCCTGCATTGTCTTTACCCACCTATTGGCATTTTGTAAATGTCAGCTTTTTATGTCAACTTCAGTATTTAGTTTCAAGGGCACTTATAGCATATCACTTAACATTCAAATAGAAAGGTAACTGCTTTTACAAGTGCTATAGCTATTCTTGCTCAACTACAGCTTTCCTGCCACAGTAATGAAAGAATAAATTTTACACTACCAGTCCTTCATTCCCAACATGACTGGAAGTCTAGAGAATCAAGTGATTCTGGATAAAACTTGGTTGCACAAGACAGCGAGAATCTAGAGGCAGAGACTGGAATAAAACTGTGTACTATTCAAATCTTGTAACTTAAAAAAAGTTCATTTTTATAGTAGAAGACTAAGTATAAAGTGTCATGAATTTTGAAAAATTACACTGAAATTACACAACAACTGGATAAACTAAGACAGCTCTCAGTTTTTACAGAGTAAACATACAAAGAACAGGGTGGTTTTACCCTAATTAAATTCCACTGGTTTATTAAAAAGATGTCCATTCATTACTGAGCCACCAAATAAGGTAGGTATTTTGGAATTACTTTCACTGAACCTTAATAATTAGTAAGCCTGGTATGGATTCTGCCCTTTGCAACAGTAAAATGTACATTGCACATACAAAGTTCATCGAACCCTGCTAAAGAACGACTTATCCAGAACTCAGTGACAAGTAAAGGACACGACTATTTCTACCACCGGATTTGAAAAGAGATGTCTGAATCAGCTTGTTCCCTTCTCACAGTCTGTGGGATATAAACATTTGTAACATTCTAATAAATGGGCACAATTATTTAAAGGCTGGAGAAGCTCATTACACAAGGAAATAGTGGCTACAGAGTATCATAGCTGAGTTCTAACGGGCTAATATCTGTGCTGAACAGTCAGAGTGACCTAACAGTAAAGTGAAATCAATTTTTAAAAAGAAAAGAAAGAAAAAAGAATGGGAAAGAAATTACAGAAAAGAGAAGCGACAAATACTTCCCCCAGAAAAGGGAGAGAAGTGATTTTGAAATCACTAGATCTGAAAAAACTTTCAGTCGGACACTCCTGGGCCACCGCTACCTGAATACACAACTGCAAAGCAACAGAACACCAACAGTTTTTCTTTCTAGTTGTTTTACCAATGCAGCATGATGACAGATACCATGTTTAAAGCAAGATTATCTCCGTTTGTATTGTTTTACCCTGCCTTGTGTTTCCAGAAATAAAGATAAAGTAACCTTACCCAAAAGCACTACACACCTATTATCTTCTAGTTGCTTCATTAATGGATGACCTCAGGGGAATATGCTGAGTACGCAGCACTCATACTTTAAAAAAAGACAGATTGTTTATCACAGATGGGTAAATGTGGATTTAGCTTTAAGCACACAATTATAAAAACATACCTTAGTCCTCCATATTTGTTTGCAGCAACTGGTTACTGGCAGTATATCTTTTAAGCTATCTGTGATTACAGCTAATTGGGAACACTCTAATTGCACTCTTGGATACCTGAAATATTCTGGACAAATCAAGCCTTATCAGCAAGCCATTTGAATAGATTCCTGATGTTGTTTGTTCACTGTGAGTTAACCCAACATACTAATAGGCTGATAGAAAGTACAAATAACTAATCTGGAAAGCAGGATGGAAAATTGTTGCTTGTTAAACACCATGCAATAGATCTAAATAAGCATAATATTGGTTGTTAGAAGAGCAAATATCCACGTATAAAATTACAGGCTGCCAAGATACTAACAGAGATTGCAACCTATTGCATAGAAACCTTCAAAATTGCTCCACCTCTTCCTCAACCGCACATTACAATTCACAATATATTGAAAAAAGGAATTTTAAAAGATTATAATGTAATTCATGATGTATTTTCTTGTTACACATTAATTCCAACTACTTCCTGGGAAAAGAGGAGAACCTGATTTTTTCTGACAAACCATCTACTCTTCTTTCTCAACTCTAGCTATTGTAGTAAGTGCTAGAAGATGAGAATTGCTACTTGAGCAAGGAACCATTTCCCCCAACCTAGGTAAGGAGAAAAAAAAATCAGAATTCTCTAAATTTTTTTCAATGCATATATCATTCCATCAGGCAAGTAACTGAATCAGCTAGTAAATACTTTACTACCACTATTATATGCTTTCTATACTTTGCTACCAGTTAAGTCTTTGCTTACTAAATAAACACAGGATTATTTTGCCTGTGCCTGTGCCTTTAATTTTCTTCTATCACTGAATTAACAAACTTGAGTCAACTCAGTCTTCTCCACTTCAATGGGGAAAGCACTGTATTTCCACTGACCTCCTCCTTTCCAGATCATTTTCTTTTAGGACAGAAGCTTCTTTTAACAACTCTTCATTATTAAACTGAAGTGTGGAAAAGGCTATAGAAAAAATTTGGTGGAATACACATTTTTGCTTCTCATTTAATTCCTCATGGCAAGCATAAAAGATAAAAAGTAAGAGTATGACAAGGCATCAACCTCTTAAGTAATTATTGGTCTACGAAAATTTTTTATATGCAGACCTACATTTGCTTTCCAGGTAGGAAAGGAGCCTTGATGTTTATCTTTCCTACATCTGTAATAGCTATCCTCTCAAAACATTTCCCATCTTTTCAAATTTGACACCTAGCCATTTAAATGTACATTTCTGTCCTCAGTAAATCATCAGGATTCAAGAGGTTAGCTGTCAGATTGTGCTGCCTGTCATTTCTGGATGCATTTTAAAAAGAAAATAGTATTCTACATAGCAATCAATTGTATCCATTTGTCTTATTTGTGTTTTTCTCATTACAAAACAACTCAAACAAACTGAAAAAAATATTTAACTTGAGTAACAGTAGTCACAGTTTCTGAGGGTTTCTTTTATAACCATTCTCTGACGTTTGAGAGCAGAAGTGAACCAGATCATCAGAACATATTTTTTAAATGAATGCTGTTCATTGCTAATTAGATGACTGATGAGATTCTGCAACCTTCTATCCACTGGCTTTTAAATTCTATGCATGTCTCAGGCAGACAGACGGAGTTTTTAGGGGAAAATTCCAGCAGGGACACAGACTTAGGCAGGTTGACAGAACACCATGAACATGTTGCAAGACGGAGTCCCCAATCCCAAACCGAGTCTCTTCGTGTCAGACAGGGAGTTGCAGAACAACTGCAAAAGTGCTCTGAAATGGTGGCCAATAAATTCACAAATTTAGGAGCTCTGGCATACATTTTCCATTTTTCTCTGCACTGTGGAGACTGAAAGAGGAGAAAACTGAGAATTTAGACTTGGATCTGTATTTCTAAATTAAATCCAAGTATGCATTTCTGTTCCTTCTTCAGTCACAAGGATCCTGAGACTCCAAAAGAAATATTTTGATTTTAATCTTCCTAAGGGGGTTGCAAAAATGACCAACCTTCTTATACATTATTTAGAGTCTAGTATTAAACAATTTTTCTTCAAAATCTATTTGAGGTTCTCTCATATTTCACTGAACTTTATTTAACTTATTATTAAAATTTCTTGTTGATGCCATCAGGCATCCGAGAAATAAATGGAGAGTTCATCTTTGAATCCAATGACTTATATTAATCATAACTCTGTTTTAGATATAATAAATTAAAAAATAATATGGTGATTCCTTATTTAGATTCCTTGCATTTCTTATGAATGACACGAGATTCTAACTGTGCAACAACTCCTGAGATGAGACTAGAGTTTTGCCGGGTTTTCAGGCAAAGGTCAAATGTTTCTCTTGTTTCTATATACTCTGCAGTACTGGAAGCTTTGTGTATCTCAACAGTGAAGAAAAAGAAATTTCTTGGCATTGGTAAAAAGTAGTCATTTATTTTCAGAATCTTTTCCTGCTCCTTTAACTAGCACTACGTAAAACAGAAAAAATAGACCTATATTGTTTCCTAAGGTCCATGCTTTGCAGTAACTGTCATTCACTGAAAATAGTAGCAATTATATTAGGCTCAGTTATTTCAATAACAGTTTTTTTGCATTACTTTTTGTAGCAGAAATCTAAATCTTAGAATCTCAGAATCTAAAAGATTGATTCAAAATATTTAGGTACAAATACCACGTTAACTGCAGGTATGCTATCAAAAGGAATTTATCATCCATCTTCTTTTAAATAATGTTTCAGTGTACTTTATTCATTAGATAAATGCATCTTAGCCTGTGTATGTTTGAAGTTCTAAGCATTTCTGCACGCACCTTCTGTTTTTCCAACAACCAAGCAGGAGTGGCTGAGATAGGTCATTTCTAGGCAAGTTTGTTTGGTTGGCTTTTTTTTGTTGTGTTGTTAAAGGCATGTTTTAGAAACTTTATCTTATAAGGAACTCTTGCCAGCAACTATTCTGAGCAGCTATGTCCGTTTTTTCCAAGATAGGAGAACTCAAATTTTGCATATTGCTGAATGCAATCTGGAAATATAATGGATTCTTATCTCAACCTGTTCCATACAAAAATCACAGGACACAAACAGCTCTACGTAAATCTGTACATGTACTTTGGGGAGATCCCCCCAAAGGGCTTTATATCATAGCAGCAGAAGTTGAAATGTTCGGACTAATTTGAATCCAATGAAAAAGAATTATTTGGTATATTACTTGTCTCTTCATCATATGGAAGGACAGAAAAACAAAGACTATTATTTTATCAATTCTCAGGATGCAAAAAACTCTATTATATAATACTAGAAATAGCAATCAGTTAAAATATCAGTCTTATTCAAAAACAGAGTTAAAAGTAAAGATGGAAATATAGTTCTGCCCATCAATGATGCAGTAAACCATGAAGAAATAAGAAAGGACAGCATGCATAAAATGGGGTTATATCAGCTTGAGGGAGAGCGATGATAAAGATTTTGCTGCAGCAGATCCAGACCACAAAGCATGAAATTTGAGCTGTTAGGTACTGCATCATTATAAAGACGCTAACCAATTTAACAGAACTAAAGCAAACAAATGCTACTTGCAGACAGGCCAAGATATTATTGTACATGAATTAACAAGACACTTCAGATCTGGTTTTGTTAAACCATACGGATTGTACAGAAGAGCTAGTCAGAAGATACAAGCTTTAATGGGTGGTCACATAGATGGAAAACAGCAGTAGGAGAAAAGTGCTGTACAAACCCACCAGTACATAAGGCTTTAGCTTAAATTCTGCAGTATTCTGAAGAAAAGAATAATTAAAGACAGTGCTAAGTGGAGCATGCAATAAAATGCAATTTAAATTTAGTAAGGGCTAATGCTTTTCTATTTTGAGATGCACAATTTTCCAGATGTAAGAAATACAGCAGATCTAATCTCTGTGGACTTCAATGGAGCGTTAGAATTTATGGGAAATTATTAGTTAAGTGCAAGGGGATAAGGATTAGTAGAGGAATTACAAGGTTGGTATTACCAGCCAAACAGGATCCAGAAATAGAGAACACTGAAAAGAGGAGCAGCAAGCTAGTGGGAAGTCATGGGGTACAATTTTTCAAAGACTAGTTTTCAGTTTCTTCACCATGGATGAGAAAGAACCACCTGAGATAAATCACAGGACTGGTTCCAAATCCAAGGGGTATAAACTGACTGTGACCACACTTAGGTCAAAAATTAGGCAGATTAACCACCAGAGGAATCAGGTTTTGATCAAGCTTCTAATAGGAACAAATGGCATAAACAGCTGAACCCATTTTTAGATGGAAAATGATGGACATACGAGAAGGGTTATAAAATGTGACTGCAAAAAATGGTAGAGCATTGGATGGAGACCCAGGAAGTCTTTTCCAGAACAAATGTTTTAGCACATCGTTTAAGAAATTGTTTATTGCTTCAGATGACAACTGCTCTACAAAAGATATGAAGCAAATGCAAATTAGACCAAGTCTGAAGTTTGGAACTTGGTCTTGTGCTTGACATGAGAAAGCAACAGCAGTTTCATATTCAGCTCTGGAAGTCAAAAATTTCTATCTCGAGGTTACAAGAAGGTCTGGAGAAGATGAGACAATTCTAAATCTCCAATTACACATGCTTTCCAGGAGGGAATGTGCATAAGCAAGCCAAAATTGCTAACTCTAGGCATGGAGTTATTAATCTTATTAGCTCTAAGAACAGACTCCCTGGTACCATTTACTGTTTTGAAGATGGAACATATGAATGACTTGCAAGCGACTTACATTTAACTTGGAACAGAAGCTGCTCAACAACATGTTAGAGGTCACTCATAACAGAAATGACTGAAGAATATAAATGTACAGCTTCTGTTTCTAATACATTGCACTGCCTTATGATCTTAAAATTAATGCTTATACAGTGATTTTAAAAGAAACTTTCAAAAATATGCTGCATTGATGGCAATACAATTGTACTTGGTGAAGCATCCAGAAATTCAAGAAATATCATCTAAAGCTAGGAAATTAACTGTAGATAGGATCTGGAGAAATTTGGAGCCATTCTGTACAAAAGACAGCAAACACATGTAATAAACTGCTGGGAGCCATGACCAGAAAAAAAACCCAAGTGAGTCCAAGGTACCCTAAAGTTTATTTCCACAGAATACAACTGTAAGAACAAAACTGAAGTTAAGAACAGCGCAAGTAGGACAGTCATGCTGGGCTATACTCTTTCCACAATCCTAATACTCACCAAGACAGGTATCCTGACAGCTCCACTCTGGCAGCTACAAAGCTGACATACATGTTTCCCCTTGTTGGTAAGGGAATCCTTAAATTTAAGTGGTTCTACAGCACATCTTCACGGTAGGTGATGCACTTTTGAGGCAATCATAGACTTCCAGTAACACCCACCTTGCTGTAATAAGGTTTGACTAACCTAATTTACCATATGTCATTGGCCAAATGAGTCCCCATACCAAACTGGGACAAAAGCGACTTGGAACCTGCTGCCTTTGCTTCCCCCTTCTCCATCTTCTCTCGCTGCAGTCCTAAGGCCAGAGCAGCTCAGGGAAGTCAAAAGCTCACCATACAATATTTCAACCGAGGGAAAACAAAACTCAAAGTGAAAACTGAGCATATTCAACAGCTTTATGCTAAAATTCCTCTTTATAGTACGCTTCCTGTTCTTTCTTCCTTCAAATATTTATTTGCTCACAAAATACTCCTACTGCCTTAGTACATTGGGCCTTTACCCTGCATGTGGCCTTCCATCTCACAGGAGCAACACACATTATTTCCAAATTCTCTGGTCTGTGCTGATCAAGTTATAAAATCCCAAAACCAAAAAACCAGCAACACAGCAGAGAGATGTATGAGCATGATTCTCGCTGACCAACAGAAACTCAGAACTTCTGAAAATGGCTAGGCAAGTAACAAGTGGTTTTTTTTTTTTCCTCCTGAAATGAATTTGGGAGATCCCAGCTGCCTGATTTTATTCAGAGCATGCAGACCCAGAGCACCCCACTCTGCTTGCTTGATGTATGCGCCTGTGTGCGCTGCCTTTCCAGCAGCCAGGGAGGCTCCCTGGGGCAGAGCCCATCTTCTTTCTCACACTGCTTTGTACGTGCTTCATAACAGCAGACACGTTCTTCCTATTGTGCTATACATAACAGTATGAAGTAAAATCCATGAAAATATTTACACCCTTGAAGGACACAGTAAGAAATTCCCATCCAAGTGTGAAGCTAATTTGCTTAAAAAGCCTATATTGACACCAGATTTTTAAATCCAGTTCAGAGAAACAGGCTTTGGAATACTTTAATTCTAGGTTCTCTCTTTCCTTCATTTCATTGCATTTTCCTCTGAAAGTATTTAAACTCCACCTTTCTAGGAGATATTCTGTAGTTCCATCACATGTTATTGAACTAAACAAAGGAAAGCCTTGGTGAAATCCATGACCTATCCAATGCAGGCAGTCAGATTCAAAGAGTATGCTGATCCTTTCTGACTTTAAAAGCACAATGAATCTCTCTCATCACTAGAAAGAATTGTAGCATGTATTTCTGTATGTACCTGTGCTCTATACAATCACCTTGGATGCTAAAAGAGCTTGCAAACAAAATATAATAAACAGGCTTGCTCAGATATAAATTCTTATTTCATGTTTATGTAAGATACAAATCTGCTCAGAAATATCGAGTCCCACAGGAACATATCATCATTTAAACTCTCTGGCTACATTTCATAGGCAAACCAACAATTGCAAGCCGTCAACAACCCTGCAGAAGTCTGTTCAGCTCCTCCAGACTTACATTAGTGTTACTGAGAAAAACCTCACATGGACCAAGAACAGCATTAAATTTACTGTTAAACTGTATTATGAAATGGCAATTGCACATCATGTCCCTTTCTCAACCTTGTTAAATTACACCTAAAGTGAGACAACATTCATGACTGGATTAAATGACACTTAGGAAGCACAAAGAAATGACACTTAGGAAGCAACGCTCCTGTGTTCCTGTTGATAACATCAAGGACTAAATGACAAGACCAAGTTTAATACCTATTTATTAATGTTTTTCTATTTGCTAGGGTAGTTTCTCCCTTCCTCCATGTGTTCACTCAGTGTAATTTCAATAATCCATATCATTCCTAATTAATTTCAGAATAGTCCTTCAGTTTGCAACACATCATGTGCACTTACATCACTAAGAAAAAGCTGCAGCTATGCTAGACAACTTCTGTTCAGGCAAAATGCCTTCTGGAATTTGCAGATATTTTATGTAGCACAACCAGCTGAAACAAACAATAACAATCACATATACTTGCCATAAGGCATCCCTCAGAAGACTTATGACTTATTCTCTACATCAGTAATGGCCAACAAGTCTCTCTGACCTCATTCTTCTGCAACAGAGATACGGACTGTTTTAATTTGCTGCTTCAATGTTTTTATCCTTTCCTCAACTTTTAAGCTAAACTTGCAACATCTTAAAGTTCTCATAAGGAATATATTTTTACAAGCCTGAATTGCTCAAATTTGACAATTTACCATCCACAGACCATACATCTTGCTCAAGAAAGCCGCAAACTATAACACCTAGTAGGTAAAGTAGGCGTTACCTAGTAGGTTAAAGTAGGTAAAGGATTTTGATGCAGTCTCTTCCTCCTTAATATTTTCACATCACTTTCTAGCTTACAGACCTGCTCAGAAAGACTCTTTATTGGTAAGTTACTTTTAAAAAGAAAGTCCTTAGATAGCTTCTGGAAACCATCATCATGTGAAATGGCATTACAGCTCCTGATTTGCATAAAGTAGCTTTTATGAGGCTCCTTTTTGACTGCAGGAGCCTGTTTTTAAACAGATCTTCTTTCATATTCATAGTCTCTCCCCTATTTACTCTTTGTTTCTAGTAAAGTCAAGCCTAGCTCACTGCTCAATCATTATCAGAAATCATCAGTTTCAATCAGGCTTCTGAACAAAATGATCCAACACACTTAACAAGGAGCACATTAAGTAGCATCTGAGACTGAGACAGGATGCATCTTTCCTAAAATTTAGGGGTTTTAGCAATAAATGACACTTTGTTAAATTTTTGGTTTACAAGCCTGGACAAATGAAAAAAAGAATGGTTAGACTGTATAAGCCTTTGATCTTCATTTTTAAACAGAGTTTGTTTTTAGTACAGATCCAAAAATGAGAATATGAAGCCAAAGGCTCGGCTATCACTCCATTAAAGTCCATGAAGTTAAGTAACTTTACCTAAGCTGGAGCTTTGATTCATCAAACCTCATTTTTAATATATTTAATGTTTTCCATGTAAGTTTAGCTCTCATGGAGGTCAACAGACTGAAACAGCAGAAGAATAGGCAACCAAAAATACCAGATGATTAGCACTTTCAAACACTCCCAGAACTCAGCAGGATTTAATTAAGAAGTTACAGGTAACAGGACTGATATCACATTGTCAGTTCTCCGAGCCAGCTAATTTCCCAGCTGTCTTGTAAAGCTTTAAAGCCCTTTTAAATGTGTTCTACAGAGAAGATAGACAGTATATGATTGTAAATCTGTCAGTGATTAATGATAATATAAAGACATTAGATTAATACCTGTTGTTTTTTCCAAGATGTTGAATGTTTTCTTTCTTTTTTTGCACACCGTTCTTCCACAAGTTCACCTCACCAATGAGCTTTTACAGATTCAAAATGTCTTTTTTTTTTCCAAAAAAATCTGTGCATACTTTTTAATCATAAGTAGATCTGACAATACAACATTTTCCTGATGCCATCTTCCGACACGACGACATGAAACAAATGTATAGCATAAAGTTAATATATATTTTGGCAATCTGGCAGATTCTGCTTAACAATCACTTATGCCATAGAAAACACAGTCCTGGTCAGAATCAAGATCAAATGATCTAGTTGCACATCTAACTCTACCAATGACCTAGTTGCACATCTAAGTTTACCAAGTCACCTACACTGCATTCAGATTACGCAACCTCAACACAGTAGTGACTAAAAAAACCAAAAAAATAAATAAGGAGAGAGGAGTCTGTAAGAAAAGGTGGTTGTTTTATGCAGCAGAAATCCAGAGAATACAGGCAGCCATAGGGCTGTTATGTAGCTATACGGGATCCTGTTCTGTAGTTACAAAAGCTATGGACAGTGATTGTTTACTGCAGGTACTTTGTAAGGATCCAAACTGCCATGGCAGCCCTGCGTGGAGCTAAAAAAAAAAAAAAAAAAAAAGCCAACAGTATGCAAAATCCTCCAAAGAAAAAACAACCTCAAAAATCAACCCAATTTTCCAAAAAATGCAACTTTTATGAAAACAATGTCAGCAGCTAGTCACAAAAATAAGAACAGCAGGGTATGGTACTTGACACCAACAGGATGTGGTTTAACTTAACTTTCCCTCAGGGCTATTTTTATCCAGTGAGGCGGTTTGAGAACGGAGATAGATGACATTTTATTGTATTTCTGATTCATCTATTATAGATGTGCACACGCGCACACACATACACACATAGAGTAATAAATAGAGACAAGTAAAAACACCAGAGAAATAAATAAATTGGATATACTTTGGATGATAACGCAAAACAGTAACATTCCTTAGATTTTCTTTCAGTTATGCAAATACAAATGAGTTCACATCAGAAATGGTTGTCAACCTAGCAGCTGATAAGTCTCAGAAAAGAGATTAGAAGAAACAATATATCCTAAAATGAAAAGGTTGAAAATTCACTGAATACATAGGTAGGTATTAATAACCAAGAGTAGAGCACCTGACACACCAGATTGTTAGTGTACAAGAATAACATAAGCATTCAGGAGTGAAGCGAATACAAGACCTTGCAGGTGCAAAATATACTTGAAAAAGAACAGAACTCTCCTAAATTGAGAGTCTCAAATTCAAATAAAGTCCTAATGAGGCATGGATATATTTTCCCCCTTGTGTCAATGAAGTAAATCCAAATTACAATGGTAAATACCAAATCTGTTTCCCCTCTTGACAAATGCCCTAGCTTGCCAAGAGAAGTCTGTGTTCAGATCCCAACACACAGACATTCAGATCGCAAAGATTCTACCATGTAAGTGCTGTAAACAACTGTTTTGAGAAAGACAAACAACTTGGAAAATTAAATTACTCTGTCAACACTGAGTTTTCCTCTCTGCCTCATCTGTATAGGCATCTGCATATGTAAAAGCAAGAAGGATTCAGTGTTTATTCTATGGTATTTGAAAGATTTCACACCTTTAAGGTTATTTTCCCATTTTTACTGCTGGGCAAAGGCAAGAAGGGAAAAGGCTTAGACTGATGTGTAAAAATGTATTTCTGAACATAAGATGCTTTTAATCTTGCAGTGCCCAGTATATTGGATCTGGAAACATAATTGACTTTGCTGCTGCCAGATGAAACTGAACGTTTGGACATTAGCAGTGTTTGCAATCAGATAAGCATTAGAGAAAGAAAGCAGGCTTTATTCCAGTAAGTGCTCTGAACATGTTCTGAGTGAAAATGGAGAGAGGCAAGCAACTCCAGAGGAGAGAGAAGAGTTCCAAAGCAATCTTACATTGCTTCCGTTTGTGTAAGAAAACCTTGCTACCTTTCGTTTGTTGATGCAGAACAACACGTGAAAAATTTGTCTCTAACCTCATGCCCACTCAAGCCAACCTCAGATTTCAGATGCAAGATGGTGTGTGAAGCTAGAAGGAAGAACTGCACAGCTGAGAAACCAATTTGGAAGGCTCCTTCTCAGCTGGCATCCCCTCTTTCAGATTCCTTTCCCACACGTCCTGAAAGTTGTAATTTCACAACGTATTTCAGGGAGGCTTAATTTTGTCCTCCCTTTACCATCACTTACTGTCCTGAGGTCTTCTCAAAGACTGTGAGCTTTGTTTTCATATATTCTAACTGTAAAAGGGACAATAGTCTTGTTATTCGTATTACTATACAGCACCTTAACTAGCTATGGTTCAAAAACTTTTGAAAGCACGCTGCATATATACAGAAGGACAGTCCCTGTCTCATAGCTGAATTCACCTTCCAGCCATGAAATGAAAGAAAGTGAATAAAACCAGACAGCAGTGAGGAATTCATGAACAAGAATGAGAAAATGACTGGAGGCCAGTCTCAGAGCAATAGCAATTCGGCCACACAAGAAAGGAATTGAGAAAGATGTTTGGAAAAAAATTTATATCATTTCATTTTACACATAATTTTAGGGAAGCATAAGAAAAGCCACCAAGGTAACTGATTACATGTCAGACAAGCAGGCAAAGGAGACTAACATTACAAGGCAAACAGAAGCCTGAGCTGACATCCTGCTAGCCATGATCAAGATTGGCAACAAAGGCCCTTAAAAGTAAAAACAAGTCAGCAAAAAGAGACTAAAAGAGGGGTAACATAATCATCATCTTGGTCTGTCACTTTAAACCATTGCAAAACTATTCTGTGCAGAAATGAGAAAGGCAAGACTGCATTATCAATGTGAAAAAAAAAAAGAAAAAGAAAATAACAGAGTCACAAGTGATAGCTGTATGGCTGGATAGAAAATATTGCATTCTAAAGGTGTAATGAAGATAATCTCTCACTCTCACTCCTTTTCTCCTTGTTTCTCTCTCTCTCTCTCTCTTTTTTCTCTCCCAGTCTGTTTCTTTCTCCCAGTCTCAGTTTCTCTGAGAGAAGTTATTTAGTTATCAAAAAAATTATGCAGAACATAGGCTTGAGTGATGGGGAGGATGTGATGTGATCAGGAAAGGATTAATGCATAAAAACTGGAAAACAGACCAACAACTTCAATGTCCTGCCATCAGAAGGAAATGTCTGATATAGAGGTAGGAGGAGATACCTGGAGTAAAGAGCTAGATCTATGATTTGTCAACAATGAAGCGATGACTGACCTTGTTTGTAGATGAGGTTATTCAAAACTAAGGTTTAAAGAAAGGTGAAAGACAGTTCTTGTGGAACCTCTGTAGAAAAATGGAGAGTGGAGCAGGAGGATCCTATGGTGGACAGAGTGATTAGAGAGGTATTACCTAGTCTATTCCTTTTCATAAAACAATGGATTTCATTCATCATCTCTGGTTGCACTTTCTTGGTGAAATTTAATCCCAGCTAAATTAATGGACGAATATATCACCAATAGACTAGGACGCATCTGTTTTTTCACAAAGTAGCAATGTTAACTATTTTGCCTTTCGCTCCAAGACAGCATCTAACAAAACACTATCTCTAAATGAAAACTAAAAGTTATATATGACAATTATTCACAGCTAAGATTACTGTTTGGCTTTCCTGCTAATAAAACATCTGTTAGATCCAAAGAAAAGAGGGGTCTAGAGCTCCAGATGTCAGCTTTTGTCAACTTCCTCAAAAACCTCAAAACATCCACCTACCAAAACAGTGGGATCTAATGATGCTCATCAGTTCTGTTCTTCTGCAATATATATCAGTGTAACAGAATATATTACTATAGATCAAGCTATTAAATAAATTAATTACTAGGATGCATCTTTTCTCAATATTCTTTTGTATTCATACTCTCTAAAAATCTTGTTTCCAAGAGTCCCTTAAAATAGCATTTTCCTGTCTGCTTTTCCAAATGTTTCTTCCTTCTCAGGTTCTGACTCTTTATCTTTCCACCCTTATGAGAACAGCCCTGCAGTTCCTGGAACTCAGAGCTGTTTCCCAGCTAGATTTTCTCTCTCCAGCTTCAGTGCAACTCTATGCTACAGGCAGAGAAACAAAACACCACAGAAATTTTTCTCTCTGCCTTCCTTGGCCATTCTGTGACTTTTTCAGATAGGCAAAAAGCAAGTAAATGATTTCTTGCTCACCAATCTCCTCCTCAGCTGTTCCTCAAAAGGAGGCTCACAGCTTC
The DNA here is from genome assembly GCF_036370855.1 of Dromaius novaehollandiae. NCBI lineage: Eukaryota > Metazoa > Chordata > Aves > Casuariiformes > Dromaiidae > Dromaius > Dromaius novaehollandiae. Next base: position 29,510,250 of record NC_088130.1, read on the forward strand.
ACAAGCACTGCTTCTTCCCTGAAAGTTCATTCAGATTTCCCTGGTTCACCAGAACGAAACAAAGCTCCAACCTCCAAGATTTGAGTCTGTCTTTTGTTTTCTCAAATGCAGAGCCAAACTTTAGATTAAATGATATTTTGGAATTTGGAGTTTTATGTCAAGTTATCAAAGCCAGAGGAGATCATGTGGCCACTTTTCTATATCCTATCTGTGAATGATTTAAATTCTCTGTTATAGTCCATTGGCTTCCTATATACAAAACTAATCCTTCCACCTCCAAGCTGATCATCCCAGATACTCTATGTGCACATTTATATATTTGTGTGCTCAAGATAAAAAACAAAACAAACAAACAATCCCAGTAAATACTGGCCTACCTTTCTTTTTTAATACAAGGACTGTTCCACTTGTGATTCATATACAAACCAGCAGTTACATTTTTGCATCTACACAAGAAACACTGGAAGATTTGGCATGGATTATATTATGAGCATCTTTTTCAGCTACTTACAAACTGTTAAATATTTGCACGAAAAGGAAAACTAGTCAATTTGTACATCTGCATGTTCTGTGGCAAGTAAAAATATGAAACTATTTTTCTAAGAGAGACAGGAGATTTTGAAAATCTTTTCCACTGAACATTACAGAGTTTTCAAAAAAAAAAATGGTTTGAAATAGTAAGCATGTACCTAAAAGAGTAATGCACTTTTAAATTAAACAATACTTACTGTTCTCAATTTGTGCTACTTTGCTCATGTTCAGCAGTACCTTGCTCTGCATGTATTTCATCTCAGCAAGGAACTCAGCAACATTGCTTCCTGAAAGCAAGGATGACAGAATCTGACACTAGCTGTGATTCCTACATTTGAAATGAAGTTAGCATGTATTTTCAACTTCCTAGGTATTGCGAGTCCATTTAAAGGCACATAGATAACTCCACTGACAAAAATAAGGTCTTTTTTCAATATAGGACTCAGTAACTCCTTGACGTTTAACAGAAGGGAGGTCAGATTAGATGATCTAATGATAGCTTGTGGCCTTAGACTATATTAAATCTATCAATAATACAATCAAAGCTAAGCAGTGCAGAAGGGTTAACAAAACAACTTTCTGCAATTGATTTTGCATTTGACAGCATGATGGAAATTGTTCTGCTTCTCAAAAACTTAACTAAAGAAAATGAGTAATTCATTGTGGCTTATCCAAATCAATTGTTTTCTAATTTCACAAAGAAGAGATTTGTTAACAGCTACAACACACAGAAAATAAACCCGCAGTAAAACAAAACGAGTGAAATGCCTTGATCATCCAGATCTTCTAATATAAACAGAAAAGCAACTTGCATCAGCTTCGAAGGAGGAGTATTTCTACCACAGATGGCTGGCTGCAGAGATAGATATCAAAAAATAATGTTGACTACTAATTCACTCATGCGGGAGAAATTAAGCACAGGCTTGGCAAGTGCAGACATGTTGCTAGGGGAAGTTCTTCCAAAATGTGGGAACCTGTCTGTTCCATCTCGCATGTTCAGATGCAATGAAATGGGACTTCTCCAAATGCTGCATAGCAAATAAAAACTTAACTTTAAAAATTGGTCTTCTCAGGCTAGAAGGGGGAAAAACACTGAGAAAAATGTTTTTGGTGCTGTTGAAGGGAAAACAGAATCCCTTATCACTAACAAATTTGCTGATCATCAACGCTTCACAGTGATAAAGAAAATCACCTGCAATTTACAAACGAAACACATGAGCACAGAGGACCATTTAAATGTTTCTAGGATGGCAGGAAAAAAAGTGTTAATGGGTGCCATTTTGCTATTTAACTTGAACACACCACAGTAAAATTGTTCTCCAACCTACAAGGAAATACAAGACTGGACATGTTTCAAGAAGCTCAGCGCTTCATCTTGACTAACTAGCTGAAGTTCCTTGATCCTCTCTTTCTCCCAGCTTCCACTGATTCATTCTGCCGTAAGTAACCATAGAGCTCACGGCTGAAATTTATTATACTAATAATTCTGGAGCAAGTCTGACCGAAAGAGAGTATAAATTCAAATGAAGTTCTTTGCCCACAGAGCTTAACAAAACCTTTCCAGTTTTCCGACTCTGAATTCTTCTGCATAGCACTTCTATCTTTACTTACACTACGAAGGAAAAGAAAATAAAGCGATCCTGCGACATCTGTTTTTTCTCAGTTTCTTCATTAGAGTCACCTGCCCCCTTTCCTGGTTTTCACATAGCAACAACTGCGATTTTCCCTCTGCTCCGGGGAAGGGGCCCCGCGCCGCCTCAGGCACTCCGCGGCCGCGGCGCCACCCAGGGCTCCCGGCGGGCCCGGCCCCGCCGCTCAGCACCCTGGACAGCGCCCGCCGCGCCCCGGCCCCGGCCCCGGCCCCGGCCCCGGCCCCGCGGGAACTCCTTAAATCGCGAACACATGAACTAGGAAGAGGCCCGGCCGCTGTTTCGTTTTCGGCTAAGAAAGAGCTCTTGCACTGAATACTTCTCCCATAGGCCCCGAAGCAGGACTCGCGTTGCCCTTCTCCTCTCTAACAGCATTACATCAGCATTGCCCGGTCAGCAGATACTTTATGGATGGAGGGATGAGGTCTACCCTAATGAAACGGTGCTATCAAAAGGAAATCATTTGTCTTTGCCTTCCCGTTTCTCTGCTGGTAGAGCAAACACTTGTCAGTAATAAGATACTGGTGCCGTGATGCTGTGTTGCTTCAAAGCAGCTGCTGTTGCTACTGAATGACACTGCGGTACATGGTAAGAAAAAAACTTCCAGGGGAAATGTTGTTTTTATAAGCAGGAACTGCTCTATAAAATGATGCTGCAGACAAGCAACTACTGACCTGGGTTTTGCGTAGCTGTAATTATTTACAGTCTCTGTTTTTCTAAGATATATTCAAATTTCATTACGCTCTGAAAACAATACCCCTGGGAAAGGCATCTGGAGAGCCTAGAACACATCTGTTCCAGATCTGCTACATAAATGTATAAATTCTTACATAAATGCATAGTGCTGTAGAAATAACTAACAGTCATATCACTCTTTAGTTCAAATACGATTTGCTGACATTGCCTTTTATGGAGGAGAGCCTTACTTCTAACACTGCCAAAACTGATTTTGCAGAACTTCAATTAATAACACTGGAAAGAAAGCCACTCGAGCATTCAATAGTCAGGAAAGACTTGTATTAATACATCTTACTCCCTCTTGTTTTATTAAAAGAAAAACGTAGGCAACCTCAACAGTTAGCTTTGGTCATGCACTCAAATTTAGTAAGGTTATATGGTTTCTGAATGACAGGTAGATAAATGCTGCTGTGTTTCAGATCACACATTTTCTGGACCTCTGTTGCTACTCAGCCTCCAGCCCTCCTCCATGCAGCTTTCTAAAATAACTGCTGTTCTGTCAGCAAGACGCATCTGCAGTTACTGTGGCTTTTTAATTTTCTTGCCTATTTAAAGATCTTGGATTCGAGTTCATAAATTAGTGAAATTATCTTTCTTCTTAGGGAAAAAATATAATGCATAGAAGTAAATAGTTAAATTTCCAGTCAGCAAAATCACAAGTTATGGTGAAAAGCTCCAGCTGACATGTATTTAGATTTCCATTTAAAGCTGTTCAGAAATTAAAAATAACTCACTTCTAAAATAAAGTATGCTTTTGGTTATATGAATATACCTTTTCACACAGCAGACGCCTCAAATCTTCTAACTTCACTGTCTGATCAGATGAGTATATTTGCAACTGCTTGAGTGGCACCTTATTCTGTATGAGCTGTACGTGAATCATGTGAGCTGCATCTACCCATCGTTAAAATCAAGTACCTATGCAGTATTACGCTGTGTTTAAAACCAGGCTTACTTCACTACATTTTACTAATCATTACAGCATCACGGGCTTAAATGAAACACAAAACAGATACCTGTGGCCACCCTTCTTGCACAGAATTATTCTACTTGACACACAGAGGTGCTGAGACTGGAGATTGTGCTTGCTTTACTGGATTCGAGGAAAGCTCGTACATTTTTACATGGTGGCTTTGCAGTGCAAGACAGAACAGAAGGGAGAGCAAGCTCCTACTTCTCCATCTGAACATCAGCAGCAGAACTGGGATATGGTGCCCTGACCTAGTAAAGCTTTTAAATCTAGGCTTAATTTTAAACATAGGAGCAATACCACAGGCTTCAATTTTCAAGTGCCTTCACAAGTTGAGGTTTCAGTTCAGGCTGAAAAAATTTCATTATTGGTCAAGCATTATCAGGAGGAGTTAGGAAAAATCTCTTTTATAAAATGAGGAGATCTAAGCTGTGCCTCTACAAATTACAAAAAGAATTTTTCTCTTTCTGTATATAAACTCTGCAATGCTATTCACAGTATTGCTTTTCAGAGCAGAACCACATCTTTTTGTTCTCTCTCTTTTCTTGCAGGTTTCTATTTTTATACTATCCTCCTATCTGCAAAGCCTTTCACTCTTAAAAAGAAGCTTATTTTGTCATTTAAATCCCCCAAATCTCCATAATTTCCTCAACTAAATAGTATTGGTTCACAGCAAACCGTTAATTTTCACAACTATGATCAATCTGAAACCTTTTTCCCTTTGTTGCAAATTTAGAGCAGATAAGAACACTTACATAAACTTCTAATAAATGAAATAGGAGTTAAAGGAAAGGGGAAGAGGACCCATTCTGAAGAAAAATATTTCCAAGTCTGTTTCAAAGCTTATTTTAAGAAAAGTTCCCCACTCGCCATACAACTAGTCAGTAAGAGAGAGAAGCATTTTCTATGATCTTTTCTAGGCAACACTGGAACATTCAGAGTCTGAAAAACTCCTGTATCTTTCCTACAATCCATCTCTTCTCAGGTTAAGTTCAAAACCTTTTTGAAAGTAAATCTGGATAACTTGGATGGTGTGAACATGAACTGGCTTGGACTTTAAGTATACTCTTACTTAATCCTTTGCCATCTGGGGGTTACTCTGCTCCAAGCATTTTCAGGTCATTAAAAGGAAAGTACAAACTGAGGACACTGATGATCTTACTAAAGCCATATTCAGTAGCATAGTCCAAAGAAAGAAATATATTTTGAGAGTGGATGTCTCACATTTACTAACTCATTTACCTATTTGCTGGCTGTACTTTCTGCATGTTCTGTAGTGCTCCCTTTCTACGCTTAAATATTAGATGGTTATATATCTCCTTTTCACAGTTAAGATCATATTCTCATTAAGCGGACAACTGTAATCCTGGAGTATTTCGTATTTTTTGCTTTAACAGATTTATTTCAAAAAACTACTCAATAAAAATTCAGAATTTTTTTAGAGCTTTTTGTTGTTTAAAGAAAAAATGTGCTCCTGACACCCTTTTAAAAGGTAGTTTTGATTGTGTAACCGGCTGCTCTTTGTATCAACAAAACTGAACAGTCACCAGTGATTACTCTCATGTTTCATTTATAATTTGAATGAATGAGCTTTTTTATTTCATCATCTATTATATTGAAATGTTTAAAGTGCGTATCTCGTCTCTGTGGTGCTACACATTTCATAAAAGCATAAGAAAAAACTACATCTTACAATATCACCATCCAAATTTCTAAACACATTTATTGCATACCACACTTTTCATCTCAGGTGATTTGGCTATTGGATAAACAGCATCTACTTTATATATAGGCCATCAGTAGACTCTAACAGATGCTGGCTTTACATTTAGTTTATTCCAGGCATGCTTGATAGCCGCATCATAGCAACTGCCACTGACTGACTACAGATCAGGGAACGGGGAAGGGGACAAAACAACTTTACAGCTTAAAGCTGCTATTATTTATTTACTTGCATCCTTAATGAGACTAAAGAAATTAATTTCCTGAGTAAAAGGCTGGATTTGTAAATGCATGTAGGTTGGCTGAAGTTACTCTGGGGTGCACCACACTAGTTTATTAATTTATAACTGAATCTCACCAGTAAGGTTACTCTATGTGAGAAAAAGCAAAACAAAGCAGAAAGTCACTGCCTGGAAGCAGATTTAGACAGTCACTCAGGTCTCAGCAATTTAACTAAAAATGAACTCTACTATTATAAACCACTAAGGATTTATTGCTGCATCACACACAACCAGATACTACTGAAGTTTAAAGTTGATACAATTAAAGCTTCTGCGGTGCTTTGCAGAAGGAAACGTTAGTTTTGAGTAATAAAAGTTCTATGGATATTGCAGTCGCATGCCATTATCCACAGGCCAGAAAGTCAGCTCTTAAAAGTAAGTATAAGCAGAAGCTACTTCACTATGTTGGATTCATTCTTGGTGGAATCGGAAGCCCTGAAGCATGCCAAGCAATACATTTATATTCAACTAGTCAATGTGTTCTATAGACTTCCTTTGCATAGTGTTTTCTGTGGAAACACTATTGCAAAGCAGCAATATAAATTGTAAAAACCGACCAACAAATGAGGCCTTTAAGGTTAAGATGCTAATGACAATGGTATTTTCATTTTAGCAACCACTGCAACCAATTTCAGTATGTGTTTGTGAACTTCACAGATATCATTGCACTTCCACTGCTCTGGCATTAGGATCACCTGTTTACATATTTCCTAATGTGCTTCCACATGTGTCTTCTCCTTTAAAAACTGAAGGTAACCCAGCTCTCCTTTTTTACTTCTTTGTTAAGAATTTTTTCATTTAGATTTTCTATAGAAATACTACTGAATAATAACAAGGATTTTCTTCCTTCCTAACATTTAGAGCAGGAAAAACTCAAGAAAGGCTAGTTTACTCTGATTTACAAACGGTAAGGTTTGTTTCTATATCCAGGGGAGTGAATTGACTCAGGAAAAATTGTATTAAAAGTTCAAGAAACTGAAATCTTAAATTTACAGTGTAGGGCAGAAACACCACCTTAAATCAAAGTAAAAACTTCTAACATGACCATCTTAAAAGGATTAAATCATATTTTGCAGAATATAATTTTTAGGAGAGCAATCATTTTCAATATTGAGGATTTTTCCCACCTCTAGAAATGCAAACAAGACAATTAATTATTGCCAAGCAGAGTAGTGTTTTTTTATCTACTTCTAAATTTTTTTAAATCTTTTTATTGTTTCCCTCCCCCAATCTCTAGAAAAAAGTTAGCAATTCATACGCAAGTTTTATTCAAAGTTGCAAAAGAATATTCTGAAAGACATGGTAAATTTGCACGTGAACTCCTAAGAACAGATACCACTATGAAATGACAAATGGATAGTTTGTGTCTCATTTAAGAAGTGTTTATCTTCAGAGGGCCATCTTGGCATTTATAACACATCATCTCCTGAAGAGTTGGGATAGAGTGCCTACTTAAAAAAAAGACTCCTAAAGCCTTGAAATGGACAGATCTTGAGGTAGCTAAATGAACAGAAATTATGTCGTTTTTAGAAAGATCAAAAGTACACACACAGGTACTGTCAGTTGTACAGGCATCAAAAAATCTAGTATTCAGAAGCAACAGATGGACTGAAAAATTTTAGGTTACTGATTCTATGTCTACTCTGAGAGCTTTAAAGTTTCTGTCTGTTCCCCACTCCCCCCAAAAAATTGGTATGAAATGTAGATACTATCACCATTATCTTCCTGTGTTTCATCCTGCCACAGAAGAAACAGCAAACACAAATAATTACGTGACTGATTAAGAGTTTGTGACATCTCACAGGCCCTGGAAATCCTCCCAGCGAAATGACAATCTTTTTCACATATTGACTCTCCACAATGTCTGACCTGCAGCACGGCTCATTAAATCCTGGATAAGCAATATTGTCTGCACTGCACATGGAAAACATGCTGCATAGCATCTAATAAAATGCTTTAAAAATCAGCTATGAACTTGGATATATGACACAATGATATCGTACCACTAGGCTAAATCTACTTCACAACATGATAGTCAAGATGGAAAAAGGTAAGAGATTGCAAGACGAAAATGCTACCTACGAGTTGGCATGTTTACTTTGAGTAAATGTGACTCAGTGTATCATAGTTTTGGCTTTTAAGTAGCACAAAGCTGGACATCTTTATTGTGTCGAGTTGAAAACAGCGGTTTGTGATTAAACTAAACACTGGTCTTTATAAGCATGCCTTAAGGAGGCTCTGAATGAACTACACAACGAAACACAGTTATAGCTGGTGAGGCCTAGATGAACCCAGTTTCATGTTAGGCCTTGACTCAGATTTTTCCTCTTTCCCCAAGACATTTTGAGCTAGTGGAAGGATCCGCTGCTATTCTAAACACTACTGGGTAACATTGCTTGCCTACTCCTAGAAAAAAACCCAAAACCAAAACCCCACCCCCACCCCCCATACGGCCTAAGGAATTATTTTTTTTAACAGGTCTTTCCATTTGGGCAAGGAATATATTTTCACCCGATATCTTGTGGAAAAGAAACATAAGGCTGTTAAGTCTCAATAAAACTAACAGCACATTGAAAAGACACAGCACATGGAAAAGATACTCTCAATGTGTTTTCTGCAATAGCTATATAATCCAGCTTTCTTTTTATGGAAGCCAGTTACCTGAATCCATCTACAAAATCTCACTTGAATGAGTGTAGACAAACGTGATTAGCATAATTACTAACAGACTGCTCAGGAATGGAGATGAATCTCTGCAGTTGTCAGAGGTGCATTCTGCCATTTGTGAACAAAAAATCCTCACAAACTCTCCATTTGCTCAGTCCTGAGAAACATTTGTAAAAAGGCTTCACTAGTGTCCATCCAGACATTACAATCAAAAGCTGTTCCCACTGACTAAATTAATCCAATTAGCTAATATTTACTCTATTTGCAATTTATAGTTGTACCATATGAAGCACCATATTTATAAAGTAATCAGTGTCCTTCCTGCTTCAGAGGGAAGGTATGGAATGTACATGACTAAGTAAAAGCCTTTTCAACATTACACTTCCATCCATAATCATAGATTTGCAACATAGCTCACTTGTACAATTTTCGAGGATACTCTGCGACCCTTTGCTTTATCAGTAAACTAAAATGAATAATAAAAATGGCATTTTAACAAAAGCAGTCAAAACCCCATAGCCTAACTTTGTGAGTTTGAATGGTTCCAAGTATATAGAGGTGGTGTAGTAGGAGCAGATCAGTAATGAACAACTGAGACAGAAGTCAGGAAACCCAAGGGCTGCTCATGTCTCTACCACTCACCTTCCCCATGACATGATAAAGATTTTACTTCTGTTCCTCACTGTCCCTTGCTGAAAAATAGGAATTGTATCTCATACTTTTCATGATAAAAACCTTTGAGAGCTATGAAATACACATGCTGCATAACTTAGTTACTACAGTATCCAATATTTCTGACATGAACACTACATGAAAAAGTAAGTAAATTCAAGAGAGAGGATTGCAGAAGAAAAATGAATAGTAGAGCAGTTTGTCTGCAACCCATGTTTGCTCATTGCTGAATATTATGTGCTTTTGGAAAAAAATCACAAAAAACAGATTAAAAATATAATCTTATGGGACAGGTTATAATAGATCACAAGCTGAATATTGGATATGCTGTTTTGAAGTCAAACCCAGAACTGGTAAGTTAAACCTAAGGCAGGCAAATCTAAAGCAGAAGAGCATTTAGGTGAGTTGACAGAAAACACAGCTATGGACAGCAGAACAAACTACTGCAATGCAAAACAGGAATGGGAAGTGTAACAACAGATGAAATTGGCTAAATCAGACACTCTTTACTGACCACAATGAGGGAAAAAATAGAACTGAAAAATAACAAAACAAGAACAACCAACACCACTCTTCCTCCCCCCCCAGTAAAATAGGTCATATTACTAAAGATGAGTGTAAAAGAAAAGCAAGTGCTTAAACGGACAACTTCAGAAAAGCCAAGGCAACCAGTGAGAGTCCTATCAAAGGCAAGAGGTAGCTAGAAGGCAGACCAAGTGCTGCTCTGCTCAGTACAGAGGGAAAGGAACCATCATAAAATCCTTACAGGGCATCAGTTTAATGCCTTGTTTCTACTAAAAGATCAGGTGTGAACAGGTAAACAGAAGAATCGCTATTTGTCACAGATTAAGATCTTACCTAAGACTGGGGACACAATATATCAAAAAGTACCTACCTAAATTATGTGTTTTCAAATTAACTGCCCATCATGAATTTTATCTTAGACTATCAAAAGAATGATCTGAAGCAATTTCAAAGCCATAACTGTAATATTTGAGAACCCAGCGGAAGTAAGTAAGGCAGTAGAAAACTAGAAGAATCTGTTACTCTCTTTTAAAGAGGAAAAAAATACAAGAGGAAAATGGAGTCCAGACAGCTTCACAGCCTGGAAAAATACCAGAACAAAAAGATCAGTCAAACTCTTTGTAAGCACTAGAGAACGAGGAGGAGATGACTGGCGGCCAGCTTGAATTTGTCAAGAACAAACTGTGTCAAACCAAAAACTTTCTTCTGCACTGTAAGAGGCCTCATTATTGGGCAGAAGCAGCAGATTTCACACACTTTCACTTCAGTGAAGCTTATGACATGGTCTCAAATGACATTCTCAGAAATAATGTAGGGAAACAATCTAGGAGAAAGTGTGTAACCACTGGAGTCACAGCACAGAAGAATTTGGCCCACTAGAGTCAACTGGCCAGCAAAAAACACAGTCCTCAAATGATGTACTGTACCTCTGCTGCAGTCAATCATGTTTTCCATTTGATGAAATCCAAATGCTTTTTCTTCTGTAAACACCTCGTCTTCAAAACAGACCTGTATGCATGTTTGATGATATATTTGATCTCTTTGGCTTTTGTTCATAAGTGTAACTATATACATATATATAATATTTTATATATGCTATAACTATATACATATATATAACTATAAACAGATGTTAATAACCAATAGAAAATTACTGCTCAAGACCTAAGAGACAAAGAGTTGACAATCTGTGTACGTGTAAACACTACCTTACAAACAACTACCACACAAAGCAGTACAATACTGACACATCTAGATCTCCCAACAGTGCAGCAGAAATGCTAGGAGGAGACCCAGATAACAGCATATAAAATAATAAATAGAAATAGATGATGCATTTAAGAAGTAAATACAAACATCTTCCAGGTTTCTGTACAAGCCTTGCATGAACATTGTCTCAAATATCATAGTGCAAGCTACTCCAGGAAAGAAGAATCTTATGTCTCTGAAGTACTCTGGGGAGAACCACCACACCTAAACACACCATGAATAACTATTTTCAACCACCGGAAGACAATAGCAGGGAGTATATCCCGGATGGTTCAGACTTTCAATATTTCATGAGAGACCATGCCCGTATGCTGCAGTTTCAGTCAAAAAGAATTATTCAAGCTAATTGATAATTATCACAAACAGAAATCGAGGACTTATTCCAGTCTTTTTTTTTAGCAAATGAGTTACAATTGTAGTCTACCAGATGAAGGGATAAGTCTTAATCAATAGCTTAAGGAAATAAATTTCTTCCACTCAGACTGTTTATTTTAAACAGACACAGGTCACGTAACTACACAGGGACAGATGATCTCATGAAAATCTTTGGTAACTGGACTTCAAGAAGCAAGTAGGAAACAGACTGGAAACTTGCTGGGTTGACATAATGAAACATATAAATAATTTGCATTTGATACAGAAGTGTTAATTGGATGGGAAACAATAGAGCCTTGTGAAATGTTAATTCCGGGGGCTGGAACGTGTTTAGAGGGTCATGAAGATGTTTCAGTGTTGGATGGCAAGAATGTTCTCGTAATGCCTTGCTTTAGTAGAAAAAAGGGCTTTTGCTGGTAGAGTTCATACTAGCTTTCTAGGGAAAGCTCCTCTTCCATCAAAAATGCTATTGCAGGGACCTTTCAGAGAATGTATTTAACTTTCATTAAAAACTTACAGCTGCTCTCTTTCTAAAAAGGTAGATAAAACTTATACATGCTCTTAAGCAAACTAGAAAAGGTTAGGTTCAAAACTTAAATAAATAAAATCCAAGTAAACAGGTTCTACACCTAAGGTTTTCATCAGATCACCTTCCAAGGCTCAGCTTTAGCGGACGAGATTTAGCCCCCGTGATCCTATCCCAAGCTTTTTTTTTTTAATTTTTGTTAGTATGAAAATGACTAAACTAGAACTTTCACCGGCTTTATTTTTTTTACACACACCCCTTTATTTTTTTTTTAACCAGGGCATTGAAAAAGGCCTAGCTTTGGCTGGTCAGTGTTGTTATTTGTTGTCAAAATTATAAGTTATATACACAAAAGGTTGATAGGAGTACCTTAAAGCATGAGCATACAAGGGGCATTCAAATGCCTGCTGCTGATGGAGAAGCAAAATGCTGCTGAGAGAGGCAACAGAATCCCTCTTTGCCAACCTATGCAAAACATCACTAAACCACAGAAGCTCTCCACTGACTACCTGATTAAAAGCTGTTTTGTGAAGCTTGTTAAGCAGAGCAGAGGATCCTTTCGTCCTCAATATCACTTAAATTGTAGTTATGCAAAATAGAATGCAAGAGGCTTATCCATGCACCTGGGCAGCTACTGTAACCTCTCTGAAATCTAACAGCATTGAAAATCGCAAGTGCTTTCCATAATAAAAAAAAAAAATCCCTGAATTTACAATGATATAGATAGAAAAAGAACTGTTTCTAAGACCTGCATACAACAGCCTGATAAATTAAACTGTAGGCAGAAAATCAGAAAGGCCCTTACGGAACTCCAGTTGCTTAAATTGTAGTAAGGTTCGCAATAGTTTGAGAGAGTAAGGATCTGACACAAATTGCTTATAGGAGTGTACCTATTTAAAAGTTTTAAATTAAAAATTGCACTTTAAGTTCTTTAGAGCTTTTCTTCATGATTAAGGTAGGCCTCAAAAAAATATAGCCAAACTCCAGAAGAAAAGGGTTACTGCAATTTTCTTCTTTGCAAAAATACTGACATATTTGTATAATTTTAATTAGTAGTAGAGAGAGTGGAGATGATATTTCTTACTACCTTGAAAATATTTTTGTTTTACAGATGACCAAAGCCTGTCTTAATTTTGAATTTTCTATAAACTGATGATAGTGTCTTTCAAGATGTTTGGTCTAGATAAGATCATATTTATTTGAACTTTTTTATATTTGTAAGAGGTCATACAGAGTAATCTCCACAACCTCAAGAGCACACTTTTTTTTTTTTTTTTAAACAAGTTTTGGTTTAAACAGGGCTTTTCCAATTCAGTGTTAACTGGGAGTTAAGTCATCTGATCTCAACTTCGGAAAAGACAGATAGCATCATATCCACCAAGTCCAACCATTCCCAAGAGGCGAGGCACACCACCACCGTGGAAGAGGCTCAGAGCAGAAACGAACCCGGCAGCTCTCTCTGGGTTATGCACCTGGGCTCCGCGCCAGGGCCAGCACTGCTGCGGGGGCACAGGAAGAAGCTGGAGAGGGACAGAGGCGCCTGGGGTCTCCTTCCTTCTGCTCAGGCCTCTGCTTCTTCAATGCCCCCAGGGCTCCTATGCCTCTCGCTGACAGGAAGAGAAAGAGGAGAGGAGCAATAACGGCACCCTCCTAAGTGACAGAAGTGGAGGATGAGGGGGGAGGAATCCAAGGGCTGGGGAATGCTGCAAGGGGACAAAGGCTGAGGGATGTGGGGGCAGCGAAGAGGAAGAGGAGGAGATGATAAGCAGTCAAGAGGCCTAATAGATCATCCCAGCAGAGATGCATGACTGGCATCCCTGGACCTCTTCATGAAATCTATCCTGTTAGAAATGCTTTCCTAATAGCTCATCTGAATCACCTTTACTGTGAGTTAAGCAGTTAAATTACTTGTCCTGCCTCTTGCAATCAGCTTTTGTGTACTATCACATATTTAACCATCGCACAGGGAAATTATAAGGAGTCATCTCCACAAGGATCTGGATGTATGGCAACAAAATAACCAGCAGGATCTACCTGATCATGCCTTAAATGAGTAAGTTTTGACAAAGGTGTTAAAAATATTTTCTATGACAAGTCTCTGAAAATTCACTCATCTTTCTGAAAATTAACAGAAAAATGGCAGAACAAAGTGTGCAGTGTATGTGCATTCCATATGTAACCATATTTCTGATCGTCTGCTATATTTTGAAAATTGCTTCCCCAAGTCATTTCAAATGATGGAATGAAACTGCTGCTGGTGGTATGTGCAAAAATACTTTCAAGGAAATATATTTTTGTCTGTAGAAACATGCATGAAGTTGAGAAGCTATCTGATCCCTTATCAAATCAAACTATTTGGAAAAGAATAAAAGCTGTCACTTATTCCACATGCATTCTTAAATTCAAGTCTGTAGAAAAAAAAGGCACTTTGCTGGAGCTAGACAAATTTCCACATTTCAATGGCATTTCTGGCTGATGCTTTGATGTAGATATATTTAACTGTAGAACTGCTGTAAGGAAAATAGTGCCTACAAGGTCTCTATTGTTACATTAATCTACCCAATGCATCCATAATTGTGTATTTCCTAATTTGGGTTTCAGAAGCTGTTCCTAAGAAACTTTGTCAGAAGTGTAATCACCCGGATTACTCAGATGCTCAGCTTCAAGCCCACACTTAAGTGCTTTATTAAAGCTTTCCCGCTTCTTTCATTACTGCTGACAATTTTTTGATATAGTTAAAAACAAAAAATGTATTTAATTAAAAATAATTAAGAAACAAAAAAGCTCATTAAAAATAGCTCCACTAAGAGACTTCTCTGGTCAGATTTAAAAGATACAATACCATTCTCTAAACAGAACTCACTCTGTTTGGTGGCAAGATGGTCCACACAATCTACATCCAGAACATTATGTATGCTCTGTTATTCAATAATTTGATGCTAATGCTTCATTTTCAACTCTAATAGCTTATTTAGGTCTTTTATCCTATTAAGCATAATCTATGATATTATTCAAGCTGAAACAATAGCCCAGGTGAGTTAGCCTGATTTGTTTTTATTGATATTTGTGGAAACAGATACATAAACCTGCATTCATACATCTGCTCTAGCCGAGCAAACTGAACTCACCCGACAAGAGACAGTTTCCAGCCTAGCTCTCGGAAAGGTGCTGCACAGTTTCTTTAGACATTTTATGATCTAATTCATACTCATTTAACTTAAGCTGTAAAAAAGTTTTTTGTTTAATCGTGCTGTCAAAGCACCCTCTACAGTTAATGGAGGCGCTTTCAGAAGGTGATCCGTTTATTTGTACAACTCATGTCTAATACCGGTAGTATGAATTACCATTTGCCTCTGCTGACCAGGGCAGGGATCTAACAGCTAGTTACGTAAACACCTTCCAAAGGCACTAGATAATTAGGCTACTAAAGTTGGGATCTCCCATCTTTAATCTCACTCTTGCACCTTAAAGCCAGAATGGTGCTTTTTTTTTTTTTTTTAATTGGTACATTCTTTTAGGCTCTTCACTAACCATTTTTTCTTACTTGCTTTACACCGAAGACTTAATTTACATCCAAGAGCTTCAAGAAATAGTCAATACTAAAGATAGGTTGAAGGTCTGACTTCAATCAGTTCCATACGAATGACATTACATATTTGTTCACTTCAAAACCACCACTGTTGACACAAACAAAACCAACAGACATGCAAACCATATTTCTATACTGCAAACAGAGGTCTAGTGTGGCCTCCTACATGCATCTTCAGGTCTCTAAGGTGTCAGTAAGGTATGCATGGACACACTAATGACAGCTTTAACCTAGCTTAAGGTGGTAGCTACTGCACTGGTAATGTAACAGGATTGACTTCAGTGAAGGTAACTATCCACGTAGATGTTCAGGGGCTCCAGGAAGACCGTAGCTCTGTGCTTTCCCTTTGCCAATCACAAAACAATGGGAGCTTCACAGCTGTTTTTACTAATTTTGTCTTCCCTAGAATTATCACTGATATCCTTATTGCATTATACTCATATTTGCACTTGTACTGTAGACTACCTTGGTACTTCTGGAAGTCACAGGGTACAAAAGCTTCCAAATTCTGTGTTCAGGCTTCCCAAATAATTTACACAGCATTGTGTAGCAGAAATAACCATCGTTTCTGCGAGAAAATTTGCTGAGGAGGAGGAAAAGAATGATAGAATCAATGCCCAGAAAGAATCTTCATAGTTTTAACATGCAGACCCTGGAATAAAATCCTTATTTGCTGAAGTGGTGAGCAATGAACTTACTGTAGAATAACAGGGAGATGAGAAAGAAAAGTCTATTTTTTAAGTACTATAATTCCAGTTAAGTATCTGCTTCTAACTAAAATCGCTGTGCCTATCCAGGAAATCATTTGAATGAACTCAAGAAAGCTTTCAAACTAACATTTTATCTCACTCACTGATGGTGAGGGAGGGAAAGGACAGGCTGAAGCCAGTTTTCAAAGAAGCTGAACTAATCACATTTAGCAAAGTTTATGTTACATGATGATGAATGTTATGCTACATTATGTTAATTTTGCTATGGCCCAAACTTTGCTCATGCCATTGTAGGCAAAATTTCTTGAACAGAAGCAAAGAAGGTGTTTTATTACAGAAGGGAACCTTTTGTAATTTTAAAATAAATCAGTTTTTATGTTAAATGAATTTAAAATTTAAAATAAATTTGCTTTCCTCCCTGATGATTATGACAGTCTGGTATGAAAAGCTCTCTCTCTGGGGATGAAAGTACTTTGCTATCCATACCTTTTCAGACTTAAATTTCAGAAAATAATAATGGTTCTAGTGGTAGATCAGCTCATAATACTTGGAGTAGGGGAGATCAGTGAAGAGCAATCATATTGGTCATCCTAATCTTGCCCAAGTTCAGTCCTATGAAACCCAGATGCAAAAGTCTGCATGGCCGATTAGTATTTTTCATCTTTCACTTTAGGCTTCAAGTTTATTTTAAGCAGCTTTGGTAGAGAGTCTGACACATGAGAGTCATATGAAAGAAAGGTACATTATCAGAATTCATTCTGCACTGGAGTTTGAATTCAAACCATTGCCAGGATGCCATACCACTATCTCATTCTAATTATATTGCAGGGCAAGTCCTGACACGACTGCCAATTCAAGATAGAGTCCTCTAGGAAGTCTGACACTACACAATAGACGAACACTTTCTGAATTAGGTGACGCTTGTTTTGTTTTCTAGTCTCCTCTTCAAATTTTTGAGGTCAATTCATTTTACATGAATAACTCTTCTTTTGGAGTGAATAAAAGTGTTCATTTCTGAATGACTGAGGGATCACATTAAAATGCATTGTTTCTCAGCAACAGAAAATTCTAACAAAATTCAAGGTTGCAGAAAAGGCAAAATCAGGCATAGTGGACTTCTGCAATTTTTTTAAACAACTGAAAGTGAGGAAGCAGTAATATTCCTGCAGTGGCCTTCCTCTGCACTGTCCAGCTCTACAGAACTGCAACATTGCAGCTGGGGTGCAAGCAACATTGCAGTAAAATTATTTATACGTAACAGCTCTACAGGGTGGGGGGGAATATGCTGTAAATAGTGTGTGCATATACGTGTATATAATGAGCATTTTCTGTATACATATGCTCAAGCACTGAAGGCCAGAGGATGTTTTGACTGTCTGTCAGATACGCCCACATTTTTAAGGTCAATACAGTTCATTTACATGAATAAATCTTCTTTCGGGTTATCCATTTACATTGCATGCATGCTGCTGTATGAGAGGCAATGAACTTTTTGTGACTCTTTTTCCTCAGTCTCAGTATCCCTAGAAATAATTTGTGGACACTAAGAAAGGAGGATTTTTCTTCTAGAGCACATTATTAAAAGGGGGGCCCTAAGAGGAAACACAAAAGCAGAGTTTGGCTGGAGAAAGATAAGAAATGGTCAAATAACCTCTGGCTACTACTAGACATTTACTAGCAATTATGTGCTACTGCACTGGACAGAAATTTAACATCTGTGAACAGAAGAGATGTGGAGTCAGCAAAATGCAAACATAAAAGGAGTTAATTAAACCCTCTTAAACATCTCTTCAGAACACCTCCATATCAGGTAAGAAAGGAATTACAGAGGGAAGCAGATGACAGTGCTGCAGGAATTTCTGAAATATCTCAGGTGTGGGAGAAAGCGCAGAAGATAGTCCAAGAGGCTGACGTGCGTGCTCCTTGGAGCTCAATGTACCTCCAGAGTCCTTCATCTGATCAGGCCCGGAGAAAGCCCTTTGAAGGAAAGGCAGGCATCTCCCAAAGGCTAGGACCAAGAGGGCTTGCACCAGACCAGTCCTCTAGGCAAATACTAAAACACTCCATCTACCAGCCCTAAGGGGACTCAGAGCTGTTACGACCTACAGCTTCAGGTACTTTTTGAAGACTTTAAAAAAAAAAAAATCAGAATGCTTCATTGTCCCTTGCCAGTATAAGCTGGGACCAACATTTCCAAAGGAAGAGAAGTCTTATATTAGGCTTCTAGATACATGTCATTCATTTCATTTCCAACAGTGCAAAGCCTCTGGTGGTTCCCACTGATGTGACATGGGAACCATGAAAGTCATTACACTTGAAAAACTGGCAAGTTACCTTCTCATCCCTGTAAGGAGTGTGGTATTTGCATGAATTGTAGTGAGTTTACAACTGCAATTCTTCAGTTATTAGGGACAATGCTAAGGAGTCTCGCACCATTAGTTTCAGTCAACACTTTCGGGTTCTGTTTTATTTTCAAGTAGTTAAACAACATTGAGGTTTTTTTCTACAACAAAAGTGATACTGTAATGCAAGGTCATAAATGACTACTGACAGAATGAAAGCTGACAGAAGGGACTAACATGCCAAACAGCTAGCAATCACAAACTATTGATTAGTAAACACTGAAACTCCCCTTCCACAGCTTAGCCAGGCTAAATGGTGGTAATTTAAGCATGAATTTTATTCTTCAGTAATGACAATATTTTCTTCCAGCCATTCAGGCGCACACACTTCTTTTATAAACTATACAAACAAATCGTTACCTGAATCATTTCCAGTACTACTGAAAAATAGATTTTATTCAAGACTTCTAATTCTTCTTCACCATTTTCTGTATCAAAAAATGTGCATTAACAGCAAATGCA
This sequence comes from Dromaius novaehollandiae, assembly GCF_036370855.1. NCBI lineage: Eukaryota > Metazoa > Chordata > Aves > Casuariiformes > Dromaiidae > Dromaius > Dromaius novaehollandiae. The sequence goes on from NC_088130.1 coordinate 29,529,338, forward strand.
TTTTCTCACTCTATTAACTAAGAATTCAACTTCTATTCTTCAGCTTCCCAATCTGTTCTGTCCCTTGAGCAGTTCATCAAAAAGACAAATGAACTGATTAGCCACAGCATGGGGATGTAGAATAATTTCATGGAATCTCTGCATATCTTTAGTCATATTGATTTCTGCTTGGCTGAACTCGTAGGAACTAATGCCATATGAACAGACCTAAGAAGCAAAACCATTAACAACACGTAAAGACCCTCACCCTGCCCAAGCTGTGCTGAAGTGCACTGAAAGGAAGGGAAGATGAACAGGGTGGAATTGCACAAAGATGAACAGCTGTCATCTGTTTCTGCTACACTCTTCCCTCAAACCTGATACATACAGCCATTTGCCGCAAGTGGCAAGAGAGCCACCTTTTTTCTGTTTTCCACTGAGCAAAGATTTTCTGCTCTGGAGAAAATCTCTACAGCAATCTGCAGCACAGAACAGTCATAATACAGTGAAGAGCTGCTGCACCATAATTTTAAGATTTCCAAAAGTTATTTGACAAAGTCTCTCAGCACAGGCACTTAAGGAAGCCATAGAAAGAGGAAATGGATTAAGAGTTGGTTAAAAGATAGAAAACAGGGAAGGAATAAGTGTTCAGTCTTCTCAGCACACTGAGGTCATCAGTGAAGTTTGACACGGACCAGAGCTGGGCATGTCTGCTGCTCAACATATCTGTAAACAAGCTGTTACAGGAGCTGAGCAGAGAAACAAGGTGACAAAGCTTTTTGATCATCAAATTTATTCAGGATAGTAAGGTCCTGCCCAACTGAATACCTGCAGAAGGACTCTCTGAGAAGTGGTATTAAATGGCAGACAAAATTCAGTGTAAAAAATATAAAATGATGCATATGGGAAAGCACAATACTAATTTCACATACAAAAAAGACCAAGTTGCCTATTATCACAAGCTAAAAAATCTTGAAATCTAAGCAATAGTTCCATGAAACATCAGCTCGGTGCCCAATTGTAGTCAAAAGCAAAACAACTGCTACGAATTATTAAGCATTATATCCCTGTATAAATTTACTGTGTTACACCTTGAGTACTGCATGAAAATCTACATTACTATTCTGATGGAAGAAACAGAGCTGAAGTTTCAAATTTCTGAAGGCTGAGGGACTGCTCAGGGCAAGTATCTGTACACACTTGTCCTGTTCTTCTACTCCCTTCCTGGTATTTGCTTCTCGCTACAGCCGGAGACAGAGTATTAGCCTAAATGGACCTTTGATCTGACCCAGTGCAGTCATTCTTACATTATAAAGACTGAAATAGTTTAGCATTGCCAATTCAATTTAAACTTACACAGCAAACATGTATGCATGCATTACTCAATATATAGAAAAAGTGATTTTTACGTATTATTTTTTGAGATTTTGAAAGGCCAAAAGCTCTGAAAACATGCTTGGTGTGAATATTCACCAACTCTGTGAATATTCACCACCAAGGAGAGTACAAAATTTATCCATTCTGTTATTACAGAGTTGCTTCTTACTGAAAGGCAAATTTAAGTTTCCTTTAAACACCATTAAACATATATATATAGCGCACTACATACTCACTACTGATGAGCACAGCCTCCGTTTAGATATATTTTCTGCTACTCGAGACCATAACAGTGTAAAAGGGCACAACAACATGGGCCTCCAATGAGCTTTTGATTTCAATTCAAGGTAAGAATGTGACTAGAAGTCAGGTGATCCTTTACAGAAATCAACAGATCAATATTGAACCTGCTGATACCAACAAGCAGACCCTGAAAATCAATGCAGTTGTTCTGAATATAAGTTGGAAGAGCTCTCCTGAGTCATCAAAACAGTCTCCTGGTATCATGGGCAACCACGTCATACAGTCTCTTTCACAAAATGATCACATACCAATTTTAGCCCTTTTCTTGTCTCTGCTGCTCCTATTGAAAATGCTGTTACAGAACTGCAGACAGTTAGACATTTTCTTTTAAAATTACATTCTTACTGTAAGCATGACCAAGTAACCCCCACTGCTTCTTTGCATGGAGTAGTCCTTAAATTTAAGCAAATTATTCTACCTCACATGTTCTTATCCCTTTGATACACTGCTGGAGAACTATCACCTCCGCTCCCCAGCATCGCTTTGTTGAAGTAAAGAAACCCAGATCCTACACAGTAAGTCTGCACAAGTGTGACTTTGCTCTGCCCACACTGAGGTAGCTGTCATGAGCTAACTTCTACCCAGGAGCCACACCGCGGAGTTAACTTGGTGGTACGTCTAAGCCAGTGAACTCTAAGGAGAATCAGAGCAAAATGCTTCTGAACCAGAGCTAGCTCACACTCAGTCTGACTGAAGTATGGACAGACAAGCTGATATCTTTATAAACATATCCGTAGCATATGCCAGGAAGATAGGATTGACCATCTACTGCCCACTCTCTGGCAGTAAGAGTTCCCACCACGAGCTCGTCTTTCTCAGACACAGGTTTTAGAACCAAACACGGTATTCCAGAGAAACTTTGTAATTCAAAGCCTTGTACAGTGGCATTAATACTTCTTTACATACATTGTAAATACAATATTCCAGTTAATGTATTTATTCAGTTTTCAAATTGGTCACCTGAAGTATTGAGCTATTGTTATCTAAAATTTATTGTACTTCCATTGCCTCCCTACATAAGTCACTGAATTAAAATTCAGTAGGGCTCTAGCTGAACAAAAACTGCTTTGGGTGTCTTTCACACAATTTTTCAAATATCCACAAAACTACTTACGTTTGTCATCTCCATTAGAAACTAGGAGAGTTATCACAAATTTCTTAATATTCCCCATCTAATCAGCTTTAAAACAGTCACTAGTCCTTTAATTACTGGGATTATATTTTCAGATGATCAAATTTACAAATCAATTTAAATGGATTTTTTGTAACCCATAGATATATGAAGGGTGGCATTTTATTCCACAATTGCAGTCATTTTTCACAGCTGCAATTATTATTCTGGATAAAAGGTGATGACAAATCAGGATCTATATTTCATAGACCCATATAATTTTCAAGTGTGATTTAAAAACTTACTATTTTTCATTTTTGTTTCAGAGCATTGCTGGGGCTGAGTCTTTCTACATTCAAGAATCATTAAATTTATCATTTAGTCCACATTCCAAAAATGGGAGGAGGAAGATGGGATGCTGGTAGACATCTATCTGCATAATGAAATCTAATCCCTCACTTCCCCTGAAACATCAAAATTTCTGTCAGCTTTCTGACTAGCATAGCAATTATATTCTGTTTGGTACTCATCACAAAGAGAAAGGTGTAGAATACCCAATTGTCTCAGCCTGTGAAACTGCATCAATTAAATACAGTGAAGAATTCAGTATTTCTCCTCTTTGCATAATAGCCATTGAGACTGTTTTCTAAAGGAAGTACTAGGTGTGTGGGAGAGAGAGGTGGGAATAGCCCCAGACTTAGCCTTTAGAGCAAGGAGCCCCCAGAGAGGAGAAAAAAGCATGGATTTAATATATGGGCAATATTATAAGAACTCTGATTTTCACACAGTTTAAATTTAAGTGAGATAGCAGTATAGAGGGGAACAGTTTTGTAAAATGTTTGCTTTTAGCAGGGTACTCTTCCTCTCAGGGTATTTTGCCTGTGTAGCCTAACCTTCAAAACCTTGCCAGAAACATACTGCTCTTCTCTACTTCAGTGAATCTAGTTTGTTCTGACATATATGTTTGAACAGTGTCTCTTTCGTTTGTTAGACATCCTATTTAATGTTTTCATTAATGGCTTCAGCACAAACTTAAGACTGTGTTAATTAAATTTGCTGATGACAAAGGTGGGAGGCACTGGCGACACTGGAGAGGGCTGTAATATCAGAAAGGAAGAACTGTATTAGTCAAGGAACTGGAATAACACAAAAATAGGATAAAATTTAGCTGTATTAAATGCAAGGTCATGTATTACAGAGAAATAGGAACACTGCTATAAATTAGGAGTCTCATCAATCGCAAACAGGGAAGAAAAATGAAAAACATGCAGTTTAGGCAACAAACAAATAGACGGGTATAAGCTACTGAGGTAACAGCTGTGAGAAAGGCAAATTTGATCCTATCCCATTCAATAATGTTTATTTTCCTTATTAGGAAAGGCTGAGAATTTTATAACTGGAGCCATTTTTCAGTGGATAAATGCAGCTTCTGCAGCCTCGCTCTGTTCCAGTAGGAGAATATATCGTATGCAAGCTGCACCACTTTTGGTGCAGCATGTAAAATACAGTCCAAGTAGGGACCACAGACAGAAGGGGAAAACAGGAGAAGGAGGCAGCTGCATCAAAATTCTCATGAGACACCACGGCACAAGAAAGAAGCACGGTTTGTTCTTGAAAGTTGGTTGTTTTGATTCAAGAATGTCTTCAATCAACACTAAATTTAAAGTATCAAAGAGTTTGTAAATTTTAAGTCAAAATTGTTGAAAAATTCCATGCTGTAAAACTGTCCACTGTCCATATCATGTTGATACTTCAACTACTTATCCTAATTCAAAACAAAAACAAATGCTGAAACATTGAAATCTACCATGGAATGGAAATTCTGGAGATTCTCAGGTCTACCAATTCACTATTGTAGGGATGTGAATGTTTGCATAAAACAAACTTCAATATACATGACTCTTCAAGGTGAAATACGTTCTTTTGATGGCCACATGCCTTTGGGCATGAATAACAACTCTCGCTATCTGTTATCATGCTGTTTCATAAGTTCATGACAGCTGCGACTAGGGAGAAGAAAAACAATAAAATGGTCTTTTTAGATACTCAGAACAGTTAAAGTACATGGTTCATAAGAAAGCACCATGGAAAACTATTTAAACAGACTGTTTGGTAAATAGCAAATACAGCTGCTTTACAAAACATGGACTGACAGGAGAAAGACGCAAAGATCTGTTGGGCAATTTATTTACAAAATAAATTTCACTAGCTCCAATTTAGACTGTCATCTGCAAAAAAAAAGTATCTGGTATGATTATTTCCACCACAAAAGGTATTTAGTCTCATGTAAAGTCATGTAGAAAAAGAAGGTGAAGAGGTTAAAAAAAATGTTTAAATATATAAATTTTGCTAGAACAATAGAAATAGACTAATATAGCTCAAATCAACTGAAATTACTTTACAGAAATGTAAGCTATTGTCTTTCCACTAGCCAAGCTGAAGATTCAAAATGGTCAAAAAGATATTTTTCTGCTGAAGAGGAGGAGGAGGCGGCAGAGGAGGAGATGACCAAGGTTGTTGTGTCATTTGAAATAAATGATTCTCTGGAAATAGAAGCATATTCTCTTTATACCACTGCCAATCAAAGCAATTCTATGAGCAAGTTTTTATAGTAATGAATAAAATGCCTTTTTCACTCAGTTTTACTCCTGTTCCACCTACTTTTGAACACTTATGATATGAATTATGCATGGAGAGGAGGATTTGAATTTAAATACAAGAAATAATTTATCTCCATCTTTATTATGCTAGAGAAGGGTTTTGTCACTATGAGAGTCAGAGCAGAAAACATGCCAGTGAATTTTATGGTATCTTTTCACTGCAGATTTTCCAATTCACGTGGACCCTATCTGACAATGGATTACCGATTTTACTTAGCAGTCACAAATTATTAATTTCAACTACCAATCCAAATCTATTCTTGTTTGCAGTTGAGATATTCTTGAAGCAAGTTGCTGTGAAGGGAGAATCAGACCCAATAAATTTACTTGCCTTCTGCACCAAACAAAATGAATATTACTTTTATAGTGTCAAGTTTTATAGTGTCAAGGCACTGCACTAATATTACTGGTTCTAACAATATTTTGTCAAGACTACAGTAGAGTTCCTCTTTCAATTCAAATCAATTCTCTGCCAATTAGCTAACAGACCTGCAAATGGTGAATGACACACTCCATAAGCATTTGCAGTTTACACCATGCTGCAAAGAACTCCAAAAAAACAAGTTACCACGTTTGTTGATCTGAACACTGAAAACCTAAAGTCACTGAAAAAATTTAGCATTTTCTAACCAATCACCCATATCTACACCACGAAACTTCTGCTTCCCATTACAAAATCAACTTTGCAGCTTTTCTCTTTTTAATTTTAATAATCAGCCAGAAAAGCATGAAGGTCTGAAGGGAGTACAGAGGGATGGATCGTTCACTTCCCTTACAGCCCAAAAAGCAGGTGGCATCAAATGAAGCTAGCAGGTAAAACTTTCATGCACCTGTATCTTGCAGGTCTCCCTAAGCTCAGTTTATGATAATGACATTAAGAGTCCTCAATATCTTTTGTGTTCTAGTTTAGCTAATCATTATGGCACAATATGGAAAGCTGGCAAGCAAACGTTCACCACCAGGAAAACATGCAACTGCAGGGTATTGTATTGGTATAACAGAGCAGAACTGTGGTTTATTAACCTAGAAAATGTGCCAACAGGTATAAAAAAAATTCAGTACTAATCCATTACAAATTTATCTTGAGGCATCATAAGCCTCACTCTTATAAGGCACCCATTTTCTCTGCTAAAGTGTAAAGTTATTTAGTACCACTATGTAAAAAACAAACAAACAAACAAACATCATTTGCCGTAAGAATTGGAATCATTTCTGGCCCTACTCTCACCAGGTCACAATGTTATACAGGTGCAGAACACCTAACAAATCAGAAACAGCAAAGAGCATCTTGTATATTTAGATAATTTGAAAAGAACACTTGCTGAAGTTTGAATAAAATTCAAACAATCTTCCAAAAAGTATAAACACCTATGATGCTTCAATACCATGCTGATGTTGTATAAGTGATGTCCAGCTTTCCACAGAAGAGGCCTGAAGGTGCATTCTTTCAACAGGGCAAGACTTTTTTTTTCCAGCTAAACACAAAATAGAACAATAGCACAATATTCCTTGGTACTGGCAGTGTGCTTCTGTTAACTAGGATTATTTTAAGAGAAATCAATAAGAATACTATTTTGAAAGTATTTTAAGATAATATAAGACTTCTTATCCCATGGATATTCATTAACATTTTGCATGCCTTTTTTTTCCTAATTTTCATTCATTTGTGAGAGCAAAATTGTTCACTTAAAGTAATTTATTTAGATTAAATTGGAATCCCTGAATTTCATTTCTGAACCAATCCCAACTTCTTCACATGATTTGTTATCTACTAACGTCAGCAGTAATTCTTTTTTTTTTTTAATATGAACAAAGGTCAATAAGCAATTCATAATTTGTTGTGGCAGATCTGACTGACTGATCCCCTCAGTCACATCATGATGCTTTGCTACCTCATTAGAAAACATAAAATTTTTAAATCAAGATATTTGTAGAACATTTTGTTTATGCAGTAATCAGTCCTGCTAAAGTTCATAGAACAATCAGGATCATCTTCATGAATAAAAACACTGTCAACTGAGTATTTTAAGATGTAATATGATGGCAATGAACCTAGTAGATAGGACTATATGTTAAAGACAAAAAAACAAATAACAATACTGATAGATGTATGCTAACCAATATGTTGTCTGAATTCAGAAGAAACTGTATGAATACTTGCAAAAAGGAAGAATTATTGAGATTGGGGAGGAAAACCTCCGGTTTTGAATGCTGCCTCTTCCTTAAACCTGAGCAGCTGCTTTTTTTCCACAAAGCCTGGAGAGGGGCCACAGGAGAGATGCCTCACATTTCTAGTGGCGAGAGTTTGGGGGAAAGGAGTATGGAGATGACGCCAGTTCTGAGGTAAAATTGTAATTCTGGCATCTCATCTGTGGCATACAGATGCTCACAGTGAGGTATGCGTCTGAGTGGAGAACAGACATTTGTTCTAGGATTTAAATTTTGATGTTGTTACTTTTGAGGCTGTGCATCATGAATCTTGGGCTTGTTTCACCACTGTTTTATCCCAAAAAGGCAATGATAAGTAGATAGTAAACTGTCGAAGGACAACATGTTTTATAAACTTTTTTCCTCAAATGGGCTCACATTTTACTTATCTCTTAATTGAAGTTTTGTGGATCTTGAATTCCAGCAGGGATAGTTACACATGTGAAAAGCAGACAACATACGAGCTACAGTATCAAGTTGTACAGACAAATATTTTACTTGTGTTTCGAAATTAACATACAATTCTGACCATATAATTTGGTGGTTCATGCCAAATAATTTCTTTCCTATTATCCCCTGGCAGAGGAAGCTCAAGGAGAACATATAATCTGCTTGCTATGAACTGAATGGTCCCTTCCAAGGTCGCATCGTTTTACTGTCTCCTAGCTTGAGAATTACTTTACAAGGAAAGCAACACTACCTCACAAATCTATTCTCAGAGCAACAGATATAATATTGAGGGTCCTTCCCTCAACAGTTATTGAGTTTTAAGTGATAGCCACCAGTGACAGTAACTACCGTTTTTGCTTTCATTCTATCACAAAAATGTACATTTGCAATATGTTTTGGTATAGTATATCATCATGACTCCATCTTTCCATTTTAAAAATTATATAGCCTAAGAAATCGAGGCTATATAACGCAATGTGTTTATCAAACATCCTGCACTTGAAATTGGTCTCAGATTTCTCATTCTCAATGAACTTTCCTATTGCATCATGCTAACAAATCTTAAAAACCACGACCACCCACAAAATGAAAAGGAGACACAACCACCACTTTCCTACATTGCCCAGTAAACCTTAGGGGAAATGGTATTCTGCCCGGAAGATGTATAGCCTTCAGTACTGCTCCAAAGTGTTCTTCTGGGCGAGAGACCATTCTGGACAGAACCTTCCCTACTAAGCCATGTTAAAATTAAATATGAATTTGGCTTCGAAAGCAGATCTTATTCCCTAGGTATCAAAGAGCTGGGCAAGTTTCACAAGCAACGATTTAGAGTCTTGGAATGGAGAAAAGGAGAAGTATCCTTTTCTTGCCTTGTTCAAATAAGTTTCTAAAGGCTTAAGTAGTAACATGGAGAGACTCATGGAAAACACATCCTTTGCACTTTTGCCAAAAGAAAGGTCACTCTGAAAAGACCTTTCGTAATGCTGAGGTAGAAGAGTAAGGTGAAGGTGACAACATAAAGACCACATGCTTCCACTGCACAAAAATACCTAAATTCAATTATTAATAAATAATCTCTGTCTTAGATTTCACAGAGCTACTAGCTCAGAGTCCAAAGAACAAGGAAGCAAAGTTATTTATGAAGAGTTCAGTTCTTAAAGCAGCAACCAGTAAGTTAAAATGTATTTTCTGGTGATTACTGACTGGCTGAAGATGCTGACAATGCAAGGCCGTATAAAGGATCATTAACAACAAATGGAAGAGTATTTTCAGGGTATCAACAGCTATTTGCAAAAGCTGTCATTCTTATTTATTTTTTAAAATGGGGTAGAAAGGGAAAATATATATATCACATTAGACAAAGCAAAACCCAAAAGCAGCACCACCTTTTGGAAATAAATTGCACACTTGACTACCCTTACTCAAAATGAGCATCCCTGTACTACAAAAAAAAATATATTCCTTGTGAAATTAATGGCTATTCAGATAGAGGTCTGCTTATTATGAAGAAAAGAAGCAGAACTGATAAGAATTCCTAAATTAAGAAGTCAATAGCAAATATGCAAATTTATATGTTTAAATTCTGCCTCATTGTGCAGGCACAATGGAATATACATTAGTTCTTCCATGCATTCTTAACTCCTACTTATGGTTCATAAGTATTGTATATACATAGATGAAAATAACATTCAAGTCTTTGCACTTTTTTCCACAGAACATTTAGTGTCTGCAATTTGCTTTTTAAAAGCCAGACCAACCTTCTAGCTAACAGAATACCACAGAAAAATATCATTTGGGTTTGCTGTGGTAAAGCCAGTTCAATTCATTGGACTATACACAAAGCTAGAGCTGAGGATGCCTAGTTTTTATTTCCTGAATGACCTTTTCAGATAACATTCAGGCAGATAAAATTTCCCTGATTGTCCTTCAATCACTGGAGAGGATAATTAGGCTCCCCTAGCAAGCACTTAAATTTCCACAGATGGGGAGTGTGTCACAGCAAATAGTGAATATTCTTTCACTGACCACCAGTCATAATTTGTGGTGTTATCAAATATGAGCATTTTCTGTGTAAGCAACCATTTAAACATCTGCTACTGGTAGAATTCTGCCTATTTTTTCATGCAATTGTGTTCATTACAATCCCTTACACAATACCATGCATACTTGCACACACGCACACCCCTACAGAGAGGCAGTGGAATGAACATATATTTACTTCTCATACCACGAGGCTTCAGTAAATTTACCCGCCCTCCATATACAATCACAGAAGCTTATTACACAGTTGCACTTACGGAAATGCTTTCAACCGAGCTTGAAAATACTTACTCGGTTTCATATGTACTCTTCCTGTATCAAGCTAAAAGGAACAATTTCGTCACATTCAACTCCTTGCAGACTACTGCAATGTTATTCAAATAAGAGATTTCTTGTGTTAATGCAACTGATATCACAGGTTTCAACTCCTAAAAGCTCAAACTTTTTCAGTATTTATCTCAAGAGCTATTCTTTTGCTCCATGCAAATTTGCTCCAAGAAATGCAGTTTTTCAAATTAAAAAAAGTTAACCAAAACCAACTGCAAAATGCATAATGGTTGACAGAAGTAATACCTTTAGAATAAAGAAATAACCATTCTCTAATGTCACATTTTTCATTATTAATAGCTCCTCTTTAAATGCTTGCAAGCTGTGAAAATTATACAAAATGATCACCTTTTCATTCCAGCTATTCAAAGCTACCCCAGCACTCATTTAATAGGGGAAAAAAAAAAGGTAAAGGTTCAATTTATTGACAGAACAATACATTCAGTACACAGACTAATAAGGATACAGAGATAACACGATACTCTGCAAGCATTACTCCTTCACTGCCTATTCTTACTCCTAAATTTTCATTTGTATAATATATATTTACTGTAGCTTACAAGTTAATTAAAACTTGAGCAGACAGACATTGACCTGAGCATTAGGTTGAATGTGTGACATTGTAAGCATCCTATTATCATCTTGCAGATTAACTACAGCTAGATTCAAATATAAGATCACTAGGATATACAGGCTCAGTACGCATAAGCAAATACTGCAGTGCAATAGGAACGCACCCGCAGAACAGATGGTGTCAGTGAGCCAGTATCAACATATAAGGTTTTTGCAAGTTTTATTTCAGATTAGCTCTAATCTGGTCCTGTGAAGTGAACGTTCACAAGATGTTAGAGTGGATCAGGTGTGCACCTGAACTGCATCTTCCGACTGAGTTTCATTTAGCCTGCTCTGTGCACTCGAAGATTGCTCCCTGATGCAAAGCAAAGCACAGTAAGAAGGTATTCACATTTAAAAAACTCTCACTCCTGATCCGAATTAAAACTTCAGTGTAGATGCACCCATAAATTACCTTTTAAAAATAGATACGGTGTAATACAATGTTACAAATAAAATCACAATGCTTCTGTAATTGAAAACATGTAAATGCATGCCCTTACCAGTAATCTATTTTGGTTCCTATGTAGAAGAAAAAACACTTGATTCAAGTAAACCATTTCTGATCTAATACAGCTAAGACTTAGATAAGGTATTACCGACAGTACTAAAAAAAAATAAAAATAAAAAAATTATCTGTTTATTTACAGAGGTAGCAGGACAGTTTCTTCCATAAAAAAGAACCATTAGCACATATCTGAAAGGAAATGACTACTGTGGCGTTAGATTCTGTTGTGACTGTCCGCAACGGTTGATATCTAAACTCCTTTGTCCACAGAAGACCGAATCAACAAACCTCTTTTCTACCAGTTATATAATGGCCATGAAGCAATGCCTCAATCTCAGTATTAACATGAATCAGATAAACATAAGCCATTGTGAAAAATGCATATTCTGGCATGTGTTTTTTGAGCCGCAGGGATGCAGGTGTCGAGTTTGCAGTTCAATGCAAAACTCCTGGCTGCAATGGAACAAGCGTTTTGCCACAAACCCCAACTGTAAAGGAATTTAAACAACTATCTGAAAAATCTTAAATACCTTCTATGATGAAAATAAGAATGAAACAACAAATATGCTAACAAATGCTCCAAAAAAGCCTCCTTCTTTCTTAATTAAGAAAATGCACATGCAGAGTTAATTTCTAGGCAACTAAGTGTTCAGCATAGGTGTCTGGAAGATATACTCAATAACACAATCCTCCATGGCAAGATTCAGAGTACCTACCTTAAAAGCCCATCTCTCTCCACAATTAGAGAGCCTCAAGTGAAATAGTATGTCTACTCTCATTTCCTATTTACAGAATGGTAGAGGAAAATATCTTCACTTGCCTTTTCCAACACCTAGTTTTTCAGCTCTGAATAAACCAGTTGTTGAACTGAACCAAATGGAAATGAAGAAAATACTCTCCCTGCACTGAGTAAAGAAGCTTTAGTTGTCAAAAGCTTGGTTATTACACTGACAAGTTCTGGTTCCTAGTATCCAAGCCAGGAATTTGATCCAGAACAGTGGGCTGAGAAGCTATACAGTTTGCACAGAAAACATTCACTGCTTAGTATTAATTTTTATTTATGACTCTCTGTAGAAGGACATGCATTTGAATGAGGAGTGACATGGAGATCCCCTCATAGGTGGGTGCCCTACTTACCAAACTCTCTCTCTGATGTCCTCTTTCTGACTAAATGAACATTGAATTGCCTTCTCATAACAGCACAGATTCAACAGAAGGAGCAAAGAACATGCTTACCATAGAGGAGCCTGTGGCCAAATATTTAGGACATTTTTTCCAGGCGAAAGATGAGATGAACAACACTCCTTCCAGCAGAAAAGGGAACTGAAAATCTTCACCTAGACCTATGCCAGGCAGTGCAATAAAGGAAGGAGACAGGTGGACTATGTCCACCTACCACCATATGCTTTGGCCAACCCCCACAAGGGCACCATGCCCCCTATGACTCCCATCTTCCTACTTCAAGCAAAGATCCAACGTACCAAAAACAGTCCCAAATGAGGCCTCAGATCCATCCCTTCATCCACCTTCCTGCTGATCAGCTGATGGGGAACTGTCCGCACAAAAACATTTACTGCCTCTCTGCAGGAGTGAGCTGACAAGGTAAGGAGCAAGTAGCAGTTGGTGACACTACACAACCTGGAGGATAGACAAACCTACACAGGCAGTTACTGTTCAAAGATAATTCTGCATGTGGAATCACTTGCCTCAGTTCAGCTAAGCACCCCACACTCACATTTAGACATCTAACACACTATGTACTGTCAGCAGCACGTATGTAGCTGCTTGGGAAATCCTGAGGCCCAGCATTAAAAATCACAAACATACAAGTAAATGCTGTGTTGAAGAAGGGAGTGACCTACTTTAAATGCACCACAGAGCAAAATGAACAAGTGATTTTCAAAGTAAACATGGCAAACAGTCTGTATAACAAATGATTCTTTAGATATACAGTTAAGAAAAAAAGGCCCTTAATTTTCTTTTAAATATGGAGGAATGGAAGGAAATCTGACATACTTGCAAAGTAAAAAGTTTGAACTTTAAAGCCTAACATGCAAAACCAATCCATTTCTATAAGACGACATTTATAAGAAACAGTTACCTGATTTCATCTACTGTTACCATTAAGAAGTAAATGCTACTATGACAGCACTTGTAAATAGGATTGGCAGGGTAAGAAATGTTAGGCTGCATACCAAGACTGCAAGTTCAAACCACACTTCAGATTCAAACTCTCTGCATTAAGAACTCCTCAAGGAGAGGAACCACCTATGATTCAGCTCACACTGTCCATTCAAGGTAAGTCCCAAGCATCTTTCAGTTTCAGGTCCTCAACAAGGACTGCACAGTTGAAAGATTGGTCCAGGAAGGAAAAAGTAACCCTTTAAGATCCTGCTGATCATCCTCATACAAAGAAAAATGCCTGTAGCCTTTCCTGTTTTTTTATTTTATTTTTGGAATGGAAAGAAAACTCTAAGGATTTGGTAGGAAATATCTCCAGTTGCTCTTTAACATTTAATAGATCCGCAATATGCCTACAATAATTACTTTAGAGAGTTTCAACTCAAATCATTCCATCTTTTGGCAGAGTTAGGCATGAAATACTGCATGCTAAGTAAAGCATTAATTAAAATTCCAGCAAAGAGAAAGTTCTTTTTTGTGATGTTGCCAAGCATCAAAAAAATTATTACTGAATTTCCTCCCCACCTCAAAATGTCACTATACTAATCTTTACTTTAGAAACTCCGTACCAAATGATATAGAGTAAGTTATATAAGGATAACAAAAGGTCTTAAGCTTTACGGAATATTTAAGTTTAGTACCTAATATTATTTAAATCCTTTCTCGAGACAGTGTGAAAAATAAGCTTTTAGTTGAAATTCACTCAGAAAAAGATTCAAAAATTCACAACTCGCCAATGCTGCCACCTTCAGAGAAATAGCAAATACAGTTAGTAAAACAAAGATGACCAAAATTTCACCTTCACAGCATTCTGAACTCCTGTTATATGGCACACACAAAACCCATCCAGTCAGAAATGGACTCAAAGGAAGGTGAGTTAGCCAAGCGTTCAGTAAAGCATAAAAACAGCTGCACTAGGTCAGATTAGAAGTCTGTCTAGCCCAGAATACTGTCTCTAACAGTGGCCAAACCCAGATGTCTCAATACAAGAACAGAGCAAACCTACAGCAATACTGTCAAAGGATATTCTCATAACATTCAACAATTTCTAGTTCAAGAATTAGTATCTTTGTATTTTATCAGTCTTGATGGATTTCCTCAAGGTGAACTTGCCCAGTTGCCCCTTGAACCCATGTAAGCTTCTGGCATCCCTAATATACAGTAGCCAGCAGTTCCACCACTTTGTACAGTTCCACACAGTACAAAAAAAATACAAAGTCTTATCTCCTGTTGCTCATTTTTGAACTTGCTAGCTTCACTTGATGCCCTGTAGATCACACATCAAAAAAGACAAAGCAGACAGACACTCCTAACCAGGTGTCCTGTGCCTCGCATGACTTCACAGATCTCTGTCTCAATCCCCCTATAGGATTCACCAGGAAAGGAAAACTAACCAGACTAACATTTTATTTGGGGGATTTTTGAGCACTAGTGTGCAGTGAGTTGATGTTTTCATAGACCTGCAAATTATAACTGTAAAGATTCAAACAGATTTCACTCTTTTATGTGAAACATAGGGCTTCTCCCCCACCCCTATGTGCATTTATTCACCTAAACTGAATTTCACCTGCTGTTTAAATGCCCATTCAGTGTAACAAGGCAATTCTTCATGGGCAACATTGTCTTTAAAACCCTCAGCAATTTAGTAAGATCAGCAAATTTCACTGTTCAACAATTCTACTTTCGAGAACGTTGAGTAGCATGGACCCCTGTACCGATCCCTGTGAAACTCCACTGTTGAAAACTGTTTACTGCTAGCCAAGCTTTTAGACATTTCATTTTGCTAGAAGACCTTTCCTCTCTTCCTGGCACCTCAGCTGGTCATACAAACAAGAATTACTGACTATAATGGTTCAGGGATCTGGCAGACATGCTTTGCAGAAAGGGCACTCCTTCCAACAGGAACTCCCATACAACAGCTGTCCATATACAGGTCTTTGCAGCCTTACAAAAGACATCTTCCAATCCCTGTACTTGTTAAATATATTTTAGGATAATGCTTCCTGTTGTTTCCTTTAGCGTTATTTAGACTTCTTGCATCTTTTCAGCCTCATTCATAGATTTTCACCACCAACTTAGGCAAGGAGTATTTATTACAGAGGTACTCATAGTCATCTCCAAAATTAAAAGGTTAGAGCCAAGGTTACCAAGACAAAAAAAAACACAGAATGCAGTTTCATATGATACTTATTAACTAAAAATGATTGTTGGATCTTTCTGTTAGATATGCTAAGACATATCAGAGCTATGAGAGGGAACCTGAAATACGCAGCAGCACCCTGAATGCTGGCTCAGAAGGGATCTCAAAGTGTGAGCCTTGGGAGCTGAGGACCAAGATCTCACTGCCATTCCCTTTAGTGCAATCTCCCCTCTGAGGTCTCCTCTCCCCCCTCCCTACCCCAGGGTCTTTGTTCAAGATGGTTCTTATTTCCTATCTTCTTTCTGCTTTTGTTTTTAATCTGATTTCCTAGTTCTACCCAATAGCAGCACAGACTCAGTGACTAGCATCTCTACACTAGCTGGGTGTGGTTCTCTCTCAAACTCAAAGCTTTTGTCAGGGTTTCAGCATCTTCTACTGTCTCATCTTGCAAGGTGGAATATCCCACTATACTCCAGCTTTCATTAACTTTTCCTACCCCATGCAGGGGAGTATACATTTTAAAGCCCTTTCCCAGGCTATGCAATAAATACATCATGTATCATCAACACAGACTGTAAATTCAACCTACAGTCACTAGCATAAATGCTGAACAGGATTATAGAGAGACCACACATAACACAGCATTAACACAGGTGACAGAGTTGATATCAACTGTTTTTGTTCAGCAGTACACACTTTTGTGCCAATTTTGGACATTATACTGACCAGACAGTATTTCCTGCATTACACTGTTTGTATGTCTTTGTAGGTGTACACTGAAGTAAAGCATCAATGTAGTAAGGGTACATAAATCTATGCTTATTTAAATCTGACTAACACAAGTGGCAATAGCAGCAAAGAGACAGTAACAGATGCTTGAGACCTAGCCAGCAAACCAAGATTGATCCTACTGTATTTCTACAGCCTTTCCTGCCCCTACAGTACGGCAAGCACAGGTATGCTTTGTAGCAACATCTTTCACTGCACATGTCCTTTCTGCAAAAATACTGTACCAAGGCAACCATGTTATTACCTGCAAATTTCTCACTATCATCTAGGATTCTGACAATCTATTGTTGTTAAAATTAACAACTGCTATTATTAACTTTGCTATCTGTAGAGTCATCTATCGCAAGACCCTTGATAAAGCTTTACTTACCTACTTTTTCTTTTTATGTGCTATTTTCTACCCACAAATTCAATATGAACCAACCATTATATTTAGAGAGCAAAAACTACATGTTAGATATAGGTAAAGGCATTTTATACTGGGTTTCAGTTTGAAAATAAAAAAAAAAACAAACCAAAAACACTTGGGACCTTTAAGCTACCAGGCAGAAGCATCAGTGCAAAATTCATGAATGAAGCTGTGCCAATTCACTCGTTTACACTGCACTCCAGCGAAAAGACACTGTTTGGAGAGGCCTGTCCATGCAAGGGTATCTTCAGCAGGGGTTTTGTCAGTGCAGGGTCTAAAGGTGCTGATACCGAGAGAGCGATAAAAGGTCTTATATAGAGTAAAGCTGTGAATTAGCAACATTTTAGTGCTATCAAAGAATGCTTAACATTCAGCTGATACAGTACGCGGTCTAGAGCCTGCAGATATACAGGCAGCCCGACTACAGTAAGGCTGCTCACGCGGACAGGCATTTACCCAGACGGGCTGATACCTTCTCTTAGAAAAATCGCTATTTCTTTGGGGGACTGGCAAAGCTTGCGCCCTACGAGGAATTACTTCCCATGGAAATCTGGAAGACACGCACGCCGTAAAAGCGGCACGCTGGTCCGGTGCCGCTCGCACGAACCAAAGTTTTGTCGCTCCCGACATCGGGATGCGGCCGCAACGGGGCAGCGACCGCGACCCCGGCCCCGCACGGCCCCGGCGGGTCGTCCCCCCCCTACCCCCCCGGCATCCCCGGCGCGGCCGCTCACCGTCCCAGCTCGGACTCCAACTCGAAGTAGTGGGCCAGCGTGTCCTTGTTGGAGCCGTCGATCCAGTAGTCGGGAGCGGCGGCAGCGGCGCGGCCGGCGGCCGAGGAGCCGGAGGACGAGGCGGAGGAGGAGGCGGAGGAGGAGGAGGAGGAGGAGGAGGAGGAAGGCATGGTGACTTTCAGCATCTCGGGACGCCTGCCGGGGGCTGCCCCCTCCTCCGCACCGGCTGCGGGAAGCAGAGCGACAAGGCGGCTGGCGGCGGCGGCACCTCACCTCCCTCCCCTCCTCTTCCTCCTCCCCCCGCCGCGCCGGAGCAGCGGCGGCTCCCCCAGCCCGGAGCGGCGGCGGCGGCGTCTGACGGGGCGGCCACGCAGCTGCCGGCGGGGGGCGGCGGCCCTGCGGCGCCCGGGGCCGCTCTGAGGGGGCCGCTCCGCCGCGCCGAGACCGGGGGCCGCCGCCGCCATGGCAGCGCTGCCCCGGCCCACCGGCCGCCTCCGCGCCCCGCGCCGCCGCCGCCGCCTCCCCCGGGCCCTAGCGCGCGGCCCTGCCCGTCCCGCCGCCCCGCGCCGCTACCCACCTCGGCAGGCGGCTCCTCCGCCGAGGCCCGCCGGGAGCGGCGGCGCGGGGGCGGCCGGCGCTGCGCCCCCGCCGCCAGCCCGCGGCCCCGGGGGGGGCGGAGCGGGGCGGGGCGCGGCGGGGAGGAGAGGGGAGGGGAGGGGCGGCGCGGCGCGAGCCCCGCGGCGGGCGCCCCGCACGTGCGCCCGGCCCCGCCCCGCCCCGGGCCGCCGCCCCCTCACGCGGCCCCGGGGGGCTCCTCGCTATGACGTCACAAGGCAGCGAGCTGCTGCTGCGCCCCGACGGCGACGCCCGCCGCGCGCCCCGGGCAGGGCGGGGCGGGGCTCAGGGGCAGCTCTGCGGCGCGGTGCCCCAGCGGGGCGCCTGGCCCCCCCTCCCCCACAGGCGGGCGCGGCCTCCGCGGCTCCCCGCGGCGCCTGTTCCGGGGTGGGGCCGGGACTCCGGGTGCGGCGCGGGGGAAGAGACTGACAAGGCTCAGGTGCACTGACCAACCCAGGGAACGCCCCAAAAAATAGCTCCGCTGCCCCCCACAGCACTAAAAGCAGCTATAAATAAATAAAACTGCCATACTGCAATGGCACTCTTGGCAGGTTCGGAAGTCTGCAGGTATAACATGCATGCAAGCATCATAAAGTATATTGTATCCCTGACTGTAAAACTCTCAGCCAGAGGTGTCTACTAAGGGCAGTTATTGCTGGTGTAGCACTGAAATAAAACAGCGGCAGCTGTGTGTGCCTCGCACGCACAGTAGTACGCCAGATCAGGCCTACTCACAGCCTCCCCGTGCTATTACACCCGCTCTCCCTGCCACGCGAGCACAGGCAGGAGGTAAAATGCACCACGTACAAGTCGGCAGCACAAGCGACAGACCTCTTGCCCTCTAATTTTCAACCACGACCCACTAGCCTGTTTTTGAATACTGTATGCCTTGTTCACATCAAGCACACAATCCCGTTCAGCGTTTTGTCAGTTCAGGTGTATCAACGTTTCCCAAGCTGTTTTGTATTCCCCCACAAACCAGTCCGCCTCTTCTTGCTGTCCAGCTTCCTTACGGTACCCAGGGGCAGGTGTCTCGACTCTGAATCTCTAATGCCTCAAAGACATAAAAAAAAAAGCCCCTCTCTGCTCAACCAGATGATAGAAGGAAGATCTACTAATTTAGTCTTTGCTAATGGTAGCGAAGGATAAAAGAGATAAATGAGATAGATAAAAGAGGAATAATGCTTTTTCCTCAAGTTTACTTTTTTGCTGTTTTTAAATTAAAATGTAGATTCCCATCATGATTTAAGATTTTATCATTTTCAAATTCAAATTAGAGAGTCACAGAAAAAGTAACCCAAAGTCCCATTATGCAAACCAAGTTCTATGCAAACCACTGGCAGAGATGCTAACTTCCCTTTACACAGCGTTTGCGCCCAGAGCACCTACCACTACAGCGTTAAGCTCAGCCCCAGAGCAGCAGACAAGCAGCCTTTTCAGCTCTTGTCCGTGCCTCCTCTCAACGCTCCAGCTCGCTCTGCCTCTTCTGGTGAGTGTGGAAGTTTTCTTCTCAGGGCTTCTGTTGCTAGGTGACATTTTCCCTCCTTCCTTATGGCACCTTCTGACAGCATCTCCTGGGAGAAGAAATGGCCACCAATCATTAAAAACACAAACGCACGCACAATGGCCAACCAGCACATTTAGAAGACAGTGGTATTTCACATCTTATTTTTGTTTAGTCAGATATCCAACATATTCTGTAACCCAAAAAGTACATATATTCCCACTCTTTCACAGTTGTTTTGGTAAGATCATGTTTATCCAGATACCTATAATCAGATTCTAATCTCAAATGTTTTAGACAGACTTATTACAGGCTTTTATCTGCTCCTCGCTATGTGACATAGCGCCAGCAGATTTTTTTGTACTGGGCCACTGATATGTGTTTGACTGTCCCTTAAAACCCTGCCTCAAAGTGGGCTGGATCACACCGTGCTGACAACCTAGTTCTTTAAGACTGACTGGCACCTCATTCTCCAGAAGCTCCACTTGCCTGAAAAATTAAAACAACAATAGCCACGCATGTCCATGTGAAATCAAAGAAAATCTTCCAGTTGCACATTGCACATAATCAGCACGTGAATGCCTCTCTGACTCTCCAGAGAGCCAAAGGCAGTACTGGAAATGGGTGCTGCTCCGCTCGTATCTGATCTATGTTAACAATGTATTCGCACTGTCATTGTTGGACACGAGACTGAGCTACTGATAAAACTTCATCTGAAAACAGAAAGGTTCATAGTAGAAATGCATTTGTGACATACTGTGAGTGAAATTTTATCTTGGAGCCACATTTTATCTTGGAGCCACATACCATAATTTTCTTGCTATCAAACCCAGGTTACAAACTCAGAGGTAAAAGGTAGGTTCAAGGAGGCATCCAACTCTTGCAAATGAAGCAATTTTTATGAACACAAAAACACATGCAAGAGATGTCCAACCTCCAGCCCCTCTCCTGCCACCCATAAATTTAAACCCAGAGCAGGGAGTTCATCTGCTGTGTTGGTGGAGATGGGATCAGTAATCTTTCCGCCCTAGCGGCTGCAGTTCCATTTCATGAATGCTCTTTTCCTTTTATACCATCATCACCTCATCAGGTATATACAGTCCACACTTTCTAGGATTTCTGTCAAAAACAAATCCAGGATGAGAACCTTGTAAGCTTAGCTTCTGACCTTTCCATACAATTCTAGCAGTCAGGACCTTGGGTACAAACTTCAGAATAAGCAAATTCTGTCCAGAATTTTGAATAGGTATTTCATAATTCAAGGGCATCGTATGAAAGAATAGTGTGATAATCCCTTGCCAGCTCAGGCTGATATTTCTTCCTGGATACACTGCCTTAGATGAGCATGCCTCTTCAAGATACTTAAACAAAAATCATCTCCATTTGTCCCATTGCTGTCTTTTCTAAATATTTTACTGCAGTTGCTTATTGAAGGTACAAGATGTCCACAGCTGTAGTAGAAAAGATAACATCATATATAAGAAGCACACAGTCAGAGATGGTCCTCATTAAGGGTCCTCTCTCTCACAACAGCCTGCAGATACTAGAGCTTCCCACTTTGCATATATGATATGGTATGGATTCCACATTTGCACACACCCTAGATCTGAGGCTTATCTATTATATGTGCAATGTAAATTAGGTCTTTTGAGACAGAAGTTATTCAAACCATGTCATATACAAGTCAAGAAAATTCAAATCAGGGCAAATCCCAGAAGCTTTTGCTTCCTTTCCCTGTCACTGATTTTCCCAACTGAATGCCAACCTTTGCTTTACATTTTATTTTCTGCAGCATCTTCCACCTTGCATTCAACTTCCAGTACCTCCAGATGACCATGCAAGCCTCCACTGAATGCCCATCCATTAAGAATGCCAAAACCTCTCCTAATTTCTCTATTTTTATTTATGTAGAGAAAGTTTTATGACTTCTATCAAACAAGTTCATCACAGTCTCCTAACTTATCATCTTTCATGCTGTTTTAAATGTAAATCTGAGCCTGCTCAATGATTTATAGAGCTGCTGGATAAAGATGGACTCTTTCATCAGCTGCATCTGTGAAAAGATTAAATTGGAAAGGAATGAGCACAGCGTGCAGGGAGAGGGCAGCAGAAGAGTAGTGGCAGCGAGAGGACATGTATTTATGCAAGAGAACAGAGAAGGGGAAAAGAGTCTCGTGAGATCCTTTTAGAGTGGCAACAGGGGAGAAAAGAGACACAGTAGCAACAAGCCCTTTGCCTGGGCCTGTACTCACACATTTTAAAGTCAAGACCATTTTTATTGATGTCTGGAAAAAGCAAATGCATAAGTGGGGATAAAAAAGTAATTGCCTGAGGAAGGGCTATTAGAAAACAATGTGATTCAGCCATCCCTGAACCACACTATGTGGGGCCCCAGGTATCAACAGGATCATTTCATAGTCACTGTAGGAGAATACACAGAAAAACATCTTTGCAGCTTAGTCATGGCACACATCTTTCCTTTCTCCCTTTAAGTGATTCAATCAATCCTTTGATTTCTAGAATGGAGATGGATTCTTGAAGTGGTCCCTTTCACTTTCAGGATCAAAGAGCATCCCTCTGGTTTACTAAAGAAAATAAAGCTGATCCACAAGCCTTCGTGAGTCATTAAATACAAATAAACCAACTCCTTGCTGGCAGGCTTCACAGACCAAAAGCCACCTGGTAGGACCCACAGAAATTCCACATTGCCTTTCCTGAATGAAACCCAGTTAGCTGCTTCTGCCTTTCTAACCCCAGCTCAAATGAGCTGGAGGGCCCCTGACATCATTAGCAGTTCAAGAAATTTGTCTAGGATAAAAGGGATGCTATCACTTGTGTCTTAAAATAGAAGGGTTTTTTTTTCTTTTCTTGTCTTTTCCTCTTCTTTTTCAGAGTGCAGGTTAAACATGC
Source organism: Dromaius novaehollandiae (assembly GCF_036370855.1). Lineage (NCBI taxonomy): Eukaryota > Metazoa > Chordata > Aves > Casuariiformes > Dromaiidae > Dromaius > Dromaius novaehollandiae. The sequence continues at coordinate 29,552,195 of NC_088130.1, forward strand.
TCCATCACTGAATGGTTAAAAAAAAGTAGCAAACGCTAAAATCTCTGTATAAGAACACAAACTTTCTGCCAGGGCTCAAGATGATGCCTGGCAATACAGAAAGCTGAGAGGACTGAAAGTGTTATTAAAACAGATGCAGAGAGTCCTAGTCACAGCCAAGCACTATTAAAACTTTAAAAAAAGCTAAAAGTATTTAACATTGTTTCTTCCCCTTTCAAGAAGGAAGAGCCAACTTTGTTATTTTGATACTTGAGAAAAGACATCCAGATACAGGAAACTGTATGAAAAACTAAGAGGAAGGCAAAGTTAGCAGTTTCTGAGAAACAGCCGTTTGTACTAGGCAAACTCACTTTCATAGGGTAGGCTGAAGTCTAACTCAACGCAGCACTAAAGCAGTCGTTTTGGAGGAAGGTTAGGAGGAGGTCAGTCCATGGGAGCATTATTAGCTTAGGTGGACATGGAAAGAATGAAGAACCGGGAAACCATACTTGAAAAAACTTTTTCTAATTGCTCCAATTTTTATTCTGGTCAACTTCAAAGCAAATACGAGGGTTCACAAAGGGAATCAGCTGCCACTCACCTCATTTTAAAAGTTACTCAGTGGTTGTGCACCTTCTTTTGCTGAGTAGGGAACAAGAGTCAGCTAAAAATTCAGCAGAGCCCTCTCTGTTACATTGCTGAGCAGAGAGAAGCAGTCTAAGCTATTTGCTTGATGCTCCTGTTTAACTCTTTCTAGATTCGGTAGTGCCAGGTTCCTTACTAGGGGTGGAAAGGGAACCCAGGGCTCTGCGTTCCCAGCACCTCAGCATCTAATGCACCAATAAAGTGAGTTCCATAGCTGGTTCGTTAACGGAGAAGTTAATAACCATGGCTACAATTACAGGGCTAGAATTCCTCATATTTGGGTAGCTAAAAGTTGACAGGGCTACCATTGCAGGGTAGCTATGATGAGGTCTCTTGTGGCATCAGTGCCAATGCGTGGAAAACAGGAACCACTTTTACCCAGGATGTGGTACCTAATAGAAAACACGGCCATCTTCATTTACTTCAGTGATTTTTGATTGGATAGTTGCCAATTCTGTAAATTCTGGAAAATTGCAGCTTTTATGAGTAAGGAAATGGCTGTGGTTTGTTGTTGTTGTTGTTTCGTACATCTTTCCGATTAAACATCCAGTTATGGCCTTGCTTAATTGCAATCTAATTTCTTTGAGTGCCCTGCCAGATACTGATGATAACAGACTTGTTATTTGTTAGCAAAAATGTTTCTAGAAAAGATTGAACTCTGGGGAAAAAAAGCAAACATTACAACATCATCCCATTTAAAAGTGAAGGTTAACTAATTAGCTATGTATTACGGTCCGGCACCAGACTGTATCTTTGATCTTCACAGGACGATCTCAAGTGGCAGACCCGTTGCTTGTATTCAGGGCTCTAACAAGGAGGAATGAGATGGTAGTGGTGGAAAAAAGCTAATGCAGGGAATCCAACAGGAGCCAAAACGTCTTGTTATACTTCTGCCTGCACTCCTCAGAGAAGAATTCCCCCATTTACTCCCCTTTAGACTATCATCTATGTTTATGTCCTCTTTTTCTTTACAAGTCCCTTGACTCTCTGGATCCATCTGGCCCTAGTCACTGCTACTGGTTTCTCTCTGACACAGTTTGACCACAGATACACAGTAGAAGATCATCTTAGTCCCACAGAGTACTGCTTCTAAGTTACCTGTGGAAAAGTGCAGAGGAAAGGTTTAGGAGAACACGGTCGTAAACTCATAGTGTCCCACCTAAACATGGTGCTGGTTTCAGGTCAGTAGTACCTCAGGTTGCCTCTACTTTGTTTCCTCAGAGGCTTAGCTACTCCTCGGCTCTTTAACAGTTCCCATGTAGAAGTTCCGGGGCTTCAGGACGAAGCTTTCCTCGCTATCATCACCTTCACTATCTGCTTCACCCCTGGATTTGTCCACAACCATTCATTTTTGATTCCTGAAAGTTTACTGTGACTAATTTAATTCTTAGGAACAAGAATAGGTCACCCTTAGATGAAAGGAGAAGTTACAGCACCTCATCTGCTCTCTGCTAAGCACTCACGTGAGGGCTTTTACCCTGTAATAAATACAGGGTAACTTTCCCTGTAATTCAAGCGTGTACATAGGGATAGCTTGCACAAAACTGCTGATGAACTGCAAAATCTTACCTTTATTAATCAATTAATTATCATAAAACCCACTGATACTGATGTGCAGCTATATACATACAGCATAGATAACTTCTGGAGTCTTCATAAAAGCAATAGACTTTATAAGAACTATTGAGCAAATGACTCAAGGCCATATGAGACTACTTTTGTAGAAAATACACTACATCTTGTTTAAAAAAATCTGAATCCTTCTGAGAGAAAACAGAATTTAATATTTGCAAGGCACAATACTGTATTTCCTTCTCTAAAAAACATATATATGTATACATAAATATGCATACACGTCATATGTGAATATATGTCATATATATGCCATATGTGTGTACATATATATGCACACAAACACATTACACCAATACAACTGTGCATTTCCAAGCACAAGTGATGAGCCGTATTTGCCCATTAGTTTTCAAAATCACCTACAGTTGATTTCACATTCTTGTATAAATGAATTTTTTAAAATCTGCCCTTCTCATTTAATTACGGTAGTGGGAATTAACAATGATAATCACATCTGCAGACTGAGGGAATGTATTATTCTATTATTATACTTGTTTCTTAAACTACTGTTTTTCCAGTAAAATTGAATAGGGATTAAATTAAGGATTATAAAGCAATCTGGTAGAATTTCCACTAGAGCTAAGTGGTTATCCTGTATAAAGACCTTATTTCAGTATCTCCACCTTCATGTCCCAATATGACCTCTGTATGTCAAAAGCAAAGCAAAAAGCAGAACAGTTTCATTGCTTATGTAAACAGTTTTCCTTGTTTATTTCTTACTTATTATACTATATATATATCCTTAACATTGTTTAGGCCTTTGATTTATGCAATGTTATCTAAAACCTTTGGTAACATCCGACCTGTTAAAAATCACTTCTAAAGACTCATAAATTCTTTTTGTTGCCATTATAAAACTTTACAGACATAATGAGGGGCGTTCTGTTTTCCTCAAAGTTTTCTCTCATTTCTTTTCCATTTTTCTCTCATTTCTTTTCCATTTAAACTCAAATGCAGCCGCAAAACATTGAACACTGAAGAATTCAGTGAAGAACTATGCACTAAATCAAAATGCTATGATTATAAATCAGTACATTGTTCAAACGAATCTATTTTTTGCTGAAATATTCCTTGATGTTCAAAATGAAAAAAAAAAAAATGCATTGTGCTAGGTCTTGATGGTAAAGCTGAGTACACCGAGAGAATAAAAGTGATCCTTCACTATTTGTAAGATTAAATGACGAGATTTGTGTATGTAAAAATTAATGCATAATTTGAATTCTGATCTGCACACAATTACTGTAGCCGTACACAAAGCTTGTGTACCTACAAAACAGTCCTTTTGCTTCCATAGATCTCCTATGCAGGAAGGCAATGTTAAAATCACTAACCAGTATACTGAAACAAACCAAAAAAATCAAGCACTCTCCAGGCTATTCTTTCTGCATGTTTCTCAATGCTTCTTGCCTTCTGTCTCTTAGATTAAGGCTTCTGATACTAGATTGTCTTGCTAAGGGTTAAACAATGCATTGTATGATTTAATTACAGATCAGAAACTACTGTTCTGGTCTACTGTTCCACCTGTGCAATGCCAATGAACTGTGTGTGCTTGTGCGTATGTAAATGAAATAAATATTTGGAAAGCCACCTTGCAGGAAGTTTAAGATTGTCGTCAGCTCCCTTCCTGTGTCGGGAGTTATAAAACTGATTTGGAAAACTAAGCTTTTTCAAATATCAGTTGAAAAGTGTACTTATAATTTTATACATTTCTGCTAACCAGCTAATCTTGCCTTTTTTCTACTCAAAGTTTCCAGAAAATGAGCCCTCTGGCAGCATAAGACTGCTTACATTTTCCTTGCCACGTTCACATTTTTCTGGGACTTTTAGAAGATGCTGTTATGAAATGCCTGCAGTTATGTAGATAAGCATCTTCACTCATACAGTGAAGGAAACGTGTTATTTAAAGTAAGCCAAAGAATAGCAGAGCTCATTATATTTTGCTGACTGTATTTGGAAAGATGTGCTCTCATTTTGAAATGAGAGAAAACAAGAAGTAACAAAAAGAGTCTCCAGGAAAGAGCAAAGACAGTGAGTGAGTTTGCTCTTTGTCTAAAAGACTAGCTGTGCAAGATACTTTGTAGCTGTTTGGCTGAACCTCACACAAACATGTTCAAAGCAACTTTAAATTAGTATTTTGGGATTTTGCAGTGAAATACAAATGACATTTCAAGTCAGCAAAATGCTCTGCTTCACTTAGCCCTGGTATATATTTCAATGGATTTTTTTTGTAACAAAAGTTAATTTTGAAGCAAAATGTTTAACCGTAGAAGTACTTATACAACACATTTGATTCTTTCCAGTATTTTTTTTTCAGACAAAATTATTTGCTGAGTTTGGCTCAGAGAGCACATCGGGTTCCTACCAAAACTGCCTTTTTCTGCGAAGAAGTTGTCGGTTAAAAAAGTCCCCAGCTCTACGACAGACAAACAGTAGTACAGACAACAAAAAAGCATCCTTGTTCTCAGCAATGTAGAGCTTAAAAGACAGGAAAGTGAAGAACCATCTGTTCAGTACATCTATCTTGGCTACAGGTTTTTTTTACATCTATCAAAGTAATGCAGCCTACCATGGTAAAACACAACATGCTTTTGGTTAGCACTCGCAGCCATCTTCTTGGGTAATTCTTCCTTGTGAGAACGTCAGCAGGAAACCTGTTTAGCAGGTAATGAGAAGAGAGACCAAGAAAGCCACCATCAGTAATGGGGACATTCAAACGAATGGAAACAATAAAAAGAGACACAAATGTAAGCACTGCCGTGTGAATACTTTCCAGGAGTGATGCCCTTCAGAGTTTAAGGACAACACAGCTAGGTTAGCACCGTGTGTTGAGAGAGACTCAGTTAAGTGAATGGTAGAGTGTCATCATAAATGCCACTTCATCAAATATTATTTTTCTCAATAGACCTGCAGTTATTAAGTAGGAGACTGATTTCATATATTGGAAACTGTACAGGTCATCTATATCCTAGCCTGTTGTTTACCCCTTCAAGTCTGCCTCTGCCTCTAAAAGGAGAAATAATATACAAATTTCTGAGCCAAATCTTGAAGTCCTTACAGGCACATCTGGAACCCATTGATGTCAGTGAGAGTCCTCACTCTCAGAAGTCAGCATTTAAATTGTATATTTCTCCTTATACGAATCTTCAATAGCCTCTCTTGGGATCTGATGCTCCATGGGAGGAAAAACAGTTTTCTGCAGGAAAAACAGCATGAGAGGAACACTGTGGGGCAAGTATTCCTGTCACAGCTAATGGATCTGCATAGAAAATGAGTCTCTCAGAGCACTCTGTTATCCACCTCCTTCCATCTCCTTTTACCAGTATACAAAGGCACCTTTTACCACTATACAAAGGCACTTGACTATTTATTGTACCACACTTCTTATTCTTGCAGTTACAGAAAAGACGAAGGTATTAACGGTAATTAAGACGAGTCAGAAGTGCAAGATTTGGCCAAGTCATGATTACTATGCGCAGGCACAGCAATGAACAGAGTATAATTGTCAGTATAATCATCCATTATATTTTCTGCCTGTAACCTTTATGTAAAATGAAATCTCCATTGCTCTTTTAAAACTGCCCACTGCTTGAATTATTTCTGCATGTAATGTAAATGCTATCTCATTTTGTTAATGTTGTTATCATGGGTTTACAGAACACACAGACTCTTCTTTAAGTCTAATAACAAGTAATGTAAGAGACGAGATTTCTAATCTGTGATTTTACACTGGTTCCTAATGACATTATAAATTATTCCAGCTTTATCTATACTGTTGATGGCACTGCTATCATTCCTAGCTAAAATTACAGTATTTCCAGGAGATTTCATCCTCAGTGATTCTGTGTGCAGCTTTTTCATCGAAAATGATTTCTACAATGTCTGGCCTGCATTTTCACTAGCTATATGTAAATCATGGGAACAGGAAATCCAGAAAATTAAAACTGAGTAACTTGGAGGCCACATCAGCCACCTCGTTGTTAGAGGAGAAAGGGCTAGGCAAATAAAGCCTTCAAAATTAGGGTATCCTTGGCTTTAGAGCAACTCCCTCAGTCCCCAAACTGGATGCTTTTCTCAAGCCTCCAAACTAAAGTCTGAGCTTCTTGTTTCTAATGTACCACAACAGAAGTTTCTTTTGAAAGTCACTGCCATTTGTATAATGGTTTAAACTAAGCAAAAAGCCAGGTCTGAAGACTAAGATTGTCTTTATTCAAAATATAACTGGACCATGCCGGTAAGCAACTTTAAGATATAGTTTTAAAAGCACATATTTTGTTTTTGATTGGCTTCTCTTAAAGCATCTAATCATTCTGTGGTACTACTGTCAGATGGGTAAAACCCTAACAATTTGGTCAAGAAACGTAGTATTTTTATAGAGCAACTTGCCTGTTTTTATACCTGTAGTGATACACTTTTGCAGAACTCTAAGTGTTTTTAGGTCTTGGCAAAACCCAACAATTTGAACTCAAACTCTCCTTGTCCATAAAAGGAAAAAACAAAAACAAAAAACCCTGAGATCAGCTCTTAAGCCTTTTTTCTTCTAGAATTCTAGTCAGCATGATATATGTATTTTTAAAGATATTTATGACCACCGACATTAGGCTAGTAATAGATATTCAGAGTAGCAACCTTTTTTTCCTTTGAATCCAAGAATGACCCCCTCAGTGCAAAATACATTTTCTACTGCTTGGATGTATCTAGAAAAAAACATTGACAATGGCTGAAAACAAAGAGAGAGAAGCAGAATCAAGTTGTGATAGTGAGACTGGAAATACGGACAGAACAAAGACAAAAGAGAGCTTCTCAAACACCCCATTCAACGCACGCCTGTGACACATCACAGAGACAAACAGACAAATGTGAGGCTGAATGCCTGGTCCCACCCACATCAGTGGAATTTGTTGCCACAGACTAACACCCAAATGGCATGCGTAGATGGTATCCACACAAACGAGGCACGCTTTCATAAATACAGGTGCACATGCCTAGCTCTTGTGAACAAGCCTATCTGCTTTCAGTTTTATCAGGGCAGTACAAGTGACTGTACTAATTTACTGAACACACATTAGGTCACTTCAGTTGAATTTGGATCACAACCCAATATACGGGACTAGAAGAGTGCACCTGCACTATCAAATTCCTTCCCTTGTAATTGCAGGTAATTGTGTCATGACCCAACCTTCCCAGAAACGCTTCTTCATGAAGTAACAGCAAATCAGGGTTTTCAATTGCTTCTGATTGATTATAGGTGTATAATTAGCATGTATCACAGCAAGAATAGTGCAGTTCCCTCCTTTTTGGTTCCAGTTCACATCCATTGCTTACTCGTCTTGGAAAACTGACTCTGATTCTAAGATCTAATATCTTCATTTAGCAAGTCATAAAAAACAGGCTTCAATTCATGCGCTGATTTTAGTGGAACTTAAGCACGTGTGTACATCTTGCTGAACAAAGATCAAGTGGATTAGTGAATACAAATTTAAGTCTTGAGCCTCAGGGAAGTTAGTAACAAAATTTCCAGATTTTAATAAATGAAATTTGGTTCCATGCCACTGGATCATCTAGCCTCCCTCACTAACTTCCTAAAAAAATGCAGGTTGTTTAAAACAGAAGCTATGCAAACTGCAAACTTTTTTTGCTAGACTATAGAAAGCATCACCCACAACCAGCAATCTCTACTGTGCTTCCTTAATCTAAAACAAAAAGGGGGAAAGGATCAGATATGCATATTTTTTTGAAACCCAGAAGCCAAGAAAAGCCCAGGTCATTTGTATATGACCCATTTTTTTAGCCCCAATCATACATATATACTGAATTCTTAAATGACTGATTTTAAAATGACGGCACAGTCAGCCCCTAAACAGGACAGCAGCAGCAGGAGACACTGTAAACTGTACTAGAAGAAATGCTCCAGGGATTGGCTCCACAACTTATTAGACATTTGCTAGACAGATGTTCTCCATGACAAGATTTAATTACTTCAGAGTAGACTCATAAATTAAGATACATTTATGAACAATCAGCCGTAGTTCACATGCTTGAAATACAGGCAGGTTTGATTTTTCCATCAAAAAAAATAACCCACTGGCAAATAGAAAGCTGCTTCTGGAGCTGAGTCATTTATATTTATTATTGAAAACAGGAGTCCTGTGGGATGGTGCCGAATTTAGTGTGGTGTATTCAGCACATCAATACAAAACATTTCTTTTTCTTTGCAGTCAGACACAGTGGTGATGTGATATATTGTGTGGGCCACGTAGGCTACATTTTAATTTAGAAGGCTACTGTTCTGCAGACTAAATGGATACAAATTGAAAATCAGGTAAAGAGGCAGGAGGAACAGATCATCGCAAGTAATGGAAAGCCACATCCAGGCGCTGTCTTTGCAGCCGAGCTGCTGGACCTTCCCCGGCTCCTGCGTCGTAACGGGCACAGGCAACGCAGAAAGGCAAGCACAGCACCGCCAGCGCCGGGGCCAGGGACACCCTCGCTGGGGCACGGCTCACAGCTGTCTCTGCCCCGGGCACAGACAGCACAGATGCTCCTGCCTCTCCGAAAGGAAAAGGGGAAAGAAGCCACCTTGAAGGGGAGTTAAGCCAGGCCGTAGGAAACTCAGACAGACGACTGGAGGGAATGCGTCTTCCTTGGAGAACAAAGAGGTCGGGCACAGGCCTTAAGACTGCTGCTGAGAGCAGCTCTTTTCACCAGCTCCACAGGGCAGGGGTAAGGGGAAAGGAGAGTTGTTCACCAGGGAGCTGACCTGGGAGACAGAACTGTTACTACATTGACTCACTGACTTTAGGCAGAGGCTGAGAGTATGCTCCCTGTGTCCCTCTCCCCCAGTTTTTCTTAAACTGCTGATAATACATCCAAGAATTATATAACCAGAATGCAGACTAGCAGATGAAAGCAGAAAGATACTAATGCATATGTGCAAGTTACTAAATTATCTTTAAGTAACATCTCATTTTCTCATTAAATGGTAGGTCAAAAATATCTGCTGCCTCCTGGCAAGGAGGGTACCACTAGTTAGATGCTATCAATGTGGGTTTTTTTTCTCTCCCCTTTTTGGAGCTTTCTGATGAATTTATCACACATGTTTTATCATTAAAATCTGGTAATCTTCAGTGAATTTACATTTTTGCACCTCAAGCCTGCTTAATCCTTGAGAAACTGTAATGTGCATTTACCGCTCACATCATTGCTACCATAGACAGCACACCTGCCTTTTGTAGGTGTTAGCCAGCAAGGAGCTCTCTTCCCAACATGGGGTCAAATAATTGACCTTGGGAAATTAGCAAAAAATATTTAAGTAGCAAAGTTGCTGGAAATATTTTCTGTTTTAAAAAAAGAAAAAGGCAGAAAACAGTATAAGGTAACATGGCTGCAATCCTTGCTGCCTTGCAAGTGCTGAGGTTCCATTGGTTTGAAAAGATTTTAAAAGATTTTAAAAGGGTGCTGCTCTCCTTCAGTTTAAAAACAAGTGCCGGAGAGATTTTAATCTGCCAAACATGTAACAAGAATCAGCTAACACACTGCAGACAGCATACAGAACACTATTCTGTACATTCTGTCACTGAGTATGTACACAAACATGTCACTACCAGTGCTGCTGGCTCTTGTGGTATTTGATCTTTCCCCTGCGGCCCTAGAAGCTGTCATAGGACTTTATGAGAATTCAACTTTCAGGTCTAAAAAGAAAAAAACCCTGTAAAATCATTATGGTTGTAGACAACATTTGGGGGAGAAAAAGTAGAAAAGTTAGCAACTCCAAAGCAACAACAACAACAAAAAAGGCATTCACCTCTTTTAAAAATCTGAAGTTTTTTGGAACCTTCCTTGTCACTCCTCCCTCTGTCAGCCCGTACTGAAATGAAGGGCAGTCATTCTACCAACTTCTCTGGGTTTTGGGTGAGGTATTCCAACAGGAAGTGGACTGCTAAGGACAGCATATTCTCGTGCTGAAGCGAGACAGACTTCCTTCTGCTACTGTTATTGATAGTCACATTCTACCACCAGCTTCACAAGCAATTGTTTTTTTGGGTTCAGTATCACAAACGATGCCTGACCTCCAGCCTCCACTATATTCTACATCAGACTTCCCTCTTCTTACACAGACAGTAGCTCAGCAATAGTGAAGTCATTAACTTTTGCAAGGTAATCCAACTCCTTTGCATAGCCATCAAGTGCCATAGAAGTATCACTCTTAAAACATGACGATGCTTATGATAGTGAAAGAATGTCTGGACTATTTTTAGACTAAGAAGTTGGTCCTGAACAGATTGGCTGCATCTCCCCTAGCTGCATAACTTTGGCAGTTATGAGCCAAAGCCGGAAGAGCCGAGCCTCTTCCTGGACTGGACTTAATGGTAGAGAAGCTGCCCAGTGGTCCAGTGCTTCGGGTAAATGTTCAACAAGAACCTGTCTTTAACCATTGCAAGTTCCACGTGTAAAGAGGAAACAGGTAGGATGACAACAAACTCCTTCTGTGAGGCCTAGGAGCTTCTGAGCAGCTGGGGAAGCTGGAGAGCTACCCACCAACTTGTGTATCAAGAGGAAGCAGGGGAGCTTACAGAAAGTCATTTTTAACAGTTGGCTTAGGAACCGGCCCTGACTTTTTATCATCTGATTTCTACTGATCAAAGCACTTTAAGCCCAGTCCTACTCTTAAATACCTTCTTTCAACATCCCTGCCACATCTGCCTGCCGTCTGGGTCTCATTTATGACTGTGATCTCCCTGGCCACAAACCAGGCTGTGTCAAGTCTTGCAGATTCTTCCCAGATAGGAGAAACTATATTCAAAAATGTACTATCTATCCATGTAACCAAAACTCCAAGTATTTTTCCTGGGCTTAAACAAAGGCAATTTAGTCCTACTCAAAATAGTACTGATAAAATTGTTTTTCCCCAGACTGTTGCTTTGTTTATATATCTTCTCCAGGTGAAGCATCTATTACACCAAACAAAAATTACTTGTCTCTACTGCCGAGACCCCTCATGGCTTATGACCACACCTCTCACTCGCCATTAGGCTGGCAGCTCCCACAGTGACTACACATGGCCAGGACCATCACTCCCTTTCTACATTTGCATAGAATTTCAATTTTCTTTCACATTCTGCCCACATGCATGGGATGGCAGTCCCACAACCATTTGTTTTGGGTTAGAAACCATATGTTTTCAGTTTTACTTTACAAAGACATTATTTCACTGCCCATAGTGCAAAAGGCCAAATAACAAAATTGTTCAGGAATCTTAATAGAGCTAAATTTGACGCGTGATCAAGAGCTACCAAGACAAATTTATAGCAAACCATATGGTTGCCTGGTTTCAGTCAGCTCCAGTGATGTTTCCACCAGTTCCTGCAAGAGAAATTCCTGGCAAATGTTTGTCTCCACAACACACTCAATCTGAAACAATCTAGGTTATTGGGAAAGGATGCAGCTTGGAAGACATCTGAATTACTCAATCATTCTGACGGTTATGGGAGGCCAACTGCTGGAAAGATTTTGTGAAAGCTAAATGCAACTGTTCTAACAAGACATGTATAAGCACAATATGATATTCTGGCACAGAGCAGGCCACAGCCTCTAGGTGCCAAAGTATTACTCGCGTGTTGAGCAGGATGTTCCCTTCTAGTCTGTCACTTTGTTTTGCTCACTTTTTGAAAATTCCCTTGAATTCCTGATAACAGTAACACACTGAGCATTGCTTCACTGCTGAAGGAACTAAGGCATACTCATTTATTTATAGTCAATGAGCGGTAGTGACCTGTTCTAGTTCTGCACGCAACACAAGGAAATGCTGGTTCTCCACAATCCCAGTTAGTATTTAGTCTTAACTTAGTTTTTATTCTGAACTTAAGTTTTACCTTTTGACTTTCAACTTTGCTTCTTCCAGTGATCCCTGCCTAGTGTATTTGTCCTTGCAGGACTGGGACTGAGCATGGGAATTAGAAAAGCTTTAGACAGCTCAAACCCCTAAACAAGCTAAAAAACTCAGATAAGAACAGGCTGAAGTGCTGCTGTGAACAAGTACCTTTAATAGGAACAAATAAAGGCCATATTCTGCATTCTAAAACAAAACAGATGCGTTTTCCAGCAGTTCTTGGTTGGCATAGAATCCAGCATAGTAGATGTCATATGTAATTTATCAACAGCCAGTATTCACTCTATCTGAGCATTACCATTTAACGTGCTTTTTGTAATTTCTCTAGAGCAGCAGAGAAGTTACTGGATTCTCAAATGCTCTAAATGATGCCATTAAGATAACGAAGCATTTAAACTTGTATGTAAAAGACAGAACACAATAAAATACTTATTTTCTCAGTGATTTTTCTATCTGTCCAAGTGTTAAGCATCATGTTACATTCTGCAGGACTGGTACTTCAAGATAATAGTACATGGCCAAACACATTTCAGGAGAGCTGACTCCTCTGCAGTGAAGAAAAGCCAGAGCAAAGAGTGCTTTGATCACCATATCCCAAATGGGGCTATCCACCATTACTGATAATGGCTCCATACGCTGCAAAGTGCCTGCAAAAAGACACAGTCTTCATCTTTTAGAGGGCCTGTGTAACATGAAGGCATGCCCCCTTGGGCCGGAATCTCATCCAAAGCACTGTTTACTATAAAACATTCAAGGAATGCCAATGTTATTGTGAAATGCTCTTTCCCGCAAATGAAATGTAATAGACATTTTAGAGATTGACAAGCTAGGGCATATTACTGACAAGCTGTTGATTGACTCTGAATATGTTTTTTATTGAGGAAGTAGAACTTTTTTCATTTGTTAAGTATCTGAAAACAACAACTTAATTCTGTTGCCCAGGTGCTTTGTCTCCCATTCGCTGTTTCATTAATGATCTTTGGAGATACATTTAAAAGCAAGCATAGGACTTCCTTTTAGTTTACCTAGACCCTCGCTGAATTTTCTTTCCACTCAGATTAATATAGTGCCAGTTAGCTAACAGGGTGGCACAGCCAGTGAGGTACTCTGTGATGCTTGCAGTTGTCCCAGGCTGCCTACAACTCAAAAAATTGAATCACAGTTCTCATGGTTGTTTGAGAACTCAAAACACGAAGTCACATAAAAATTATTTTTCATTTTCTAAATAAGAACGTCTACACTGCTCTCAGCATTTATATATACCTGTATCTACATCTACAAGCTTTTGTTTTCTGTTACAAGGTCACCTTTGCAGCTCGCTCCTTTTTAATTTCACGCAAACTAAACAGCTAGAAAATCATGAGGGAAATAAAAAGGATGGAAAGAATCAATTGTTCACTGCTTTTTCCAACAGAAGAGCTACGGGCCTTGAGATAGAGTTACGAGGCAGCCAGCTTCAGAGCAAACAAAAGGAGGTGACCATGAGCAGTTAAGCTGTCGAACTCCTTGCCATGGAATACTGCGGATGCTGAAAACACATGGACTGAAAGGAGACCAGGCAGACCCACGAAAGACAAACCCACTGCTCAAAACTCCAAAACACTTAGAAGCCACCTTTGCCTCGGACAGTGCATTAATTTCAAATTGGGAAAGGTTGAAAAAGTATTTTAGAGGATGTAACCTATATGCTTGCCGCATTCTTTCACTTTTCCTTGTCTTGGCTTTTGGCCACTTTGGTCTGATCTAACACAAGCACTCTTACTGATATGTAGAAGTTTCACAGGTGCTCACTTAGATTAAAATGTATATAGTAAGTCTGGAGAAAAATATGATCTTATTGAAGTGATTTTTCTATCATTTTCCTAAATAACTTTTCCAGCTCATCATAACACAGAAACATCTGGGCCAAGAAAATCTTCTGCTGATATGTGTGGACACTTCTGAAGACTGTTGTTTTTGACTCGCAGTAAGGCATCTGCACAGCTAATTAGGAAGTTGTTTGTGTACATACCCTGAAGCCCACCAAATTTGGAACTCCCTATGGTGCCTTATTATGGCCTATGAGTCGCAAAAAAATCTGATGTGGGTTTCTGATGCCATGGTTAAAGTTAGGTATGGTTAAAGTTACATGCAAGTAAAACCAGAAACTTAGGGAAAACGCTTGGCCACTTCAGTAATACATCACACTGAGTTCCACAGATAATGAATATCCTGAAAAAACATGCATACTAACAAGTCAGATATGACAAAAGCATACCTTCTGGCCAGATATCTGACTTGGGTGCTCTGATGCAAACAGGGCAATTTAAGTTATTACCCTACAGTTGTCATTCCTGCCCAACAGCACAATCAGTAAAGTAAATGCATGCCTACACTTCAGCTTCAGTTTTGTCCCTAGCGTTTAAATGCTAACTTCCTTTGTCATATAAAAAAGCCAGACCCAAATGGCTGACAGATAGAAACACATTCCTTCTACCACCTTGGCTATACAGATAGCAACAGATATAACAGCTATACAGATATCAACCTTGATAGCAGAAAAAGGAGGAAGAGAGAGGGACAGCTTTTAGAAGCATTACAGCTAGATTTGTCAGAACTCCCATTACAACACAATGACTCACACATTTGAAGCGATCTGAAGTCACAGATCAACTTGTCATTAATTTCATTTGTGGGCAGAACCAAATGCAGAAGTTATTATCTGCCCATCTACCAATATGGACTCTATTATATGAACTTGCCTTACTAGGAGCCAGACTTAACCATTTTGTTTCTGGCAAGACTAAAAGAATACTAACTGGCTTGAGTTGAAGTACAATAAGGCAACATTTGACTGGTCAGATAATTTATTTTGCCTAATGCTGTTATAGTAATCTCTATATTTTCCCTATAAACACAGAATGCTGCTTGGAGTTAACACAGGTGAGCACTAAAGGTTTTTGCCAGAGATGGAGAAGACAGATGGGATTACTGGGAACTATAAATGCCTGAGCAGCAATCTTCACAAAAATATGACTGTTCATATCTCAGAACCATGGATTGCAACATGGAAACTAAAAGATGGGGTGTTTTAGTGTCAAGCTTACCATGAGTACAGAAAGCCTGATCTTCACTCCCCCTCCTTACCTCCCCAAATAGGAGTAATACTGAGCGGTAGGACAAGGAGCCAAGAGCTGGAATTCTTCTGTACTATTTCCAGTTTTCTGCTGACTTATAACAGGACTTTCACCAAGGAACAAAGGATATAACATAGCATGATGAAAAAAGCAAAGATCAGCAAGCTGGCACCAAACAAGCTAGTTCGGACTGGAAGCCACAAGTAGAAACCTAATGCAACTGTACAACTCCGTAATCTCTAGCTAACACTGCTGCACGACACCATACAGACATTTCTACATGGTACTGTGTTATACTGTCCATTTCCCTACATAAGCACAGTTCTGATAACACTTACCTACATCATGGGTTGCTGTCAAGCTACATATATTCAAGTCAAGCACTTCGAAGTCTTTGGATGAAAGAACCTCCCATTCAGCAAGTAGAAATTACCACCAACATTATGAAATGAGTGGGTGCTGCTTAGATTGAGAATTAGCTCTTCACAACATGGTTGCTAAACAAATAACAATGGGAAAATAAGCATTTGCCTTTCAATTTAGTCTCTAACAGGAACAGAGGCAGACTACAACAAAGGATAATTGTTACAGTTTGAATCCTAGAGTGGAAATTAAAGAGCTTAATGGAACAAGTATGATTTTTCCTGTATCTTAGTACAATCTGAAGAATAATCCTCATTTTAGTAAGACACTCTCCCTTTTAATTAAAGGAGAAAAGCCTAACTGAGCAACGTAGAAAGAGAATCTTGCTTAGAAACATGGAACATAGATTAGAAAATGCTGAGCTGACCAGATGTTCCCACAATATTTTACTCAACTCTTACAATTTCTGTACACGATACATGGAAACAGTGAGGTGAATGCTGCATGAACAACTTCACAGAAATTGAGGGGGGACTGGAAGAAATAAGTGGAAAGCTCATCAATTAATGCTAATAAAATTTTGCTTTATTGGTTTTGGGAAGGTCATAATTATAACTATGAGGAAAATCTTGAGAGAGCATCTTTTTGGAAAAAAGAGAAAATTTTAAAAGCCAGTGAGAAAATGAAAAAAATAAATAATTCTTTAAAATAAACATTTTACATTTCACTGTATTTAAAAACCTGTTTTCATTTATCTGTTACCACCTATACTTATTTCTGATACCTAGTTAGGTTAAGATTTATGAAAGACGACAGTTACTTCTTTGCGAGTCCTGTTTTTATTCTGAGCTGTGCAAAACCCACAGCCAGATAGTCTCATTCCAGTAGAACAACAGAGACAGGAACATTACTCAAAATTCTGTCAGTCTCCCTTTCTATTTAAAGGCAATTGGTTATTTCTTTTAATGTTCTCCAGTGCACATAAAATGGTTACTTCACTTTTCTGAATGTTTTTCTCAATCATGATTAAAATTCAAGGGCTTTATTTAGCAATCCTCATTAAGTTACCAAAAGTCTCATTTAAAGCTTTTCCCCAAAACTGTTTTCAAAATAACACAGTATTTATTACAAAAACAAGACTTCTTTCTTGTTATTTCAGCAGACTGTCTTGTAGCACAGAAACTTTTTTCTCCTCATGGTTAAAGATTCACTGTAGATATCTCCAGTCAATGGGAATCTGTCATTTTAATTGACAGTTCACTCAGGGCTGTCAGTTATTAAAACCACAGAGCTAACACAGCTTAATAGTTACCTAGACCACTGCATCTCTTTTAGGACTGGAATGAGTATGTAAAACTGTAGTTAAATCAGAAGAACAACAAACCTGGAGTAGCACTGAGGCTGTATTCTAAAGGGTCTGTGTTACCACTTTCTTGCTGATTGAACACACTTGAAATGAGCAGAATATTCTACCAAAACTCCTTTTGCCCACCACAGTTTGGGCTTGCTTCCTTCTCTACCATCACCTTTCAGCTTAAAATCGACATTCCATCCCAAGCAGCAGACCATGACTGTTGCTTGATTAATTCAAATGAACTTATATTCAGCCTACATTATCATTTGATGCCACGGTCACTGCATTAAGTGAAGACAGAAAACTTTCCAAAGCAGATGTTTTAAATTATGCTTACCAGGCATATCAAAGAGCTCATGCTCCATGTTGTAAGCCGCATATCAACCTATAAGGACAAATTCTGCTAACCTTAGCACTCTATCAACGTGTCTCTTAGTCTGGAAACATAAGTGGAGTTCAGGTGACAAAGACATATCACTTCATGACTGTTGGTAATATCTGTTATGATCTGGGGCTCCAGGAGTTCCTCCTTCAACACATGAAGATGATAACTAAGAGGTGAGAACGCGTATCTGAGCTGTGCTGTGATTCTACTTGAAAAACTTTACACGACTTTTCAGAGCCTTTCATTTCAACATGAAAGGAAATGGCACATTCCAAAAGAACAGGACCCCCTCAGTCACACTGAAACTGTCTCTCTCATATATGCATTGTACCACCAAGATTTATTTATTTATTTATTTAAACTATCAGGCACTGGGATCAATCAAGAAATATGCTTATACAAATGGAACAGAGAATCTAACATGACCAAACTTTCATTAGGACATACTGGTTTCAGTATCCTTATCCCTTAGGGTCGAAGTTTCACTTTATATTCTACCTCTAATTTAACTGATTTTTCCCTTTCATATTGACAACTTTAGTATTTTCTTTCTTTAGTTTGACGATTTATGCAATCAAGTATTTATAAGATTGCTTAACGATTTTTCCAGGCTCATAGAAACTGATACTTTAATGAAAAAATAAAACCAACATCTTACCTTAACCTTCTATTTTGTAGAGAAACCTTCTATTTTGTAGAGAAACCTTCTATTTTGTAGGGACAATGTGTTCAGGTCTTGACAACCCTTGGAAACATGCAGTATACTCCACCAATAGGTTTCTGTTAGGAAAAATCAGTACATTTGGAAGGTTTCCACAGAATTTGGTCAAGTAAATGCTCTGAAAATATCTTCACAGTTGCCTGCTACATCATCATCATTTCTTTCTGTCACCCCTTAAGATCTTGGCGTTAGCAATCACGATACGTGGTCTCATCGCCCAACTTACGTAAAAACAGCTACAGCTCTCTGAGAGATAGAATACCAGCTTTGGCTCCCCTGTTCACCAAGAAGTCAATCCCCTCTGGTGCCCTAAAGAAGCCCAAGAGACATCTTGCAACTTGCATGTAACATTAAAAAAACAAAAAAACAAAAAAACCCCAAAAACATGCAGGTGGTATCCTTGATATTTAATGTCAGCCAGTTGTGGCCACTTTTGAACTCTGGGAGCCTGTCTAAGCAGACTTGTCAATAAGATCCACGTAAGGACTAAAGACAGAACCTTACAAACACCTTGCAGTAAGGAAAGGAGGGCTTCTACAGCTCTCACTGCTGGGGGGAGGGAGGAAGGAAGACCAGGAGGAAAACGTGGACACCTGCCTCTTCCCAGAATGGGCTTTCAGCAAACAGATCCTTGCTTCCCTATAGGATCACTGCTATTTACTTCATTGTCTCCTATTCCCCCTCCCATGTAGAAAGAGCAGAGGCTCTGTGTTGCTCTCTCCCCAAACTATTTTTGGCTGGAACGCTTTCTGCTCTGGTATTTTCATTAGAGTGGGAGATGCTGCAAAGAGGACAGCATCGTGAGAGAACACATCCTGTCCTGGGCCAGGTACCACTGCACTGGAAGTCTATCTTCATCCCAAGGACTTTCTCACTTCTGGCTGCACAGACCCCTTTATAACACCCCAGGCTTTTCCTTACTAAGAGGTGAGATTTAATTGCAGTACATCTCTACCTCCTGAAAAGATCCATCCCAGTCTGTAACAATGCATTGGACACTATTAGAACTTGACTACATTTTGGTAATGCCAGTTACACTGAGTTATTGCAAAAATAATTCACACCTCTAGGCTGTAGACCATATGCCACCCATAAGCCAACTGACAGTATATAGGTTACATGGCACAACAGACAAGCACTGATTTTTGCAAAGTCTTAATTGACGGCATGCATGTGACTAATCCTAGTAACTGCAATACTTAATAAAAGACTATTAAGTAAATACTGCTATATTTGCACTGAATTGTATTACTACATTTACTGTTCTTCCTTCATCCACATGACCAGCCATTTCATCCTAGAAGGCAATGCAATTGGTCAAGCATGTTTTGCCCTCATGAATCTCTGCTGGTAGTTCTGAATCACCTTCCTGTCCTTTGCATGTCTGGAGATGGATTCCAAGAGCACATGCTCCACAATTGTTTTGAAGATGGAGGTAGGGCCAAGTTCTCTGCATCCTCCTCTTCCTCTTTCTTAAAAACAGGCATACCATCCTTCTTCCAGTCACATGGGCAGATGTGTTGAACTCCCCATTCAACATGATTTTTCATAGCCAACAAGCAGTGCTACCACATTGGCCAGCTCTTCCAACATGGTTAAGTGAATCCTATGCAGTCTCATGGATCTGAATACACCTAGTTCTCTAAAGTCTCTCTAACTCATTGCTCCCTCATTGGTGGCTGCTACTATCTTTCCTAAAGGATGCTGGTACATACAGGAGAACAGAAGCAGGCTTTGCCTGTGAAGACTGAAGACAAAAAAAAGGCATCAGGTATTTCAGCCTTCTCTGTATTTTCCACTAGACTTCTCTTCCTCAACCATCAACATACCTATGTTTTAGCTGAACTTCCTTTTTGCAACCAGCATAGCTGTAAAATACCTTCATGTTGTTGTTCATGCTCCTTGCCAGTCTTAGCTCTAATGGGGTTTTGGTCTTTCTGATTTTGTCCCTAAATACTTGAGCAATGCTTTCATAATTCTCCATTGCTGTCTGTCCTCGTTTCTGCCTCCTGCATGTGCTCTTTTTTCATCTTAGTTCGAGAAGCTTCTTTCGTAGTCAAGTGGTCCTTCTGCCAAGAATCATCCATCTTCTTGCAATAGGATTGTGCATTCCTGAGCTCTCAGCAAGTTTTAAAAAACAGACAGGAATCCTAGGCATCTTTTCCCTTCATGGCTGCTTCACAGGCACTTCTGCTTCCCAGCAATTACTTGAATTACTGATCCTCAATAAGGGTCAGAGAGGGTCAAAACGAGCCCCTCTGTCCTTTAAAGGGAGCTGAAGATTTCTGGACATATTACCTTGAATAAAGTATCTGGATAAGACACTCATGTAAACACTGCTAGAATAGCCTACGTTTATTTTGATCCTATTGGAATAGTATCCTTCAAATAGAATTGGGCAGTTGTCCCTCATCCTTTCATCAACCCAAAGCTATCAGCCAATGTAAAGGTTAATCTCAAATGTAAATGAGAACCAGCTGCATAACCCTATTTGTGTAATCAAACCTAAATGGCATAAAATGTAACCTGACACTGAGAAAACATTTACCTAGGCTTTAAAAATTGCTCTACATGACAGGAAGGGATATGCTGCTTTACAACAAGGCTGATGACTTTTTAGATCCATTCACACTGAAGGGATGCTAACATCTCCAAAGCAGGAGGGGACATCAGTGATTGGGAGAGATTTTTTTATTGAGCTCTGTTTACAAAATCCTTCTGAGACACATGAATCTGAAAAACCCTCAAGGAGAGTTTGGGGCACCAAAGGAAGGGATAGGTCCTTAAATTCAGACCCTCTTCTAAGACACTGGGCCACTCAAGAGACACTAAGAGCTAGATCATCAGCTATGTGGCTGTAAAGCAGCTAACAGCCTGGCTACTGGGTAACATGAGATGAAAGCTACCTTTCTTTCTATTTCCATTCACATTTTATAGCCTTTACAAATGTTGCAACTGAGTTGGAATTCTACAAATACATTATTTTATTCAACCTTATTCTGGTTTATTCTTTGGTTGGTTTCTGGTAATTGCCAATCTCTAAAGTATATTGTTCCTTCAGAGGGATGATCCTTACTATTGGTATACTAGAACACTTGCAGAGCCAGCACAACAGTGCTCTGACCCACTGGATAGGAAGGGCACACATGTGTTCCTCTACTGACCCTCATGGACTGTTTTGCAAACTAGCGGCATACGCCTCAGTGGGAAAGAGGAATCTTCCAGAGGCAGGCACTGGCCAGGAAAGCTCCATGACATGCAGCAGAGCATCAGGGAGCTCACTCAATCCTCCTAGGGAGGTTGCAATAGGCATGTTAGAAGGATGTTTCTATTAGATCCGTCACTTCTCTTTCCTTAATATATCACTGCTTCACAAAGAGAAAAGCACAGGTGCTAAAGATATTTAGACGGCATTTTATTTTCCTCTAACACTTACTGCAAACCCCTCCAAAATCAAGCAGACTCTTTGCACTGACATCCATAAGACACTGATTGGATTCCTAATCTCTAAATATGTAAGTTGTTTTTAAAGACCAATCACATTTCACCAAAAAAGTAATTCTCAAGCAGCACAAGCTTTGGATCATGTGATGTGCTGAGGAAAGAGCTGATACCAACACTCCATGTTCAGAAAACATCTGCTGATGTCAACAGCCAAAAGGAGAAACTATTATACCTTGGTGATCTATAAACAATTCTAAACTCCTTCAGCAACAGAGCTCAAATGCCAACAAATGTTTCAGCTTTTCTACTTCACAGAAGAGAGAAAAAAGCAAACAAGTATCTTCCAGCTTCCTTACTCTGGGACAATGTTACAGTAATTTGCACAGACCTGTGACCTTTCTTAACATTTCTTTTCAAGAAGCTACAGTTAACAACCTTGAGATGTACAAAGTGGTTCATGGTACTCCACACATGGTACATCCATCTACGCTGGATGCAGGAGAATGCATAAACATTTGCGTCAATTTATTCTCACTTTGCATTTGCAAGTTTTTCCTCATAACAACTCTATTTTTACTTGAAAGAAAAAGAAAAGTGAGGATTCCAGTGAAGGCTTATTAGGGCTCAGAGCAGAGCAACCTTCACTGTTAGACTTAGAATCCAGCATCAAATTCAGGGACAAAGTCCAACTATCTGGCTTACTGTCAAGACAACCATGAGTACCAACTCAATTCAGAAAGCACAACACAGAGTCAAAAGAAAGTAGAGTAAGAACTGAGATGTAACTTGACAAGACCGCTGCACACAGGAATTGCTAAATGGGATAGCCATGCTCAAAAGCCAAAGGGGCAGAAAAAATTCTGGTAGAAACGGAGTGTAGGAACAGAGGCAAGCACAGCCAAATAACAGAAAAAGCTGGAGGGAGTGCTGTGGCACAAAGCAGAAATGAGAATCTTACTAGCAAGTTGTTTGGCAGAGCTAGCCTAGAACACACTAGGCATTGTCTAATAAAGTCAAAGCCAGCAGTAGCTGTCCTGCTTGGAAGAAAACCTAGGCTTAACACCAACTACCACCAACTACATCCTTTGACCCACCTAATCTTTCTTCTCAAACCAGAAAGCATATACCATTACAATGCTGATAGCCTAAAATGGGATCTAATGGGAAATGCAAAGTCTATTTTAACAATTCAGTTGCATGGTGTTTTACCACCCATAATCAATAACTTCCACATCCAAGAAGCTATGTTTGGGCCCAAATGTTTAGAACTGTATGTACAAGGCAATATATTGTTCTGGTATTAGTCAATGAAAAAGAAATTACACGTGCACACTCAATAGAATCAAGTATCTTCTTCACCAGTAGAAAAACATTTCACAATTGCTTTGTCACAGAGAGGCAGGGAAGCATGAAGAGGTTGGAGAACAAATGTTTCTCACATTCAAAAAGTAGGAGGGGCATAAAACATTAGTAGGTAGCAGGTCTGGTATATACGAAGAGAAATACATTTTCTCTGTTAGCATCTAATTAAACTGTAGGATCCATTATTGCAGGATGCTGTAGAGTATAAATGGTTACTAAAAAGAGATTAGATGAATGCAGAGAACAGGTCTGTCACAGATCATTAAACACAATTGTTAGAATACAGCTGGGTCAGAAAGCATCTAAACAGCTGGCTGCTGAAAGCAGGTGTGATGTGTGTGGGAAAGTATCACTCCATACGTAACCTGATTGCTGGATCCTTTGCATCCATTCCTTGCTCCAACAGGAGTCAGGACAACAGGCTAGACAGATCTTTCTTCTGACTCAGGAGGAAAGTTCTTTTTCTGTAGAATTTGCAACTGCCCCTTCTGTCACTGAGGCAAATCTGTGACTACTGTAGTACTCTGACTTACATACCCATATGTATTTTGATGTGTTGATTCATATAAGTAACTTCCAAAAATGATTCTTTAATGTTTGCTAAATTTGATTGTTACAGGACCACCTATTAGCTCACAGGCTTATCATACATTTACTTCATTCAATCTTGAGAGATTTGGGACTGGTTCAGATCAATTCAAGAAGTTTGGATTAATGATTCCTGAGAACCATATCACCAGAAGCTAGTAATTCTATGGTAAAAAGGATTTTCTTAAGGCTTAGTAGATTTCATAAAAAAATCTCAGGTACATTATTCCCACCAACTCAGTATTCTCAATCCTTATTGGCTAGAATGATGCAGTGTGTAAACTGTAGCATTCTCCTTTCTCTTCAATATTTAACAGGATTCAAAGTTATGGATAAAGAACAGCCACAAAAACACAGAGAAGCTATAAAAGCTGATTTCCCATTACCTCTGCACTCCTTTGATATCCCTGACAACCTTTCTTGCAAATCTGAGCAACTCAAATGATGGTGATCTAATGCCACATGTGGAAGCCTGAAATGCAGCTTGTTTCAGACAGTATTGAACACTCTACATTTACATGTAGGCAGATCATTTCTCCCAGGATACACCATTCACTAAAAAGAGTTCCGGGATGCAACTGCATTAAAAGAATTACATAGAGAGAGTAACAAAACCAACACATTATTGCTTCAGTCTTTCATGAAATGCAAACCCATCTTTCAAGTATTCTATTCAAAATTACATACACTTGTATCAGTTACTCAGTCAGTGTCTTTAGCTGCAGCATGTGAAATATAGTAAGCATCTCTTTCAACAGATTTTTCTGCTGTAAGGCAGTATTCTCAACCAACAAAATTGAAATTTTAAGATAATTCCTTTCATGAGTTCCCAACCTCTCCCCAAGCCCTATTATTTCAAATACCAATTCATAAAAATAACATTCGATTCAAATAAAAAAATTCTCAACAACTCAAAACTTTTATTCCTACAATTTTTATCTCCTTAGGAAAACAACCTTAATTTTCCTCAGAAACGAAGTCTCCAAAATTAAAGTAAGAAAACTTGGTTGTAAAAAAAATTTTACTTCCATGATTTGTAGCGCAGCTAGAAATCCTTGCTTTTAGAAGTAAGGGTCTGAGGCAAAACAGTGAACACAGTCTGCCAGCAAGAGAAGAAAACTAACTTTTATAAACAGTTTATATGAAAGGCCCTCTGATGTCAGAGGAATGCAATTTTTATATTCCTTGCTTTAAACCAATATTAATAATTTGTTAATAATTCATTTGCTTCTTGTGTTTTATTTTTAAATCAACAACACTGATTTATTAAGCACAATATAGGTTTCTGTCTCCTCACGGAAAACACATTCCTACTTTTCTTTTGCAAGTCATTTCTTTGTTCCGATTTACATTTTTGGTCCTGAAAGCATAAGATAGCTAGCTGCATTATCTACGGTCTTTTAACTGTTTGCTCACTAATAACAAACTATTTTAAATACAACATGCACATTTAATTTGCACATACTAGCTTTCACTCAGACCAAAATGAATTAAAATATTCAGTTATGCACCATATAAAATACTTTGCTGTATACTATAAAATACAGCATCAGAACTCCAAGTATAATTCTTGGAATCCACTGTTTTTGGCAATAAGTTGTACTACTAATCCAAGGGGATTTTTATGCAGACAAAATCCTTAAAAAATGTATTTTACAGCAATGCACTTTTCGTATATTTTAAGACACACAGACTCTGATTGAAAAGAGTCCGTAAATGAATCCAAGTTTCCTCGAGCTGTGTTGACAATCTGGATATTTCTTCTAGTAGCACTGGCTCTGATGAGAGGATCTTAAGATGCAACTGAAAATAAAAAGGAGGAGTCAGTGAAATAAATTCAGATGATCAAAACAGAGTATCACCTTCCTCATTGATTTCTACAGCTTTGCTTTCAGTAATGTCCCCAGTGAAGGAAAGATTATTTTCTTGCAAGTGATTCCCTCCATTTAATGCTGCCTTCATTTTGCCAGAAGTCTTTTTTAACCATTTTACTCTCACATATATATTACATAGGATACAGCAGCAAATTGTCTTTAATACACTACTGCTTTACTAGTTGTACCTCTGCTGCTGAACCTATCTTAAATCACACACTTTTCTAGGGAGCAACTTTCCTCTCTTTCTAACCAACATCATGAATTCCTCTTCAGACTAGGAAGGCTAAAAGCTTGCCCTGAGGTCAATGAAGTTCATTATTTAAATAACTAGTGTTGCATAATGCAAGAAGAATGTCGTCAGCACACTCTACACTGATACAGGGAGAGGATGCTTCTATAGAATAAATTGCAATCCTGGAACAAAGCATAATGAAAAGAAACTTCTCAATTTTGTATAGAAGCAATACATTTTAACTGCTTAATGGATGAACTAGTTACTTCCTTTGCTGCAACTTAAATCTAGGAGTTTTGCTACAACAAAAGATATCTGCGCTCAGGTATCACAGGTCAGTTTATATTAGCACTTTAGTTCAGAGCAAGAGTGTATTTTTGTGTATGAAACTAAATCTGAAGATGAACATTAGCACCTAAGGTTTCGGCTACTAATGGGCTACTAATGAACTAGAGCTAGTCCATAATAAAAAAAATCACTATAGGTATCAGGACCTCACAGTCCTAACTGTTTCACTTTACAAATCTACTCCTATTGGTCTGCACTACTTGCTATGTGGATGCAGCCCAAGAGATTCTGCCTAACCCCAAGAGAGGAAAAAGGACAAGTATACACTCATATTTGTCTGGCATTTTACTCCCTCTGTTTTTAAAACCAATTCCTGCAGTAGCACTATTAAGAAATTTACATTAAGCAGGCATTACCAAATGTGTCCAAATGTTTATCACCACTTTTCCTACTAAGCTGTAATTATTTTTTTCCTACAGTTTCATACAGTAGAGCCTATCTTCACCAGGTAAACATTTTCATACCAGAAAGGTTGCACTCTTCTACTGAACTACTTTCTAAGAGTAACAGCTATTGCACATCACCATGGTAACTTCCTAACTTCCACACACTTAACAGATAACAAACAAAATCAGCCCACTGACATGCAAAGTAAAAGTCAGGCTTCCAGTGTGTCCAACAAAATGGCTCTTTTACTTTCCCAAACACCATGCATTAAACATTTTCTTGCTTAAAATGAAGCAAAATACATCTTATCAATTAACAATCATTCAGAATGTTAGGTATGTTACAAAAAATTATAACAATCATAAGTAATGAATACTAGAATAAAACCTGTCTGGTATTGTCCTTTTCACCACATTATTTTTTAGAAGTCTTTTTTTTTTTCTATCTTTTTCTTTTCTTCACTGTGACCAGCTGAGTTCCCAAATTAGCCAATGCATCGAATAAATAGTTTTAAAACCATCTCCAGTAAAAAACATTTAAGATAACTCTTCAAAGCAGACAATTTGCACAGGCAATTTACATCCTGTTACTGGACAAAGATCATTTTAAGACTGACACCAAGTTCTAATAGAAAACCATTACCTTTAAAAACAGTGCAAGGTACGCTTGAGCAAGTTCAAAGTTGTACTTCTTGTTCAGCATCATCCCAATCATTCTCAAAAAGCTTAGCATCACCTCCACAGAGCCGCCACCTTCAGGGGCCAAACCCCTTAGTTCTACCTCAATATTGGATGGTCCCATGTCTTTCAGTAAATTAAGTGGAGCTGTATCTATGTGAAAGTATTGAGGGATAAATTATCAGTAATGTTTGCAGAAAAGCACTTTAGAAATCCTTCATACAGACAGAAGTATTCAAAATTCTTGAGCAACTATTTGGTAACAACATGTCTCAAGTCTATATGGTTCCCCTATTTTTTTATTTTTACCCAGAATGCCATCCTGCCTTTACTTCACTTTCTCATCACAGGCTACGGAGAAGTGTATCTCTAAAAAGACAGCTCTACTCTGTTGATAAGTTTGCTCCAAAAAATACAAGCAACATCTTCATATTTGTATCGCTTTCATTTTTTATTTCTGTGTTTTAAGATGTACAAAATTTCTAACCATATAATACTGTTGTTTTGCATTGCTCCTTAGCAAAAAAAAAAAAAAAAAAAAAAAAAAAAAAAAAAAAGCTATTCACTTGGACTTCAAGCTTTTATTGCAAATATAGCAAATATATAGCAAATATTGCAAATATGTTGAGTAAGCTATTCATCTCAAAACACTTTAACAAGGCATAGAAGAACTTGCAACAGAACTGCCTGTACACAAGCTTCCAGTGACTGCCCATTTACATTTCCAGGACAGCAATATTAGCAATCTTTTCCAAAAATCCCAGTTTCATTGATTCTGTAGAAGTGCAATTTAAACAAAGATAAATAGCAGGTACATTCATCTCCACAGGCACCTTAAGAGACTGAATTTCAAAACAAAACGAATGTCAAAAAATCCAGTAGATTATAATTATAATCAATTATTTCTTCCTAAGCTTTAAATTATAAAGCAATTACAATTAAAGCTCTAAGTTTTCCTGAAATTTTATTGCAATAGCCTTTGAAACAGAACTTTCTAGGAAAATTACCTTTTTCATGTTTCAGTAGACCACCAGTTTATGCCTTATCAGATGTTTCCCTTCCTTTCTGACCCTACAAATAATGCACAGCACCTTTTCTGGGCAAGATCATCACAATCTCCAAGAATGTCTAACAATCTCAGGAACGTTATCCGTTTTCCCCATATGGTTTTTAGCCTGAGCTGGGCTTCACACTGCTGGCAAGCTGGGCAGCAATGGATCTTTGCTCTAGTTTGGCTATCTATACATTATTCAGTTCCACACATAACAAGCCATTCTTTTTGCCTCTGCTACTGTACTATGCAGATCTTTCCCTCACATTCCTTATCAATTCTGCCTTTAAAAAACAAACATTTGTCAAAATATTAGTAGCTTGTACATTTTCAGTGAAATATCTTGTTAACTTACATTCATTAGTGCTCAGGGCTTCTTCAAGATGAATGTAGAAATCAGATTTCTGTGCCAGTACTCCAAGGTTTACTACCTTTGACTAGACCGTGAAATTATAAGAGAGTGTACATGAATATGCAAACATATTTTTACATATCAATTAGATTATTTTCCTACTGATAGGAAAAGAGATTTGAAGAAAGAAAGCATTAAAACTGGCATTGTCTCAGAAGACTAAAAAGCATATTTAAGATTTGCTTGGAAGAAGACACAAAGTATGCAGCATTATATTCGGTCATGTTTTTACCTGTGTATCATTTTCTTGCTCTGGAGCAGCGTATCGTGGTACAAGACCAGGAACTGTTGGAATGAAGAAAGGGGCTGACTTGGAAACTTTTGGTGGCTCTCTTGGTTTATTCTTCTTCTGTTAATTAGATATTTGAATTAAAGTCATTATCATAGTAAGAACAATTGGGAGGTTTTTTTGTTAGAAGAATTATTTTTAAAATCCTTATTGCGAAAATTATAAGGTCTGACTGAAAAGTAAAGAGATAGGAAAAACATTTTACCACTTAATATGAAGACATTTAATTGAACAACTCCCCACCCCAATCCCAGAAATTGTGAAAAGCAACAGTCTTCTACTGCAAAATCTTAAACAACACAAGAAAGGTGGGATCAAGCCTTGAACAAATAAATGCAGCTTATAGGCAAGAGCAAATATATCTGGCTGCATGCGATCATTTTTTTTCCACCCTCTTCCCTTAGTTATGGGAATGCTTGACAGTGGTTTGGAAGCATAACCTAGAACAGCTTCACAGACACTTATTAAGCTATGTTGACATGGAAATGCCTTCCTTCAGATAGCTATTTTAAGCCTTGCAGAAATAATAATGCAAAAGTTACTAAACAGTCCTTCCTTCTCAAGGATTTCTTGAGCACCACAGAAACATTTAAGACAACCGTCTGTTTTACATTACAGGAGAAATAACGTTTATTTAACCTACTTTGAAACCCAAATACTACCCTAGGTAAGTGACAGTCTGCCTATATTATTACCTTGATGATATCAAGATTGAGGAGACTCTTCCACCTTGACTCAGGTAATAAGGATAGGGTTACCAGCTGCTCCCCCAATTGCTCAGGTGAATCATATTCTATCATTTCACCACACGTTTCTTCAGCTCCTGCTGCATCCACATCTTTCAAGAACAGGTATCTTTTGTTAATATAGGCACTTCACGTTTTTTTCTTTTTAATTAAAACATGAATATTTCTTTTGCAATTTTTGAAAAATCTGTATATACAACATCCATACAAATTGGTGCTACCACAACATATAGCTGACAAGCTACAGAAACAGTCTTTATTAACTTGATGAAGTAATTTATTTAAGTTGAACAGGAAGAATAATAGAATACTTTTAAAATTTTTTTGTTAACTAATTATTTTAAAATATGCATACAGTGATCTCAGTTCTGAGTAACAAATTTGGAGAATCTTTGCATTTAAATGTGCACAATATTCATAACCTGTTCACAGGTATGACTGAAGCTGCACATAAAAATGGAGAAAGTCTTAATTGTAAAGCAGAACATCACACAGTAAAAATCTGGGTTCCGTCCTTAGGTCTGCTCTAGACTTCTATGTGGTCTTGACTACTTTCACTTTCCCCTTCCTATTTTCAAAATTCATTAGTATTAACCATGGCTGAAACTATGAATGTCATAGAAAAGCCTAAAGCCAAAGAAACTTGAAACATTAAAAGCTTAGCGCAGCCAAACAGAAGCCCGACATTTGCTGAAGACAGGAAGTGAATTCACATGTTCAGCCAGAACCAGACACCGCTTACAGGATTAGAACATTCAAAGTTTTGGGATGAAATCCTGTCTCCTTAATTTAAGGACCTGAATTAAGTATATGCTTAACGAAGCAGTCATGGCTGAGTAACTTCCTCACGGCCAACACAGGGAGCTGGTGGTGTCTCTCCTTCTCCAGAGAGATCTAAACATAGGCACTTGCCTTAAGAGAGCTGCTAGACTTGAGCAGACAAGATCTCCCTCTAGAGGCTTTCAGAAGCGCAACTATTTCTCTCTATTAACTGTATTAGAAATGCAATTTAGGCCTTTTTCCCACTAGGAATCCAACAAGGATACATGCTAGACAGGCTGAACCCAGTTCTCTTGCCACCATGACAGTACCCAGCACTAAAACTCCTATGGAATATATGCAGGCAAAAAAGCTGGGGGAAAGGAGAACAAACAACAATCCCTGCCGCTGAGTTTTCACTGAGGAAGCTACAGTGTCTTTGATTAGAAATCCAATACCAAATTGAAAACGCTCTTTTCATCTGAAGATTACCTTGCACAGGGCAAGTTCCAGGAAGCATTACCATAGAAGGTTCGTAATCTGCTGGAAGGGGCCGTAAAGAGACGAGTGAATACAGAGAACGGTTTGACCTGAAAAATAAGACAGATGTTTTAAAACTAATTTTTAGGTGAACAGGAGAAAATATTTTTGACAGGATTTTACTGCAATCTGTTACTACCACACTATGACAAATCACCAGGTTCTATTCAAAATTAGGTTTCCTCATCTACAAGGTAAACAAGAAATGAAATGTGATAATATAAGTTTTCTAAAAATCTGAAACATGGAAGTTATGCTTAAGTATTACTGTCAAAAGCCTTTAATACTTAAGTCATTATGAAGCAAGATTACTTCAACTAGTTTACGTATTTGAAATCACAAAATTATCTACCAAAAAAGTTTGCTGTATACTCAATATAAACAACGCATTATGCAAATAAAAATGATTTATTCTTCTTTCACAGAATTTCAGAGAGGTACTCTTGGAAAACTTTCTTGCAGTTTGGAACCACAAAGAAGTTATCTGTAAAGAGGATGCACACAAATCCTGTCGCCAGATGACTTTTTGTCAATATTAACCAGGGCTAGCTAAAACCATTTGTCTTATGGACAAGGAAGCACATTTTACTTAAGCATAGAAAAGTCTAACAACTGAACACTCCGAAAGTTAAACCACTGCCAACAACTGTAAACTGAAAAAAATCTACCTACTACAAGGAACAAGATCAGACCAATTAAATCATGTGCATTACTTCAGTCCTAGACCTAACCAGTCATTTGCCTCAAAGCCATATCAGTAGATTGAATTAAAATGCATTTTGTTTACACCTATGTTGATCATTAAACAGAAATAATCACAATTTCCAAATTGTACTCAGAAGTCTCACACAACGTTGTATAGCAGGACAAAAAGAGGAGTCTTCAGAAGGTGACACTATATGACTGACAAACATTTTGAAGGGCAAAAATTATTAATAGAGTGGAACAAAAAAAAATTAGTAGTGATATAATAGGAATTCTTTAGAGTAAGAGAGAAGCATTTAGAAAAAAGGGTTCAGTTATTATGAGAAAAAGTCCTAATCATAAGAGATTTCAAGGTTTACAGATCAGAACAGCAGACAGTATCTCAGTCTTATATAGAAACAGAGAAGACAAAACTCTAGAGGGTAATACTTTACAGAACGGATTCTGTATTTGCCATTGAGTTGATTATAAGAATTGTTCTCCATCTCATAAATTCTGTATAGAAATAGATGTATTACATACTCACCACAAATAAATCCCAAGCTCATCCACATGTGATGAAGCTAAAAAATCTCCTGTAGGAGACATGGTAATGCTCACAGCTGCAGAGTCTAGCAAAAAACAATCTATGAGGCTAAGGAGAGAAAATACAACACAGAAATTACATCATAACCACCACTGAATGCAAGCAAAACACTGGAAGCATATAAGCAAACTAGACTATTAAAAGTGTTCAAATACTACATATATGAACTTAATGAACGAATGACACTGGCCAACCAACCACTCACTAACTTCTCTAGAACGCTCTAAAATCAGCTAGAGCTGGTACATTCATGCTACCTCCTTAGACAGGGATGTTTTGTGGAAAATATGACGAGCCATCTGTCCACTTTCAGCTCCTCAGGCCTAACACTAACCTTTTTAGTGGCAATAGATTTTACACTTCCAATCAGCCGCAGGCTGTTCTGACCTCATCTTTTAATTCTCTATCATTAGTTGTCAGCTTCCTCAAGATACTTCATACACACTTGGTTAAGAGTGTTCCTAAAGTGCAGAATGAACTGTACCCTGCAAAATCTGATTATCTGCAACAGTTTGTCTTGGCGTACATCAAGCTGGCATCTCCAGCATGATATACCATTCCCTGATCACTCCTTTTACTACTTCAAAAAAAGAGAAAATATCACATAAAAAGAAATGTAAAATATATTGAAGTCTGTGGCTATTGTGTAATAATGGGTCACTTTTGAGTTCTAGCCCTTGTCAGAAGTCCTGGGTGATGCAAACTGCAGGAGACCTCCATCCAAGTCCTGGCTCTTAGCACTGCTTGTCACTTGCTGACACATACTTTTCAGTTACTTCAAATCTTAAAAGTAGTTGAGTTAGATGACCAGTTCATTGACAGAAACAGGAAAAACTTAATGGAGAGTATGAATGCTTTGTTCTTATTTACAGACTGAAATCAAAAGTAAAGTGAGAAGGGCTCACTCCAGTTAATGCAACAATTATGGAGGACACAGCAATAACGACTTATTCTGTTCACAAACTACAGGAAAATGTTAATTTCATAAAGCCGTTTAAAATGTAAATCTTGTGAGCATATATTTTTAAGGCATTCAGTAATTTTATGAAGATTTGACAAATGAAGTTAAAAATTCCATTTTTGTGCACTGAATGGATTTTTTTTTTTTTAATTCCTTTTGAATGCTGTTAGACACAAATTACAAGTTAAGAGTCAATCAGGTAAGTGAGAACCACATAATTCACCACTTCCAACATAAATAAAAGAACACTAAACCCATAAATGCCTGAACATGCATTAATATAGTGCATTCTGACTAAAAAATTTACCATAAGGACTGTTTGTGTTGCAAATCCATCTTTTTAACTTATTATCAATAATTGAGAATTATCGTTCAATAAAGTAACCATGAAGAACAAATGCAACACAAAATTAAAAGTTGAATTACATCAACTTTTCCTACTTACTGATTTTAGATTATGATCAGAATTATAGACTTAAAAAAAATCATGGAAGGACAATGATACACATGCCTGTGATTCTCACACAAAACGAACAGTAATTGCTAAATGAATCCTGCCTGGACCGAAGACATTCATCTTTACACTTCCTGCCTTACTGCATAAATAGGACCACGGAAAGTATAAAATATGAAACTACCGGAAGTCTGATCTCACTACAAGGGCATCTGAACGGCAACAGGTTTCTTTCTTAACTCTGTCTCAAGATTTCCATCCAACGCACGAACCAAAAGGTTTTATAAAGACAGATACCACAGCATTCTCTGTTAATATTCAGCTTCACAATCCTTGGATTCATTTTTTGTAATAACTGATCATTCAAAATTGCAAAAGACAGCAGTTGTCACTATAGATGAAAGAGACTTCAAAAAACCCTACTTCTGTTTTTCAACTAACTGATAACTCACAGTCAGCATCAGAGGAAATTTCGAATATTTGAACTACTCTGCATCAGTTATTAGTCCGTGAATTGGCAGTACTCCATTTCTGCACATTCCAGTGCTATTGTCACTGTTTGTTAGTGAATTTAATGTTACCATTCAGGTAGTAATGAAAAAGAGAAAAATGTTATAATTGGAAAGTCAGAGGGAAAAGGGTCAAAGAGATAAACTGATATACTGAACCAACTACTTTTTTCTCCCCTTAGTACTGTTCATCTCATACACAGAACGAGGTGTACTGCTGGAAGGAAAACGTATGTCATCATGTAACTGAAGACTGCATTATAATATGCACAAATAAAGCAGGAAAGAGAATATGTTGCCCAGCAACTTTAATTGCATCTTCACCTATTTTTGGGTGCTAAATGAACAACTTTCATAATCTAGTTTTAAGAGTGTTTATGTAACACCCCCTTAAAGAACAAGAACTCAAGTTTTCTCCTGCTGCAAACATACTGACATGCATTTTTAAGAAAACAGAAGACATTCTTTTCAGGAAGACATTTTTAACATTTAGGAGACAAATACTTAAGCAAATGTGGAAAGGAAACTCAGAAGCAAATCATCTACGCAAATATCATAACGTTTGTGCCAATTTTCTCTTCAACTGTGTGTTTTGTACCATGCACACTGGTAGGAATGCCCTGTCAAAAACTTAAATATAACATAGATGAACAGTAACGCTACATCCAATACTCAGTTTCTTTTCTTACTCGACCAACACGAAAACTCAAGTCAAAATATGAATGAAAAAAGACAAGGAATTTTAACTTTATTTTAGAGCTAACTTCCTAGAGCTGTAGTCCTAGCTTCCTTAGAAAATGAACATAAGCATTTGTTGGACTAATTTAGTTTCTACTTAGCTTCTTTAAATAACCTTAATATAAACCTTACTTCTCGTAACAGGTTTACACTATTTATTTTGACCTGATCTTGGTATTTGAACCTCAAAAAATGCTTTCGATTTGTTTTAAAAAGTGATTTATGAGATCATTGCTCATAAGAGTTTGATAATACTATTGGATACACGTTACAGGAATTGCTCTGACATAAGGATAACGCTCAAACAACAAAATAACAAAGACAAACCAAGCCTCCACAAAAAGAAAATTCAAGAGTGAAACAAAGGAAAATGAAAAATGTGTTAACAAATACACAGAAGCCCTAATGGAGTGTTAATTCTGCCCCCATTCATACTGGCCAGATGACAGTCTCCTTCCAACCTGTCCCATTTCAGACTAGTGTCATGCATCATGTAAAAATAGGTCAATTGCTAGTTGAGATACAACACACATTTTGTAGTAAAATGAAAGCTGTCATAGTATGCAAAATTACTTGCCAAACCACATCAACAAAATTAATCAATTCAAATGAAACCACGCAGTCCCAGATATCACTAGAGCTGCGCTCTGAATGCCACTACTTTAAATTATAAAGAATCAATCTGATGTGCTGCTAAAACAATGCATGCAGCAAATGTGAAGTTACTTTTTTGCCTATTTTTTCTGGGCTCCTGAACAATGTTGTGCACTTGGCCAACTTTTCATTCTGAGAGAAGACTCCTCAGAGTTGATCAAACAGCATCATTTTTTGGCAGTTACAAGCAAGCACAAATTAAAAATATAACTGAACTAAAACCTTGTTGTGTGGCTAATATGAATGGAATTGGGAAGAGGATTTGTATTTTTCTGTTTACAAAACAACTGGATTAACACTTCAGCATATCACAAAGCATTCATTTTAAGTTACCTCTTGCCATTTCTATTACAGTGCTGCTTCTCACTTAAGAATGAATCCACACTTTCACTCCATATTTTATCATCAGATCTTCAGGACACCGCTTCTCTAAGATTTTCTGTTCTCAGTGAAAAGCTCATATTGCTAGCATCACACAACACTGGGCACATGCAACTTCAAATTTCGTATAGTACAGGTTCACGACAGATAATAAAGCCAGGGGGCTTTTCACCACTTAAGCAGAATGGGAATTCACATAACTGTCTGCTATAGCTTTTTAAACTGACTCACCATCCAGAAGGAAGGTCCCAAGTCTTAATGGTACAGTCCATTGATGAAGTTATTAGCCAACGACCATCAGGACTGAAAGTCTATAAAAAAATACTCAATTTAAAGGCAAAACTGACAAGTCGGTCTATACAATAGGTCTTGTTTTACACCGTTCAAGATTAGATTGCTCTCTAAGATCAGGATGAAATGAATGGTCATAAAAAGAAATCTGACAAATTCTTACAAAGAGAGATAAAAAGGTCAAAAATATAAGCTATTCCAGAATAAGTCTGCATATACTGACAAGAGTTGCATACGGCTCTAGGGAACTCATTTTGGGCCTCGCGTATACACTTATGATTAAAGCCACAGAGCATAAAACTGAAAACAAACATACAAACAAAAAAACCCCCAAATAAATACTCATTTCCTAGTACTGAGAATTAAGCTAGAAGCTATAAATCAGAGTATTAAGTAAATACACAGTATTTCAATGACCACTGCAAAGTGCTATTTCACAAGATGTAAAGTAAGGAACACAAGTGTGTTACATAACTTCAGACCTGTTTATATCTTGTATTTAATGGACATGTTTTGTCCACATAAAGAGTTTAAGACTCTTGCACAGCTTTACACCTGACTTTTGGTGACTGAAAGTCATCTTTTACAATGTGACTTTCAGTGTTCCTAATACTTATGTTTTTCTGTTAAACCCAAAATTATAGCTTGTCACAAAACTATAATAAAATCCCAAAGCATGCTAAAAATATATGATCTTTTGAACACTGTATGTTTTAAGTTGCAAACTAACATGACCGCAGCTCCTATAGAGTTGACATATACTTATACTGTTCGTAGCTGAACATAACACTCAATGAATTAATATATGCAAATTTATCATCTTTAAAAATAATTAAGTATTTGTATATGTCACCTTCTGTTGTGGAAAATAAGTTAACAATTACCATGTCATTAATTCGTCCATGGTGTCCTGAGAATCTCCTGACAATCTTCCTGGTTTCTATATCCAAAATACTAATACTGAAGTCATCAAAGGCAATTCCCAGAATACCGCTGCCAAAAACCAATAGCACAATTGACAATGAACACTCAAAGACAAATGAAAACGACATCCTAACCTTGCTCAAAAAAAAAAAAATTAGCCTGAGATAATCTCAGAGAAACAGGATTGTATTTCTTCAGCCTAATAAAATTTCTTGTGCAAGTAGAAGACAGTTGTACTTCAAAGGATCAGAAATTTAGGCTCTGTTAGTATCTTTGGTTGTCATCCTAGGCTTAAACACTTACAGCCAAAAAATTTGCATATGAAATAGCTTTTGTTTCTTACCTATCTCTGTGAAGCAGAATTCCACTTGGAGAAGAAGAGAGATCAGTAGAGTGAACTAGGTCTTTAGTTTTGAATTTCCAAAATTTAATTAATCCTTCTCTTCCAGCCGTGATTGTCAGCTGGTTTAATCCATCCACTGCTACCCCTCTAATGGCCCCTTCATGTGCTACAGATCAAGGTAAAAGAAGTTGTATTTCAATCACACTATTCTGTATGTATACTACATATACTAAATGAGCAGTAAGCATGTGACAAAAAATTCCAAAGCCACCTGATAACTCTGCTTCAATATTATAAGTTTATTTCATTAGCAGAGAAACCAAATCCACAAAATAAGTTGCTTGCAAGTAAGCACTGTACAAGACTTACAAAGCAGCAGCAAATATACCACACAAGG
Organism: Dromaius novaehollandiae; assembly: GCF_036370855.1. Lineage (NCBI taxonomy): Eukaryota > Metazoa > Chordata > Aves > Casuariiformes > Dromaiidae > Dromaius > Dromaius novaehollandiae. Next base: position 29,589,931 of record NC_088130.1, read on the forward strand.
ATACATAACATGAAATACATATACGCACAATTGTTCAAAGGAAAAGCTTGAACACCATCACTCATTTTGAACTCCTGCATTTGCATATACTATTATTTAATTACCCAGCTGCAAAGAACTCAACTTGCTTATGATGCATGAAAGCATTCCCATACATGAAAGTATTCCTTAATTTTCAAGCAGGGAGCACAAAACAGATGGAAAAATTTATCTCAGAGAGAGAACACTATAAGAAGCCACCAAGTACTGGAGATGTGATGGTCTCGAGAATAGCTGAGGCCAGAGAATCTCGTTTTCGTGCTAACCATGTTGGTAACTGACAAATTTGTGTTGATTAAAACTAAATAGATGTCAACATCAGAACTATCAAACCTAGCACAGATCCTTCCCTTCAGAGTAGGTTTCACATTAGTTCTGATGACAGCATAGGAAAGGACAGTGTAGGGCAATACAGAAACTGAAAAGTAAGATTCCTGAATCCAGCTCAAACTGTTAAATCTCTAAGATGACAGAATACTAATTTGTTGCTGTTCTGCTAAAAGGTGATATTTTTAAAAGTGTAGCAATTCTTACCTCTTTCTTTGCCATAACTCCCTCTGTGAATGCCAGACTGCATGTTATACATATCTACCTGCCCTGTTGACATCCCAATTACAGCAAAGTTTCCACATGTGGTAATATCAACTGCCTTTCAAGGGGAAAAAGACAAGCAAACATGAAAAAAAATTTGCAAAGCACATACCTCACTAGTTAAGTTGTTAGAAGATACATAGTTTATCCTAGGAATGCAAGTTTTTAAAACATTTTCATTAAAATTCTCAAAGCAAAGCTGCACAGAATAAACAACAGCTTACCATCTCAAAAAAGCAGAGAAAGGAGATCTCAAAATAAGCAAACTGGCAACAAATAATAAATGAGACAGCACATGCTTACAAGGATAAATAATGAAATTCTGACTTAGTGACATCCATTTCCTGTCATAAGTCATACCAAACAGCACAAACACTAACTTAAATAAGTAACCTATATTATTAAAACATCTGTGAATTCAATCTCTAGGATGAAAGCCAAACATGCCTGCTACCACTCCCCTTAAATGCCAGTATTGCCAACGGCACTAAAACAGTGCAAGTTCACACAGAGCTTAAGTTCTAAGAAACAGAGAAATAATGGTCTAAATGTCTTTGAAAAGGTAAAGTCCAAAGGATCTGTTAAGAGAAACCACATATTTGCAACAGAACTCATGCATCTACCACAAACTGCTAAGTGTAAGATAAGATAAAAAAGTTATCACAAGATGAAGTACTATTATGAACTCATAGCACAACAGCTATGCCACAGTAACTACTCGTGCTGCAAGCTCTTAAGCCACAGTAAACATTTATAGCTCTGTCACAGAGTGCTTGACTTTCACTCTGTGCAGCTTAAGTTGCAAGACATTTTAAAGGGAACTTCCTGCCTGCAATTTGAAAATACACTTTTTCTATTTAAAAAGAAAGTATCTTCAACAATTTGCTTTCACAGAGCAAGTATGAGAGTTTACCATCAGAAGCATATAATCAACTCAACACCATTAAAAGAAATTAAAGTAACTGAATCAGAAAACAGAACCTGTAGTTCACCTGAATGTTTAAGGAAAAACGCACATTTGGCATTTTTCTTAAAACCATTTGCATTACAAAAAAGTAAGTAGGACACACAGAGCTCACAAAAAAGAATTTTGCAAAGCAACTAAATTAAACACCTCTAGCTAGTACTTTCTCAATCTAAATACTGCTTCTGTACAAACAACCAAAAGGGCATACACTATAATACTGAAGAAACATTGGCATGAATAAATTACCGTTGCATATATATCAAGAGGTTTGTTTTTGCTAAATGCTTCCGGCCTCAGTTTATGAGTTCCCATAGAAGTCTTCTGATAGTTCCATGTTGTGCAGGTTATATATCCTTGATGGCAGGCAACAATACCATCCCAGTCATTCTGACGAGCTACTTCTGCAGTGCAACATGCATTCGTTTTAGAAACAGTAATTTTGAAGTCAAATAAACTTCTCTTACATCACAGGTAACAGCATTTTTAAATATCTTCAGCCAAAACAATTTACATCAATGATTCATGCTGGACAGAGTCAAAGAGCTATAGTTAAAAAAAATTACCTGGTAAACACTACTGCTTATGCTGTTGTAACTGCAATTTTACCAAAACAATACTTTTTTGGTATGTTACATTTGATATCTTTGTACACTTGAGTCAATGTGGTTTGAAAAGCATATTTAAACTTAAATGGTTTAATTTAACAGTTCAAGCAGCATACACTTGCAGCTGAAGCTGTAAACATTTTCTTAAGCTGCTGAACCAGCAAAAGGCACTAATTTAACATTCAAAGCAGGGTTTAAGAGCTAAGTCTGCTTCACACAGCAAAGGCCTTTTCTGCATTTGCAGGAAATGTTTCCTCAAAAGTTCAGTACAACAATTTTGTTGTCAGAATCACATAGGAATCTAAGCGATGAGCAAGTTTGCATTTTTTCTGGATTTTATTCCTTAAAAATTAGCAATGGGGGTTGAAATTGTGCATTTCTAGACCTTTAAAGAATAAAACAACAAGATACAAAACCATTCACCTCACGAACCAAAGATAATATAGTAACAAAAACGCAAATCAAATTAAAACGAACTTAAACATTTTCTTAGGCCTCCAAACATTTAAATCACTAAGGCAGAAGGTGTGGCATTCATTAAAAAAAGAAAAAAGCATACACATTTGCAACAAATATGTACAGATACGCTGTATAACTTCAAATGAATACATTTTGATAAAACAAAGATAGGAAAAAAGAAAATTTAAAAGATTACTGCTAAGTTTGCTTGACAAAAACAGCAGTAAGTGCAGTGTTGATTTATTTCTGAATATGCCCCTGGCTTATTCAAAATAATAGTCAGTTTATATAAAAATCTGGAGCCTTAAAAATAGGAGAGTGAAGACAATATTATTCAGAACTTCTGGGAAAGAAATAAGTGCACACATTAAAGAAAACAAAATCACTGCTGTTCTGTTCACATATCTCAACCCCGACTTGGAACAATCACTCCTAATAGCAGCAAGTAAGCAAAGATACACGCACACAAAAATAATTGACATCACCAATGAGGTTGCTAACATTAATGCAAACTTCTGTGCTCACTTCTGTGTGCCTAAGACAAGTATCTTTTAGCCAGTTCTCGAAAGTAACTGAACAGTAACTTTCTCTCCCATAAAACTACTTTAATTATCAATGAGAAAACAGAATGTGAGCATTAACATCATTTACTTCCTAAAGCACTGAACATAATGATTTTCATTTTCTAAATTGAAGTTAATCTTCTAAAAACTTGTAGTAGTTCATACATTCGTAATACTTTCTTTCCTTCTCCACCAATACAAGTGTAACTCACATCCACACTCTTCATACAAACAAACTTTATTCCAGAAAATGAATTTAAGTTAAACGTAATAGACACAAGCCTTTGCTTTGATTGGATTCAGAGTGTCCGTATAACATCTAGCAAAAATAAGTAATGCCCTCATTGATACATTTATGTTTTAAGCTGTATAAATGAGGAAAAGTCCAAAAAAGGAAACAGGAACAAGTAAGTAGTAATTTGCTTCTGTTTACACAGATCAGTCACTAAGTTGAGAATCTTGAATCTCTGAATTCCCAGTATCCTAAATTCTGTCTCAGTTAAATATTTAACTCTCTTAAAAGACCTAATTTAGTAAAAAATTAGTTAACCCAATGACAGTGCTACTTGTATTGACAAAAGTTAAAGAAACAGTAGGTAACAGCTGAAAGAAATTAGTTCACAAATAATGAAGCTAAGAGTATTTAAGAATTTTGAAAATCCAAGTATGTAAGTCATTTCCATTTGATGTTATAAATCAAATCAAAAGTGCATCACACTGCATCTCATTCATCAGCTGAGGAGATCAGCTTCTGGTCCTTTACAAAGTTAAACTTCAGCTGATGAACAGAGGTGAAAAAAATTGTCTCAAATGTTACACATCATGTTTTAGGCACTATCAAAAAATATTAATACACTTCTCTGCATACTGTGCAGTACATATGAATTTATATATTAACATATCTTGAACTCAAGAACTGTTTTCATGCTGGTAAACAATCAAAAATTACAGTACTTTCTCTGCACTAGTCATTTAGTATTTCTTTCCACACTCCTACCACAACTCAAAACCAAGCCCTGAATGCCTAAATATGAAAGATAGTTTATAATAGCCATTCTCTTTCAAAAAGTCAGGTCCAGTATTTGCAAACTGAACCACAAATGTACAGAGTAATTGAAATATGACTTTGAAAAGTGACTCAAAGGAAAGAATTTGGGGATCAAAGTCAACTTCTATAACTAAGCTTTCCTTAGCTGACTCAGATATCCATCCCCTAATTGCTGGTCCTCCAGCCTGGAACAGTAAGTATGCTAGAAGATCTTCACTCCCATACCGGAGTTTCTCCAGCCAAAAGCTGGTTAAGCTCAAATGTGTTTGAAATAAAATGTTCTTACTGGAAATGGAAAAAAAAAGAAAAAAGAATTTATTTTGTAATCTCTTTGTAAGAGAAGAGTTTACCATATAAAATGCCATTTTAAACTGGCATTCTGTAGCTCACGAAGGGCCACAGAATCCCAATAATCTCATCAGTATAGTAAGGACTTTCAATCCATTCGTTTTTTGAGGGTTAAGAGATAACAATGAACACATGATGAGCTCTGTCATATATTTCAAAGATTACTTACCTGAAGCAAAGGCTGTAATAGGTGGAAGTGCCATTGTATCATGCTGAAGACCTTTCCTTTTCGATTTCTTTTTGTTAATTGAACCTAAGAAAAAAGAAAAAAAAAAGGCAAATAAGTATCTCAGGGCTAAATCTGAGAATATTGGTTTAAAATGGTCAATTCACTAAACAAAGTTCCTATTAAACTTAAAGAGTAAGCCAAAATCTTTTTTTTTTTTTTTTTGAAACTGACATATATTTTCAAACTAGTATTACATTTAACAGACACAGAATTACCTATAATTAAAACTAAGCTTGTCACCACTCAATCCTCATTCCCTCTTTACAGGTGCTTTTAACTCAAGCTTCAGGTTATAATTTGCATTTTCAAAGAAACTTAGGGAAATTTCCAAATAATAAATTCTAGCTTCTCCATGATGTGAGGTAGGTTTTTGAAACTTATCAGTAATATAAGGAGCAAGTGGATTGTTTTGGTGTCATGGATTTGCCTTTTTTTTTTTTTTTTAAACCAAAAAACCTGAGAATACTGATGTGTCATACAAAGGTATACAATCAATAGCTAATATAGAATGCACATTCTTCCCTGAAACGGAATCCACGATCTTCACTATCTAAACATTCCTTTGTTTGATGGGAACTATCCAAAAACCTCTCTGGTGAAATGTGCGCCAAGTCCATGAATAGGAAAGAAAAGGATACTAATTACTATTTTAGTTTAATAGACAAATGCTTATGTAAAAGCTCTGAAGTCCGATGATCCATCCATGGAAACCATTAATCTCTACCTTGACATAGCATTGTTATTTCCAAGGGTTTGAAGAGCTAAGAACATAGAGTTCCTGTCACACAATTCATGTGATGCTGAGCAGATCACTAGACTGATATATTCACAGACATACTACACAACTCCCTTCCTTCCGGGATCTGGTGCTGACATCCCGAGGCAGAGATGCCACCATCACAACTAAAGAGATGGTTATACAGGCATGACTACATAAAGCAATATATTAACACCCACCTCTGATCACCAAAGACTCAGGAATCTGAAATTCAATGCCCAAAGTATATAAATGATCAATTAATCTACACCTGTCTATTTGAATGAATTGAAATACCTGGATATCCACATATATAGATATCTAAATCCAAAAGTTATCTTGGTCTTTCTGAACTGTATAAGAAAATGCCCCATAACCATGGCAGTGCTTGGAATATGTGTGTGGGGGTTTAACTAAGCTTTATGATTAAATCCAAGGAACTGAAGTCAAGAAATCTGAATTACTTGTGTTAATTTAGCCAATTCAACAGAAGGGGAATGGGGGAAAAGAGTTAAAGTTAAGCATGTAAGATGAACTAAAATGTCACCTACTGTTTTACACATTCTTAATCCAAAAATCGCATCCAACTTCTCCCACAGTAAAGTAATATATACTGTCAGGCTAGAGAAATTACTTTGCTTAAGTATTTTAATCAGGCAAACATATCCAAGAGTGTACTTTATACACATCAGGAATGATTAACATTTCTTGAGCACTGAGGTGCATGGCTTTCATACAACAGTTAAAGTGAAAATAAGGCCTAATATTTTAGCACCTTTCTACATAAATACTTCTGCATTTTCTGTCACCGCTATTTGTACTTTCACTGAAATACTTACCACGTCCTAAACTTTTATTGAATCTTTCATGCACTGTTGAAAACGACTGCAATGTTCCATCTTGACCTGATGAAATATTAGAGAAGGGAAGGGCAAAAATCAACTTTTATATTATGCATAATCTATTCAAACAAGAAAAGCAGAAGATAAGTACTCAGAAACCACAAAAACGATAGTAAAGTATAAAAATATATATACTTTAATAAAAATTCTGATCCGAGGAGAAATGCAAGTTCACTAGCTAGTGAAGCCTAGATCTCAATGGCCTATATCCCATTCCCATTATTTAGCCCCACACAGATGAAAATGACATCTCTCTCTGTTATTCATCTTCTATAAAATACTTCAATTTCTCTATCGCCCTCTTTCTTCATTACAATATCCAGCCATTCACAGCCTTCCGTCACCTTAAAGATACTGTTACGTCCTTCAAATCCCTCCATAGTATCTCTAAAGCTTTCCCATGACTCCATGACTTCCTCCTTACCAACTACAATACTTTCTTCACCCCCAATCTACACATGCTGTGGCTGGTTAAGAGACACACCTAGGCTAGCCAGTAAGTTAACCCAAACAGAAAAGGTGAAAGCCGAGTTCTCTATCTTTCCTGTAAACCAGGACACTAATGGGACTTCCATCCTCTACCCAACCACCAATGTTCACAGAACCTTAAAAGAATTTCATTTACCAGAGGGACACATGGCTCAAATTTGAAACTGGCAAAAAAGTCTAAAGGTTTTGTGGGGGAGGTGCAGGCAAAGTAGAATCAGAAACTAGCAGACAATGTAATTCTGTAAACCTCATTCTCCCAGGGAAGTCAAGCTAGGGAAAAAAACCTGTACCAAAACACAGGTAAAACTAAAGGCACTGAGACAACTTTAAAAGGTCAGAAGAATCACAAAAGGTTATTTTTAGACCAAAGAAATAAGGAAAGAGAAAACAAGTCAAAGTGAACTTAAAGAATCTGAAAAACAACAGAGCAATTACAGTATTCAAGCAATCTTTAACTCTGTATCATGGCAGGAGTAATGAAAAACCTGTGTAAGGATGAAGAGATATATTCAGAAACAGGACACTGCAAGGAAAAAGATTCGTTTGCATGCAACCAGGATGAGTATGTTGGGGACTGGAAGCAGTGTTAAGCAGGATGAAACCAGGGACCTTGGTGAGATTTTTAAGTTTATTTGTCAGAAAGCCTGTTTTAGGGAGATCGGTAGTAGCACTTGAAAGGCACCTCACAGCAATGCTACTCCAGTTCTGCTGCACAGTTTTACCACCGGTTCAGAAAGGAACGTAGAGCCCCCTTACACTGCAGATACATCCAATCTCAAAGCCTGAGACTCCTTTCACTTTAGAGCTTGCCTCTGTGCCCTCTCCTTTTTCTCAAGCACAATGAACAAAACAGGAAACCGCAACAAACAAGTGTGATGATTTATTAAGTAATTTTGATTGTCACCGTGGTTCATCTGGACTGAGCTAAGCTACTGACTTGGCCCTGACCAACAAGATATTTTACTATGGATAGTGCTAGCATCGCTGAGCCGTACTAGGTGCAACATTCATTAAAAACGTGGCATGTTTTCAAACGTTGCCCATGCAAATAATTTCTTTTTGTCAGAGTAACTAAACTGAAGAGTCTCTTACTCCATTTCTGAAGTGTCTTGGGCCACAAAAAAGTCTGAATGGGCACCTCATTTCCTAAAAGATTGTAGGTTTTAAAATACGTTAGTTTCTAAGGAAGTTTAGTCACTTCTACAATTTTTACACTTTTAGAGTAATGTCTTGCTAACAAGTGATCGTGGCAAGACACATTCCAGCTACAACTGAGCTGTAACAAATTACAAAGCATCTGTAACCCACAAAGCATGACCAAAATGGCAGGAAAAATGGAGCAGCTCCTGCAAGATACCAAATGCATTAGGCTCCCTCTTTTCCTCCCCTCCATAAACAGAATTTCACTAATTGTTGAGGGTTTTCATTTGACCAGCTAATAGCTCCTTAGAAGATGATGAAGCAATTTTTATTTGTCAAACATGAGCATGGGCAGCAAAGGCAGCTCCTATGCTTGTCCATTTACCTACGTGCTGTTACGCATTCCCTTAGGGTAACCTAGGGCAACTGTGAAACAGTTTGATAGAACAATAAATGACACTATCTATACTAATTACTTGCTATGTTTCATAAATACATGTAATCCATAATACATGAAGTATAAATTATTACATGAGCAAAACAAAAATACTGAGCTCTGCATGTTTTCATCATCCCAGTAGGAAATCGGACTGAAGAACATGAATGAGAATTCATACCTGCACTAAGAATTTGCTCTCCATTTTGCCCATGGTATCTGATTTTTGTTGGAGGCGCACTATGTCCCATTCGGCTCCTCAATATACGACCAGTACCACCAGGTCCATCAAAAATCCACACCTGCCCCCAGAGAATGAAAAAAAATAAAGCTCATAAACACTTCAGTGCCAATAATTACACCTCTTGGCAGTAGGGTAAGCTGGGAGCCGGCACAGCGAAGTCCACAGATGGGCTGTTACTCTTGGCCCTAAAACTTTGGAGGTGCCAGAACACCTGATGTTTCCCAGCTGTTCGTTCTGCTTCTCTACCTGAGGTTACTGGCATCAGAGAACATACAACACAATGGGCATTTCTCAGAATCAACAGTTAACAGCCCAGAACACTAATGAAAACTGAAATAGATGGAGATTTGAGTTAGAGCACCAGGCTATAAATTGTTGTTCTGGAAGAGTGGATCCAGAATTTAGTTCTTCAAAGCTACCATGTTCTCATCATGGCAGTGGACCCTTAAATTGCCTCACTATGCATCAACAGAGACTGAGAGGCAGCAACTTCAGTAATCTGAGTTTTATTTGTTTCATTTGAAAAATCACTGCTTCAATCTAGACTAAATATTTACACTTTGGAGGACCACAGGAGAAAAAATAAATAAATAAAAATAGCAGTTAGCAGCAACTTACCCGTATAGCATTATCAGCACCGTTAGTAATAAGAAGTGGCTCTCCAGGGACAAACGACATACCAGCTATTGCTGTGGAATGGGCATTTCGCATTTGACTGATTAGTTTCTTCTCTTCTAGATCCCACAGTGCAATGTGCCCAACGGGGCTACCAGCTGCCATAACTTGGTGTCCATCTACTCACAAACCAAAAATAAAAAAGTTTGTTTCTTGACATTCAGTAAAACCTTATTGACTTCTCACATCTTAAAACTGATGCAAGAAAATGATATATGTCACAATTCTGAAGAAAAAATTCATTCTCAAGCTAAGTCTAAAGATATGCTTTTATCGAAATAGTCTAGTGTTTCAAACAGAAAAGAAACAAAGGTCATTGATAATAAGAACAGGAATTGTTCATATCAGATAACACCAGATATGCATAAGTGCAGCATTCTGATACAACAGCCAAGGCTGGGAGTTTTGCTTGAAAGCACACGAAATCTTGACCTATACCATTTTAAAAATGTTATTCCATATCCTGTGTTTTTCCCCAAACTTATTAGTCTTCAGGCTTCAGAATACAGGAGCAACTGTAACGCCACACTAGAAGCTAACACTCTTGTTTTTAATCCTGTTAATTGCATGGCTCAACGGCTTGCAAAAATATTCCACAAGTTGATTACATGTTTATTGAATTGTTTTAAGTAATAATTAAAATTTACACTTCACAGGATTTCTAATTTCTGTTCTCCTTGTTCTATTTTGTCTAATATTAAGGAGATTAACAGGTCATACTAGCTTCCAGAAACATACTACACACATTCAGGCAAGTTAGACATCATGTCAAGGTTAAAGAGTCATCTACTTCCCACATAATTGGTAACTAACCTTTTAGATCTAAGAAAAGAAAAGGTCAGCTTCCAATTTACAATTACACACATAATGGACAGCTATAATAGACGGGCTCAGGGCTTTCCTCTTCTGTAGTGCTTCACCAATATGGAAATTTGTCAGTAGCTCATTTTAATTTTAATAAAGAGCACTTTACTCAAAGCCTGAAATGAGTACATGAATTCAAAAGAACTAAAATGATTCTTTTGAACCAAGAATTTTTACGTATTTCCCAACTGTAAAGATAGAGAGAGAGAGAGAGAGAGAGAGACTGGAGGGAGTGTGACACTAATAAAAGATCTGCGTGTTCAAGCAGACATAAGCAGTTATTTAACTTTTTTGACATTTTAAGTTAAATGGTTGACACAAAAAGGCACTGTTGCTGCTTTTCACAAGTCTTCCCAGTTGCATCCCTTCCCAATACATCCTGCATCAATCTATATTCTGTTAAGATTTTAAAGTTAGTCTAGTTAAATGAGAGATGAGATTCAGGATCACAATGCTGCAGGCAGGATCAATGTTAAAGTAACAGCTGAGTAAGTAGTACTTGCCTATCACACAAAAAAGTTGTTATATATTCAGTGATCCCCAGTAACATCCATTCAGGAATAATCCCAGCTATATAAGAGAAACCTGTATCTATTAACATTCTGACTTGTTTTCACTGGGAAGACTACTGAGAAGTAAGCCTGGGTGCTAACTTACAGCGTACTGATTACTCTGCGCTAACTCCCGTGGCAATAGCTCTCAGCACACTATAAATACAAACTGGCTCACTTCACTTTGAAGAAGGAGTACTGTATTTCATGCTTTCTGTGCACTGTGAGTGTGTACACAAGAAAACACTACAAAACAACAAGCATGATGAAGATACACAAACTCTCTTACTTTTTGGTAACTTCTCTAGATTATCTATAGCCTTTGAAAACTAAAACTCATAACACTTACCCCAGACTTTGGTTCTGAAATGCTTTTACCACAGCATTACCTTCTATTAATTTTATAAGCATTTTCGCCGAAAGTGCTAAGATTTACCTGTCCGAAACGATATTGCTGTGATGGGACCCCAATCTTGTTGAAATTTCATCAGAGTTTCATCAAACTTAATATTATGTACAATGATGTGACCAGATACAAGACCTACTGCAACAACGTCTAGTGCTGGGGCCTGCAAGAAACATTGAATGGCAACTGAAATGAGAAACAAAAGGCTTATGGCTACACTAGCAATACGAGTAGGTATAAGACAATGCATCTTAGTCTGGGACAAGTAGTACAGAACTTGTTCAGAATAAACAAATAAGGCATCTTGCAAGACATTATCTATCTATATCACCTGACTGACCATTTAATAAGTCTAAACAAAAAATAGAGAGATGTAAGATTTTGCACTTAATTGGATAAAACCATTCTGTTTTCAGAAGCTTGAAATTCTTGGAAAAACAGCTCACTAAGTTTTCAGTATTTCTGGTGGACCATTATACACCCCTGCCTCACACATTCACATTTACAGGTTTTATCCAGGACAACTGCAGACCACTTTGAGCTGTCACCAATGTTTTAAATGCTACCAGTTAGTTTTAATATAGTAAATACAATTATAAAATCTCTTCTTGAATCAGCAAACCTACATTTTCTAACCTCCAAGGCAAAATAATTTAAACAGTAAGAAACTAGCAGTGTAACGAACATCACACAGCATACACCCGCATCTTGTAAACAGATCATTTCTGAAAGTTCATTACGTCATTCGGTGAATAAAGATTACAGAAGTAATGAATACCACATGGCTAAGATGCTAAATATGACAGAACTGCTAGGACTAGAGGAAGGACATATAATAAGCCTTCAAGTCTACTTCTTTTCAATGTCTAAAAAGCTAGAGAGGGTTATTAACATGACTTGAAAGAACATAAGTAAACTTTACGGCTATAATATTAAAGAACAATATTTTGCCTGCTATTCTCAACCAGTTACATAAGACAGCAAGATACCAAAAATACTAACTTGTTGAAGAGTTGTGACCCCTAAGCCCCATCCTGCAAATGAGTATAGGAGTTTACTGCAAAAACAAGACAAAAATATCAGTTTACGTTTAGGAATTTTCCACATTAAATGCACACCTTACACACATTTGCACAGGAAAGTAAGACAGATTTTGGTCCCCATATACCGGTTAAATGCAAAAAAAAAAAATAACACTACTAAGTATGGTCAAGAATAAAATGTATGGGTAAGAATATTTATATGAAAAAGTTAGTGCCACGCATTAATACTTTAAAGTTGACATAGTTGCATAACATAAAGAGGGAGAAAACTCATTCCAAGCCAGTTGCTCGCTATGCATTTCTCCTCTAAGCAGACCTCTTCAGAACATTCACCATCCACACAACGAGCTGGTCTCAGTCCAACTTCTAAAAACACAAACTCCTCATTTGCAGAGTAACTTCACCACACAAAGACACTAATTTGTCTTTCAAGTATACTCTTCCTTCTTTCTTTCAAAAACATAAGTGTTAACAGCCAAAACGTGATGCAAGAATGTTCACAAACCAAGCAGTCACATAACATTTTAGATGCTTACTAACAGTGTAAACATGAAAATGAGATTTAAGAATAGATGTGATTAAAAAACTATTCCATCAGCCACAGCTATAGGTTGCTATTCTTACAAGACTGACAATAACAATCTGCTCCCACCTCTCACTTTCTTTTCTTGCCACAGATTATCAACCCTTTCCTCCAATTCTGCCAGTTTGTTTTCACTAATTGTGCCCATACCTATCTGTGAAACTATATAGAGAAAAAACAGTGGAGAACTGAAATTACTTAACCCAGCTGCGCTGACAAAAGAGCAGTAACAGTATCCTAAGTTCTTATATAGTTAAGGGAGACTCTAAGTCACCTAAAGAAGATTTTTTAATGTCTTAGATGTATTGCATCTCAGGCATTGCTTTACTGGGGCATGCTCAGAGGCAACCACATGTCTACACATCTCTTACTGAAGTCTAAGTATCAGATGCTAACTGCCTCCATGTTACCTGCCACCACTTCCTTGGACCAGCACCAGCTATAAAATCAAGCATAGAAAAGAGAGGCAGAAGGCCTGAACATGCATTTAGTAACCATTTTAATTGTGTTCATGGGAAAGCTATGTGATTCCAAGAAATAAAAGAAAGGTAATGTAATAAAAGAATTCCTGCACGATCCCTGACATTTTGCAAGGAGAGAAAAAACAACACACGACTTGAGACATCAGCGTTAAGGGTGCAGCAGCATTCTTGCGTCCCTGGAGACAGACCAACTGAAAACTTCTGCCAAAGAACTCAGTAAAAGATTCCACATTCAAAAGTTACCATACTTTAAAATATCAGCTGTTGCATATGAAACTACTTGGAGCATGAAGTATATCTGAGTCATTAAGAATCTTACTTGGATCTTATATTCCACAGCTGCAAGCTCCCTTGTTCACTACCAAGGAGAATTTTATTCAAATAGGTGCTTGGATGCAGAATTGCAGAAACTGCAAAAATGGCCTTATCAAAATCCATTTGAAGATATTCCTCTGCAAAAAAGTAAGAAACAACGTTAGTACGGCTACCTCTACAAATCTGCAGGCTTTTCATTCCTTGCTGGATGGCAGAACTGATGCTTACTCTGTATGAAACCCGTAACTAGGGTTTCTTACATGAAAGGATTAGCTAACACATAACAGGACAGGCTAAACTTGTTTACATCATAACATCTGTTGGCCTGAAGGTATATTTTTTTTCCCTATAAACCTACCGAGTACAACAATGCTGGCAAAACTGTAGTGATTTATATCTTTCTGAAGGATTCCTGTTCCTGCCTGAGCAAAACACCTCATCTGATCAGCATACCTTTTGCCTGTAATAACAGCTTCAAATCACTAAAGCCAGTTTGCAGACACTTAAAGAGCTAGTACACAGGGAACGACATGGGCCAATACGACAGTCTGAGAATGCTTTCTAAAGAAAAGTCAGGCCATTCCATAAGGCACTTTTCAATGGCACGAGAAGGTGGTGACACAACTAAAAGATTATTCATAGGAATTTAATCGTACCCAGACTGATAACAATCAAATAATTATAGGATTTTAGAGGTGATGCCAAACCTGCTATAACACACTGTTTACCAGAAAATGGAGCATTAATATGTAATTTCTGTAGGAGGAGACTTCTATATGCCTATCTGGATCTTTATTGTGTCTCCACATGTGGTGCAGGAGCCATGCATGAAAAATTACTGCAGCATTAGAAATTCAAATTACTGTTTAAGTAACATTATTGTTTAAGGCTTTTCAAGAATAAACTAATTCCTAACACGCACATTAAAGAACCTTTCTTAAATTACTGAATGTTTAACAATGTTATGTTATAGAGACATTAGACTTGTAACAATAATAAAGTCTCACCTTCTGACTGTATATCCCAAACAATAAGAACATTAGCAGTATCCACAGAGATGACATGATCACCAAAAGGCAGCAGAAGCTGTATTTTGGCCTTGTGACCTTCATAGGTATGAACTACCTAGAATTTCAAATAGACATTTTTTCAATATAATTTGTTCAGGTAGCATACCAGGTTAGCCTACTGCTTGAGGACTGCCAATACACACTTTAAAAATAAGTTTAAATAAAATGCAGAGAAAGATGACACATCTTAAAGAAAAAGACATGCTATTTTCTTTGTTATTAAAAAGCGTTGGCAAGTTACTTTAATACTTAAAGCACAGGTCAGCCATTACAGAATTTGTTCTTATGTTTTGCTATTGTAAGCTTTTATTGCTCCTTCTGCTGAACAGAGCTTTGTTTTCCTAAAATTGAAGGCATAAAACATCCATGGAAATGTAAGCGTGTAGAAAATGAATTAGGTGTCTAGAAAACAAACACTACCCAACTGTTTCATACTATCAAGCAACAAGTTAAAAAGATAAAAACCTCTTTGTTCCTGGCAAAAGCATGGAGAACATTGTCATATGAAGCAAATACCAACATCCGGTCTGCTGCCAAACAAGTAATATCTTGTAACAAAGCATTACCTGTTAACGAAAAGACAGGAAAGTTTAACAAGTTTCATGTTCGTAGCAAAAGAGAAAGTCCATCAATGTATTTCTTTAGCACAATAACCTACCAAAAAAGCTGTTCTGTTGAATATGTTCTTAAAGAAATGTGTACATTTTAGAAGAACACAAGCAACAACACATTGATAAATCACAACATGGTTCTTCTTTTGAAAAACACTTAATAATAAAATAATTAACACTGTAAGTAAAGGCAAATATTAATTTTCTGAAAGTTTAGAAGTGTTATTTTGGGTTAAGTTCTTTATAAGGACTGTCGCAGCCCTGCAGCCCACTGGATTGGAAACACAGATGATAAACACAGAATTAGCAACGCCTATTAGGTTATACCATTCTACAAACCTGGAAGCTACAGCTACACTCCTACATCTGTTTCTTTCTGAGGACAGCAAGTGTGATAGGAAACTTACTGCTCTAAGAATAAATATCATTTCCCACCCAGTAACTGGTTCAGGAAGTAAATCTATTACTGCTATCAGCTACTGAACTAGCTCAAGTGGTAAAAGTATGTTACACATCCAAGCTCCAAACCACACTGACAAGAAGTTGATACAGTTGATACAGATGTGATAGAAACCTAGAAGAATACTCCCACATCTAGTTAAGTATAAGAATAAAAAGCACAGCATTTAAAGATTGTCTGAAAAATACCAGACCAAGAATCATCTGTGCAACCTTAAGTAAGTCACCATGGCAGTACAGCAAACTTACACAATCACACAGTATGCCCCTCAATATTGCTTTATACTATGAATTATCTGACGCAAAGAATCCTATACTCCTTGCTGTACCGCAGCACAACTTCAAGGGGAAGAACTAAACAAAATAAGAAAAGCTGCACTCTATGAGAGGTTTCATTTGTTTATACATGTTAGATATCTTCCGATAATACCTCTAAAGGGACTGATGCCTAAAATCAGAGTAGAAAAGTCTGGTACTCCACGTAAGTGCTATGCAAGTCTGCTTAGGCCAAATAGTTATAGATAAGCCCAGATTAAAAAATTCAGAGCACCAATCACGTAACGTCATTAAACCAATGACATCACATACAGAAGGACACAATTTCAATCATGATTTTGTATTTAAATGTCTCGATTCTCCGAAAGGCTTAAGACTTTACAGAATATGCAACATTTTTATGACTTTGTATGTTCAAAACAGAACTTCATTAATTTGTTTACTGCAGAAAGTATTCACTACTGGACTTCTAAATCCAGTTTCAGTTGTGTAACAGTGATTATTCGTGTTTCTGTGTGCTCAGTTACCAAAAATATATCTTTTAAAAGATCTGTGTAAGCACTTTGTGGTATGCAGAAGTAAAATCCTGCTTTTCAAGGCAGCATTCATCTCACAGAATCATATGAATGTTGGCTGGAAGGGACCTTTGGAAGTCATCTAGGTCAGCATTCCACCCAGCCCTTCCCAAAAAGCAGGATCACCCCCAATACCAAATGAGGCTAGCTGCAGTTGCATTCAGGTGAGGGCTGAAAACCTCTGACAACGGAGATCTCACAATTGCTATATTGTGCTGCAATTCCCTCTTCCGCCATCCTTGTAAATGCCCTTCAAGTAGTTGTTGGCTGCTTCTAGGTCAACCCTTAGTTTTCTCTTCACAAGACTAAACAAATCAAGTTATTTCAATCTCTCCTCTTCGGCCATGTGCTGTAGGGCCCCGATCCTCTCCACAGTTTCTGAACATCCTTCCTGAATGGGGAGGGAGGCACAAACTGGATACAGCAGTCCAGGTGCAGCCTCGCTAGTGCTAAATAAAGGGAAGTAACAGCTTTCCCTGCTCTGCTGGCCATGTTCCTCCTAACATAGCTCGGTACACGGCTTGCCTTATTCACGACGACTGCACTGCTGGCTCGCGTTCAGTCTGGCACTGCCATAACCCCAGCTTCTTTTCGGGAGGGCTGCAGCTCAGTTCCCAGCTTGCTGTTCTGTCCCAGGTGCAGAATTCTGTGCCTGCCCTTGCTGAACTTCATGATGTTTCTGTTGGCCCAGTCATAAAGTTTTGCAACATCTCCTTGGATTGAAGCTCTGCCATTCTGCATGTCAGCTACTCCTCTTAACATATTATCATCTGCAAATTTTTGATAAGAGTACATTCTGTCTCATGATCTAGGTTGTTGATGAAGGCACTGAACAATATGGGCTCTACTATTGACATGTAGGGCGCTACGCTTGCTGCCAACTGGATGCCAAGCCACTGATTCCTACGCTTTGTACCCAGCAGTCCAGCCAATTTTAACCCTCCTCAAAGTCTCTTGAGACTTTCACTTTCCTCTTATTACACAGACTTCCAGTAAATGTAGTAACAAAAAGGGGATGTGGAAATAACAGCTTTATTCACTGCCCATTCCTTAAAACCCAGGGGCTTTTTTTCCAAAGAACAGGATGGAAAAAAAAAAAAAAGAGAGAGGTTCACAAGGTATATATCTAAGAGAACTAAGTTACGGTTGTAAAGGCAATCTTATTTCCAAACTGAGTGCCTGGTATTTCATTCTACGTCTCCTTTTAACATACTTCACTGTAAATATTTATACATACGATTCATTTTCCATTTTTAAATTCAGAACTAGCCACAGATATTAGATTTGTTAAAAAAAAAGAGGATGAACAATCTGCAATACTTACTGACAGCAACAATACCAAGTTTCTTTACCTGCAACAAAAAATTCAAAAGGCATTTTTAGTTGCTTGTTGCACTGAATTTGCTATAAATAATAATTCAAGTTCTAGGAACCGGCCGAGATGACATAAGGAACTTGCATCCCTCACCAGGAACAACAAATATTTATCTTAGTTTGCAACGGTATCTACAAGAGAACCCATGGACAGCAGGTCAAAAGGAAAAGGACATGATATTTGCAGAAAGACAGGTGTTCAGCACCAGTGAGCTGTGCTTCTCAATAAACTTTACACGATGCGCGTGATACTAAGCACGCATTTATAGACGTTTTGCAGAGCTTGGGCAAATTTATTTTCACATAATCTCTGTTCCTATGCTACTCCCACTACCACCACATTACGTTATTATTTTCAATGAGCTCACAAGTAATTTGGTGAAGTGCCATTGAAGCAAATTATATGTCATCCTTGCCCAGAGACGATCATTACTAAATTAGTTCGAGAGTGGGACTTAACCCTGAAAAACCACCAAGATATACAAGGATGTGTGTTGCCTCCCCTCTGCTGTACAACATAATCACTTGATTCAGCGCTATTTTGTTATTTTGTTTCTATAGATTGAAGACTCTTTTAGCACATAGAAAAAGAGCGAGTCAATACCACAGGTCCTCATCTTGTAAAACTGACTCGTGCCCACGTGCTTTTTACACGAAGAGCTCTCGCACGGCCTAAGGGATAAACCAGCCACAGCGGAGCGCGCTTCTGCGCCGCTCGCACTCCGAGCCGCCGCCGTGCGCGAAGCGGCGGTTTGTTCGGCAACGCAGCAGAAACCCCAGCGCGTCCCGGCGCCGCCGCTCAGCGGGGGGGGCGCGCAGCAACCCGCGGGGCCTCCCCGCGCGGCTCCCCCGCCGTCCCCCGCTGCTCCGCGGCCCCTCACGAGTTCTCCCGTCCCTCACGTTGCCGTGCTGGGGGGGGGGGGGCCGGCGGGGGAGGCCGGACGGCCCGAGTGCCCCCCCCGGGCCGGGAGGGGGGTGGCGGTGAGGAAGGGCCCCGGGGGGAGGGGGGGCATGGCACGCGGCCGGGCCGCCCCCGGCGACTCACGTTGTAGGTGTGGACGCTGCGGCCGGCCGCCGTGGCCACGTAGAACTGGCGGTGGCGGCCGTGGTAGCGCAGCACGTGCGGGACGCCGCCCGAGTAACGGCCGAGCGCGCGGAAGCCCACGAACAGCCCGCCGCCCTCGCCCGCCATCCTCCCCGCACGCGCCCGCCCGGCTAAGCGGCCCCGGCCACTTCCGGCGCCGCGGCGGAAGGCGCCGTGCGCCGGCGAAAGCGCTCCCCCCGGCCCGCGCGGACACGCGCCCGGGGTTCCGCCGCGGCGGGACGGGACGGGGCGGCCCCGACGGCGGCAGCGAAGCGGTCAGCGGCCCGGCCGCGGCTCCGCCGCCCTCCGCGTGCCGCGTTCTCGCTGCGGGGAAGTCGCTGCCGAACATTTCAAGCCCCCCTCTCCCCACCCCGCGCCGCCGGGGCGTGCACAAAGCTCACTCCACGGCCGAGGGAATAAGTCTGCAAACACCTCCAAAGCCGCAAAAATGCGTGCAAAGCACCGCCCCTGCCCCGGGACTTGCAGCTCCCGACGCTCGCCCGAGCCGCGCGGCGACGGGCCAGGGCCCGAAATCCCCGGTACTGCCGCCTTTCGTGGTGCCTTTCTCGCCCCCGGCGTGTTTTCCCGCAGGTGACCTCGCTGCCGCCGCCGGGCCGCTTCCCGCCCGCGCCTGCTCTCCACCTCCCACACACACAGGCAACGCCGCACGCTGGTTCGGGAAACGGCTTTTAATTGATACATCTGTACATCGTGGCTTGAGGGCATTTTAAGCACTTGTGCAAACAGTGTGTACGCGGGCAGCTTCTCCTTAATAAATTAAGAACACAACACACAGGCGTGCAAGATGAGCCGCTACCACGGCTGCACGGTGGGCAATAAATATCCCGCACAGTCCGGCGGGGAACGCCCGCGCTCCCTCTACCCTAGGTTCATGTAGCTCCTCCACACGGCCATGAGCTCCTGCACCTTGCTCTCGTCGCACAGCCCCGCGCCGCCGCCGCCGCCGCCGCCGTCCAGCCACTCCTGGGGGCGCACAGCACTGAGCGCCCGCGCGGCCCCGCGCAGCCCCGCGCTGCCCCGCGCGGCCCCGCGCACCTACCTGTGGCGGGCGGTAGCCGCGGCAGTGGCGCCGCACGACGCGCAGGGTGCCGCGCCAGAGCGGGGCCGCGCCGCCGCAGCGCCGCGTGCCGTCCAGGACGCACTCCAGCAGCCGCGCCGCCCGCTGCGCCCGCCGCCAGCCCTGCCGGGAGCGCCGCTCAGCGCGGGGGGGCCGCCCCCGCCCCGCCCCGCCCCGCCCCGCCCCGCCCCGCCCCGCCCGGCCCCGCCCGGCCCCGCCCGCCGCTCCGCAAAAAAGTTGCCTGCTTCCCCCGGTGCCCCTCTTTATTTCCCCATTTCCCTCCTTTTCCCACTCCCCCCCGCCGTTCCCCCTTCCTCCCTTTCCCCGCGCCCCCCTTCTCCCCGTCTCCCGCCGCCCTCCCCATCCCCCGTCCCTCCTTTCTGCACTCCGCCCCCCGCCCCGTCTGCCCCGCTCCCCCCGCGGCGGGCTGCCCCCCGGCCAACCTCGGAGCGCTGCGGCCCCGCCGCCGCCGCCGCCGCCTCGTCGCACGCGTGGAAGTCGAGCAGCAGCTCCTGCGGGGACACAACGGGAGCGGCCGCGCGTCAGCCGGCGCCCCGACGGGGCGGCCCCCCGCGCCGGGTGCGCGGCCGCGGGGCCGCGCCGACGGGGGGGCTTCCGCGCGCGGCGCTTGCGCGGGGCTTGCGCGGCCGCGGGGTGCGCGCCGCCGAGAGCTGCAGCCGGCCCTGGGCGCGGGGCGTGCGTCCGCGCCGCCGCTCATCACCTTTGCAGCCGTCCTCGGCGGCGGCGACTCCCGGTGCTGCCGGTTTGCGGGGCAGCGAAGGCAGCAGCGCTCGGACGGGAGCCTCCGCCGGCCCCTGCGCTCCGTCCCGGCAGCTCGCGGCTCCAGCTCACATTTTAGGAAGGTCGCCCGAGGACAGTCGGAGATAATTTCCCCGTCCCGTTCACACGCACCAGTTTACTACACTATCCAGCTCCCGGCTTGCTAATCGGGGTTTTGAGAAAGCGGCGGCCGGCGGTCAAGGATAAAATCGTGGAGGCAGTGCTGTCCCGACAGATTGCCGCTGATGCCGCCAGAGAAACCACCAACCTCGTTTAAGGTCATGTGTGAATCCAAAACGTTTAGGAGATCCTCTCGTATCTCGTCGTGGTTACAGAGGCTGAAATCGTAGGTGGACTCCCGCGAAAAGTCGGCGATCTGAAGAAAGACGATGAAGCCACAGAAGACTGCGTGAGAAAAAGCCAGAGGTTAATTCTCCTGCACCGCTACGTGACCCGACAAGGCGCGGAGGACAGATGTGGAGAGAGGGATGCTGGTGCTGCGGGAGCACTAGAAAAACTGGTTACCCTTGTGATTATCCATGGTGTCCTTACACGTCGTTTTCCCCTGCTCGGCTTCAGATCGTTGCTGGCTTCATATATGTACCTGTACGCCTACGGAAATGGTGGTTTCCAATTCCATAACCGGGGCTCGTTTGGACGGCTCATGCACCTCTTTTCCAGAACTGTAAACAGTAATTATTCAGATTTGCACTTGTGTCAGCAGTGATTCAAAAAGAAACCCGGGATAATAAATAATAATCGACCGCAGCATCCAAAAAAACCCCACAAACAACCAACCAAACAACCAAACAAACCAAAGAAGCCCCGCAACCCACAAATCTTGCAGGAAACAGGCGGGAACAGCCCTCCCAACAGCGCGCGGTGTTCACTTTCAGAGCAGCTTGTTGGAGCCGCATGCGATTTTCGCGCCGAGGCGAGACACGAAACGCTGCTGGGCACCTGCAGACGGGGCGGGCGCACACGCCCTCCGCGCTGGGGTCGCAGGGGCGGTTTTAGTGCATCACTTTTAACAGGGGAACAGGGTGGAGGGTGGAGAGCGGTCATTTCCCTGCGTTGCCTACAGCTTTCTTTTTTTTCCCCCTCGAAGGTGAGCGCTCTCCTTCCCCAACCACCTTCCCCGGGGGCCGCCGCGTGTGTTCGCGCAGCGCAGCCGAGGGGCACCGCCGAGCAGGGGCGGGGGGAGCCGAGCAAGCAGAGGGGCCCCGCTGCCGGGGGCTGCCCCGGGTGCGAGGGAGCTGCCCCGGCTGCCGGCGGAGGCCCCGACGGGGCGGGCAGCCGGGCACCGCCGCGCCGCGGCAGCGCCCCGCCGCCCCCCTCGCCCGGGCCGGCCCTCGGGAGCCCCCGACGGCCCCGCCCCGGCCCCGCGTCAGGCCCTGCGGAGCGCAGCGGGGGCCCGTCGCCCTCGGCGGTGTTTCGCCGAAGCGCCGCGGCAGCCGCGCCGGGAGCGCCGGGGCCGAGGGGGCCCGCGGGGCCGAGCCCAGCTCCGCCGAGGGCATCGCCGCGGAGGGTTTAGTCGCGGCCTTGACTCGGTTTCAGAGAAAGTTCCTGCACGTTTTCGGGGAACGATTCTCGCGCGTGAGTCATGAGGGAAACCCAGGGGGACGGCCGCCTCCGCGGTGGCTTTTCTCTTTGTTTTGTGGTTGTTTTTCTTGGCCAGCTGAGCTGGGAACGGGCCAGGACGGGTTGGCCAACGCTGCGTGCGTGCCGGGGCTTTCTGCCCCCCTCCCCGCTCTCTCCGTCCCCCTCTCCCGCCGCCGCCCCCGCCCCGGCGCAGCCAACCGGCCCCTTTTCCGCCGTCGGGGGCTCAAAACCGCCGGTTTACAGCCCGGCGTCAGCGGCGGGTCTTTAAAGTCCAGCCCCAAACCGCTGCTTTAAACCTCCTGCTATAAATCCCGTCGCACTGCTTGGCAGCGAGCGGCAGAGCAGGTGCCTGGAGGTTTCGGCCGTGCCCGGCTCGCCCGCAGCCCTTGCGCGGCCTATGCAGACGCCGCTGGGATTTTCCTATACGAGGCAAACTCATGTGCCGCCTTTCTCTAGGGCCTTCTGTCTGGAAACCCTGACAGGCTTCATAAAACTTAGTAAAATTATGCGTAATGCGAGAACTATTGGGCTAAAATTCTCTTCCATCACTGTCAACATGCACTCTTTTTTTCTTATGTATGTTAGCTGTAGAATAAAGTTGCAGCAAACACCGGCAACTTAAGCAGATCAGTAAATGAAAAGTAAGTATTTAGAAGGAACCAAAAATTTATATAGTTATAAATGACAATTTGCCGTTCAAAAAATGTTTCTAAGTAAATTCGGATGAAAGACTGTTAAGAAGAAAGAAATCTACTTACCTTCTTTTTAACTGCTTTTTCGTATGTGAAAAATCCTGTGAATAAATAGTATCTGTCAACAACTTTGTTCTCTGTCTTAATTTCCACCAACGATAACCTCAGGAATGACAAATTATGACAAATACTATTTGAATAGCATATGTACCAGAGAGACAGGAAAAAAAGGAAAAGGGAGAGTAATTTGGAACCATCTGTCCATTTTTATACTTCTTGCAATCCAAAACCTTTTTGCTTTTACTTGCTACAGCCAGAATAGTGCGGAGGCCTGTCTTCTCACAGCAGCTTTTGATGTGAGCAGTTGGCCAAATCTGAGAGATTTGCATGTGATTTCCATTAAGAGAAGTAACTTGGGACAAGAGGCTGGCTTTTTTTTTTTTTTTTTTTTTTTTTTTGGACGGACCTACAGCAAATCTGTGTCCTTCGCCAGCACCTGCAGCCTGGCAGTCCTCTCCCTTCTCGAAGCCTGACCTGCCACTGGTGGCCGTGCCGGAGTAGAGGCAACATGCGATTGAGAAACAGCTGCTGCGATTTCCCCGGGGGCTGAGATGGTATCTGTGTGGAGGGAGCGCTGCCAGCCCTCACCGGGAGAAAAAGAGTCGAACGCCGACATGAAGTCACTAACTTTAGCAGACCTTTTTGATCACTGTCACTATGTTACTGGCATATAATATACTTGTATCCACTGAGCCCATATTTTACTGTTATGTTTTGATACCCGTGGCTGGAAGGCAAACTTTACACTTTTTGGGTACCTCTGAGCAATATTTTCCTGGGTAAAATCTATACGACTGCTACAGAAATGCCAGGGGTATCCAGGACATTTAACAGAACTATCCTTTGGGGATATAGGCTATGCCAGTTTTTAAAATTATGGAATAGGGTACATGGAAAGGAGAGGCAGAGGGAAAGGGCAACTACTTGAGGGAAGTCTGGGAAGCAGGAAGGAGCTGAGTCAGTGCTTGGCAAATGCTGCCGGGCAAACTGCTCCGCTGCATCCGGCTGGGCAAACACCGCTTTTCCCGGGTCCGACCGGCCGAGGCGTTCCCTGCGGAGGATGCGGCGCACTGCTGCCATGCACAGCACCAGCTCACAGGGGCCTCCCAGGGCCAGCGAAAACGTCCCTGCAGGTGCAGCACCCACCTCCGTGGAGCCAGGGGACTCGCGGACGCAGGCGGTACGCCGCCTCACCACCGTGCCGAGAGGGATGCGCGTAGCCTGTCTGCAACTCATCCTGCGACGGAGTCAAAGCGGCCGCGAGTGTTGTGCACACCCAGGGATTGCTCTCGAAGCAACCTCAGTGGTTGCCTAAATGGTGTCTCTTTCTGTTAACGCCACTGTATGCCCTACCTGTAGCAGTATGGGTATGTAATGTCGTGGTTAAGGGTCCTGTAGTAGCAAAGCTGAACGTGAGGTTACAGATACCCTTCAGGCATGCAGAATAGGGATACAAGCTCAACGGCCTCACATTTTTTTTTATTTTTATTTTTTTTTGCTACAACAGTTTTATTTCAGAATTACTCTTCCAAGGAAATGAAAATAGAAACTGTTTGAAATATCAGCCTCTCCAATAGAAAGGAAACTCAAAGTTTTGACCACACTTTTTTTACCACATTCCCACCTGACACCTGGACCCTGGTCTTCGTGGTCCTAGACACACGAACCTGGCTGGAGGTCCCTGGCTGTGTTCAGGAGCTTACTTTCTGGCTTTGGCCAGTACCCGACCACAGGCAGCAGCTGAATGCCGGTAACGGCCTCTGCAGGCCGGTGTTGGCAGTGGTTTGCGTAGCCCCGTCCGGAGCACCAGAGGTTGCCTTGGGGCGAGCTACGAAGCGAACAGCTTGGAGAGGACGTCGCAGCAGTTGCCGTCGGTGCGCCTCAGGCTCCTCAGAGATCAAAGGACATGTCAGCAAAACGCAGGAGCACATCTGCATTATTGGAAAACATCGAACCCCTTTGATATAACAGACTGTGATGATGACAGCTATTTGGGTAGCTGTTGATTAGACCATGCATGTTAGGCCCATCAGTGGGACTTAGACACTTGGGTCCTGAAATGAGTACGGGACTCCTCTTTCCCAAGCCCCCAGTGCTGGGGGGCTTCTACGTGGCTCCTACACTTGAGGGTGGCTGAAAAGGTGTCTCAGCATAAGCAGAAGGGCCCAGGTTTGAGCAGCTAGGTGTCTAAGTACCACAACATCCAAAACTAGCATATCCTAGCTTTTAAGAACTTCATAGAGTGACCTTAACATTTTCCTAAGGACTTCTTGTTTTTAAAATTATCTTCTTAGCTTTTTAGGAAAGCAAACACACTGCAGTAACAAGTTTCCAGGCGAGGAACCAGACTGACGGGCACCTTGCTTCAGCATGATCCAGACTTCCCGCCTGAGCTGACCAGTCCCAGCGGTAGGGGCCTATTTGCCCTCTGTGCGCATCAGGTGCTAGAAGGAAGAAAACATACAATCCCCAGAGGGGTCCCAGTGATTCACTGCCAGAAGAGGACTGCAAAGACTCAGGACTCTAGTGATTAGTACTGGGTCCTTTAAGGGACTGTGTGAGCTATTGATTAGACACATTTTCCTCTACTACCCTGCCCACTGCCACTGCCTACTCTGGTGCCATCTCCACTTCATCTGTCCAAGCGTCACCTTCCTCCATGTTCCCAGTGTCAGCCTCCGAGCCTTGTGCCCTTTGAGTCCTAGCCAGTCCCCACCGTTTTCTGAGTCCACCCTCAAATGCTTATTTTTCAGCTTTCCCCTTTTCTCCTTCTCTATCCGCTGTCAAACTCCTCTTCTGCTTTCTCCTATCCCTCACTTCTGATGTCTCTTGAGAAGTTATAAACAAATGTGTTAACAGGTCAGTTGCATGCAGTCTGATTCACAAACACTGAAATACCAGAATCCTAGCCACGTGCTTTCTGGGAGTCCCAGCTCCCCAGAGTTGAGACAGTTCAGGTACATGAGTCTTGCATGACTGTACCTTACTAACACATTTAGCTTTCTCTGAAGTGTAGGTTGCATTTCCTGAGTTAATAGCTGGTCATCACGAGAGTGCTGCAATCTTTTTTTTACCCCTTTCTTCCAGTTGTACTCCAGTTTAACTCAGCTATTTTTCCCTCTTGATTTTAACATATTCATGATGTCCCTACACTTTAAAATGTAGTGTTTAAGGAGAAATAGAGTGGTGAATAGAAGTGCTTTGATCAAGTCCAGTGAGCAAATGGAAGACATCACTTCAAATTGGTAATAAAATAACTTTCATCCTGCTGCTGGAGTGTTATGGACATACCTTGCATTCGAACAGGCTACTGACTGGATATGCCTGACCATGCGAGAAGTTACGAAAGTCAGCAGAACTTTTACTGCTGAATCATTTTAGCTTCAACCTCCAGCTTCAAAGCCATGTTTGGCTTGGGTTAATCAGAAAATTTCCAGCTAGCAAAGATTATTCAGAAAACATCAGTTCCCAGAGTTTGAAATATTTCATACTGAATATCTCACTGAAGAATTATTTTAATAGAAACCTACCTTGATTCTTGATGGATTTATCAAGGAACAAACCACAAGGCCCGTGTTCAGGAAAGTGAATTAATAGTGGTGAGTTCCTAAGAAAGGCAGTCTCACTGCTGTTGACAAGAGTAAAACTGAAAGGTCCACCCTTTCGCTGAGCAGTCACAGGATCCACAACTTCTGGAGAAGCTGAAAAACCACATCTGCCAGACTGGAAACAGTGATTTCTAAACAACATTTTATTTTCCACCACAACCGATAATCTTAAAAAAAGTCAGTAGCATTTTCCTTTTCCTCTCTTTGCTCTTTCATGTTCTCTGTTGCTTACTTAATGTAATGACCATTTCATCAAACATTTCTAAACGTTTCACTTTCATGCTCTCTAACAGCTGTATAATCAGATGAATCTGTGGAATTAAAAAACACTTTAAAGGAAGGGGTGAACTCATAAAGCGATGTTTTTTTTCCTCTCTCTCATTGAACTTGGTAAACTAAGTAGCTGATTTAAATCAGAAATGATTGAATGGAAGATACGCTTAAAGCAAGAATACTACTGAGCTACAGCATTCACTACAGGGAGCAGAATAACTTTAACGTCACAAACAGATTGCTACAAACCCCTCTCTCATCTTGCCGGTCCTGACGGAAGCACAGTGCTGAGCGGCTTGTACCTTTGTGCTGGTCTTGCAAAGATTTGGGGCAGGTCTAGCCAACGTTAGAACGTCCAGATCAAAATGGGATCAAGCTATATTTCTAGAGCTGCAGGAGCCATCAGAAATAATCTCCATAATTGCCTGATCAGTTTTGTACTCAGCTACAATATGCTTTACGTTTTGTTACAGGAATGAGGGACTTGGCTGAATTCCCTTCTCTCCAAAAAGAACAACGTACCAGAAATCTGCTCTGTGTAAATAGCATTGAATTATGTTTTGCCAAGAGAGATTGCCAAGTAGAGTAATGGATAAATGTAGTACAGCCACGGGGAAATAAAATGGAAATTCCTGCTTACTAGTGCCACAGGGATGCCTAAGTCTCACTTCACTGCCAGGTTCAGTACTAGTGCCACAGGGATGCCTAAGTCTCACTTCACTCCCAGGTTCAGTCCTGTCGCCCAGAACTGCAGTCCTCAGTGCTGGCGCGTTACCCAGGGACACTCACACCCCAGAGAAAACCCTCTACCCCAAAATACTCCAGAGTAACATCCCAGATGACATCCAGGATGCCTTCCATCTCACAGCCTTTGAGGGCAAACTTGGATGGGCGTCTGGCCCTGTGGACGTGACTCTCGGTCTCCAGACAACCCAATAAGCTACAGCAAGCGGTGGCACCTTATGGGAGCCGTACCTTGGTGCGTGCTCTTGTCCCCGTGCCCTGGGGGAGCAACCGGCCTTTCCCGCCCAGCCCTTGGAGGGAAGGGCAGCCGTCCAGGGGGCGAGGGGTGCTCGCCACGGCCTCCGGAGGTGGCCACTTCTCCGGCTTTGCTACTGGGAGGACCGAAACAGGAGTTTTCGCCTCCCACCAGGAAGCCCTTCCTCCTGAAGCGTGCCTGGTAGCACGTGCCACGGTGCACTTGTCCCAGAAGCCACCAACGCGCTGCATGGGACGAGGTACTGCTTCGCTTGTGTGAGGCTAGCAAGGCTGGAGCCCAGACAAAACGTGTGCAAGGCCTACCCATTTCACCATATACACTTGTCTCACGCCCAAGGTTTCACCTCCCTGCTCGTCCCAGGCCACACACCGACTCTTCCCACAGTCCCTGACTGCCCGACTGCCCGAGTCGGTGCCCCGAGCCCCATCCCAGGCGCAGGTGGCCGTGTGCTCTTGCAGCCCTGTTTCCCTTCCCTGCTTACTCTCTCCAGAAAAATCTGCTTTCAAATAACCCAAATATCTTCCAGCAAATTAATCTCCTTATATGTTTCTGCTTAATCTTTCTGCTCATGTCATCTGGTAACACAAAACAGATTGAGCAAAGGGTAGAGGGTAAAGGAAGCTGTGGCTTTTACACCTACAGGAGAGCCCAGTGCCCGAGCGGGGAGTATCAGTTCAGACCTGCTGGCGGTGTGGGTTAGTCGCAGTCTTGGCTTGGCCAGCAAGAAATGTTTTCCAGGTGAGTTTTGTGTGATGTAGAAACATAGTGTGGGGTAGAGACATCAAAACGGGGTTCGAGCCAGAGGCAGACGTTCAATTGGTCGGGGGTGAATCTGGCGCCCAGGCAGAGGAGCGCTGAGCTGGCGGCAGGTCTGCGTTCAGCCCTGAGCGCAAGCGGCGCAAACAGGGAAACAAAACTTCTTCCCCGTGAATTGAGATGTGTGCTCAAGCAGCGCCAGGGAGATGGTCCTTCTCTGCAGAGCACCGGGAACCTCCGCCTCCGCGTGCCGCGGGGGCACGACCAGCCCCGTGGGGCGGCACGGTGACGGCCGCCTGCACGACCGGCGAGCGGCCAGGGAACAAGCCAACCTGCGCCAGCCTCCGTGTCGCCACGCGACTCCTGAGCAGAGCTCAGACCAAAGCTGCGGGAGGGGACGGGCACGGGAAGGGGAGAGGGAGCTCACGGGGGTTTCAGGGCTCCACGCAGGGAGGCAGCAGGAGCGTCCTGCCGCCCTGCCTTTGCCCGCGCGCCTGGAGCGCCGTCCCGCTCGCTGCTGGGCTCCCGGTGCCGGGCAGGGCGGTGCGGGCGGCCCCGCCGCGGGAAGCAGGGCTCCACCGGCGGGGAGGTGAAAGCCGAATGCTTGCTCTGTGCCGCTTTAGAGGCAGTGGTGACGAAGGAGAAACGGAGAAGGAGGCCCTTCGGCGCATGACGGCAAGCTCTGGAAGACTAACCTGAGCTGCGGAAGGTCAGTCCTAGGGGCTGGACGAGCGCGTTCAGCAAGGCTGCTGCCGTGAAATGCCTGCTTCCTCAGGCCAGCATATCCCTGTTCATGCCTCTCGATGAAAACTACTAGCAATGAGGAACAACTGCAGCCAACTCGTTTTGATGCTTGGAAGTTATAACTGTTTGTAAGTTGGCAACCAGCACCTCAGACACACTTCGAAGGGTTGCTAAGAAAAGGGTGCAAAGACCCATGACGTCTCTGTGAGAGCGGCTATTTCAGTCGCTCGTGACCTTGAAGTTATTGAGCCTGTCCTTTCTCCTGGTCTTGTGAATCTCGAGTCACTGTGTGTTATACAGTACAAAATAAACCGAGGCTGATGTTTTCAACTCCACTTCTTCTTTTCTTTTTTTTTTTTTTGGGGGGGGGGGGTGGCGGCACTCTGATTCTCTAATTGAGGAGGGAGATTGAAAAGCAGCAAAATCACGGTTTACAGGATTGGAAGGGAACCTGCTGCCTTAGGCATG
The DNA here is from genome assembly GCF_036370855.1 of Dromaius novaehollandiae. Taxonomy (NCBI): domain Eukaryota; kingdom Metazoa; phylum Chordata; class Aves; order Casuariiformes; family Dromaiidae; genus Dromaius; species Dromaius novaehollandiae. The sequence goes on from NC_088130.1 coordinate 29,620,177, forward strand.
GCATCAGGCAGTTGCTTGCACTGACTGTATCCAGCCTTCGGTATGTACCAGCACTCACATAAGAGTAGCTCAGGCAGAGACCCATTGGCAACACACCTGACAGATACTAAAGCACTAAACAAGAGGTAAAATATTTTAAAGGGAAAGATAAACTGAAGAGAGTAGAAATTTAGGTACATTGCTTCCAGTAAAATATGCTGATATTCATAATATCAAGACTAAATAACTAGGAGACAGTAAGAATTTAGATGTGACATTTTCAAAATACATTTTTCTAGGACTCTGTCTGAAGTATATAGGATAGACAGATTTTTAAAAGAAGTTTGTGAGTTTCTGGAAGAAAGAGCCATCATTAGCTATGAGTATTTTTTAATTCCTTAGATTACAAATTATTTTGTGCTGGAGCTGAACAATATATAATTTCTATTGATACAAAAACATTTAGATCTTAATCAGCAAGAAAAAGGTTAAAATAGAGGCAGGTTCTTTGTACCAAGAACTTGCTCTGTAGCAGAAATAACCGTATTTCTATTGTAATATTATACCTTATTCCTACTCTCTCCAGCTTTTTCTATTGAACTATGAAGCTGACTTTCCTAACGGCTTGCAGATTGGAAATTATTTAGAAACACAGCAGTCCACAGATTCAGATTTCCTGTCCTCTTAGGCTCTTTCTGCCAAGTTGAAACTTTGAGAACCTCCTCACCCTGTTTTGTTTTTGTTGTAGCAGAAACGGCTGCTACAACCAGATCCCTATAAAACTCCGTGTCAAGAAAGCCAGGAAGGCTGGCCAGCCGCGCACGGCTTCGAGTTTGCTTTCCTCCACAGACATTCTCTCCTCTTCGCTTGTGTGCCAGATTTTATTTGAGAAGCCTTCCAGTAGAAACTGCGATGGTCTTCTTTAGCGCTTCTCTCCCTTACAACTTTCCTTTCTAGAACATTTTAGACTCTTCCTTTTTCTCCTCAATATTTTCTGGCTGTCAGAAACACTTAGGAAATGAATGACAGCCTGGTTCAGATGCACAAAATGTCGATAGCGACAATCTCCCCAAACTGGACATCTCTCCCTGCTGAGAGCTGATGATGATGACATATTTTGTCTTCAGCATTAGAACAACTTTCTCACTGTGAATCAGTTGCTTATAAATTATTTCATTCACTTAAGTCATGGTTGCAAAGAAAATACTTATAAATTTCATATGCAAAACAACTTTCCTGGTATTTAATATGTATCTTTTAACTGTGCTTGAATCAAGAGAGGTTGCTAGCTCAATTAGTGTAAACTCTGGCATTCTGAACTACAATGCCAGGGGGCCAGGCTTTACACATGGCTTTCTTATTATTAACAGGTACTCATTCCCCTGTCACAATCTCTGCATGAGAGCCATTGGGAGTCCAGTTTCAGAAGCCTCATTCTCAAACCATTTTGTCATATCTGACTTAATGGTGCATACCTGAGTAGCATTTTTCATATCTGTGAATTTTACAAATCTCACTACTCATTCAGTAATCAGCATCCGTACTCTTTAACCAGTAAAGTCTAAAGAAAATCAATAGAACCAGTCACTTTACTCCCAAACTTTGACCATATGGTTTGGTGTCGCTGTTTGTGAATACTCCGTCCTGGCTTCTCCTCAATTTCGTTGATCCTTTCTTGTGGCCTCTTCCCTCCAGCACTGCATTTACCTAAACCACACTTCCTATGTCAGCATGAGTCTCAGGCTCCTTAGCTCACAAAACACATGTAATATGTTCCTAAAACTGCAGTGAGGCCATGGGCAAGAGCAAAATCCCCCTTCAAGCCCATGTTTTGGTCTGGATTATCAGGGTTCAGAGCAATCATCTTCCATCTCATGCATCAGAAAGTGCTTCCTTCTCCTCCTGGCTGACATGAAGAAAAGAAAGATTAATGTCCCATGGCAAATCGCACAGCCTTGTGAAAGCATCTTGGCATTGATCTTTATCAACATCCCAGCATCAATACTTTGTTTCCCAGTTATGATTTTCTTGGAAATCTTTGCTGAAATCTGGAAAAGCCAGAAACACAAGTTTCCTCATACCCTCAGCTATGATACATAGTTTTAGCTTCTTTCTCCAATTAGCGCTTGGGGAACTCACATGGCTGATGGATTCCAAGCCATTTCTCATGTTCTTAGCACAAATGTCAGGAAATCAGGCCCTAAAGTTCTGTAAGATCACCAGAACTGGACCACATAGGGTCATGGTCTGGGAGTCCCCAGAGCTTTCATATCCTGTCATGGGATATTTCCTGAAGGTCTTGAGGAAGTATGAGATAGCTCCCTGACCTGTTTCTAGGAAACAAACTGGATAAAAACATCAGCATGTTGGAAAGGCATGTTGGACACGCTCTGCTGCAAACTCTACGGACCCTGAAAAGACCAAAGCATCCATCCTCTTTCAGGCTAAAAGGAGGAACCATATGGGTGCCCCCACCAGAACAGTGTGTTCAGCACCGTTTGCTGCTTCTCCCTGCTCCCTGGAGCTGGGTTGCTCCAGGCTGAATGTTGTCATGATTAATAAGTTTTGTGCACCTGCCTTTTGAGTATGCATAATAAATCAGGCCACCCCTAGAAGGTGCCAACACCCCTTTTCCCATTTTGGGCTGGTCACTGGCTCTATCCCCCACCTTCCCAGTGCAGTGCTTCTGAGCACGTCTGCAAGTGGGTGTTAAACCTCCAAGGAAATCTGAGCTTGACAGTGGGGAACCTGATTTCACGGGCTGTCTTTAGGTAGTGCTGAAGACTAGGCAATCTGCATTGCTCTCCGAGAGGCAGGTGTTTAACGGTGCTGCCCGAGTTGACAGTCTGCTCAAACTAAACTGAACTTTCTAAGCTTGGCTTCTAGAGCCCCCCCCCCCAAGATATACAGATTATATAAATATTTTAAAACAAATTGAGTAAAGGTTTGGCATGCAAAGCAGGAGATTAGAGAGTAATATTAATCCCTAATGACAGGGATTGCCACCCGTTTCCAGTGGTTAAAACCCTCTGTTGATCTAAAGAAAGTACTCTACTTCTGCTGATACCTTTCCAACAAAAAGAGTATTTGCTATGCTTTTGGTGAAATGCCTTGTTAAGTTTAATAAAAGGTGGCAAAATACTTAAAGTGTATGCAGATTATGTTTATGCAGTGAAACACTGATTATCATAGCAAATTAAAAAGTAAGCACACGCTTTGTGTTTTGATGTGTAACAGACCACAGAAATGGTTCAGATAAACTGAACAGGATGAAGAAAATTATTTTCCAGGATTATTTTCCTTGCTTAGATTTTAGAAGTAAACCCAGTTAATGAAACATATCATTTCCCAATCTCCCTTTAGCTTTTAATTTTGAAGAAAAAAGTGCATGCCTGAGCAATCACTGGCCTGAATGCAGTCATAAGGGAGGCAAAGTGCCTCTCTTAGACATCCAAACACTCGCCCGTTCCCGAGTCAGGACAGCCAGCCAGATAGATCATTCCAAACACTGGAAATATGAGAATTAAAAAGCAAACAACCTAGATACTGCCTTCAGTGAGTATCCAGACTTGGCTGCTTTTATCAGAAATGAGGTCATGAATATAACAACTCTTGGATCTAGGAAAGACGGCAGGTCTGTGGGGTTGTGAAGTCAATGAGAAAATGTTGCTCCACAGAGTTTTTCAAAGAAATCGGGATGAGAGGTTTGAATTTTCTTATGTCTAAAGATTAAATTCTCTACCCTATGTGTTGGGTTAGCAATTTTTGACTGACACATATTTTCCTACTTGCAAGAGATAAATCTAGTGGTGAATTAGTCTATCTCTGTGAAGAGGACTTGATAATGTTTTCACAAATAGCTCTGGATAAAGTGCTTCTGACATTTTTCTTCTGTAGCTGTACGAAAAGGGAAAGAAACTTTTGGTGATGCTATTTCTATACAAACCACAAGGTATCTTACATTCCAGGCCATGAAACCACTCAAAGCACATGTTTAACCCCACTAGCTGGCACCGCTCAGGACCACCACAAATAAATTAGCTAATTGGAGGGACAGTTAGATGTTGAAAAGCTTGCTGTGCAGACATTACAGAAGAAAGCATATCATTCTCAAGCTATCATTTGTTAGGAACAGGAGCAAAATGAGCCCTTAAATAACTCAGACTATGAAATGAATCTGATTACAGATCTTCCAAAGCGTGTTGCACAGGCACTGCAGAAGAAGCGTGCCATTTTAACTCTAGGGTTTGTTAGCAATGGAAATGAAATGGGTTCTAAAGTAAATCAGATTATACAATAGCTCAGGTTACCTATACTAAACAGGAATTTGGAAGTTATCCCATTATTTTCTACAACAAGTTGTTTTCAGCATAAAAGAAACGTATGATTAATTGAAAAGGGACCTTCATTATATTAATCTAATAAACTAATTCTGTGTGAATTTACAATGTAATCCATTTTCAATTTAGGAAAAATTATGTTGCATATCTGGGCTAGAGCTGCATGATTCACATCATACCCTCTCTCCTTGATGCCAGAAAGAATGAAACCAGTGGCAGATCCCAGTCCTAATCATAGGGACCTAGGTTTCTATCTTACTAATAGCTATTGCATTTCAGGAAGCATCAGAGTAAGGCTAACAACTTCTTATCTAATGGAAATCAACAGAAGCAGTAGTACAAGAATATAAATACAAGCCATTCCCAGTTCCTCATGCCTTATTTGTTGTTTTCTGTAGTTAATACCTTAATTCTTTGTTGTGTTTGACTAACCTGTTGAGTATTATATTATTATACTTAGCGTAAGTGGTGGATAGCTACACTCTGTACAAAGGAAAGGGTGATGGGCCGATCAAGAGCTTACAGGTCACAACCAAGGCTTGAAGAGCTTGCATATGCTGTGTGCAGCACATACATATATAACGCACAAGCACTGTTCCTGTGGGCTGCAAAATGACTGTATTCAGCGCTCCTTGCACTACTACTCTGTAAGTAGTATCTTATCCATTAGCTTAAAGCTGACTTGGGTACATCCACCCAATCCAAGGCGACCTCAGTGCAGCCACAGCCTATGAACCCATGCGCTGTTGTGCTTTTTGCCATAGTCCCTGTTTGTTCTGTTTTATTTTGTTGGTTGCCACTGAGGATGAGAGGCCAAGCCCCTCAACGTTTTGGTTTTTTTTTTTTTTTTTGAAGTTGTCTGTATCCCTAAGATACAGCAAAGGATACAGCTATGGCACTGGTTTAAAAGGTAATCATACTGCAGCTCCTGGAGTGACTGTAAAAGGTGGAGAGACTTCTGAGCTAGCTTTAACCTAACCCACTCGGCTACTTACAATAGCATCATCACAGGACACAGAGCTTCAGCACAGACTGCTAGTTTATTTAAGCACCCACTCTGACGTAAAAGTTAGCGAGGCTACATAGTCTCAGGATATAGATGAGAGAGGTCAGGCTTATTGTTATTTCATTCAGTGAAACACTTCTGATGACCCTTATTTGATCACAATACCAAAATGAAACTTCAAAGACCTGTTCTTTGACAGAAACACCGATTTGCAGCCCCCTAATAAAGCACAAGACAAAATTAATCTGAATAATATGATGAAACAATTAGAATTCAAAGATGGGGGAAAATATCAATTCTCCTTTCTCTAACCACAGATAAACCTCTGTATAACCCTTTCAGTCTGTAGACAGACACGTCATAGAGTTTCCAGGTGCACACTCCCAGATTTCTTTATTGCACCCTAACCTTATGTTTTTGAGGCTGCAGTGGTGGATGAGTACCTAGAGGAGAGAAGACAGCCTAGTCCACATAGTCTCTGAGGTCATTATCTGCTACACATGCTAAGAAAATACAGTCAACAAAGAGGAAACCACAGACCAAAACCCACAAGTCTTCCAATAATCACTAGCTCATGCATCTCCCCAAGGTACCAACTCCCTGCCTGTGGGGAACCTCTCAAAGGGGCTGAGCAAATATCTGGGGAGAAGAAGAGCTGACACCATATTTAACAGAGCATTTACACAAACTTCCTGCGAGTCCCTGATTAAACCAACACGATCTTCATCATCTGAAAAATAATCTTCAAACACAGAAGGATATTGTGTAATGGATTATGATATTCTACCTCTGTAAATATTTGTCCTAATAGGAAAGTGATTTTCTGGGAAAACCCTTGAGATTACTGTCCCCTTCTGAGAAAGCCTTTTTCCCTGTTGCTGAATTTCAGCAGAGAATAAAATATTTACCCTGAGAAAAGACAATTAACTTTTATCAAAGAGATGTGAAACAAAAGGAGCTGGGATAGAAGCTGTTCGGAAAGTGAAAGACAGTGGCGAGCAAGGCCAATAGTTCTGGCAAACTCTCCTCCTTCGATGCTGCTAGTTACAGCAAGATCTCTGCTTTAGTCCCTCTGGAGCTGATGCTCTGCATAACTAATGGTAAGCATAAAGGAATAGAAATTTTTGTGAATAAAATCTTAATGACTGAGAAACCAAATGAATGACAACTGGCAAGGATTATAACAGGCAACGGAAGCAGTTTTACCAATCCGTTAGAAGTTAGTGAAAGACAAAAGACAGCACAGACCTAGTACTTAAAAGAGGGGGTGTAAATAAGGGGTGAGACTTTATTATTCATAAAAAGTACATAGAGCCAGAGAGGCTTTCAAGAGATGATCTTTCAAACCCTTTCCCAAGGCAAGATCAACTATATCTACATCATTTTGGACAGAGGGCTTGTCAGCATGCCCTTGAGCACCTCTAGCTATGAAGATGACACAACTGTTCAAGGCAGCTTACACCAGTGCTTCTGCATCCTTACAGCTCAAACATTTTTTCTAACATTTAGTCTAAATTCCCCATAACGTAATTTTAGGCCATTACTCCTTATCTTCTCTACCATGAAAGAAGAGAACGCATTACTCTTGTCCTCTCTGCAGATGTTTTTTATATTCTCGAGGGATGTTATTTCCCCTCAGACTTCTTTTGTTTGGACTAAACAAACAAAATTTGTTCAACCTATTTTCAAAGGTCATGTTTTTTTCTAAACTTCTGATCATTCTTTGTCAACATTTTTCTTTAAGAGTAACTAGACTCAACACTGCATTGGAGGGATTCTCAGTTTCCCTTGCTGTTGTAGATGACATTTGAGTTTAAGCATCACAGTATGTGGTCTGTTATTTTTTTTCCTGCAGTCTCACATTGGTGAATCATGCTCAGTTTTTATAGCATTTTTGCTTCACTCTTAAAAAGAAAAAGTTAAAACGTGGGTAGATATTAATGCTAAATCAATTGAAGATAGCTCCAGAGGCCAAAGGAAGGAAGGTAATTTCCAGGGTCTTGGAGAGCCTCCTTTAAAAATGAGCGGCATGTTTATCACTTTCCTCTAGTGCCAAGGGTGTTAGAAAAGAGCTGTTTTAATTCTTTAGAAAAAAGAAAGAAATCTTGGGGATTTCACAAATTTCAAAAACATTCCCATTGTTGCTTTAGAAATGATCCACTTTTTCCTCTTCTGAGTCTTGCACTTTTCTCTTATTTTCTTATTCTCAGAATGCATGTTTTTAAATTGAAATTTTCATCTTCAAATCAAAATAATTTCATTATTAAAATAGAAGTATAAGAGGCTTTGATATTGGGGGAAAATGCCTTCATAAGTGGGAAGTACAAAAAAGACTTATAGGTAGGAAAAGTCCTTGAAATAACCTGAGTAGAAGAATAATATTTAGTATAATAAGACCTAAACAGTAAGTCATATGAGAAACAGAGTGGGTCAGGAGAATCTGTGTGTTAAGATAATGTTATATAACGCTGGTACTCCTGTTGTGGGCTATGATTACACACTTTGAAATCCTGGCATATAATTTGCTTAGAAAACAGACCAAATGCATAAGGCCAAATCTGAATGTTGAGCTTACTCCCATGGCACTGAAAGTCCAGTTGCATCAAAGGCTGCTTTATTTCTTACCTGGACCAACCTTGTTGTGGGCCTGTGTGCCTGTCGCTGCTCTGAGGGCACGTTTTGCGCAGCAAGGGGAGCCCCAGGTTCAGCAATGCCCTCCTGGGCTGCACACCCTTCTTTGCGCAGTCAGCCATGCTTTGTGCTTCCCAGTGGAAAAATCCTGGAATTCCTCAACATGCGGAGAGCGTGCATGGTCTGGTCCTACCTCAATAGGGCCCTCAAAATCCCAAGCTGGGGAAGCTGGGCAGGGCAAATTCCTGTGTTGGGAAGAGCTCTGGTAGAGTCGTGGAGATGTAAGGACAGCACTGAGACCCCCCGCAAATGTCCTCTACTCCAAGCTAAACAACATTCTTGTCAGGGGACTTACTACTGACCTCCAACATTTGGTGGACAGCAGCAAGGGGACCCGAGACCAACCCAGAGCTCCAAGGAGCGCTTTTCCCAGCAACAGCCTGAAACAGACCCAAGAGAAAAAAAAAGAAAGTCAGAATCGAGGCCGATCAGGGTACATCTATCCCAGTAGCCTATCTCAAGTAACAATCACTTCGGGAAGGAGTATGAGAAGTCGGACATGCGGAAATGAATGCTGCCTAGGCTTACTAACCCAGCCTTTGACAATCAGTGGTTCAACGACCTTGTCAGCTAGAGGCTTCATTCAGGCTATGATGTTTAATAGCTATCAGCAGATCTACCCGGCATTTCCATATTCTAAGCCCCTTTTGAATTCATTCATACTTTTGGTTTCTGTGGTTTACAATGCAATTTGTGCCACAGCTTAATTAGGCGTTTTGGGGAAAAAAAAGGAAAAAGAAGAAAATGAAAATGAATGGGAAAAAAAAAGGAAAAAGAAGAAAATGAAAATGAAAATACTTCCTTTGTCTGTTTTAAATCTGATGCTTGCGAATTTCACGCCCATTTTATTGTAAGAAATATTTTATGTTCATTCCCTAGTCACCTTTTAAATGTCACTCATGCTTTTATGAGTCACCCAATGCAGCCCTCTGCAGTTGGCTCTTAGAAGCAGCAGAGCTTCACCTATTAATCTGCTCTTACAGCGAACCCATTCTCTACTTTTTTCCCCATTCTTTTGGGGGGAATGCTAGAAATCACGTTTCTGTAAGCGTAGGTAGAGTAGTTTCATTTATCAACACCGAATAATGTAATCTGCCGTTTTAGCACTCCGTCGCTCAGTACTAAGAAAATTTCAGTCAAACATAAAACTAATTGCCAGGGGTTGACTGTTCTGGATAATATCAATTATTATTACACCATCTGCAAAAGTTACCTCTCACTATCCACTTATTTCTTCTAGAACATGTACAACAGCATTGACGTGAATTCCTCAGTGATCTCACCAAAAATGTCCTTTCTTTGGGAAACATGACACTTTGTTCCCGGCTTTGATTTCTCAGCTGTTAACTGGCCCTTAATCGACTCTAGGCTCCTATGACACCTCAGCTTCTTTAAGAGGATTTGGTGGGAGACCTGGACAACAGCTTTTTTTAAGTGGAGTTGGGAGGAGGCTAGCACACTTGTCAGGCACAGCTCCTCCTCACAAAGGCCGGGCTGTACTTCTCTACCATGGATTTCTTTTCCTTGACTGTTTCTTTGCATCTGGCTTATCTGTTGTCTTCACTGACTCTCTGGCACACTTTCAGCTTCTGAAATAAATGAAAATGTGTTTATTCTGTTATTTTTGTATTTTCAGCTAGTTGTTCCTGTCCTTTGTCTGCCTAGCCACATTTTCGTGGCTAAACTCTCAGAGTTCATGGTTGACTCTGCCCCTCATTTGGACTTGACTTCTACTTTTAAAAGTTCCTTGCCCTATCACTAATAATCTTCATCATACTGCTGTTGAACACAGTTGCTTTTGTGTGGGCAAGCAGCATCTTTACTGTCTTCCTCGATCTGCCACAGGCATTTACTTTGTTTAGCAAATAACATATATCCCTGAAACCTGCAAGCATTTTCTCTTTTGACCTGTTACGTCCTATTTCCCTTTAATGTGCTTCCTTATTTTTATATTGGTCAATGTACCCACCCCCATCCTATTTAAATAAAAGGTCCGTTCAGCAGATTTTTCCCCTCCTGCAAGAATACAGCACTTGAGCATCTTGTGACAAGCCTTACAGAGTGGCTACTCCATAACTGTGTCTTGAACCAAGCCTTTTGCATTATTTACAGCTAAATAGACTTTGCTTCTCTTCTTGTGAATTCTCCAATGAGCTGCTCCAAGAGGTAATAACTGATGGTGTCTAAAATTTTAGCCCCCACATCCTAATCCAATGTGGCATTTGCATTGCTCATCCAGTGGTACAGGCGCAGCTGAGGTATCCCATTGCTAGAGTGTTTTTACAATAATACAGCACATCCTAAGTATTAAATTATTCCATATATAGTCTATTATTATCTACCACCTAATCCGCTGGTTCTCATTTTATACTTATGCATGTAATATCTTCCTCAAAAGCACCATACTTTGCACTTCCTATTGCTGATGCAGCTTATCACAGTGGTTTTAAATCCTACTTGTCAATGTGCTTGCCTCCCACTCTTCATGTAATGTGCAAGTTTCCTAGGCGCACTCTAATCCAGAGGGGACAAACCTAGCACCCTGTAAACCAGCAAGGCAAAGGTGAGATTAACTGAGCAGAGGGACAAATGAAAGGATTGTTCTTATCATATGCTTATTTTACTTCACTTATTTAATTCTGTTACTAAGATGCAAAGAATAACTTCATCTAATACATCTTGCAGCACTGCAGGCAAAACTGCAAGTAAGTTAATTATAGATGCTAGGCTTAGAAGACAAAATCTTAGGCTGAAAGGAAAATCCTAGGGCACATAAGCCTTGCATGTTGCTGCAGAAACCTGCTTGGACTGAACTAGAGTGAGAGTTTAATTCATTCTGAATGTTGCACAAACATGTTCAAGCACCTGTGCTCAGCTACAGCTATGGATGCTTGATTTGAGGAAGAGCTCTCAGAGTTTAGTTAAACCCAAAGTAAGATTTCTTTTTATAAGCATTAAGTAAATCAGTCAAACTGATTTAAAAGTAATTCCTTTCAGATAGAAACATATAGGTCCCACCTAGCTTTCATATAGTGCCTATTTTAACCTACAGTTTAGCATGCTTTAGGGCCTAGCAATCTAGATTCGGTGTTTGCAGGGAACTCACGCTCCTAAACTCCACTAGCTGCCAACCTGAAACAGAAGGTGGGAGCAGGGAAGCGGCCCCTGCTCACTCCCTCTCCACCACTCCGCTGGGTGCTGCAGCAGCCAGCAAAGACCACAGCCAAAATAAAACTGTGCTTCTCTACAAGTGCCGGCAGTCCAAAAGCGACTGGGTGAATCCCAGTGTGTAGTTTTCGAAGAGGTGACCGACAAAATAGGCATCTGGCAAGAAGAGCGCAGAGAATCTCAGCCACATGAACCAGCAGGGGCAGAGGCCATACGAGAGGAGAAGCAGCTTTTGACCCAGTCCTGGAGGGAGCACAGGCTTCGCTGCTGTTCTGGGAGTCACTGCAGAATACACAGCGTTAAAGAGCCTAGCAGCTGACTGAGGCAGCTGTCGCACGTCGCAGTCGGGAGTTAAGCAGTTTCACGTGCCAGCTCCCTCAGCCCCTGCGTGAATCCCGTCCCGCACTAGGGACTGGTTACTGCTCACCCGTGAGCTTGGCCTGAGGCATCAAACACTGACCCAGCTCTTCTGGCTCGCCTTAAAGAAAGCTCATTTTGGTCCCGTCTTCCTCAACTCCTTCCGCCTTGACTTCTTCAGCTTAAAGAACTGCACACAAAACTCAGCGACTGTGTTAAATGCCTAACGCGGGCCGGCCTTACCTAGTGAGACGCTGGGGCTGACCTTGTCAGAAACGGCAAACACACCCTCTACACGACCTGATAGAAAGCTTGGAGAGGCGTAAAGTATTTCGGCATAAAGAAACAGCTCCTACTCGAGCTTTATAGATCTTGATGACTGAAGCAAAGCATCGGGAGTTTTGATTCTCCTGTTTTGGAGTTTTTTTCTTCTGAACATCCTACCTGAAAATGGATACTTCTGATCATTTGCTAATAATTACTAGACAGTTGCTTTTAAAGCTGGCTTGATTAGGAGATCATAACCAATGTAGCTACTTGAGAAGCAGTCAAACAAGGATCCAGATTTCTAGAAAGGGGAAAATGACACACCCCAGTTTCTAAGTCAGCCATCAACACTATGGTTATACAGTGTATGGTTTCTGTGGAAATCCAAGTATGAAATTATACAAAACACTCAAATAAAGCAAGTGCCATCACTGAAAGTGCCTTTGCAAAAGTTGTTGTAAGGCAAGCCATGCAGTCTGCAAAAGGGAAAGTTAGACAGAGTTTCTCTCTGCAAAATTCTCTGCGCAAGTCCGAACAATATTTCTTTCACATTACATCAAAAGAGCTAGTCAGACCTACCAAAAAAAAAAAAAAAAAAAAAAAAAATCGTTTCATATTAGTAATTATGGGGTTTGGAACACTGTCCGAAAGTGGTTACCTAATCAAATATACAGGCTGGCATAGGTACCAGGGCTTTACCCTTTACTTAGGAAGGTAGGTCTGCTTGATAAATATTGTAAGAGAGGGCCCATATCATGAAACTTCTACTGAAAAACTGCAGAAATATGTGGGAAGAAGAATTGGGAAATTGCTTCTCATCAGGCAGAAACAAGCAGATTATTTGAATGATTCAATTTCCATTGCCTTAAAGCTACATTGCAAATAAATGCATCTAAAGATATTGTTTCCAGAGCATTTATGGTGAAGTGAGGAATCAATCTGGATTAAGAATAACTCTGTGAAAAATCACATTTTGAGCTGGGATCAGTTCTGTGATCTGTCTCACCATGCTGTTGCGCAGCTGGGATGGTGACAAGGAAATGCAAGTAAGTGTCTTCGGGATAGCTGAAGAAATGCTTGTGAAGCTTAAAGCACTGGAAACTGGGACACAGTGTCATCATAACAAATTAGGGAAATGAAATGGTAAGAGTAGAAACAAATAAGCAGGAAGGGTATGAGACAGCTGTGCTAAAAGTAATTAAAATGCGATGACCAGTTACATAGTATGTATGCGAAAGACTGTAATTCTTTGGATCATGTTTAGGATTTCTCCCATGACTAAAAAAATAACTGACCACAATTCAACATTTCCTCTGATGAAGAAAAAGTAAGGTTAAGGGAAGCATCAACCAGCACTGAGGTGTGTCACAGTACCCTTTATGGTGCCAGCATCATATTTCAGGAATGGCCATTTGGGAACCTAACGAGAATGAATCATTTCTCCCCTCAGTAAGTCACTTCCCAGAACAATTTTAAAATGTATATTTAATTTAATTTGAACTCAATTCCTGTTATACTAAATGTCACGATCCAATACTGTAGCATGATGAGGTTTGAAATACATAAAAATTAAGAGGCAAAGATCCTGATGCTTCAGGGTCAGGAAGGAATTGAACTATTCAGCAAGGAGCTGAATAATGCATCGTAATGGCACAGCACCTTCCATCCAAGGATTTCAGGCTTCTATATTCAGGAAAACTACAGCACATGTTAATGCTGTGAAGAGGGTAAATATAATTGCTATGAAGCTTTTAGAGCAGAGAAAACTGACAACTGCAATGATGCCTACGCAGGGCTACCAGATACCTGGGTGGTCTCCAGTACATCCTCTCCACTGCTCTGGTCTGTGGATCAGCCCTGACAGTGTGCTAGAGCCAGATCTCCAAAGAGATCAAAGGGATCTGCTGCTTCTCTCATCGCAATGAGAAAGGAGCACATTGCAAGAAGCAAGAGAGCTCAGCTCTTGGGCTCTGATACTTGCTCTTTGCAGCTGTCCAAATTTTGCTCTTGGTACAAACTTCCATTATTTTATAGGCTCAGGCACTTTTCTGCATGTTCCACTGTACAAATAATTCAATATACCCTTCTATGACTAAATCCAAAGGAAATGCGATATAGCAGGAAATTATCTCCAAAGCTTCTAAGGAAGAAAATAATAAATATATTAATAGTATTTGGCAGAAGCACAGAGCCTCCTCAACTTTCCCCTTAGATCCAGAGAACAGGATAACAGCATAATTGTCCCTGAAAGTCGTCTGTCCCTGGGTATGATATCTTCTTTTTAAAATGCAGAGACTATTCAACATGCATCTTCCCCAGAAAAGAACAACTAGCCTTTCCTCAATTCTGGATCCCATAAGAAATGTCTTGGTGGCAGGCATCTATGGCATCCCTTGCTGACAAAATGACGCTTCACACTGTCAATCACTCAAATAGAAAAGACAGTCTGCTGCTACGTCACAGCCTGGTCTGATAAGAAAAACTAGGGAGGGGATTACAAACTTCTCAACATTACTTTGAGCCCCTCATAGCACAAGAAATTTAGATTTCTCCAGCCCTCAGGCTTGAATGAAATACATGATGTAAAATTGTCTATCTTCAATCAGTTAGTCATACATGAAAACTGCCAATTGCAAAATCCATGTTTTTTTTCCCTCCCCCCCACTTTTCTTTTCATGATGAAAGATGTTGTACTCAGCAAGTTCTTAGTTCAAAAATTATAGGTTTTGTTGAGTCATTTTTCACAGTTTATCAAAGCAAATTCATCATTAGAACTTTTCAATGTTCTGTGCCAAAAGGCTAAAGAATATCTCCCCGTGGGCTTCATCAGCCCATTGCAGTGGTTAGTTCCTTGCAAAAATTAGTATATACCGTTCAGGCTGGTGGTCAGAAGCCATGTGGTTTTGGTGACATGAGCCCTTGTGCTGCTTTCTCTGAATCACATCCAGAGGTCACCTTCTATATACGTGTGTACATATATATATATATATACACACACACACACATACAAACACACATGCGCACACTTACACCACATACACACAGAGATCTCTTGAGGCATTTCAAGGTTTTTACCTTAATAATTACCATTATAATTGGCTATACTTGGGAGATTTTATGTATCTACCCAAGGAGAAGTAACTCTGTGAGAAAGGGAGTTTTTAAAAACAGTAGGAGCATCTAATAAAGCTTTTTTCACAACATAAAGATGGCAGGAATTCATGTTCAAGGCCTATAATCTAAGGAGCCGACGAAGAGGAAAAACAAATTAGCTGATTACAAGCCAAGGACTCCAAGGTAGAGGGGAGGCTGATGTGCGAGACCTGCATGCTTCTTTGCATGGCCTGAGATTCCCCGACAGCGCAGGACCTCCCTTTCCATGCAAAAGGGAATTCTCGCCAGCCGACTGCGCTTCTACTTCTCTGCCTGTTGGTGTAAAAGAGCAGACGGTCAAGACGGCTGCAGGAAAGAGTGCTTTCCCACTGTCTCGGAGCCTCTGAAAAAAGTTGGGCTGAGTCATGAAGAGGTTGGGAGGGGAGGTGGGAGAGAAGCAGCCCTGGGGCAGTCACGGGAAAAGAAACGGGTCTGAGAAGGAAGCGAGAGACGTGGGGGCTGCGTGGGGAGAAGTCACACACGGCTGCAAGGCGGCCACGGCAACACCATATTGCATCATTGCTAGACATTAGGGAGTTGGCAGCTGGGGGCCTGGAGGGCAAACAATCACCTTTGAATTTCAGCTTTGGGAAAAAGCTGGAAGTTCAACAGCAGGCAACCTGCAATTCTGTGCAAATTTGTTCCAAGTTGCACTTCCCTGCAGGAGCTCCTGATTGAAGGCTGTTATCTTGGTTTGGCAATTTAGGAGAGCTGCTGAACATCCAGTTGTCACAAGCGATGCCCAAGTTTTGAGCGCGTAGGATGCATTCAGGCATCAAGAAGGATTCAGTCTTTCTTTTAGGTCTCACAGTTTTGGGGAGCTGGCTCTCAGGTTTTGAATATTTGGGATCAGTAAAACATGATACAACTCAGGAAATATACGTATTTGCCTTGAACCAAAGAGCAAGACTACAACCCAGGCAACATTCCAACACAAAGAAACGTAACAGGAGCACCAGCACATTCTGAATTAGACTTCGAAGAACCCACGGACACATATTTCACTCAAATTCTATCTGAATATAAGAAAATGTTTTTAATATATTGGGAAAACTTATGCCATCTGTGCGGTTTGTCCCTCTGAAGAATGAGTCAGTCTTTCCCTGTAAAGCCAAATTGTGAAAACATAGCTGGGTGATACATCTTCCTTTCTCCTAGGTCATGAGTCAGTCAGAGAGAGAGGCAGACCACACAGTCACATCCATGGAGAAAAATGCAACAAACAAGTTAACGAACACATCTGTGCCTCTCTGAAATGAAAATGCCAGCAAATGTCATAATGATGCATCAAACTCCAAACAGGAAATCTCTGGTTGAGGAGGGCCACAGGCTGCGGCCGACTGTAGGTCACGGAGGACGGCTGCGCTCCGCCGCAGGTTCACCGCGGTCAAAGGCCAGGGTTGGAGCTGTTGCCACGGTGCGGGGCTTCAGCTGAGGTGCTCTGACACCAGCCCCGCTGATGAGGCTCCAGACTAGAGCCCCAAATCTTGTGATAGGGAGGACTTCGATTTCGTGTTTCACCTTTCCTTAGGAGTTCCTGGGGGTGCTTTTTAAATGCTGGTCTTGCCATTTTCTGTACCCTAGTTTTAAAGTGTCAATTTTTTTTAGTTGGATATGTAAACTACAAATTGTTGGTCAAGGCCTATAGCTGTTGAATATTTCATAGCACATTGAATTATTTTGACAACACAACCCACTGTGAGATCCTTTTGATGTTTTAGAACAAGAAGAAACATGTTTACGGATTTCCTTTTGGAAGGCAGTAAAGGCAACCTGTCTACTATTTCATGTGAAAATACAATCATGCAACATAACCATTGCATCTACAGTGACATTTTTTGGCTTTTACATAAGCAAAAATTTATTTGATTTGTGACTTCTGGCCCCAGAAAGCTTATACTTTCTTTGTCACATGGCAAAGTAAAGCTGTTTTTCCCAACAAAACAGGCCCTCTCTTTTCTCAGTTGTGTTGGCTTAGAATATCAATATGCAAAGATGATTTAATGCTCTTTTCCTCTCTTGAATGAGCTGCTATAATAAATTCTAACATCACACTGCAATTCTCTCTGAGAAGCCCTATGATAACACTAAAAAAAAAAAAATTATACATATTGCATAAGACAAGAAGCTTAGAAGACCAAGGGAGTGAACTTGTCTGCTAATAGGTAGCTATAATAGTCTGGGATAGATGAAGAAAACTTTAAGTAAATTTGTCTAAAAGAAAAGACAGCATAAGCATGCTGACATTTTGCTAAACAGTCCTGCAATGGAAAATAACTTGATGTCAAGCTGATAGACATCAGGCAAATGCTAAGGCTTTAAGGCATTATTCATCTGAGAACAGCTCCATTAAAAAGTTCTAATTACCACTAGGGAAAATAACACCTATCTAAAAACATGTGATGACAAGCAATGAAATACAACATTTTACAGGCTTTTCTAGAATGTTTTGACCACCAGATTTACTCATAATTTCTCTGCAGGTTACAGGGTTCAAGGGGAGAAGATGAGAGAACCTCAGAAAAATCTCTGCAGAGAGGAAAGACGGCATCTTCCGAAGGCCAGTCGTACAATGTAACTGTAGGCGAGCTAGTATCCTTCATTGCATAGTATGCGGTCTTAAGTGCGATATCTTTGCATCACTGCTCTGTCTATGCAGAAACTACCTAGAAATGTGAATAAGAGTCAAAATAATGGTGTATTTGTGTGGTTTGTAAGGAAAAGGTTCTTGCAATTTCCTACATGTGTCATATCCATGCGTGAAGTTTTTGATGCCCTGACTCATATTTGGCTGGTACATACAATCTTTAGCTTTCAGGAAACTTTTCCGTAATAGTGAGGATATATTCTTCAGGGAATATTTTTCTCAATAATCTAATTAACTCAGTATGATGAGACTATCTTGTATGCTAAGTATTTTGGATGCTGTTCTCACTGGCATCCTATCCTGTCAGAATGATGACTATTGAGATACAGTAGTTTTTTCTTGGATTGCTTGCTCTAGAATTCTCCTCAGCTCAATTATTGCTGATACTTTCTAGGCATCTTCAGCATTTCTCAAAGTCTGAAAAATCACGTATTTTTGTTGAGTTGCTGTTTTTGCTATGAGGCTGCTCTAGCTAAGATGTCAGGTTTGTATTTCTCAGTTCCATCCTTGTTGTCAAAAAAATTATGGCCCTGCAGCAGTGTGGCCTAGCAACATGCTTGTGTTGTTAGCAAATACTTTTTCAAAGATCTCTTGTATGATTCATAAGTAAATTCTCCTCAAACATCAACTAGTATGTTCCTAAGTAGAACTTTGCATGTACCAATACCATTGCAAGACATTCCAGTCAGCTGGCATCTCTGTCCCACCAATGACAATGGCCTTTTGCTAAAACACACCACACACACCTACCTGCCTCTTCCATAACAGAAATCCCTTCTGACACCTTGCTACCATATCATAGCATGAACAACTTTCACATTAGCCTCCATGTGCTTAGTATTTCAGGAAGAGTGAGCAGCTTCTGGAGGTACATGCTGCTATCATATTGGGAAAACCATGTCTGTATGGCTTCTTTTCGGAGTAATTCCCTTTGAGTTGTTTTCCTCCACATGCAGAGTGCTTGGAAAAGATATTGTCAGATTGTTCCAGTCCCAGTGGTAACTAAACCTTTATGGGCTAGTTCTTTTGTGACATTAGTAAGTGGCCAGACATCGTACTGACATCAGTTGTCTGTATATTTTAGTGTGTGCGTGCTATAAGAAAGGCTCTGGTTATGATCCATCAGTGATTTTGTATCTGGAGCAACTCAAGTATCAATTTCACTTGGGTGTTTGCCTCTTTGGAAGAGGAGTCAACCTTTATCTACTACTTCTAGTTAGTGTGTCTTGAGCTTTTTTCTGTTTTTTATCATGTCCCCATGCTTTTACTTATATATTTGCTCTTTTCTAAGCAAAGCACATCCTGTTGCTGCCTAAGAATGTGAAAACAGATATGCTTTCTCCCTTCTGTTCTTACTTTCTTGTTTAAAATTCTTGGTTTCTGCTTTCGCCACCCTGCAGAAGCTGACTCATTGCTGGACATCTTCTGACACATCAGAGTTCACAGAGCATGCATCTTCCAGGCTTTATTCCATCCCTCAAATTTCCCATCCCTGAAGCATTTCCTGAATGTCAGGTTCTTGCCATTCCTCTGTGTTACACTAAATATAACCTACATCCCCTGCTTGGAAGTCATGTGTTTGTTAGGTAGCCCTGGCTGAAGGACCATGCCCACTTGAAAATTTAGAGCAGAGAAAACACTGGGAACAACAGCGGCACACATAAAGCACTAAAGTGCACAACCGACTCTGACCAGCAGTCACAAATACAAGGCTTAGGCTGCTGCTTTGCACACTGTGCATTTGGAGATAAAGACAACAAGGTGAACGTAGGCAGAGCTTCTCGGACGGAGAACGTGCTGCAGGAGCAGACGGCGAATGGCTGAGTAGGCAAAATGCTTGCTCTGCCTTCCTACCTCCTTCTGGGAAAGGTGGGTTTGTGCGTGTTTTCTGTAAAACACAACCGACCCTGGCTCTCATCACCAGGTTTTCCTTCTAACGGGAATAACCCTGCAAGGCCCCTGGTACTAGGCTAACCATTACAGGGTTAGATATTGGCTCTGCAGGAATTTGTAACACCAGTGGGTTTTCATAATTTTTTTTTTTTTTAAACCCTGCTGCCACACCAGCCATTCTAAGTACGGTCTCAGATTTCTTTTAAATAACTCTCCAGACAGATAGCGTGAGAGATACGGTATCATGTTATAGCCATGCAGACCTCACTTTAAAGCTGCGAAGGCCAGAATCAGCCCCCTCGGCACTTGCTGAGGTGCCCAAGTTCAACGTCCCACCCCGCCCCTTCCTCTGTATAACAGGGAGAAATATTCCCAGAGACAACAGGGATCTCATGTGACCCTGCACCATAGTAAACTCTAGATGTTCTTATACTTATTTTATGCGCTGCTTTTTTTTTTTTTTTTTTTTTTTAAAAAAAACCCTTTTTTTAAAGAGAGACATTCAGTAATGGGAATTTTCCTCTGATTTAACTTGGACTTTTTTGCCCCTCGAAAATCCATGCATTCTGACCCAAACACTGCTGGGCACCTGGGAAGTCCTGCATGCAAGGCAGCAACTAGGACGACAGCAGGCAGGAGCACATCAGCTCTAGGGAGGACAGCAGGAGCCATTCACATGCCCGAGAGCCCTTGACTCCACCGTGACTCTCTTCAGGGGCCTGAGGGACAAGCCTGGGACGCAGGCAGGGGCCGTGCAGGTCGGACAGAGGGGAGCTGCCACCAGGCAGCACCAGGGCCCTGGACATGCGGGTGAGCAGGCAGGACTCGCAGAGGCTGCCATCACAGACACTGCTGTGCAGGGGCACAGGCAGGATTTACCACACCAGCCGTGCTGGCCACTCAGACTAAGTCAGCCTAGAGGAACTTGGACTATATAGATGGTGGCAATGTTTAAATACTGCCAACATTAGTCATTCAACCCTGAAATCACAGTTCTGGCCTAAATAAAATATATTGAAATGCTTCTATAAATGTCATGACAATGACAATACGACAAAGCACCTGTGAGAGTTGGGGACTGGCTCCTGGTGATCCACGTTTTCTAATTACTTATTTAAAAAAAAAATAATAATGACAAATGGATAGTATCTTTTGGATTCATTTCCTTTACCATTCAGTATACAAACGGTAAGAGACATTATTTTTGGCTATACCCAGCAAGTATAATGCGAGTTTTTCAGTGTGAGGCTGGCTGAGAGCTGAAGCAAGTGGCTGAGACACCACAAACCTTGCACGAGAATTTTCCTTGGGAAATTCCCTGGGAATTTTCAAGATTCCCCTAGAGCAGATTGCTCAACTTGCAAGCAAGCTGGACTACACAGCCTCCACAGGTCTTTGCCAGCTTAAGCTTTCCATGAGCCTGTGCTACCAAGCTGTTCTCTGTAGCCACGAGCACTGCTTCAACACTGGAAGCCAAGTCTTACAGCTCCAGGATTTGGTTCTTTAATTATATATATAAAAACAGAAATGCAGCAAATATAATGAGAATTAAAAAAAATACTCCACACAAAAACAAGTTTGTTAAATAAAGTTTGTTCCTTGTGAATATTAACTACAAACCTGTATGTAAGCTTGTTTTATCAGATAACACCACAACAAGAAACTCTATCCTTAAGTAAATCTGCCTATATGCCTGTATTTTCCTGTGCTTAATTTATTAAATATTCTAGTATTTGCTGGGCAAAACTATTATCAGTTTTTGCTCACTATTGCATTCCAGTAAAAGAGTAACCCTAGTATACAAAGTAGCACATCAGTCATTCTTTGCTTAGATCCAGATTTTCTCTGATCTTCTTTGTATGGTCTGGGGAAGTTTCCCCTGAGGCTATCCTTGGCTCAGTTTTCAGGTTTCAGGCTCCTTAAGTGAGGATTAACAGTTATAAAAACAAAGCCCGTAATTAGTCTTGCAGTAAGTCACAAATATAAACTGTGTATGATAACAACACTTAACTTAGGAGGTTTCCAAACTTGAAGTAGTATTTAAGAGCCGCCAATCCTGGCATGAAGGTTTTTACCACAGCTTTGTGCAAAGGTCGTTCTGGAAGTTTGGACCGCTTAAAGGCAGAGCTAAAAATAGCCAGACTTTGATTTCTGTTTATTGCAAGATAGGACCAGACTGACACTGAAACATAAGCTGAGACCCAGCACAGCCCAAGATAAAGAACGGGATGCGGGGAGAATTTAAATGCCTAAACATGGTGAAACCAAGAACACCTGCCCTTGCCTGGGCGGTATTTCAGCCCGGTGAGCCCCTCGCTTACTCGCGGCTCCTGGCAGCGCCCGGAGCAGGGCCCCGCGCAGCCTCCAGCCTCGCCGGGGCTCTGCTGCCGGTGGTGGCTCCGGGCCGAACTCGCGCCCAAACCTCCCCGCAAGCCAGAGACAAGATGTTCTTGCTGCTGAATCCCCCCCGAGAGGTTCAGGCCAATTAGCACAGCCACTTGCAGCATGTTTCACACGTACCGAGCACTGCAGCTCCTCAGAGATGCAGGTGGGATGGGCAGAAGAATGACTGGGGAAAACTGTCTTTTGCCTGCTTCTATGCAAAATCTCTACTGTTTTAACATAAACCAGGTCTGAGTACACACCAAGTATGCACAGCTTCTTTGTGGTCTTTTGCTGACATTATGCAGCCCCTTTTTCTGCTGGCGGCCCGCATCAGGTGTCCCCTCCCAAATGCACCGGCACCCCAGGGGAGTCCGGCCATGCTCCTGGATGCCATTTCCGTGGCACACAGAGCATGACAGCAGAGTCATGACCATGTCTCCTGCCCTTCCCATTTAATTTTATTTCAGCATAAGAAAATAAAACACAGGGCAATAATGGCTATGGACACTGCTTTGCTTTCTGGCACTTAACAGAAGGACACTTTACTGCAATCCAGGGAAGGGCACAAGTTCTCCAAGTGATACACTCATACTGTAACTCAACAATGATGTTAACACGCACCCAAAGCGCTTGCCCACCTCCCACCTTAAGAATCTCTCTTCTTCTTAAAGACATATGCAAGATTCATGCACAAATAACAAAATACTTTAAAAACTGCACTTAGAAAGAGCAGCCCTTGTACCTCAACCTATCCCAAGCAGCAACACCTACAAGAGCTAAAGTTGGCAAACAACGCTTGCAGTACTTCAAGAATTCCTTAAAGAAGGAATAAAGAGACTATACACATGCACCCTGCTCAATGTACACCTGCAAGAGATATGCTCCCATATGACATTCGGCTAAAGTAGCACTGGTATGGCAGTTCCCTATTTTCCATGGCCAGATTTGGCCACAGAGCTGCTCAGAAGCTTGGGCGTCTTCTTTGTTTGGTATCTAGGCACCAAGTCTAACCTACACTTAGACTTAATAGGCAGCATCCTCAGGAATCTTAGATCTATAGCTGTCTCAGTATGTATTCAGTTGCTTAATTTTAAGTTTTCAAAATTAGATGAACACATCTACCCAACTGAGCCTGGGTGAACAGCCTTTGCCTCAACATAACTTGTAGCAGCCCTCACTTCTCTTTCTCTCTCTCCTTCCTTCAAAGTAAGGGGCTGGGGTGGAAAGCACAGTGTTTCATCTGTGAAAGGCATCTGTTATTACCACTGTATTTGAGAGACAAGGATGTAACGGATGCAGACTAAGGAAGCAGCCCACGTTAGACTGTAGCTAAAGTCCTGTCTTAATCTTCTGTCTGACCCATGAAACAAATAAGCATATAACAGTGACACATTTGGAGTGAAGAAGGGAAAAA
The DNA here is from genome assembly GCF_036370855.1 of Dromaius novaehollandiae. Taxonomy (NCBI): domain Eukaryota; kingdom Metazoa; phylum Chordata; class Aves; order Casuariiformes; family Dromaiidae; genus Dromaius; species Dromaius novaehollandiae. The sequence continues at coordinate 29,643,477 of NC_088130.1, forward strand.
AGAGTAAGGAAAAGTTATCTGTAGGAAAATATGCCATTCATCCTGCATATGTTAGCTCTTCATGGTGCTGTTTTAAAAGAGGAAACACTAGTTATCCCATCCAAGTTTACGAGCAGAGTTTAGACAGGAAGCATACAACTACTTTCTGGGGAATTTGCCAGGATCTAATCTTTTGTCAGTGAAAAGCTTCAAGGAATTGACAACAGCAGTAAATAATAGATAGTAATAAATAATTACTTCTTAGCTGTAAAAAGGTTCTTAATATTCCTAACAGTCTTCCGAGCTGTACGCAATTCAAAGGTATAATCCAAGCATAGGGGGGGCGAGAATCAAGCTACCTTCACACAAGATTAACAGTTGTCAAGAGAATATCTTACTAATGAAGATAATAAAAGGTTTTCAGAGTAAATGATCCCTGGCATCAAGGAACAGCAAAATCTGCAAGTCACACTCTTAAGACAAGCATAATTCCGAATGAATTTTAACTCAGGTGGCCACACCAAGCAATGCCAGCGTACGAACAAAAATAAGTTGGAGAGAGGAATATCACTAATCTTGCAGCTGATGAGATAAGACTTATTTATGCTATTAGTATGCAAACATGATACAGATCTAGGAAAAACAAGCACATTGGGTATAGAGAAATTCAGACAATTACAGTTAGGATAAAATAATCTTACCAGGTAAACTGATGTGTGCCTGCGACCGTCCAGTTATTCACACCAAAAGTGATCAAGTTAATGTCTACAGACGCCAGGGGTTTCGTTCAGCATGAAAAGAGCACAGACAATTCATTTGGGTTCGGAGGCTGATGCCTGGCTTTGCACTACCCTGCCTGTCCCGAGTTCACCATCAAACTCTCCCCCGTCTGATGCCTTTTCAGCAGTTCGGCATCCGCAATAGTGCGGCTACTGGCTGTGCGGCAGACCTACATGGGCTTACTGTTTGTCTTCTCCAACTAATTTCTCAATTTTTCTCTGTTGCCTTGCCCCCCTCCCCCCCACCTTTTGCTACAGCTGTAAACTCTTGTGGAAGACAAACATTTTACTCTGTGTTTGTAGAGCAGCCAGCGCAGAAGAGTCCTGTGTTTGGCTGGAGTTGCAGGGTACTCCCATAAAACAACTTAACAGTAACAATAACAGCAAAGTTGACTGACCCGAAGCAGCCACTACCTAACAATGTCATTTGGAAAACACAACTATTTTGAATTTGTCAAAAATCAGTTACGACTCCTTCTTGCTTTCACTAGCTTCTTCTGCTTTAAGACTTCACAAATTAGTTTTGTAACGTTCATGAACTATCCTCCAAGCAACGACGATACTTGATCGGTTACTGCATTTTTCCTTGCTATTGCAGATACAAATTAGGCATAGATACCATGATGCTGCAGTTATTGAGAACAGGTTAGCACAGGGAACATCAGTTAGAACAATTTACATGTGAATACTCTGAAACCTTTTAATGTTATTATTAACTTCCTAGCAGATAAAATGCAAAACACAGTAAGACAAGCGTGAGTCATCTTACTCTCTTCCTGTGCTCTTTACTTGGCTTGTATAAACATTAAGGACCTATTTAGTAACATGCACAGTTTTTATTAGGTTATGCTTCCAGGCCTCCTATCATCCTCAGTACCTTGTTATGCTAAGCAGTGAAGAAATAAGCAGCGATAAGAGAAAGTCTGTGCCTTGAAGAGCTCAGATTTAAACTGGTGCATCTGAGGACAAAAACGAATTCTGGTACTCAGTGATTTCCCTGGTGTTCTATGAAATTTTAGATGACAATTTCTAGGAAGAAGACTTGGGCATTCTGGTTGTACAATGAATAGTTTGATTATTGGGTACCTATTGACCTATTGTATTGGTCAAACAGTCAACAAAAGAGCTACCTATGGGATGTAACCTATGGGATGTAACCTATGGGATGTAACCTATGGGATGCCCACAGTGCCTTCTACAAAATGATGCATGTTCTATAAAACCTAGTTGAACCATAAATAATATACATTTGCACAACATACTTTGAAACTCAGTCAAGTCTTCTGGTATAAAGACTCTTGAATACATGAAAACCTTTCACTCCAGTTGTTAAAAGCTTGATCTACAAACCTACCTATTGTCTAAAGACTCAGCTAACAACAAGAAAAAGGCAGTAGCTTGCAAAAAACACTCCCACTTCAATACCATCTGACCCATTGCTACTTGACTTGGAAATGTAATGAATCCAGTCCATATACTCTGGCATTAGTTTTATAATTCCTCTGTCTGTAGTTGTTGCACAAAATGATGCATCTCAGGCATAAAAGCATGATAACTAATCTCGGGATAGAGGTTTACTCCTTTGAAGTGGGGAAAGATAAAAAGTAGTAACTGATGTATGTCTTGATTTGGTTTTGGCTGATTCTATAATCTGACAAAGAGTTAAAGAGTATTTCCAGCAAACAGAGGGCAGAAGCAAGTGGGAGAAACAAAAACAAAAGCAACCTGCCTCACCTCAGATCATAATCTGGATATAATTGTGTTTATCTTAGGTGACAAGTACCTTAAGTGTTGGAACCAAAAGGTTAACTGTACTGCTTAACACTTAATTTGTGAAAGAGTCAGTCTATGCAAGGGAAACTTTCATTCATCAAAGAAAGCACTGCATAATTTTAAAAGCTTGTCCTCGTCCAAAAGATACATATATATCTACATATACACACACAGAGAGTAGCTCCTATCTCCTAAGGACAATGAACAGGCCCACCCTCCTCAGCACAGATCATGGTATAGGCACCAACGTACAAATTGTCTTATATTTAGCTAAGCTAGGCCATAGACAGCTTATCCACAAAGAAAAGGAAGCCTTTGTTTCTCTGTTCTCAGATGACTGAGCAGCTGAAGGGTTTTTTCCTCTGCCTTTCACTAGAAATACAGTTTAGAAAGAAACTTCTGATGACTTCTTTCCAAGTAGTAGACCTGGTTTTGAAGTTTAAGTGTTCAAGTTTTTAGTGGTTCTGCAAGAGATCATCTCACCGGGTATTTGCATATGTGATATATTCAAGATATCTGATGACAGCAATGTGTTACACAGGCATACAAGAACGGCCATACTGGGTCACACCAAAGATTCGTTTCTCTTGAAACATGGTTTGGCCATAAAGAGTAGTGTAAGAACACATCAAACAAGTAGATACTCACCTCTCATTACTTCCTAAACTGGTTAGGGTTTCTGGGATTTAGCAAACTGCGATGGATTTTTCCTTCTTCTTTTTCCTTACTTGTTCAACCTCCTCTCAAAGCCACACAGACTTTTAATTCACAGTACCCTTTGGCAAGAGCGATGCTGCAGGTAGTAGTCTCCATTGCATGAGGAACCACCTTCTTTTATTTGCTTTCAGGCTGGCTCCTAACAGCTTCGCTTTGACGCCTCCTAGTTCTTGTAGGGGACAAGGCAGTCAGCAAGTTGATCTCTATCCACTTTCTCCTGTACAACTCTATCATTTCCTCTTGAATCATCTCTTTCCAGATTGAAGTGTCCATCACTCCTTTAGCAAAAGCCTTTCCCTACGTTTAATCATCCTGTCGCCCTTTTCTGACTAACAGTATACCACTAAGAACACGATTAGCAAATGTTCCTGTTAGAATTGCAACCAGAGGTCCCAGATGGTGCTCTCTACACGTTTGGGTTATGGCTTAAAGGGAACCCCCTTCTGCACAATTACAACCAAAAAGTTACAAAACAGACAGTAAGTAGGGACAAGATGCATTATATCAGTGGTTAAATATAGTGAATCATTGCACACTGATGGAAAAGTCTGAGGAAACTAATGAAAGTACAGAGATAAGGAGGGAGCAAAGCAGTATAAAAGCAGCAGTGTTTGTTTTTCACCCTTATTCTACATACACAAGAGGATGAAACTAGTCATGCCTTAACAAAACTCCTCATTTTTCTGTCAAGGCCAGTATCACTTCTGGTGTTTCAGTCACTGAACAATACTTTCTTTTTCCCCTCCGAGTTATTGTTTTATTATACTCCTTATAGACAACTCAAAAGCATACTTGCTGTGGCTTTAGGACTGATTAACAGACCTTACCCCAGATCCTAAGTCTGGAAAACACCCATCACGTTCTGATGTAGTTTTCTTTAAACATGTGTTTTTTGGTAACATCTGCAGTAAAACAAAGTTGACCCTCATTAAACTCCCTTTCAACCTTTGGTCTACACAGCTTCAAGGTAAGAACACAGGTCACTGTATCCATGCCACCCCTTAACTAGCATTAACTCTTTTTGATGATCTGGATTGTAAATGTCAACACCTGTAAACCACTGTTTGGGAATCAAATCTTGCCAGTAAGTGTATTCATGCAAACAGAACTGTGAGTTCATCCTACTTCTTCTGGGTAAAGCCAAGAAAAAGTAAAGCTCTTTCCTCCCACTTACCTAACACAAGAGAAATGGTACGATAACCTTTATTTCTTAATCATAGCGAGTCAACCTTGCATAAAAAAAATTAATAGCGCTATGGAATATTAGAAGCTTCTGGGTGACTTTAGGAAAATAACTGGAGAATTCCCCCCCCCCCCCAAAAAAAACCAAACAAAGTACCCTAACACCAAGTACACTTGTGTTTCCATGCTCACTTGTTTTTTTACAGGACAAGCTATTTCCTACACCTCATTTTTTTCTTAAAAAGCCCTTTTTAATAGTTGTGATAAAGACCACAATCAGAAAAGAGTAGCAATTTAAGAGAAGTACTGAAGTACATGCTTTTTAATGTAAAGTACCAGAATCAAAAGACTTATTTCTAATTTCCGTGGGAGAAAGTCTGCTGTTTTTCAGATCTGAATTAACACACACAGCTGAATAAGCTACAAAAAGAAAAAAAATTTTTTTTAAGGTTATATAAATAGATGAAAGATATGTTTATCTCTTTCGGAAGATTATTTTGATCTTGGCTTTGAAACGTGGACAGTTACACCCTCCATTTCAGGATGCTGGGGTCTTAAAAGGAATTTGTCATACAGTATTTGTGTTTTGTTGCTAGAGCTTTCATCGCCTGTTGGACTCATGCCAAAGTGGACCTATGCGCTTTATGGGCGATGAAGAGGTGTATACCTCCACCTTGGTTTAAGAGAAAATAGAGGATTATGAGTAATTAGCCAAAGAGTCATACTCCTAATGCCTGGAGTACAATGAACAGAATGACTAACCAAGTACATTGAAGGGACTTCGAAATCCCATTTGCAGCCTGATTTGCTGAGAAAGTCACAACCTATTGAAAGCTTTTCATTTCTGCAAGTGTTCTGTTACTACACACTGCTATATGCAATACTTAACCTCTCCCTTCTCTCCCAGGTGTTTGGTATCTGAAATTCTCCATACTACCTGTCTCCAGAGCACCGGACAATGCATGGCACCCACTCTTCTCATTTATAACTGATAAACTGCACTAAAAGACAGCAAAACCAGCAGCTTGCACAATTTTCCCATACTCTGTAAACATTCACTGTAATAGTACGTGACTCGGCCTGATGAGTCAGGCCCATCAGGCTCTTAGCCTGTTTGGCTGATATTCGGCCTCTGGAAAGCCTTGGACTCTCACTGATTTTGTTCAAATTAAAATAACTTAGTTTAACCATCCACACTCTATTTGACTAAAAGTAAAAAAATCAAACTTTTCGATCTCTAATTTTGTGCCAGCTGTCTGTAGACATAGGCTAACTAAAAACTGCTTTTTAAGGAACAGTTATTTTCAAAAGACTACAAGTTATCTGAGGAGAAAATAATATTCAAACTGTAAGAAGTAGTCTAAGAAGGTGGAAATCAACTTAGAGTTATGTATTTCAAGGGAATTTCAAGGATTCTTTTCCCCAATTCATTTAATTCAAACATCATTAAACAGCTTATCTCCAGATCCAAAAGCAGTGCTCAGACACCTAAGCAAAACACCGCTCTTCAGGAAACATACATTTAACTGCTGCCTAAATCAGAGGCACCAAACTTCACAAGTGCTCCACATTTTGTATATAAATGCATCTAAAAGCCCATTTCTCCATTTTCCCAGGAATACCTTGGTTCAGATGAGCACCTAACCCTCATGCAGGTCCCCAAAGCAAGCAGCCCTTTATCTATCTCCACCAAGGACTTGGTCCTTCAGCTGTTTCCAAACTAATTAAATCAGCCTCCCTGCAATGTGCAGCAGCAGATGCAAATGTATTATTTGCAGCAGTGCAGAATGTGCTCCCTTCAGTAAAAACCACAGAGGCTGAAGCATCCAACTCCTATCAGCTGCAGCTCAGACTCACCTCACTCATCCTCTTAGCAAGTCACCCTCATGCAGGTGCTCAGCAAACCCAGGTGAGCCCTTTGCTACCAGCCCTGCTGAAGCCCTTCCACTTAGTGCAAGGGGACAGAAGGACCTCTTGCACTGAGAGGTTTTGGGAGGATGAAAGCTGTGTTGAGGTTGTCTGGTTTAATAAAATGTACTGCCTCCAAGCTGGCCTTGCAGCACAGGACCCCATAACCAGCTGTTAGGACATGAAAAATTGACTGTGATTTAAAAGCTGATCTCTCTCAGCTATTGGAGGAGAAGGAGGGGAAAAAGGAAGAGGATATAAAATATTTAGCAAACCATCTGAGAAAAGAGAATATCTTGATGCACAAGGGGGAGCTCAGTGGCCCTTGAAACATATGGTTTGTGAGTTTTGCAGCATTTTGTTTTACCTTTGTAAGAAAATTAGGCACATGACCTACCTTGAAATCATGCAACTTCTGTTCAGCCAAGGGGCCACTCTTCAGAAGCATTAACTTGAAAAAAACCCTGCTTTCCTCAACAATTTAAAAAAGTATGCAGTATTTCCAACATCAAATATCTTTGGCAAAGCAGCAGTATAAAACAGTAAGAGGTCATCCTCCAGCCATGCATCCTGGATTGGCTCTTTCTCTGGCTTCAGCCCTCACTCACCCCCAAAGAAATTACCTGGCCATCAGAGATACAGTGGGCAGGTGGGAAGAGCTGCTTATAAAGCTGCTTCTTTCAGTCTGTCATGCTGAAGGCTATCTCTAATTAAAGTCTGGTATAGCTTGAGTTCAAGCAAAATCTAGCTTTCAGGAATCAGAGTGCTCGCTCTCTTTAAGAGCAAAATGCTGGTAGACTTAACTTGAAGGCCTGGCAAAGGGAGCTCTCATCACAGCAATGCTAATAGTATCAGATGAATGATAACCGTTTTCTGAACTTCCTCCCTTCCTAATCTAAAACAAATGTTGTTCTCTTTATGAACAGGACAAATAACGTGCTATTCTTGTTTTAGAACAGGACTATTGGCTATATTTTATGAAATTTTTGTCTTATCACAGAAAAAACAATTCAGATCTTTTCTTCATGAAATCAATTACAAATATAACTGCAAAAATTGTACCAAACAGCATACAACACAAATGTTTCTTCTCAAGAATGGCTCAGAGATGTTATACGACAGAATAAACAGGAAACTAGGTTCTTTAGCACAACCTCTTAAATAATTTATGCCAGCCAAAAGCACTTTGGCAGCCTGTTTTCAAACATGGGTCTTGTAGCAACCTAAAAAATATCCAACATTATGCATTGATATGTCTGCTTTCTCTTTTTCTCCAAACTTTGTCCAGTTCTCTAAATAAAGTAACTCACTTGTCTACTGCTACCACCCAAGTATGTCTGAGCATTCTGGTTGCTGTTCATAAAAAAACCACTGAGTTCAGGTATTGACTACAACATGACATTTTTTGTTTGACAATTTTTACAAAACATTGGGGGAAAAAACCCCACATTTATTCACAGGCTCAGGAGAATATTAAGTTCTTCATCTACCTTTGGTTCTTCCACTGACCTGCAGTTGTGGATGCTCTGTTCATGATTCAACAAAGTCCTCAAGCTGAGGATTTATTTTTAAGGTATTGCCAACAACTGAGTGAGTGCTTACAAGAGATTTCTCTGCATTTTTAATGAGATCGGTGTTTTGCATCAACCTCCCAGCCATCCCCCAAAGAACATTACCGAGAGGGCTTCCAGAAGCTCCAATTTTCTTTTCCTCTTTGATGTGTTTGGAGTTGTCATTGGTATTCGGTTTTGTGGATATACAGGCACACCTCAGAGGGACTGCAGGTTCAGTTCCAGGCCACCACAATAAAGTGAATATCACAATAAAGTGAGTTACATGACTTTTTTGGTTTCCCAGTGTATATAGAAGTTATGTTTACACTATACTGTAGTCCATTAAGTGTGCAGTAGCATTATGTCTAAAAAATCAATGTACATACCTTAATTGAAAAATACTTTATTGCTAAAAAATGCTGACCATCATCTGAGCCTTCAGCGAGTCATAATCTTTTTAGTGATGGAGGGTCTTGCCTCGATGTTGATGGCTGCTGACTGATCAGGGTGGTGGTTGCTGAAGGCTGGGGTGGCAGTGGCAAATTCTTAAAATAAGACAATAACGAAGTTTGCCGCATCCATTGACTCTTCCTTTCGCGAAGGATTTCTCTGTAGCATGTGATACTGTTTGATGGCATCTTACCCACAACAGAACTTCTTTCAAAACTGGAGTCAGTCCTCTCAAACTCTGCCACTGCTTTATCAACTAAGTTTATGTAATATTCTGAATCCTTTGTTGTCATTTCAACAATGTTCACAGTATCTTCACCAGGAGTAAATTCCATCTCAAGAAACCACGTTCTTTGCTCATCCATGAGAAGCAACTCCTCATCTGTTAGAGTTTTATCATGAGATTGCAGCAATTCAGTCACATCTTCAGGCTCCACTTCTAATTCTAGTTTTCTTGCTATTTCCACCACATCTGCAGGTACTTCCTCCAGTGAAGTCTCAAACCCCTCAAAGTCATCCATGAGGGCTGGCATCAGCTTATTCCAAACTCCTGTTAATGTTGATATTTTGATCTCCTCCCATGAATCACAAATGTTCTTAATGACATCTAGAATGGTGAATCCTTTCCAGAAGGTTTTCAATTTACTTTGCCGAGATCCATCAGAGGAATCACTATCTATGGCAGACCATAGCCTTACGAAATGTATTTCTAAATAATAAGACCTGAAAGTCGAAATTACTCCTTGATCCATGGGCTGCAGAATGGATACTGTGTTAGCAGGCATGAAAACAACATTAATCTTGTTGTACATCTCCATTGGAGCTCTTGGGTGACCAGGTGCGTTGTCAATGAGCAGTAATATTTTGAAAGGAATCTTTTTTTCTGAGCAGAAGGTCTCGACAGTGGGCTTAAAATGTTCAGTAAACCATGTTGTAAACAGATGTGCTGTGATCCAGGCTTTGTTGTTGCATTTATAGAGCACAGGAAGAGTAGATTTAGCATAATCCTTGAGGGCCCTAGGATTTTCGGAATGGTAAATGAGCATTGGCTTCAACTTAAAGTCACCAGCTGCTTTAGCCCCTAACAAGAGAGTCAGTCCTTTGAAGCTAGGCATTGACTTCTCCTCTCTGGCTATGAAAGTCCTAGATGGCATCTTCTTCCAATATAAGGCTGTTTCGTCTACATTGAAAATCCGTTGTTTAGTTTAGCCACCTTCATCAATTATCTTAGCTAGATCTTCCAGATAACTTGCTGCAGCTTCTACATCAGCACTTGCTGCTTCACCTTGCACTTTTATGTTATGGAGATGGCTTCTTTCCTTAAACCTCATGAACCAACCTTTGTTAGCTTCAGACTTTTCTTCCACAGCTTCCTCACCTCTCTCAGCCTTCATAGAATTAAGAGAGGTAGGGCCTTGCTCTGGATTACGCTTTGGCTTAGGGGGATGTCGTGGCTGGTTTGATCATCTATCCAGACCACTAAAACTTTCACCATATCAGCAATAAGGCTGCTTTGCTTTCTTAGCACTCCTGTGTTCACAAGAGTAGGACTTTTAATTTCCTTCAAGAACTTTTCCTTTGCATTCACGACTTGGCTAACTGGCACAAGAGGCCTGGCTTTCAGCCTGTCTCAGCTTCCAACACGCCTTCCTCACTGAGCTTGCTCATTTCTAGCTTTTGATATCAAGCGATGTGCGACTCTTCCTTTCACTTGAACACTTAGAGGCCATTGCAGGGTTATTAATTGGCCTAATTTCAATATTGTTGTGTCTCAGAGAATAGGGAGGCCTGAGGAGAGGGAGAGAGACGGGGGAACGGCCAGTCGGTGGAGCAGTCAGAACACACACAATATTTACTAAGTTCGCCGTCTTATATGGGCATGGCTCGTGGCGCCCCAAAACAATTACAATAGTAACATCACAGATCACCATAACAGATATAACAACAACGAAAAAGCTTGAAATAGTGTGAGGATTACCAAAATGTGACACAGAGACAAAGTGAGCACATGCTGTTGGAAAAATGGCGCCAATAGACTTGCTTGACGCATGGTTGCCACAAACCTTCAATTTGTAAAGACCACAATATCTGCGAAGCACAATAAAGCCAAGTGCAATACAACAAGGTATGCCTGTATGTGGTAACGGCCTCCTTAGCTGAGGGAAGTTCCCAAACTGAAGTTTACCAAACTTTAGCCAGATGTGAACAGATTCTTGGAATGTGGGACATGTGCTGCTTCTCATCTGAGAATATAGGGTGGAAACCTAGATCATAGCTTCAAAGGGTCAAGTGAAAGTGCACTGTCCTCTTGGGCTCCCACAGAACTAGGAAAAGCTGGCATTCCCATCTTTCAGTGTTTGTTCTATTGCAGAAGATGACAGTCTTGACTGGTAGCTTATGCCAGCCTCTCAGCCTCAGTGCACAGAGGAACCTGCCAGCATATACTGCTGCTTAGAAATATCACCTGGTCACCTAAACTCCAGTTCACTGTGAGCTACCTGAGCATCCCTTTTTCCCTGTCAAATACTGAGGTTTACATCTGTGCATATATATGTGATAGCACAGGCACGTGAGCTCATATTAATAAGAGTTTTTCATCCTTTCCCAACACAACATCTAAGCAGTCCTGCAATGAAAGCATTGAGATACGGTCTCCTTTTCCACATGAGGAAACTTGCAATCAGAAAAAAAGCACATGGGAGAAATCCAAGGTGCTTGGAAGCATGAAACGCATGAAAAGCTACCCCAGATAGCTTGGAAGCTACAGGAGTCTCCATTTTGCCTTCAGAGCTGAGCGCTGAAGTAGTTTGAGGCAAAGTTTAAAATCTTCTCTCAGCTCTGCTGACCCTCTGTTAATACGATCATTAGAGGGTGTTTAAAACTCAGCAGCAGCTGAAATTTCTTTATTCTTTGGATTAACATGTGTTAGCATTGACTGTTTCTTTACATGTCTACTGGCTCTGTACAATTTAATTATCTGATAATTCAGGATCAATATGAATCCACTCATGTATTGACTCAATTCATAAGAATTTGAAAAACATGTGCCATTCCTGTTTTAGTAGAAGGTCACAGTAGCTAGTGCTTGCACTAAGTCTCAGCTTGTTTGTTTTTATTTTTTTTAAATTTGCAATAAAAACACTGCAATTACACAGCTCTGCTTTTTCTCTCAGCTTTGTAATGGAGATTTGTTCAGAAATCTCAGAAACTAAAGTCTTTTCAGCAGTCTTTACACACACACACATCATGTCTCTGTCACTAAATTAAAACTTGGATCTCAGTTCTTCACCATAGCTACTTTGCTGATACTACCCAGTTTATCTTGATGTCTTATTATTTATAAAAGAGCAATGAACCCTGAATGAATGAAAAGCAAGCAGGATTTCATAATCCTGTTAAGACAACTTGGCAGGATACAATGGGGCGATTTCTTTAGAACTGTTCTATGACACATTCATATTCAGTTACAGTGAATTATACTGAAGGGCAAAAATCTGTGTAGAAGCACTCCAGTGTATATCTGAATACAAAAAAAAGGTCAACATACTGGTGTTACCACAACAAAGCTGGGTGGTGGTCCTTTGGGAGAGGTCCAGGCAGACAGCCTGCTGGATTAGCAGCTGGCCCAGCTGAGCACACATCTGGACACTCAGCTACTGACTGACACAAAACAGATTTCAGCAGACAAGAAAGGGGGACTGATGGGGTTAAAAAGACCCTTGCATATTTGATAGGAGCAGGCCAGTTTTTGTTGTGTTTTTCAACAGTCTGCTATGGAAACTGTGAATGAAAGAAATCAGTCAATCGGTTATAACATACAAATTAACTCATATAATTAAAGAACAAAATAAAATACTCAGTTGCCAGGGAGAGACTGTTTTTCACCACCAAAGCATGCCATTTCTGATCTCTCTGCCCTGACTCAGAAGAGAGATCTAGAAAACACATTCAAAAGAGGAGCCTGCAAGCTAAAATTCAGAACTCCACCAGATACTAGAAGTCCCGGATTGAGACGTCTTTTTTTTGGCCACGCTGCAATCCTTTTATTTGCTGGTGTAAACATCTCATATATGAGATGTCCACCTACCCTAATCCTGCTTTTACCCTTACCTGCTGAACCCCACCCAGAGATTTGCGTTAGCCAGAGCAGCATGTGGGCCCAAGACCTAACACATTTACTCAAGGTGTCTGGCTGTTTCGTGGCTATTCAGCACAATACGGTCAGGGAGAGCCTCACTCTCCCGAATTACAAACTGTTTGAACTTGTGGGAAGACTTGATGACAAAATTCTAACATTTAAACAAATAAAGGAGTCCTTTTTCTCTACGCTAAAATTCCCACCTGTCAAACAGTCAAAACTGATTTTTCCTTTGTTCAGTCCCTTGAAGCACCCGTCAGCTTAAACTCACCAGATACCAAACTCTAGCAGTTGCTCAGATGATTTGCCACTCTTACTTGACCTACATAGTATTTTGATCCCCAGAAATGAATCCTTGGAGCAAACCACAAAAGCTCCAGACAGCTTTAAGTGTTTGGGTAGTTGATCAGGAATATACTAATTTCTTTCTGTCAGTCAAAAAATTCCTCTATTAACACAGCAAAGATATATATGTTTGTGACTTAATCTCTGACGTTCAAATATAACCAACTGGTATATCATATAATAACGAAGATGGCTGGAAATGATTGTGAAATTGTTTTTATTTCACCAAAATGAATCATAATGAAAAGAAATGTTTTGTAGCAATTATACACACACACACACACACACACACACACACACACACACACACAGAGAAAGCTTTTTAAAATAGATATATGTACATATATATGCTTTTGTGATAAGTAGGTTTTTCAGTAGAAAAACCTCCAAACTGATACTGTAATAAAATCAGGAAAAATGTATTTTCAAAAATTGACTTTTAGTCAAAAAGAGACATTTTCATCTAAAGAGATGTCCCCAGGGCACAAATTTTCATCTGCTTTAGTAGCAGTTACTTAAAAAGCATCTCAGAAGTAGCTCTGGTAATTCATTAGCAAAACAGATATTACATTAAACTGTCAGATCTCTTGAATAAAAGAAAAATGTCTTCTTTTTTAAAGCCATATTTCCAGCTGGTGACAACTTGTACATCTAATCATATGTGCAGCATTTGAATCCAGCACAGGATATAAAATGAAACCCAAACAATCCAAATTGTTTGCTTTTACATACAGGAGTCTTTTAAAGTAATTTTGATTCATTTCATTCATAGAGAATTAATGTCATCATTTTTTCCATAATTAACATTCTGAGTAACCACCAAGAACAGAGTGGAATTCCAGTTTGCGTTCTGTACAATTTCTCAGATTACCTGGAATAATCTGTTCTCAAACAAATCAGAAGTTGGACAGCTGCATGATTCAGTGCTAATATTTTCTCTGTTTCAGTACAGCTACTGTGTCTTTGCTTCATTTAGAAAATTCCTCATTTCAGCCTTGCCTTTGGACAGCTCCAGCAGATACCTTTCGGGTTTACTTCCAGTCCTCATTAGAATGTCTCCCTTTATTAGATTTCATTTAGTCAGAAACTTTAACCAAATGACAATAAATCCATTTTTGTTTTAGACTTACTAAAAACAGAAACTAGTATCTAAAATTCCTCCTATTCTCACCATCTCATGTGCACATCTTTTCTGAGTGGCTTAATTCAAACCATAGCCCCAGTGGGTCTCACTTACAAATGAGATTTTTCAAAAGACCTGTTACATTGTCACTGTTTTCAGTCTAAACAAGAATCAAGTCTTTAGGGAATAAGTAAGAGGCAAAACTTACTCATTTCTTAAATCATTTTTACATTGAGAGTTTTTCCAGAAGGACTATCTACGCACCTACAAAGGCAGTAGGAACACCTTTTAAACAATAAATGATTTCTGATAGCTACCTAATTTGGAGGGTTTTCATGACTTTTTTTTTCCTATTCGTTCTTCCAACTCACAGAAAGTAATGTGAGAAAACAGCACACTAGGAATGGAGAGATGCTAGAATAAAATAAAAAAGGGTTACTGAAGCTCAGTACCCATGACTTTGTAATAGAAAAAAAACAGAAAAAAATGCTCCCAAAATAAAAAAAAACAGCTATGCCATGAATGCCAAAAAGGCAATCAAAAACTTATCTCATATACGTCACACCATAACATTGGGAAGCATGTTTTTCAGCAGCTCCTCAAAAATAAATGTCATGGTTGGTTATGGGCAAAAGCTAATGAACAAAATTAGCAGACTGTAAGGCTATCAGCCAAAAGAGTAGAATTTTAAATTTCTTTTTACTCAGTTGTGCCATATCCATTATGGATAAACTCATTTAATGCTTTTTATTGTATAATATATGCAGCTTGGAATTGTGCTTAAAATTGTTGCAAATTCTTAAGAAAAGACTCTAAGGAGCTCTCCAGAGGGGAATAGTAAAAGTTATCAGAAGTCTAGGAAACATAACTCTGTAAGGACAGATTAAAGGACTCCACATGCACATAGAAAGCATCTGTGAAGAAAGGTTGTCCCATCTAGCAAAGATGAATGAGACACAAGAGAATGCTTTCTATAAAAAGCAGACGAAATTCTATGAATTCTGGCTGAATATCTGTGGTGGGCAGTTTGAGAAATGCTGGCCTTAAATCACCAAGAGGGGAGTTTATAAGGTTGGGCTTTAGAAAACACTTCGGTTGATCCTGCCTTGGGGCAAAGGGAACAGATTAGGTGACCCCATGACAGCACCATATTTCCATAATTCAGTGCCATACTGATGTTTAGCCACAGTCTGAGAAGAGAATAAAACAGAGTAATATTTACCTTAAAAATATTGTAGTGGCAGGCTGGGCAGTTTCATAATTATATAGACAAAACTCCCCCAAAAGATGCAGCTACATCAGCATAGTCTATTCTTCCTGTACAGGATGAATCTGAAGCCATACAAGCACTTCTGTAGCAATAAAATCACATCCACGTTAGAGGATGAAGTTTCTACTACTTTAACTATATCAAGATAGTTAAAATGAAACCTTTAACCCAGACTCACCTCCCTGAACTAGACTACCGAGCCTACAGACTTGTGTCCCCGCTTCACTTCCCACACCCAGCCGTGCACATGATGTTTACGACTGGTTGGTATTTACATTTAAATACCCAAAAGCTCCCCAACATCTAAGGTACCTTTCTTGCTTTTAAATCTTATGCTATCCATGACAATTTGCACTACTAACTCATGGCTTAGGCCCCTTAGAAACTGCTCCCACATTTTAGAGAGCCTTGCCTGCTACCAAGCAGTTGTATTTAGTCATGCCCAGACTATGGTCAGGCCATTGTGATAAGCTGGAATCGATACTTCTGAAAGAGCAATGAGACTCAATTGCCTCAGGAAAAGCTGGGTCTCCATACACATGCATCTTATTATGCCTTGGATAGCAAAGAGCCTGAGTGGAGAGAGACATGAAATGGAGGAAACAGGAGACCTTTAGATGAAGTTAATGGGGACAGTTGGCAGATTAGCTAAGGAGCACTGGACAATAGCTTCAGGGCAGTATGGCCAGCGTAGATTTAGGAGAGACAAGACTAGGGCTGCTGTGGGTAGTCATGAAATGGCTGAGTGTCTAAACGGGGGTGGGGGGGTGTAAGGCCTGGGTTTGGGATGGGGGGAGCATTAACAAGACCGGAAAGGTCCAGGACAGGACCTGCTTGCACCTCAAAACATCCACCTGGACAAGACTATTGCACTACGACGCTGAACAAACAGAGGGGAGAGGCCTGGGAGGACACCACACTTCTACCCACACACTGGGCTGTGCAGGTACAATCTACCTCCAAAAGTTCAGCTGCTGCTCAGGACCTCTAATTTTGTCTGGGACAGGCTTGCACCCCATCATGTAACCAGTACCTTGAGCTGTGCTCGTGTTCACACCACTGTAAGCAGCTGGGCCACTGGCTTCTTTCAGAGCATGTCTAGGCTACCAAGTGACATCAGCCAGGACTTTGCCTCCAGGCCCTTGGGAAGATTATTTCTGCCCTTTGCAAACACACCAGAACTGGAGACCCCAAACTGTGCTGCTGGCACCTCCCTCCCATGCAGCTTGTATTTCTAGGGTGCCAATGGCTCCATATGACTCATACCTGAACCACTGTTCTTCCCATCCCTGTGAGAAAATTTCACCATACTTTTCCCTTGTCAGCAGAAGTACGCCACGAATGTGATGGTGGCTATGGTAACCCATCTTTCTTCTGTAAATATCTGTGCTAAATTCACCAGGTCTGTCTGTGGCACTCACCTGACTCCAGGGCAGCAGTGAAAGTCGTTAGACCTGTCTGCTTTGCTCTCAGGGCCATGCTTACTAGAAGCTAACAAAAATACAGGTTTTTCCTTTTTTCATCTCCATTAATTTCATCTTTCATCTTTCTTTAATCTGGCAACCTTTGGGACAGGCTGCAAAAACTAGCACAATCTGTTACTACTAACATTCAGAAATGACAAGGGACAGTCACTGGATAGGAGATGGCCAAAGACATCGAGAAGACAAAAAAAAGAAGGTACCTTTTGGGAGTGGGGATGGAAGGGGTTAGGACCAGAGAGCACCACGCGCTACAGCGTATCTACAACTCTGGTGAAAAAGGACAAGTCAACACCAACAGAAGTGGGACATCTGGTAGCTGTTCACTGCTTGTCATGTTCTGCCATTGCAAAAGAAAACAAAAGGCAGGGTTAGGAAAAGCACAGTATTAAGACAAAACAGCCTGCTTCTGCTTCCCTGCCGCACGCAAACAGCAACTGAGCTTTTCGGTGCCTGCAGTGTGCAGAGTGATGTGTGGGGATTAAAAAGGATATACAAGCATCCTGCTGGTGTCCAGACTACCGAGATGCCTCCTGGGCCCTCATGCCATGGCAGAGGCTGACCCACCACTGGCAGGCTGGTGTCCCCTCCACCTGTGGGCTGAGGCTCTCCCTTGTCCCAGGCGCAGGCAGGCATGCTGAGGCAGCTGACTCTTCCGAGAAAGGCTCTGTGCCTTCCTGGGTGTACAACAAGTGGAGAAAATGCTGTGCTTTACATGTTGTCACACAGGAATCCCGTTAGATGATCATGCGTCAGAGAGTTGAGTCCATGTCTGCTGTCAGTATCACAAGATCTCTCTCTTTTTTTTTTTTTTTTTTACTGAAATTCATTGCATAGATGAGTGGCCTAAAATCCAAATTTATAATCAACTCAAAACTGTAAAATACTATCTGATAAGGAAAAAGCCTTTTTAGCAATGTTAACACCAACCATTAAACTCAGCTGTCGTATTTACACCCACTGTTACTTGTTCCAATTTATATGACTACAACAGCCAGACTGGATTATTCACTTAATGGATAAGCATAAATCCTCTCACCTTCCAAAATATAAATATCTATGACCCTCTCACACAATGCATCTTGGGCAGTAATCTTTGAAAAGATAAACAATTGAGTAAAAGGTATTAAATATTTGAAGCCTCTCATTCCAAAACTACTTACATAGGTGATGAGTTCCTTGATTAAACCCTAGAAACAACCCTTAAATCTCTAAAGCAGGTATTAAACCTCATTTTACACAGAAATAAGACTATTATCTTCCACTATGGTGGGCTGAACTGAGCTCAAATGTGCCTTCTCCAGCAAAACAACTCTTTTGCTAAAGAACAAGGATTCTTTGCAGATGGCTAAGAAAATGCAGAGGCATAATCACAATATTGTTCTGAATAACCATAGACTGTCCTTTGGCCTATTGTGGATGGAACTAGCCAGCGAGAGCTACTCATAAACTAAGACAGTTTTTCTCTTCATAGATTCACATATTCCTTGCAAATTGCCATTTATTTGGGGGTTATACTTCACCTTATGAAAATATTCAGGCAGGTTGCTTGTTGTGTGGTTGTCTTCCTCCTCCTCTTTTTTAGCCCATCTTTTCTGTGGTACTTGTAACACTTGGGCAGCTTCTCTCTGCTCAAAATGCAAGAATAGCTAGGTTTATACAGTCAGTATTGACCTGTACGTGTCTCTCTCCCTCTGTATACATAGTTTGTTTGTTTCACAGGAATTTACCCGCTGTACATCTCTTTATTTAGTTGTAATATCACTTAAAGTGATTTTTAGTGGTCTTGCGGATCCAAAAAAAACCCCGACCCCAAAATCCACTCAATGAAACAAAATGCACTCAGTTCCAATCTTTGATGGAAAGAGGAGAAACTGAATGAGAACGCGTAGGATTTCAACGATGGCTCACATCACTTTTCTGATTTTACATTATTTTCACAATTTACACAGAAAACAGATCCAGCTCAGTTAGACACCTCAAGCACAAACTCGTAAGGCTGAGAAAAAGTCACTATGACTTCTAAAAGGCACATAATGATTTTATGAAATGTTTTAATGAAGAAGATACCAAAGTAAGCCTAAACAAACTCTCAGAATTATGGCTCTGCTACGACTTCAAAGGAAGTTCCACGGTTTAGTTAGAATGTTTTTATAACAGAGTTTCAAATTAATAGGTGCATCCATCTCAGATAAGTCCTCCATAACAAGGCTAAGTTATCAGAAGATGTTATTTAAAAAAAACCCCTCTTATAGTATTGAAAGAATATTTAAGTTACCGAAACAAAACATTAAATGCTAAATTTCCTTTCCCCCCTTGAGCTATTTACATTTATTCTTCTGACATGAAAGACAGACCATTTTAAAGTATTGTTTGTAATAGTGGGAGCACCAGAACATTCACTTTTTGACAGGAATTTGTGTAGCCTACACTTGCTGCTTGATCCAGAAAAAACATTCACCAATGGAAATCTTGATTGTTGCTGGGTTTGATCAGAACTCTAACATCTATTTTTTAATAAATGTTTGAGCGTTCAGGTTTTGTTCCCTTCAGTGTTCACTAAAATCAAATTTTAAGAGCTCTTTCTTGAATCACTAGTAAGCTTAATAAGGCATGCTGCTTTAAGAAAACAAAGTTTCTCACCAGAGATCACGAAGGGTAGCAACTTATCAAACCAGTAAGCAAACCAATTACATTCTTGGGAGCAATTGCTTTATGTGAATGTAATGAGGAATAACCCCCCCCCCCCACACACACACACACCAACTAAACAAAAAAAGGCTGCACCTTGAATCACAGACATCGTTGGGCAAAAGTTGCAGAAGCCTGAAGGGAAAAGTTAAATAACTTCTAAACTTTCTTAACCTTTCAGATCTTACAGCTTTCCCTAACATCTACACTTCCCACAGCCTGATCCAAAAGTCCATTTGACTGGGGGGGAATTCAATGGGGGGAAAAAAAATTACAGTTTGTATATGTTTTGGCTCAGACTCTATGAAAAGAAAACATGAGAGGATTAATAGCATAACCTGTGTATAAAGCTTTCAGAATAATAGATTTATGAACAAAATTTAACTCCAAAACATGCCAGTAGAAGCAGTCTTGATATGTCATGCTTCTGGCCCTTAAATTTGATTTCAGAGGTAGCATGTCTTTCTGAAAAGAATACAAAACTGACATCTCCATCATACCGCGGTAATTAATTACCTCTTTTTGAGATTTGTGGGTGGCAACTGTCACACTAACGTTTTTACAGACACGCTCAGCAGAGTTTCAGAAGTGTCTCCCTGCCGATCGGACAATGCTGATAGGAAGCAGCGACACGAGAGCTGTATTCAACTTTCCAGCTTTATGCTCTTACTAAAGCACTCATGGATTCCCTGTATTGCCAGGTGGCACAGCTGAGGCTTGTGCTGTTAGACAGGTACTCTCATCCCCGAGGTCTCAGCAGCACAGCATAATTCCCTTTTTGAAAGGCATTCATAGCTGCTCTTCATTATGTAACTTTCTTTTTGGCAATATTCAAACAGAAATTGTTGAAATGATACCACATGCGAAGCGGTATGTAGCCTTCTGATTGTTTCCCAGGCCTCTGCCATCCTAAAGTGTTGCCAGAATGATTTTGCATACTTGCCCAGGCTTTTGCTAAAAATATTGAATAGCTTTGGATGAGAAGAAAGAAAAAAAAAAAAAACAACACATGTAAGGACATTGAGTAGATATATTCGATCAGGGCAATGCCGGGTTGTAATTTATTTAGCATCATCTGCATCAATCAATACAAAGCTAAACTGGTAAGTCTGTTAGAATGCTGTGAGGGGGAGAGCGGAGTATGTCAAATGTCTTAGAAATTCAAAATTATTATACCGAGTTCTACAGCATCTACATTTTAAATTTTGCCTTCAGAAGCATATGAACTTGGCTATGTAAGAAACTTATTTTCACAAAATTATAGTGGCTTACATTAATATGGACAACGGTTAATAGTGAATTGATTATTTTTCTCATCAGTTTGTTTAGAATCATTACTTGACTATAGTTTAACACACTGCTAAGTTATTTGCTTTTTCAAGTTAAAAATTTATCTCACAAGCTTTTCCTGGAAAACTTGGACTGAATGTGTCATAAATAAATAGAATCAGACAGAACCACTTCAAAAAAATAGACTTTTAAAAAAATTTACAATTGAAAAATTAATCAAGCTTATAGAATTTCTTAGAAGTTATTAGTGGATTTCTCTTTTTAAAAGAAACCTCTTGCAAGTCATTCTATACATATTTGGACTGAGAAATTCTTGCAAGAAATGTAGTTTACAGAACTCCTGTGTAAAATTTGTCAGCGTAAGCATCTCTTTCTTATTCATTACCATGGTGATTTTACTTGTTGTAAGGCATTAAAAAACTCTAAAGAAAAGTTAAATACTGGCCTACACAAGGACTCATCTTGACATTTTTTAAGAGATTCTTTCGCAGCTATTCTGTCCATCAAGACAGTTTTCATCTGCAAATTCATGGATTGCCTCAGAACTATAAAGAAAGAGCTAATAAAAATGGCATATGTAGTTACAATAGGAATCTGCCGGTGTATGTACATGGTTTCTGTACTGAAAAGGCAAGTTACACAAAGTGTCCTTTGCAGGTGCAGTGATTTGGTTCTTTGTTTCCAGTCTTTGGTCAACTGATGAATCTTTTTAATCTGCCTCTCTTCAGTGCACAGTGGTGAAAACCAGAACAGGAGATTCCTGTGTTCCTCAAAGCAACTGTTTTATACCTTCAGGCTCTTCATGTTCTTCAGCTTTCTGAAAAAGAGGCTCAGTCCTCTGCTTATTCCACAGAAACTCTCCTGTTCATTTAAAGCCTTTGATTTCCTACAGCTCTCACTTTCTCAACCAACAAACAGGTTTGGGGGTCCACAGAGAAACTCCTGAAAACTTTTTCAGTTGAAAATAAAGACAACTAAACATGCATTCTTGAAAGTGAGGAAGGCGCAAAAGGAAACCCGTTTCGGTACAAGGCGTGCTACCAGATGCGTCACAGGAATTCTGCTTTCCCAGTAAAGGCCATCTACACAAGGTACAGATAAGAAAAAGACCATAGTAACCATGGCTCTACATGAATGCCAGAAGTCTAAGACATTAGGTGGGGGAACTGGAATGACTAACTTGCAATGAGGATATCAACATAATTATCATACTGGAAACTTAATGAAAGACAGTAGATGGGACATTGTAATACCAGGGATATCAAGTATATAGAAAAGACTGAAAATGCAGATGTAGTGCTATGGGTAAAGGTCACATGGATCAGATGGGATAAGAATCCTGTTTGTGCCAGTGAGCAACATGGAATCCCTATGGGCTGAAATGTCTGGTCCAGATAAAGCACTGGGTGTGTATTATTAACAGACCCTCCAGGATACTACACTGATAGTGATGTGTTAAGAGAGACTAGAGAAGCTGTATGGCAGAAAATGGAATGGTAACGAGTTAATTCAATCACCCCCAATTCATAGACCAGACAAACATCACCACTGGGTAAGCTGTCACAGGATCATTTTTAAACCAAATCAACATATTATGTTACATATCCTAGCTGCTGCATTGAACTCATGGCACAAGCCCACTTGGGTCTTCAGATTATTAGGGAAGGTGTTAAATTCACACACGCATTCCACGTGGGCCTTTACCAGTTGGCCAAGATTCCTGAAGCCTACCGACCATGCTGCCAGAGCAAACTCCGTGGCAAGAGCGCTCTTCCATTGAGCACTCTTTCAGCCACCTATGGGCAACATTAGCTGAATGGAACTGCAGAATAAGTAATCTCTTAACAGATCAGTATGTGTTTGAATGCCTTCAAACCGAGGCAGTTATACTACAAATATGCCTCTCTCTGGAAAGAGTATAGACCCTTGTGAATGGTTGGTAGATGTAAAGGTTGGTCTCCGCTCCTCTTCCCGCTTTTGTCTCAGGCCCCATTTCAAGATTAATGCCTATGCTAGGCCCAAGCACCCTTCAAACAAGCTAACACCACAACAATCTCTAAAACAGGCTACAGACCTCTTCTAAAAACATCTCACTCCCATCTCCTGCTCCACCCACACAGTTACCAGCTTCACACATTTGCTTTTACCTTTGCAAATGCTCTGTTCTACTGTGAGTTGACATTGACATTATGGTGGACCTCGTCTGGAATATGTTCCAAGTACGATAGTCTTTTCGGGCCCCACCAGAATCTGAAGTGTGTCTGTGTGTTCTCTTAGATTCTTGTCAAGGCTCATACTGAGCCTTTAAAAGTCACTAATTGTATACCTTTTACTTCATACTAAGCTTGAACATCTTTAGAAGCTCCTAAATCAACCCTCAGGCTTGACCATGGTAAAGAAATGTTGAATATTCAAGAAACTTTGTTGGTAAAAAGTCTTTCCATTTGATGCACTTTTCTCTTCACAATCATATTTCAGAGAGAACTATAATAAAGATGTGTGATAAGAATTGACTGGATTGTTTGGTCTAGAAAGGAAAATAATGAAAACAGTCATAAAATTCCAATTTCACATAAGCTTATCATGCTCATAACGGTTATCAGGTTTGAGGATGTCAAAAACAGCCCTCTTTGGAACAATAAAAAAATTGGAAGAACTTTTTAGTGGCTATAACTAAGCACTGGAACAGCCACCAAGGGAAGGTGTAGTTTCCCATCATGTGGGGAACAAAAGGAACCGTATATAGAACCTATCAGGGCTGATCTAATCAGTCTTGAATCTGTCTCAGATCTGCAGGGCAGACTTGAGGTCTCTTCCAGTTCTACTTTTTTTTTTTTTTTTTTTTTTTTTTTAATTTCTGTATTTCTGGTATGATTTAAAAAAAATAGACTTCAGGGATTCCCCATCTTCCATTCTTTTCTTACTGTTCATCTATTTTATATGATGGGTATTCAAATAGCTAAGGGATAAGAAATGCTCGAAAACCTAAAGACTGGTTCTTTCTACACCGTTTTAAGGAGCTATAATATCCTATGATACAAGATAATCACCTGAATACAAAGCTATCAAATGCTACCAAATACATACATAGAGGCAACTGTTTGATATTTTCTATTCAAAAAAATAGGTTTTTCAGGAGAAAATTTCCTTTTAACTTAAGTAACTGTTTATGAAAGCTCCCATAGAAAAAAAGATTGTTGATAGCTAAGCACATAGTGATTGTTTTCTTTTAAAACTGAAATGGGAAGAATTCCAGCCCTAAAAGCCTCTGCAATACTGCCTAGATGTTGTTAGAGGGATGCCAGCGTACAAGCTAGCCAAGAGGTGCATTCATTAGGCACTTTGTAAGAAGCGACTGAGAGCTTTGGTGATTGAAGCTGCAGTTCTCCATGGGGAAAAAATGGAAAGATAGACGCAAGCAAAATATAACTTCTGTGAGGCAGGTTAGTAGCATTCTTTTGCAGAAGTGATTAAAGAATGGAAAGTGAGTTTACATTTTTCACAGCATATTCATTGATCTTCCAAGCATTTCTGCTAAGCCTTTTAAGTCTAAACAAGTCTTGTCGGCTCTTGATATAATGTTTTTTTTAAACTTTGTTATAAAACAAAGGCTCATAAGATTAATACTACTATTTTCAGATTTTCATGACTTACACTTGACCACTGTTCTTCAGTAGAGAATGTTTTTTAATGCTCTCTTGAAAAGTTGGTAACATTTTGAACCACCTCAGCACATTTGCCAAAGAAATTATAGCTGTACTGGTTTCTAGCTATTGCCTTGCTTGTTTCAAAGCTTCCAATCCACAGGGACAGAATAGATGAAAGAAAATAAATAGATGAAGACTTAGGAAGCCATATATATTTGGAGAAGTGAGCAAGCAGTAGTATGCAAGTAGGGGATGCAAAGAAAACGTCACATGAATGTCACAATGCAGAGCACAGTGGTATCTGAACAGCACAACATTTCTTTTTCTTACATTGCAAATAATTGCATAATTTTTTTTTCTTGAAATGTATTTCATATTATTCAATTTTAGCACTCATTTTTTTTTTCCACCAGCTATGTAATCAATCACCAAGGCTATCATTTTTAAATCTAATTACTATGAGTCATGTCATAATTAACTAGAAACAGTTGCCAAAAAATTTATCAGTGTGGCAGCATTATGATGTTGCTCTGCTTGGCCTGATTAGCTGATTTAATTATCCTATTATACTCCTCCTGGTAATTCTTCAGCAGTGATTTAGCCTGGACAAAGTGCTGCATTAACGGTGAGATATTGCCTCTGGTACCTGAAGTGGTCAGCTGCAAGGCGCTAAGCCAGAACTCCAGTGAGAAAAACAGAAATGGACAGGGAAGACAAAACAGTGCCTCTGCAAAGCCAAGAGCACGAGATATCTATGGCCACACTGCAAGCAGTGATAAGCCAAAAAAAGACTTGGTGCTAAATTCCAAGTCATTAACAAAGATGCTCTCGCAGGAAAGTCACATCTCAATGCTAGACCTCAAAAATCAGTTACAGAGCCCCAGCACCCCCCCAAAAACCCCACCCTTAGTACTCTGACTCCTTTCTACTGCATGCTTGTTTTTCACAGGTGCAGTCACAAAAACGTAACTGGTTACTCTTCTGTTGATTTTAGGAGCAAAATACAATTGTGATACATCACAGTTGAAGATACCACTATTACTTCTCTTAGTAACATACATCCAGAATTTCACCAAGTGCAATAACTTCTGGCAAATCAGAATTTTTATCTTCATCACTGAGGATACAATAAATATTTATGTGCCACAGCTACATTTTTGTAATCCCAGATGTGAATCCATTCCTACGATGGTTACATGCCAGCTCTTGGAATGCTAATTCTCCCTCTAATCAGGAGTTCTTTAGGTTCAATTATCAAAGTAAAAACTGTTGGGGATAAACACTGTAAATATAGAAAGTTAGGTACCTTTTAGAAAATTGCCTCAAGAGCTAAAAAGAAGGGGAAACTAAAACTTTCTAAGTTCCACCATCTGCATACCTATCCCTATACATTTATTATATTTCTATGCATTTTTGTATACATGTACATATATACACACATAAGAAAATGCATAGGAATATAATATGCACACACACGTGTACACATATACACACACAAAAAAGAGAACAAGAACTGCCAACAGAACAAGAAATATTTCAAACTGACTGATCTACAAGACTTTGAGGCTCATCCATCTGAACAATTAAGGGAAGATCTATTATTCTGTGAATTCACTAATGCAGAGCCTAAATTTCTGTCTCTTTAATGTAAAGTTCCGTTTGTTACGTCTGGTGATTAAAATTTGCATGTACTCTATGGCATGCAACGAGCAGCATTCTGCACGCTGCTGAGTACCCAGAATGACCTTCAGTTATGTGCTCACATAACGTAGGTGAACTTTTGTATTTCATGGCTAAAAAAATACAGGAAAGAACATAACACATGGAGTATGGGGGATGGAGATTTCATGGAAGAGACAAAGGACAAAAAAGATGGAAAAGGCAGATAAAAAAGCAAAGATAAAGAGAAAAGACAGGGTGGAAGAGAAGCAGGTGGAAGGTATGAACTAAATAGAGGGTAGACAAGCTGTTAAGTAAAGAGGCAGAAATAGGAGATAAAACTAGGTAGAAAATAATAGAGGAACCCTAGAAAAAAAGGGAGAGAGAAACTCTATTAAAATCATCTGCTGTCAAATGCTACCTCTAAAAGAAGGAATACTTGAAATCAAGAGTAGTTCAATGTATCTGAGGCTTACCACAAGGAGATTTTCCGAGGCTCTTAATTGCAAGGCTCAAAATTAAGGCGATTTCAAAGCTTTCTTTAAAAATTCAAGCTGTTGACAAAATACTATACACCAAGCCATGGTACACAGAATCCCTGCACGAAGTCATCCCATACTTCCGTGGAAAAAGAAAACAAAGTTCACTTCCATAGAGAAGAATAGGTAGCACATTACAAGTGAGTGTGTATGAGCAGTATGGAGAACACAGGCGAAGATCTTCCGACTATGGAAGGTACATGGGAAGGACAAGAGGAGGAAAATCTAAGATTTTTGCAAAACAGAGAAAAAGTATATTCTCATTTGGCAGAAAGTTCTGCTGCACTAGGAAAGTGGTGTCACCATATTCCACCTCACTCCCTCACTCCCCCCATCAGAGAGCTCTGCAACATGATCAGGAAATCCCTCCTATCCCCCAACATCATTCTCCAGTAAACCTGGAATAATTACCTGGATAACGCTCTGTAGAATTTGCACACAACTCCTAAAGATTTGAAAAGTAGCTATTGACATTTTATTTGGTAGGGAACAAACCTGAAGCTACAGAGAAGACAAAGGCAGGCATGCTCCCCACACAGCAGAATCACCTTGCTCTCTCGGTATTCCCTTTCGCCGCCAGGGTAAGGCCAAAGGGCTTGTGGTTGTTTTACTAGAGAAATGGTAGCATTACTTTACCAAGCACTGTCAGCTATGGGACTCTCCAGCCCTTATGTATATGATTCTAGCTTTTTATATCCCAATCCGTAAGTGTATATCAACACTGCACACTTATTAGAATAAATTCGCAGATATCATTTTAGGAAGTTCAACAATATTTTTTTTTAACCTATCAGTACAATGCTTCCTTTGTGACCTAAATTGTCTGTAAGCATTTCCATTGAGAAAGGGTTGAAATTAGTTTAAAATATGCAATTATTTTCCCTTCTATAGCATAGAAAACATCAGCCATTTTTCAGCAGCACCACATTTTTGAAGATTAAAGGGCATAACTGAGGAAACTCCAGTATTAGAGAGAGTTTATCAGACACAAAGTAATTAAGGGAAAAATACGCACATAAGTTTCAGCAGAATATATGATGCTGGCAAGTCAATGAAGTCAAATGGCCAAATAGGACATGACACATTCATTTCCTTGGTAATAGTAAAATGCTTTAAGGTGATGAGTAGCTGCTTTTTCTTAACAAATTATACTAGCCAACTGAATGTAATTCAGTGCATTTCAAAACATGCCAGAATGATTATGCAATTGCATCACAGCAGCCTGTTTGCCAGTTTTCTCTTTGCAATGGAAAGAAAAAACCTGCCCTTAAAACAAAACACTGTGGGCACATTTAAGTTCCTGAAACACATTTAGCTGCCACAGCAGAAGTGGCCTCATTCCCTCTCTGTGCTCTAATAGCTGTTATAGCAACATATGCCTCCTTGTCAGAGCGCTCACACCAGTAAGCATATACTTAAACCGTTTCAAGCATTCTCTTGCACACACAGTTTTCTTTCTGCCTCATTTTGCTTACATAAAGTTAGGCCATGGGTAAGTGTCTCTGGAAAGCCTGCCTGTGCTTGTATTTTTCAACAGGTTTAGACTGCTTCTTGTACCTGTAAAGACCATAAAAACATCAGTGGTCCGTACAGGCATCAGAGGCATCACACAGATTTTGAATGGCACTGAATAGAGCTGTCATCAGCTAGGAGCCAGGAATTAAGGCAACTCTGCATATTGGTGCTTCTGGAACATGCCCTAGGGCAGTAGCACACACTTTCTACATATTATGCCTGAAAGCTCACATACTGCATACATAAATTCAGGAGTCTGCTTCAGGAACCAAAAAGTTTAGTGTGTTACATTCACTGTTGCAGGAATAGCAAATCTACTAATTTTTCTGGATGTGCCCTACGATCAAGAATGAGGAACTTGAATGTTTAAGCCTGTTGCCACTAGAAACTCAGTCTGGGCAAAGACACGAGGCTCCTACTGAGAAGGGGATGAAGTCCAGGCCCTTTTGCTCAGAACTTGCCTTAATGCCAAGCTCGAGACTGCAGAACAACAGCGAGACTCAGAATTTCAGATAACAGATAACTCATCTTTTTTGATTTTATTACTTTGCTAGGTGCAGGTCACATTTCTTCCCAACAGTTCGCACCAGTCTCCTCTCATTTTCAACACCTCACCCAAATCAAGTTGCCACAGGCAACATGCTCTGCAGCCAACTCATTTGCATTTTGAATAAAAAACCCTATAGATTGCAATGTTAGGCTGCTATACTGTTGCACGACCATGTTTATTTACATTCACTGAAAGGGTGCGCCGATATGAAGGTAAGATGCAGATGCTCTTTTTCATACTGAAAAAGGAGTTAGAAGAGTAACTGGCTTTTCAGTTGAGTTAATTTCCAAATGTCAGGAGAAAAAAAAAGTTGAGCTTCAAATGTTTTGTGGTTTTAACTTATTTTTAAAACATTTTTTTTTTAAAGACTGAAATAGACTTCCAAATGAAACCCTTCATGACTATAAACATGCGGGTGTTCTTACGTTTTTCTTTTATTAATTTGGTGAAATTAAAACCTTAATCATTGATTGTCAAAAACTGGCATTTTTGGGCAATTTCTATATTCCATTTTTAACACCCCTCCTTTCACATCCTCAAATTTTGTTAAATCCAAGTAGTTCACAATCTGTCAAACTCTGTAAAAAGGCTGGAGTGCTGAAGGTAAAGAGCAAGTGATCTTTATGCCATCCAAAAACCAATCTCTAAAATATATAGTTCTATCTAACTCCTTAAAACCAGTAGATTTACTTTGTAAAACACAGACGCCACCAGTTCTTCATTAAATAAAAATCTTACTTTCTTCTGCCCTTGCTGGAGATCTCTATTACATCTTCTAGGAGAAAACTAGGCAAATAGTTTTTTCATTTTTTACTCCCACTCTCTCTTCCCTTATACATGAAGGGGTGTTGCCATTATATGCTGCCCTCTAATCTCTTGTTAACGATCACTTAGTCCAAAAATTTAGTATGTGATCTCTCCTTCTTGGAGTTCTCAAAAAAAGCTATAACCATAAGCAGTTTGGAAGTGACCACTTTTAGCTCTGAATTACACCAAATATCTTACAGAGTGCACCCAGAACTTGTACACTACTGCAAAGACAGGCCTCGTTTACATCACGCTTACTGCTCATGTTAGTGCCTGAAGGACTGAATCCATCTGTACCATCTCAGATGGAACAAGCAGTAAAAAGGATGTTAGCTCACTTGCCTTGCACTTTCCATTAACTTGCTGTTAGATTCAGAAGGGCTAAGAAAAGCATAGTATCGGTTGATACTGAGTGTTACTAATTCTGCACAAATCTGAAAAACACACAAAAGAAACTTTACACCTCAAGGATTACAGACAGAAACCAGAACTAGATTAACTGGTGTGAAGCAAAACAGAATTTTAAAAAGAAACGAAGTAGCTGATACCTTGCTGAAGAACAGTTACTTCTCCACGACTTAAACTAGTCACATCAACACTGGATCTCTTTCTAAAAGCTCTATTCTAACTGAGCCAAAAGTTAGAAGTCTGACCTATAGAGCACTTTGAGACAACACGGCCAGATAATTGCAACGGTTTCCAGCAGGCCTAACCTCAGCTTCCTGCCTGGCCTATTGTAAGGTACCTCACATCAAAGCTTGCCTTTAATTCTTTGCTGGGTGGGAACATGACACAGAGTCTTTCTTCAGTAAGATTTATCTTCTTGAAATCAGCCCTTTAAAAATAGAGAAGAAAAAAAAAAAATCAACATACAGATTAAGTTCGTATCAGGAAGAACGGAGTATACAAGAATTTTTCATATTCCAGAAACTTTTAAACCTTAACTTTCTACGGCAATGAAGGATTCAATATTTTATAGTTCTTGTCAGTGATATAGCCTGCTAAAATCACCTACTGATCACTCAGTTGAGATAGAAGTTGTTTACCTGTTCTCTAATCTAAATTAACATCAAATGAAAATAGAAATGCATTTACAGAAGACTTGCAATTAAACCCCACCCCCCAATTCTGTTCCCCCCCCCACCTATTTGCATGGGTAAAAATAGCAACTTTAGACACAGCAGAAAATTACTTTTTGGAAAGCAGAACAAGTACACACACAAACTCAAAACATATTCATTCTAAGTGATGGGAAGAGGATCAAAAATAATAGCCGAGAGCAAATTGCTTCCCAACCACAGAAGAGTTGCTGTAAGCTGACAGCATTCTTTCTGACACTGCTTAGAGATACCAAGTAGAAGTGTGGCATGTAACACCATTCTGAGAACTCATTGGCTTTCACAGCATATGTAAAGGCAGATTTTTGTCCATCATTTTATATGGGAAAATACCTTTTTTTCCTTAAAATTTGATTCCTAGAAAAATATTCTCGGCTGGTTTGGCTGATACATCTGCAGTCACTTGCCTCTAACATGCATTTAGTTAACTATTTCAAAGCAAGTACAATGGAAGAGCTGGTTTCAGTTGAATTTAACACCTTTGAAAAAAGCTGTTTTAACATATTAAAAGATAGGATTAAAAGCCTGACCGGACAAAGCCCTGGACAATCCAGTCTGAAGTCAAGGCTGACCCTGCTTAGAGCAGGAATTTGGACTAGATGACCTACTAAGGTCCCTTCCAACCTGGACAGTCCTCCGACATGGATCACTCTTCATACTTGTAGAAATTTTTCATGGTCACAGAAACTTTAAAAATACAAATTAAGAATTGAATATTTTACCCATATTCCTGAATGTAGTTTAATTTGACATGCTGTAGCATTCAGAAAAGTTCAAGAATTAAAAAAAAAAAAAAAAAAAAAGCCACTGGAAAATCTATACAACAAAATACCATGTAAATCAGGATTCCTCCATACGCTTCTTCAGTGAATTAGTTCTTCAAAATATTTACAGTATATTTTCACTTTATTTGATTGATTCCATTCTATACACTAAATTTGCAATTAACAATATTTCAAAATAAAACCAGTTCCCAAGTTGACTATACTTTCCATTCCAATACTTTAAAATACATGAAAGTTTGTTTAATGATAGCAAAGCAGACCTTCAAATGATATACTCAGAAGGTATGAACAGCAATACCTCTTCATTATTTTTCACTTATGGAAAGCAGTCATGGCAGACTACTATGCTTAAGATTAGTTAAATGCACATCAACTTACAGTATGCACAGAGATAAAGACTTGTCACACAGAAGTGTGAAAAAGATAACAGCCTTCTGTATAACTTAAAAGTGATTTTCCATATACTTGTTTTACTTGCTAAAATCATTTCCCCCCCGAGCTTTCATTATATTTACTCATGAAACCAAAATTCCGTAACTGCTTGAAAGTTGTTTAGAACGATCACAACTCATTTTCAGACTGAAAGCCTTGATTTACTGGGGATAGAGGGCAAAAAGCAGCACATTTCAGTAGTCAGCTTACACGTTAACAGACTTAATTTTGCTTCACAAAATATCCAATCCAACACAGACTTTAAACAAAGGACATCAGTGCTAAATCGTAAGTGGACATTATATATATGGCTGTTCAATAGACGTGTATATACCTCTCCAATCTAACAAAAGTGAAACTTTAGAAAAGGCCAGTTATCTTTTATGCTTTCAGTACACTTTGAACACTGATACTAAATACATTTGCATGATTATTCTACTCTTACACAGTGTACCAGAGTAAAACTAAACTCCCAAGATCTGAGTGGAAAGTTGACTAAAAATGGTACTTACACATTCACATAATCAGCTTCTAACTTGCTTTATTCACAAACTTCAGGTATTGTAAGCCCTGCTAACAAACTGCGAGACAACTGAGCTCTGCATTCCCTTCAACTTTGTCCAAAACTAAGTTTTGGTTACGGAGTATTTTGTTGAAAGCAAAGGACTTTACCTCATCTTCTCCTGCCACGCTGCTGCAGTGAAAGTAAGAAAAGTCTTCTATGTACCTGTAAATTATGACATTTACGTCTACTCAAGTTTTACGGTTTCCATGTTGCTCACAGCTCCATTAACAGGGAAGGTGAAAACATTTTTAAAAGCTCAGCAAACCCATCACTCTCCTGCTTCCAAGTTCTTACAACTCATGAAAACAAATCCTTTTGAACTGCATAGCAGTCCAAACTAAATATCAGATGTGATGTTTATAAAGCAGAGATGAAAAATTCATATCCATTCCTCATGCTAATTAACTGGTAAGAGGAAAGGTAAAACCTCATTCCAACCAGAATCTGATTGCCTTCTGTATGACCACACATACTATTCAATTGGTGTTTATCATTTTAAATTTAAGTAGTACTTTTAAATGACATTTAGAAATTTAAATTCCAATTTTTAAAACAAGTTTTTACAATGTAGATAGAATCTATAGAGTGTATTCTTCAATGTCATTTCTAAGCCATTTTTAACAATAATTAGGTTGGTAAATAACTAGACCACTGTGCTAAATCCACACCTGAACAAATTAAGAAACATTTTGAAGCAGTGTTGAGTAAATAATTTTTGTGAGCTGTAAAACTGCTACATGCAAGGTATACTGTACTATAACAGCTCCAAATCCTTTATAAAAACCTAGCATCCCCTCTTCCCGTTTTATAGTATTTATGCAGTCTCTCATGCCCTCGTACTGAGTATTTATGGGAAGCACTTCATAGCCAAGGTCTGTATTGTCAATTATTGTGCGTGTCCCTTGAATATGAAGGCGATGTAAAACTGTCTCCAGTGGGTAAAGCATAACATCAGCACAAAGGCTAGCAGCAAAGCTAGCGATAAGTTCTGGAAAATACGCATCCAGCATGCTCTGCACAGAAGTGGAGCTCTCTGTCGGGAGGTTGTGGGAATTCTCCCTTTTCAGAACAAACAGAACAAGCTTCTGGACGATGGAACTGATGACGTAGTGAAGAACTCCATGTAGAGCAGTTGGAAAAGTCAACACCATCAGAGGAAGGAGACGCTTGCTATGGGGTACTCCCATGCCTACAACTCTGCCGATCCCTTCTTTCACACAGTCCAGAATTCCAGGATTATCTCGAATGATTTCACTCTACAAGCACAAGGGAACAGTTACAACCTGTGCAGCCTGTTTCACAGTCATACTGACATCCACTTCTACATTCTGCTTACCACAGCTCAACTTTTTTCATCTTCATGACAAAGTTACCTATTTACATGCTACCATATCTAAACAGCCATACTGATATTATACATTTTTTGCTCTAACACTCTCAATAGTGTTCAAGTAAACTTGCTTTTAAAAGTGAACCTATATTTAGAGCATCTTTTATTTAATCTATATCCCAATTGCTTATGTTATTACCAAAGACATTGAACTTTCAGCGAATCACAAAAGGTATCAGTTTGCATAACAACCATTATGTACTGAAATGCCTATTTTAGAATCCAAATGCTAGGAAGCACTTATCTAACAATCCTGTTCTTTAGGGGTTTTAACAGAAGTCTTTGAACTCTACGGTGCATAATATAAAAACTTCCATAACTAAATTTGAGTTAAACGATCATTTTTACTTGGAACTGAATAGGTTCAGCTACAGATATTTTCATTCCATTCTTAATATCTAAAATAGCACTCTTTACTCATGCTACCTCTTACAAAAGGGGTAATTTTTTTTTTATATGACGAAAATAAAGAATTCATGTAGTAATTCTTATTGTTGTATGCCACCTATGACTATAGGACTAAGACATTTTTTCCCTTTTCTCATGCTTATACAGTTTCAATGTTTCATCATCACTGTTACATCCAAACTTAACAATTTCAGAGTTCTTCTCAGTGCCCAAGTCTTCATATCCATGTCAGCTGCGTCCTGACCACACGTCAGGATGAGACCATAACATTCCCCATCCTTGGGGAAATGACCTGCAAAGCCCTCACGACAGAACAGGAACTGGTTCAAATACTTGAAAGTATTTTGCTGTTCCTGACTCTAAGCATAAGCATTGCATTATAACCGCAAATGAGTCCTCACCTCCCTCATATCATTACAGTTGCTGCACTTCAAAGCCACACTTCATTTTGCCAAACACACCACCGTGTGGTAAATAGGAGAAATTTGAAGTACACTTAGAGAAGTATGTGTGCATACATATATACATATATATATATATACACACACACACATGAATTATATTACATAAGAAGTATCAAATTAACATTGTTGAACAGTATATTTCATCAGAATTAAGATATTCAAATAAAGTTAATATAAAAAACTATTAGTAACAAACCCCACAATCGTTATAGTTTTCGGTTGGTCATTGCCCTCTTGCAGTACAGGAATATAATGTACAGTAAAGTACGGGAATATAAATCTGGTAAGTCAAGCTGCTCCCCTGCACTGATTAACACAGCATAAATAAAGTCTTGACAAATGCTCACGTTACTTCGGTTGTGTTTCTAGTAAGAAAGTTTATGATGATGTTTTCAGGAGCTGGAGAATATATTTCACGCTGCATTTTTATATTCAGCAGAGCACTCTCACACAGCTGAGCTCCCTATGTAGCAAGTCCACAGCTAGTCTCTGTAGCCTAAAATCCTCTAAATTCTCACTGGGATTACTGTCATAAATAACTCTTTACAAAGATGATCACTTGTTTAAAAGGCTGGGGGAGAGGCTGTTTTGGATGTTTTTTTGCTTGCTTTTTTTGCCTTTTTTTTTTTTTTTATATAATTAGGCTGCTACCTAGCACAAGTAACTTACTTATTTTGAAAATTAAGACAGGATGTAAATTATGTCCTCTTCTACCATTTACTGATAAACATGTTCCCATTTCCAACAACACAGCTAACATCCTTTCAGACAAAAATATATGCAATGTGAATACCTGAACAAGACACCCCTTCTGGGGCCACCTGACTGCTATAAATTCAAGAAACAAATAACAGCTTTCTATTACTGTTTCTCTGTCCAAGATCTTAATAATACGCTCAGGCTAAGGCCTATCCCTAGGATATGAAAGAGCTTCATTAGTCAGCTTTCCAGTGTCAGACTAGTTAAATCTCTCCACTGCTTCCATGAACTCTCAGAGATCCACTCAGGCTGGATTTCCAGAATGTTATTTTCAAAACAATTCAAATAGAGAGAAAGAGGAAAGGGCGGGGATGTTCTTAAATACACAGTAAATTTAAAGAACGCGAGTTTGTCACTGGGAATCTAACTACACCCACCCACCCACATTTAATTTCACCCACTCTGTTAGTCCAAAATGCAGCCACTTCAGGCAGGACAGCCTTTGTATTGCCTTCTGGCTCCTTGGAGTTTGGATCCTCTGCACAGAGCAGAATCCAGTCCCTGCCTCTAGAATACACGCTGAAACTAAGAAACTGTAGAAGTCAACCTTGTTTGCCTCTTTGCCCCTTACAGGCTCTTGTGCAGAAAACCCACCAGCAGTTGAACTGTAAGTTTAAACAGTTGGCTCTAAATCAGTACTTGTCTACACTATGAATCAAAATAATTATTTTAAATGAGTGACATGAGAATGACTATTTTGCACTGTCCTCCACATAAGAGTTCACTTCACAGTAAGAGTTCCATTAGCTGCTCCAAGATGCTTTCACATTAATTAGGAGCAACCCATTATATGGAACTAGCCTGAAGAATTACCCTGGGCTAACTCTCCATAGTTAAGCCCTGTCTGCTTCTCCAGAAAGGGATGCAACAACTCAACTCACTGAGAGATGATCTGCAATACAGTGCTATGGGTTACTTTGTGCAGTTACAAAGCAAGCTATATCCTAGTGACATATTCAGATTTTTCTGAAACTTATTTTCACTGCTAAGGAAGAACTATATTAAGATTTAAAAGCAGAAAGTTGACTAGATGAAAGTAGCCCTGGAATAGTAGAGTTCAATATTTTAACAAAACAAAGCTGAATTATTAGAAAACCTCTATAATTGTTGCAGTGACCTTCTCCCTGTAATAACTTTTCTAGAAGCCTTTTAAAACCTTTACATGACAAAGACTTGTCTAACACTTTTATGGTTTATCTGTTACAGAACATACAGATGTAACCTGTTCTCATTTTACAGATAATGTATTCCAACTCTATTAAATGCCATTTCTTATCCTAGGTTTCTACTTAAAGTAGTACAACTAATATAGCCATTGTAATAAATACTTTTCCCTCCAAGTTAGTAAGTCATGCAGCTGCAAGCAAAATAAATTTAATTACTACAACATACACCTGAATCCAAAGACAAGGACTCATTTCTCCACATAATCTAACCTATAAAGAAAAGAATCATATCTTTTAAAATACTGTAAATATATGTAAGTTACCTGCACAGTTTCAATCAGGCTTGCAGAATAAAAAGGCATTGCTGTCACATGTGTTAAGCTGCAGAAATTAACAAGATAAGAATTAAGGTCATGACAATACTATAGTATTAGCCAAATTTGTAACTGAAAGTTGATACAAGTCATCTATCAAGTCATGCCTGAGGGAAACTAACAAACCATAATTCAATTACTAAAGTGCACATTTAAAAGTCAAGATAAGCTTCAGTC
Source organism: Dromaius novaehollandiae (assembly GCF_036370855.1). Taxonomy (NCBI): domain Eukaryota; kingdom Metazoa; phylum Chordata; class Aves; order Casuariiformes; family Dromaiidae; genus Dromaius; species Dromaius novaehollandiae. The sequence goes on from NC_088130.1 coordinate 29,680,511, forward strand.
TGAACTGCAGCAAGCATTAAATTCTATTTCCATTTGACCAGATCAACAGAAGTTTCACAGAAATCAGAATTATTAAAAAACCGATCTTTTAAAGGCTCCATACAAAATGATCTAGTAACAAAAAGTAATTTGTGAAACTGGCATATACAATTAAGGTTGTTCACAAATCAAATTATGAAAATTAGCATTAGTAATCTGTCAAGTAAACATACAGCAGTTTAGTCTGCAGCTATGTTTACTGCTTGTACTTTGTGGTTTGTGATCACTCACACAGTTCAAAGTTCAGATCTGCACATAAGATTTTGAAAATGAAAAACTGATATTAATGGTAAGTGGCAATAAGACATAAGGTAATAACACATGCTATACTTACACTTACCCTTTGAGTAGAAGGTGGCCACCTATCTGCTTGAGGTTCCATTTATGTGAAAGCTCTCTAGAAAGAAAAGTAGTATTTCCCTTAATATTGATAGAAACAGTTACTCTCAAGCATTTATTTCATGGGTCTCTATATCCAGCTTTCATATTGGTGTTCTACTAACCATCTACATATAATTTATCTTTCTACTATTGGAAACCCTGCAAGCAGCTACACATATCATTTAACAGCTCATTCTTAACTTTTAGAAGTTATTCAGGCCTGTTGTATATTCTAACAAAAATACCTTTGCTGATTAATAAGGTGCCTGTAGCTCTCATAGCTACTAGCTTTAGTGACTTGCATTTATTAGTAACCTTATATACCATCTCTTAAAACCATTTTTAAGGGAATGTTGAAATTTTTACATCTCGGTAGTCTTCCTTTACCAACACATATTTTTGGTTATGTTTTGGTTTGGTTATGCTCTCTCTGTTCTTTGAGGTTATGTTCATCCAGTTGTGGTTTATTTTCTGTAAACCTAAAGCACATTATAAAACAGTTACACAAGACCAAAAAGTACAACAGGAAAGGGTCAGAGACTAGGAGCTACATAGTATTTCCGTATAGACTTCACTCAAGTTTTTTGGCTTATGACTAGTTTTTAGCATATCCTGTCAAAACAAAAGAAAACATCTGCATTATATACAAAGGTAGTTAAAAAAAGGAAAACCTTTACAGTAGTATTTTCTAGTTGCACACTTCAAAATATGAGTAATGGATGTTAACTACAGTACACTTGGCAGAAAATGTAATCCCACACTAACTCAAGATGACATTCAACAGCCATACCTTTGGTAAATAATTTAGCTCTAAGGTAAAGATATTTGTCCAAAATGTTGGACATGCAAGACTATGAATTTTTAAATAATGAGCTTTAAAGTGCTCAGCTTCAATTCTTGTCCAAGAATCACTCTCACGCACTCTGCCTATAGTTACAGCAACTCTAACCCAAGAAAGGAAACTCTTTACTCCTTCCCGAAGGATCGTGTGTTACTAGGAGGTATCACTTTCCTAAATACATAGGCCAATCATTAACGAGGAAGGGAAGATCACTAGACATTAGGTATTGCGGACACTTGGATGACATCCACTGAGCCATAATACTTAAAAGATGTGGAAAATGAAACCAGTCACCCAGCCAAACTAAGTGATCTGTGAAAGCCTAACCTGCCAATCCACTAGGCAGAACTACTGTTGCACTGGAGGAACAAAAACAGAATGAGTTTGTCAAGTACAGAACCCACCCACCTTGCCACAGAAATGTTAATGTACACCTCTGGCCCCCTCTCCTAAAACAGGGGGATGCCTTTATTGTATTATGAGAAGGAATTGGAATCAACATCTCAGTCCCCTTCTTGTTTGCTTTGCAGCTTGATGAATCTTTTAAATCAGCTAAGCTGGCATTAGGTGCTACAAGTAATAACCTCACCTCCCTGTGCCAGCCCAAGGATGCATGCTGCCATTAATAAGAAAGGGAGCTGATCTGGTAGAAAACAACACAGGATGGTGCATGTAAAGACGACCATTCCAGCCAGATCACTTCCCCAATTCAGTTCACGATGTAACCACTCAGCTGCTGTGTTGGTGCAAGCATAGGGGTAGCAATGAGGAAAGGATGAGCAACTACCAGCAGGTAGGATTGCTTCTTTCAGCAGCCAGCAGCATCAACTTATTTTTCAAACTGCTAAACAACTGGCCCACAAGATAATTGCTGCTTACACTGGATAGAAATCAGAACTGTGAAACCACACACACTGTATCACTGCTCATGAATTAAAGCATCATCTTCAGCAGTGAATGTCAAGTCACATGAATATCAAGTCGCACTCAGAGAAAAGTGTACTCTTAGGAATTTCAGTTACCTATCAGACAAAGCTGATCAAAAAGCTTAAGTACATAGCACATATAATTTAAGCATGAATGACTGTAATGCTTATGACAGCTGCCAGAACCTGCAAGGACTTTCTTTTCCTAATAGGCATGCATGCTTCATAGTAGCCCTGATTCAGCCTGCCCACATTTCTTATTTTTAAGGACAGTTCAGTTTCCAGGTCCCCTAAGTGCCAAGTGTCCATCCACACATTAAAAATCTAGTCGTTTGTCTCCTCTCAAAGCTAACCTGCTCCTCAAGCCCTCTGGTCCATTCAAACTTCAGTATAGAAAACCAGCCTCAAAACCTAACCACTTGTCTGCCTTCCTAAAATCCTTTCCAAGAAGGGTCTTTACCAGCCTCAGTGTTTGCCCTGCAACTGTTAAGTATCTTTTTCCTAACTTATTATCCCAGATCAACTTTCATTTCACTAAAAGTTTTAGTGACTTTATATAACAAAATCTCTCACACAAGTATGCCGCTTACACTTAATATATATAACAAAACTGACAATATATATTACTACGGTCATCACCCGTTACTGTCAGCTCTGGACCATTATAAAATGAAACACTGAGGAAAAAGTCTTCAGACGATAAGGATTTATCACACTGTCTAAAATCAGAAAAACATCATAATGTTTTACCATAATCCTGGAATTATCATTCAGCAAACAGAGTCACAAATCAAAATAAAATGATTATTATTAGACTACTATAGCATAAGATGGAGACAGTGAAGTAGAATGGTGAATAAATCTTTAAATGTAGTCACTCACAGTTTTAGTTTGATCCCCTTTATTATTATGAGACTACTGAACAATGTACATATAGCTGTTGGTAAAGGAGGACAGAAGGCAAAGCTGACAGCCACATGGACTCATATTTAACATGTCTTTTAATTTAGTAATGCAGGCCATTTTACTTTCTCACCTCCCAAAGAGGGTGAAAGTGTTCAGCAAGATGTCAGTGCTGGCTCATTAACCAAGTTTTCTGTATTTAGAATAATGAAACCAAGACTTTTTACTTTAGATATGGTATTTGCTAGTACCACACAACACAAACAAAATATGTACAAAACCAAACAAACTTATGAGTCCTTTCAAGCCAATAGAATTGTACTGAATACTAATTTGCAGCATTATTTTCTATACTCAGACTGCTGGGCAGATGTACTGAACATATAGTTTACTAGTTAAAATTGCCAAGACAACCATACTGTTCTGAAACCACCTATTCAGTGTCTGACTGCTCTAAACAATTCAGGATTTTCAAACAACCTTGCATTTCTAATGCTTTGAACATAAGTCAACAACTGATGATCAATTTGTTAGAAGCAGGGAAAAAAAAGAAGAAGAAAAAGCAATACCTTGGCAAAGGTGTAAATTCACTGATGATGCCTTCTGTTCCAAGGGTTATGCCCTGGACAATAAAAGTGCTGCCCATTCCTTTCCAGAGAGCTCTTGGACCCTATGTTTTGAGGTATGCAGTTAGGGTCCAGCAAAATAAAAATTAATCTTTTCACCTTCTTGCTCGTTTTTGTAAAATTTCAGCAAATCCCAAATCTAACTTTACAAATCTAACTTTAGATTTCGGTATTCCCAAATTCTGAAGACAACTAACTTCCTTCAACTCTGAAGAAACTTTTATATTACATAATTTCAAACAGTTGTCAGTAATTTTAAGGGCATATCTCTCTGCTGATACTTTGTACCATATATCTAAACACCATTTCCAATAGACAAAATGAGTTTGAGATGTTAAAGCATGGTTGTAAGAAATCCAGAAAGTCCTTTCCTACTTCCCCCCCCCCCCCCCCCAGGACTATGCAGAATTGGAAATTCGTGCACTACTGTCTTAGAAAGTAGTCATTTAACTCTGAATAATCCCTTTATCCACATTAAAAATATATATATATGTATATATAAAATAACTTTCAGGATCTTGATGAAAGACTAATTTTAGAGAACTTTGTTTTCTAGTATCTACAACATTTCACCAGTAAATATTAAGCTTGATAGAATAATTTTACAGTCATCTTTCTTAAACATTTCTGTAACAAAAATAATACCCCTTTACAACACCCATGCTTTTTAACCACCGATTGCATCAAGAGTTAAAGATGCTTCAGTATACATGTGCACTAGTAAACTCCACTGCACAGATACAGCTGGACACCAAATACTGACCTGTGTCTTATTGATGCTGTACATAATATTGACAATAGTAAATGGAGTGAGATGATAGTTCCGAGCATGATAATTAACCTGTTAAAAATATAAATTATGACATTTCATAAACACACCTGCAGATGGTACAACTCTGAAGGAAAAAGCATTTGCAAAATAAGGACTTTTCTTCTTTTAACTCTATAAAGGTCAGCCAAAGTGACCAAAATATTAATAAATTCTCCACTGAAGTTTGAAGAAACACAGGCAGAACTTGTTTACATTTTAAGAATACAAATATGAACAACAAAAAAGCATTAAATGAAAAATACTTGAGACAAAGCATCCTGCTCATAAATGGGGATCTGAAAGCTGTTTCACAAATGCTGAGGCACTTATTTGCCAGAGTTTATTTTCCATTATCCAAATGAAAAAGAACATGAAGGCTGAAGTTAAGTTAAATTTTGGAATGAAAAACGTGTGCTACAAATAAAAACATAATAACCTAGCCATGCCTTGTTAAAAATTGTAAAGTTTCCTTATACTCTATAGAAAATGAAAGCACAAAAATACTACAGAACACAGGAGGAAGGAATATAAAAGATGTACCTGACACTGACGACGCAGGACAATGCAAGGATGTGCCAACACGTTTTCTGTAAATAGGCTTTAAAAGAAAAGTGTATTTAAAAGCACTGGAAGTAACTGTAAATTTTTTTAAAATGTTTGTTGTTTTTCTCTAACAATATTAGATCAGTGTTTGGAAAAACTATATTAGTGTTATACCTAGTGAAAGAATGAGGTATTTTGGAGGGCTGCCACACAGCCCACCACTACTACAAAGGGACAAGTATTTTAAAACAAACAAACAACCCCCCCCCAAACCCAACCACCTCTGACACACACATTCACCAAGAAAAAGCCCTTGGCTTCATATACACTTTTTTCCATAGGTAAAACAACATACTAAATTCTTAAATGCTCAAACCCTCAAAACATGAGGAAATAAAACCAGGGCAGAGCAAGGATTAGGAAGATTATTTTCCAGTTTTATGTTAATCCCACATACCACACAAGACTAATCAAGACCTTCCCTAGCAAGGCTAGAGGATTGGTACTAATAGCTAATTTGGAATTTTTCAGTGATACCATTTTCATCAGAAAATGCTACTGGCTGAAACCAACTCTGCCCCCAATAGCGTTTCACTGAAACGTTCAGAGTAAAGTTCTCTTAGTTCTAAAACAAGATTTGTGGTCACAGCCATGCAGAGAAACTTTCATTTCCTCCCAAAGCATCCAAGCGAGCACTGATCTGTGTGTGGTTCATATCTGTGATCTGGACTAGAAAAGCAAAACCTCCAGGCTGTCTCAAGCATCTGACCCCCAACCTACTGGCATACCTGGAATAGCTCTCTATTGGAGAGATTTTACTCGGGATAAACAAATATTAATTGGAATAGAAAAGTATTGAGGCTGCAGTTTCACAAACTTGAGCTAATTAGTAGTTTGCTGCTACCAAAAGAGGTGAAAGTTCCTCTGTACTCCAGCTCCCTTACCTAATAAGCTGTTCTTGTAGCTAACTCCCCCCTCAACCCTGTTTTAATAAACACAGCACACTGATCGATGAATCTGAATGAGCAGCAGAGCCAGTGCAAGGGAAGCAGCAGAAGTGGGGTGGGCAGTTTCATGAGATGTGATGATCAAACGTAAGCAGCTCAGTACTTGCTGAAAGCAGTCGTTCCTGTTCTTCAGCCCTCCCCTCCTTGGCCTCCCACCCTTAGCTGGTCTCTGCTGCCTCTAACAGCTAGTCAAGGCCCAGGTAAACCTGACTCACTGAAACAGCTAAAAATCATCCAGCACCTTCAGTGACTTTGCTTTTTGGTTTAGTGAGTCATATTGGTTCAAAGAGGTTCTGCTAGGCATCAAGGGGGATGACAATGGGATAGGGAGGGGGATGGTTTTATGGCTGGGGACCAAGTAAGAGATCCTTCTCTTTAAACAGCAGTACACCTCAACCATCCACGAAACTGAAACCTTAGTTTCCCATGTTGGGCCAACTGGACAAATGCCACAAGCACTCTGATGTGCTGAATGCAGAAGCCCTTCTCTCCGAGTCTCGCATTCAGATCAACAAGAAATAAAACAATAATAATAAAAAGCAGTCAATAATAAAAGCAGTCAATTACTTTCTCAAAAAATATTATCACTAATTACAATCACCATAAATAAAGAATAAAATAGATACTAGACCACTTTGCTACATCAAGATTACTATTCCAGGATACTTTGTTATAAAACTTAAAGACCTTATTACTTTCTTAGGAAGATTCATATCACCCCAAAAGATTAGTAGCAGTAGCAAATGTGGAAGCAATTTTCTTGCGCTATTTTCAGACTGCTGTGAAAAGGTAGACAGACAGGACATAGAATACAAAAATCCTGTTTCTTATATTCACTGCTGATGGAGTAATTTTCAGAGAGAACACTTCAGTTAGAGAAACAGAAACCTACATTGCTTTTAGGTAGTAGGTTTCTACATGCACTTCAGTTGCATAGCCTACTGACACAAAAACACAAGACAAAAATGTATATAGGGATCATAAAAGACAACTATAGCTTTACTGCAACATAATCACTGAAATATATTACACAACTCTTACCTTGCGAGGCCAATACCAAAGCCTGCAAATCTGTTCAATTGCTCTGAAAGAAATGAAAACAGATTATATAGCAGCGATAACCACGAAGGGCAGAAAAATGCCATGTAGGCCATTCGAATAACCAATTTTATAGCGTACTTGCTTCAGAAAATTGCAAGCACTAAACCACAACATTTATGTCAACTCAGCAAGAGAAGATACTAAAAATTGTTCACGGAGGTTTACTTGCAGTTTGGATCACATCCAAGTTTGTGCATACTTTTGTAAGTGCATGTAACATTTTACTTACAATGAAACGTCAGATACAGAAGTGAGACAAAGTGAACAATTACCGTAAAACACCATCTTTTGATATCTAACAAAGCTAACTCAAATCAGTGACTGAAAGAATAACATGCATGACAGTTTGCTACAATTCTGAATTGCAAATGTATATATCTAAGGAGGAATTAATTTAAAATCAAAGAGAGCAAAAAAGAGAGAAGCTTAAGTGGGGGTAGAACAAAATGCCACCAATGACATAACAGTGGACATCAATATGATGAGAGTTTTTGAATCAGCTGCTTGCCTCCATTTCTTTGCAAAACCTTTACTAGAGAACCAGTGAAATGGCAACATGAAAATGGGTTCAGATCTCTACCGTCTATCACCAGACAGGTATTTACAGGTATTTAGACAGATAGTACTCAGAAAAGGTTTTTTAAAAAGTGTCAAAATTGTAAAGGCAAACAGGAAATTAATGCTCAACCCTGTAAGTTACTGGTGCAAGCAGACTGCGTACATGGAGCATCATCTCAGCAACTTCAGTGGAGCTCCACACAGACATGACAGCTCTCCTAAGAGGGATGATAATGTCCTCCCCCATCAGCACGGGACTGGACTCAATGATAAAAGAAATCTTTATCAGCCCTCTCAAATGCAGAATCAACAACCTGCATGAGTAGCTAGGACAAAAAGTTAAAGCCTGAGTATCTAAGAATATTTTATCAGTGTTTTGATGGATAAATAAAGGGTTATACACAGGCTCCTGTAAGACAAAGACCTAAAAACAGCATTACAGATTAAAGAAAATGGTATACCAAGAAATACAACGTAAATGTAACTAAATTAGTCTTTCGTAAAACTGATACACAAGTGTACATAAACTGTTCCAGAATATCCTTTTAATTAAAGGACAAAAAGTAATACAGGCAACAACTTAGGACTCAGTGTTGTTTCAGGACTCTTGATTTAGTGAGTTTCTCTTAATCCATCTCAATTTCACACAGAAGTAAAGTAGTATCGTGCTGATGAGGGCTTCAGTTCCCCTTCCCAACAATAACCGGGGAAGAGCAAAACGCGGCTGCTTCCTTTGATTCTACCAATTTTACAATTCCTTCACTGTCATGCACCAAAGTTGTTTCTACTCTGGCAGCTGGTGCCCTAGCGACTATTTCAACAAGACAGCCAACAGCCAGGAGGCACAAGGTCAGGAACATCAGCACCGACTACGTAACGAAAGAAAACGTTACCCCTACAAAATACAGTGCAAGACCCGAAGGTGATTTTGGTCTCGCAGATCAGCAGAGATTAAGTATCCCTCCAGGAGGCCATAGTTTACACGGGCAGCAGGAGGCCAACGGCGCACTGCTTGGCAGCAGCCGCGGGGCGGCTTCTGGCACTTCCGCTCACATCTGCGCGTCACGGCGCGGTGACAGAGGGAGCCGGTACCGGAGGGCCGCAGGCCGGGGGGCACCTCCTCCTCCTCCTCCACGGGAGCCGCCCTGCCCCCGCCCCGCAGCGCCCCCGGGTGTCGCAGGGGGGCAGAGGCCGGCGCTCGCCCCCCGCCGCGCCCCGGCCGGGACCGCACAGGCGACGGGCGGGCGCGAGGGCGGCTGCCCCGCGCGGTGCGGTGCGGTGCGGCGCGGCGCGGCCCTGCCCCGCCCCGCCTTACCGGCGCCGGGGCCCCCCGCGCCGAGGCAGGGCTCCTCGTTGAGGGCGGCGCCCCCCAGCGGCGTCCCCGCCCCGAACGGCGGCGTCTTCTCCCCCCAGTGCAGGTTGCGGCTGCCGGGGATATCGGGCGGGCTCGTCACCCAGTGGCTCAGCTCCGCGGCGCCGCCGAAGGGCCTGCCGCCGGGGCCCAGCTCCTCCCGGCCGCCCCCGCGGTAGCCGAGGCCGTCGAAGCCCTCGGGGCGCCGCGGGTGCATGATGGCGGCGGGGGGGGAAGGGGGCGCGGGCGGGCGCGGTGGCGGTAACGGCAGCAAGGCCCCGCACCTGCCTCCCCCGCGCCACTTCCGGCCGGGAGCCGTCGCCGCGCGCCGCCGAAGCCGAGCGCGGGGCCACGTGATCAGGGAGAAAGGCGGAGCCGGCGGCCCGGCGGCCAATGGCGCTCGCTCCCCCTGCAGCGGCCGGCGGGGCGCGCGGGGCCGGACGGGGCGCGGGGCGCGCGGCGCACGGCGCGGGCGGTGCTGCGCCCTGCTGCGCCGGCGGAGCGGGGAGCGGGGAGCGGGGAGCGGCGCCGGGCAGGGCGGGGCGGGGCGAGGGGCGGGCCGGGAGACGTTGAGCGGATGGGAGTTGGTGTCAGTGGCACTAGAACTGAAAACACATAAAGTGACGTAAACACCGGCTGCCTGGTTTTAGGCCGCCAGCCGAGGAAACGCAGCGGCCCTGAGGCGGCGGCGGGGCCGGGGGCCGTTAGCGCCGCCCCAGGCCGCTGCGGGCCGCCGTTGGCCGGGCCGTTACCGCGGCCGTTGCCCCCGCAAGCCCCGCCGCCGCCAGCGGGGCGCGAGCGCGGACCGGCCCTGAGGCGGCGCCGCCGGCCGCGGCCCCGGGTGGTGCCTCTGCGGGGAGCAGCCGTGCTCGCCCCGCCGCCTTTCCCCACCCTCCCGGCGGTGAGGCAGGTCGTTGATCCTGCCTGCCATGTGCCCCTGACAGCGCAGCCACCGTCTCGCGTCCAAAACGCAATTTAAAGCAGTCCGGGGCATCCCGTGCTCGCTTTTTGAACTGGACGGAAGCCCAGCTGAAGGCTGGTGGCTCTCCCTTGCCAGACTCCCAGCTGTCTGCCTGCAGCCCCCAGCACCCTCCTGGGTGACCCTCCCTCTCTGGGTCCCTTTGCTCTGGCAGCTTTTATCCCATGCAAGGAGACCCTGAAGGTAGGATACACACAGCTCAGAAGTGCGAAGCAATTAGTTGTTGACTAATAGATGCAAAAGATAGCTAAGTCTAGCAAGTTAGCAGGTGAAGCATTAATATGCTCACCACCCACATAAGGCAGCCCGTGAGGCTTTGCTGGCCAGACAGTCATCAGTTGGGTGAGAAAAGGTTGGCCACCCTTGTTCCTTGGCACAGGCAGATCCTCAGTGTTGCGGAATTGCCGTCTTCTAACTTCTGGGGTTTTTTTCTTTAATTTTTTACACCATTTCACATCAGTGTTTCTCCTTTTGAATCCCTGAGTTGCTAACTCTCCTCGTCTCAAAAGTTTTACCTTTAATTTATTTAACCTTCCTCACCTTGCATCACTCTACTCTGTTTACAGAGTACGCTCTGTACTTTTTCACAGCTCTTTCTCACAGCTTACTAATCTTCTCTGATGTTTCAGCCAAGGTTATAGAGTTGGGCCTTGTCAAAAGCAGGTCTTGGATCACAGCCAGGTGAACCTCCAGAAGCAGGGTCACCTCCCTTTTGTTTAACCTCAGCTAAGGGTCGCAGCCTATCCTCTCTCTGAGAAGCATTAGGCTGCAGAGCTGAAATGCTCTTTGGAAACCAAACTTCTTGGGAATAGGGGTTTGGTCCATGATGGGGTCCCCCTGATCTAGGGAGCAGCAGGTTTGGGACTAGCCTCTTTCTGCCCTTTGATCAGGACCATGTGCCAGAGTCTGCTGATGTGGCTGAGATTTTCCCCGGGGGCCACTCCAGCACAATGTGCTCAATAAATAAGGTGCTGTGGCCTGCCAAACATTTGAGCTTTTGCGTGCTGAGATACCAGCCAAGCAGCTATACCTCAGTCTTGCAGGCGTGCATGACATTACAGGGGGAGGGGGAAGATGCTGCAGCAATCTCCTGATCTGCCTCTGGGCCCAGTGCCTCCCAGGTAAAGGTCCCACCAGTGTGGCCACTAGCCTAGCTCTCATACTATAAACTAGGGTGCATCTTGACATAGGCACCTGATGAGTTGTCAAGCTGACTATAACATTTCCAAATTTGATAGCCTAAAAGCACAAGGGACAAAAGAGGTTAGTGTAGGTCACTGTATGTTTCACTGAAGCTTTCCTAGCTCCATCCTCAGCCTGAGTTTTTTTCCCTTCTCTCCTTCTTAAAGAGTCTGTGAGGCTGCCTCCCAGAGCTAATGGGAGTGACATGAAACCCTCTCTCCCCTTTCTGAGGTCTGTGCAACTTATTGCAGTTCATGCTTTCATGCTGCTCAATCTACTTTCATGACAGACTCCCTGAAGCATCTCTGTCAAAGGAATGGCCCCAGCAGAGAAGACCTGATAGAAACTGGAAATTTGACCTTGGCTGGCAGAGGAACATGGAGAAACTTGCCTTTTCAGGCAATTACTCAAAAGATTCTTCTTCTGGGAAGTGGCAATTCCCCACATTTCCTTCAGCCCTTTTCCAAGGCTGCTTCTGGCAAGTAGCAGGACATGAAGTTATGTGAGTGTAAGGTGGTGGAAACATCTGTCATACAGAAGAGTATGTAGAGTACAGAGAAATCTCTGAGCTTTGAGTAAAGTTTGGGTGGGTTAATGTAGTCTCATTTTGCAATTTGGAGGGTGTATTACCTAGTATTCTCTATGGAGAACCTTGTACTTTCTGTAAAGGACAACTAAATGACATAAGTTTGGCATAAACACCAAGCTTTAATCTTGATTTGAGGCTTGACTTCACAGGGCAGAATAGATGATGGCATTCTCTGACACGTCTCTTGCCTCAGGAGTACTCAGGACCAAGTACTCTTGCTATGGTAGCAGAGTTAATTTGGAGTTGTATCAGAGCCCTGATCACAAAACTTCTCTTCTTATTTGCTGTATTTTCAGGAGTCTTGGCTAAGACTCCTGTAAGCACCGTCCTGTCTATCTGTAAACTGACTGTTTTCAAAGTAATCATGAAATAATCATGGTCCTTCCATGTGTAGATTTTAGATGACCTACATGTGAGTTGGTTGAAGGCTTCATTCTTTCTTCCAGGGTTTAATCGAGGAGGTTAAAGATTGCTTCGTTCTGAGCTACAGGAGAAGTTATTGTGTAAAGTAGGATGTGCCTTGACTCTAGACTTAGTGCCTTCCACAGCTGTGAGGTGACCCTGTTTCTTCCCACAGCCAAAGCCAGAAATAGTGACTCCCACTACAGCTTTTTCTCGCAACAACCAGAAACAATCAGGGCACCAGCTGGTTCATTTATATGAATGGTGGATGGGATTGCTGATAAGCATTTAGTGTGGATAAGTAGAACTGGATGAAAATGATAGGTGGCCTTGGTTATGTGTTAAGCAAGGATTTGTGGGATAAGTGACACCCCCTGAGAATTCCCCAGGCTTGGTGCCACATGGACATAGCTGGCAATAACAGTGCTTATCTGCCCTGTTTATGGCTTTTATGTATCATTATTTTCTTGTTATGAACATTCTGGAAAAAAGTACTCCTTGTCAAGCGGAAGCTACAGTCATATAGACAGTTTACTGGAAGAAGGGGAGAAAGTGGTCTTTCGGAACTGCGTGCCATTAAAGGTTTGCTTTTAATAAGCATGCAGTAGGGCTATTGCCTTAGATGAGACAACCATTTTGCAAAAATACATAATTGGTTTTAAAATATTTATATTCTATGCCATTTAGGCTGATAATATTAAGAAAATGTATCTCAGGATGTGGTTTCATAAAACAGAGTGTTCAGCAGCAGCACTGACGTAAGGGCTGTCTGTCTCCCCTATCCCCAGTGACTCATTTCAGTCTGCAGGCTAAGGCAGGATTTATGTTGCTTCTCAGTTGTACTGGTACAACTGTTTGGGTGACTGTGGTATGAACTAGAACAGAGAACTTCATGTGAAGTAGAATAGTCATGAATTTTGGCAACACTAAAGGCACAGATGTGGCTTTTTAGCATGGCTGAATACAAACATGCTCTGCACATCAGTAATAGAAGTGCCACAAGAGGCACTCTCTCTATCCCATAGGTGCTCCCATTTCCAAACTATCCCTTAGGAAGCTTCAAGCATAGTGAAAGAAGCACTAGTTTCTGCACATTCAATGCAAAGGGGGAAGAAATCTGGATAATTTACATGCCAAAGATGCACACATTGCTATTTTGTCCATCATATGGTGTTCATGTGGCAAAAAAACTTTCTGTAGGTGTAAAATATTTCACATTTATTTATACTGAGGACTGTGCTGATCAGTATAGACTTTTGAATTCAATCAGCTGAAGTGCTAACACTGTGCGCAAGAAAAATGTCTTTTGCTTTAATTTAACAGTATTTCTGGTAGGGAAAAATCAATGCCAAACAAAGAAACTGTCTGTGTCAGCCTTATCTAAATTTGTTTGATCACTTAGTAAATGTATTTGGAAAGCACTTTTAAGCTGTAGAAGGAGAGTAAAGGTTAAATATCAATAACAATGGGCAAATGCAACTGGTAGCGTCATACATAGTTAATAATACTATATGGGTGTCAAGTTCTTCCAAAGTTATTACTGCGATTTTGTCTTCAAAACACTGTGACGAATTTGTGATAGGCTTGACACAAAATGTCACTAAAGATGAAAAAGAGAAATTACAATTCTGAATGTGACGACGGAAGTGCTTACAGCCTAGTATTGTCTGTCCAGATCAATAAAAGAGAGCGAATGATACATTTTTGCTGACTTTTCTTACTGAATTAGTCACAGGCAAGCTCGCAGCTTGAAAAAAATCCAGCACACCAAAATAAAAGGACCTGTACAGACAGCAGTCTCTGAGCGAGTAGTAGAGGAACCACTGGGATTTTCAAAATATTAGCCTACTACTGTAGTGGTACTGCTGCTGAAATGACAGATTAGGACCAGCTCTTTCTGGCCCAGATGAGGATGCTGAAGAAGAAGTGAAGGTAGCCACTCAGTCTGCACAAAGCCTTTGTCATTGCCTCTTGTCACAACACGAACAAGATTACCATATGAATCTGTGATTCATACATGATTGGGAATTCATTTTTAGTGTAAGTACCTTCCAGATTTCCACAGTTTGCTATGAAACAGTGACAAATTATGAGAGATGAGAGCAGGTCTGTAGGGAGCAAGGTGCATATTTCACCCCTTTCTAGGGATTGCAGCCTATGAGGAGCAGCGAGTGAAAGCAGCAGAAACCCTTCAGAACCGCTGGCCATCCCTCTCCCCAGGCTCTGTGCCGCGTCGAGGGGCCAGAGGGGATTCCTGCTCCTATGGACACACTACAGAGGAAGGTCATGTGTGGCGCTTCTGAACAGGCAAACCAGCAGGAAGAAGCGTATGCATGGGCACGAAGGGGTGCACCACAAGTTTGCCACACTGCCCCAGCCTTTCCAGGCTTCTCCCTTGACCCTTAAATGCCTCCCACCCCAATCTCGTTCTGCCTTCTCCCTGAGCTTATTATTTCCCCACTTTCCCACCCAGACATCTTGCCCACCTTTCCCTCCCTCCTGCCTTGCAGTGATGGTGGAGAAGACACTGATGGAGAAGCCGTTTCCACCTCCCTCCTGCTTGTAACACTGCGTCCGGCATCCATGCTGGGGAGAAAGTCTTGCTCCCCCTTCCTGCCCCCATTGTGGTGGGCCCTGTTCCCAGCCTGGCCATGTCCCTGGTGACTGCCCTGTAGTGGTGGGCCTGGATCCAGCACAGCCACTATCAGAGCGACCAGCCCAGTTGCTCGCACACCAAAGAGAGGAGGCGCATGGTGACTGGGGGCTCTCATGCGGCTATGCGCTTTGTGACCTCCTTGACAAGGACCAGCAAAGGCTGGCTCCGGGTGGGCTTGACACTGGAGAGGCTTAGTGAAACATAGTATAATATAGTAAATGTAATACAATACAATATCCAAATCCAGACCAGGCCGCTCCTGCCCCATTCTTTACGTAGGGCTTGGGGAAGGGCAGGTGTGAGACCAACTGCCTCAGCACACCTGGGTCTGGTTATTTGGGATTTCTCACCTTCCTCATCCTGCCTGTGCTCCCCAGCAAATAATTCCTGAGACAGCGTTTGACTGATACCCCTTCCCTTCCTGCAGAAAAATAGGCAGCCGCTCTCCTCCCTGCTTTCTTATGCCATCTCCTTTTGGTGGTTTTGGAGCAAAAGCCTTTCCATTTGCTTTCTTCCAACTCTGGCATCAAGCTAAGCCCACCTAGGACCTTAGCTCCACATTAGGCCTCTGATCCATGGGGGGCATTTAAGCCTCATTATCTCTGTTTTGCCTATCAATAATAATCTGATTTTTCTGATCAGTTTAGGACTGAACAACATTTGCTTTATATGTTAAAGAGGTTTAAGATGCTATTATCATAGTAAGAAATGTGTTAAGTCTAGTGTTTAAGGCAAATAAATTCCTTTGGCAGTTGCTTTTAATCCCACTAAGCCAAACTATAACAGAGCTATCGTGGGAGGATATTTGCTCGTTAATGTAGAATGACTTCAGAAAGAAGCTCCAGACATCACTAGAATTTCATCTGACAACTCTCCGCTCTTCTCACATCATCTACAAAGCTGTATAAATGCAGCTTGTCATCACTCCCTGGCTCTGCTTAACCAATAGCCTAAACTCTTACAAAAGTTATTCTTCCAATGAAGGTATAGAATTAACTTGTGCTCGGTTACTTTCATAGACCTCTGATTCTGTAAATACATATTTGCATAACTTGATGGAGGTTTATAGTTTCTTTGAAGCCAAAGGAATTGCCTATTCATGCATATAAAGTTATATACATGCTTAAATATTTGCGGGGGGGGGGAATTCAAATTTGATCTGGAAGAGGGTCATGCGGTCAGTTGTCCCCTTTACTTCAACTTTATGAAGTCTTTCAGGATAACTGATCAGTCTGCAGATTCGTAGGCTTCCTTTAAGTACCTAAGGCCATACTTTCATTATTGTGAATGATCCTTTTGGAATTAATGGAATTGTTCAGGGTAGTAAAATAAGTATGTGCATAAGGCTCTGCTTTTCTCAGTTTTCTGAGTTTGTTATGAGTGTCTGATTACTCATGTGTACAGTAAATTTTGTTTTCTGTTGATAGGTCTTTTCACCAGAAGTAATTGAAATAAAAGAGAAGAGAAATAGGGCAAAAATGGTATGTGAAATTACCTTTATTCTTTCTGTAATGAAGTTCGCTTTAATGCATCTGTTTGCAAATACCAATTTGCCATAGGATTACTATTATTAGCAAGGCTATGGATATACATATATAAGTGATTATAGGATCAGAATCTTTTTTTCCCCTCATTTTGCTTCTAATGTAGAACATACAGTTTTAACAACTTTATTTCCTTGCATTCAAGGTAGTTGGTGCACAGCTGGGTTTAACTATCGGCCTGGCTTTTTGAAAACTCTGTTAAACATTGTAGATAAGGGAATACCTGGTTGTAATAGTAAACAGATTTTATTTCACTGGTGCTGCATGGTATGACCTGTGGATGATTTAGACCTACTTTGCTTTGACTGTACATTAGCATTACTTGCTATGTATCAGCAATTATTTAAATTTCTTTAATATAGCCCATTGTAGCACTATAGCAATACCATACTCACTACTGTGATTCTTTGGGTGCTTCTAGATAGTTGGATGTAGGTTTTTGCTGGAGCTGCTTTCCAAGGAGTCAGTTGGCAATCAAAGATGTAGCTGGATTATTTTTAGAAAACTGAAGGGACTGAAGGGATTTAGGGAACTTGGAGGCATTTCGGGAGAACCACACTTTCTGGAGAGCTGAGGTCCTTTCCATTTTGCAGTGTGACAATCTTGTAATTCTTTTCTCTCCTTCTAAAACAAAAAGATACAGAAGGTATTTTGGTAGGTTTTCTTTCTTTGACTTTTCGCATAGTATTTTTTTTCTTGAAAAATTGAAACATCTGATCACTAGGAATCTTAGTAAAGTGCACAGTAGTATTCCAAGGAAAGTTTAAAAGGAATGTACAACACTGGAATATGCACAGTATGGAAGAATCCTAAACTGGCTGAGAAATAAATTCTCTAATAGCTATCTCTTGCTTCAACTTGCTATGGTTTTCTTAATTTTTGACAAATGTCATTACCTTTATTTATTTCAAGAAAAGATTTTTATATAACAAAAGGCAGATTCTGCACAGAAATTTACTAAGCATAAATCCTATTAGCATCACTGGAGATTACCATGAATACGCCACTGTTTTTCTTGAACCAGGAAAAATTATCTACTGTTGAGTGTGACAAACTAATAGAGCAAAGAAAAATCTGAGTTAAAAGCTGAAATGACTCTTTTTCCGTGCCTAGTTGTGCTTAGGCTTTGTGCATTATTCATTATAAATGAGACCATTCAATATTACATTATCTTTGTATAACATAGGCATGAAAAGGAGAAGACAAGAGAAAGATTTTACAGGGAGTATGCTGATCTGTTTTATTAGTTTTTTCAAATCTTGTATTTGTAAAAATAAATTTGCTTAGCAAGAATTTTTAAAAGATTCCTAGATAAAGTTTCTGAAATAGTGCAGGTTCATACTTTTCCATGTATTCAGGGAGAAGCCATAAAGGCTTTAGAGAGTCGTTGTATAAGTACAGAGATACAGAACTTACTTTCCATTTACCTCATCATAACAGTGAAGTCCTTAGTTAACAGAAAGATATATCAGAATCACTTTATTACATCATGTAAATTTACCTATATATAAAAATGTAGATAAATACTATAAACTTAGGGCATATAAATTTTTCAATGAGAAAAGAACAACATTGATTTTGGACAGATAGATTGAGATAGATCTTTATGGTATAGTCTGGGGTGAAACAAAAGTACATTTAACAGTGTGTTATGGTACAGTATGTTATGGTATTTTGCAAGAGAAAAAATCTCTAATTTCATTTGTTTTTGCACTGGTAACTTTGACTCCTCATTGAGACAATGAAAAAATCAGAAAATCCAGGTTAACTGCCCTTTCCTGTGGTAATGTTATTCCTCCTCTTTTACTTCTAGTTGCTGCTGGTGAAGTTAGGTGGTATTTTAGATCTCAGAGATTTCTGCATTACAGTATCTTTATATTTAATTTGTCACCAATAGTTCCTGTGAACTAGTATATGTGCGCTTTCATGCACACAGCACAGTGGCTATGCAGTTGATCAGCCAGCACTCTCTCTATATTTGCTCCATTCCAATTATTTATAATATTTAGGTTTGCTTTGTCGTATCAAATAAAGAAGGTAATAAAATGTTATCGGATAAATGTGTCTGACCAAGGAATCTTAAACTGGAAAATATACTACTGAGTCATTTTCATCTTCCCTGGCACTTACGGTTTCTGTTGTGATGCTAGTTGCCTCCCTTATTCAGCTGGTACCTTTTTAGCCATTTTCTAACTTGCACCTTCTGATGATAGCTGTTTATTTCCACATTTCCCAAGTTGCATACTTAACTCCCCCCTGAGTTCTGCTTTTACACTCTTTTGGAATTCCTTTGGTCTTTTACTATTTTCCTCTTTTAGATTTTTGGAGGAATAGAGTCATTTAATTCTCTTTCCTTTGATGACTCTCAGTTTCACTCATGTTTTTCTGCCTAAATTTTTCCTTTCAGTTGATTCCACTAACTATTTCCTCAGCAATCAGGATTTTTTCTTTTTTTTTTAAGGAACAAATAAAGTCATTATTGGTTGAGAGTTTCTTTATTTATTCCCACTGAATGTAATGAAGTCATAACTGTTCTTCCCTATACAACTGCCATCTAACCCTAGCCATCATAGTGAAATCCAAAATGTTTGGAAGCAACATCTTTTTTTTAGGAAACGTAATAATTTTTAGAAATTCTAACAAGTGTAGTAGGCACTGGCTTAGGCTGTCTCTGTAAATTACCATTTTAATCATCCATCCCAGAGGAACTGGGATCAAGTTAAACAGAGATTTGGTTCACCCTTTTCCAAAGAAATCCTGTCATGCCAGACAAAAACCCAGAAAACAAACCCAAACAACACTTACTGCAACTCTGATTGATGACCACTAATTGCATACAAATCCTCCTCATGTTAATAAAAACACTTGTCCTCAAACCACAGATGCATTTGTCAAGGGCACACAATGCAGCAATGTATATTATCCATTTGCTTCTCCTAGCACACTCCGATAACTTAGGAGTAAGTCATCTTACCTTCAGAATCTCTTCAGAATCTCTGAAAGTAAAAGACCAAATCTTTTCTCCCACAGTTGGCTACCCTGGAGCTAGTGAACGAACAGGCTTTTGGATGGTGCAATTCATGTGAAGCCTCAAGCCAAAATAAGGATGACTCTGCGAATATTTATTTGCTTGTATATGCTAGTTAAAGCTTCTGTAAGCATAAGTAATTTAAAAACTTTGAAGAGCTAAAAGCCTGTATAGTGGTTATTTATGCTACTATCTATTTCTGTTTCTTTTTTCTTTTTAAAAGGGTGATGTTAGTACATTCACAGTATCTTCACACTATAATGAGTTGCCTTGACGTTGTTTACCTTTATAATTAGCCATAATAAGTTGCCTCACTAGATGTGAACTGACAACTTCTCAGAGTTCCTGGTGTTGTTATGCAATGTCAGCCAAGTGCTTTAAGAATATTTTATGAAGTTAAGAAAGTATAGTTCTGACAAGAAAAAACACAATCAAAACCAGACTGTAGAGACTGCACTTGTAGTACAATAATTGCAACATTTCTCCAAACTAAAAATACTTAGCCATTGTCAAAAAGAAGGTTAAAATACCAAGAATTCTGTGTTAAATGTCAGTTATTGTTAAATTTTTATAAAGACTTAACTTTTAAAAAAGCCTCAGTCCCAAATGCTTGTCTGTTCTGGGAAAGGATAACCTTACAGGGTAGTTCAAGGGTACTACTATTCAGGAATGGCTTTTTAAAGGGCAGGAAGGAGGTGAGAGGCCTGCCCCATGCCTCTCATTGCCACTGCCTGGCACGTTGCACACTTGTTCCTGAGCCAAGAGCAGTTGCTCTGCATCTTTCCCTTTCTGCCACAGTGTTCCTCTTAACACCATCTGTATTTCAATCGGAAAGACTCTGTTTCCTGTTCAGTTCTCCACATTGCACAGGTGACACCTAGAGACTGGGTGTCACCTGCAAGCCCCTGACATGTGTGAGTCATAGCAAGCGCAGAACTATCATAGCTGACTCCTTATGGAGTATCCAGAGCATATTATGTGTTTGCACTGCCATTCTTCAGAGAAGCCTCAGTGGAGAATTTTCCATTTAAGGGCATCTTCTCACTGCAGAAATACATAGGCGTTACCCTATGGATGCCTATCAGCTGTCCACCAGTCTGGGGTGGCAAGTCTGGCACTGCCATAATCTCCCTGGTGTGCTCATGCCTGGGAGCTAGCCAGGGTTTATCAGGTATCAACCCAGCCTACAGAAGCCACAAGATAACCAGCTGTTGCAGTGCTATGAACAGGTCATTTATCCAATGTTCTTCAGATGGCACTTACATTATTAAAAATTGCAAAAGCTATCATTCGATCATTCCACAAGGCATGGTGGCAAATCACAAGAGGCTTCTAAATGCAAACACCCATCACAACACCTGCATGTCTAGGAACTCACAGATGACTCTCCTGGACAAGATCTCCATCTGCTTTCCAGACGGTAGTCTTGCCAATAACATTTATATGTACAACTGAGGCTGGGCTGTTGCCCTCTCCCCAGTGCATGCAGTTCCGCAAATACTGTGTCTACAGATAATGCAGTAGGTCCTTGTCTTTTTGGTAGGAAGTACTAAAGAGACTTATCAGACACTAACTCAACTAAGCTGCAGAAGATTAGCTTTATATGCAGAAAGTCTAGGAGTTTCCCAATTTGCCCTAAGGAAGCCTAATGCTTTTGTTGCAATTTAATTTCTAAAGCCCCAAACCTCTGTTAGTCTGGAAGGATCTCTCTTAAAGTATGATACAGTAATCATTATAATTCTATAAAACAATAAAGAAATGTTTGAATCATTCTTTCAGTTCTGTTTAATGCAGTATATTGTTATGCAGAAGGCATATCAAAGCCTGCAGAAGTTTGTGGTTTTTACTGATATGAAACACAAGGGCCCCAGCCTGAGAGAGTATCACTGACTTTCTTGATACTGGTGCTTAAGACTGTATCTTAAGTGTAAGTGTCTTAAACATAAGCATGTCAGGATAGTCAATTGACTTACGTTCTCAATTAAATCCACCTTGGCATTATAGTAAATAATTATGCGATTTTTAAATGTGAGTGTTGACATTTTTCTTTGATTGGCAAGAGCCAAAGGCAGTCTTTAACCTAATCTTACAGTATCTCTGATGACGTATTTTCAACGAGGCAAAGAGATCTATGTAAGATGCATATATGGCATCTAAGACATTATGTAACTGCACCTGCTATTTTAGTTGCTGACCAGGTGTGAGTTATGTATTTTGAAATAGCTCTCCCTTCGCACTGCTTCCAGCTTTGCTGGTAGAGCCCTCATTTCTTCAAACTCAGTGTGATTTTAAAAATTTGTGTAAGATTGATTATGGCCAAGCATAAAAATGTATTGTAGTAAGTTTCTGATTTGATATATGAGCTTTTCTGTTTCATCTATCAAACTTACTTTTAATTCTGTGTATTAGTTTTAAACACCATATTGTAAACTGCATGTTGTCAAAATCCACCCCCCTCCCCATTACAGTGTTAACAGATGTATGCAGAAAGACTCAGCCAATTTCACCAGGCTTCCACCATAAACAGATACTCAGTCATGAGGTGTAGGGGTTGGCATCAAATCTTGAAGACTTCTCTTGCCAAAAAGACAGATGGACATATGAAGAGTTAGTAATTTTAGTACAGTCACAGCAAAATCCTTCTGCAGAAGTGAATTAATGAGGCTTGTTTGAAGATAGTTAAGTTTTATTTATGATGCCTTTTTTTTTGGCTAATAGCATAACAGGGAAGTAAAAGCAGTCCCTAGATTTTTGTGGTTATGCTGTAAACATTTTCTAGTCTTCAGAACATGCAATTCGTATATAATTCCCAAAACTCGCTAATAGTAATAAACACTGACTAAACACTAGCAAGTCATAAAAATCCATGAAAAGAATGAATGCTAAGCCTGAAGTTGTCTAGCAGCTTTCTCCTCGCTAGTTAGTTCAAATTTGTTCTTTTTCTCCTGTTTGCCTTGGCAATTGTATACAAGAGCGACTGATATTTAGCAATAGGCAAGCCTTAAACACAAACTCAACACCTAGCCAAGTAAATTAGAAATCAGTCACTACTCATATAAATAATGATGGAAATTGTGAAGATGCTTGAACAGAAGTCTCTTGGCAAATCCAAAAGAATTTGTTATTCTGTTTCTAGGGTCTTTTTCCTTTGGATCTGTGCTTGCAGATTTAATTATCCATAGGGACTTCTGTTTCTGTTGAACCTGAACAGCATAGCCAATATTTTTGTCAATATATAACACAAACTGAGTAGAGAGTCAATTCAAAAGAAGGATGCATTTTGTCCTATTTTCTTCCCAAAGTTCATTTTATTCAACTCTAATTAGTTTCAGGATTTTGTTGCTTACTATTATTTTGATTCCCTACTAATAGTCCTATCTTGTGAGTCATTTTCTTGCTCCTTCTTCTCCAAGTTACAGCTGGTGCTGAGCAATAACTGGCTACCAGCTGCATGTGGTCACACCTAGAAAATACGTCTGTTTCCAAGCCTGTTAGTCACTTTGTAGGGATGGTTCTCTTGAACCTCTTCCTGAGGTTGTCTGGCCACACTTGTGTATGCACATCTTCAAAATGAGTAAGATAAAATAAGGTCAAAGAAAAAAGCATTTTAGATCATTTTTACTTCATTTTATTTAAACAGTATAGTCCCAAGAAAGCCAGAATTAAATCTGTGGAGGTGTCTCTTGTAGAAATTACCTTTATCTCTGTGCTCAGTAGATGCTCTTTTTAGTAGGCGAATGAGTCAGTAAAACTCCTGCTCCCAAGTTTCTGCGTTTTACAGAAATTGTATTCATTTTTATTGAATCTGACCCAAATCATGGGCAGGTTTAGAGCCTAGCTTCATAGTCATTTTTCTGTCTTCTATTGATTTAGTACAGAACCATTGATTTAGGAAGCAATCATAATGTAGTCAGTCTAGAAGCTGAAACACTAGCTCTGTTCGATGACTGATATCTTTATTACAGCTATATGAATGGAAGTGTGGTGTCTAAGATTGCACCAACAGTTGTCTGATAATTTGCAACTGTGCATGATAATTTGCAACTGCAATGGATCAGATATATTTATGTGACTGTAATTTATCAGATATTTGCATACTTTGGGGCATGAAAGGACTCTGAGAGAAAGTGTAGAAGTCAGAATAAAGACCTTTGTAAACATGACCTTTAAAGTTATACTGACATAGAGTTCCTGTTTTGCTCAAATATTCTGTAAGTAAATAGTTGTGATTCTATTCCAATCACAATAAGTTTTGATTACAACATATTTTAGATCTATAGAAGCGTACTTTGTACCCATAGCATACAGCATATTTCATCCAGGGCGCACACAATGATTTACAAAACCAAACTAATACACCTTATATTTGCTTCCTCAGATGTCCATCCCCATGCCATTAAAAAAGACGTATTTTATATTATTAATAAAAGTAAACTATATTCAATAGAGAAGAAAAATAACCTATACACAATAGAGAGGTGAAGTGACTTTTTCAAAGTCACACACATATTATTATAATCATGTCTTTTCAAAAGTGTAACTTTCTAAAAAGTATGGCAACATTACAGCATATTTGCATTTTTAGATGTCAATTGTGAATGGAAATTTCTCTTGCTGTCAGAGTACATTAAGAAAAACAAATCATAAGACTGTATTATAGTCTGTATTTCTGTTTGTTTTTTTAGATCAGCTGTAGCACTAGAATATGCCAGTTCTTAAATTTCCAGTGGTATATAGATTTGTAATACGATCTAAGAAGCAATATGAAGAAATTCAGAAGAGATTTTTGAGAGTATTTCCAAAGTTCTTTGCACAAGATCAAGAATGGAAAGCCTAAGTAAGTGAATTTTAAATAAACCCCTGTAAAATCATTTTATTATGCATGTAGAACAGCATGTGGTTAAAATTTCAGTTCCTATAGGTCATTAATTTCCTGCATAGAGCCTCTGAGATAACTAATGCATTATCTACTTAACCAGTGCAGTCTGTGGTTCCTTAGGACTTGAAAAAAAGAGTGTGTCCATGCTAAAAGCAAAATTAGGTTACCTGTGAGGTACAAAAATGGAGAGATCTTCGGATGTCTGTTCCAACTAATCATTTTCCCCTCTGCCATTTTTTTGAGAATTTGGACAAGCGATTATAAAACCTAGAACTGATTGCATGTACTATTAGGCCTGATTTTTCTTATCAATTTGTAAAGTTAGTAGGTTTTATTATTTTATTGAATATACCATGTCTGGTATTCATTCTCATTGCTTTGGTACGAATGTATGACTGCCCCGTAAAGGACCTTCAGCTGTCTAAATCCTACGGCCAATAAACCACTATAAATCTCATGTTAAAATAAAATATAAATCTCACGCTAACATCTAAATGGCTTGAGGTCGCTTAGAATGAAACTACAAGATCTTTTGACTGTAAGAGTCTTTTACTTACTTAGATAGATCCTCTTTCTTTTGCTCAATTCTGGCATCCCAGGACCAGCAGTTCTTTTATTTTGCTTTGAACACTTTTGCTCCGAACTTACCTTGTTCCAGCAAAGTTAATTCTTCAGAAATCTAAGATCATAGATTATATGTGTAAACAGCCAAAAAGGAAATCAAATTATAGAGGATACAATCCCAAATCAGGCATCTGACATACACTGCAAGTCAACTAACTAGAGAGAGCTATGAATTCTGTATGGAAACTCCTCAAAATCTGCCAGTCCACTGGTCTAAGTAATTTTTCTTCTATCAACACAGAAAAAAACCAAATCAAAACAATTGTTTTAAAATAGAATTGATATTAATGTGATATGCTTTCATTTTTTTCCTCAAATCAAATTTATAGTGGTAGGAAGGCTCTCCATAGCAGTACTATATCAGAAATGAGCAAATTGGCAGCGTGGCTGCCTGGGAGCATATTGACCAGACAGCAGGGTTCCTCTATACTCCATTTACTGCCAGTAGGACAACAGGTTCTGGCAGTTAACTCAGAAATGGAGTAGTGCGGCAAGGCTTCAGAAAAGTGACATACCTGGGGTGACATCAATTTCCCTCTCCGGCTGTATCTGAGCATGAGGTATTTTGTGTGGAGTCGTGCCATCATGGCTCCATTTCTTGAAAAGAAGGACCCGCAGTCGAATCACAGAACTAGAGCTCTGGCTCTCTGCAGCTGCTACTGAAAGTGGAATATGTAGTAGAAAAGAAAGGGAAACTCTTTTATAACAATTTCTGAAAGAGTGAGAGAGATCTGGTGGAAAATTTTTGTTGTGCTTTAATCTTGCATGGCAATGATCCAAAAATTCAGGAAAAATATGAAAGAATTGCTAGAAAGACAGAATAATCTCAAGAAAATAGGTGCAGATTTTCAAGTTAATAATAATAAATATTTAATAAAATAATATAAAAACTATAAAACAACATTATTTATACTTACATAATTTTATTATATAAAATAACAAAATGATATAAAATAATAATAAATATTATTTATTTTAAAAAGCATTAGAGATGAAATCTGAAATTTTACTTTAATGAGCTTGCTTTGAACTGCCATATACATAGCTTGAAACAAAAATAGCACTGACATACAAAGACTAACCATCCCTATTTCTGTTGTGAAAAACCTTACCTTTTTAGTCTCGGATAATTGTTTTTGAGCCATCACAAGACACTAGAGAAAGGAGAACTACCAACTATAATTACTGACTCAAAAGAACTTTGATAAAAGTCTCCCGTAAGATCCTGTTTTGGAAACCAGAGGCTCATAGGGTCAGAGGTAAATGACTGTCCTGGATAGGAAACTTGCTAAGAGGCTGGAAACAAAGCAATGATGGTTCATGCATAGTTTTCAGCACTGCAGAAGTCCTATTGGGGCACACTGGAAGTGGTGTTGCCTGATGAATTAACCAGTCGTTTGGTAAAAGTACACCAATGGTGAGGTGATAGATTTTTGCAGATAATACAGAGTTCTATCACATAGGCAAAATCAAAGAAAAATGTGAAGCATTTCAGAGACTCAGTGGGGTTACATGAGTAGATAAGAGATGATGGCAAACGAACACATGCTGCAAGGAGCAATCTGAAATAACAGGAAAATATGTTAAAATGCTAATGATAAAATTCTAAAACAGTTTGAGATATATTTTCAAATGCTTTTATTGTTTGGAAGAAATATCCTTATAGACTCAAAATATGAAATAGTTCTACTACTGTTGCACAGTATTAGGTTTTAAATTAATTTAATCGATGAGGAAAAGGTGCAGAGGTATTTATGAATGACTCAGTGAAAGTATCCCCTACATGTACATATACATAGCATAGATACAGACTTCCTCAGCTGGGATACTGTACTCAATTCTGATAGTCCTTTCTCAAAGTGATAATACAAGAGGGACTTCAGGTGGTTTCCCTGTGTCAGGAAATAGAAAAAAACTAGTTAGCTTAGATAAGAAAAAAATGGAAAGGAAGAACATAAAGTAATAACTGAGATGGTATACTGTGCACTTTCAATTGGCGTTTTTCGTAAGAGAGGATAAAGAGAGATACAAACAGATCTTAAGGAACTAGATTTGAAATAAGAGGGTTTAAAACGTACAGAACACAGTTAATTCTGTGAAACTCACTGATAAATAATAGCACTGTCAAAAAGATGTTAGTCTTGAGAGAACATTCATCTTTGCATTAGAATAAATATGTACAAGACACGTTATGTCAACCACTAAAAATTGAGTTACAAAAAAGCTGCCAGGGCGTGAGTCATTTCCTAATTGTCAGAATTTTTACACTTTTGAAATATCTCGTGTAGTTTGCTGACAGACACATGACACGGGTCACACGGGATAGTAAAGCAGGATAGCAATTCCTGTGCTCAGAAAGGACTCGCCAGGCCAACACTAAACTATTTCCATCACTAGCTGAAGTGATTAGCAGGGAATTGGTTGCTTGACAACCATGTTAGCCCCGGGTCATTTTCACACTATTTATGAGCCTATGTTCTATTTGCATCAGATTTATTAGCTATCCCTTTCAAAGGGAGACAGGATGAGACGGGAAGCTGACTGCTGCGGATCTCCGCAGATGAATGAGTCAAGACTGGCCTTGGAAAAAAAAGTGGGGGGGAGGCATGTGGAAAAATGGAGATACAAAAATGAAGCAAAGACATTTCACACCTGAGAGGTTGAAGGATGGCTGTGAGCAGACTGCCCTCAAATCCACTCATATCCCCTGCACCTGACCTCCTCATGGGTGACCTGCAGCATATCTATCCAGATGTTACTCATGGTGTTTGGACTTGTGAGGTCACATGTATTTCTGCAAACAGCTTGGAGCTTTTCAATGGTCAGTTCTTCCAGGCCTGTGTGGAAAAGAGCAGCGGTCTTTAAGGAAGGGCAAATACAAAAGGATAGGGAGAAGAAAATCAAATGAAAAGGATGTAAAAATAAGACTCTAATTTTGATACCTGCATCACTTTTAATAATCACATAGATAATCAAATGTTGCAATGGAATATATCTGATAAACCATTAAATCATCAAAGCACAGGGTCATAAATACGATGTGATTCATCATAATTTTAATCTAAAATTGAGCTATTTATGGAATGCTTTAGTAGCATTAATATTCTTGTGGCTGGTCCTCACAGTGATGAAAATGTATTTAATAATATTTTTGAGATGACTTTTCTTGATTTGTAGATGCTTGCTAGAGTTTCTGATTTTGTACTTTTTTTTGGTTGCAGTGCACTGTTAGACTCCAATGCTTGTATTTGTGAAGCCTTCCTTTTTTGCAGCAGTCAGCTATTGGCTAAGAATAGCTACATTATATTGTCATTAAATATTCATTAAAATGAGTCGTGGCAGCCTGTGAGAAGCATCCAATTAAGCATTTCAGTTTCTACACATAAGGCTACAAATGAGCAGTCTTCTTGCTTTTCAATAATGCATCACAGGCTGCAGTTAGTATCTGTAAAATAATTGATAAGGCAAAAGTTATTTGTAAAATACATACTAGAAGTAGAAAAGTAGATTAGAGAGGATGATTTTGCTTTGGGACCTTCCTCTGACTGTGGAAAAAGTACAGCATTCTTTGATTTAATTTTTACACAGCCTGGGGAAAGCTGAAATGCCATATCTAATCATTCAATATTTTCTGTTTCTGACATGTATTATGTATCACTGAACCTTCAAAATCAGAGACGGAAAAAGCATCTTAGACTTTATCTACCCAAAGCCATCACAGGACAGTAAATATGGCTCGGCCATGGGAAAGACTCAGCGAGTTCTTTTGATTTATCCAGTATATCTTATTTTGCTGCTAGCCTGTTAATGCACTCATAGATTGTTTCACAGCGTGTGCCTACACTGCAGCAAGAGGCACGGAGGCAGTCTGTGCGGGCATAGCTGAGCGAGGCTCAGCAGCAAGAGTGGTGGAGGTGCGTTGGCACAGGTTTACCCATGGGACCATCCGTCTTCCGAATTTCCCAGGATTGGCCCATGCTGCTGACCCCTCACTGGCACCCAGGCTAATGAAGTTAAAGCTAGCTCAGGTTTGCTGCATGTGTTTTCAAGCCACATCTCCATCTGCGATGTAGACACACCTCACATTATAAACTGGATCTGACACAGTGGTGAATAACCACTGATAAGGATCCTCTTGGATCCAGGAGGTATCTCCTCTGAGCAGCTAAGCTGCTCTCGATGTAAGACAGTGGTAAAGTAAGAGGACCAAGGCTAGCCTTGTGCCAGCTTTTTGTTTCTCCAGCCCTAAGGATGGCCAGGGAATAAGCTAGGCTTTTGTGTAAGTTGTTGTATCTCAAGTTACATACCACATGCCTTTTTTCCAGCAGATTTCAGGTTCAATTTTGCCTTGTATGTATCTCACCTTCTGATTATTTCCCGCCTGTCTTCACTGTCTTCACTACTGATAGTAGTTTCAATTCACCACTTTGCTTAATTGCTGATTTCAATGCGCTGTTTCAAAATGTACCTTCCAGTTATTATCAAAACCCTGTCTACAAGCGGGGCCTAAATTCCATGGGACATTGGTGCAGCAGACTGGAAACTTTCTGGCCATTTCATTTATATTTAAAATGTAGACTTTAATTGAATTAAACATGAAGCAAAGCACTACAAGCTCTACTTTTTTTCTTTAACCTGGGGGTGAAATTACAATTTGCTTTGTTGTCCCTGCAGTGCAATATTTAATGAGATACAAAACTTTGTACTGACTATACTTTGATGTCAAAGGAGGAAACCCATGGATGTGGCAGCTAGCAGAGGGCACCTGAGATGCTTGGAGCTTTTAAAGGCGAAGAAAACAGGCTGACGAAGCCTACACTGCAGGGGTGGAGGGTGTGCTCTGCAACACAGCTAAGGACCAGCTCCCACTGGAAAGAGTTTTGTGCTCCCTCGTTCTCCCCCTTCCACCTCCAGCCTTGTGCTCCTGCCACTTCCCTTGTGACACCATTGGCATCCATCTAGCCCCACAGCGAGGCACAGTGGGGAGCTAAATCAGCACGTGACTAAACTTACAAAAAATGGAAAGAATCTTCTACTAGTTTATATCCAGGTTACTCATAAGGCATGAGGGCAGGAGGCAGAGCACATGGCTG
Source organism: Dromaius novaehollandiae (assembly GCF_036370855.1). Taxonomy (NCBI): domain Eukaryota; kingdom Metazoa; phylum Chordata; class Aves; order Casuariiformes; family Dromaiidae; genus Dromaius; species Dromaius novaehollandiae. The sequence continues at coordinate 29,710,574 of NC_088130.1, forward strand.
GAGCTGTGGGTGGACTCGTTTTTCACGGCACAGGCTGTCAGACTGGCTTAGGTGTACGGTGAATCTGCACTTGGAGCTGTGTGGAGACAAAGCTCTGCTTTGCAGGAGATGGCCTGGCTTCTGCTGTCTCCTGGCATTCAGTACAGTAAATTGTATTGTTAGACTTTCAGCTAAGTTGTTAGGTTACAGATTTGACACCATAAAGCGAAAAGGCTACCCACGGGTCTGTCGGAGATACTGCTTCTGACTGGCTGCAAGCTTGGGAAGTCAGTGCTTTGAACCATGTTTTTAGTATTATTTGAATACTGCTGCAGTTTTAACTGCCCTGCAAAGTACACCTCACTATAACATGATCTTATGGTGGGAAGGGCCAGTTTACAAGTTTGTATATGTTATTAATCTCCCAATTAATATCCATATCATGGATACTACCATAGCATGAAGAAAAGAGGAAATCCTGATTTACGGAAGTAATAGTAAAACTTGAGGATCAGGATTTCCTGTACCATAGAAATGAGTGTATATCTGCAATACCTCAGCAACACGCTAATTCTTTGTTCATTTTTCAGCTCTCCCTTGCAGTGGTTTTCAAAAAAAGCATGTTGTGAAGACTTATGTTGTTTAGTACAATTTCATTATGAAAGACGTACCTGATTTTTAAATAAGAAAATATGAATGCTTTTTTAACAATGAGGCAAAGCGCTGTGCAATTAATTCAAAAAGAAATAAAAGTTAAATCTGCAATTTTGTAGTTATATTTTTGCTGTATTTGCTATATTTTCCAAGGTATACCTTGGAAATAACAAATGAATTCATTCCGAAGTTCCACCAGGCAGAAAGTCCAGCGGATAAAGAGCGCTTCCTAGAACTAGGTAGAAAAATGCTTTGGCAGATGCAAGGTATGTATTGAAGGAAGAGCTCAACTTCTGTACTATCTACATACCATATACATTATTTATTTATTTTCCCATGTGGTTTTCTACATCCATCAACTCTTTTTATACAAGTAGAAAAAAAGTTTTAAGTTTTAATAATTAAAATACTAAGACAGTAGAAGTAGTGACATAAATGAAACCAAATCAAATGAGGCTGTGCTCTTGCTTACAGGGAGGTAGGCATGGCATTATTCCTTAATAAATTCTTTCACAGTTTTTATTGTGAGGCATGCTATTGTTGTGCCTGGATATCAGAGGAAATCTTTCTGCCAGGCATAATTAGAATTGTCTGCTTTTGAAGTTTGGCGTAGTATTTACAGGGTCATCTAAAGCCCAGTCAAATCAATCGACAGGCTTCTGGGATATGTCTCCACTGTGCAAAGCACAACAATATTAAGAGATGCCTGAGCTGGTGCTGAGTGTGCTGCGTTGTGCAGAGCCCTGCAGAGACACTAGCTGGAGGCCAGAAAGGAGAGTAACCACTGAGCTAGTTAAGCTGAAAACAGTCTCCAGTTTCACAGGCAGCTCATTCTCAGCCAGTGCGGCACCTTAGTGCAGCAGTACGATGCACTGCATGGGCACAACCCTATTATGGTAGGAATATATGTGTAGTTTGACCTCAAATTTGAACAAATTCAGACTGTGCCTATCAGGCATCTTTAGAGTTTATGCGTCTCTCATTACATTATTTACCCAGAAATCTACAATAATCTAACATCAGTAGCAAGCAGAGGATGATTTAAAATGCAATCTACTGCTTTGTCTCTAAACTGTCACATAATGCAAAATTTCTTCGGCCAAGCTCAGTCAAGGCAGGACACTTCTTGCAACCACCAAAAAGAACTCAGAGGTCCCAGACTGATGCCAGCAGGGCCAGGGTTTTACCCCAGGTCTCAAAGGCTACATTTCTCTCCAAGGGCACGAAGGGTGCTGTTTTGCGATTGTGGTAGCCAACGTAAGCCTGGACACACAGAGTCCCACCTTTCCCTCTGCCCCGGATACGTATTAGATACTCTTGCCTTCCCCCACCATTTGTGAGATAGGGGTTCAGCTGGTGAAGGGAGCTGATCTGTGTGAGAAGTAATTACTTTTTTTTCCCCTCTGATAGAGTTAGTTTCACATGAGCTTCCTGAGCTGGTTTACCACATAGTCGCAGGTGTTCAGTGCAGTGGTGGGGTTGTAAATACATGGCCTGTTCAGAAGATGATACTGTGGCAATGTGACTGGCTTAAACTGCCATGAAACCACTGCTTGAGTGAGGTTTTACAAAAAACACAAGCTTTTTCAATCTTATTCTTAATACTCTAGGGTATATGAGGGCCTACTAGAAAGTATAACTGTAATTTAATAGTATATATCTTATTGCAGCATAATAATGGTAGGTCAAATCAGCAAATGGCTTACATACAGTCAAATGGCTAATTTTGTATCTGAGGTCCCAATCCTAATGCTTCAATAATCCTTTAGAATATAACAGAAAAAATACACAGATTTTTACTAGCTTATAGTTCTATAAATCTAAGTTTTTGCAAGAGCATTTTTAGCAATATTATGAGAGGCAGTTGAGCTGCAATGCTGCTTTGATGAATTTTATGTTTCATTTTATTTTCTCCATTAAAATCTTTGCAACTGTTTTGAAAGGAGAAAACAGTAAACACTGCATTTTGAGACCCTAGATGATTCCTTGTGGGCTTCCCAAGCCAAAAATACATAATGTGTAGAAACAGAGTGGTCATTCAAAATGAAAAGATATTAAAAAAAGCAATATACTTGGCATTTATTAAGCCCAAAAGAGAAGGTTGTGGTGCTAATATAATTTCTCCTATGTTCCAAATGGAAAATACAGACATTATGAAACACACTTAGGTCCTATTTACAAGTCATGGCCTTTCATTTTGAGAGTTATCTTTTATGCTGTGGTTCTTCAACTTGGCAGGAAAGCGGCATTGGCTAAAAGAGCCCCCAAACCCCTCTTATAATTGGCACCCTAGCACGGGCAACTTAGTGAGTTTTGGCTGCTTTTGTGCTTGAACTTAGCAAGCCATTTTTAGCCAAATTAACTCTGGATTCATTTCAGTACTGGAATAATGCTTATAAAATATTTGGTACTAAAAAAGCAGCCTCCTTTCATGAACAGGAATGGAGAGATGAAAATAACAGCCTCAGCACCGTACATTTACTGACAAAGTTAATTCTGCCATCTCCAGTTGGAAGTGGCTTACAGCTCCTCAGCAGTGGAGACAAAATTGAATTTTGCTGCCTTAAGGATGGGAATAAAATGAGTAAGCCCTAGACAGCTACTCTTTACGTTACTGTAGGGAGGCTTAGGAGTAGGATGTGCTGCTGCTGTGAAACTTCTGCCCTCCTCCAGCCGTAGCCCTAACCCCACACAGTCAGATCTCTGCCTTGGGACCGTCAGCAGGACAAGCTTCTGGAGGGGCTGGTGTACACAAATTAGTAAGATCATGTCTGCCCCTTGCTAGCGCAGTTTTACCCCGGGTTGTTAGGCTGCTGCCATAGACAACTGTGTGGTTTTTCTAAGCCTACAGTTCTGTGTCCAAAACTGCTGCCATCTCATTAACTGTGCCAAGGTTGAAAAGGGAAAGGCTCATTTTATTCCTTAATGGGGGAATTACTAGCGCATAAAGCTGGCTGATAGTGTCAGTCCCTACCAGGTCCTCAAATATGGATAATAATAGAAAGGAAAGAATATTCAGATGCTCCTATTTTTCACAGGAATTACTACATATATATGTATGCAAAATGTTAACAGATCTACTTATTACATATTTTCTTCATTTAATGACCAAAAATGACCCAACGTTTTGACTATAAAACAGTCCACATGGTAACAAAGCACTCCATAAATGGGTGTCTATTGAGAAAAAATGTTTTCGTATAGAAAAATGTCAACGACAAAGTCCCCAAATAATGCAGAGTAATGCATTTTCAGATTTCCCAGCAATTTCATTGCTACATAGGCTGTCATAGCGTTCTAGCACTACATTGGTTGGAGTCACAGATTCATTACCAGAGGTGGTAAATAAGTGTTTTTGTTGTAGATATTTAAAATGGGTAATAAGGCTATAATTATAGGTATGAATGCCTGTTCTTACTTAAATGTTGACTCCAGAGATTTAACACTGATGCCTCATTAACTCCTACTGCTGAGTTTTGCATCAGCAAGCTCATCTAATGCTGTCTCTAAAATATGCACTTTTCCTTCAAATAAAGTGGCTTTTGCTTGTGGGAAAGATGTACCATCAGCTAAATGAACCAAAAAAATTTTAAACTCCTCTTTACCCTTTTACCCTTTTCCTTCCAGAGAAAATTAGGTCTTAGCACGTTAGGTTCTGGGAAGCACGTGGATTTTCCAACAGCCTGGAATGAAGCAATTATGCTGTCTCAGTGCAAATGTGATATTCAAGAAGGTACAATTTTCTTAAATTATATTTCTGTTAATTACTTTGAGCCTTTCTAACTAAGCTGTGAAAGCTAACTTGATTGCTCTCAACTATGAAATTTGGAATAAAGCCAAGATGGAAATGGCTTCTATTTCCTACTTGAAGAACAAAACTTCAGAAAAATATACTGACATTATCAATGAAGTAGCTATATTTTTAATTTGAGCCTTCTCTTTTCAAGTTTAATTTGTTAAATTGCAAAATCATTTCCATTTAAGCACCTTTCATCTTACACATTTTTATGCAGCATTTCTTTATAACCTGTCTCAGTAATAACAGAGATTATTATTAAAATAGAATTTAATGATCTCAAATTAAAATGCTTTAAATAACATCTTGTTTTTACTTTTTCTTAATTAGTCTTATTAATAAAAATGTAGAATATTGACTTATATCTGAAGGCTTTTAAAATAAAGATGTTAACTATTTTTTGGCTTGTTTTTCCAAGCAAAAAATGATTGTGCAGTGATCATGTCTGTTTGGCTGTCCCCTCAAAAACTTCTGGATGCACTGACATGCTGTAATCAAACTTTAGGCCTTATAACATGAAGCTCTTACAGGTTTTGTGAAAATCAGTGGCTGGCTGGAGAAGATGGACCTTACTCCAGCGTGCACTGAGGGAGAGCTATAACTCGGAGCCCTATCCATTTTAAGAGGCAGGAGTCAGATGGCCAGTCACCATGTTCATACCAGCTGATCAGTCAGCTCTTCATTAACTCCAAACCACAACCAGCATATATTGACCATCAGTCAGCCAAGCAGCCAGGAACATGAGAAACAGCAGGGAAATACTGTGATGAAGAAAACGTGAGGTCAATAGGATGATGCTGGGGGTACTACAGGTACAGAGGAAGTGACTAGGAGATGTAAAACGTAAATCCGTAACGAGCGAGGCTTCCTCTTATGCTATTCGTGGCATAACTCTCAGACAAACATTGTTTCAACCAGGTTTGGTAAAATCAAGTAAGGGAAAAAGGTATACACTTACCTGTGCACTAAAGTATCTTCATTTACACATTGCACTTTACCTAGAAGAAGATTTATGTAAGCAAAGTTTTATTAAGTAATTTAAAACAGCCTTCATATATACTTTTGCTTTTTTGGCAGCTGAAGTGCAATAGATGGACTAAAAAAAGGATGATTTGCTCCTGCATGTAGGAAACAGAAATGATGGATGAATGTATATACAATATCTATGATGTATAGTCCACAAGGCTGATGTGTAGGACAAAGCAAAGTCACTCTATTTTTATTCTCTAGGAGAAATAATACTCTGTGTTATTTTAAGTCTCAGATGTGGGGTCATTCCAAGGTAAAACGGAACTTCAAATACATCTGCTTTTGGAATGATAGTTTGCCATCTTGTGATATGGTAGAATAAAAACAAATGTTCTCCCTACTTATTACATTATAAAATCATAACCATAAAATCTTTTCTTCTACAGGTTTAATTTCTCAGTGTACTTCAAGCAAATGAAAAAGAAAATCTGTAAGTGAAAAGGAAATATAGCTATAGTGCAATGGGAAAAGTAATATCTAAATAGGGAGTTCTGTCCTCATGTTTTATTCTGTTTTGTCTCGTTTACTGATACAGACCAATCTCATACACTGTTCTCCTAGTGATTTGCAGAGTTTGAGTAAGATGCTAAAATCTGAAGTGTAAGACTGGAAAAATGCCTTTTTGTCTTTCAGCTGCACCTGTATTTGATTATGATAGTTGTATTGTTTTAAGAAAATAGTAGCGTGCACAAAATTAAAGATGTGTTTACACCAAGTAATCAAATAATCAATAAGCCAAATTCAGTAAGTCAGAGTCAGCTAAGAAAAGTCAGGGTGGCATTTTGTTTATACATGCTCTGCAAAATTACTGCCTTAGAGGAAAGAAACATTTGAGGAGGAAGCTTTCAAAATATTGTATCGCATTTAAAAAATACTGAAACTGATAGCTGTAAAACTTCAGGAGGAGAACACAAAAACTGGGTGAACAAAGGTCATATTACTGTTAGTGTATCTGTTTATTCAGAATAAAACCTGAGAATTCCAGGGATTTCTTTTTCACTTATAATAACACTGTACTAATGGTAAAAATTTTTGGACACTTCCACTGTACTGCAAAACGAACTTTTCTAATTGGTCCGAGATGTCTACTTTTTAAAATCTTATTGGGGTGGAAAGGAATACTGTGTTGATAATACATGGATCTTGTTTCCTGTCAGGGCAATTATCTACCCTTTAAAATTCAAACTAATTCTGAAAACAAACTAAAGAGTGGGTCTTATCATCTTTGCGGGCCCACAAAGATGTGTTATGCATTAAAAAAATAACAGTATGGTTTCACTGAGCCAAAAATCCAATTTTTGGTCACTTGTTCATTGGGTGTGAACTGCATGAATGTCTCTCAGGCTGCATGACTACAAAGGAATATGCAAAAATCTTTTGCTCTTAAGAATCCCCTGAAGCAGAAAATGCCTATTTGGAGATGTAGGAGCTTGATTCCATCTTTCAGTAAAAATACTCCTTTCTGTGGCTGTGTGTGGGGAAAGCTTTAAGACAATTTTGAAACCAAAGATGAATTCTTTTTTTTTCCATATTGATATTTTGGAGAGGAAATGAACATAAGAATTTTATTGAACTTCTCCTAGGAGGTAATACAGAGTTCACAAGGCTGAAGCTCAGACTGTGTTGTAAGTTTGTACTGTGGTTCTAACTCTGAGGGTGCAATTCATCTGACTAAGGGTATACATCTATATTTAGCCTAAAGGTCTCTCCTAAAGAAGTGCTTCTACAGAGTCACAATTCATCTGTCCCATGTATGCAGTGGGGGACAATCTGGACAACTCAGTTCTCCATAGTGATTCAGCTTCACAAGGTACATGCACATACACCCAACTGCTTGCATGGAAATACATGTAGTTGACATCTGGTACCCAGCAGTAGCTAATTTGCTTTACAGATCTGTTCCTATTGGGTCACAGTACTTGCTAATATAGATATAGCCATGAATAGAGAGCTTACGTGTAGAAGGGGCCAAGAAATGCCAAGGGCACAGGACAGAAGGCGACCTACATGGGGTAGCTAGGACTGTATCAGAAGTAAGAGCAGAGCTACCTACCTATGCTTTCTCAACTCTTCACAGTCTAAAGAGAAATGCTAGGACAAGAGATGGAGAGTCAGCAACTCTGCCAAAGCCTTCATCTCCAACATTCCTAAGCATATCAAAAATGTCCCATACCTTTTACTAGAATGAGACTGTGTATAATGTTAAGGAGAAGTACACCATCATTCAAGTGACTTACTGGAAAAAGATCAGGGCCAATATTGATGGATTTCTGTAGTAATACAGACATTTTCGTGGACAGTACAGTGAAATCTTGCCTCACACCAGAAAACAACAACATCTCTCTGCTTCCCCAACTTCTGTTTCCTTGTTGTTCCCCTTCTTCAGGCCCCGAATTGGATTTTGCCCAATTGATGATATAGGCTAAATCCTAGACCAGGTTATGTTTTGATGCAGGCAGCACTGTGCCAATAATAGTAGTTGCCACAAAGTAGTCCTGTGCTGGATGGCGAGCCTCTTCCAGGTTCAAATGGAGGTACATAGGAAACTGAGGAGTGCCTTGTGCACTTCAGAATATTGGGCTTGTCACACATCTTTCTTAGGATGAAGTGTGGAGAGGTCAGGTATCCTCAAATCTGTCACGAATCCCTTCAATTGTCAGCATCTCAATCATCAAAGCTGGCTATTCTGACATATGGGAATTCAGCATACCTGTACGCAGTTAACTGTGTTCTGTTCTCAAGCTAGGCAATTCCTTGAATTGCATTTCCTGAACAGTCCAGAGGTCTACAGGTGCCCATGGCTGTCCCAACCAAGTACTTCTCCCTTTAGCTCCATATGTCATAGATGGAGCCCTGGGTACTAGACAGGAGCACAGGTGCAGAGCAGCCTTAGTGCTCTACATAACCCAGGCCAAGTTATCAGCTCAGCAGGGGAAAATCTTCCAGGGAAGTGATTCAGCTTAAAGCTTGACATATAATCTCTAGACATCTGTGCCTGGCTAGACCATCCATCAATGTCTGCTACATTAACTCTCCAGTACAGTGGTCCTGCTAGCAGGAACTCGAGAGAGACTGCAAGAGACTCATTTCCTGAGAGCTCATGATTTCTAGCAATTATTTGAAGAGGAGTGCTGGTCTACCATGTCTTCTGGTGTGGGGCAAGCAGCCTCATCTGCCAGCAGTCAGGGACAAGGCTTTTCAGAGTTTCATTGCACAAATCCTGCTGGTGAGATTCCTATTACTGACACCAGCATGACACTGGCACAAACTGAAACTACAAACGTCACCTTTGAAGGAATTCTTGCTGCCACTGCGGCTCCTGATGATGCCACTAATGCCATGGCTATTATCAGGCATGCTTGTCAAGCGTAGGGAGATAAGTTGAGAAAGGAAAGCCCTTCCGTGCACTATCCCTGAACAAGCACCTGCCCAGACTGCATTGAAGTAGCTGAAATTGTACTTGGCCTATCATCTGGCTCTTTCTCCAGGAGACGAACCATCTCAAAAGACAGCATAACAAATAAGCAAAGAAATAAATAGGCAGTCCTAAATTCTAGGTTGTTTTTTTCTCTTTTTCTTCATTTTAACCCTCTTTTACATTCTTCCTCACCTTTTCAGCCCATATTAAATCCTTTTCTATTTTCATCAGACTTACCTGCTTGTGCTTTCCTTTTCATCTACTGAGTCAGAGCTCCCTTGATTAAGGCAGTAGTATGTGACAACATCTTGCACCTAATGAACCCCAATAGCACTGTAGCACCTGTCCTGCCTTTGGTGTCTGCAATGCTGGAAATCCACCACTCTATCTCATGGTATAACCATGGGTTAACATGCCCCACTCCAAGATCTTCCTCAAGCTCCAGAACAGTTGCTCTTCACTCCTAGTCCAGTTTTTCCTCATTCTCCTTTAGGGCGGCTGCCCTTCCTCAGCCTCTTGGCCTGCAGGAACAACAGATAGTACCTAAAGATCAAGCACAAGAAACACAGCCATGTTTTCAAGCTACCGAAGGCACTTCTGTGGATCAGGTAGGCAACTGTGAATAGTTTTAGTGCTGCTTCACACTTCAGTGTGCCAGAAGAGGCTGAGAAATTAGGGTTTCAGGATAAATGCACAGTCTCCTAAGGAGGAAGGAAAAATAGGGAAGAGTTTTAAAAAAGCCCACTTTCACTGTAACCACAGTCAATCCACTGTGACTGGTGCTGGCAAAGACCAGGTCATGACAACATATTTGAGACCTGTCCCTGTCGCTCAACTGAAGGAGGAAGGTGTATGCATGGGCATGCCAGGGCATCCTTACAGGAGCCATCTCATCTCTGCTATACTGAACTGCAATATGCTGGCATTGTAAACAGACCAAGAAGCTCAGCACCTATATCTTTAGATAGCAGCTGGTTGCTAAAAGTAGCCATCAATTTGTATCAGAAACTTTTTAATGGAAGAGATAGAACTCACAGAATTATCTGTGGATATTGATACTTGTGTTGTCTATGGCTTTGATTATCCTGGAGAGAAATGGTATATGGTCTGGTTCTGGGCTTCAGATCTACTGAAAAGCAAGCGAAATACACTGAGAGTTTTCCCAGAGCCCTGGCAAAATTCTAGAGGGTCTTGGAAACAATGCCAGGATGTTCACGGTGCTTCTTGCTCTGTTTCTGCTCACTAGCCCCAGATTTTTTAGTTGAACCTCACATCCCTCATGCTAGCCCAACTATGTCCATCTCTAAATGGAAACTTCCCCTTGCCCTTGAGTACTGTCTCCCATCAAACCCTGTATAATCTTTCTTGCTTTCTCTGTTTTCACCTGATCTAGAGTGCTCACAAAATTCTGCTTGCTTTCTCTCTTCCTTTTTCTTGATGCTCACACTGTTGCTGATCCAGGCACCAAGCCAGGTGTGCCTGAATGAGCATACTTTATAGATTGCTATCACCTTGACAGGCACCTCATTCAAGAGATGCCCAGCTGGTGGCTAATGGTCCTTACCTGATAAAAAATAATGGTTAGGTAAAGAGAAAAAGCTTATTGTAGATGTTAGCTAGTGAGCAAGAGATGAATCATGACTGGTTTTGGCCATGGTTTAAACACTTAGAATAACATGGGTGTGTATGGAGTGTCTATGCAAGGAAAGCACTCCAGACATGTTTCTTATTTGGGACATCCGCATGTAGCTGCCTATATGGGTGAAGATAGCATGTGTTTCATGAACATAGAGGGGGAGTCCAGGTAAAACACCTCCAAACAACAAAACATCTAAGGCAGTACTAGTAATCTACTTTCAGCAAAATAAATTGCACCCTGACTTCCCATCTCACTTGAGATCTCTAGGTGCTACTGTGCTATAAATAATAATAGCACTCTTATATTCTTTTGACAAGTGGAGGAGGTTGAGAAATTGACTGGGAGAAAGACTGATTCTTTCATCGTATAACATATGGATGATCAAGATGGGAGAGATGATGTGCTGAACTTGGAAGATTTGTGTGGAGCTGTGGTTCCACTCATCCTTGCAGAATTTGTGTGATTTCTTTTCCTACAGAGAATTTGGCAGATAAAACAGATAAAGTAAAGATTAAAGCACAATGACAGGCAAATTTGGGGAAATTTGCATAGTAACTGCCTGGCTAAATTTTGCCTGTGAGACGTAGAAATCTGTCACTTTCATGAACATAAGATTCACACAAATTATTAGCCAAAACTGAGAAAAGCCATCATTTATTTTCTCAGAAAAAATAGTTGAAAGAACAATTTAACTGTCTTTTCAACCATAAAAGGCAATCCTACCTTTTCAGCCATACTTTTGTATGTCTGCTTTCACTGACATAGTAGAAAAATCAGTACATCTATTAGAAACTGATACTACACAAACTTTTTGAAAGTTGACATTATCTGCAGAACAGATTTTATTGTACCTTCTCAATAAACTCTTTGATGTTAATTCAGAAAATTTTATATAAAACATTTTAACACTTTAACATAAAAAAACCCAGTAATTGTTCAATACAGTTCATCAGAGAGCGAACTTCAGAAACCTGTTGTTTTACCTGTTCATAATTTAGCAAGCATTTGATTTTTGTGAGACATGGGTATAGTGTATATGTACTATAAAACTGCAAGGCATTCGAGATTCAGCTTAATGAATTCATTTTCCATTGTGTTTCTACTTTAGAAGATTTGGGGATTCTTTTGGTTTCTTTGGGCCATGCTCTAATGAATCCAGAGCATACCTCTGCTTTACTTTTCACTGCAGAATCTATTTTAAAATCTGCAATGATATAGCACAGAAAGCTTACTTATATCAAAGCAAACTCAAATTATCAAAGGTTGTGTAATTTTTAAAGTTGTCACTAATTTTCCAGTATATATTACACTTATCTACATTGACAAATTTATACTGATTTTATGAAACCTATGCAGTTACTCTGGATTTACACCTTTATAAGGTGAACAGAGCCCAGTCATATTTGTTAGAGTACTTTGGGTTTTTTTGCTACTATTAGCTCACATTATATGTTTATTATCTGTACCACTACATACTCAAATTCCTAGAATCCTAAAAAGATATTGGAAAAACACAATTTCCTCTTTGACAGAGTATTTAGCAGAGTAATACATATGAAGGATACTTTAAAGCATGCTACTGACTATATGGATTTTATCTTGGTTTAATGAGTCCTTCTTGGTAAATCATTTGAACACTTTAGTCTTCCATCTGTAGTATGCATAATTGAGATATGGAATGTCAGGATACCTTTTTTAAATTCAGCAGCAAGAAGGCTATACATTCAGCAGAAAGAATGAAGCTGGGGCAATACACATGGGATTAATCCAAATGAGATCTTCATCCTCTAAAATCTGAGCAAATATTCCAACATAACTTAAGATTTACCTTATGCGTGTCTCTATCTTTTCCTGAGTTTCAGAATCATCCCTCTTTCCATTTTCCATGCTAAATTATTCTCTAGGATTCTTTTGACAGGTAACTGCAATACAAAGAAACAATATAGTAAGGATTGCTTCAATGGCTTGTATGAACAATTAAAAATGCTCTTTTTTTTTCAAAATAGGACATACGAATGATACAGTGTTGCTGCACCTTCTTTTTTTATGTACCTATTAATCTTCCTAAAACTGAAACTATGCTTATAATTTAAATAACATTAAACTGTGTGTTATTTGTGGAGGTTTAGGCAAGAGGAGTACTGCTATTCTGTATTTGTCATCTGGGATAAAAAGATTTACTGTCCCCACCCATCTCTGGAAGAACAGTTTTCAGATACGTCAAGTTTGAAGTTCAACCACTTCTGAGTTATCTATTTTGAGTAATAAAATATGGAGAATAAAGTATCTCTCTATATACCTATCTATAGATACAGAGAGAAAGTTCCATGTGTAGTATGTGTTTATTCAAACTGAATGGATTTTACCCAAGCCTTTAAAATGAGATTCACTTTTCAGCATTGCTCAAGCATGGAAAATTCATCTCAAGAGAAGATTTTATATGGAAAATAGATAGCTACAGATAAACTGTTTTTCAGTCAAAATATCTGCCACTGATTTATCGCAACTAGATTTAAATTAGTGGGAAGATCTCTTGAAATTTCCAGAATACATTGATGCTGAATTAAATGGAAAGGTAAATTTCTCCACTTTCGTAGGGTTTTTTTTTTTGTTTATTTTACTTCTATAAGAGGGGCCCATCAGGGCAAACAGCTGGTCTTTTGATAAATTTACATCTCTTCCTCCTAAGAAAATCTTATTTACAATGAAAGGCAGCTACCAGGGATTCTGCAAAAAGATTTACCTTCTCAAAATTTCTCTTTTTAGTAATTTGAATAATTCTTCAAGCCAAACTAGTAGAAGTTTGGAGCTCCTCAGATATTTCTTGTTTTAATACTAGACATGAGGTAGCCTCTTTGAAGTAGGATGTACTCCCATTCTCCTGTCTGAGGTACGAAAGCAGGAACTCCATTCATTTTCTGAATGCTTTGTGTCAAGATTCTGGATGAACAGCAAGAAAAGGGGCAGGAGAGCCCAGTCCCAATAATACTGAAACCAGGGAGAGATTTTGTCACTGACACAAAGGTGGGCAAAATTGACATGGGCTATCTGTGACTAAGTGATGCCGCAAAATGTCTCCCATTACAGACTTGAATCTAATCTCATGTTCATTGCTGTAAAACTCAGTGAAATGAGGAGTGGAGTTACTCAGGCAAAAAAGAGCTTAAGTGAAAGAGAAATCAAGTCTGGTGGATTAGTCCCATAGTCTGCATGAAGCCTGCATGAAATCTGCAAGAATAAGCTTTGGCTTTCAACCCTCAGAAGATAACAGATATCTTCAGAAAGTAACCTATAGAAAAATAACAGCCTTTCTACCGTATATAGACACACTATTAGTATAATCGAAAAATTATCATTGCACTATCCATAATAGAAAATAAAGTATGGGAAAAGTGTCCACATGTTGGGAGAAGTCAGCCTCAGAGACCATCGTCTATCTTACCTCTGGCTCTTCATCTTGCTTTGCAATAGTTCTCCAAGCTGCCAGGTACTGACTGCAGCATCACGTGAAGTGGCTGGAGAAGTTCAGTGGTGGCTCAGGGCTGTCACGGAAGCTGGTGACTTAATGTTCTTGAATTTATGGCTAGAAGTAGCTTCAAGCTGAAAATATAGCCTACAGGAGAAGAGAGGCAGGTGGGGAGATAAGAGTTCATACTGAAATTTGCTAGAGAGATCCAGGCAATGCAGAGAGGTTTAACAGGAGTAAGATTGTTACGGAAGAAAAGGAAGGAGGTGGAAAAAGATGTACCCCAGTAAGAACTTTATATTTTTGAAGGATACAAAATTTGCTGCTATTCAATGATAATAGCACAGTAAATTAAAAAATATCAAAGAGGAATAAAAAAGTTAACTTGAAACACTCTGTATGTATGCCATTTTTTAATGCGAAAGAGCTTTTTTCCCATTCCTGTCTGGCTAGAAGTTGGTGAATAGGAAGTCAGATGCTTTAACTTTTCTTATAAGAACAAATTCTCTCATTTTGCCTGTGTTCATAGGCTTGGATCTGAGACCAAAAAATAATCTCTCAAGATGTTTAAAATAGCATATATCCATTACTTTCCTAGCTACTGCCAGCATTCTCTCTGTCACATACATCTGTCACAGTGAATTTGATTGCTCTTTCTGCAGCTTGCTCAGGGGTCTAAAGTCCTTCAGCATCCTCTGTATTGTATCTTTAGCTAAATTCAACTGCAATACATTTACAACCTACTGTTCCAAAAAAAGCAATACAGTTGTTTCCTCCAGTTGCTTGAGGGAGTCCAATTATTCTGACATTTTAAATTCTGATTGATTTTCAGAGATTTTCAAACTCATGTTAAAGATTTTAGTTTCCTTAACAATGCATGTATAGAGGCTATTATTTCTCTTGTTCCTTTTCACATGCTTCATGGCTTTTTACGCATCTATTAGTTTGACCTGCCTGTTAGTAAAGCTGCCATCCAGGTCTGTAAGCCATCAAATGCAGCATCTGATTCTACTGCTTCAGAATAGGCAGGATTAAAATACATGAGCATTTCACATAGTTTTTCATGAGCTGTTTGGGTCCAGAAACTCCCATTTCATAGCATAATCTATTTTCATCAAGATGGAGGACACCCACATTTCTCTCACTAGCATTTTAGCTAATCATATTGCCTTCCTTATTTCAGTTTTATCTGTTTCTTCATGAAAGTTTGACTTCATGAGTTGTGGGATTTTAATTTACAGAGATGTATTGGTTCCTTCAGCAAGAAAACTCTGGGGATTTTTATTTTTGTCTTTGCCCATATGGCTTGGGAATATCCCCCCTATACAGGCCAAACCTATTTCTAATAATTTATTACATATCATTAGTGAGCACTGAAGGACTCATGCAGAATTATTTTGTTCATAATTGCACCTTATGTGTAAAATTTAACTAGATTCAGGGCTCCGTTACTCTAGCTTTATACTGCTACAACGCTGGAGTAGTAGTTTTGCAAAATGGGAGTAGGACAATAGTGAGTAAAATGTATACTCCAAAGGTGTTATTTACACATACACAGCAGATGGTTTGATGTATAAGCAAAATGCCTACGGTTTTTCATTTGGGGTCTGTGTGTTTTTTTTGACAGGCTGGATTCTTCCTAAGGCTTCTTGTTTTCCACCTGTCTGGACATCTGAAATCTGAAGAACATCCATTCAAGCTTTACATAGAATTAAAAGATAAAGCACTGTACATTATCAGTACAATCAGCATGTTTTTTTAAAAGCCCTTTCAACTAATTCAGGAACCAAAAGTAACATCGGAAGGCAGTCAACACTTACACATATTAAGCTAGGTGCAATGGAAAGGAAAATGCAGATGTGCAGATGAAAAAGGAAAAAAAATCAAAACTACTCTGCATCACTGAATTATTATGTTGAGAGATACTGGAACAGAAGTAGAAAAGCTGAATATTTTTAAAAGTTTAATCAAATTAACATATTTAGATTCTGTTTGCAATTTAGTTAATGTTAATTACTTGTCAAGCCATTTCTGAAAATGTTCTTATATATCACGATGTATTTCAGGTGATGACAGGGCACTGCTATAAATAGAAAAAAATGGCATTGCAGTATCCTTAAGCTTCTCCTAGCTATAGAAATGGCATATAGACTAATCTTCTGAGGTACTAGATAGAGCTACTGGGACTGCATTGCAGACCGAAATGAAGTTATTTCTGGTTTCAGCTCCAATGTATTTATTAAGCTAGCATTTCTGAAACAGACACCTAATGGCAGGTGCTCACATAACATTTCAGGGCATGCATCCTTCATGTACGCTGCATGCAGTGCATCAGGAGGCTGCTGCTGTGGTAAGACTGCAGAGGCATTGCAGTCTTGCTACTACCATTGGTTGTCATGGCCACAAGTAATACACAATACAAGACACACAGATCCAGACAATTTTTAAAAATGATACCACTTTTTCCTGACATGTCTTTTTTTTTTTTTTTTAAAACAAGCTTTATGCATGGTGGTTGATTATAGAAAACACCTACGTGCAGTAACAATACCTTCACAACTTCCTGTACTGCTCAAAGAACGACAGTACTTACATTTATACATAACATCCACTGACTAATTTTACAGACAGTTAAATTTCTTTTATCCCATCACTATTAGCACACATGTATTTCCCTGTCAAAGATCCCTATGCATGCAAGCAAACACAAGAGGCTTGTTAATTACTTTATTTCTTCAGTGCCAAATATCGTTAATGACAGGAATGAAGCTACATTTTCAGTATCAGCATCTGTATGTTATTGCTAAATGTGGAACTTTATGTCTCATCAAATGTCTCATCAAAAATAAGCATGTTTAGGAATAACTGTAGTTGATGACATTTAAATCTGGCTAACAATTAAGAGTTACCCACATTACATGCACTCACTGGATGATTGACATGGAGGGAGATTTTTCCATTGTGATTCACTGTTAACTGAGAGTTTCATAGCCACCGGGTAGCCTTTAGTTAATAGAAATCCAGCCATCAGGGCAGATTGGCTGTAGGTAGATTGCAGGTTACATAAACTGTGTTATTCACGGATTGTATGTGTAGTATTTTGTTATACCACAAGAGGTCACACAACATTTATAAATCTATGCAGGGGAAAAATGGGTAACGGTTCTATCTGCAAAACAGCGAAGTTAAGTTTCATGCAATAAGTAAAAGGCAAACAGAACAAATTGTGAAACAACAATAAAATGATTTTCACAGACTTCTTTTTCCTGTTACAGCACTCTCAGCCTGTGTGATCTGCTATGAGCCGTATCCAGACAGCCTCTCAGCTGTCCATCTCCCGCTGAGAGCAGGGGAAGCCATGTGCAGTGCTGTGGTACCTTCTGAATCACTCTCAGGTCTGATGTAAGCTTGGAGGAAGGACAAGATCAGACTCTGCTTGGCAGGGTGAGTAACATAATCAGATGATATACAATGCATCAGATAGGATTACTGTGATCAAATAAGCTCACTTGGCAGTTCAATGGAAAGTATTAAAGCTGAGTTTAGCTGGACAAATTTCCAGCGGTTCAGTGAAATGATAGACACAAAAGAGACTTTAATTTTGGAGAGATTGCAGCCTGAATTTGTGAAACAAGATCATTTCATAAATGTATCATTCCTTATTTTTAAAGGTTTCTCAGTGTCATATAATGATACAGTTCCTGGTAGCTCACGTGGCAGTAATATCCCTGGGCACTTTCCATTTGCTGTCACTAACTCTGAAGTAAGTAGGTGCCAGTGAGCCAAAGTATGGAAGACAGACGGTCGGGAGAGGACGGTGGGGAATTAATGCAGCGCCGCATCGTGGCAGTGCAGGACTGGAACAGCCTTGCTGCCATGGGCAGTACCTGGGAAGAACACAGGTTTGAAAGGAAGTGTAAAGGAACTGATGATTTAGTGTCTGCCCTAAGATCTGCAAGTCCTCTGTGGGTACTGGGGTATGCACACTGTTTGATGCCCATGTTTCCCACCTCCTTCCATTGCTGCCCCAAACCCTCTGGGGGGACGATACATCACGTGAAGGTTATTTCTTTCCTTGCTTTACCTGTCGCAGGAGAATCATAAGGCCATAATTATTTGCTACACAATAGCCTATCATTTATATCATTAAAAACTGCCTAATTATGTGCCTAGCTAACAGGCTCTTTTGGCTTCAAAGGAACTGCCGTAGTGTCCTTTGGGTAAGCAATCCTTCTTATGCTCAGGTAAACATGTAATTAAAGAGAAAGGAATAACACCAGGGAAGAACTGACTAGAGTGACTTTGGTTTTCTTCTCAGAGTTTAAGTACAAATGCTGTGTATCATATTAATAATTTTTAGTACTTGTGGTTTTTCTTCTAGGTTCTCACAAAACTTTACAGAAAAAGGGCAAGTATGATTATTTCTATTTTATGCGCAGAAAAACAGAAAATTAAAGGCTTAAGTTTTTGTGAGGAATAAAACCCCAAAACACAAAGCCTATTTCAAACATATAGCTTTAAATAGCTTACCAAGCTTGTTTTGTCAGTGCAGTCCTATATATCTTAAGGAAGGTCACAGAGTTAACTTCAAATGTACTGTCTCTTATACAGTTGGTTTTGTTAGTTTTCACTTAAATTTCTGTTTGTTATAGAGCTACATAAGCCATACACATTGGTCTGTTTTACTCTTCAAAAGAGCATAAAAGGAGTACAATAATTAAATGTTTTCCATTTCATTTTCCAAAGTACCTTTTCAGGACTGTAGACTCTTATGCATTAATTTCTTACAGAAGAATGATCTTTTCTGTAAGTACCTGGTATTCAGGAAACCTTAGTTTGATTGAAAGAACTTGCTTTGTGACCTTGAACAAGTCATTTATACTTTTATACCTATATTTCCAACACAGAAGAGATATATAATACTCCCGTACTAGTCAGGAGCAGGGAGACTGATTAGTAAAAACATGAAAGAAAAAATAACCAGTGACAAAATTAACAATTCTCTCCAAAGCCAATGCATTCCAAAATGTAAAAAAAAGGGAAGGCAGGATAAAATGCCTGAGGAGGAGGATTGTTTTTTAAGAAGAGCAAGGGGGTGAAACAGATGGGAAGAGGGAGGATGTGGCACATCCTACAAGCCTTATGTCAGGACAAGGCTGTAGATGGAGATCCTGAATGTTCCTCGCCGCAGAGATCTTCTGAGACCCAATAGAACAGTTTAAAGTTAATCCTTCACTTAAATGGAAACCAATATAATGAAGAACGGGCATTGTAATATAATCACTATTGCTTAAGCCCTCAGGCAAATGTTGTGCTTTGTTTTAAGTAATCTTCAAGCAATGGAGATGCTTTTGTAGGAAGGAATGATAATAACTAAAGTGTGTGGGTAGCAGGCTGTGCAAAGTTTTTCTGGAAGGCTCTCTTGTTAGAAATAAAGGTACAGCATAAACAAATTGCACACCAGGGGAATGAGTTCAGTTTTTGCATAGCATCACTGGGAAACACATGAAAAAACCTGGGGTTCCCAAACAGATGGAAATAGAGAGGACTTCAGTCCTTACTCTACACTGCTTCAGGGACTAAAAAAAGCTAGAAGTACTTTGACCTTTGGGGGTTTACAGCAGTCTGAGCCAGCAGAATCATTTTAAGTTGCGCTAGCAGTAGCCACTGTAGCCTGGCATTTTGTCCCATTGCAGTGCACCACCTTTTTGGGAGCTTGTCAAGTGTTGTGGTGCCAGGAGCTTCTCACCTGATTAAGCAGGGGCACACAGCAGGGCTGCATGGTACCTCTTTGCTGGCTGCAGCAGTAGCCTGAAAGGAAACACCCTTCACCTCCTTTGTGGCCAAATCCAACATATGAAAAGGCTGCAAGTGAAAGTGAAAAAAATCACATCTAATTAGGCTAATTCATTCTGAACAATTTTCCCCAGTGAGTTTGGAGACAAAAGAACAGAGAACGCTCTCATAACAGTGAGTTCTGTTCATTAATAAGCATGTCTTGAATACATGGATCGTTAGAGAAAGAAATCAAGGGAGAAATGAGTGGTTTGACACCAGCACCTTCTTGACATCCTCTTAAATCCTTTCTACTGTATAGCACAGTGTAGTGAAAATCCATTCCCAATCTTTATTGAGATGTGTAACCATTTAAAAAAATAAAATAAAATCACTACCTGGTACTTAAAGGAGTCTCCTCTGAAATCCAGATATGTCTAAGGTTTTTGAATGCAACCCATTCTCCAGACACTGCTGCTAATAAATTATAAACGATACACACCTACACTTTTCAACAGCAGATTGCAGCAGCTTCTTCTGTGCCTATTTTTATTTTCCTTATTTCAAGGTCTACTGTTCTTTGTCATAGTTATGAATCCCTAAGTAAAAGTAACAGAGCTGAGCAGAATTTAGAGTATTAGACAAGTTCAGGGCAGACAAATAAAACATGTCGTAAAGGTGAATCAACTAATGAAGCTTCATTTCTATAACATTTAGAAGCATGCTGCATAATAGAATTTTACTGTATTGAGGAGTAGGGTCTTTTGGCATGCAAGAATGAGTGACAGTTGAATCACACTAGCTAATTCAAAAAACAATTTCAGTCCAGTTCAGTTCTCTGACTTTGCTGAGTATCTGATTCATGCATACAGCCACGCAGGAGACTTAATACAAGACTTTCCTCTGCGTGAACTTGGGTGCCTGCAAAGCAAAGAGCAATAGAGTTCGCGGGGCCATTTACCTATTTGCATAAACATTATTCCCTCCCTTCAGCTCTCTACTTCGGAGGTATTTTGAGTGGGAAGCTTAAGATGGCTGACTTTTCCTATGAATAGGATGAGCTGGCAGCAGAGCACATCTTTAAGAATATGGCCATAAAAGTATTTTGTTGCCTCATTTGTTTGTGCATAGTGATTGCAAATGTATATCTATTCTGAATTTATATTTTAGTTCAAAGCCACTTTCATGGTAAGAAGGAATTGGACATTCCAAAGCTGTAATCACTGATGATACTTTTCTGTAAAGAGAATATTCAGTCCCATGTTTCAAAGCTTAAACTAATCTTCAGCTCTTGGGCAGAAGGCTGAGACCGAAAGCTGGTGGAAAATTTCCACATATCTGCCACCAAAGGGCTCCAGCACTGTAGTCCAAAGGACTGAGTGATAAGTATAGACCCTAGGCCAGCAGGACTTCATGAGCCCAGTCTGGGAGATCATCTAATGCATATCAATAACCCTAGAGAACCGGTAGTTACACAGTAACACAGATAGGAATTTAATTATTTTTTAAATGCATTTTTTCTCCCCTTGGTTCAGTGTAACCACTTCTAAGGCGCTTGGAAGCTTAGCATTTGGGCATGTAAATGCTTGTGCTCTGATGAACTTTGTTTGATATCCTTTATTTAATGAACCATTACAAATCCTCCACCAAGATTATTACACTTGTATGCAGTCCCAGTGAAGTTAGCAGGCCTCTCTTGAACTGCTGCAGGTCCTTTGGAGAATAAGTGAGTGCTAAAAAAATTCTGACACAAGAAATAATAATTCTGGCACTTGAATTACACAGCTGTAAATAAAAACACTTTGGGCTTCTGCAGACTCATAAATGCAATCTCACAGGTACACATTTACCATAGAGGAGAGCTCTGTGTGAACACAGGGATGTGAGAATGAAGATCTGAATCCAAATATTGAGGCCTAAGTCTTATCAGCAGGTTTCCAATCTACCTTACTGATGCCTAGCTACACTATGCCATCACATTAAATAGCAGCAGCACTTCTACTATTGTTAATAGTCAAGAATTGATGACAATCCTAGCATAGGACTTTAGTTTCATGAAGTTCCCCTCTCAGACTAAAGCAAGATGCCATACTGGTTAGACTAGTAAAACTTACATTAAAACAAAAAACCTGTCTGTGGTAGGATGAAACTTATGGTAGACAAAGGAGGAAGAGAACAATCCCAAAAGAACAAAACATGTAGGCCTTTTTTGAGACACAGCGTGAAAGACATTACATTCACTTACAATATTGCGTTCAAAAACAAAACGCTCCATGCAGATAAAATGCTACAGTAAGTAAAATTCTGATCTAAAAACTAAAGACAAAGATCTTACCAATGAGTTTCATTTACCTTTTCTTTTAGTTCCCTTTGAGTCAGAAGTCATCAATATCATCAGAGCTTAAGCAGAAAGAACATGAGACAGTTTCTGTGGCGCAGCCTCGTTGTTTGGGTTTCCGGGCACAGCAGTTCTTCTCAAGGAAATGAAGTGCTCCAGCATCTTTTGCTCCATAAGGAAGAGCTCTATCAGAAAAACTGGTGAGGATCATCCAGCAACTTGACATAATTCTTATGGCAACAACTATTGTGTTTAAATGTTAATCACACCTGTGATAAAGATTGATAATCTCAGCACCAAAAGCAGAAACATTGTACATAATCTGTATCTCTTCAATATATCAATAAATTGCTCCTACATTTTTTGCTTGAAGCCCATGCAAATCTTATCCTAGTTTGTTTTTATTAAATTAAATTTGTTATTGATAGGAATTTAATTCCATCATTTTAAGTTGACTTTATTTTTTGAGTACGTAACATCAGAAATGAAATGTACCATTCTTCAGGGAACTATATTAAGCTTTGTTTTTTTTTTTTTTTTTTTGTATTCTGTACTTGGGAAGTAAAACAAAAACTAATCTAGAATGATTAAAATTAATTTTTCAGTGGAATGTTTTCCTGTATGTTTTCTGTTAATTTAATCATCGAACACACAGACTCAGGCTTTAAGTCTGGGTTGTTCAGCAGAGTTACAGAAGGAGAAAAATGATTTAAAGCAATTAAAAAAAATTCTGTAGAACCAATATTATGTATGTATTCCTCTATGAGACAGACTTTATAGGGAAAAATAGAAGGGACTGACTTGACCACTAAGTTCAGACAACCCAGAAACCAAGGAGGTTCATTTCCAGTGTTTTGATTTAATTGTGAAAGCTCTAGCAAAACAGAATCCTGAAAATAAGAAATATCTCACTCAAAAGCTGATTTTACTCAATTTTCTTTACCTGACCTTTTTTGTTAGCAATAATCCAGTCTGCAAGCAAAGTATGTATAGCCATGCCTACTTAGACTGAGGCAAAGATTTGCCTGTCCTCCTCTTTTCCATTCCCTTCCTCTTCCCTATATATTCTAACTTGGATCCACACTATTATTGTATTTTTGTTATTACAGAAGAAAAGCCAAATATGAAGTCTGTGGGCTTTCAGGGGTAGAGTTTTGGTCTGTCTCTCTTCACAGCTGTTGAACAAATGACAAAGTAATTTACACTTTAGCCAGTCTGACATAGACACTTTCCACTATGCAAGTCCATAAAAATGACCATTGTCTTCCCCTGCCTAGCTCCTTTGTTCATTTGGCCACTGCTTTGTGATCCACCTTGAAATCTTTGTCACACTTTGTTTTCGCTATGAAGAATAGCTCAGTGGATTTTCTAGGCTATTTTCAGAAGAGGAAGACAGAGAGTAAGAGGATATTCTTTTTTCCCAGCAGAGGCAAACAGCCAAGCTCGGTTTCTCATTCTCAAGGATAGGGGATTCTCATTCTCAGGGACAGGGGGATCACTGTCAGAAGTGTTTACGGCGATTCCGAAACTCCTAAGCCAGAGAACAGCATGGTGCCGGGAAGCACTTTGCCTCCTGCCCTGCATATGGTGCATGCCTGCTGCAAGGTCAGCGGCAGGCAATGATCCGTTGCTCCCAGCTGGGAAGGCGTGACGCAGTGCTCTCCTCAAACCAAGCCGAAGTGTGCCCCATCACATGGCTCTGTGATGTGAATTTATTAACGCAAGGACAGTCGTGTGCTAGCACGACTGCTCAGGTACAGGACTAGCTGTCTCACAGTCACAAATGCAGAGATAGAGCACAGCTGCCTGCCTCTGTGTAGGTGTACAGAACCCTTCTCCAGCCATGTATATACAGCGCATTAACATCTCATACCACCACGTTTCCTACTCCATAGCAAGAATTATATTCCTTTTCTGTCACCTGAGAGTGACGTGCACTGGTTTTTACTTTCTTGCATATTGTTTTTACTTTGGAATCAAGTGATTTAATAATTAATTAAAATCTCTGCAAGTCCCACTTACCTCCAGCCTTCAATGCACCTGTGCTGCTTAGATCAGCTAACCTGAGTGCACAACTTAATTCTAAACATACTACTTCCTTTAGAAGCACTGACAATCTTTGTAAGATCCAGAAAAAACATAGGCCAGACCATGGTTGAGACTTAGCCTCTTTCTATCGTTCCAGCAGACCTGGGTCTTCCTCAAGCAAGTTCAGATTTAGAGGAAATCCTGCTATGGATATCCTCCTATATCCTGCTTTGACCTACATCAGGGATGACTCAGCCTATGCATTGAGAGACAAAACTGGTGTAAATACCTTTTCATGGTTTGGCTGTAAGTAATCTCTGGTGTTTAGAATATCTGCTGCCTCTGTAGAATTTTTTGTGTCTTTTTATTGCTAGGTTTGGCAAACATAATGCATATAATAGATTAGGTCACTGTGCTACATGCCAACAAAGTGTGTAAGAATCATCTAAAAATAGCGCTATCCAAAGATGTATAGTGTCTGCCCTATTATTAGTTTTTAGCACTTCTGAACTAAAAGGCATTTATATCTCAAGCTATAAATGATGACTCCTCTAAAGCTAATAATTAAAACAGGCCATATTCACTGTTTCTAAAATAGAGTCTGTTAGATATTTAATCAGCCCTTGTACCTGACCTCTGAAGGGTAAATTTATCCTCCCAAAACTTCCCTGCCACTTAGTTCTGTTATTTAGTATTTGTATATGTTAGTGATGGTTGCATATTAAACATTGTCCAGACATTGAAAGAAAGATACTCTGAGGAGTATATTTGGACTCTGAGGCACTCAGAATCTAAAGACAGACAAGCTGCTAGAGCAAAATGAATAACAAATGGAGATTTAAAACATACATAGCTACGTGTGTATTTATATATATGAGTTTGCCAGTTCGATAAAGGCTGCAGCAGAATATAGTGGATTTTGTTGAAGTATGTGAAAAAAGATTTAGAAATATAATTATTCTACTCCACACTAAGATTGTTTTTCATTTTCGATGTTATTGCCATTAGTATGCATTCAGCCCTTAGGGAAAATGGTTGAATCTGATTTTTTTTGTGTGCAAGTAAGGTATTAGCTTAAATTTGCTTTTCAGCTTCTGCTGAAGTAATGTTTATTTTTAATGTGATCTTTAACCTGAACAAATCTCCAGTCTTAGTTGTATTTTTAAAAGTTTTTGAAATTACAAGAAATTAATTCAGATCTTGAAGAAACACAGAGCAGGAGAATTTAACTGGATTTTTCTGCATGAACTCCACATTAAAGGACACTTCTTAAAAGGGTGATCTTGGGGCAGGGCACATTTATTCCTTGTCCACGGTCTTACATGGTCTCTGTGGTAACTCTAGTACTTAGTTACTTAGTGTACTTCTGTTTGCATCTAGTAGCATTAAGGTCAAATGAGCTTCCATTTCCAAGACATGTCTCTAAGCACATGGGTTTTCCATGTACAGTTAATAAATACGTAAACAGCATTGCTCTTCTTTCTCTCAATTAGCTGTTTGTTTCTTTTCTCCCCTGACTGTTCCACTTCCATATCTAGTAGGTCTTTTCCTTACCATTTCTACTCCAAGTGTTGGTACTGTTAGTAATGCTATTCTGAGCCCTAATGATTAGCTCTTTTCTGACTGTGGCTATAACTACTCTATTTTCTTACAGTCGCAACAATCCCTTGATGGCAGCCTGTTCCTACCTTTCATTTGGGGCACATGATAAGGAAGAAAAGAAGGAAAGGTAAGATGACTAGAAAGTGCTCTGTGCATTCTGGTTTGCTAATCCAGTGCTTAAGATCATGCAGGCCAAACAATAATCTCCAAAATCTCCATTAAAATGGAACACGGGTCTGGCAAGGCTGGCCCATGCTAAGTGTGCGTAGATCTGTCCTCGCTTGGTAATTCACAGCCTGAAACCCCCTCCTAGACCTGGATTTCTAACATAACTCCTTGCAATGACAACTGCTGCCCCCCAGCCCCCTCCTTAGGCATATATGAAATGGTTTCTGATTTCTGTTTTTCTCCTTTATGAAAGCATTTTCTTTTCTGGAAAGTTCAGTATGGAGTTGATTCTAAACACAATGTTGCTGTGACAGGGGTGGTCTGTCCACGGCCATCAGATCCATTTTAAATCTGTGAGTCTCAGGTTAAGTTAATTTCTGTAGGGGACTGAGACAGGTAAGTGGTGAAACATCTCCACCCAGTCCAGTTTTCAAGGCTGACAAAATTACACAGATCCTCTTCATTGCTCAGAGATTAATCTAGTTTGCGATGATGAAATCTCCGTAACCAATAAGTGAAATGTATGCTGAGTAGAACTAAACTAGAATTTGTACAGGAACTACAATAACTATAAAATTTAAGCCCTGATAGGAAAGTGTTAAAACATATAATGGAAAATAAAACTTGTCTGTGCTTTAAAATCCAGTCTTAGATGTGCTGTTTTCTGTATGTTCCTAAAGTATTTTTAGTAGAATTTTGTTACTGTGGACCTTGTTGACCTTAATTTCTGCTATATACCACTATTAATTTCATTCCACATGAGGTCCATATGGCTTCTCCATAAAAGCATGTTTTAAGTTTGAAACTCAGAAACATTTGCCTTGCGTCACCACTACAGACGTGAGCTATATCCTATTTAAGTCTATAGGAATATTTCTGTGGTCCTCAGTGGACACTGACTCACCTCCCAAGTCACAATGTGTATTAAAATTATACATTTTAATATGTGCAAACCCTTTAGGTAAATTCAGTTAATATAAGAAAAATATGAGTGTTTATATCATAGAATTGTAGAAGGCACAGATAAAAAGGATCCTTAGACCACCTCTTTTGTGTCTATGTTAGTGGGTAGTTTTTCTGTTCAACACAATACAGCACTGACCAGCGCAACTTTAAATGTTTTAAGTGACAAGACATGCATGCAGTTCTTTGGAGAAACTGCTCCACCTTGTTCAGGTAGGTCACACTGATAGAAACATTTCTGATTAATTACTCTAACTCCTCCTGTGACACTCCTTTGTATTCTTCCATCTACTCAAAATACAACTTAATAAACCTGTTTATCTATGATATAAAAACATATTCTTACATAGCTGACAAAATCCTCACAAAAACTCTTTAACCATAAACACGTAATTCATTACAAAAGAAATTTTCTCTAATGCAAACTTTCTTGTTTTTCATAACCCTTTAGGTGACATCAATCCAATTCTTGTAGACGTGTGTTGCCTTATTATTTTCTCATCTACTGCAGTCTCTTGACTGTTATTCAGCCTTGATCTTCTATCGGTGCTCAAAGTCAGGGTGTGATTTCAGGCTGCAACAAGCTGAGAACCCCTACTTTCATGGAGGTGAAAATAGCTGATTAGCAGCAGCTTGCCTGTGGGCAGGAGCGTTCGGCGCTGCTGAGCTAGGAACTCACAGGGAACTGGGGGGGACCAGGAGCAACTGCACCTCCCAGAGGTTTGCCACTTTCTCTGGGTGGAAGCAGCCATTTAACACTACCTCGCCCCTCCGAGTGGTGGTGACTTCTCACCAAGCCTACTTTATAGGACCTATGGAATACAAATGACTACGAATACAAACGCTTACAGTTCTCCATGTCAGCAGGTTTGTGTGCAAGTGGAGACTTCATATCTGGCTGCAGACAAACCACTTCAAACACTGCATACTGTGCAGTTTAGGCCTTTAAATCATTCTCAAATCCAAACCAGAAACAGCATGTTCTCAGATATTCCATTATTTTTGTTACTCATCGGTGAATTCTGTTTGGTTTGTTGATCAGTATCTTGTGGTAGTGAGTTTTCCACAATGGAAAATAGTATTCCATGTGCAACTGTAACAGGAACGTTGGCATTTTGCATTGCCCTTTTCATCCATAATAGACTGCAAGCTACATTTCAACTGGAATTGTTCCTGCTGTACCACATGAAAAACATATGTTCCATTAGCTATACATCAACACTTTACAGTTACTTTCTACATAGTTTCTTTCCAGGTTTCTCCTCATATTTATATTTATATTTGTATGCCGCATTACTCTCTCTTCAGTATTACAGCTTGCATCTTACAAGGTGAATCATCTTGTTATTCTTCCAGCCATGCTACTAACCTTCTCAATGCCTTTGTTTTATATGTCAGTCTTCTCTGATGCTCGCTGTATTTCTGGATCATTAATGAAGATATGGAATAAACCTTGACATAATATTGATTCTCTCAGAGATTTGCTTGAAATGTCTCCAACTTGATTCATTGACAATTCATATTTTTCTTGTTTACCTGTCAGCAAATGATGACAAATCATTTTTCTTCCTTTCTAGTTAGACAAATAACTTGTATGTTACAGTAAAGCTAGCATGCTGGTGGCTAAGGATGTCTAATTTGTTTCTCCCAACAGACCTTTATTTTAGTACTGTGAAAACCGGCCCCCTCCATTGGAAGAAAATGACATAAACCATAACTTGGTGTAACTTCGTGGTATGCCAATTATTTCAAAATGAGATGCAAACACTACCAGACTACTTGGATATTTTCCACATATCTCAACAGATCCAGAGATATCTCTACCCCACCAACAACACTGGAACCAGGGTGAGTTAAGTTTGAAGGCTCTTGCTATAATGGCCTGATCTCCACTAGTGCAGCAGAAGTGTATCAATAAGCTACAACAATATTCCTGAGCCCTAGCAGTGAATTATTTATTACTGTAGCAACACACAGCAAGTACAGTGGGTGATCTCAAACCTAACAGACACTCCTCTTTTAGTGCCCTTTCTTGTATCATCTATTCCTATTATATATCTAGAAAGAAGTGTGATAAATTAGGACTTTTCCAGGGCACGGATTTTGTCAGACCTTTACACTGAACCCAATAAATCTTCATAAAAACTGTGGCACACTTTCACTTGTTCTCTAGACTTTGATGTTAAGTGACTCTAACAAATGTCAGCGTTTCCTGAATCTAATTGGTTTTAGTAAACTAGGACACTAATTGCCTCTGGCTAACCAATAGGTTTTATATTTTAAAAATCAATTATTATTTTATTTAGCATTAAAGTTTAGGTTTTATTCTTTTTCTTTTCTGTTCTGAAATATCTAGGTTGGATTCAGCACTAGGTTTGTTGGTCCTTGGAGAGGCAGCCAAATTAAACTTGTCCTGCTTGAAGATTTTAATGGACCTAGTGAGAGATTTTGTTTCCAGCTTTGTGTGTCTTCAGGAGAAGGTAACAGCAGTGCTAATTTAGATCTAGGAGAAGTGTGTTTGCTAGAAACACTAAACTGAACAGAAGCAAAGCATTTATTTTCTTTACTGTGTAAAATCAAAGGTCATGTTGACCTTAGTATTTTGAGATGGAGGATAGAATGAACAGGATAGTTATTGCAATAGAATAAACATCTAGGAAATACTTTGGTAGTGTAAGCAAGAAGAATGACTGCTGAATGATTATTTCCTCTACTGAGTTAGTTATCCATTCACTTTTGGGAAGTTAACATGAATAAATGTGACATTAGATTTCGGTACAGTATTTGGATCCCACTAAATAATGAAAAATTCTTTTGTTAGAGCCTTAATCTAGATGTTTGATCAAAGCTTTATACTCCTTCTAACAGGAACAGAAGTCCATGAAAAAACTATCCTCCTGGCCGTGGTCTATACACAAGCACATCTGTACTCCAAGATATTTGTGTAAGTGCTATTACCTCACAGTTACAAAAACTGCTTTCTTTGGATTCTGGATGCTGCAGAATCAGTAAAGCATCCTGGAGAATTAAGAGGAGCAAGTTTTTCTGAGCTTTTGCAATACCACCCTCCAGCTGACTGTAAGTACCTAGTAAGTCAAAAACACATTTCTGCCAGTTTTATACACATGGAAATGTAATACAGCAGAGGGAGAAGTCCAGCAACAGCAAAGTTTGGTGTTCAGTCTTCATTTCCCTGAACATTTGGAAAGAGCTTTGTATAAAACTCCAAAAACATTGGAGCTTCTATTTAGTTTATTCTTATTAAAACTTTGGACTAATACAGTTTACTTTTTAATGGTAATTCCATAACTCAGTTTGTGTTTTCAGATTTAATTCTGAAGAAGATAACTTTAACAAACCACAAGTTAGATGACTATTTTCTTCCAGATTGTAACACCTGAACCCATTGCCACACACTGAAATGAAGAAAGTAATCCATTCCATTATTTTTTTGGAATATTTGAGAGAGGATAATGCTGAGTATTTGAAGGTTTTTTTTTTATTGCTAAGAGTATGATTTGTCAGCAGTAGCAGTTTTTGATATAGCTAACAAAAATAGCTAAGCAGTATATTGAAATATTTTATTTAATTGACCATTTTAAGATTGAAATTATCTGCCTGTCCTTTTAAGCCATAATTTCAGCCTGGCAATCAAAGGAAGTACAGCATACTGGCAGCAAGGTTAGGGTCAGTTCTATTACTGATTGATTTTCCATTTCCAAAGTAACATTCACCTTATTCTAAAAATAGCGTAAGTGGCTTTCAAGGACAGGTTGAGTTGCACGACAGCAAAGCTCATCTTCCATGTGTTACTCATTGCTTAATTCAGTTACTAAAGGAACTTCAAAAATAAACACAGATACACATAAGGGCGTTCTCCAGCATCTAATGAAGCCAATGAACAGACTTAATCAATTCAACGGACTATAGAAACACATGGAAAAGTATCCCAGATATTTAGTACCACTTCTATACTTACCCAGTTTAGAATGTCTGCTTGATCTCAGCAAAGGCAGAGACATTTAAATGCATTACAAACTGGAAAAAAAATAAGAAAACAGAATGTATAAAGAACTGTGGATGACATTTTTGTTAAAAGGCACAGTAATTACACTGTAGTTTTCATTAATAAAAGCAAAGATCAGTGACCTGATTATTATTACCTGCTAGCATCCTTCTTACCTTTAATTTTAGTTAACACATTTCAATTCTAAATTTTATTAGCACTGGAATTATTCTCATTCACATGATGTTCAATCTACTTGTATGAATAATGGTAATTTACAGGTGTGGAAAATATAATTGTCCTGTAGCAATAATTTAAGGATGCTTTAACTGCAGTAAGCTCATACATTGCAACCCAGAATTAAGTGAATAATGAAAGAAAATCAGAAAAATAAGAGCCCCTTTCTGCATAAGTTACTTATTTTGTTCAAGATAATTTCTTTCAATTTTTTACTGATCTGTATTGAAAGAATGACTAAAGGTCTGAAAAAGAATTAATTCTTACTAGAAAAGTCTGTATTTTAAAAAAAATTTAGGCGAAAAGAATCTGGATATATAAACTTTAAAGACATATAGGGCCCGAAGACATGCACAAAAGTTCCTGTCTTTTTGCAAAGGTCATGTACTGGTCAATAGAGATTTGGAAGACTACAAGATAGAGCATTTTAAAGGGGTATCACTTCAGTATTCTGTATGTGGTCCAAGTACATCATGTATGACACTGATATACAAGTCACTTATTCCAGTTCCTACCTATCTTTAGAAAGTTTTCCTGATGGTGAATCTAAATGTCCCTTCAAATTTAGGCATGTCTTTTTGTTTTAAATCCAGTACACATGGAGAACAACCTGTTACCCTCCTCTTTCATCTTCGCTCAGACTTCCCTCTCTCAGACACAACAACCCCAGTTTATTCAGTCTGTTCTCAGAAGTCATCTTTTCTACATCTGTGATCATTTTGATTCCTCTCCTATGGAGTCTTTTCATTTGGCTGACATTTTCCAACATGTCATAGTCTGGTATGAGGTATACCAAACCTGTAATTCTTCTGAAATCTTACTGGTGCTAAGTAGACTGAACAAATAAATTCCCATGTTTTATAGGTTTATTGTTTTTTTACATGTCTCTTCATATGTTATTTGGCTGTTTTGCAACAACATGCTATTGTGGACTCGAGCACAACACGTGATCTTTCGTAATTTCTGCAGAACTGCCTTTTATTTCTTGATAATGTAGCTGATTATTTCTGCCTACTTCACAGGAGCTGCTTCCTATTTCCCCAATATATCAAGGTCATTTTGTATTCTTATCATGTCTTCTAAAATACATGCATTTCATCCTGTCTTGGTCTCACCTGGAAATGTAGCAAGCTTATTCTCTACCCTATCCGCCAAATCACTGATGGAAATATTGAATAGCATCGGATTCAGGACAGACTCTGTAAGACCTCACCTGAAACAGGCTTCTAGTCTGACTCTTTGAGGAGTGAATCAACTCTAATTGCAATTGTACCTACTGAATGTTTTATTGTAATTCTTGTTACTCTTTCATTTGTATCTTGCTGTTTTTCCAGTTACTCTCTCTTCTCTTTTTCTGTTCCTAAGAATTATGAGCTCTTTCATTATGTCATACAAGTTGCCTTACATCTTTGTATTCTTGACTAACTCATCATCATTTGATCAGAATTAAATCTAGAAGAGCCCCAGCCATAATTGCCCTCTTCTGATGAAGTTGGTCTGTGTTTGTACGGTGCCTGGCACACTGAAAAAGGCTCATAGGTGCTCTAAGAATAGCTACCAAGAACAATATTATTATACTATTGATGCAAAGTTGTAAGTTTTACTCTCCCAAAGGAAAATGATTGGCTGTTTTTAAAAATTATCTGCATACTGTCAGGCAGCATAGATTAACCAAAAAGCTTAGAGTACCTTACTTACTTCCTCTAATAAAAGGCAGTGGTTCAAAGGCTCCTTCTGTGAGGGGTATCAAGAATCATCCTCCTCTTTTGTCTGTCAGATATTCTCTGGGGAAAATGTCTTACACAAAAAAGCTATTATTAACCTTACTATTTGTCTAATGGTTCTATGCCTCCTAAATCACTTCCCACACAGCAATGTCAGTGACATCTGTCATAAAGAAGAAAGCCAAATATATGTGTTTTTCCTTTTGGAACCTTATTCTGAAAAGATTCAGCAACTCTGCTTGTCTAGCTTAAGAAAACGTTATAAAAATCAACTTCATAACAGCACACTTGACCTGGATGTATAGTTTGCTTTTATTTCCTTTCAAGAAAGAAAAATATGACTAAAATTTGGGGCTGCCGAAAGGGGGAGGTAAGAGAGACTTACTAAAATCTCTGTTACTTCAATGCTGTAGTAATATTTTGTGGTCTGCCATCACAAACCTTTCATTCTATTTTCCAGTGTGTTTTGTTCCAAACCACACTGCACAGCTCAGATTGAGGCAACAGCCCAACTGCATGAGAGCTGGAATTGCAGCCAGCTGGGGTAAGGGCACTGGAGATCACCTGGGCTGGAAAACAGTTCAGCAAAAAAAATGTGAGGGTAGAGAGGTCGAAGTGTCGTCTGCAGAACCTGGAGGATGGCTGATCAGTTCACTTCATTATTTGTTAATTATAACAAAACCTCAGCCAACTCATGGATATTTCTGAAATATTGCTACTGAAATACAGAAAATGAAGGACATAGGTGTATTGAATTAATTCTTATGAATCCTAGGTCAAAGCATGATTGGAAAGAAGTGAGCAGCTAGCCTAAATATGGTATTGGCCTTCAAATTTCAGCAAAACAAAAAAAAAGTAGTAAAACAAAATCAAAGACAAAATATATATTTCTAAAAATTGTAATATCCTGGGATCAGGTATTGAGAAAAGATTAAACTATTTCAACCCACTATATCACTGAAATACTCAAAGCTTCACAGATAGAGCTTTGTTTGTAACAACACAAGTTGCCTCCCATCAGCTGAGCTGTAGTAACTGATTATGTGAATGTGCCTAGCCTGCCCGTTTGTCAAAAAAATGCAACATAGTTTAGATGTGAATGAAAAGCATACGCAGTCAGTTAACATGTCTGCCGTGATGGATGGCAAATCAGTAAGATAATTAAGGCCAGAGACTTAGCAAGGAAACCTACATACAAGAAGATTTCAGAATTTTAAAAACAGAGATTTTAAGCATTCTTCCTGGACTAGAATAGATTACAAACACTGGTTCACACAGAAGTTAATGGGAGTCCATAGAGCACCAGTAGGTTACATATTAAGATATACTTCAGAAATATCCGTAAGGTTTTCCTGTAATGAACAAATAATGAAGTGAACTGACCAGATCAACTGTATGCCAGGCTCCACAAAGCCTTGACCCTGGTAACTAATAATGTTGATGGCTCTTAAGGCATCCTTCCACACTAGGCCTCACTGGAAAACCTCTATCAACCTAGTTTCACAAAATAGTTAAGAATCTGATTACAAAAG
The DNA here is from genome assembly GCF_036370855.1 of Dromaius novaehollandiae. Classification (NCBI taxonomy): domain Eukaryota; kingdom Metazoa; phylum Chordata; class Aves; order Casuariiformes; family Dromaiidae; genus Dromaius; species Dromaius novaehollandiae. The sequence continues at coordinate 29,744,928 of NC_088130.1, forward strand.
GATCCAGCTATGAAATATCCGCAGCCCTGGATGGATATCAGGACTTTATGAAAATACACTGTGAAGGTGTGTCAGGCTATGGCTACGTGAGAAGGATCCTAGCTGGATCATGGAAGAGAAGGACATAAGGGGAAGGCTGGCCTTCTAGAAGCAGGAATACTTCTGAGCAGAAGTTAATTGCTTACCTTTAGAGGAAGAGCTTTCTCATTCTTCATGCTATTTTGGTCAAGGTGCTTCAGGATGTAGAAAAAAATATAAAGAGCAATGAATATCTCTACAATGTCAGATGATTTATCTTCCAAAACGTTATATTCATAAAGGCACCCTACCCATAAAGATAAATAGTTTGGACATTGTTTTAGCATTGAGTCACAGAATAGTGGCACACACTGAACCCTAATAACTTCTGTGTTTCTCAGTTTCTTTTAATCTAACAGCTACCTTTAAACTGCCCTTTAGTTAGTTGCATTTGATAAGATCAGTCAGAGACGATATAATTTTTATACAGTGTATGTGTGTGTATATACATACTATACATACAGAATCAATTTATTACATAGCATGGACTAAGATACTCAGCCTGTCAAACTTTCTAGCACTAGATTCAGTACTAACGACCTTGCTGAAAAGCCTATATTCAACATTTTTCTTGAACTGGTATGGAAGAATGTTATCTGCATTTGGACACCCTTTGGTGCTGTACAAAATAACTGAAGAGGACAGGTCTGACATCCACCATCACCTTTTCATTAAACATAGTAATTGCAGAACTCTAGTGGATTGGTTATTAAACCCTTCAGCTTCAAGAGACTGACCTCTGAATTTACACGAGAATTTCTATACAGGAATTTTTGAAAAGATAAAATCTCATGATCAAAGGAAAGACTAAACCTCCCCCAAATGTCACATTTATTTCTGAAGATAAAAACAGAAAGAAAAAAAAGTACATCTTTTGGTATTACACATTCATCCATTCTTTGAAAACAACACAACTTCGAAAAGCTCTAGAAATACTAGACTAAAGCCAAATAAACACATACATACATTATTTGTAGTTGAAATAACACGTCTTAGTGAAAAAGAACTTTCACAATACACAGACACAATCCACCAGGTTCAATTGCCAGTAGGACTGTTCATGTCAAACATTACGCTAGGAGCTTTCCTGAGGCTCGTTTCATCATCAGAAATTTTTATATGGTGACACAAACATTATTTGCTGAACAGAGGTTAAAATTCATGTATGCTTACTGACTTTGCGGTGCCTTCTCTCTTCTACCATGCCATACCCATCCCTCCAACACCTACTTTTATTTTTCCTGTGTTGTTTCAGTAAAACACACAACTACAATGCTTTAAGTGGTAACACGAATAAAAAGTTAATTCCAGCTGATATTAGTTCCGGGGACCTTTCGTGATGACAGAGAGAGTCAACTGCCTTTTTTTTCAGGATTCCATGCTGGAAATCATAAGGACAGGTCAGAATTTGTAGCATTATAGTCAAGACAGCTCTTTTCATTTTCAGAAAGGGCAATGTGTGGAATGTATACATCTCATTTAAAACTGGCCTGATTCAGTAATTGTTTTGGCTCTTGTATTTGAATTATACTGAGGTGAAGAAGTTTTAAGATGAAATTACCCTTTACATTCCTGGTTTTGGAGCATATTTAATTAGCAGTGATCTAAAATACAAAACATAGAGCAAACAGAAAACACAAAATATTACTTAAGTCTCTTGAATACCTGATGATTCTTTTCCTTACTTTTTTCCAAGCTAAGGATGCCTGTTGCTTAGCTTTTTATATCTTTGCCAGAATATCACTTGCTGAGCTGTCAGGGGCATATTTCCTTTCAATATATTTAGAATAACATTTTTGATAGCTGCCACTAGGTCACCCACAGCAGAACAGAAGAGTGTCTTGTGAAGCTGTAGGGAACCCGGATGAGTAGTTCTATACCAGTCAAATTTCCAAGCAAAAGTCTAGATGTGATTATTAAACTGCAGTCCACTTTTTATGATAATCGAACATGTTGCCATCTGTCTGTATAAACAGATTGGGGGAGATGAATTAACTGTGTGACATTTGAGTGTGATAGGTTCTCTTCACAAATATTCTTCTTCAAGAAGCCTGTAGTGGAGTTTAAATCAACAAGAGAAGAGCCATATGGCTCACTTATTAAATCATCAATGGCTTTTAAAAGGAATTGTGACTTGCTAGAATATAGTTGACTGAACATTTTTATGATCTGCAGTAAATCTAGCAGATTTTAAAGCAAATCACATTCAGATTTATGGTTTTTCTGTCATGCTTCTAATATATTGCTCTTCACTGAGAAAAGATTTAGAGTATGCAAAGAGAAATGGTTTGTGTGAAATTTTTTTTCATCTTTTATGAAACAGTGTGCTGATTTTCTTCACTAATCTCTGAATATTAAGCTTTGTAAGCCATTGAATTTAATTATATTGTGTTAATACATACAATGACATAAAGACATACATACAGATCCTCAGTTTTGCATATGTATACAGTTATCAAATGCATAATTTTTTTCCACTGTTGGACATAGTTCTGATTTCAGCTGCATCCTGTTCTCTCAAAGCAGCACAATCTTCCTAAGCCAAGGAAACAAACCATTTCTGTGTCTGTAATATAATATAAACAAATTTCCCAGAAAATGCAGTTGCAGTTTATAATAATAGAAATGCCTAGAGATTCTGTATCATTATCACACTTACCATGCTTGTCACTTTGCTAATATAACCTCCATGCTGTCCTTATTCCCCCCCACCTCCCATAACAACTTTGAAAGATCTATTTTGATCAGTGTGTTACATTTGGCTAAAATCTTCCCTACTGGTTTTAAGAGAACAGTTTAATAGATCCATCAGCTCCCATTCATTTCGAGATGGAGGGTAAAGTTTCCTTCCTGGAATCTGAAACCTTCATGGAGTTGTTCCAAGCTCTTAATAGACCATGTATCTCCTAATCTTTGTTCAGCTCTCTCTTTAAATTTTGTACTCCATCTCCTGTCTGCTCTTTCATGAAGTATAACACTGTGGGCGGACAGACTTCTTTGCAGTTCCTGCCATCTGGAACAAACTTCTCGTGCTGCTCTGCTGTGTTTCATCAGCGGTGCCTTCACTTTAAAAATACATTTATTGTCTCCTCTGTTGCCTAAATGTCTTTATTTTTCTTATCATCCAGTTTTGCCTATTACTTTTAATATGATAACATCTTATTTAAATCCAGAAAATATTTCATAGTGTATTTTCTATATATAATCCACTAGGAACAGGACTGCGTACAGGTCATCTATGACACCATTTGCTCATTCTTATGCCTTGCATGAACTCTAGCTCTCAACTAATTAATCTTCCAATGATTGTTTTGTGATCCCTTACTATGATTATCTGCCATTTCACGATTCTTTGCTCTGTTTCTTCTGTTTGCTACTCTGTTTTATCATCTGTGCATTGGTTCATGATTTTTAACTGAAGGAAAAAATTAACTGAATAGTGGTGCTTACACTCCTACAAAATGTTTCCAATATCCTTAGCCTTAGGTCCAGTTTTGAAGGTCTTCAGTAAAAGCTAATTAAGATCTTACTAGACTTAAGGAATTCAAATATAATTTTGTGCGTCTTTTATAATTTTTAAAGTACTTCAGTCATATCTCAACCCATGACATATTGTGCTCAAAAGTCCTGGGCCAGACTACCACTGTTACACTGACTAAGCATAATGCTGTCCATGCTAACTTGCTAGTTATACAAAATCCTGTTAATTACATTCATACTTTTTGTGCTAGTTCTAAGTTTTTTCAAGCTGTCCCTCAAGCTCTGCGTGATCACAAGCAGTTGGGTAAAAGAGCTGTTTTTTGGAAATTGATAGCTTTTAGCTTGAAAAAGTACTGTTACCTTATTTCGAGCACTCTGCATTGAAAACAATTTTATATACAATACTGCTCAAACCCCAAATGATTAACTTAAGAAAACTAGAAACAGTGTTTGTTGGAGCTATTCAGAATCATACAATAGTACTGCTTACATATGTATGTGTTGTTTCTTATAATTTCTTTTTTTTTTGTATGGGTAGGCTGTTTTGCTGGGCTGAAGATGGACAAAAGATTAAGTATGAAAATTTTATTTCCAACAGCTTTAAGCTATACAGGTTTTATATTTAAATACGGCATATATGTTCCAAATTTTATGACAAGTTCCTCTAAATTTGAACAAGGACCAATAACTTCCTTAGCTTGTATTTCTAATTCTGAATATTTCATATGCAAATACCTTAAAAATCCTCCAGGCCCTTTGTTTAAGTCAAACATGAATACGCAGTGGCTTCTGTTAAAAGCTATCTAATTCAGTCATCCAGAAAGGGGCTGTGCTCCCTCCTGCGAGTTACTAAGTATGCTGCAGTCAGGATGATTTCAATGGCAATTAACAATGCTGAGCATCTTTCAGAAGACATTTTAGCATGGTGCAGGCTCAAGCTGCTAGATGACTAATAACTGCGTGTCCATATGCAGAATATTCTCTTTATGAATTTGAAGGGAACCTTAAACAAAAAAGTCACTAGCTAGCATTTTCTAAGGGAACATGGAAAGGTGTTTAAGGATGATCACTCTACTTGAACTTCTTTAGTGTTTTTGATATACAGAGTGCTCTTACAATTCACATGATTTCCCTGTTTCAAACAAAAGAAGGGAATTGCTGTATTGTTCCACAAGAGCTGAAGAATAGTTAACTGAGATAATTTTAACACAAATCTTTCTGTGAGCTTAGAAACTGGAATGGGGCTTATTTCCATTAACAACAGTCATAAGCATCATCTAACCTCCCTCTGAGCCTTCCCTCCTCTACTCTACATATACATAACACAGTTTTCTTGGACAAACTCATTTCCAGTAGCATATGCCAACAAAATTCATGCGCTGAGAGATTTGATTCTTCTGTTTCAAAATTAAATATCCCCTGTAGGAGGTCTCAATTCACCAAGCCAAATTTTTTGCAACTATCTCACTAAAATCTGAAAGCACATTTTGCTGGTATTGTAAAAACCTTTCATTTAATGAACTGTTTCTATTTCTTTGTTACTCCCTAAAACATATTAGTCTGATAGCAAAATTATTACATGTTTCACATAGAAAAATGTGATTATTTGCAGGTGAAGAGCTATTCTGGGTTATTCACTATGGAGTAGTTTACAGTTTACTTATGAGCTGCAATGAACTCAGTGGTGGTGTGAGTCGAGAAGGATTATGGCACACAGTGCGGGAAGCTTTACAGGGAGAGAAGAACAATGAAAAGGATTGCAGCATCCTCGAAGCCATAAGAGTGGCTGAGGAGATCATTCCTTCGGTATGCTGATTGGAGTTTATTAGTTGAATAATTATTTCCAGAATGAAAAGTAAGGATAGTTTCAATTAAAGGAATATCCTCCCAGTCATGACTACCAAGGATCCTGGTTAGTGGTATGCATGCTCTTAGCCTACTTTGATTCTTGTTAAAACATAGAGATCTTTTATTTAATGATTGGTTTAAAATGGTTACAGCTTAGGTGACCTATTTGAGATTTGCTTTGTAGAAGAGACTACTCTGGATTTTAAATCTGCAGAGAATTCAGTTGAGTTTTTAGCAGACAACTCTGTTATTCAAAAATAACACTATATTAATTGAAGAGTTTCTCATACTTGCTTCCTGGCAAGCAATTAACTGCCAACTGATATCTTTATATTCTGCCGATATTCATAACGGCAGGTGGACAGATAGGAGCAAAAATGACTGTTATGCAAATTGCTGCTCAGAGAGAAAATACACACACAGAAAGTGTTTTCTAAGGCAACTTAGCTGCCACAGAAATCAATGCTGAACCTTCACTGACCTCAGCACTGCAGGATTATATATTACCTTCCCTGCAGTATTATTTGGAAACTCCATTCTAATCTGAGCTCCATTGGGCCAGCAAGAGCACAGGCCCACAGAAAGAAAAATACTGGCCTCAAACAGAATCATAGGAACTGGAGACCTCAGAGGATCATCTAGGCCCATCCCTTGCCCCCGCAACAGGTTAAATTCTAGCCATGCTTCACCAGTCCCCTGAGCTGAAGCTTGGGAGGGGATCATATTGTCCAGATGTACTATCAGTTCACGTTGATGACCAGTTATCTTGGTTCCTGATCTTAAATGATGCATGCATCTAACTTCTGTAATTGATTAAGTTGCAACATGTGTATATGTGTGTATATATATTGGAACTTATACACACACATATATATATGAATATGAGGTTTATATATGAAAAGCTTGCCATAGTATTTCTGTATTTATCAGCCCAGTGGAAAGGGCTATTGTGCTTCATAATACATTAACTTCTTAAGGATTAGCCTTTATGGAAAGAGTCATAAGAGTCATTAACTGTTAATCTAGGTAGGCAAGAGGCATTCAGGTCAAGCCCAGGAGATACTGGCATCTCTTAAGGGGCCTAGTTTCCTGAGAGGAGGGGCTAGGACCTTTCCTAATTGGGTAGATGAATAATAAATGAGCATAGGGACAATTTTTGATCTAAGTTACCTCGAAGATGGCTCTGTATTACAAAGGAAATACAGATCCTCCCGGCTTGGTCTCCTTCTGCAAGTACCACCCAAAGATGTAAGTTTTGGGTAAAACCCTCTAAGAAGCTCTGAAATGTCTACCAGCTTCATATGAAGTATAAGAAACCTTTGAGCTAATCAAATTAGTAGGTATTTTTCCTTTCCGTTCACACATTCTACAAACATTGCAAATATACTGTCTGTTTTGGATATTTAAGTTGATGCTTATATGAAGAACAGCTTGCAGGCAACAGATCTATGGCATTCCCTTTCGCAAGCTGGCCATTCCCTTTTCAGTGCTCCCTGGCATATCTACAGGCACGGCCTTATTTAGCTACTGGAACAGTTTGGGGTTTAGTAATGAAGAAGTCTGTAACGAAGAAGCATTTTCCAGTAACCAATATTAACCAGTAACACTCTCTGGCACATATGGGTAAGATTATGGGAGCATATCTGAACTCCAAAGGTCCAAAAGAAGCATGTATTACTATATAATTCCAGATAGATGTTCACCTAGCAAGTTTTAAAAAAAAACCATTGAATATCAGAGTTTCTACAACCTGCTTTGGGAATCTTCCCCAGGCTTTCACTGTCCTTAGAAGTTGTTTCCTAATACCAAACCTAGATCTTTCTGAAATTTAAAATCATTATTTCTGCTCATATCCATCAGAAGACATTGAGAACTAATTCTTCCCTACTTTTCTTTAGGTTAAAGAACTGCAGTTTATTCAGACTTTTCTCATATGGTCTTCCTTTCAAGATCTCTGATAACTCTTTCCATTCTATCACGGAGCATTGGCCAGCTGGTCCATATTTCTTTCAAACTCCAGCTAGGCCTTACCAGCACAGAGCAAAGGACAAGAATAATTTCACATGCCTTGTTGCAATCTAAGTAGACAACAGAGAAGAAACCTTCATTCCCTTTTTACAGAAGGGGAACAGAGATCCACAGAGATCACTGATACAGTTTGGGCGAGGCATAAAGAAAGGATTTAGGAAAGAATCAGGAAATTAGTACAGGCCCTTGAGTCCCAATTAATGCTTAAGTCACAGACTATTCTTTTTTTGCAAAAATTAGATAGTAAATGAATACTGAAAAATATTGCAAAAATAAACATTTTAGAAGGAAATTATTAAAACTAAAATTGAGTTGATTGGAAGATGAGTCCCATTTCTGTGGTAACCCTTGGCAATTTGCAATTTGGATTTATTCTTCAGTGAAATAAAGACAACGCTTTCTGAGCTTTTAAATGAAAATGAAATTGTACCAGGGAATGCACGTGTGTCATACTTTATAGTTTTGTGGTTAGGATACTGACCTGAGATGTCAGGCTTAACTCTCTGCCTCAGGGTTTTTCATTCCAGAGAATTTCAATTTAAGCAGAGCAAGGATTTAACCTTAGGTCTACCATGTCGCAGGCCAGCTATAAAGAAAGTGCCTTCAAAAAACATTTAATATGAACTGATATATTTCAGCTTAAGGAAACAGCATATTTTCAGCAAAATTTATGTTGCAATCAGCTAAGATTGTGAACAGAAACTATGATAATATATTAAAGGAAAAGACTGAGATATGGATGGATAGAATCTATGGAGCTGTGTGGAATGATCTCTGAATAAGTATGGGATAAAAAAAAATTATGTGGAAGTAAGTGTTCCTTTATTGCTCATTTGCATTTCCTGTATTGGTATCTGCATCATTTTACAGAGAAGCTAAGAGAATATTACAACATGGTGACTCTAGGTATGATAGATTTAATTTAGAATACTCTCACTGCATTTATTCTTCAGGTATGGGAAGGAGCAAAACACAGTGGCTGTTCCTAAAAGGTCACTTGATCATAATAAAAGAATTTCGGAAGTCTTTCTTTATTACAGAGGCCTTGGATTCAGCAAAATATATGAAATGAGACAACATAAAAAGTAGCTATACTCTAACATCTATTCTCAGCCAAACTAGCTTTCTCTTTCATATTGGAGGCAGATAGGATTATTTATCATACAAGTTACAGTTTGACTTTGTCCACTTGAATTAACTGTTTTGATTCAATCAAGTAAGGAAATTGGGAATCTGATTACCTACAGGAGAATCAAAAGCTTCCATAAATGCCTCTATGCCAACATTGCATTTAACTTAATGGGAACAGTTTAGGATTAAATGAGATATATTTGGATATCTATCACAGTGTAACAATAATTGTGCAGAAAAAAAAAAAGTATGCAGTGGTATCTTAAGGCTACAGATCGATAACTTTCTCTCTTCCTCCACAAAAAAGAGGACAGAAGGGAATTATCACTCGAACTTTAAATATTTAACTTTTTTCTGTGCTTTACATGACATGAATCTTTTGAGTGCAGGCCCTTACTCCTCATCAACTAGAAACAGTATTCTAGAAATAAGATGAGTTACGAAAAATAAACTTGCTGAAAGCAGTACTAGTAGAAAAGTGGTATTATGTATTTTAACCAAGATGGAAATAGTACTAGGAGATCAGGCATTCAACTCTTTGATAGACTAGAAAACAAAGCAAGCTGTCTCCCATTCATCAGTTATTCTCAGATATTTGCCTTTATCCCACAGAGCTGCAGGATATAACCTGTAGCCTATAAGGCTGAGGAATTTTTAAAAGAAGGGAAGCACAGAGTAGTCCTTGTCCTCGTATATCCTTCTAGCTTATGTCAGTCAGTGGTTTAAGAATTTCTTAAGTCAGAAGAGGCATCCAGATGATGGTGTTTAATGGAGCTTTCCTCTATAAATTTGTCTAATCTATTTCTGAACCCATTTACACTACTGACCTCCACAACACTCTACAGCACTGAGTTCCATAATTTATGCATTAAGTGATAAAGTATTTCCACTGAGTGTTTTAAACTTAGTGATTGATTGGGTGACCCTTAACTCTTCTATTATAAGAAATAGTGCATAATCACTTCTTATGCACCTTCTCCAAACTATTCAAGATTTTATAGACCCCTGTCATATATCTTGTTGCCTCCTTTCCAGGTTGAAGACTCCTAGCCTAACATGCCCCCTCATATAAACGTTGATCCATGCCTCTGCTCATCCTTTTTGGTCTCTTTTTAATATACTTAGTAGTTTTATTATAACTTTTTGAGATGGGGTGACCGGAGTGACACCAATAATTCAGGATGCAGGGTACATGATGATTTTATAGTAGCATAGCGATGCTTTCCTCTTTTTTCTCTGTTCTTTTCCTAATAATTCCTGTTTGGTTTTTTGACTGACGCTTAGCAGTGAGCAGAATGTTTTCACAGAACTATCCCCAGAGACAGAAAATTGTTTTCCAGAACGGTAATAGCTAATATAGAAGGAGTAAGCTTAGGAAGAAAATGCTGAGACTAGTGCTCTTTGAACACTGGTAGGTGACAGCCTTTCATGCCTGGTGGCAATCCCGAATGATAAGCACGCTAATGAATTAGATTTGAGGCATGATCAGGATCCTTTTCACGTGACATGCATTTTAGCACCCAGCCGAATGTACTTCATGATGCACAGTGCTACCCCAGGCTGTGAGGGACATTATCCAGCACATGCACGGCACTCCTCCAGAGACCCCTGAGGGGGGACCAAAGCATCCTCCTGTCCTGCTATGACCACCAGCAGTGTTTCTTCTAAATCTAGGCTCCTGTCCACAGCAGTGGGAGCAAGATCACCAACTGGAGTTGGCCTCTTACTCCTTCTGCAACTTATCAGACTATAAACCAGTCACTTGTGTCAGGTATATGCTAAATCAAAGCTACACACATGACTTCATCTTCTTCCTGAAGATGAATAATGAACTCCTCTATGCATTTAATTCAGACATGGAGTAGCAGATGCATCTCTCACTGGAATGTGCCTTCATACAGTAGATTAAACTCGTCCCTATGGAATATAGTTTCTCTTGGAATAATATTTTCAACTTCTGCCAGGAATTACAATAAGATTTTGGTTAAAATTTTTGAAAGGGGAAAAATTTTCCCAGATAACACATATTGAGAGACAAAAGATAAACATATCTTCTCAATTAAGTGGATTGGCATGCATGCTTTTTATTAGAGTGGTTGCAAAATAATGAAAAAATGAATTACTAAAACAAGGAGCTGTCTGTAACCCATTAAAATGCATTTTCTCCAGCCTGTGTCTTTAAAGAGATCATAGCAGCATCTTTAAAGTTGCTCCCAGGTTATACATTTGAATTGCTTTTAAACTGTGGCAGATGCCATACCATGAAAACCAAGAAATTTTGTAACATCACTGTTATTAGGATGGCCACCATGAGATTCTCTAAAGAGGTCCAACAGATGCATTAAAACTACACAGAGGACCAAGAAGAGGAGAAAGACGGAGCAAACAGCAGAGCAAATCATATTACTAAAAGACATCTCTCTAGATTTAAAATAGAAATTGCTTATTGTTCTTGGAGCCCTCCAACATTTTCTACGTTACTAAAAAGTTTATCCACAACTCATATATGGTAGAAATATCCCATCAGAACAGTTTTCTATTAAAAAAGCATTTTCTGTAAAAATCTAAACAGTATGCAAGAACATTTTGAACCCACTAAAAATGCTCAATTGGCCATTTAGAAAACAAAAGTAAAACATTATTAGGATTTGTTTTAAAGACAATTAGAATGAGTCTTTTTAAAAATATCCAAAAGTTCAATAAAGCAGGAAACAGCGTTTCCCTTGTGGCACTGCCCGATGGAAGTTGTAGCTCAGGCTATCTTTCTGTCTTTTTTTTTTTTTCTTTTTTCCCCTGGCTTTATCTCCCATCGCAAGGGAGGAAGGGAAGGGCTGTGTTTAACTCACAGCATGTGTAACAGTACTTACTGAGCTGGGAGACAGGGTCCAGCCAGGGAGATTAGCCTATAGGACAAGATGGGAGCATCAGGCTCCTAAAATTACACAGTGCCTTTGGCTAGATCTCTAAACCAGGATGGAGAAAGGCCAGTCTCTACTACTTGCTTGCCGTGGGAGCTTGGGAAAGTCACCTCACTTTGCTATGCCTAAAAGGAGCAAAGTCACAGCAGTAATTTTAAAGAGCAAAGTCCAATGAGCACTTCCTGGCTTCTGATATATCACAGAAAATCAGCAGGCTATTATTGACTCTCAGAATATTAAATGCAATGAATTAGGATAAAGAATATTTGGCGCTGTTACATACTATGGAAGAGAAAAATAGATTGTCCAGCCTGTCTACATATTTGTACCAGGCATGCTATGAGTATGTTATGCCTGCTAATCTCCATGTATACTGCTGCAGATTAGTGCCCATTTTGCTTCATATATGTGTAATGTGTACACTTAGAAGGACCATTTTCCCCATATTTTGTGCTGAATTTTTGCTTTTCTACATGTCTTTAAACATTAGTAACTTCCATTCTGATTAATATACATGCAAATTCTGGCACATAGGAAGTCACTGGTATAATACGGCTCAAAAAAGAAAAACCCTTCCATTTTTTGATATTAATATATCAAAATATATCAAAATATCAAATGATTAGAAAATTTGAAATCAGTCTGTATTCAGAGCACCAATATCAGAGGCTCCTGAATAGTGTGTTTCACTTCTGAAAGACGATGGAGCTTGTTCCATCCCCTGTATTATACACGCCATGTGTAACAATTACAGTATTTTTCTGTATTTTAGAATATACATGAGAGTATTTCTAAGAATAAGAGGACAGTTTTCAAACCCTACCCAAATTAGTCTTATACAGAGTTATAGACACAACAGGAAAGGAGAACTGGCTGTGTATGGCATCACCTCTGCCTTCTTTAGGATTTGCAGAAGATTCTCTGTAAAACCCTCTGTGCAGGACAGAGATGCTTAGAATGGACCAGCTGCAGGCAGGAGGGGTGAACATGCACATCTGCCCCCAGCAAAATCAGACAGAAAAGAGGAGTCCAAAGCAGGAATCTTGCTAAGGAACTGTTATAGATGCATCAAGGCTCATGGAGTTCAGGCCCTGTCTGCATTGTCCTGCAACGTGCCAGGAAGCCTTAGTGCTAATCGCTGGAAGACGTCGCTCCTGCACAGCATAAATTACCAACCATGTCAATAGAGCATAACAGAGATGAAGCCTTTGGACATTCTGGGGCATTGTATTAAGACACTGAGTCCTGAAACGCCTTAGCTCTGTAGTGTTTACCAGTTACCCTAAAACCACCCCCAACACAAATTGGGTAAGCTAGAAAGGAAGAATTTAATTACACATTGCAAATGCAGAGCACATAGTTAGAAGGGCTTTTGGACCAGGCTTATAGAGAGAAAAGAGAGACTCTTTTTTCCTACCTACCTCTGCAAAAAAATTTTTCCCTCTGGGTATTTCTCACATAGCAAAATGCTTATTGAAAGCTGTGTACAGCTCTCATAGGGGTCCTAGGTTTTTTAGGCCCCTTTAACTTTACTTTCACTGAAGATTATTTTTTCTGGTCCAGTTCATGCACCATTCACTGTAAGATTTCTCGATCCATAACTTAGTTTTGATACTTCTCCCACTGGATTATTGACTTTCCCTCTCCTAACTCTGAGCTCGCTAATGGTGCTGAAATGGCTAGCTGGAGCCCGCTCTTAGGCAGTAAACAAAAGAAGTAACAAGCAGCCCAGTGCTTTCTGAAGTATACAAAACTGTTTTGTGAGACAAGCACTTCTTCCTGCTTACAAGAGTAGTTTTCAAACCTTAGCATGGCAGCCTTTTCTCTAATGCTGAAACATGTCATAAAAACATTCAAGCAAATAAATGGAATTAATGTACACAGTTCATTATCTGATCTTGACTGAAGCTGCTCCCAAGGATAATCAAGCATTTCAGAGTCATATTGGGTTTGGAGGGACTGGCTCCCAGTGCTGTCTTTGAAGGATATTGTAACTGCCATGGAGAGTTAATGGACCCATAAATGTAGCATCCCTATGCAAACGGCTTTGATGTCCTCTGGATTCCTGACAACCTGAATAGATCCCTTTTAGGGTACTGTTCATAACCTTTTCTAGGAAGAGGAAAATGCACACTACTGTAATTTCTTCAGATGTAAGATAGGAACCCTGTAGCTGACTGTCATGAAATTCCAGGGAGATAATGACAGCCAAAAACAAAGTAGAGTTATCTTTATGTATAGTGCTAAGAGGTTTTATTTGGATTGCCCCCCTTTTTTTTTTCTTCCTGGAAACATCCACTCTAGTCAAAAGGGGAAAGCACTGAGGTTGGTTAGAGAGGCAAAAGCAATTTAATAAGTTCATGAAAGGTGAAAGTGCTGAAAATACAAGTGCTTGACTCAGTGCACTGCCTGAACTCCCTGAAGTTCCTAAACCTGCACTCAGCATGGGGGTTGGTGATATTTCAATGGCTTCTTGTCTCTCAGCATGTGGAAATGTGTTTGTGCACTGGGCAGCTCAGAAAAGGGGACTCAGCTGTTTAGTAGTTTGTATACTTCCTCCCTCCTTTCACTGTTTCTACAGCTAGGAAGGAGTAGGCACTGCAAAGGAGTTAATCCTATTATTTAGATGCTGTAAATATTAAGCTGTGTTAATACACAGCTCTAGCTTTCCCTTGACTAATGAAACTAGAGAATTATTTTTCAAAGAAATCTCCAGGCTTCCATCTTGTCAGGCTGTTATCCTTTCCAATCTGCCTTACAGCTCTTTTTTTTCTTAATGGGCTGTTGATGGAAATAATATATTGGTGACACTAGCATCTTCCCCATGACAAGGAATTGGGAAGGAAGAGAGAAACCTATAAAGAAAAGAAAATGTCATATCCCTTTCTCTAATTTCTGCCAACTGTTCTTTTTAAATTCTTTCTTGCAAGACTGTGCAACTCCTACTGCATTGGCAAATTCTCATTCATCTGTAGGACCTCAAAATAGTAGCACATGGAACAATGACACACAAAACATATTATGCTTTCCACAGGCTTGAAACAATATTTAGATTTATAAACACCAGTCAAAGCTCTTATTCACATTGCTCAATGCAGAAACTGTGGTATCATTAATGCAGTAGACCATCAGCACCTTAGAAGAACTTTCAGAATGAAGAACATCACTAGGTGCAATTTTTCCCCCCTTTGACTCCTGGTGTGCGCTAACAGTCCTCTCTCCCACCTGGCGTTTCCTAAGGGTTAAGAAATATATTACCAGTGATAAGTGTCTCAGAAGGATGGGTCACAGAAATCCAAGGTGGCTAAAAATCTTTGTGCCTATCACCACCAAGCAATTGCATTTCACTGAACATCACACTTCTTCTTTGTAAAACATACACATACAGTATCCTCAGCTCATGAACAAAAAGCCACTATTCACTTACCAGATAAACATTTTACTGGCAGAAAATATCAAACAGCAACAGTTGTAAGCACTTCATGTTGTTCAAATGCAGTGCACAGAGGCGATTTATATGCTGTAGTATTGGGCTTGATACAATGTTTTGCCGATTTTGTTTTTCACCAGCTGGTCTCTGAAGGAGAGGCTGAGTGATGGCATTGCAAGTGCAGTCCCAGTAAGAACGCACAGCGTGCTGTCTGCACGCAGGGGAACAAGGAGGGACTGGTGCAACTATCGGAATATGTTCAGCTTTCAGGAAGAAAATGAAACCAAGAATCCTGCTATGGCAGTACCTTATCCATTTCCTCCCTGAAATAACAATCCCTTACAGACATAAAACACGACTTTTATACATGCTCACCAGAAAGTTTCAATATTTCAAGAAACAGCTCTAAAATTTTTTTCCCTTGTAATTCTGCTTTTGTACTACCATACCAATTCTGATGGCCAGTATGTGTATGTCTGCTATGATACTGCCACAGGGTTCATGGACCAGGTGCCCTGCAGACTCCTTTGAATCCTTTGCATGGCTGCCTGTGCCTGTGGGAGCCAGATGACCCCATCTCCCCCCTCTACTCCTGAGCTCCTATGAGGGCTGCTTCTATACACACTTATTTGCAGTTTCTGTTGTACTTGCATAAGTTGCCTCTAGCCTTTCGGGATACATTAATCCCCTTTGGTCTAGATTATGTATTTCCAAAGGCACATGCCTTCTTTCAGGTGCATGTCTCAAATAAATACAATTTACATGCCTGTAAATTGCTGATATCATGGCACAACTAACTTGAAAGTCTGACCCATAACAGGGTTCCCTGAGTTATAATCCTGGGCCAGCCAGCTGCCTACATTGCTTGTACTGCCTCTCACAAACTCAGAGATCATGCCAGCAGAACTGCTACAGACATTGGTTTAGCAACAAGGCTCAATCATTTGGATTGCTACTAAGTATTAAAAAAAAAAAAAGAGAGAGAGAGAGAGAGAGAGAGAGAGAGAGAGAGAGAGAGAGAGAGAGATGTATGCCTATTTAAAAATAAAAGGAAAAGAACAGAACCCTAAATGCTGAGATTTCATCTGGCATATCTGTCATCCAGCCTAAATTGTGGCCCTAATGTGTGAGAGGAAAATGGAAAATTGCCACATACGCACAGTCGCATAATAAGCAAATGTTAATTGATGTGCTTTGTTTGTGATAGCTCCTGGGAGATTTGCAATGAGCAAGGCTTTTCTGTATGGGCAATTCCGCAGCATATGCTAGCACATCTAGGAAGAGTCATCATGTCTAAGTACTTTCTACCATCTGCTAGGAAAACTGAAATATTGAAAGATTTCTCTCTCTTTACCCCAATGTATTTATGCATGGAACTGCAACTTCACTCCTCTCTTTTTTGACCCATGAGGCTAAACACTAAATTCTTAACATTTTGTGATGTTCTCTACAGTGAGCCTTTTATAGAGAAACATGCATACATATGTGTCTAGAAACACACTAATACAAATGCATATATAATCTGTAGATAAACTACATTGTAGTAAAGGATACAGAAAGAATGTAATATGAAAAAAACTTTTCTGGCAGAGTAAACTGCTTGATTCTTTGGTTTGCATTCACATTTGCATTGTACTTCATGGACAGCAATTGCTCTTTACTGACATGGATTCAACAGTCCTTTTAGATTTTGTTTTTTAGGCTACCTACATATTCACACACACACATATATACATCCACACATGCATACATATATATAGACACACGCACGTACACACATACATACACACATGAAGACAGATGCTTCAGTTCTCAGCTGTGCCCAATAGGTACCGAGTGAAACCCTGCGCTATGGCCACTGCGGTCTAAAAGGCATTTTGACTCCTAGCATTGATTCAAGGGGTCCCAGGGCTGGTCCTTGCTATCCCTGGCAACAAGGGCTTATCCGTTAGCTGGGGATGATGGAGAAAAATGGCCTTCTAGGCATATCCATTCTTCCAAATATTTGTACTGTAACACAGGATGATTGCTGATGGAGCCACAAAATTACATACCCTCCTTGGCCATGGCCAGAGATTTCCTTCTGGCCTAATTTACAATCTCCTTTGACCATCATAAGATGCTGCATTAATGTGCTTTAAGGAGACTTGTCTAGAGCTCCCATCTCAAAATGGCTGGGGCATGGGACCTTCCAGAAAGAGATGCAGAAGCTCAAATAAAGGAGGAACTCAGGCACGTTTCTAAACCAAAGGGTATTTTTTTAGGATATAGAAAATTTGAAGATAATTTATCTTGTCATATAGAAACCTTCTTTGTGGAAATGCCTGATTCATGCTCAAAGGGGCCAGCACAAGACTTGGCTCCTCCAAGTTTCAGTGCAGGATTTACACGTTGCAATACCGAAGTCTGAAGCACCTATTGTTAGATATCCAGCCCCATGAATGGAATCTAAAATTTGAAGTTAGGTGCCCCAAACCCTACACAGCTGCATAAATAGCACAGCCAAAGAGTAAAACATTGCTGTACACTGAAGAGGAAGCCTTTATTATTTCCTTTGGCTGGGTTTAAACAAATGATATGTTTGCAAACTCACCTCTCTCCAGAGTTTAGAGGCCTGACCCAGGGCTATACGTACTTGAGCCAGAATCCTCCAGATGCTTACATCCATTAAACGCTTGCCAACAAACGTAGTAGTGCCATCCACCTTTTATTTAATAACTTAGTGCCTGGAGTAGCCAGCTGGAATGAGAGCGCACCGTGTTCTTGAACCTTTTTCAGTTAGAGGACAGAAATATCCCATCCCCTACCAACAATCAGGATATCACTAATTCCTGGTTTAGGTGTACAAGTCATTTCTCAGATTATTTAAAGTCCTTTGCAAATGTGTGGGCAAAACAACCAAAAAGGGAGGAAAAAGGGAAAACAATTAATGCACTAACAAATATTCCATCAACTGGAGAGACCAAGTTCCTACGTATTTGGCCTGTGTCCAGAGTTCTCTGGTGAACAACAGGAAGAGCTCTATAAAATATTAAAAATAGAAGTGTCAACATTTATCTGTATTTCTCCAGTTTACTGCATAAGAAAAGGGACACACAAACACACACATACTCAGCCTCCTTTTTCTGAAGAGCAGATGAGAACTTATATGCAAATCCTTAACATAGAAGGAATTTTTACAGCTGACATAAAAAACCCTTGAAAAATAGGATTTATAATAGAAGTGCTGATGCTGCTGTAATGATACAGTGATACTAGCAGAAAGCATTTCTAAAAGAAATTAAAATAGATAGAAACTGAAGAATATTGTAGAAATAAGTTGTACACTTACTAACTTTCTTAACTGAGTTGATGTACCTGCAAAACAATATTAATAAACATGTCATAAAAATAAACAGGTCTGAATAAAGCTAAGAATGATTGACATACAAGTATAGAAAAAGCATGCCTTCTTCCATCTGCTTACCATTATAAGGATTGATAGACAAATAAAATGAATTCTGAC
The DNA here is from genome assembly GCF_036370855.1 of Dromaius novaehollandiae. Lineage (NCBI taxonomy): Eukaryota > Metazoa > Chordata > Aves > Casuariiformes > Dromaiidae > Dromaius > Dromaius novaehollandiae. The sequence goes on from NC_088130.1 coordinate 29,763,346, forward strand.
TGATTGGTAAAGGGCTGCATAAAGATTTATAATATTCAGTAAATAGTTTGTCATTGGTATTTTAAAGCAAAATTGACAGGACATGACATCCTATTTACTTCCAAGAAAGAGCAATTATGTTATGTACATAAAAAGTGGCTGATTATAACGTTGCATGACATTTTGAAGCTAACGGCTTCAATTATTATATCCGAATTACAGCCAAGAAAAATATGCCTTATGGGCATCTCATTTGATGTTTTAACTTGGAGGAGAAAAGTAATTAAAAAATAGGCAAGGACATTCTCACCAACTTCAGATGAACAAGAAGGGAAACATGACGCTAGAGGGCTTCTGTTTTTATTATGGAAAAGTATGTTTAAATAAATGGGAAAAGAAAAAATCCTCCCCTCCCGCCCTCAGATACAACCAGAGCTTGTAATTTGTCTCCTTTATAAAGCTAACAGGCTCCTGGAATGAGGGATGATTTCAGTCCTTTAGAGATAGGTTATATTGTATGTGTTTATAAAAGTCACTATGGAGTTGTACAATATCCCACTGAGATGAAAGGAGTAAAATTTCAAAACAACCTCTGACACTAAATGCACACATTTTTCACATAACTTATTTCCCCATATAAAGCTAACATTATTGTTCTTGCATGCAGTCATTTTACATGCACTCAAAAGATCTGCTTTACCCACTTCTGCACAAAACTGATTTTTTTTTTTTCCTCCTTCCTTCTTCATAATCCCCTGGTTGGACGAGCCAAACTGCCTACCACATGGCTACCACTCAACATATAGTCCTAAAAGTTTTAAAATATCCTTTTGAGAGACTAGGTGTTTAGAGTACCTCACAAGGAACTTAAAAGATTAATACCACAAGAAAATATATGGAAAGTGAAGATTTAAAATCTTGGGTTAGAAGCATTGTCCCTATTTATGAGACAACATCTGTATCTTTCCATAGGACAAAAATATGGATGTTACCTTATGTTTGGGATTTTGTGTTACTGATAATCACGAATGCATCTTTTTTAACTATATAGAAACAAGCAAAGGCATTGAGTCAGAAGTGAGCTATGGAAAGTAGAATTAAACATTATGTGCTTTACTTATAATTCTCTCTGTAAATGGATTAATGGCCCAGATCATTTTTACTACCACCTTGTTTCAAGCAGCTGATTATGGTATGTCTGATTTCTTTTTTTTTTTTCTTTTCTTTTTCTTTTTCTTTTTTTCCTCTTTTTTTCTTTCTTTGTATTCAGTGGGTTGAGGCAAATGGTTCAGCAAATCCCTTTACCAGTTCAAATGCAAAAGCTCCATCAGCTCTTGGGACCTGTGTTACGTAGGGAAAAAAGCTGCATGTCCTCATCCGAAAAGGTACTGTCCCTATCACTTCACGTGCTTCATTCTCCTCCTGTTTGCAAAAGATAGAGATCATCTCATGGTGATGACATTTTTCATAATGTTACACACTACCTGCTCCCTTGAATTCAATGCCTGGAAAGGTTCAGCAAAATATATTCTGGGGAAAATTTATCTGTCTGGATCAGGTCTAATCTTCATGATGAAACACTTATATGCTTTGCATTTAGATGCTCTTGTCTGTGCGTCATCTCAGTCCAGTGCATTATCAAGTTAAGAGTAAGCTTTTAAATAAGGAAACACCTTGCTCAAGATTAAAGGGCTTTCTGAATTTACTTTCAATCAGTTGCTCTAGCAGTCTTGTTCCTAGGAGGGTAACCAGTAACCAAAATAAAATTAGATCATTCAATACTGTACACAGGGTTTAAATAAAGACTTTATGGGTCAATCATGTAGTCCTTCCACATACAAAAGCAACTTCAATGATTTCAGCAATATTAGAAAACACACATTTTATCCCAGAAGAACTAGTAATAACATTGACATTTCAGCCACACATTAAAAAGCACCAAAAGTATTGGCCATTTTACTTGCCCAGAGTGAATACAAGTGAGTTACATTTCCATGTGCTCAACTGAAATCTCTGGTGTTATTCTTACGTTCAAAAAGATTTTAGAATTGACCCTAAAAATGTCAGAAAAATCATTTGCATCCAAAAAAGCTTTCTCCTTATGAATAAAAAGATAGCCCAGAACTGTTTTCCCTGTGCAGTCACATTCCTAGGGAAAATATACGGAGGTTCCACTTTTTGGCCAAGTAGGTTATTATTAGACCTTTATGAATAACACTGTGTTTAAACAACAGTATATGCATAAATGATGAGTACATGCATAACATGTAAAAGTTCAAATGTCAGTTCAACTACCTGCTACAACATGATCATTTTGTTTGTAAAAGAAAAACCATACACAAAAGCCATGACAGCCTTAATGAAGATGCAGTTTTCCATCATGAGGATTAACTGCTGTCCACATTGTACTCACTTTTCTGTGCTGTAATGATTTTCTCAGTTTCAGTATTCATGGTATACTAAAATAGTTCATATTTCTAGTTTCTTAAAGATAAAAGGCACTAGGTAATTAGTAATAATATTTTATAATTAAGACACCCCTTTCATTTTATAGAAGTCTCTTACTTGCAATTAGCATAAACAGAGGCCAAGAGGTGCTCCCATCACTGTTCCTCTGTATCATCTTCTGACGATCAATGCAGAATATCACTTCTTGACCTGAAACAGTAACTATTCAAATGACTTGCAATCAGACTAGCACACCAAAGGTCATTCTATAATATGACCAGAGGATCTTTCTCTTTCCTTATTGTTCCTTCAGTACAACTAATCCTAACAGTCTGTACTTTTTTCAAGGATGGTAAAATATTCTGTGAAGAGACAGCAATATACAAATGTACGACAGCTTCTGGCAATAGCTAAAGATTTTTTTCTTCGTATGCATCAAAAGCACAACATGTCACATTGGAGCTGAAGTATGACTACAGTCTGTTGCACAAATAAGGGAGAATATAATCCAGAAACTCTCTGCAGTAGTTTGGAAAATTGCACAAAGCTGCTTTGAGATCCAAAAATTTACAGGTTCTGACCAGACCTGTGTTCTGGAAGGAATCTGCAGGTCAGACAGCTTGCTAAGCTGTCAAGCAAGCATTTTTGTGAAGATGGATTCTCAGATTCTCTCTCCTTATAGCTGAGGTTAGTATTGTTCAAGGAATAAACATGGATTTAAAATTCAGAAACATTGTGTATATATTCTAATCACAGGTAAGTGAAATTGTGACAGCCAGCTCTAGCTTTCACTGTGCTTCCATTTCTCAGTAGCTTGATTTGACTGCAGCTATCAGCAATCACAGCTGAACTCCTGCCCTATTTTAGCTGGGTCTGATAGCCGCAGCCCTGCAGGAGTGCTTACAGCATCTATGGATCACTTTGGCACGAGGATAATTGAGGTATGCCCCCTGCCTCCAGACCTGCTCTGACTCAATCACCTAGAACTGGGACTAGAGTAATGGGGCAGCCACGCGGGGTTATTCCTTTCACCTTGCCAGCACTGCCAGAGCTGTGCAGAGAACCTGGGAGAAACAGAGAAAGGGAAACAGAAGCTAAGGATGTTGTGATGTGTTTTAAATCAGCTGAGCATCTGGCCCAAAATTCCTGCTGTGTAAGAAGGCTAATTCTGATCCAATTCAATTCTAGTAACTAAAATCAGATTTAAAAATTTTCTGAATTTCAGCTGTTTCAGAACACTGACCATTCAAGAACTCAAGGTAAGGGAATTGCTTGTAAGAAATGAAATGGATATGCTGTACTTCATGCCCTATGTCCTGCCTTCCAGTCAAGTGAGAAGCAGACTACGTACCTGCTTTTGTTTATTGAGTCATGGCAGTCATACAGCTCTGCCAAAAATAGTAACAAAAACCCCAGAGAGTGATATGCAATGCTTGAAAATCCCCTAACTGCAGAGGATTTCAGAGCACACTATACCAAGGTGTCACATACTTCCTTTTTCACTGTCTGCAAAAGTCATCTGAGGATCTAGTATCAGGAAGAGCTGCAAAGATGCTCTGTAGACATCTATTGTCCCTTGCTGTCCTTTCACTCCAAACCGATACCTTCCTTTCTTGTGATGGGGAAGTGAGCCATTGCGGGGTATAGGAAATTGAAATTACTTTTTCATTTCCTCTCTGGGAATACACTAGTCCTGAGGCTGCCTCATCTAGCTTTTGAAATACTATTGCATTAGCAGATCAGGGAATCTGGCTCTCACTAGTTGCATTTTACAGATTGGTATGAACACAAAGGCGATTTTATGGGGTTCAGCTTCATAATGCATCAGAACTCTATCTCAGCTTCAGCCTCATAGCTTGCAGCCTCTGGACAGCTATTCCTCCCTGTTACAGGGCTCCTCAAGTCTAGACCTCTGCTAAAAACTCTGCTTCGGACAAACCTTAAGAAGAACTTGAACTTAAGCAAAGGCGTGTAAGTGCAGAAAAGAATTGTGGACCCAGGACAGCTATTTTCCACAATGCCACTCAGTCGGGGAATGTGGTGATTATGGGATCATCCCTAAATGGTCTTTATACAACCTACCAGCAAAACACCTTTCCTTCAGCAACCTACTACGGGTGGATCTGCCCAGTGATTTTGTGTAACCTAGTCACAGAATGGGTTCTTGCTCAGTCATGGACCTATCCTGACAGTTCACCAGAGCCTGTATTTGGCAGATCTTGGGCACAATACATATTATTTGTTTGAGTAGACTTTTCATTGAATTTTGTAACAAGAAATAGGGTTTGTTTGTTAACAAATAAGGACTCTGCTGTATTCTGTTGATTTCTTATCGATTTTTCTTATTGATACATAGCACAGAGTTGCTTTAGAGACAGGTGATGCTATAACTTTCTAAACAAATAAGTACACTGAACAGCTGCTATGAGATTAAATTTTAGTCAAAAGTGGTTTGTTTAGTTCTCCTTTGGGTTACAGTGCAGGCCTACATTAGGTCTACAAAGAAGAAGAAGAGATCTCTGGAGCCTGGTATTCTCTTATATGGCATCAGCCACCCTATCCAACAGCTAAACAGCAGCTTCCTCTGTTGTTCTCCTCCCCGCAAGTCCTCTGACAGCAGATCCCTCTTCTGTCCTTTGCTTGGGGGATCCTCTTTCCCAGAGTATTTTTCCCTCCATCTTTCCCTCCTCTAGTACCTACAAGAGAAGACATGCCCCAGTCTCTATTTTTATCCTGGAATAATAACCCAGGGGCACCTGGTCTCTAGTTGTCACTAGTCATTGAGTCTCAAGCAAGAGGTGAGATCCAAGCATTGAGCAACACTGGGCCTTACATCCTCATTGCCCTAAGGCATTTTGTTTAGAATATGGCAGCAGAGAAATGGAGTTTTTTTGTTTTGTTTTGTTTTGTTTAAAAAAAAACCCTCCAAGAAGCCCTTGGTCAACTACTATTTTCATTTGCTAAAACTTGAATAAATATCTGAATAAGGTAGGTAGTGCATTTTCCTCTCCCATACATAAAGCTATTTGTGTACTGACTAATGTGCACATGTATCTGGTGGAAGTTCTGACTTCATAACGTGCAGAGATGTGCCGACTTTCTCAGTTGTTTCTTTTCCTAAACGAAGAGTAAAGCTAAGCCCAGAGAGGATAGTAATTTTGACAGAGTGCCTCAGCATGTTTACATCTGAAGAAAAATCAGGAGGAAAAGATAGTTTATTCAAACGATTTTCCATCCTAGCCAGATAACAATCAGCTTGGCCTATTTTTATTCTTTTCTGCAGTATGTTGCTGTTTTTTAATGGTATTCTGCAAGAATGAGTAAAAAACCAGCAATAACAAAACCACCTTTGGCTTGATTGACTTGGATGATCCAAGGAAGTGAAAGTTGCCACTTGTTCCTCTTCAGCTATGGGAGTATATACCTCTAGAGTGTGGCTATAGCACCACATCCAGCAGCTCTCTCGGCTATACCCCATCACTTTCCAGTGTCTCTCATTCTTCCCCATTCCATAAGAGAATGGAAGTTATAGTTTCTTTCCAACTTTACAGCTTAGTTCCAAGCCTCACCTAGGTCAGCATAAAATCTAGAAATGTAGTTGAAAAGCTTATTCTCTACAACTATGAATGTGAAGAACTGAACAAGCAAGGGGAGAGGAGGAGTTGCTGGGATCCACTTCTTCAGCTGACACGTCTTTCTACATGACATGTCTTTATCGAGCTTGCCTCCATTTCTTGACATCCAAGTGACTAATAGGCAATTTGTTTAATTGGATGACTGTGCTCAGAATATTTTTCTTTGACAGAGATAATATGCACATAGTTCTGCCTGGCAGAAACTACAACAGGGTCTAGAAAAGCAGTGGTATTTTACTCCTAAGTGGGAAAGAATGATTTCCAATAAATTATCTTTTTCTTCTCTGACTTTTTCTAAAATGTTTCTCAGATGCTGACATATGAAGTAGTCTGTCAAAACTGTTAGTCACCAAGGGTTTGGTTTTGCACTGTTGTTCAAAAGGGGAAAAGAAAAAAAGAAAGAAAGGGAAAAAAAGAACAAATAGCTAAGCCTGTAAGTGTCTGCCTGAATGTCATGGGCATGATCCTGCTCTTTTTGAAGTCATTGGCAATATTTCCATTTTCTTATAGGTAGGTGATCTGGTCCTGTAATACAGTAGCATTTCCATCAAGCTCTACTCACTTCATTTCAATGGCTTCAGCTTTCCCCCCTCAGTTTTTGCCTAATTATTTGGATTTTTTTTTAAATTAAGCTGAGCTACATAAAACAACAGAATATTTGCCTCTAAACTGTGATCTCACTTAAATACTCTCAGTGCCCATGTTCAGCAGAAGTGCCCTGTGTTTTGCAGTTCCTGTCCTTTACACCACTCTGCTCTTGCCTTTTTTCCCTTTTTGAAGTTCTCTTATGATATCAGTTCATTCAGGCCATCCTCCCTCTTACCCACAATTCCTCCTTAAAAGAACAGAGCTGCATCAAGTGGAAGCTACGTATCTTTAATTAACGGCCACATTCATTTATCTTACGAGTAGCTTCCTCTTTCCTCTCCAGCTGCACTACTGCAATTTTAAGATTAGTAATTGTTAAACATCCATCATATGCAAAGTGAACTGTCCCTACATCCCTAACTGTGAACACGAACATAGTGACCAAAGTCTGTCATTTTCTCTCTCTTTTATTCTGTTTGCATACAGAAGTTCAAACAACAGAGCAAAGCCATTTTACCAAGATAAGCAAACAGAGAAATAAGAGAGACTTTTCTCCCTCACAGTTTCAGCAGCCTGTGTAGCAATACACTTTCTGTAGTCTCTTTTTTTCAGGAACGATTTGTTTGTCAGGGCCTGAGATCACCCTCCTGGTGGTGGTTTGGCTGCCGGCGCTGAGGACTACAGCAGGGCCAGCGCAGCTGGGGCTCCCCCCCGCCCACTGGTGACCGGGCAGCGAGGCTCCCGGCAGCCCTGCGGGGAGGCCGCAGCCAGGGCTGCCCATCCCGCAGGAGCTGCTCCCCGCCGGGCCACTTGGGCTCGGCCCCCGCCTGAGCTCCAACCTCAGCTGCGTTGCAGCCCTGCCCGTGCCCAGCCGTGGGCCCTGTTGATCTGGACCCAGATACGCATCTGCGGGCTGACGTCCTGGCCTGACCCGGCCCTGCCTCGTCACCGTGCCCCTGCCCAGCCCTCGCAGGGCTGTGTCTGACCCCGGTTACCCTCACTGGGCCTGACCCCAACCTGACGTACAGGTGACCGCCCGGCCACGGCCCCTCTCTGCGGAGGTGCCCACTGCCCGGGCCTGGGGCTGACCCTGCTGCCCTGCTCCCTCGCGGGGCAGCGGGATGGGTGCAGGCAGCGAGGCCCTGCTCTGCCGCCGCCGGGAGCCCCCGCCGATACCAGCGCCCAGCACACAGGGAGCAGCCAGCCCTGACACCATCCAAACAGACATTTGTGTGCTTGCTTTCACTTCAATTTCAAGTAAAATACCCATTCATCCATTTAGATAAATTAGCCATCACGCTTTTTTACATTAAGGACACAAAAACAAACTCAGAAAAGACATATTACACAGCAAAATATGTCATCAGAACCGAATTGTTTCCCAGTGTTTCTTCTTTTCTTTTGTCTCTCTCTCTGTCTTTTCATTGTCTTTTGCTATCAAAAATCATCTTTCTTCCAGAGAAATCACACTGGGAACAACTAGAGAAGTAGTGCTCTTTTAATGTTGCCAGAGAAAGAAGAAAACTGTAATACGCCATTTTCATTTTTCAGATGCCATTAAGCGTTTTTTAGATGTATGATTCTACTTATGTGAATAACGCTTATGCACTCAGTGCCCAACTGAGACCACTAACCTATCTGCTGCTCAGCTGGCAATGAGGAGCCAAGAGACTTTACTCCATTGCCTCAGTGAGCAAAAGTTGGAGACCATTCAGTCAAAGAAGCATAAAAGGCAAATGCCCTTTCAAGAGCTGTAGTCGCGTGAGCTATCCTCACTATGTCCTCACTATCACCTCACTACAGTAAGGTGAAGGAAACCATTTCTGCGATAGTCCCATTGTTTTATTCACTGTAGAGAATTTCTTCTTTTTAGCTCTTAATCTGGTCGAGATAGGAGAAGCTTTACAGTATTGTAGATAATGGATTTACAAGGCAGAACTAAGGAAGGTAGTACCTCAACACTGTCACCAAAAAGAGAAAATTCCCATTCAGCTTTCTGATTTTAAGTATGCAGCTGCAACCTTGCCTCAGCACACATCCTGCCAGCCTCCCTGGCTGGGCAGCTGGAACACAACCCTAAAAAGTACCTCCTTCCCCCTCCTCTTTTACTTCATAATTAAGAAACTAGTTTATGATATTGTTCCTCACAATGATTCATACTGTACAACCATAGGCAGAAGTCCTAAATCCTCTGAAGCTATTCAGCTTTAGCACAGATTGCAAAGCCTGGTCCTTCCAAATTTGCCAGGTCTCAAAGGCACATTTGTTTTGCTATATTGCAGGAATTGGTAGTTGGGAAGTCTTACTAGAGTAAAGGTAGTAGAGAAAGAGCTAAAGCACTACTGTGGCTACTTTTACTTCAGACTCTAAAAAGTTATGCTTCCCCTTGATCTGGCACTATAATGAATTATTCTAATCAGCAGACCATTCATTTTACATACTGTAAAGTAGTAATATTTTAACACGGCCAGTTATTTTAATTAGAGGGGGAGATCTACCTTACAGCACTTAACATAAAAAGAGATAACGCTGTGAGTGTAGAGAGCAGTTAGAAAGCAGCAGTGGAAGGTGGCGTACAGACACAGAAAGGATAAATAATGCAAACTATGTCAAGTTACATTCAAGTTTTGTCCTCACTTTTGTAACTATAATAAGCTAGCCCAGTGCGTGCAGGGGTTCTTTTACTGTGCCTACAATATAGATCATTTTATAGATCCTGCAATATTAGGTTATAGTTTTCTGTTAGTGATTGAAACTTGCAGTATAGAATAAAGGGTCATGCTAAACTTTCAGGTTAAACTGGGATTGGTTTTGATTCACTGCTTGAGAATATATACATGTAATTATTACTTTGTTGCTTTGTACCACCATTATGTCAATAAGAGCGTAGTAACAGATATTTCTTTTTGTTTGTAGCCAGGCACACATCTGCTACGTTCTTTAATGTTTCCTCTTCCACCTACATTTATCTTTTGTATGGCAAAAAGACACTATTGAGCATACAATAGAAAAAAGCCTAACTTTTTCAGCAAACATTCAGTGGTTAGTCAAAAACATTACCAAAGACATATTATGCTATGTCACTTTTCTTTTTTCTTTTTTTTTTAATGGTAACTTTGGGACAGAAGTCAATGTGAGTGAAGTGACAAAGGATGTAGCACTCCTGAGTCAGAAAGGATCATTTTTCCTAAGAAGCTATTACTGAGTCATAGTGATTCCAGGAATCAACATACCATCTTCTAGATAACGTATTTTCAAGGCCTCTCGCTCACTGGAGTCATTAAGATCCTATAGCACGTTTCACAGGAGACTGATTTGGATCCCCAATGTCATGAGTTAATTCTAGCATGCAGTGAGAGAGCTCAATAATATTTTAAGTTGTATACATCTGGGAGGGAGGGACGGAGGAGGGAAAGGAGATAACAGCTTTTTTTTCCCCTGCAGTTCATTTTCACCACTTTTTTCCCCCTCTCTGTGGAAAAAAATCTGTTAGCTAGAAGGTAACAGAGAATAGGTCTTATTCCCTGTTAGATCCATAGACAGTAACCACATTGTATGTTATAGCTCTTTGAATTTCCACATGTGGCTGTCTTTGTACAATAGCTCCAAGAGCTCCAATTTTTATTTCAGGCTCAGATACTGGGTTGGTTACAAATCACTAGCTTTATGTTCCTTGTCTTCTAGCTAGTCCTAGCACTGGGAGACAACGAAGAGGTGAAGTCCTTCTCAGACCTGAGAAAGAGACCTGTCTTAGCCTGAGACACCAGACCTTCCCCTCCGTTTTATCACGAGATAGGGACAGGTTGGCCTGTGCCTCCTCCACCCCCGCCCTGAAGAGGATCTCTTATCTCCCTCCCCAGTTCAGCTTTTTAGACAGAGTAAAAGATAAGAATTTAGACCAACAAAAAGTGAAGAACAGATAACATAGAATAGAGGTCTAATGGATAGAGGATACATTATTTTATTTTGCTTTTGTACTCAAATCTCACTGTAGGTTGAGGCAGTCTACCACTACCTTCCATCTGGAAAAATCACTACCTCTCATCTTGCAGAAAGCGGTGGGAGAATGATAGACAGAAAGAACATGCTTGTGTACTTATCCCTCATAAACATGACGACTGTCTAGACCTTCCTTTTATGGATCTCAAAAGTAAATTTACTACTAAATGCATGCCTAGATGTTTGGAGGGGCTTTCCATATAAGAATAGACATAAAGGAATGTGAGAAGAAACTGCCCAAACTTGAAGACTGCACTCACAAGGAACATGAGAGAGAAATAGTTTGGAAATATCTTCCTGGTAGTGAGGTCAGCTTAAATCAGCTGCTAGGAGTTTTTCTTAATGCTTAAGCTGTCAATCTTGACAGGAACAATTATGGATAAATTCTCAGAGGTTCTCAGTGGCTAGATACTTTTTGAGCTACAGGGCAAGTAACAGTTTGTGACACCAACCATAAGGGAGTCCCAAATGCTAAATTAAGAAGATGATATTAATTAAAGATAGGAACTGGCTTATAAGAGAGATTCTAGATCGCTTTAAGCTCTGTAACATCCAAGCGAATGAGAACCCTGCCTTCTTTATCTTCCAATTGAATGTCTCTTAAAAAAAATAAAAATAAAAAAATCAGAAACTGTCATCCCCATTGTGCTATCCATCCTGCCTTCCCGTGGGCAGCAGAGCTGCCTCAAATCCTTTCCACACCCACAAGCTCTTAGTACTACTGCATCTATTTTCCTTCTCACGGAAAGGTAAAAGCCACATGCCTTAGCAGCATTAGCTACCACATGGATTCCCATTCACAAACCTGACGGTGCTTGGGGGATGGCAGGCTGCGCACAGCAGCAGCTCCCCGATTCTGACCCCATCTATCTTAATGATTCCCTTACCTAGACCTGCCAAGACCCAGCTGCACAGTAGTTGTTGTGGGCTCCTCAAAAGCAGTGAGCTGAGCTATCCCCTCCTCCAACTAGCCTTGCTTCTTAAAGGACATCACCAGGCATTCCTGTTATTTTTTCCCCTTCCCTTAATGACATGGAAAGTTTCACATTTAATTCAAAATATAGTGCGTTCCTTATCACATCAGGCTTTCCCACAGTGACCTTCAGTGCCAGTTTCCTCTCAGTGACATATATATAACTTCCCTTCCAGAAGAGCTTATTTAGGGGCATGCAGCATGGGGTGCAGGCAGAAGATGCCTGGAATGGGGATGAAAGGACAGACCCTAACTGCTAAAATTCTGTATTCCAACTTGTATGCAATTATGCTGTGCCCAGGGAGCTGCCCTCCAAGGTGGCAAATCATGTTCCTCTTCCTCCCCACCACCAGGCTCATAAAACTGTCTCCGAACAGCAATATGTTCATTTTTGGAAAGGCCTGAACTATAGGTAAGTTGTTCTGCAAGGACTGTGAAGGCCAATGCTAGGTCTTCTCTCTACCCAGCCTTTTTCTCCACATGGCACATGCTTGAACATTGTGCCACAGTTATTTATCTTAAAGGCTGACAGTTTGCTCAGCTTTGCTGAGCCCCCCTGTAAAATCAGCAGCAACAGTGAAGTCCCTGGTGAACAGTCACACACTTCTATCTTACTCAAACAAAAATTTCTACTGGAAGGAGAGATTTGTTGATGTTTAAGGTTATATTATTTACACACACAGAGTCTAGGCCTCTTCTCTTCTGCACATTGTTTTAAAGAAAAAAATCAATATTGTACAAACACTTCCCAGATTTTATAGGTTTGTTGGGGAAGCAGTGCCTACAGCCTCTTGGTTACTGTGAAACAGTCATTTTGTTTTATAGAGTAAATCTCACTACTCATACATCATCTATCATTCACATGCAAGTAAAATTGGCTGAGGGGGGACAAATCTGTGGGACTAGAACATGCTACTCTCAAAAACCATTACTACAACAGTTGGCAAATCAACATTTTCTATGGGACTAAATTCTGCCCCACTTGTCAGACAGTAAAAATCTATTGACAGCAACAAGAGACTAATATGTGTATCTAAGGCTTTGTTCCTGCTCTTCTGAATATCCCCCACTTGATTTTTAAAACTTCAGGCATCTGTGAATATCTGCCAACAGGCAAATGTAAGCACATCAAATTTGAACAGAGAATTCCATCTGGTTCTTAAGACCTTTTAATATTTATACCAGAGAGTGTGAAGGAACAGAAAAAGGAGAGGACAGAGAGAATATTCACTTTGTGGTAGATAACCAGAAAAGGTAAACTAATCTGGAGCACCTAAGACAATACTGGGATATTTCTGTGTATTGTTAGCCATGTAAGCCTGCATATGAACCGTCATCTAGGGATTATTTCCTTTAAGGTGAAATACGTATATTTTCAGAAGGTTTCAATCCCTCTTAACCTTACCTAAAGAGGAGGGTATTACCATCAACAGCACAATCAGCTTCTCCTTGCCCTGCAAAACCCGAGGTTGCGCCACAAGATGGCAACCTAAAGCAATCTTCTATAAAAATGACGTTATGCATGATGCCCCTTCTTAGAAATGCCTTCAAAATACTCCTCTTAAACACCCATGCTGTGAATCTGTATCAAGCATGTTTTTGAAATAATCAGGCCAACGTCTGCAAATCATGATCAGTATTTTGACTCATGTCAAGCAGTCAAGACCGTAGCTATTTCCAAAATCCCCATATATTCCCTGGATTATTTCTGAGAACTAAACACATGAAAAATTATCTGCATACAGATAAATATTTAAATAAAACAGAATTAAAAAATGGTAGTAAGACATCTTTGTTTTAGGTAGCAACAATGTTCATAATTAGAATATCCAGGGAGAAATGTCTAAACATGAACATAAGGCTTGAATTCCCCAGGGAACATTCACAGCTTCCTAGCAATTAACTTTGTAGCTATTGTTTTCTGATTCAGAACTAATGCAAATCCCCTAATAATGCAACAAATCTGACATTTTACCCATGTGTAATATTTCAGCAATTTACACGTATTTTAATTACCATAAAAGATTATGAACAACTATATCCACTGGGAGCTCAAATAAATGGACAGTAGTGAAATGGAGTTAAGGTATCAAACACTATTTCAGTAGTTACATTTATTTTTATGTCAATTGGAAATTATGATTGCTATGTGATTACAGTGGTTCAAATGTGTAGCTCTTAGGAAGGGAGCAGCCAGTTAAACTTCTAATAGAGAAAGAATTCAGATTGTTCTTAAAATAGTGCATCTGAGAGCAGCTACACTTGTTATTTAGTTTAGACCTTCAAATACATCTATAATTGAAGTAGCAAAGTGCCAAGAACCATACTTGGCACTGGACATTCAGTTACTAAAAACAGATGAATATAACCCAGGCATATCCATGAATATTAACTGAAATCATATTAGATTTAGTATGTTGTTGTTGTACACTTTGTGTCCCTTCAACCATACATTAACAAATCATCAGGCTGTAGAATTATACAGAGAAACTGTGAATTGTACTCAAACATTAAAAAACAAATCACAGAAGACCAATATTGATCCTGTAACAACTACGAATATTCTCATTAGAAATTAGAGCTATGTTCACTCAGTGAGTGAAGAGAATCAAAAATCTTGCCATTTTTACAGCAAGTTTTACATACAAAAAATGAAAATGTGGAATTTCAGATGCTGAATGCTGCCAAAAGACTGCTCCTGTATAGCATGCATGCACCAAGCATTCTGACAAATTGACCAAAATAACTCAGAACATATATATATATATATATATAAAAATATATATATATATATATAAAATATATATACACTCAACCTTCTGAATAGGCAGAAGAGGAAACAAAATAGAAAGCAAAACCTATCTTATTCAAATAAGCTATTCGCTACTAACAATTTACTCAGCAAAACCAATTCATCTTATAATAGTTCTACATAAACATTTGGTAAGTGAGAAAAAGCATATAGAGTCTTGTAAACGAGAAAAAGCATAGAGAGTCAAGCCAATGGCAAAGCAGAGATCAGAACCCAGACATTTCTGGGCCTCTGTCTATGAGAGTACCATTACACATTTTATCAACCTGAATGCTTCTGCCATTAATATTCATTGATCAGGAACTGTTACATATTTTCACGAGATAGGCAATTACTTCAAGCAGTAGAGATTTTAGAGCCAAATTACTGTTGCAAAGTGAACCTAACTTGTGACTTACTATAAACAGAAGGATAAGTTTTAAAGAACTTTATTTCATTTGGGGTTGGTTGTTTTTCTCCAGTTTTCCCTTAGGGTATTACAGCTGTGAAAAACAGAGGAACTCATAAGGCTTACTCAGAATTTAGTTTTCTCCTATCAAACTAATTTAGAACTTTTGTACCTGTTCAGTTAGCTCCCTTTTCTACCTATCTTATTCAAAGTGATATAGTCTGATGCAATGTTAAAACTAGTATATGGGAATATGTGAAGATGATGTTTTAGGGGAGTTGTGCAAATAAGCATTTCCTTAAAAGTCAATAACATAATGCAATTCCTGGACTCCTGAAAATTCACCATGCTTTAAAGGGACACACAAGCTGCATTAGCTGGGAAAAAGACTGCAAATAAGATAAGCTGTCAATGCCTTCTACATGGCAGAATATCTGATTGTTCTCATAGGGCGAAATTCCTGTCAGTGTAGTCGGCGTGCTTATGGCCCCGAGGCAGAGGCCAAGAAGTCAGGCGTGATTTGAGCTGAACTACATCTATAAGGCCTGGGGCAGGCCCCCTGCACTGGTATGAGTTTCAGTATTGAAGTACAAATGAGGGGGGAAAGGCAAGCCAGCCGAGGCTGCCAGCAGCATGCCCCAAGGAGGCATGTCTGAGTAAGGAAAAGGAATGACCACATCTCTCTCCTTTCTATACACCAGCTAGAGCAAGTGTGAAGTATATCACCATACCACGTGAAAGAACTTGATAACGAACATACCCTCCCTATGCACTTGTCACACACAAGCAGAGTGCCTCTAGCTGCCCCTGCCAAAATCATGTCTCTCTTTCCCCTACTAATGCAGATTAGAGCTCTGGAAGAAAGAAAACCTATGAATACATTTAGAATTTTGCAAGCTGCTTTTCTACGCTCAGTTGGAGGTGACTGCAAGACCACCTCATGGAAAGGAGCTGAGGATATGTATTAAAGTCCCTTCTGTAAAGTCTGATGTCCAAAATTCAAACAGCTATCCTATAAAATAATAAGGCATTAGTAATTGCAGGATAACAGATTGCAAAAGCATTTTAAAGAACTGCCTAAAAAGAAACTGTATAAGAGTAACCAAGTATAAAACAAATTAGAGTTGCACAGATATAGAATTTGTGGAGAAAGCTAAATGGTTAAAGAAATTCTAATACTGTCTGTTGTCTATAGGAGACCATTAAAATGACTTTTATTTCTTTTTCTTATAATCTTTTTCTTCATTCATTATAAAAACATAATGACTCTGGAGATACAGAACAGCATCTGTCACAGCATGTATCTTATCTCTCTCTACATGTGTATGTGTGTATGCAGTGACAAGTATCAGACTAAATACTTAAATATGCAATGATAAAATATGTGCAGTTATTCACATAAGCACCATGGCCTGCCTATTTCAAAAGCAAGTTTGGCTGGTTCAAATGTGGGATTGTGAAGTGTTAATGTGCTACACAATTTGAAAAGTAGCCTACTTCCTGGGTGTCAAGCTGGAAACTCAAAAAATAACACATTCAAATTCCCTAGCCACTGCTGGAAATACAAGCCCTTCCAATTCAATACGAGTACTGCCCGAGCACTTTGCCATAATATCAGTGCTTTAGCAAATGTCTTCTACACAAAAATTCTACGTAATTTAGAGAAGAAAAAATAGCATGAGGCAAGGATAGAAATGTGTAACAAAAAACCTTTGGAGTCATAGTGTCCCAGAAAGACTCACAGACTGCCTGCACTACCAAATGGCATCCTACCTCTTACTCCTTTTGGGAAGAAAAAGCTTCTGTGCCTCCCACTACAAAGGTACAACATACATTCGAGACTTCTAGACAAGCATGCTGACTGAGACAAGACAGGCCATGAGCCTGTCTCCTGTCTTGCTTTACAGATGATGATTTACCCTGGAATGTGAACATTTGTTTTCCACAGACCTTGGGGAACTGAATATCAAGAGCGAGAGCTGTGCTGTCTCCCTCCCCAAGCTTCATGCAAATATAGACGATCAGCCACAGAATAGCCTTTTCTTTTTTTAATATCACCATTTTCATATGGGATTTAAAAAAAAAAAATCCATGAGAGACTGTGGCACTAAGCATCACTGCCGCACTGCAGCAAAGGAATTGTACTACAGCAGAGGTAAAATATAACACTGAAGCTGCAGCAGGATGGGCAGCCACCTCCCAGATAACCACCTAGGCAGGTTTATACAACACAGGCTTCAGCTTCTCTCTTCTTGATACCTAGGGTTAGGAGAAAACTAACTGTGTGCATCCATTGGCTTTTGCAGTCCACATTTATTCGAGGTGGAAACACCCCCTTCCCCTCCCCAAAACCCTCTAATATTGGAGCCATGTAGCAGCTCCCTTAGACATTCTACCACCTCACAGAAATGCTGAGCTCACACACTGTAAATTGCACTTTTCCCCCAGGCTGAGAATGCGCATGACCTCTTTATTCTCACATCACTTCCTGTAAAATGTGCAGATATGTATATTTTTGCCTGCTCTTGAAATAATGCGTTCTTACCATGCTGAAAATGGAATGCAAAATTTGACATTTTCTTTCGCTACCAAGACTTTTAAAAATGTACCAGTTAAGGAATTTGCGTTTTTTCTTGAAGAGTGTGAGAGAGGGGAGCTTGCATTCATGTAGACTTTTCTAAAATATGGATTGTGAATTTCACTTGACTAATCTGAGACAAGATATATGGCTGTGTAAACTCACGTATGGTACTTGGACTGAAGTCAATGTTTGTGATGCTGACCTTCATTGCCTATTCTGTTAAATTGTTGTGCTTTTCCTCTGTAAGCTAACATGTTTCCATATATATCTGCAAAGTAAATTTATCATCCTCCTTCAAAACATGCCTTTAAATTTCTCCTTTATTGTGATGCCTGCAAGAAACTTGACAACAGTTGTTAGGCTGCTGGTGATCTGAGACCACCAGCTGTCAGGTTGACTGGTATTGTCAAATTGTTCCTCGTTCCACCAGCCTGCCTTTTTCCATCTGCTGCGTCTCACTTCCTATAGCAAACTCTCAAGAGTAGGGACAGCTTTTGCTTTGTGTTTTGTACAGCATCGAGCACAATGAAGTGCTGGTTTTGAGGAGCATACCTAAATGCTACTACTGAAATAGAGAAGAAGGGAAAAAAATAATCCATAGATGAAGTCAGAGAAATCATCACAGGGCGGGGAAAAAAGAAATCCATCAGATGTTAACATAAATGTTAACAGTTACATTCTTTGCAAAAATAAGTGCCGATCTGATTTGTGTGAAACACTTAGTTCATTTACATAAAGAGAAATCTCTTCATCCATAGGTGATGACCTATGGATGTATGAGGCCAGTCTGACCCCTGGCAATAGCTTCCTTATCCATGAGCAGAGAAGGACCATCAAGCCAAGTGACCATTATCCTGCCAAGAGGAACATCCTAATGGGCAAAGAGCTGCAGAACAACTTCTCCTTCACTGTCTCCAGCATAACAAGTGGAGGCTGAAGATGACACCCCTGTGCAGAAGTCACATTTCTCTTTGCAAAGCAGAAGCTCGCTTAAAGTGATGCTGAGGGATCCACCAGGAACAGATCTTTCTTCTCTCAAGAGAAAATGGAAAAGTGACTGGGCTAATACTGTCTCTGAAAATTGCTCTGCAGCTACACTCAGTGAGAATATTTTACCTCCTCCATCCCTTCTCAAGTGCAGACTGTCAGCAGCTGAGCTCAGACAAATGAAATCCTGGCACTAATGAAGCCAAGTCCTAGTGATTTCAAAGGGTGCAGGGGCAGCAGCCGGCAGGGGAACGGTGTGGCCCTGGGGAACTCCTCCCAGAGACCTTTCTGAGGAGCACAGAACGCCCTAGCGCCGCACCACAAATGCTAAATCCGTTATGATAGTAAAGCGTTGCTTATTAAGCCAACAAAACAAAGTGGTGATTATCGTTTACTTCTCACATTTTTGTTCATTAATCTGAATATTACTTGAAATGCAGTCAATGACAATTCATCATGGCTTTGGTTAACAGTTAACCATTATCAACCTCCAAAGTTTTAATTTTTTAATTCTATCTATTCTGAAACCTGCTCATTCTTGGAAGTATGATATTGGCTTTGTAATTTATTTCAATGTTATTAATATTGTAAGGAGTCTTTCTGGGTTACTGAGCCTTTTGATGACAACTCACGTTTGTTTCTTGAAGCATAATGCTGCTTTTTATTGATAGACATACGAGGTTGGTTTGTTTGTTGTTAGACAACTGATGTAAAGTAATTACATTCTGGTTGGCTAATGAAGTGAGACTGGATGTTTTGCCTATGAATCATTATGGCAGAAGTAGGAGAATTTTGTTTAGTAGCAAAGCAACTTGCGTTTGTCTGTGCTTTGATTTCCAGATGTGAAAAATAATGAATGTAAGGTACCTTGTAGCTCTTTGATACAAGGCAGTGCTAATAAAAAGGTTAATACAGACAATGCTAATAAAAAGGTTAGTGGGTTCTGACTCTCTGATTCCTAAGCTGCAGGCAGCCAAGGTCATTTTGTTCTACCATATTTTACAAGGAAGCTTCCCATCTGACACTGTCACAACATGATGTTTTGGGGCTCTGAAATATTCAGGGATTTATGTTGAAGCTCATTGAGATAAGTAAGCTTATTAATACCTAACTGATTTTCTTGATAACCTATTACTATGTATTTTCAAAAAAAGGCAGCTACATGTTCCGAAACTTGAATTTTCAATAAAACATTAAACAATCTGACTAAAACCAAAATAAAGATTGACTTTTTTTTTTTAACCAGAAAGATATATAGCTTAATTTGTGAACGAATGAAATGAAATAAACTTCTACATGGTTGTAACTACAACAAAACATTACTAGATTAGATTTCAGGAAAAAACATTCTTTGATTTTCACAGATTTGGGGACTAATGATTTAACTTTGTCAGTTTTCGAAGATGGTATGCTTATATTAGTTTATATATATATAAACTGTTGATTTCACTATGAGTAAGTTCAGTATTTTTATGGGAGTGAGCTTTGCTATTGCTACTTTTAGACCACTGTAGGTGTTTTTACAGTAGGGAACTATCGGAGTTTATAAAAAGACACATTTAAATTGGTGCAATAACTTTAGGTAGCCTGGCCTCTGATATTTCATTACAACATTTACAAAGTATTAGATTAAAGCAAACATGCTAGTCAAACCATTATTTCTATGCTTACTATATGAATGGAAATCCACATACACAGTCTTAGCTAATTCTTCCTAGAAATCTGAAAATAATTAGAACACGACAGGACTCCCTTTTGGGAGCAGTTTTCCAACTCTCCCCATTGCTACCTCTCGCCCCAGTAGTCAATCAGCAGAGGACAATGCCAAACAGCTCTGTTCAAAGGAAAGGTAAAGTATGTGACAGAGAAGAACTATCAAGTAAGCGTCAATATACTTTCCAGTGCTCAGCTAAAGATTCGGGAAGTTACGGAGGAAACATTAAATGGTTTCACTGATTGTATAGAAAACTTTCTGGTTAGGACCATTTTTGCTAAACTGTCTTAAGACCTCTGGAACTGATCTGCCCCACACCTGTATTACTATATGACCTCTCTAGCGCCCAGGTGCTTTGAAAAAACCCCACAGCACGAGGGGCTCTAAAAACTTATCATTTCAACAACAGTCACACAGACAGATGTTCTACATGATTTCACATTTGAAGTCTCACATGAATTCTAGCTAACACAGACCTTAGATTAAAAAAGAACCTGCATCCTTGAAGCAGATTTCTTAGAGGAGTTGCAGAGCATCACTCAGAAGGTTAAGTTTATTACACTGCCTCCTGACGGATTCTTCTGCCAGGTTGGCAACCAAGGGCAGAGTCCCATCATTCCTGCTCCTGTGAAACTTCTGACTTGTTTCTCTTACTTGCTAGATTTGGAAAGTAGACAACCCAACAGCATAAACGATGTGTCACATTATAAGGAGCACCTCAAATTAAATGGATTGAATTGAATCATAATGTGCCACAGTGGAAAGGACCGTCTGATTCACGTGCAGACCCATTTAAGACAAAATATAGTTTCCCGAGTCTGATGTGCTTTGTACCAACTGCAACTTCTAGCTTGCTATCTTAAAAGAATCCAAAAATCTGTAAAGATTGTGAGCAGCTATGGCAGGCAGAAGATTGGCGTAACATGGTGCATCTTAGAGCATGCCTACGGTCTGCAACAGAGCCAACAGCACATGTATAGTAAAATTTCACAGATGGAATTAATACAAAACTTTAAAACCAGAAAAAACAGACTTAAACCTAGCAGTATTCACAGCTAAGACTCTGACCAAGTAGATGTATTTTAATAACCGAGACCTTTACTACTGATTTCCATAGTTTTAAAATTCATGAAATGTTAACATGTCTTAGTTATACACATTTCCTATTGGTGAAAACTGGAAGATTTAACCACAGCATGAAAGTTCTGGCTCTACCAGAAATCTCTCTCACACTAAAATATCTACTGAATGTAAACAAAATTTTAATAATAAGTATCCTACAACCAAACTAACTTGTAAAAAATGTGAGCTGTCATCAACCTCCGAACAACAAATTTGATTTAAAAAGGTCACAGAAACCTTAGTCAGCGCTTCACTGGGGACTACAATTTTCCCTATAAAACTCCCTATAAACTTCCCAGAGCTCCTTTCTGTACAGAGGCACTTACAGAATCTACAAGACAAGATGAACTGTCACCTTTAGTATATCACACTTTCACTTTTTCCTGCTGCAGTTTCAGTTTTGGAGGCGACAGTTCAGGTAGGAGGTTACAGACACATCATGAATCACTGGGTACAAAAGAAAGAATCCTTCCAAAGAAAGGCTTCGGTGTGACCCCCTAACACTTTCAGGTGGAGGACACGTTTTTTTTCATGTGCAGGATGGTGGCCGTGTAAACAAGAAGTAGTTTGGTACACAAAAGAACCGTTTTAACTGGCTGATTGCAAGAAACTGTGCATACAGGGATATACTCTAGTGGAAGAGAAATCTCTGTAAAGGGTTCCAAGTGCCTCACAACAAGATTACATCCAAACAATAGTTAGTGTGTTGCACTTAAAAGATGCAACAATTTAATGCAGTATATTGCATATAAGGTAAACTTGACTAAGTTAGCGCCGTAATAATACGAGGGCATATTAGCAACAGAACTATGATTACGATCAGTGCAAATATGATCAAACATGGATGTCCAATAATAAATCACAGACAGTATGGAAAAATTGATCAATATTGAAAACATTTCAGTTACTTGCTATAATTTTCTTTCCAGGATTTACTGGCAGTGTTCCATGTCCTGCATCTACTTCCCAGCTTCTGGACACTTTCATAAAATAATTAAAAAAAGAACCCTGCAGTATACTTCTGAAGCATGCATCACTTCCCATTAGATTATGTCAGGTCTCATCATCCCATATCATTTGATCTATATTAGCTCAATACCATGGTGCATGACATTCCATTATTAATTTAAAGAGCTACCATCTAACACTTTCAACACAAATAAAATGATGGCAGTTACCAAAATAGCAGTCAGCATAAGTCCTTTCTGAAATTAAGAAATAACAGTTCAGCTCATCCATAGTTTAAAAAGAAAAGTTTTCATGGATGGAATCCAACAGTAATAACTTAGTGATGAAAAGACCAAGGAAACAATAATTTATAGGCCAAAGTCCAGAGAAAATCAGGAAGCATCCAAAGTAACCGCTGATAAACAGAAAAGAAACCTGGTCAGAATTAAGAAAACTAACTCATGGAAAATATGCAAATTATAATTCTATTATAGATGTAACACTAGAAGGAAAACAAAAGAAATACTCTAAGAATGAATAAAATTCAGATTTAAGAAAATGAATGAAGCAGCCAGCCAGAAATGTAACAACAGCTACATTGCAAATACCGTAGTACAAAAGCTATTTCCAGTCACTCCATTGAGAACAATGGCACGGTTAATGGGACAGTTACCAAGACACTAACTACAGGCATATAGAACATGTTATCTTTGGAAGATGCAGAACAGATTTATGACTTGCAGGCCAGATTCTTCCTTGCATTACATCTTTACAGCAAAAATCAAGTTCTAGAAATACCCTGAAGTAGAAGGAATATCTGCAATGATATTGAGGGAGTCTAAGGACTCCTCATCAACCTGATACGTGGGACATGAGAGGAGAGGTGTGCATGGAGCATTGCTGCAATAGATGGCCTAGAACTGTAAGCAGCAAAAATTAGCTTCTCTTACCAACGCAGGTGACTGAACACATTTTCCTATTGGCCCAAGAACACAAAAGTCTTTACCAGACAATTATATTTTAAGAATATATGGGGATTCAGGTGAATGCCTTTGGATGAAATCACAGATGAGAACAACAAAAAAAGAAATAAAAACAATCTTAGCAACAGTGCTTTGTTATATGATCAGAAGAAATAATCCCTGCCCATATGTGAAAGGAGCACAGCAGAGTTTAGGAAGGAGCATGACAAAGTACTGCTATAACACCTTGGCTTCCCTAGAGTCACAGGGAGGCCACTGCTATGCTCCTTTGCCCCTGAAGTATATTTGCTGAAGTAAAATGTTTGATTCAATTGCCAATTTGTCCACTGAGCCCCCCTCCAAAAATCTGTCTCCTACAACCAGCTGGGCTAGCTTGGGGGCTGCTGTGCCCTGTGGGAGCAAAACAAAGCTGCTGGGCCACGCACATGGGTGGAAGACAACATGCAAATGAAAGATATTTATGGTTATGCTAAAGCATACTATTCAGTGCGTTTTAGATTATAATTTTATTCCATTCAATAAAAATAGGTTTGCAGAACTAGAAATGTAATAAAGCTCTGTTTTCAAACCTCCATGGAGGATAATTTACCATAAGTATAGAGGTGTTCTGGTATTTAGAAGAATCCATAGAAGAGTGTTTAAGAAGCAAGATATAGATAATTGTCTCAATTCATTAGACTATTTGGAAGCCTAAGAAATCAAAGCAGTATCACAAAGATTCATAAGTAAAATTAACAGCACATAGGCAATTAACACTCTTCTTTTACTGGACCTTAAATATTATTATGTCCATATAGGATGCATTAACAATATGAAAACATTAAGGATACTTCCTTTTATCTGTGCTTAAACATTACAGTGTTATTCACTATGATGGCAGCAGCTTGATCTTGCCAATAAATCAACATGATTTCAACAAGACAGTTGAGGCTTGTTAGCTGAGCGAACATCAGATTCACTCAACTTGGTGTTTTGGCCTCACGTGTGAAGTTAGAGTGGTTTTACATTAGAGAATACTTGCTGCTTGTACAGTTGGCTCATACCACAGACATCTGTCAGGCACCTAGAGGATTGTACACCGGTTGGCTCAAAATATTGTAGCTGTGCCAATGCACTCAGGTACTGTATCAGGCCCTTTGGAGGCCACATACCGCAGCAATAATTTCGCTTCCTCTATTTAAAGCATATGATTGTGTTACGGCAATATAAAGCATGAGTATCAGACAGATTAGCACAGCAGCGACAGCAAAAATCTCATTTACAAATGTCAGCTTTTCAGCATTCCTCAGAGACTTCATTGCTGCAGTGTCTTGGTGTTAGAGGGCTGCTGAATATTAGAAAGTGGTAAACTCGTGGGAACTGTTGTTTTCTTGAAAGCCATTTTGTGAAGTGTAAGGCACAACTGTTTTTTCCCTTTAGAATATCACAGTCCAGAGAAAATGTTTAGGAATGATTGGATTCAGGTCATGCTACCCATCCTATGGAAACACAAAAGAAGAATATGACATATAAGGCAATATCTATTTTCTGCTTCACTGGAATTTTTAAAGTCAGAATTTACATTCTTCTTTCCAATACACAGTCACCATGCCCCAAACTGATCTACTCTGACCAGGTTTGTTTTAAATCAATTTTGGTTCCTTAGTGAGCACACTGAGCAAACGACCACTTGTACTTCAGAGGCTACAAAATCAATTGCAAGAAAATACAAGCAATTCGAATGGCTTCTCCAAATGAAATTGTACTCTGTTGTACAGCACAAAATTCAGAAGGAGGCAATATGCAGCTAAGAAGCTGAAAGTGTAAGCAATCACTAAGTCAAAAATTGTACTGATTGGTAGCAATGCAAAACATACATGATACAGTCAATTAGGTGCCAGCTTTAACTGTATTTTTTATTCCACAAGTTACAGCCTTTGTAGTTGAAGTAAAAGGGCTAGATTGACAAGGTTAAAAAAAAAAAGACTGAAAGGAAAAGAACTCTATGTGGCTTTTTGTTTTTTCTTTTTAAAAAATTTAAACCATTTGTTGTTCTAATATCACAAGTGTACTAAAAATGGTATTGATCTTCCACTATAAAGAAAATTTTATTTTCAGTTTTTCTTACTTAGATAATAGAAGCTTAGTTTAAACTGAGTTTCTGTCATGTAATATTTTAACAGTGCATCAGAAATTCCTAGCTTTTTTTCCAAGTTGGCAATTGTATAAAGGCCAAGAACAGAGTGGAAAGGGGGGCAAAAAAGTCTTTTTGCATGAAAGACTCTAAGATGGCACTACATAAATGAAGAACAAAGCATGCATGATGCTTTGCCAGCACATTAAAAAAAGACAGATTGTTGCTCCATTTTTTATCTTATCAGAAAAGTGATACTTTAAATTAGAGATAGTTCACTGAGCCATAATAAATAAGGATTAATCATCATTGAAATAGGGGAGGCAGTCAGAAAATTATTAAAAATTTTTAATACTTTGAACTTTCACAAACAAGCCAGTCTAAAAGAAAAAGAAAAAGAAGAAGGAAAAAAAAAAAAAAGGTGAACAAGCTAAAGCATGTATCTTTAAATAAAGACTCTTACCAGGCTACATAGCTTTGGTATCTCACATCATTAAGTTCTACTCTGGTTTTCTGGTGGACACTCAAGATGCAGAAAAGACAGCACCATTTCCCATGGGGAAGGTGATCAACCTTCTTTCATTTTTATTGCAATTTTCTCATGTCCTAGTGCAATACAGCAGAATGCTTATCTCATAGTACGCACCTTGGTGTTCACCCTTCGTCGTCTGTTTTCCCACAGATAGCTCCCCACTTGATGGAACTTTGACAGCTACCTTTTTAATGGAAGAATTAATATTGATATCTAGCAGTAAGTTATCTGAATTTTACTGAATCACAGAATAGAACACATGTACAACTACTTTCAGATCAACTAATGTGACTTGTGTATAATCGAGATTTTTTCCTTAGATGGAGGATTAGTTCAAACACATTACAAGCTAATACAAAGGTATGCCAAAGATTTTGGCATTTACCATCATTATATGCATTGGGGGTGGCGCTCTCAGAGTAAAAAATGTTTGCTAATCAGCAGGGACTTGATTTTGCACCTGACTTTTGTGTGAAAATGTACCTCTTCAGAAACAGATAGAAAGCATGAATTAAAAACAAGGGAAATTGTGCGCTTAAGAATGTTTCTGCCAAAACACATCCCTGTTTAGCACCACTGTGCATTTCAAATCTGTCAGATTGATCACCGTCACATTAAACTTGCATGACACTGTGAGAAGATCCAGTCAGACTAAGATGAGGATTAGAGGGAAAACAACTCTTTCCAGTGTCTGGAAAATTCCTGCTGTCAAGATTGAAGTCTGTATGACCTCTGTGAAAGCCAAGTAAGAGACTTCTTTATCCCAGACACTTTTTTTTTGCAACTGTCTTACAGCAAAGACTATGTTAATAGTTGATCTACAGCATAGACTCTGGATATACCCATTCTGCAAGAACTTGCAATCTCTTGAGGGTAATTTATACCGAAGGCTTGCCAAAATCCCTTATGACTATCTTGTTCATATTTATACATTATTATGAGTTAGTATCCTTCATATCTTTGCTCCCTCTAGCAGTAAAGCAACATACCACACAGATGTTTAAGCATCACCTGTCTTTCTAGGTTCAGTGTTCATTATTTACTGCAGGCTTCCAAAGTACAAGGCAATGTAAGCACAATTACGGAAAAATTTCTATTAAATGTCAAACTTCTTTGGCAAATGCAATAAAAAAATACATTATAAAGGTGTTTAGGTTGTGAAGGAAAGAGAAGACAAAATTTTTTACCAATATTAGGGATCATATTACAATAGTGGAAATAGTAAGGCTAACATTCATATCCGCCACACTTCCTTTTCCTTCTCTGTTATTCTTTTCCCTGACACACAGTATCTGTAGCACAAATATCTGTATCCCTGTGTAATCCCACTATATATATTCAATTGCCATTGTCAACCACATTTGGCTGGGGGCAAGTGTGAAGGAAGGATAATCTTGAGGTTTCAGTACAAAAACAAGTGTAAGGAGATCTGGTTTCTACTCTCTCCATAAGTGTGAATGTGTTTATCTATCTCACTGGGGTACTGTGAAGACTAAAATTGATCACCTGAGATCTCTGGGGCAAACACAACATTAGTTTGATGTTTTATTATTATTATAAGATGACAGAACTCCAATTTCAATAAGTTCCTTTATTACATATAGCTCCTGCCCTTTGTTCTATGACATGCAGCTCAGATACAGGAAGAAAAACCACCTTCAGCTTAACGTTATGTCCTTCCCTCCCCCCACCCTGCATAGCGGCAGGACTTTATCCTTGTTTGATTATTTGGCTCTCACCCCAAGTGTTTACCAAGACTATAGTTATGCTAGTGAACTCGCAGCTGCAATCCACTCCCGGTGTGGTCTGTTAGGGGGTAATAACTGAGCTTAGTATAGACAAAGATACAATGTTTAAAAATTTTCTGTCACAGAGGTAATACCACATACAAGATGCCTGTGCCACAGCTGTCAATGCTGCTACCAAGGATGCACATGCACTAGCAGTGAATTATAGCAACAGAGGTTATTAGTGGTGCAAAATTATTCAGTGTTTAACTGCTGTCTTGCTTCTGTGTGTAGTACTTACTATTGCTGAAATTTAACTATTGCTGAAATTTAACTAAGTCAGCCGAGTAGTTTGGCAGTATGGCTTACTCTCCGACCCTAACTTGGGGAAGAAAAAAACAAAAGAAAGAAAGAAAGAAGCAGCCAATGCTCTAGTAAGAATAATGCCTTTTAAATCTAATGTTGTTAGAAAGAGAGTGAAGACAAGGAAACAGAGGTCTTTGGCAGTCCCCATCTTCCCACTAGATCCATGAAGCACTTAATGGCAACGGCACAAGGGAAAACAGCTCCTTAAGACAGGAGACAGGAAAGCCCTTTCTCACAAGGTCAATAGGAGAGGAACTATCCCTGCTCACAGATTCCTACAGGAATAGAGAAAATGGCAGAAAAGAACTAACCATTTCTCCCTAAGAAGCCCTTCTCCCCACTTTCGACCCTAGAGAGCATAACTGTCTCCAAATTTAATTAAGGAGGAACTCTTTTGCCTCCTTTGCAAACAGGAACCATAAATTAATGTGTTCTCTGTAATGATGCATCCTCTTCATTATCACCAGAAGGAAAAACCCTATGGGCCTACGTACTCATGCTACCTTATTTTCTTTCATACCAAAAAGTGCAGAGAACTTGCTTATGCAGGATTCAAGAGCCTTTTGCTGAAACCTGAGATTTTAATTAGTTTTGGCACAAGTCACAATATACAGAAGTCAAGAGGAAATCTTGCATATGCAAGAATCCTGTTGACAACTTCTAAAGTAACTTAATAGAACTTAATTTTTCCTCCCCTGTTCATAGTTTTACCTCCTGCTAAACTTAAGTCCTTTTGATCTATTATCCTGCACACAAACTGTGCCTCTTATATCTGGTGGTTTAAACACTTCTGCCCTTCTGAACAGGCACAGATGCCAGTATTTTATCTGCAATTCTTGTTTGAAGAGGTATCAGTAATGCAGTATTTAGTATTTTTGTATTTTAACTTCTTTCCCTTACGCACATTAGTCCTTGAATAAAAGAATTCAGAGATCATTACTGAGTGACCTCTGTTCAGACACGAAGCCATGCAATTCCTATTACTCGCCTAATCATGCGGTCAAGCAACTGCAATACTTGAGCTATACTCCATACTTTGTGCTATGTATGAATTGTCAATGACATCATTACAAAGACCAACTATAATTCAGAGCAAGTCTAAGTATTATATTCAAAATGCCCAAGCCCCCTCTCACCAGTCCTTCCACCATTAATCCTACGAACCTGGACAGGTGCTGGTTGCTGATTTCTCAAAAGAAAAACTATCACTGATACCACTGGAGAATGTTTAGTGATATTTAACAACACAGAAATAAATTCTGTAGAGCAAAAACAAAATACCAACCCTCCCCACTGCGCATGCACACATTTTGGGAAAAGGGACATATAATGAAAGTTCTCTCTCTTTTTACTCAAGGAAAAAGTAGAAAGTTCACCCCATCCATATCTGGATAGCCTTACCTGAAGAGACAAGGAGCTACAAGAAGTAACTGAGAACCAGATAAGACCTTTTCTTCCTAGCCTTGTTTTGCTTTTAGTAAATAACATTCTTTTGCAGTTCTATAGATCTCTGTGGGCTGGGGCAAGCAAACCTGAAAAACGTGTTTTCTTATGTATTTAAATACTGAATATCACAAAGTTAGTCACTTCCAAACTCTGTACCTTTTCACTCTACCACAAGCGCACTTTGTTTGCCTTTTTAAGTTATCCCAGCCATTTTATATTAGCACTGATTTCTTCTGACAAGAATCTGATTTCTGAGTACAGAGCACTGATTTCTTCTGATGTGTATTCCTAACAGCTAAACTAAAATACTTTGACTCAGTTTTCTGGTGACCATCCTTTACCCTTGACAGATCAGAAAGATTTTTAATCACTTTGTTCTTCGTAGGATTTAAATGAGCTGTAGAGGCAGAAGGCCAGTCTATTAAAGCAGTACATTAATCCACCACACTCCATTCGAGCAGCAATTTCTGTTTCTAAAAATATACCTGTACATTCTGTTTTTTTATTTTGTCTGTTTATTTTGAAAGAAACATATGACTTGACCTTGTACTTCAATACTTGGCAGAGGTGCCAGTGTTACAGAGGTAACTTTTTACTGTGGCTTACAGTGACTGAGAAACCAGCTCTTGTTAGAAATGAAAACTTGCCAATACACTTTGTCAATGCTGGATAGACTCAGGTGGCTAAAGAGGCATCTAGTATACTAATATTCTACATCATAACATTTAGCTGTATCTTATTATTATAATAAGAATATATTTACATTATAAAAGTATGTATCTCATTTCAAGAAGTAAATACTGCCTCCTTCCGTATATAATGTTCTAATATGGAATTAAATAGTTTATGCTGGAATACTAAGCAAATTATACTTGCTACAAAAAGCAGGAGAATTCAATAAATGGTTAAAGTAAGTTTTAGTAACTTGATCCTTTTCCCATTAAGGTAAACAGGAACATTTGGTCATTTCAATCACTGCAAGCAAGATCAGTCCTCAGACACTGATGTATTAATGACTTTGTAAACCCTTAGTTCAGAGATGACCTTTTCTAGAAGTTGGGGCGGAGGGGGGGAGAAGAATAATTGACTGTGCAAAACCAAATTTCTGTACTGCTGTTTGCATTTTGCATTTCATTTGGATCACATCAGAGTAACCAAGACTAAAATTTGACCTAAAACCAACAACTTTATGTCCTTTCCACTAATGCAGCTAATAGAGGAATTAACATCCACATACAATTCAAATAAATAAGTTACATAGATTGAACTCAAGTTTAAGCTTCTAAAAACCTGATTACATCAGAAGATGATTTGTGACTCTTGGGCTCAGAAACTTTAGGCTAAGAAGGATGTCCTGTGCCATTAGGTCCAGTCCCTTGCCACTGCAGACACCATACTATACGATTCCCTTAATAATTTTTTAGACTAGAGAAGATAAAATAAAAATGAAAAAGTAGTTAAAAATATCTCCCTCCTACCACTATGTCTTTGCAGGGCACCTCCTTTCTTCCAGATTTGTTCTCAACCCCTGCTCACTGACTGCAGATTTTAACTCAGGTTACTGCTAATCTTACACAGTCCCCCCAGGTCCCTGGGAAACATCTCTGTTTCATCATTAGAGAACCTTCATACTGGGTTATACCAAAAGCCCGTCCTGTCTTTGACATTGGCCTAAAGCAGGTGGCCTTAGAAAAAACCCAAGAATAGAGGAAGCATATGGTGATACTTTCCCTGTATACAGCCCCAAGCTCCACCCACGTGTGGCTCTGGAACTTCCAGAAATAGCTTCTATTCATTCAGCAACTCTCAACGGATTTTTCTGCTATGATCTCGAACTCTTGAAGGCTATTATAAGCTTGCAGCATTTACAGCTTCCAGTAACAAAGGAGTTTCACAGTTTAAGTGCAGGTGTGAAAAGCTATGTCCTTTGTTTGGTATTCTGTAAATTGCTAGCTTTGTTTAATGTCTTCCGTTCTTAGGCTGGAAGAGACAGCGAACAATTGATCTATGTCCTATTCTTCCTCTGTGGTCTCCTTCCAGGACGACAGCCCTAGCATATGTAGTTGTTCCTTGTAAAGACATTATTCCAAACCTATGATCACTCTTGCTACCCTTTTCTGAATTTTTTCCAGTTCTACCACACATTAAGGGCACACAACATAACTGAAGGAGTGAACCACAGTTTTACATGGTAATATATGTTCTGCTCTAATCTCTTTTTTTTCCCCAGTCATTTCTGACATTACTTTTGCTTTCTAACTGCTACTGAGCATTAAGCTGAGTTTATAATGGTTCCGTGAAAAGATTGAAGTCTAGTCAGAGTGGTAACGATCTGCTCACATGATTATATATATGAAATTCAGATTGTTTTTATCCACATGTATCACTTTACATTTACCTATGCTGAATTTCATACATTTTATTGCCAGTGACTGTGCCTTGTAAAGCCCATATGCAATTCTTCTGAGTGGGCCCTCATCTTTATTACCCCAATTAACTAAGTATCATTAGCAGACTATCAACTTATCATTCACTCCCTTTTCTAGGTCACCAATGACTAAGTTGGACAACACAGAAGCCTACTGAACTCCATTGGCGACATTTATTCACACCCTTTAGTCTTTCATAAATTCAAACACCTTTTCTTTATCCCAGAATTGCTTACAGGCCTTAAAAGTCTTTGGAAAACTGATTTAGGAAAACCTTTCACAAATCTGTGTTGATTGCATTAACCAGATATCCCCTTTTCACTTCTTTATGGAGCCACAAAAGACAGACAAACCAACTGGCCAACCGACTAAAACCCTCCGGTAGGTTTACATGATAGAATTTCCTTTTACAAAGCCATGTTGATGCTTTCTCTATATTTTACCCCCAAATCCATTAGTTCTATGCTTCATATGATATGGATTTCAGGTTAACTGGTCTGTTGTCCCTTTGATCTCTCCCAGAATCCTTTAAAAAAATCTGCCAGTGCTTCAGCCACCTTCCCTCCTTCTAGTACCAAAACAATTTAGCCAAGGAGGCTTCACACTACAGTCATCATTTACTCTTTTTTCCCTTCCTTGCGTGCCTTTAGATCTCTCAAACAAACAACATGCAATCCAACAAAAATCGTTAGCATTTACCTTAGAGCCCTGGCTGCATCCTGCTCCAGACCAGCCACCCCACATCAGCTTGTGCCAGCTCACCACCTACTGAACACCTGTTTCACAGCCTGCTGGCATCACCTAGCCCTCTGCGAGTTCCCCTTCCCCCCAGGCATGCTCAGGTGCTCCTCAGGTGGGAGCAATCACCTCCTGCCCCAGGGACTTCCACCTGCTCTAATCATGCTCAACTTGGCCTTCTACAATGATTACATAAAATAAATTATAAGCAAAAGGTTTACTGCCCATCATAGATAAAATTTGGGGTTCTTAATCATCCAGACATCTGTTTGGGAAGGAATGCAACAGAGAAGGGAAATCATGTGAGACTGACCTAATTTTCTTCACATCAGCCTGACACTGAGCAAAGAGAAACAAGAATAGTGCTCATTTCCTCCTAAATGGAAGCACTGCCATTTGAGGTGTTCTAGGATGTTTTGCCCACCCTCCAAATACTGCTCCAACATGGTGCCAATCTCCATCGGCTCTATTTCTTATCTGCCAGCCGTTTGTGAATACTTTCGGGTATCATAATGGCACTAGATGTGTGTGTTTACATGCCCAAGTCACTCCCCAGATGCATACATCTTTACCAATAAGACATTAGTCACATGTAATATTTTCCTGAGCAAGCTGGGAAATGTGCTAGATGGAAGTACTACAGGATGAATGAAAGGCTGGTTGAGAAATGGCACTGAGATTCATTTATTGTCAAAATGACATAGGTATTAAGTGAAGATGTCTAATGTTTGCTACTATCCAAAGCTATCATTAATGAAATGGAAATATGCTTATTAAATTTACAGACAATACCTAATGGGAGGGATTGATTGTTTGTTGGAGGACAGACTAGAGTTCAAAATGGTCCTGACAATGAGAACAGGAAAAAACAGAATTTTCTTCCACAGGGAAAAGTGAAATCAGGCAGGAATAATTAATTGCACAAATACAGAATATGGAACTCTTTAGGTAGCTTCTTCAAAGCAAAGAATCTGAGGATACAGTGGATCATAAACCAGATACTATTTAACAGTGTCCCTCTGTTGCAGAAGAGGCAAGTTCCATGCTGGGATGCATAAACAAAAGTGGAGCTGCTAAGTAATGCCTTTGTTCTGCTACAAATGCAAGGCCTTAGCTAGAATACTGGACTTTGTTTTGAGTGCCACACTTCCAGAAAGACGTGGACCAGCTGAAAAGAGTCCAGGGGGAACAAGAAGAAAGATGCTAGGTCTAGAAAATTTGCTAATGCAGAAAGATTGAATGAATTAGGATTGCTTAGCCTGGAAGGGATGACTACTAGGAAGGTGGATATAATAGCCTTCAGATTGATAAAAGGACATTGCAAAGAGGAAGGGAATCATTTGTTCTTCTTTTCCATGTCAATGCTGCTTAAGACAAGTAGTAATAAGTTTAAATCGCAACCAGGCAGATTCATATTAGATATTATGAAACATTTTCAGCAATAAGAATAGTGAAGCACTGGAACTGACTGCCTAGGGAGGTTTAAAAGCAGATTCAAGAAGCATCTGTCTGACGAATGGACTAGATGATCTCTTAAGATCTCTTTAAGCCTTAAAGTCCCTCATTTGCATTCCTAAAGTCAATAACTTTAGCCAGGAATGAACATACAGGTTGACTCATTTTATATAAACCTTCTTTAAGCAGGATATATTTTTGCCCACATATTGAATTTCCAGATCAAAATTCCACTTTCAGTTGTCTCAAAGAACTGTAGTAAACAAATAACTTTCTTCCAGTGTCAATCAGAAAGGCTGTTTGTTTCTTTGGACTTACTAGTCCTATCATAGTTCCTATATTCACTTCCTCTAATAAATTATATAAAACTCCTTTTCTCCGTATGTTGTTCTACACGATTCACTTTATTTGGTGACTTCATTATTGCTGATTTCATAAAGCAAAGCTTGATAATGAAAAAAATACATTTTGCTGGCACATTAAACATGCTTTTAGAGTTAATTCTCCATTGAGTTGTCATTATGGGAATAGCAAATATACCAAGTGAACTGAAATTTTCATGATAATTCAAAATACTTCCCTCAGCTGAGAATTACTGTAACCACGGAAAACATGCCCGCAAACTACTGGTTTGTTTGGGATTTCTCATTAGAAAAATGCTCATTGTTTAGGGTAAGGCATTAGTGGGCAAAACAGTGTTCCAGCCAGCTACCTAAGCATGCACGAATGCATAGGTCAGTCCAAAACTTACAGCAGCTGCTCCTGTTCTTTGAGACAATCTTTGGTGTGTTTGCACAGGCGGGTGCAAAAAGATCTATGTTTGCTCTCTGCACTCACGGTGGTGATTTCTGGAGACAGTGTAGCCCCCTTTTTTGTGCTGGATCTGAACTATGTTGCCAGGCTAGAGCGCCAACAGAGCAAGGCTGGACATGCCTTCATCCATCCATGCCTCCATCCATGTAGGCAACTACACTTTATTGCTCTCTGGAAATCTAGCCTCTCCTCTATCCAGAATAAATGACATTTTTCTTGTTGCATTACTCACACTTGGATTTTTCTGTGTGTAAGAGTCTGTACCTGCAAGGGTCTCCAGTAATGCAGTAATAACATTACCACTGGAGAAAAAGAGAAGAGCATGACCTTCTGCATCTTGATTGCAGCATTTTACCTTTTCAGTTTTTTTCCAGCCCAATGATTTTACTTTCAGCTTTCCCTCTAAAGGCTGAAACAGTAAATACCTTTCATACTCAAGTTATTTTGGTTTATCAGCATACAGAATGTAAGGTAGGCCAACAGTTTTATGCAGAAGTTAGACTTCAGGAGGAAAAGGAAGATGTTTTACAATGGAAAAATTCACCTGCCACCTTGCAAGCACATGTGTTTCTTGCCTATGTTGGCAGCAAGGAAGTAACCTCTGGCTATTGCTTCATGAAAGTCCTCTATCAATGTGCTCAAAAATTACTACTAAACATTGCCAATTCTGGAATCGTTTCATTGAAAATAAATTTGTTCATGTTGTATTTCTGTATCTTTTTCTGTATTAGCATGAATGACTAAAAAATAACAGTGGCAGAAAGAGCTGCAGATAAGACAGAAAGAAGAAAAGAAACGACTAGAAGAAGAGCTTCAGCAAAAACAAAGAAAAGAGGATGAGCACTCCAGAGACATTATGAAAAGATGAAAATAATACTATGCGAGAAATGCATAGCTGCAAGTGTATGTGGTATCTTTCAAACAAAAAGATGAGACTCATAAATCAAGAGTAGTCAACTGTTAATATTTCGCTAACCAGCATAAATCAGCACTCTAATATCTAACTTCAATTTAATCCTGACATTTTTAGTGTATGTGAAAAATAACAATTCTGAACAGTGGCTGATTTTGCTTTGCTTGTAAACTTAGCAGTAGTGTGGCCTCTAGAAGGCCCTTTTATTCTGGGACTTCAGCAGCAGAAGCTGTTGTTGAGTTGCTGATACAGGTATTTGTTATTCCCTTTCACAGCCTGAAGCACAGATGCTTCCGGCATGAAAGAATGTGACTGTAGTGCCATAGCTTTGAAAATCATGGGCAGCTACACTAACTGTGGAATAATCCAGGCACTTACGTGGTATTCCCCTGGGAGTTTGGAAGAATTTATTGTCATGGCACTGTAGAGACAGCAAATGGCCACACTAGTTGCACTGCATATCTCAGCTATAAGCAAGCCTCTTGCTCACTCTTCCCTGAAATGTAAAAAATTGATTTTGACATATTTCGGAAAATTTTTTTTGAATTCTTATGTTTTTGCCTTCATGAATTAAACTTCGTATTTTCACTTCCAGCATACTCAAATATGAAGTAAAAGCTTCCAAACATTATGTGGTTTTGGTCCCACCTGGGAGAAATCAGTAAGATTTTCGTGATTTCCTCTCATAACCATCAACCAAGATAAGTCATGCATCTTCCACATTTATTTTGGACTTGTTAATGTTCGTGCATCTAGGCCCCATTTGGATTCTAAATTAAACTTGGCAAGGAAGTTCATTAAGTGGCCTAAAGCTTCAGTTATTATCTAACCACAGAAATGCTGAGCATTCATCACTTCATCACACTCCATCACAACAGAATTTCTTCTGTTTTGAAGAATAGCGAATATAGCTACAGCAACAAGGACTCTCCCTAGAGTGCAGTTTTCCAGTTATATTTTTTTGAGTATTATAATTAGTGTTTCTTTCAATTAACTCTTGACTTATGATCACACAGCATATTTTATCATTTATAAATAGAAGCAGTTGTTATTCATTACTAAACAATTAAATATGAATTAGCTGTAAATAATTTATATGAAGCATTTAAGAATGATCTCATAGAAGTAAAGCTTCGGCTAAACCTTGCCTGTATCACACAGAATCTAAGAACGAAATTGTCTGTAACATCTGTCAAGTATTTTAGAAATTAATTTAAATATAATTCTTGAAAGGCAGAGATTTTTAAGGGATCTGTAAGAATAGACCAGAGCTGTAAAGTTCGTCTAATCCATCCAGTTTCTTGCTGACAACAGCATTTACCATTTACCAAAGCTGAATGCCTAGCTGCACTATTGCAAATTTTCTAAGTGATTGTACACTTCCATTATCTGATGATCTAAGTCTTAAAGTCAATCATTAAGCCAATCACTACAGTGACGAATGAAGCAGTCCACACTTCTCTAAGTACACATATTTCAAGTCACTCAATATAATGCTATGCTGATTCCTTAAAGGGGTTCATATCACATAGCTGGAAAGTTGTTTTTATACATTTGTGTAACCTAAGGTTTTCTCAAGGCCTGGGAGCAAAGCCTACAACTATCTGTAGATCAGGGAAGGCCCAGAAACTTTGCAATGTTCCCCGAGGTCCTCTTGCTGTGTGCCACTCTCTCTTCATGACACAGCCTGACTCTGGCAGAAGTCAGTCTGTGTTGTATACTAAGCCTAGCAGCTGTCCTGAGCTTTGTCCTGAGGCACAAAAGGAAACTCTTCCCTGGCCCAGATGAACTCACAGGAGTTCATGCTGACCGGTGCAATTAGTATAACACCAATCCCTTTGAGAAACTCCCATCAGAGTAAGTGTGCAATGCTAGGAAGCACAGTTAGCACATTCACCTTGTCCTTTCCAATCCCGCTGGTCTCTTTCCACCGACATACAGTCCTGACCACCAGAATGGCAATAAAGCACTATCTGCAGCATTGGGAAAAGGGAGAGTTTTACATTGCACTGCTATTGTAGCAGTGTATAGGCTAGTTAATTCCTGATTTAGTCTGGTGTCAGAGAAAAATTCACATCCTCTGGTAGAGCTGATATGGATTCTCCTTGTTAGTATCAAAAAGAATTACATCAAAACACAATCAACACTTTAAAAAGTCTCTCAACCATCAGCATATCTCCTTCTGTTATACATAGCAGGAGATCCACTCAGCAGAACTTTGAACGCTTTATCTCAGTGCTGCCACAGCACTGATACAGCTTATCACCCCCACTCCTGGGGATGAAGAGGAGATGTTTGTTTGTCAGTCTCTGGATCTTAATGTTGGGAAGGTTTTTTCTTATGGATTCAACCCTGATTCAGCACATAAATCATAGGTTGAATACCTCTGGTTTAAGAGATTTTGAAAACTCAGTACTATAGTGCTAGTGGTCTTCCGTTCTGGCAGAGTATGCACTTCTGGAATCTTATTTATAAACATCAATGCTAACTTTGAAATGTCATATTTCCTACTAGAAATTCAAGATATTCACTGAGTTTTGCAAATGCCACTGACGATTCTTTTGCTTCTGAGCAAGCTGTAGTTTTCTTAGTGAGGCACCAGATTTGCAGGGTCATTTAGCTTCAGTATTATTTACAAGCACTTATAAAGCCCCTATCTAAGGACTAATTTCCATATTACCTGCTGCCATACAGCTTTTTTATTTTCTCTCATTATTTGGGAAAATAAACAAACAAAAATATTTTAATTTTCTCAATTAAAAATAATGGGCAAATGTGTTCAGAGAGGGAAGGTATACTTTATTTGTTTTCCTGATTACGTACTTGGCCAGATTTATGGCTCTGATCCTTTCCCTTTATGATAAATGTCTGCAGATGTATTTGGCTCTTACAGATGCCCCAGCAGGCCTCGTCATTTCACTAGGGCCACTTTGGCAATACAAATAAGCCACAAAATGTTAATTTTGCTACTGTAAAGTTAGAAAGGAAATGCTTTTTTGTATTTCAGCTATTTCTCACAGACCAATTGTTTCTCATGTTTTCTAATCTCTCACATAGCTGAGGGGACTCATTTTCTCCTGTTCCACAATGAAATGAGAATGAACTGACCCCAAAGCAGCTGAAAACCCTTTGGTTACAGCACTTGCCAAGAAAATGGGGCATTAAAATTAAGTCCCCTGAAGGGAGTGTTGAACTTTAGTCCCCACAGGCAATGGCTCTAATCACGATGCTACTGACAGTTCAGAAGTGTCTCTCTGTACCTTCAGTTTTGACTAGAAATTGCATCCTAGACACAAGAGAATTTTCTGACAATTTTTTTTGGACAAACACCGTCTGTGAAAAGTTTCAGATTTAACAAATTATTGTTCTGTGATGAAACTCACTCAGAAAAAATCCCAACCGTTTCTAACATACATTCATGTTAGGTCACCCAGAAACAACAGTATGTCACAGATCAAAACTACTTCTCTGCACCACTTGTAGTTTCTCTGTTAGCTAAACTGTTCTGGAGATGCTAGAGAAGACTGCTATAATCTATTATTTGTACTGATTATTTGATTTAAACAATCAACTACAATTTAATATATGATGGTTTACTGAAGTTCACATTCATATGGAGTCTCTTTATAGGAGGTAACATTTTGGTAGATTCAAATCCCCAAATGAATGCAATGAGGCAGCATTCTTCAAAGTGCTGTGTATTAACAACTTGCAAAGGTAAAGCCAAGCCAAAACAAAAAACAGCAAACAATAACAAAAGCAAGGTAGAATATACAAACTGTACAGCATTTCCATTCACACAACTCACTGTGGAAAGACAGGATGTTAGCTGATGATACCATCTTGGAGGTTACGTCTTCTAGAACGCCTTATCTTTTATGTGCTGTCTGACCTTTCTATTTAACTTACCGTAAGTCATATTGATTCAAATCCTTTGTTTTTATTATCTTTCCTTCTGCACCTTACAGTATCATTCGTTGCTCTGTCTCTATTGGCTACCTCTAACAAATGAAAACTTGCTATAGCACAATTCAACATTTTCATACTTTCTCCCAACAAACTTTCTACAAGTATTAATTGCTCAGAATTCCAATTAAAAGACTGAATATAGGGACACAGACCATTTGATATTTTTTCTGGTGGACCTGTGGTCACTTAAGTAAAAGTAAAATATGCTTATATCAACCTCTGACCTCATTAAAAGCCAGCTCCTCTGCTACTGTGAGTGTTTTATGCCTGTACTTCTTACTTGCTTTACAGCAAAGCCCTAATTCTGCAGCTGCCAGCAAGCCAAATAAAAGTTTTGCTTAAATCAGAGTAATGAAAACAGCCCCTAGAAACCTTCCCTTTATATAGAAAAAGGAATTTATATATAAAGACAAATCACGGAAAAAGAGGGCTGTATCACTGATTTATAACCACCAATTGTCTACAGTCATACCGCTGTATATGGAAAAAAACAAATTAAAATCAAGTCAAATTAGTATAAAGTCAACAAATAACTTATAAAATCTATAATCAGCTTTCTATATGTAGTTATTTGGGCTGAAATAGACAAGGAAAGTGGTGGGTGAGTGGTGGAAAAGTTGATATTATAGCCACCCCCCAAACTGACAAACAGTCAAGGGTCAAAATCCATGCAGCTAATAACAATGGGAGGTGGCAGGATGGATTTTGCTTTTGTTTCTCCAACCTATTGTGTGTGGCTTGCAGCAGACCGTA
Organism: Dromaius novaehollandiae; assembly: GCF_036370855.1. Classification (NCBI taxonomy): domain Eukaryota; kingdom Metazoa; phylum Chordata; class Aves; order Casuariiformes; family Dromaiidae; genus Dromaius; species Dromaius novaehollandiae. The sequence continues at coordinate 29,803,757 of NC_088130.1, forward strand.
GGAACTGCCTTATGTGGTATAGCTCTATACAGTCCCCCCATGGACTAGAGAATTGACTGGTAGAGCTGTTCACAAAAAGGCTTGTTATTACATCCAAGAATAATTTGAATTTGTAATAAAAAAATCAAACACTTCTTTATTGTCCAGTTTACTCTAAAGATAGTTGTTTTTTAGTTTTTGTTTTTTTTAGAAAAAGTGGTCAAGTCCATGGAAAATTTGTAACTCAACAAAATAATTTGCCTTTGAGCAGAGTCTCAAGGAAAAATACTCAGTTTTACTTGGTGCCTCTCATCCAATCATCTTACTGCTGACACCTAATTTGTGCTCCCGGTTGTACACAAACATCTGCTGCTGCACTTGCAAGCTAGCCATTCGCCCATTTAGCCATGAAATTATCCATTTTGTTTGTTTAAATACAGATTTCAATATCTATAAATAATATAAATACATTTTCCATTATTGTTTTGAGGGTAGTTGAAGATTTGAACCAGGACTGTCCAAAATTATGCTTTAATACATTTTGTATGTATAAAGGCTGTCTGTACAGTCCTTCTGATATCAATAAGTAACTCATTGCTTTTTTTTAAGTACTTTGGAATGTCTTGAACCTGACAGGCTCAATATAAAACCAAATTCAATTCAATTTAATTTTTAATATATCTGTATAAATCCCTATGAGGTTCTATTACAATTCTTCCCTCCAGCATAAATACTTCCTCCTCCTTAACAAAGTTTGCAGCTGTGTTACAAAGTCACAGATTCTAAATACTGTCTCATGATACAGTTTTAAAGTCTCCTGGGTGACTGATTGTCCCTCTCTCCCAGCTGCAAAGCTGACATTATAAACGCTGACATTTCAGTGATAGATGAATCTGTATAGATCAAAACACAAATATGGGGCATTTCCAGTTAGCCTGCCAAATCCTAATAAAAGAGATTTTTTATATCTGGAGGCATAGTTATGGATTAGTAGAGTTTTAGCTTATGGAGTAGTGTTAAAGAGGGAATTTCACACAAGGGGAAACTTACACTTTGCTTAAAACCTAGCTCTATTTCCCTTTCGCATGCTTTGAACAATTTTCCTGGCTCCAATCTGTTTACTAATTATCAAAGAAATTTGTTGTTTAAATGCGAGTTTTCTCCAGTGACGGTTTTATGCCAGATATGCAGCATGTGACTACTAAGGAGTCCCCACCCTACTGCTGTAAAAACTCAGATGAAACGAGAGTTGGCACCTTTGTTCTGAGAATGCTGTCAATCTAGCTTCTTGCATAAACACAAATGTTCACTTTAAAAGCTTAGAGTGTTAAGGTCTTTCAGATGAGAAGTGTCAAGCGTTATGACATATTATTAGAAGTATTTTTCTTTTATTTACAGCATACTTTGAAACAAATCTTACATGGGTGTAAATCTGCCAGTGAAGTCAATGGAGCTATACTGATTTAGAGTCCCTGATGATTTGGCCTTGTGATTTGAAATCACTACTAGGAAAGAATAACTAGGGTGTCTGGGTTAAAAAGGATGTGAATGGATTCTGTAATACTGATAATTATATCAGTACTTAATACTTTGTCAAACACAGATGGCTCTATAAAAGGCTATGAAAACATAGAACTGAAAACCAACTCTGTTGAAATAAATAGAAAAGATGATATGGTTTTATATAGGAGGCAGGGATGGATAGGATCTTATTCTGTGGGTTTTTTTTTTTTCAGATTTATGGATTTTGGTCAAGATCAACAAAGGGACTGTCAAAAGACTGAAGGAAACAGATCTCACTTTATCTCCCTCTATACAGTAGAAGTGCTGAGCGTCTCAGGAGGCTTCACAGCCAGCTTCGTAAAAGCCAGATTATTCTGATAAGAATTGTACTCTTGAACTCTTTTCCAAAACCGTTTTGAATACTGAGCCTTTTCAGACCCATTCCATGCGTATCTTACTCTCTCATCGCTGATTAGAAGAATCTATCTTTTCAGCTATGTCATAAAAGAAGGCATAATCTTATGATTTGTCTAGAACACACAAATTCGTAATGTGTATTGCCTAGAGTAGAAGACTAACAAAAGCTAATCTTTCATGAAGCTTCAAGATTTCTAATCAGTCTTCGAACCTGAGAAGGTTGCCATCTTCTTTGAATGTTTTAAGTAGCTTTTAAGACACTCTTTTTAGGACTTGAGTGTCCCCCACTCAAGATTCAGAAAAGATTAAGCGGCAATCTTCTTGTACAGTCTTTACTGGACTGCAGCAGCATTACAACTGTCAAAAGAAAAGACTTTATGTATGCAAAATATTATCTATCAAGCACATCATCCTATCACATTCACATACAAGTAAGTTTGAATAAAATAGTTACAGCCTGCAGTAACGCAGGTAGTTGTATTACTTACTCCAGTTAGCTGCCTTACTTACTCCAGCAAAGAATTTAGCCTTTGCTTTTAAGGGATAAAAGGTCCAGAGGAGTTGCTTCAGTAAACAGACTAAAAATATGAAGCATAAGTAACAAAGCCAGTAATGTTTGCCAGAATCAGGCTGATGGTATTATTTGAGAGAAGATGGCTGATAATCAGTACTATGGATTGTAACATATAATCAATATTTATGTCTTGTCCTAAAACCAGGAAGGACATTGTGAGGTAATACACAAGAAATGGGGACACAGGAACAAAGAGGGACATATTTACAGCAGAAATACCAGAGGAAAGTAAACCTGTATTTAAGAAGACATTTCACCTGAGATGATGGCCACGACAGTAATTCATAGTTAATCTGTGATTATTTTAACTTTTCCCTCCTATTTCTAATAGGATAACTTCACCAAAAATTTTGGTGACATCAGTGTTGCACTATGGATCTCATTTCTTCCTTTTTACTTGTTTTTTTTCTTGTATCACTGACTGAATAAGAAAATGCTAGTTGGCTAAAAACTAAAAGAAATCACTAAATCATTGTGAACAATTTATTTTGGGACAAGACAGAGCTATGTTCTTTCCTAAAACACCTTTCCCTATCCTTTTCAGTGAAGGAACAAAAGCTGAAAGCATGCAAGCCACAAGGAGTAGACCTTCAGAAGTATTTGGGTGTTGCAGTGCCAAACACTCAGTTGAATCCACAGCCCTAACAGGCATTCAATCTCCATTCAATGCAAGGGCAGTGTTAGGCACTTATAAAGGGATACTCAGAAACTGGATGAGTGGGAAGCTATCTAAGATAACAAATGAGATATCAAGAAAAGTAAAGGTGCACTTGGTGTGATCACAGCTTTGCACCTACTTCAACTCAGAATCCATGTCTGTGAACCCATTCTAGAAGCAGGCACCAAAGTCCCACCTGTGAAAAATAAGGAATCCATTTTTCCACAATACCCTAGAGCTGACTATTGGAAGACTCACATGGTAGGGGGGGACCTGGATTTAAAGCTGTATCTTGCTGATTAGAAACAGGGATTTTTTAGATTTTCTCTGAGGGAAAATATATTTTCATCCAGGCTACTGGTTGCTCTAAGTCAAGTTTTCCTCACTCCTTCCGTTTTGGAACTCTGGCATTTCATAGATATTTTTCATGAATATTTGTTGTAGCAGGAATTTGAATCTTGGCTTCCAGCATCCTATTTGAATGCTCTTAACTTGTGAGTTAGAGTCAATCATCTTCTCAGTGATCATACTTAGGCACCTTTTTTGAAAGGTGAGAGAGCTAAACTTTCCCCAGTTTGGCATTATCTGCCAACTAGCCCAGGTTGCTTCTGGCTCAGTGCAAATGCGGCTGGGTCTCCTTGTGCAACATACAGGGAGCCACAGTTGCTACTTCTGGGCCAAGGTTTCTACCAGTGAGTAAGGCAGTAAGAGACAGAGGCAAAAGGAAGGAGCTGAGATCTTCACTCACATGACACTGTTACAAGACAACCCTGAGAAGCTCAGAAAGAATGTTTGAAGTAGGTAGATTTGGATAACTTCTACCTTAGATAGAATTTGCTTAGCATGAGTAGCCGCACACTTGCTTAGCATAAGTAGCTAAATTTGCTGAAGCCTTAAGCCGCGCTCCTAGTTCGTTAAGAAAAGGCCTCAGAGCTGGTGCAGGCTGGAAAGATAAGGGAGTTACAAGCAGTCTGCATTCCTGTGCCCCACTCTCCAGAAGGGAGGATGCCAAGGCTGAGAAATAAGGCCTGTTTGGACGCCAGGACCTTGGGAAGTAAAAAGCTTCCTCTCACTGTTAAAACAGTGATGATTAAGGGGTCTGGATTATGTCTTCTTCCTCAGGGCCTTGGAAGATAACACCTACTGACCCAGCTGGGGCAGTGTTAATTAATTGATCAGGACCTTGAGAAGTAGGGGTGGGACCCAGGGAAATGTGAAGAAATCATTAACCAATCAGTGTGAAAGAGGAAGGAAGTCACAAATATGGCAATAAGAGGAAGGAAGTCACAAATATGGCAAATTTGATTGTATAAATGCTACCTGAAAAGTTGGGGTGGGGTGTGCTCGATTTGTGGGAGACCACCGAGCACCCAGGCTTGCGCAACTCTGAAATAAATAAATAAATGTCTCTCCTGAGTGTGTAATTATTGGCTCATTGCACACCGGGCAACGAATCCGCTTTTCGGACAACAACACTGCTAAAAAATAATGACATGCAGAAAGGGAGTTGCAGAGCAACATAACCTGAAGTTAAGGAGTATCTTTATGCATTTTGATTTAAGGTTCTAAATTTTTTAATTCCATTTCATCTTCTATCCTTTTACTGCATATGACATCAACTGTGTTCCTGTCTGCAGTACAAACTGTAGTTTGTACACAATGCTGTACTACAAATCTGTAGTACAAACTAGGACTTGGATAGGCACAAGATAGACATCAATGTTTAGATTCATTAGTCAGGCTACGGTCACTTTGGAGACATGGTTACAGAATACATCGGAAGCATTACACCCAGCAGCAACAAAACAAATCAGACACCTTTTCCATCACAGTATACATATAGCAGCGTAGTGGTGTATGCATCCACCCACAATGCTACTACAAATAGATAGGAATTATAAAATGGAAACGATGGCATAATCAATGCCCAGGGTGCTGTCAATCAGCTTTCACCAGCAGCTTTGTGTCAATATGTGTGAATTGCCTGGGTTCTGCACTATATGACCTTTTGCAAGGTCGATTCCTGAAGGACATTTTGAGGGAAAGAAATGTTAGCAATTTAATTTGACTTCAGAACCTAAAGATATGCATACGCACTAGGTGGCTTTCTCCCTTAGAGATGCACTCTGTAACAAATTACCATTACCATTTGTATTTGGTGTCCAGTTTAATGAGTTGCTTCATGTTCATCTGCTATGCTGCATAGAAGAGACACTGAAAATAGTGCTATACAAAGTACAAAAAACTAAAACAACAAAAACACTGATGTATTTTTTGCCATTTTTTCACATAGAAAATTCTCTCTTTGAAAAAGGAATTCCTAAACTCATGTTCTACCACTCAAAAAATACAAGAAACTTGGAGTTAAAAAAGGTTGGGGGATCTTTTTGTCTTGAAATCATGTAAACAAATCACATGTTAGCCCAAACATTACTTTTTTTACAAATAAGCCAGTTTGTTTGAATGACATATAAGAAAACAGCCAGTTCAACTCAAGTACAAAATCATTCCAAATGCCTTAAAAGTTACATCTGGTGATTTTAGCTTAATATCTAAAGATAGGAATATGCCAAGATACAAAGACATTTTTGGATATACTGATGGGGAAAGTAACCTCCATACAGCCTCTAAATTTATACTTAGCATCTTGGCCTCAAGGAAGTTATGGGATTTATAAATCTCTGTCTTACATGCTCCAGAGCGGGGGGTTATCTTCCTGACTAAGAATCTAATGGTTTGTTTCAGTGAACATCAGTTTATTTTTCCTCATCATAAATATTGACTTTGTCTTCCCCTTGTTCCACATTAATGTATTCCATCAATAAATAATGATATGCATCTCAACAGAAGTTAACATCTTATTACAACAGTTTTCCTAGTACCATAATAATCAAAAAGTCTTTTTAATCAGGATGGAAAACAAGATGATTATGGTTGTTCACAGGGCAATAAAAGTTTCTTTTTATTTCCTGCTCTACAATGACTGCTGACTGGAACCTTTCTGATATAAAGTATGCAATAAAAAGGGACAAGACTTTATCACAGTTCTGGTAGTCTTTGTTTAAAACTCCTCAGAACAGCTCTGGGCCGACATGTAAGTATTAGCTATGTAAAGATAAAGTGAGTGGAAAGCAGGAGGAAAAGCTCTCTCTCAGCTCCTTGCAACATATAATAGCTCACAATTTCTTTCTTTATTTATAGAATGCAACACCTCGTTTTCTTCATTGCAAGTGTGCTACAATATGTATATGGAGGTTGGATGAAAGCCAGCCTAAAATAAACAAAATTCAGTTGTGCAGTTTAGTGAGTGTGTGTGGCATGTGGATCAGGAAGAAGCAGCAGAGTGAGGAAAGCACATACTGGTATTTAAGGTTCCTAGCAATTCATGATAGATGCAGTCTGTCTCTATTATTTTTAGACTGTAACCAGAGTTTTGAACGATTGATGCTACCTGATGCTGGAAAATTAACTGGAATGAAAAACACCACCTCATTGAAGGGAACTGGAATAGAGTTGAAAAGATACAGGCAGTTACTCGGCATGCTTAAATTGTTTCATTTTCAGCAGCATTTAATTTAAGAGAATGGTTCTTCTGCAAAATACACAGTATAATGCTACTGATGTGGAAAAACAAATACTCTAGCCCATATCATCACAAAAGTACCTACTGAAATAGATGTCATCATAAATAATAAAAGTTTAAGAGCATCTTTTCCATTGAATCAGATAGATAGGAAAGATAAACTTGAAATACTGATTCTCTTTGTTCTAAAGTGTAATCAGGAATAGTTTTTAAATTTTATCTTTTTCTTTTTCACTACTCATAAATGGATCCATTGTCTATGTCTAGTATCCTACTGCACCCAGCTGATTGCCCACCATATCCCCCTGAAACCTGTAGGACCTTTTTCTGCTGTCCCTCCAGATCAGACCCTCTTTTTAAGCAGAGAATTCCAGACAACGTTTTTAGGACATAATCCTCTCAATCTCCTGTGAGATGCTGCTCTTTCAATTCAAATCTAACCAGGGAGGTTTGGGAAACATGCGGTCTAATTGCAACAGGGTTTTAATTGTCATGGAGATTTTGCTCAAAGAATGGCTTCCAATTGCAATAGGCAGAAATCCAGGCTCCTTGAAAAACTCCATGCCGTGTTTCAGTGGCTGGCAAGTTTACATGTGTCACTGTCACTTCTGTGTTTATTAAAAAACAAAAAAAACAAAAATCCCCTCACCAACAATAATTTTTACTTTAACAGAGAAAAAGGGACATAAAGAGAACAACACTTACTCATATGAATGGTTGGTTTAACACACACTGAACAAATTGATGTATAAATTGGCTATGATAAATGCTTGTGCTAAATGTGGTTATTTATTATGTGTTCCATTACATAAATTGGTTGCAGAATTATAATAAATGCTCTTTATTAATCTTACCTTCCCTGTGGCTGGAGAATGACTTAAGGCAATTATCTTCAGTGTGGAACTCAATTCCATTATTGTTGATGGGCAGAAAAGGCCAGGCAGCCCTCTAATATTGCACAGACAGCCCAAAATCTCATGCTTTTGCTTTTTAGTATCCTGTATCTCACCTTGTCTTTCTATGCTGACATGGTGTGCTTCTGCATCTCTCTCCAAACACCATTACCTCTAGTCTCAGGAATTCTTGAGAACGCAGTATCAAGGTGTAAGAAATAAGAAGTGATAATAATTTGATAGCTATTCTTTTTGCTATATATAAATTAAAAGACAAAGGAAATTTGGCTTGATCGCAGCATTTTCACCATACACTGAGTATAGCTCAGCTTTCAATTGTCTTTTGCATCATTATTTCACTCTAAAATTCCCTACAAAATTCCTGCACAGGAGGAAATCCAGACTGGGAGGAGTGCGATGGTGTATGCTTTAAGAAAAAACTTCAATTCCTGTTTGTATCATTTACTTAAGAACTAAGGTGCGACCAAAATGCATTTCTAGATTATTAAAGTGTGTAAATGATGTGTCTGTAGATTTTATGGTCCTGCTTCTGATCTGCACCAGGTTGACAGGGTGTAATTCAACTGGCAGGAATGAAACAATTTCTGATTTATGTTTTGTGAGAACAGAATACAGTTCTGCAACTTTAACTTGCCCTGTAAGGGTGAGACTGTCATGAAGGCTTATGCTCCATCCTCATTTTGCAAGCATAATAATCGTGATAGTCCTTCTGGGGAGCTGCTAGCATGAGCCCCCCTACAGCCTCCTCCCCATTTTCTCTGAAGAGCTCATTAGTGCAAGTTCCTCTAGCACTGCTGTCAGCTCGTAAAAGGGACCACTTGACTTGTTTCTCTCCTCTGTCTATGTCTTTTGCTATTTTTCTGAGGTGGGCAGGGCGGAATGACTGGGAGGGCAGATTAATTGTGCAGTTGCTAGAGGAGAAATGAGGAAATGGTTTGGGGAGACCTATAAAAAGAAGTGAAAAAAGATGCAACTGAAAACTGAGGTGCCTTCGATATTTTGTTAAATGCTGTTCCTACCACTGTCATTATCCCTTTCCAGGTGGGTAGCTTTTCAGTGCAAGCATGATATAACCTCTGTGCTGCCTAATGCAATGGGCTCCCACTCCTACCTGCTTCCAGATGCCAGCATAAGAGAGAGAACAAAAGGGCTCTCCGGAGAACTGTTCACTTCAGCGCTATGACACAGCTAAGGGCTTCAGGACAGCATTCCAGCAGCTGGAGACCTAAGCTGTGTGCGGGTAGCCTCCCACTCAGGACAGTCAGCTCTGTTGTGGCCTCAAGGGAAATAACAACAAGAAATGTTTCTATATAGTCAGGATACAAGAAAGATGGTGCTTGGTATTTTTGCCAAACTGACGACTGGCTTATTTCATTGTCAATTTAAAGTCAAATGTCCTTTGACAAAGAAATGATGTGAGAAAAGCAATTAAACCCACACACTGACTTAGATCTGAGTAAGATTTCACTTTCAGGGGATATAAAATTGTCAGTATTTGTCCAGAAAGTTCAGCAGATACTTCATGCTTGCTTCTGCTTACACTCCTAGTGTATATGATGGGAAGCTAGAAAAAAGGTTAAAGAGGAAACTTTAGAGCTTTGAATGCTAAGGAGTTTAATCTTTGAGGAGACAGGCTGGCATATCCCTCTCTGACTCATTTTCTAACTTTTTGCTCAAAAGTGTCACTGAAAATTAACAATTAAACATGCCCAGTAGTGCACTGTTTTGAAATTAATTGCATTTTTCAGGAGGGTAAAGTCACACGGCTTTTAGCTTAACGAAGAGTCAGGGGCCTGTGATAGCTGCCCGCAAACACATTGGTTAGCACTTGATGGTGTCACTGGGTTCTCTTAGTTTTATTGCAAGGAGGCAACACGGGAACTTTAGTGCCAAAATAACCATGAATATCACCCAAATGCTCTACTATATTAGCACATCTGCCTGTTCCAGATGTTTGCAATTAATATACTGAAATCCTCAGTAAATTACCAGAGTAGTTACCTTCCACTGCTTCTCCAGACATACTGAATGGCATTTGTATTTTATATAGTTATAAAACTGCAGCACTTGGTAAAAGATCAATAAGTGCATAAATGTCAACAAATGGAAGGAATTGAGGGGAAAGCAGAAGTTTTTAGAGATTCAAAGCAATGAGACATTTACATAAATCTTTAACCTGAAATGCATGAGGGGCTGGAATTGAAATGGTGCGAATATACAGGGAGTAACTGTTGTGATGTATTCTTGCTACACATCCTCCTCCCCCTCCCCCAGGTTCATTTTAGCTCCCTTTTCTTTGGACTACAAAAGCTCTGCAGGAATTTTTATTTGGACTGTCCACATCCCCCAGGACAATTACCACTGTCTGTTTATTTTACATGGGAGCATGGCAAAAGAATACTGGGAATGCTAAAGAGGTGAAATGACAAGTATATAATTTCATGTAAAGGTTCTGCATGATTACAATATCTTAAAATTCACTACTTCAAAAACTGAGTATCAGCAAAGAGCAGTGCTGAACTACACCTACACAACATCTCCAAAAATTCATGCTTGGGCTTGGAAATCTTTTTTAAAAAAAGGATCAAGACTTCAGTTATTCCTAAATTCAACCAACCTCAGCTCAGGACTCTGGCTTAAATTCAGGTTTCGAATATAATTTGCCCAGGCACTATGTTCCAGGGAGGCATCAGGCTTTAACTGCTCCCCCAGGGTCCTGAGCGCTGCTTTACGAATGCCCACTTCAGGCAGCATCCACACCTCCGCAAATCTCAGTGGTGAAGGCAGCGACTGGTGTCAAGCTGCCCGGGGAGAACTGGAGCCAGAGCACGGTGGCCTGCTGCAGGGTGCCTGTCCTCAGGGCACTTGCTGCGTGGGCAAGCTGAGCCCAAGCACCTCTGCCAGCAGGTTCAGCACACAGCAGGCCTGGCAGAGCAGGGGCACTTTTTGCTGATGTGCTGTGTACGTCTGAAGTGGAGTCTGCCCTCCAGCAGACCAATCTCACAAAATGATGCAGAAACATAGTACCAGCCTCCTGACTTCGGCTTCATACTTTAGGAAGATTATCTGCAGGAAGGGCAGGGATACACGTGGCTGGAGTGGCATCAGCTATGGTCACTCTCATTTTTCCAGGGGTTTAACAAGCAGAAGTGTGTGAGCTGAAGAGCCCTTTTCTGGGGGTAGGAGTCTCCACATGGGTGGAGTATAAAAGCAGAATGAACGACAGAGCTTCCCCACCCTCCGCACACCTTCAGGCATATATGCATGTAAGCTGCAGAATTCTTAATGTAAAAAAGAACTAATCATTAATGTAAAAAATAACTTCCTTGTAGACATACAAGTACCACGGCATGGCGGTCAGGTAGAAGTGTAAAGATTTATATCACCCATATTTTCTCCACAGGAGTCTATATTCTTGCCAGTAGCTGGGGTGTGTGCACTGCCTACTTCACACTTACACTCTCTCATCAAGAGTCAGCTTTCCTGGAAAATGGCCTCAAAAAAAAAGGAAAAGTCTTAATTCTTGGTAAGATAGAACTGAGAAGGCCGTTAATTTAATCAGAGATAGTGATGTTGAAAAGGTGCTTCTACTAAAGACTTAGCTTTCAGCTTGTCCATTCATTGCATTATTACGTATAACCACACTGCAGAATTGTTTATTACAGAATGTTTAATTTATTTACGTTAAAAAATGTGTTTAAAAATTGCCTCAGCTCAATACATTTCAGAGGACAAAGCAAGCCCCAGTAAAAATAAATTCAACACCCCTGACTAAAGGCATGAGCACACGACCAACTTGTCTCAAGGCAAGCTTGAGTTTGAACTGAGAGCATACAACCCACTCTCCAAGAACTGCCTGGACACACATTCACCCTATCATAAATACAAGGCAGCTTACCACTCAGGGAAAGAAGGCCTACGAGGTGAGCTTACTGCAAGATTCAGGCCAGCTGTAGTGTTTGGCTGAATGCTTTGACTAGAGTGGGTTTAATACTCATAATACACTGAGGAAAGAAAATAAAAGTCTAACAGCTGTTAGATGTCCAACAAACACTGAGAAACTCAGAATTCCTTCTACTATGGTACTGAAGAAATGTACAGAGCTGCATGTGCAGACTCCTACCCTGCTGTGGGGTTCCTTCAGCACTGATATTCATGGACTTTACAAGAAAATATCATTTTCCAATTAATATAATTAAAAAAAACCCAAAAATGTGATTGATGAAAAAAGGAATTTAAAGGTAATCAGTGAGAGATAAATACCTGTCATTTGTGCCGCTAAAAGTCTGTCTGTGAACTGTAGACAATTACAAGATCACTCCTGTACATCAGAAATACAAATCAGAAATTTGTAGTATCAGGAATACAAGGCAAGTGATCAGAGCTGTGTTTGGCTGTCGTAAGAGCTGGGGACCAAAAGGATGTACGCCTTTGTTTGAGCAGATACAATTATTATGTATGTTTAACCAGCTTATCCATCTTGGGTCTTCTTTCATCAAATATCTCTTTAGTTAGCCTAGTGCCTGTAATTTTATCTTACTTTTATATTGTCAGTCATGTTTTAAAAATGAGCACTTGTTTCTGTACTCAGAAAGCTGGATCCAACAGACAGATATACACATTCTGACCCTCGGCCCCACTTAGAGTTAACTCAGCCAACCATCAGTGAGACTTCGTACAAATGCTGGGTTTGTGCCTCCATCAAGAAGTTAGACATTTCCCTCAAGAGAAATCAACAAGAATTTAGAAGACTCCTGCACTGGTTTACCACTAGGCCATAAGGTTTTAATGAGAAATATTTATAAAAGTATTACAGCTCGTTCTACCTTTGGAGAGAGGAATACTCCAGCTTTCATTCAACCATTATACTCCCCATTCAGATATTTCTTACCTCCAAAAAAGGTGCTTCAGCTCACACTCTGCTGCCTGTTATCCCCTCGAAAGACGAGACTAACCACGGTTGAGGGCAGTCTAACTGCACGGACGCCCGCCCGTCCTGCAGATAATCCTCCTGAGGGCCGGTGCAGAACTCGTCCTGCAGCTCTTTGGCAGCTGGAGAGGCCTGCTGGGCAGAGAGGGTAGTCTCAGCAAAGAATTATGTCCATTTTACGCAGTCTAAAGGGCAAGAGAAGACATCTGGGAAACTGATTTGTTTCTCAATTTTGTGACATTATTTCCAGCATTTTGTTCTTAATTTTTGCATTGTTGGTTTATAAAACTGATATATAGAAATTGTTATATAAAGAATAATGAATCCTCTGATATGCACTATTTCTAACACAAGGGGAAACAGGCACTGTTCTTAGGATTAGCATTATATCCTTCCAGCCCTCTGGAGAGAGGTATTAGTTCATAATTTAACTCCACTTTGTCAATATTACCCTAGAGCCTGTACTTGCACTTTAAATGAAACACTTTATCCTGCAGTGAAATGATATTTTACTCAGACCCAGGCAATTTCAGGGATATTTGGTGAGCCATATTCCATGCTTTTAGTGGGATCACATAAAAGCATGTCTGCTGTATAAACTTTTGCAGTGTGCTCCCCTGTGCAGCTCTATATATTATATTACAGAACTGCTCATAGAAAAGAGGAAAGTACATTTCCAGGCTTTAGAAAAAGCACACTAAATAGATCATTTTCTTTTTATAAACAATCAATTTTGCAGCAAGCTTTGGAAGAAAGATGGTTCAATTCAGTTTCAGAGTCAGAGCAAAAAATTACTGTCAACTTTAAAGAGAATCATGCAGGCCCCTTTATGTCAGGATGAATTTAACCTAATAATGGCCGTTAATTTCAAATCACTAACCACCTTTCTGACTTGATCTTTGGTCTGTACTATGAGAGAGTACTACATTACCTATATTACCTATGCATCCACAAACCTTTTTCATAAGCTATTAAAGATTTTATAGAAATTTTTATTTCATGGTATGATTTATCTTTTATTTCAAAATATTGAGGAAGAGTTGAAAACATACAGAGTGAAATAAGTTATGAATATGAATAAAAGGAAGAAGAGGTAGACATTTTTTCTGTTGCAGACAGTAGCAACTAAGAGAGAAAAAGAGGAAAATGAAACCACAAATTTTCAAAACTCTGAATTAAAAAAGTTTACATTGACATTTTTACCAAAATCTCACATTTTGTCAGGAAAATTTTCTGGCTGGTAATTTTGGCTGTTTTTAAATGCACAAATACTACAGTAAAGTAGCCATATAAATATGTATTTTTTTTTTAATTTCCCTCTCATATATGCATAACCTTTACTCAAGTGCCAGTTAAAATCAAAAGCACACTAAGTCTGCAGTTGCATTCTTTCCATCCTCTTTTTTAGCCTTAGGTCTTTCTAATTTATCTGAAGCATTTCTGAGGTATCTACTGCTGTGGTGCTTAAGTGCCAATATCTGATGTTTCCTTCTGCTGTAAATTGATTCTTTGTACCCTGTCAGATGTGCGAACCTTCCTACTGTGCATCTAAACACACAGAGAATGTGTGCGAGAGCTTATAACTATCACAAGTAGCAGAGAATGTCCTTATTAAGTCTCAATCACTCACAGAAAGCAGGGGGGTAGAGAGCAAACGGATGACTCCTTTTTGTTCTGTAGTCTCTATTTCCATCTTGGCTGAAGTCACCCGGGTGAAAATTAGATGGGGGACCTCTGCTCAGCCCTTAGAAAACCCAGACTGTCTAGATCAAATAAGAAAGGCATGCTTTGCTTTACTTTAACCTTGTGCTCATATTTGTCTTTCATTTTCTTGTCAGCTTCGTTTTATGAAGGCATCTTTCATTACATTTGAAAAATGTGTGGTTTTGCCAGGACCTTGGTTAGCTGGGTCCTCATTTGAAGGAGAGGTTTCTTCTCTTTCAATTATTCTTTTTTAGGACTGATTTTGTTAATTGAAATGCTAGCAGTATTGTGAAAGTTTTGCTGTGTTGTAGCTTAGACAGCACTCTGCAATCCTCATTCATGGACAACGATTTCCTCTGCTCAGTAAGAGCAACATTTTAGATTAACATGAAATTATTATTTCTAAGTATTAAACTCAAGCCAAGTTAATTAATTCTGCTATCCACTGTTACTGGCATGGTGGCAATGCTTAATTCTCAAGACCAATATACGGAGCCCAGTTTTAGTGCCTGCTACTGAATACACAGTTATGTAGTAAACATGGTTGATTTATTTTGTTGGATGGCCTCTGAGTACATGGTTATTACAACTCAGTTTTGCTGTTTGTAGTTTTACTAACCATTGATTTGGAAAGGAGGAATGGTTAAAACATTGTTTGTCATTAGCAAAACTCCATCAGGGTTAAGACACTGTAAACAAGATTATTCTGTATACAATAACAGCAATGTTATGGTCACAATAGATATGCTTGACATGATAAGCCTTGTGAGGTTTTGTCAATATAAATTATGTATAGAAAACAGTTGTACGAGGTCTGTTTCTGGAGAAAGAATTTGTTCTAAAATAAAAAGACAGTTTGTTTTTCCTGCTATGAAACTTATGAAACTTACGGAATTTGAAGGGAATTCCATACAATTTCTCAGGCTCCATTCCTAGTAAATCAGTGTTTGGGCCTCTGCACTGCAAATTCACATCTTTTAAGACTTATTAGGAACAAGCAAGTTTTTCAGTTGGTCCCTTGCTCCCTGTGTTGGCATGACCTGGGAGAGTGCAGGCAACAAAGTCTTTAACGCTGAGATAAGGAAAAGCTGCCAATACCTAGCAGGAATGGACCAGTCTCCTTGGGCACAGTAATGACTGGCTGAAAAGGTACAACCTCACTCATTTTTAAAGGATGTTTGATACAAACCAGAAGCTTATGATGAAAGGGGAACAGTAGACAAATGAAAAAAATCCTTATTTACAAAGCAACTTCAATGTTTTAAAAGTGACAAAACTCAAGATAAACCTGAAACATGCAAAGATTCATAAAATTACACTCTTCTGTGGATAAAAGAAGCAGAAAAGAAGGAATGGGACATCACCTTTGGCTCTGACTTTGTTAGCTATAATGTTTTTCCTCTGTTTCCAGAGTAAACAGTGTACTGAGGTGAACTTAAGTTCTTGTCTGAATATTCATACCTATTACATACTGGAAAACAGACTTTAGCGTATTTCAAAAGCTATCAGACATATAGGATACTACATTATCAGAAAGCAGGCTAGAAAGTAACATGAAGGTTAAAAAAACATTGGAACTCAGTCCTCACCAGTGAAAGTACTGCGGTCTACATCCAGCTAAACACTTAAGCTCAGGTTTCTTTTCTTTTAATTGACACAGCAAGAAGCCCAATTTATGGATTAGGATTCAATGATGCAAGAACAGAACAAAAAGACGCCCCGACCAATCCAAATTTAATCCAAATGTATGACCTGGCATGAGTCTATAGCTTAGAAAACTCTTCCTAGTTTTGACTACTAATATCAGTGAATTCAGTAAAAAGGCTGTGTGTGTTTCTGCATCTTTCTAGATATTTTTATTGTATACCTAGTAAAGAGTTTTGCATTTGTTTTTTGATCTAAAGCATATTTCTGGATGTGTATGTCTGCAGAGCAATGCGCATCTCTGGAAGAGTCCATGTACATACGTGCATGAGTTGTTCTGGGTTTGCGTATTGACACATCTGTGATTAGAATTTTTTTCCGTACAGAAGCTTAAAACATTACACAAAATTATTATAGTTTATCCTAATGAATATTTATCTTTTCTGAAAGGCACATTTGACCATCTTCTTCCTTCTCTAATTTCTCTAAAGATATAAATAGTTGTACTCAGTAAGCCAGAATAACATCAAATACATATGGAATCAGAAGATATTTAAAAGTCAATAGAATACATACCTGGCCAAGCAGGAAGGAGGATTCCTGACTTCTCAGCTGCATGGAGGATGTTAGTCATGCAGCCAGCTTTAAGTGGATATTCATTCACATTTTCAACCCTGAAGGAATATTGCCAGCCAGATGCTACATATCTCTGAACAAGGGAATTGCTCATTTACATGGTAACATCAAAATTTAAAGAAAAAAGTAGTCATTTTCATATGCAATACTCAATATCAACTTTGATTAAAATTGATCTCCATTTAAATTATTTAAATAAGGTAGCTCTTCTTTGATCATGAGTGCTCATTTCCAGAGTGAAGACTGTTCATTCTAGTCTTGATGCCCTAATTAAAGATGATAGCCTAAATTAGCATTCAGCTACTTATTATGTTTGTCACACCTTAAGCAAAAATGTCTCTCTTTTTAAACTACCCTGACCTCTCGCCCTTGCAGTCAGGAATTCTTACAGAAGTACAGAAAACAGCATGGATAAACTAGAGATTATTTCTACTCAAAGACCCCAGCATTTGTATGAAAAGTAGTGGTAATACCAAAACAGGGAGGGTAATATTTATTTTTAAAACCCCGAGTGCAAGAACACAGGGACTTCCACAACAGAACTGAGTTTACAGACTATCTGTTAGATATGCAATGCTAGTAGTTAGTTTTCCTGGAAAGTTGTCTCAAGAGTTCAGCTGGGACTGGTTGTTACATCCTACTGAAGCTTATGTCACCTACTTCTGAGCAGTTTATAGACCCTGAAAGAGATAGCCCTCTGTCAGACCCCTTAGCTCCTACTACTTACTGAATAACACCCGGTTCCAGAAGTAAAATGAAAATATACAGCACTGATAATGGTGCAGATAAAAGCCTCACTGGAGAGGGCTTAAACCAGCCATTCACTGTAAATGTGCAAGTACTGGGCACCACAGAGTGGGACTTATTTCTAAAAAAGACATGATTTTGACATACTTGACATCAAATAATTTTCAGTTATGTAGGTAGACTATAAGCTGTAATACAAGAATTTTAAGGGAATTGCAGTCTCCACAGAAATACAACTTATAAATAATATGCTAAAATATCATGTAAGGCTGTTTAATCATTGCTTGCTGAATCCATCCGATAGACACAGGCAAGGAGACAAACATGTCCTCTGCCACTGAATGGCACATCCTCATGGTCTAAGTTTAGGCATTTCAGCAGAATAAGATGTGGGAGCTCATTCTGCTACTGCTCATACTGTAACTTGTATAAAGAACTGCAGATTCCAGTAGCCTAAATTTAGCAAGTTATAAAAGTACTAACTTCACAAAAAGAAAGATTAAAAAAATAGTTGTGGAGGCCCCAACCTGAAAACACAAAAGAACGGGAGTATTTCTCCAACTGATAGCTCATGAAAAAGAAAGATGGAAGAATGCACTATTGCCAGCCTTGAACCACTTAATCAGATAACCGGTATTTTTTAATTTGGTGAGCTAAAGAAAAGAATTACGTTTTCAGAAGGAAAGCCAGAAGGATATTAGCTGCTTTTTCTCAGCAGTAAATGAAAGGGAATGATTCTCATGCTGTGAAAATCTTGCTTTGTTTTTTCTCTGAAAGGAAGCAGAGAAACAAAATGCCCTGTAGCTAATATCTAATCAATTAATAAGAAATACTTAAAAGGCATGTATGTGTTTGTCATACAAAGCCTTATCATAAAAAATGAATCTGCAGCTTTTATTTTAATAACACCAACCACAAGACTTTTCTGCTGTTCAAATCTCTCTCAGGATAAGGGATTGAAAGTTTTTATGCTTTTTAGGTTTACGTGAAGAAATTAGGATTTAAGCTTTAAATAGTATCCATCATATACACTACAGCTTTAACATATTTGAAAAATAAATACAAAACTGTAACACGGTTGTATACACTGCCCCCCAACCTTGCATAGGAGTCCAAACACTGAGTCACTACCTCCACAGGATAAAGTCAAACGTAGATTCTCCCCTAACTCCTGACATCTTTGGAGTGTGAGAGTTAAATTCTATTTAATATCTTCTGTGGACAGCAAAACAGTAGCCACGATGCAACAGGTAACAACATACTTATTTGGATAGCCAGGAAAAATACCGAATGAGAAATTACTCTAGCTAATATTAATTCTATCTCTGATTTAGAGTCAAAAAGTGGAGAGTGGAGAGTGACAACATCTGTGAATAAACAGCCAAATTCTGCCCCTGTTTCAATTTTACTTCACCCTGAATAAAATTGGATGATACTGCACATCATATAAATAATGTCAGAATTTGGCTTTGCATTAATACCTAGAATGCCCTCTCAGGCAGGAGTAGGGGAGTATGGAAACCTTACTCTAGCTATCTTTCAGCTGTAACATTGCAAGAGACTAAGAGTAGCATGCATTCCTGATAGGAAGTCCTTTATTATACTGGCAATATTTCATCACACTATATTAATGTTAATTTTACTGATCAAATTGCCAAGCTGACTTCAATTGGCAGTTGTATTAGCAATTATTCATCATCTCTTATTAGCATTAGATATGAAAGCTACTGATGCAGCACGACTTTAAAAATGTATTAGCAAAAGAGTAATTTTAATATGTTCTTATGAAAGGTTGCTAATTTAATACAGTAGGCTCATCCATAAGAAATTTGGCACAGGATATCTGAATTTTCCAAACCCTGATACCATACAGAAATTCATGAAATCCAATAGTGAAAAAAGATAAAGTACCTAATTAGAAGTTATTACAGCAGACAGATCTTATATGAATTGTATGTCATCCTTGATGTTCGAGAGCTCGGATGTGCTCTACCATGGCTGTATTTATAGATCTCATTTACTTCCCTGGCATTCACCCAGTAAGAACAGTGCTCAAGAGGAGAGATTTCTTCCAGAGAAGGGCAGCTTTATCCCGTAAGTTAGGATCCATAAGCTGACCATGGAGAAGCACTGCATTCAGCTCTCAGGCAATGGTTCGTCTTCAACCAATGCCATCCCATTCTGGAGTTTGTCTAAGAAAGGCTGTATCACACTAACTTTACACCAAAGTGACTACTTTGTTACTGATCCTGAAATTAGATGCTATCACCACACAGACAAAATCTAGCACTGTCTGTATACTAATGATTTTGAGTGCTGCTGTTCATTCTTGCTTTGTAAACTCAAAATGAATTTATGGCTCCCATTAAAAGTAACCTGCTAACACCTTCTAATTTCATTCCATTTTGTATCTTGGTTAAAAGTGGACACTAAGGATATTTTGCTTTTTTGAGCCTTTTTATTTTGAATACAGAGGGTGGCTTTTGAAATATAATCCTTCTTGTAGGCTTTCTGCAGGAGTTTCAAAAAGGAAATACTTTTTGCTTTGTTTTCTGTAACATTGACAAGCTGAAATACAGACCATATAATCATATTTGGAGCATCTATAGGTTCAAATATCTTGGCTACTGAGATTTGAAGGGAAAAAAGAATTTGAATCACGTGGTCATTTGTCAAGAGAATTTAAAGAAGAAAATGTGTAAAAAATCCTCTAGGATCAGTAGAAGCTGGCAGGTAATCTGCAAAAGGGATTGTCAAGAGGATTAAGAGGAGGAAGCTAATAGCTAACCTGACTGGTTTAGGAACTCATATAAAAGTTCTACGGCAATAGTTTAATATCTCCGAGTGGAAGCCATTATTTCTTCCACAACAAGTATTCGTATTTTATATTTACAATGTGCCTCTCTGAGAAGAAAGTCAAGATCAGAAACAGTGGAGCCCATTATATAAAAGGTTAAGTGTCTTGAGGAAACATCACAATAGCTCCCAAATTAACTCCTGAAAAGAAATCTTGAAAAACATGATATTATGACTTTCTATGCCATGTGTGGAGAACTGAAGTGACGGCTTCACATCTCAGGCACAGTGGAGCCTTCTGCTACAGAAGTAAAGCTTATTTATAAAGGTTTTTCTCAAGGCCAACTGTGCAACAAGCTCCCAGAGAAGCTAAGGATCGCCAGAAATTAGACTACCCTCTGTTCTCAGAGTAAAGCACAGTTCTTTTACCTGTGCCAGCATAAAAAATAGCTCTGTGCAATTTTTTTTAAAGTCAGCAGCAAAAACTATAATCCTGTGAATACCAGACAGTACAAATACCAAGTCTCCTTATAGAGGAGGAAGAATAAACCATAAACAGCAGTTGCTAGACAAACCGCATAAGGCAGTACTGGGAATTCAGTTAGATGCCTAGGTAATGAGGAGAACAGGCTAGGCTAGATTAGGCTAGGCTAGACTAGAATACCCCTCAAAAGGTAAATCCAAGCACCCTAGTATACTTGCACTATTTAAAATCTTAGAGCATTTAAAACCTCTAATACATCATTAAAATGTACCAGCTTTTCTCCATTTTTGATCCTTACCTATATATATATCTGTGGCTTTTAATCCTTCACTAATCTTTCTGCATCAGTAATTAAATGAAAAGGGGAAAAGGTACTTCAGCTGTTGGTTCTCCTTCCCCTTCTACAGCCATTTTTAGCTATCAGAAAATGTGTAATAGGATGACTTGTTAGAATTCGTTGTTCTAATGTAACTTCAATTTACTACTGGCAAAAGTGGCATGGCATCTTCCTCGAGATTAAGGCATAAAATACCAAATACAAAATTTACAAGCTTTCTCCATAAATTCACTTTCCCTTGGCTGTTCAGTCTTTGACCTCTTTTTACACTGCCAGAAGGCAAAGCCAGTGGACAACAGAGGTAAAGCCAATAACTCACAAGTGAACAGAAGTGAATATCGTATTTCTATTTTCACTGTAGTTCTACTTTCATTTCAAACCTGAACTCTTCAGCTAAAAATACATCTATGGGGTCAGTTTGGAATTAGTCTGTTTAAAGTTCTAGACTTCTATTAAGTATTAGTGTGGACTGACCAGCTTTGTTCAGACAGAAACCATACTGTTTTATGTAACAGTATTCCTTACCCTAGGACAGTGATCTTTAATTGAATTAGTCAAAGCTACTAAGGCAGATGAAAAATGAACTGATAACAACAGAGGCATATAACAACGGGAATGCATAGCCATGCCCAGGAGAGAAAGAGAGAAAGTGAGAATTGATGGCTGGGTTATACCTGGCTTTATCACCAGTGATTGTGGTTTGAATTGGGAGAAAGAGATTCACAAGCCTCATATAAAAGTGACCATTAGCAGCCCTATCAAACCTCCTTCTAGCATTGCTTGGGTGACAGAGCACACAAACAGGGCAGAATTATAAAGGGGCTGTTCCTTTTGCCCATTAGCAAGCAGAACTGCCCAGTAGTTGAGAGGGAAGCGTAACACACAGTGTTGTTCTGCACATTACAGGGAGTTCAGGACAACAGTATGCCTGACAAAATGTAGTATCTCCCTGAAATGGCTTGGTGTAGTGAGGCATCACATTGCCCTTTACTATTACACATTATGCAGTCTTGCTGTAAACTTCAGTAGTTGGGAAACAAAGTATTATAACAGGAAAATATGATAATATTTTAAAATGTGGTTGCATTTTATGTATGATAAGATGTGAACTTTGTCAATGTGAACATGTAACTATGTTAATGTGAACTTTGACACCAGATTGCCAGAAGGTTTCCATGCAGAGATGAGTGTTTTCCTGAGATATCAAAACTGGAGGCATTTCAGCATACAAATAATTTCTTTGGGGGTGTGCATGTGCTAAAACTCTGTATTGAGCTTGGAGAGACTTCTGTCATTGAACAAAGGAGAGAACAGACCATTTTCCTGAAGACAAAGATAAAAATCTTCAAGGTGGGATTCTGTTAATTCAAGGTTAATGTCAATCTGGAGATGCTTTCTTTTTACACTACTCATTTAGGGATGGTAGGAATGTATAACTCTTTTGATTTATGTGTTCTCTCTCTGTTCTCTCATATACCAATAAATGGTTCATTCTGCTTAAGCTAAACATAATTCTCTCAAACATAACTTTTAAAACTGAGGTAATGTCTAGCCAATACACATGAAGGCTAATGAAACTTCGACATTGAAAAAAAGTAGAGCAAGGTGAAGCTAACTGCCTGCATAGGCTGAAGACAGCCTCTTCAGACTTGGTATGGAAGAAGGTGGAACAGGGAAAGGAAGAAAGCACCTGATCACTGCCATCATTGCCCAGTAAGAAGAATAACAGCAACTCTGGTTCCTATTCTACAGGAAAGCTTGCACAGAAGTCACAAGAATCATGAATAATACCATTTTTTGTAACAAAACAATGAATAGATTGCAGTGGCATTAAGGACCAAACCCTAGAAAGCCAGTGCCTGAGACTAACCGCCTAAATGCTAGAGTCAGGAATCCTTTTTCACTGAACCCCCTGACTGTTGTGTGCCTTTCTGTTTAGAGGCTTGGCTTTAACAGGTGAGTGGGAAAGTTGTTTTTGTGCTAGTCCAGCCCAGAGCCTGCTGTTTAAAACACTCTCCAGAGATTCAAAGACTGGGAGGCCTATTCATCCCCTGCTCTCCCACATGAGGATGACAGAGAGCCAGACTTCCTCTCCAAGACCTCTAACTAGATTATTATAGAAAATCGGGAGAACTCAGTCGGCCCCTCCAGCTATGATGATGACTGGTGATGATGACTGCTGTACTTGGTGCTCAGAGGTCTACGTATATCAGATTGTCCTGAATATGTTTAGAAGATAAGGTACCTTTAGAGATGATGGTGCCAACTTGCCCAATCTCCACAGCAGTTTAAACACTGCCTAATCAGTGGAGCATTTCTGAGCTTGTGCGACTGCTGTACTCAGGTAAGTAGGGACATTGATTGATTTTAGGTGCCTTGGTGGTGCTGGAAAACAAGCATTATGAATCTCTCTCTAACAGTTAGACATCCATGGCAATGTCATTTCAATTCAGGAAAACGTGGGCAGCTTGAGTCTTACCTATTATGTTTTTTTCAAGAAGGGAGGCAAATAACAGGCTAGAGTTGATATGAACTTGCTGCTGTTTTGGAAGCTGCTATTCATCAACAGAGAGTTGGATGCAATGTGTTAAAAATAATAATGGGGCCAGAAATGATGGCAGTTTGTAATCAGGAAACCAAACATAAAAAACTGTGGTAAAGTTACCTAACTATTATCTTCCTAGGAACAATAGTGAAAGGCTCAGCTGAAAGTTTAGCAAACTCAAAACTTTCATAAAGCATATTCCAATTATCCCACACTGCACACATTTTATAATAGCAATATAATTTAATATAAATGTCATGAGACAACTATTTAGACCCCATAAAGGATGGGAGCTGTAGCTCAAACTTTGCAATATTGAAGAGTCATGATTATCCCATGCAAATTTACAATCATTTATGCATTATAGCTTCATTTTTGTGTAGGCCCAACAAACAGTAATTACAGAATGTATGAACATCAGAACGAGAATTTATCATCATAAAATGAAACAAATGGCAAATATATAGGAATTTAAGAGTTACAACTATGTGATGAATTAAAATTTGATACTAATGGCCAACATTTCTTATTGCTACAAGGTGTATATCTGTATGCAAGCAAGCAAAAGGATCAAATGTTTCTGGCCTATACTTCAAACATTCGCTTTATAAGTATTTCACCAGAACTGTATTGGCATTTAGATGTGAAGTGCTCAGATGTTCCTTTCCCGCCTGTCAGAGAACACTGCAGGTACGTAGATTTTTGGATTCTTTCATGATTCAGCAGACCAAAGCAGCACTTAAAAAGTCATCAATGAGTCAAAATAATTATCTACAAAGTTTATACTAAACAGATGTTTTCATTTCTGTAGCCAACAGACAAACTATTATCTAATCAGTTGGAATGTGATCCAATATATGGTGAAACTGGCTTCAACCAAAAGATGAAGCCATAGTAGAATCACTTCAAGCTGTAGTCAGTGATTAATCTTGAACTCTGATAAAAGGACTTGAGAGAAATCATCTAACATACACTGTATTAGTTTATCTAACGAGTTTCCTTGAAACTGGGCAAAGCTGGCTTAACATTTATAGAAAGAATATGTATTTTTTTATTGATTGAACACAGAAGAGGAAACTGTTGACTTGGCCAGGTTTGCCATCCAGCACAGTGACCTTGTTATCTTTGACTCCCATACTACAGCTGAGCCAATTACTGCTCTAGAAACTATTCCCGTGTTCATCTTTCAGTAGAGCAACATTGCTCAGTTAAAGTAAGGCTTCCTGACATTCGTAAGGAAAACAATATTCTTTGGAAATGAGCTACCTGCAAGTTTCAAAACAACAAAAGACATCGAATTCTGCTAATTATTGCACTTCTTAGCCATGCTACTCACTACCATGCGAATGTTGCCACATTCGCTGGAAGTCCAGACAGATACACCACAGGACATAAGATTTTATTGTTGCTCAACTCTCATTCAGTGATGAAGATGAGTAAGAGTTAGCTGAATAAAAATAGCTGACTAATATAAAGGAGAATAACTAGCTCTCCTTACATGATAAACAGGGACAAAAGGATTAGGCAAACTAAACTGAATATAGTCTTGAAATTTAAATATAGAGTTTTCCATTACAAGTTCCTACCAAAAGTTCTGATTCCTAGACATTTGTGTCTGAATGTCAATGTGGAGTATTCAGCATGTTAAAACTGATGGAATTATGCAAATTTCTTTGAAGAGAGTTATAATACACACAGGAATAAAAATCTGAATATTTTCCAGGGCAATGCATGCTTTATGGTTTTAAATAAAAACAAAGAATTGCTATCTTCATGGAAAAGCACTCCCTATTCTGTTGCTGATGCTGATCATTAGGAGATATAGCCAGCTGCCAGGGTCATCTTCAGAAAAATGTTCTACAAGAAGTGAAAAATGACAAGGAACATGGACTGAAATTGTCTTAGTAGCTGTAAGTGGTGATTCTGGCATTAATGTCAGCTTTTATGAAATGCCAAGTCTACAATCAACTCTTTGTGGAATAATTTTAGCTCAATAATACGGTTTCTACCACAAAGTAGTTTACGTTCATTACAAAGATTGTTATCCGCCTGTCTGTCACGCGGAAGAAAACAATCAGAAGAGTAGCTCTCTGCCCTGGATGCTAAGTATGAATTACTGTTTTCTAACATGCAAAACATCCAAATATGCCATTAGCCAGATCACATATCAGAAACGCTCCCTAACTGAGCAAAGATGCAAGTTTAGAAGAAATGGGAAGAAAGCATTTGGAAAGCTACCTGGGATGGTATCAGAATCCTTCCAAGGAAAATAACTTAAAACCATAAGCCAATTTTCATTCTAGAATATTTTCATTAAAAAAGAAAATTTATGCACTAAAAATTATTATCTATGAGTAAAATAATCTTCCTTATACAAAGAGCTAGCACAAGAGCTATTCACAGTGTTAAGCTTCATTTAGTGGACACGTAAACCTTTTCATATGCTTTAGGGTGAATTGCAGCTAGCTAGGATAACTTCTCAATAATAAGAAATACACCATTTTGGGGGGGGGGAAGAGATTCTCTTTATAGGACTCTCTGCTTTATGCTTTTCTTAGCAATTGTATCAAAACTTACAGAGGAAAGTTATTAGCAAATAACTGTTGCTTGCTTGGCCGTACTGTTCAACCATGTGTCTTGAGCCAGTCTAGAATTCTATATAAACACACATGCACTCCTCTAGGAGGTCCTGGTAGAAAGGACAGAAACCAGGATAGAAAAAGTTAACGTAACTCACCTGATACTTGGAATACATTTGTTGTTATATTATATTTTGCAAAATCTCATTTTTGTTTTGAGGAAGTTTCCTGCACTTAGCAATCACGTTCTCTGTGTCCCCATCCCTTGTTTGTTACAGAGCAGCTATTGGTTCAACAGTTCTCATTTTCTGTTGAATAACTAAACTAGACTCCTAACTTAGCTTTTCAATAGAAAGTCAGAATTTCAAGTGGTCATTGAGCCATGAACTGCTACAAAAAGGATTCTTTACTCTGTGTTCAAGCATTAAAAGCAGGTGCATGCACAGTCCAGCTCGTACTCTGTGAACGTCTGTTTCACATTCCAGGCCTGATATTTACCACCGCTGAGAAACTACCACTCTTCACTCATCTTCTGTCGTAGTTACATAAGACAGAAAAAGTTAAATAAAATTGTCATAACTTGCATATATACTTCACGTTCTATCACCACATTTACTTTTTGCTTTAATTTTATTAGTTACATCTTAACTAGCTTGGAAACAAATTCATTTTCCTTTTTGCTTATAAGGATTGGTCTTTTATGCCTTACAGTACATAATATCTGATTTATACCTTGTAGACAACTTAAATTCCTAAGTCAGTGAACGTATTTCTTGTAACAACAGGTAATTCTCCTGAAGCTGAATGACCTCATTTTGGGGTATTTTGGAGGCCCAGTCTCAGACAGATTAGCTCCTCCTTGCCCACATTCCTCTTCTGTCCTACTTATCAAATTTCAGCACAGTATACATTACACCATGCTCTGCTTCCAGGTGTTTTTTCTTGTGTACACAGGCCTACACACTGCATTTGCAATATTCATCCATCCAGGGCTACCAAACGTAGTTTCATCTCTTTGATATATGTCATTTGTCATTATTCAACATATACAATTAGTTTTATCTTTAAACGGTCAAGCTTCTAGTTCCTGGAGGCTTAGTTTCTTAGCTGTTATAGGCTTTGGCTCTTGACTGATCCATTTTTCTCTGTTATTTTTCTCATCATTGTCAGCTGTGATAATGTTGGGACCACAGAATGCATCTTAACATCAAAGGTTACAACAGGCCACCAGTAAGACCTTTTGTGGAACGGTAACTTAAACTCAGGCATGACTGGCCATACCTTTTCTTTCCCTTTTGCAACTTCCTTTAGTAATAGCAGTGATTTTAACAGCCACTTCAGCTTTACTGTTAGACTGGTGCTGCCACAGTGATGCAGTGACATAGCTGAATTCTGTTTTTCTTGTGTAGCTGAGTGGAAAGGGCAAGCACAGTTCTAATAAGTTCATTACACAAATAAAAAAGGAACTGCAGAGCAGCAACAGCATATGGCAAACATAGGAAGTGAGCTCAGGACATTAAAGAGTATCTCTGCTTTTCTTTTTGCCACAGAACGTATGTTTTGCAGTTTCTACTGTCCAGCACAATGCTGCAGTATCGAACTCAGCATTCACCTTTCCATGTGGAAAAAATATAATCCACAAACTGACAAAGTAAATTACATAGATTCACTGCAGGCACACAGTCCCACTGCCTGAAAAGACATGGTTTGCAATATCAGGCCTTGTCTCACACACTACTGCTTTTCTATGAGGGTAGGAGTCTATGA
Source organism: Dromaius novaehollandiae (assembly GCF_036370855.1). Classification (NCBI taxonomy): domain Eukaryota; kingdom Metazoa; phylum Chordata; class Aves; order Casuariiformes; family Dromaiidae; genus Dromaius; species Dromaius novaehollandiae. Next base: position 29,831,554 of record NC_088130.1, read on the forward strand.
GAGTATATAGATACACATTTAACTCCCATAAAGGCGAGCAAAAAGTAGTCTACAATGAAGTTGTGCCCAGTGGTGAAACTCTTCCTTTCGTACTTTGCTCTACAAAGACTGTTCTGTATTGTCTCATTTGCTGCTTGCACTGCATTTCCCACATGTAGTATAGATGCCGACCCAGTTTTAATTCCAGAGTCATGCTTAGTCAGTGCACAGTAATTTCTTGCTTTTTGGATGCAGCTTTCTCCTTCAGCACTTCTCTTTTTCATTATGCATTACAATTCAGCAGCTTTTATACAGGGTGCTATCTTGTATTCTCAAATCACGTAAAGAGTATGAGCTTTCCTGGAAGTTGTGTGTGTGTGTGGGGGGGGGGGGGTGGTGTCGGGGGTGAGGTTCAAATTGGCCTACAGCCTTTTTATCACCCTGTTTGCTGTCATCTATGTTCTGTACAGATCATTACCGGATTCTTCCTAGCCCTGGAGATTTCAAAATAGTGCACAGCCTGAGTTAGCTGACATTTTGTGTGTTTCTATATTTTTGTTTATTTCTAACAGAGTAAAACCTCGTTTTCCTGATCAGTTTCCATACTTTGTAGGCAGCACAATTTTAAGGCAGGAAAATCCTTTTTTAAAAAAATCTTTTAAAAAAGATTAATATAAACTATAATGTGCAGTGACAGCATTTTAGGCTACTATCGCTATTTTATAACAGTGGTTTCTAGTAGCTTATGGCTACTTTCTGCTTGAACAGTAGAAAGGGCTACTTTTAAGTAAACTATTGAACTCTAAGAAACATGGACATTAAAACAAAACTTTCTTTTTCACCTTAGGTGTATATTTTTTCCCACTGGTGATTGTGACCATAAGTGAAAGTTACCATCTGTCCCTTTACTAGCAGCGAAGTTACATGTGCCCCTTCATTCGTATCATTCCATGGCAAAATGAGAATGTAGGCTAGTATACCTGATTGCTGAAATATGTTGAATTAACCTTACTTACTCTGTGGCTTTGTTCAGTAGTCACCCTAAAGAGTGGGACATGTTTGAGATAGTGAACAGACGTTGTGACTGCTTACAAATCTAACACTTCTTTGAACTGATCCAGTGTTTTTAAGTATAGCCAGCTTTTAGAAGCCATGGCATAGTCCAAGGGAGCTCAGCAAGTGTTGCATATATTGTAACACTGTATATTGCAGTGAAGTTGCAGTTTTTATAAGACCAATGTGGCTATGATTAAAACATACCATTATTTCTGCCATACTGTCTCCATGTCCTTACTCCAGAAGGTCTCCAGTTATACCTCTAATCTGCAGCATTCCTGTTAACAATGATGCTGATAGTCTTTCCTTGCAAAATTGGTCACATGCATCATCCTCAGCCATCTCTGTATCCCTCCTGGTGCCTAGATGCAGTGAAGCAGTTGCATTCCTCACCCTGTAGAACCTGCCAGCATCTGCCCTTGAAATCCCGTGCTAACAACAGTCAGTTCTTCATCTTCAGGCATTTGGTAGTCAGCTGCTCACAGTGCTTCACTGAGACATGCTCAGAGTCTGGCATCTAAATGGCCACCAAATGGCTTAGCCAATTTATGGACTCTGATTTTAGCAACAGTACCACCTTTCTGCACTCTTTTTTTTTAAAGTACATGAGTACTTCAAGAGGCAGAGGCTTGTACTAAAATGACTGTTTATCTGCCTCCTGGTGCAACATATCTGAAAGGCATCCTAGTCCTTTGAAACCATCTAATATTTTGCTGCAATGATTGCAAAACATATTACTGATATTTTCTTCTTGTGTGTATGCTATGTGAACCATTTTTTGTCCCAAGGTTAATGCTACCAGGTTCATGAATCCATTTGTTTTAGCTGAAAGCAGTAGATTTTGTATTTTCGGTGCTATCTGAAATTTTTACCGTATATTTTTCCACAGCATTTCTGTTTGAAAGTTACTTAGTAGCTGTAAGACCATGCAATTATATAACTTCAACTTGGCTCTGCTTGTATGAGAAGAAAATGAAATTCTAAAAGCCAGAGAAAATGTTTTTAGCCCCAGACCTTGTACCCTCAGTGTCTATTTAGCATTCAGTTTCTCAAATTCGATCTTTGTATATAGTTCTTGTCCAAGTTTTACAAATCACTTACACTGGCTGTTCTGCATTACATTTACATCACAGACAACCAAAAATTTTATTTTCTGAATTACTGCTTTGCTTTCCTTCTTGATTTAGTATCTTCTTCTCTTTATTTTTCTTGTCTGCAAGCTTTGGAACAATCATTTTCTTGAAACAATCATTGAAGGCAATATCATCTGTAGGATTTTTCCAATTACATTCTTCTCTATTGTGGACAGAGGTCTTCATCTGCATTTTATTTTTCTCTTCTGTCCTATGCTTGTGAAGTTCTTTTTCCATGGCATTTTGGGGGTCTTTTTTCCATGCACTTCGATGCTTTCTCTGTTCTATTTGGAGAATAATTTGTGTCAGCTCTGCCCTATTCACCAGTGTTACAAGCTCTTTAGCTTTTGGCAAAGCTACTACTACTAAGGTTCAGTCAAGCTTCTGCACTTTGTTTCCCCATCATTTATCTACCATGCATTAACTTGCTGCCAATATTGAAAAACTTTAGGTCAGTCATTCTGTGGAGTTTGGCAATATATAGCAGTTGATTATTTCTCCATATTTTTCAAACTGTTTTTGAACCTTTCTAGGTTAGTATGTAGATTAAAAAAAATATATCTACTGCATGTCAAAATACTGTTGGAAACTGTTGTCACTAATAATATGACTGCTCCTAGTTTCAGGTTTTCCTTTGTCCAATCCTACTGCTATTTCTTTAGTTTACCGTGGAAAAACTACAAACGTTTAATTGCTAATGTATGCATTTAATTCATATACATCTGCCCAGAGGCATAAATCTGGCATGATGTTCATAGTTTAATCTTTTTGCAGCATTTTTGTCTAGATTCAGATTTTACAAATTGGCAGAAAAAGCAATCATGTCTGACTCACTGTTCAATGTTAAAATGTAAAAAGAGTGAGTCAAGAAAACAATGTTCCTCTCTGGTCTCTCTGCCACACAAACTCATCTCTGGCCATTGATATGATCTTCCCCCTTCCCGCCTTGGAAAGCTGCTTATAGCACAGGTAGTGTCACAGAGGACGAGTTTGTTCAAAATTGATATTTATTGACATTTCTTCTCCAGCCCCTTCCAGTTTCACCTCTTTGTGTCTTTTATCTTCCTTTCTTTTTTCTTCCAAGAAACTGGGCTGGGAGTTTAAACAGCAACATCCAGTAAGCCCATGCTTGAGTTACGAGGCTGTTCAGCTGCGAGGGGCATCGATACGAAGGTTGAGGAGCTGTGATATGAAGAATCTGGAGTTCTGCCTGCACAGGCAGGCAGTTGAGGTCACGATCTCAAGCTTATTCACAGTATGCCTGCTAACACACCAAATGCGCTCTCACACTTGAGGTGTGAGCATCTGCTAAAACCAATTCACACTGTTGCAGCCAGGCACCAGCATCAGAAGGAAGACAGCAACTAACAGCTGAGGGGTAGCAGTTTCTTAAACTACCTCTCAGCTGATTCCAACTGGGAATGCTGCTTCTTCTGTTCCTTCCAGTGCAAATTCAGACACGTTAACTTAAAGTGAGCAGTATTTTGTGCTACAAGTGACAAGTGAGCACACAGCTTTGCTGCTATTAATCACTACCCCTTAGCAGAGAGCCACAGTAGCACAGAAATGAGTGTTTCTCTCCATCTCAATCCAATCCACCACCACTTCAAGCTGAATTGTTCATCTTTTCACAGAGACAAAGTGGAGAAGCAGCACCCACATACAGTCAGCTACCAGCCTGAGCGACAACAAAGACCGTGCCTCTTTGTACCAGGAGGAGACACTCATAAGCACTGGTCTCCACTAGGATGAGACAGGTGAGACTCTGAGGTTGCTGTATGTCAGTCAAGACCAGTGCTTGAATGCATAGATGGTCTTAAACCTGTGGTTAAAGGAACTTTTTCAACAGCACTCCAAAGGGGAATGGAGGAGAAGCACTCATGCAGCCACATCACCAGTCTTAGGTGGGAGCTGGACAATACTGCCTCTCACACTGAAGAAACAGTGCTATCTGGCTAACCTGAAAAGAAGTGCTCATACAATCTGTTTTTAGCTTTTTAACCTGTTTGGAGATTTACATCTAAGAGACAAAAGCCCACAGATCATTCCCTTTACCTTGACATGGCAGACATGAGAAGATCAGTCTTAGGACTTATGCACAGCTACAAGTCACTCCTACAGCAACCTGTTTAGCACACTGTCCGGTGCAGCATTATCCTATACCTGAGTATTTTCCAACAATTAGGTATCAAGCCCCAAGTGGATCTCAACGCCACTCTGACATAGCCATGCAGATGTTACTTGGACACCTGAAAATCTTTGTGCCAGAATCATTTTTAATATTTCAGTCAAAATAACAACACTAGAATCCCACTGTAGTGACAAAACATTTTCTCATCCCACCTTCACAAATCTTAAAAGACCATAGACTTTTCTCCTAAATCCTGCCCTCCTATGGTCATCTGCAGATCCTAGTCTTTCTGCTCTTTTTGCTCTGCCCCACTTTGATATCTGTCTCTCTTGTCTTTGTAGGTGATGAGTTCCCAAGGCTGATGAGGTGCATGATCAGTGGCTGCAAACTGAATTAAATAAAGTAAGCATTGCCTGCACAGAACTAGGAGAAGCATCAGAATGTAAAGGCAAAAACTGGGGAAGAACATTTTAATATTAGGCCAATAGTTTCTGCTGACAAGAGAACAGATGCTCTAAGCTGACTTAACCAATTACTGCAGTCCCACATTTTGTGGCTGAACTTGCTGCGAGTGTGACAATCACACCTTCAGAGATGAGACGCAAATTGGGGTCCCCACGGGCTGCAAGAGGCCATGAGGCACACTGAGTAAAAGAGAAGTTTCTGACAGCAGGGCAGAACTATTAGGAGCTACGCTAAGTTTTTCGCAGCGAGAACTCGGTCTCACACAGAAGAGTTTCCATACCTGAAGCTTTTAATGAGTCTTTTATCCTGTTCTGGCTCTAGCTGAATGATTATTATGGCTTTTAGATAGCAAATAAAAAAGTGTTCTTTTATCAGTAAATACAGGTTTGTATGTTTTCCTCCTTTCTGTCAAAACAGAAAAACTGCATTTATGCAAAGTGGTAAAAAATAATAGACCTAATGGAATCGAAGTCCAACTACTGTATCTTCCCCCTCCTGTGAACCTTCACTGATTGTGTAGAAGACAAACCTATGACATGAGTCTGGCAAAAGCCATGGACACCCTAGAAACTTCTTTTGCATTTTACAGATGCATAGTCAGTTTGTAATATTCTTTTCCTTAGTTACAGTGTACATCATAGGGGTCATTCAAATGTGAAAATATCCATACATACACAGCTAAATTTTGAAATCCTTACCTACAGGAATTTTAAGCCACTTTTTCCATTGGTTGATCACTTTCAGCTGGTTGATTTATAAGCAGAAATAAGTGTGTAATGTGTAGCTCTAATCATGTGGCAAAACATTGCAAAGTCAGTCTAGTGCTTCTTAATTAAATGTGTTAAATTACTAACATGCTTTTATCATCTGGTCTAGTCATTTGAACACGAGGGAGGAGTTAGCTTACTGAAGTACAAAAGAAGCAAATAATAAAAAGCATAAATTCCTGAAAATGTAGTAGTAGAGTTTTCGCATTTACCTTTTGGCTCTATTGTCAAAAATTTATTTTCAAGAACAAACTGCACCTCATATTAGAAGACTTGTAAATTTTACTACATAGCAAAACCTTCTTCACTCACACATAAATAGCTAATTCCCTAATGAGTTCTATGGATAATAGCTAGTTAGATGATTTCCCAACAGACCTAAATGAGGTGTTAATAGCCAAGAGATTATCTCTTCCAGCCACACACAAAACAAAGGGCAAACCCAGCAGCAGGATGTGCAAATGTGCCAAGCAATCAGGGAGCAGGACAATTTCCAAAAAAGGATTATCATTAAGAAGGAGGAGATACATAAATCCAAAGGATTTCCCAACCTGGCATGCAGAAAACAGTCTGGATAAAGACATATTAAAAGTGATAATCATAGATATTTTGAAAGAACTTCAGTTTATCACTGTTCTAATTCCTTCATATCTAGCAATAACTGAGAGTATCTGAGCTGACTGCGAAAAAGAAAAGCCCAAATCTCAAGGTTTGCTTTATAAAGTTTCCTCAGGCCTTAGCCAGAATGACCAGAGCATGTCTCAGAAGTGACCTGGTTTCAGCTGCGTGCTAAGGTTAATGCCCTAGATGCCTGCCTCAGCATCCATACAGGAACTGCCAAGCCACTAGGGACTCAGCTGAGGATCTGACACAGTTACAATATGTCTTTTAGGATGAAGCATCACTGAATTCAATTTACTTTAAAACACTGTTCTGAAACTGCAGTGGTTGAGGAGCATCTGCACAAGAAGCTTAGATGTCTGCCCACTGCAGGTGGAGAGAACAGGCAGGGGAACAAGTTTCTCAGTTGCTGCAAGCTATGCCATCCTTGCTTGAAAGCCAGAGGCATGAGTGAGCTGGTTTTCTTCCCTCCAGATATCATACTGTGGTACCATCTGATGTGTACATGTGCATACAACATGTATTACTCTATATTACACTTTCATAAGTAGATGGAAAAATTACATTATTTTCCATATATTACTAACCTCTATTTCATTAAAAATTGATTATTTTAATTATTGAGCTAGTCTGGTACACACTAACATAAATAATGATTACAAGGGATACAATTATTCCTGTATATAATATTAATTGTAGATGGTATATAGTAGAATGCAAAATTAATAGGAAGCCGTAGCAGCATAGATTAGAAAGGAGATGACATCCCTCCTTATGTTAACGTACCATTTTCCAAAAAAAAAAAAAAAAAAAAAAAAAAAAAAAAAAAAAAAAAAAGCAAGAGAGAGAGAAAAGAGAGCGAGCGCACGAGCAAACATTATGAAAGGCTTGCTGATCTTAAAACTTTCCAAATTAAGCATGGAAAATGCTGTGATTAGACATGCTTAATACCAGTCAGTTATTAATCAAAATCACCTGTCTCTGGCCCAAAAGGAAAAGCTGGAATATTTGTACTACCATGAAGCTGATATCCTGGAAGGAGTCACAAAGCTATAAAGGCTTCTGCACATTTGCTGTAGGGGAATTAGCGCGTGCTGCTTCTGGCCTTTTTAAATCCCCCACTTGGTTTGATTATCTTCCCTACCTGCCTCGAGGACGTTCTGTGCTGTTAAAATTAGAAACTGAAGTGTTCTTAGAAGAGGAGTCAACGCCTTGCAATGCATCTTGAAAGAATTGTGTGTTTGCTTATTCTGTGAAATACAATTTAGTTATATACAATGCTTCATGCACTTTGGTTAATGGTTTTTATGAGTCCTAAATGACCTTTCTAACTAAGTCTTCCCTGACTTGTCCTTGCAGTCTCTAGGGTACACTGCTACACATCAGGGAAAAAAACAGTTCAGAAAATTATGCTGCTGCAGCTGATGTGTATTATCTTTCTGAACACATATGAGACAAGCAGGACATCTTTCCCCCAGATCCTGCTGACCTTTGTATTGTCTAGGTAGACTAACACAGATCCTGCTGAAGGAGAACGTGGCTTGCATAAGCAGCATTAACAGGCTGGGCTGGGTGACCGCAACAACAAAGCGATGAACTACGTACATCGTGGGCTCTAATGCCAATTTCAGTTATTCTCATGAAGCAGCTTAGTGAGATTTTTCATGCATAAAATTAATTTTTGCCCTATTCTATCAGCTTCTAACACCAAAGGATTTACTTACAATTTTGTCAGAATTTATTTATAATTGCAATAAAGGCGATCAGAGTCATAATGAAGGCTTTCATTGATAAAGATGGGAAACACAAAAGAAGGCAGACAACCACTGAGTCCAATTTTATTTATGCTGAGTGAGTATGCCTGAGACATTACAAAGAAGTATACGGAAACACATTAAGCCAAAGAAGTCATAATTCCAAGATACAGATTTTGAATACCATCCAGTAGACCACAGCAACATGAGAACAGAACTGAACAACCAGCCTCATTCAATGTGGAGAAATACGGTTTTTCTTTTCCCTGAAATTTGCACTGTTGTCATTGACACAGCAATGGCGGACGCTTGCTTTGTGAGGTTAAGCCAGTTATTCACGTACCTTGCCCCCCTTTCAACCAGGAGGGAGCGTAAAGGTTCACCAGTGGAGCCACCCCTGCTGCAGGCAACTTGCTGTAAGCTGTGAGGTGCTTTCATAGCTCCTTACACTGCAGCTGGCCACCCCTATTTCCCGCAAGTCGAAAGGAACCTCCCATTGCAGGGTTTGGACCACGGCTCTTTCAGATGCAACAAACGATAACCGAAAGGTCAAGCGGGCAGCGTGATGTGTTCATGTCAGCATTAGGAAAAATTCATAATGAACATTTTTCAGTCCTGGCAATTGACTCATACTTATAAAATCAATTTTTTCTCCCTCAGTCAAAAATACATGAAACATTAGCATTGAGATATACCAGATCCTAAAATCAAGAAAACTACCCTACGAGTTTCATAAGACTGAGTGTAACTTTAAGGACGCACTTGAACTGTAGGCCAGCAACAGGTGGTACTGGAGAGACTACAGACCGGAATGGCCTCATCAGAGGGCACAGCAGAGAAAGGTGGTGTGCCGCCAGCATGGCTAACGTCTTCCCCTCATACGACAAACATAGGCATACTAGCTTCATCAAAGCAGCATGAGAAACAATAGCAGGGAGGGAAGGGCAACACAGGCTCCAGACAGTTTTGTAGAAGGAAATGACTATGGGGCATGAAATTCAGCTATACCCTGAGGATCTTGGCCTTCAGCCAGGGGGAAGACCTGTCACATTACCCATTCTGTGCTAGCCATGTCATGGCCCTCAGAAACCTCCCGTCTTGTGGGAGTTACCCTTGGGGCTGTGGGAGGAAGCCACCAAACGGTTTGTATCCTTCCAGAAATGGGCACCAAAGGCTTTTGATAAAATAATCTTTGTTAATTTCAAGCACAGAAAAAATGTCCACTATGATTGACAGACAGATGTAGTAACTGGAAATTGTATTTTAGGATCAGTGTATACAATCTGAGGTGCTTAAGATTAAGTACGGGCACATGATAGGTTTGCCCTCCCTCCCCCCGCCAGTCATCATTTTATCATAATTACTAGTGGGCAACATCTGAAAAAAGTATAAAATCATCTAAATGCTTTGAATTAGCTACAGGAGGCAGAGGAGGGGCAAGATCAAATTCCACCGACTACCAGGCAACTACAGGCAGTGCAACAGCACCTGCAGGGCAGTGATGCTCCTTCTCCCCCCTCCCCCCCTTTTTATGGTGGCTATGGAAGATCTGCATGAGGTGTCAAAGAACAGGGGCCACAGAGGACTGCCGCTCACCCATCGTCTTGCTCTCACCCAGGTCCCATCACAAGCCTGCAGCTTTATTTCTGCTGCTCTCACTAGAAGTAGGTGAATACATTTATGAATAAATTTGCTCAGAACTGAGACACACTTGTACCCAAGAGCATGCACAACACCTGCTTTAAAAGGCTCATTTAAAGAAAATTACAGCGAATTATTTCAAAAAATAAGAGATGTAAGAGATGATTTAAATAGATGGGATTTTCTGCCCTTAGCTTTATAGCTAGAATAGAAACAAAAAAAATGAACATTCTTCAAAGAATCCTATTTCTGTGCAGACATTTTCCACAGCCAATCCCCATGAAACAGAATTAATTGATAAACACATCTCCAGATTCTCATAGAGTGGTAATGACTATAAAATAAATCTTTAGGCTCTTGAAGAATCCTGAAGGGCTACCCTGCTCCTCTTTGTGGTTATACTGTCCCACCGTGCAAACCAAGTAAAATTACACTGATGACGGAAAGATCTAATGGCTGCAAGTGAATAAAGTCACACTTTTAAATATCAGTCATTCCTTCCCTGTCAACCAAAGATCAGAAATAAAAAAAGAACGAAACTCCAAATGCCTATTGGACATGACCCTGTAGTTTTCATAAAGACAAATTTGCTAAGGAAAGCTGCAGAACTAGGGTTAGAATAGCATGTAGTTTTCAAGAGGAGGGCAGAGGGGGACGGAGAAATCCACCTTGATTCACAGCTTCAATTGCACGTAACCTTCCAAGGGGACAGACAGATAATAAGCCCTAACCAGTTGTACATTCAGAATAAAACAAGTTCATTTGAAGACTAGATTTCTCCGTGCTATAAGTTACATAAGTTCTATAAGTTTTCTGTTAATAAGTTGCATATCCACACCACAGTACACCCTAAAGTGTATTCTTTGATTCCTTTCCTCTGCTCCCCTTCCCAACAGGGAGCTGCATTTTGGTCAACAGCGCTCTGACCTGTATAAAGCCACCGGTTTCAGTTGCCTAACCAAACCCACCTCTCAGTGACAGTTATACCACCAGAAACATTGCACTTTATAATAAGACTTCAGTGTCACAAGGAGGCTGGTGTGATCTACAGAGAGCATAAAGGAGAGATATGAAAACAGATATCATCACAATAAAAATATTTCCAGCTTTGCACTGAGCATTTCTTTTGCGACTCTAAAACTGTTTGTTAAAGTTTCATTAAATGAGATCTTCAAAACAGAAATGTGAGGTTTATCAATTTTATTGTGAATATTTTACAAAGACAGTGAAACTCATTCAGCATGAAAGGCATAACACTTTGATCAGAAACAGATTATAAATACATTAAAGGGAAGAGGTTTAGATGTTAGACACAATTATGCCCTCTTCTAACAATGAAATGGATGAGCTGGCATGACATGACCTCCTGGAGAGCCATTGTGACCTGAAAGATGCGCCAAGATTTTCATTTATTGATGCACTGCAGTTATCCCCCCATTGCTGCTCCTCAAGAAAGTCTCCTTTGCAAGGCATATTGATGGGCAAAGAAAGGTCTCCAATGGATTTCATCCTTGCTGACATTCTCACTCTTAATAGAGAGGATGAAACCTGGAGCAGCCTCACACTTTTCTGTTATACATGCATAGGTAAGCAGAGGTAGTTTACAAGAATAATGATAGAATACTCTTTTCTATTTTCATAATTCATATTGTAGAAGTTCACATATGTCCACCTCTTCCTGAGGTTGTACTCCCAAGGAGAAACAAGCTTCACTACCAAAATCATGATGGACATCAGTGGCGGCTTCTGCTGAGGAATGTAAATATCCAGCAGGGAGGTAGCATAACTGCATTGGAGCTTTCCAGCTGGAGGCGCAGAGCCACTGGGCTGCGGATTTTGGACATGTGGCAGTGAAACTGCATAGAACCCCTTTTTGTTGGTTGGACCAGGGCGAAGCCAATCATGGTACCCCTTGCTTGAGGGATCAGGACATTGAGAAACAAACTCAGCATACTCTGCATATTAAATAGTTAATATAAGATGTTTGGTAAACATCTGAGAATACATTTCAGGCACAAGGCCAGTTGTATAACTTTTGTACCTCACTTGCATCAAGAAAGCACTAAGTTTTAAATATTAGATCCCTAGAGAAGGAATGAAACTGCTTTCTGAAAAGGTTAATAAAATATGTTAATAGATTGTACCACACAACTAGAGAGTTTATGTTGATCAGCATTGCTCAAAGTCAGCCGAAATATAGAAAGGCATCAAGAATTGGGAGTTTGGGGCTTTTTTATGTGTTTGCATATGTGAGTGTGTACAACAAATATTTAAAAGATATGCTGGAATCAGATGAAAAGCAAATCAGGTGTATAGCACCCCATTGGCATGACCCTTATTAGCAAAAGACATGCCAGTTATTAGACATACAGAGCACTGTCATCCAAGGTCAGAGAAGTACACACATTTAATAGACTTTCCCTAGCTAAACAGAATACATACTAGATAGTTATTATGAAACTGATGTACTTTCAAAATTAAACTACTCTATGTACATCCAACTTAAAAATATTGAGAGATAGAAATACTCACTGTTGGACTGAAATTTCTCTCTACACATGGGGAAAAAAGGGATCTATCTGCATAATGCTCATTCAAAATAAAAACAATATAGTCTCGTGCTGATGATATGGATCTGGAAAGCAAGATTCTTGATGTCCATGATTACATTTCTTTAGCCACCTCCATCAAAGAGATTTTGAAATTCTCTCATTGTTACACAAATAGTGTTACAGTTTTACCTGTTTCGACGATGAATTCACTCATATTATCTAGTCTTTCACATGACAGTAAGGAAAAAAGATGACTTGTGCTTTCTTCAGCCTTTAACACTTCCAGCAGCAAGTAGAAAGCTGATGTGCAATCAGCAACCACTACAGCAAAGTAAGCCAGAAAAACAGGCTGGACTTGGCAAAGAAAAGGTTCTGGAGCTACCAAAGCTAAGAGCTCTTCCAGTTGCAAGCAGCTTGAGCTGGAACAACTGGATGAAACTTTCTGAGGCTGAAACCGGTTATAAAGAGGAAAACAATGAGGAAACTTTTCCTCTGAAGTATTAGCTACAGGATTTTACCCCAACAAACAGTACACCAGTTATTGCAGTGGAGGACAGAATGAAATTAAAGAGCACTTCATAAAACTGGAATAAGTTATACTGGGATGAAGTTTGCATACAAAAGGCCCTAGGTTTTACTGCAGACCTCCTCCTGGTGGACTATACACATGTTTCTGAAATACATTTCAGGTTTTAAATAATTATTTTTCTCCTAGTGTTGCTTTTATATATTCATATGTATATGTATATAAGAGTCATATATAAGTAATAATTTTATATAAATTAAGCCCACTACCTTTCAAGCTTTTGCTCCATGCATAAGAATGTTGCATTTCAGTCATGATTTTTGCTCTCAAGTAATCAAAATCTCAGCGTCTCTCTGACCAGAAACAGAGCAGCTTCTTTCAATATATGTGTAAAATAATGCTACTGTGCAGTCTTTCACATCTGTAGGAATGCTACCAATAATGATGCTATATTTTCAGAGTCAAAAACTGTAGTAGCATTGAAAAGGGAGATGTGCAAATACATGACTGAACAGCAAAGAATGTTTTAATGCTTAAGGCTTCATTATACGGCCAAAATTTGTTTGGCAGAACTATTGTGATAGAAAGAGATAATGTTTTAATAGTTAACTTTTAAAATAGAACTGAAACTTTTCTGAAGATACTGACTAAAGATCAAGATAGATTTAAACATCATCTAACCAACAAAATTCATTCTATACTATACAAAGAAAAAAAGTGCAACTTCTGCTACATATGAAAATTCAATGCCCTTGTTATTACACTGGACCTTTAATTTACAGACTGCATCTTATAAAGAAATCAAGAGACAGAAGTTCAGTCTTATATCAGCAAACATGTGCCTGCAATCAGATCTTGCTTTATCACCTCAAGCAAGAAAGCTGACAAGGTCAGAGGATAATGTTCAGAAGTATAGAACAAGCACAGTCAATATTCCTAGAAATGGGGAAAGATAAGAGAGGACTGCAAAGGTTGTGAAGTCTAAATGAATAAATAAATAAATCTAAGAAAGACTACACTGCATTTCTCCTGTGTTATCACAACCATTCCCTTAAATAACAATGAAAGGGAGATAACAGGGAAATAATAACTACATACAGTCATTTACAGCATTGTGAACCAGAAGTAAATTTACAGACTGTACTAGTGTTATTTCAGATTAACACTAAGGAAAGTGAAGGCAAAATTTGGTTTATGATTTACGTGGATGCCCAGCACCACTGCTAGAAAGTCAGCATTACAGCAGATCAAGCTAAACAGCCTTCTGCTTAAACAAAGGAAGCCCAAATTGCGTGAATGATATCACATATTGGACTGGTGATGAAGCCTATGAAATAAAGATACAGTTTACAAGTGGCAACAATTCACTGCCATAAGCAAAGGCTCCATTGCAAGTTCCAGAAACTTCTCAAAATACCATGTTTTGCCATTTTCACACCCAGCTGTGAATCTTCTCAGCCTAACTGTGGCATGTTCAAATGACACCTCCTTTTATGTCAATACCATGAAGACTCAGTTGTTTGGAGGAGTTTTCATGCCACTCTGTTTTTTTTCCTGTTCCTTCCCTAGTCCATGCCGGTACTTCAAAAACAATACTGGACCACATGAATACCCCCCAAAATTTTGATGCTCATGCACACTTGGAAGACTTCGTGGTTCTGAATATACCTACTCTCAGAAGTACCAGAACATACACACCAATATAAAACAGTCCTTTTCCTTGTACTCTTTCATGGGCTTTTCCCATTTTTTCCCTGAATCATTAGCTAGTTTCCTTCTGTGTGCTGCTATTAGACCTTTGAATTGTTAGCTCTTTCTTTCCTACAGATTCTCTGTTTCTTTAGGCTCTTTTGCTATTTTAAAAAATGAGCTGTGGGGAGGTTTTCCTACCCAGTTCCCTCATCTCCTTTCTTTTTGCTCACCTAAAACCTGCAAATAAGCCAAAACTCAAACATGTTAACACCAAGGCAGAGATGCACCAGTACAGAAGCAACAAGGATTATCCATCTTCCACTATAAAAATGAAGAAAGAGGGAGGAGAAGCCAGAGAAAATAAGAGCCAGGAATTCTAATATAATTCTAAAATTTGGAAAATGAAATCCACCCCTCCAGTTTTCTTCTACATACCTGAAGAACTTTCCTGCTACTGTATGAAACTCGTCACTCAGAAAAAGAAAATGAATACAGCTTTATTACAATTAAGAAGCAGCTTTCTTATACGTAAGTAATCTCTATGTCTTGCTTCTCTTTTACGTGCTTTTAAATTCATGTTTCATTCTCCCCTTCTCTCAGTTTCCAACATTTTTCTGTTGCATCCTATATTCTCCAGCATGGAGACTTTTTTTGTACAGGAGTTAATACCTTACAGGGCAGTACTGAACATACACAGTGGATGAGAATGCATTTTGCTTCAAACTGAGCTCAAAAATCATGGCTTTCAGTACATTTCTTAAAGTTTTCTTTCAGTTTAGCAAGCTGGAGTTATATACCTAAAGCCTTTAGATGAACTGGAGCAGAAGAGAAAGGGCAAGTGTTATCTTACTAATGAATCACAACAGGCACTTCTTGCTGCCTACCCAGTCTGAGAAGGTATTTAACAGGCCATGTAAGGTAAGGTTTAAACAAAAAAAGAGGCAGTAAACAATACCTTTTATTTATCTCTAGTCAGGTATTACAAGTCACAAGAGTAACTGATCTTAGATTTTAGCGATGTTCTGCTATTAAGAGACAGCAGAACATTTGGTTTTCACAGGAGCTGAAGCACAGGGTTCCTTTCCCCCACTGACAGCAGAGTGCAAGGGACAGAAAGTGGAAATGCAAGAAAATTTGATCAGAATGCAAGTGCTGCCTTCCCACACCTGGGAGTCTGCTTCTTAGCAGCTATCAGGGTATTGCAGGACGAGTTGATAGCTTATAATGCTGCCAGAAGACAGAGGGTCCTAAACCTTCTGTTAGGAGTTTGTATGCTGGATGCGTGCTGCCCCTCGCCAGGGACTGCTAACCGCAATGTGCTCTTTGCCCTTTTTCCTTCACATCTCTCTAGCCTAGTAAGTCCAGAAAGCTTTAGCTTGCTTTTATTCTCATATTTTAGTTTTGCTAAATCTTCTTTTTTTCTTCTCAAAAGAAACATGGCCTTCCCAAAACTAAACTGTACAAATTCTCCCCCTCACAGCTCTAACTTTTTATCTCTGCTGAATCTGTTGCATACAGTTAGTTTTCTGCAACTTGCTTTCTTATGAGGCAAAAGTCAGTGGAATAACTGCATCATAATAATGTGTTTAAGGAATATTATCCTTAGACACAGTAGTAAAACAGGAAGACGACTATCTACCTCACACTTATTCTAGCCATTTTTCAAATATCATTAAATCGAGGGAGGATATAAACATTGTCCTGTCACCAGTGAGATCCCCCTAGGAATTCCATGCGCTTGCAGCACAGAAGGGAAGCAGGGAAACCTTGCCATCCAGTTACTTGTCCTATCCAAAAGGATTTAGCAGATAACAACACTAACTGAACCTTAAAATAAAGCAAATCATCAGTGGCTAAAATAAGGATGGACAGCCCATAGAAAACTGTCCATAGTAACACACTAAAAAAAGGTTTCACTTTTCTAGCATTTTATTAAATACAGTGTTTTCTCCTGTACCTATTGGATAAGCTCTATTTTTTCCCAAAGAGAATCTTATTTTGATACTGCTGTCGTTATTGTCAAAACTGCATCGAGATTTACTAGCTGACATCAGAAAGCGTACTTCCATCTCCAAGGTTACTTTTCTACCTCCATTTTTATATTTGCCCTGGGCTAAAACAAATTGCTTACACAAACAACATAGCTTTCCCATGCACTCATGGCTATGTTTCAGGGTCATAACTGACCCTGCAGGCATCTACTTGACTTGCACTGCAGTGTCCATCTTAGCTTCGAATCTCAGTTGCAGAAGCAGCCATCAAACCAGTCTTGAAGTAGTAGCAGCAGCTGCAGACAGCAGCAGAGCTTTTTAGGTCTCATCCTTCTCTACTTCAAAACACTGAAAAAACTAGAATCAGAACACAGCATTTATGAAGAATGCACTAAAAAGATTTAGATACTTGGCTTAGATAAGGCTCCATAGTTAAAATTTATCTTCATGATCCTCCCTTACTTGCAACAGAGGTTCTACCTTGAGAGGAACACCCTATAGCAGAGAGGCAGGCACACTGGAGCCCGAAAAAATTGGAAGAAAGCAGGAGGTTGCCAGATAGGTTTGTAGAGATGAGGTCTACGTGATCCGTGATGAATAGCTGATAGAACAGAGAAAAACGTTAATTATATATTAGCAATGCAGTTGCACTCTTGCCTTTGAGAAAAGGCAGTATTCTGCTGACAGCGCAGTGAACTGAAGAGAGCCTCTGCAGAACTTTTAGTGCGTTCTCTGTCATTGTCAGCACAGTCCTGTGAAGGTTCACATCATTCAATATATCATTAGCACTAGTTCCTCCTCTCGCATACATCTCTTCTTACATCCTATCATGGCAAATCAGTCTGGATGTTTCAATTACACCAAGCATCACAGTATCTCAAAATGTTTTCTTATTTTTATCCACCACAGGATTTTTGGGAGGCTGTAGCAAGATCTGCAATTCTAACAATATACTTTTAAACATGGCACATATCACTCAGTAGCAAGAGATAAGAAATAAAGATGAGGTCTACAAAAATACTTTTCATAGTTATGCTTGATCTTGCTTTTGACTGCCCAGATGCCATGCAAATTTTGTAACAAGGAAAAACATCCTACTCTGTATCTATGTGCCTAAAAACTTGGAACAGCCAAGGATCTGAGGAACAGCCAAGGATCTGATGAAAATCACACTGAATCCCTGAGCAGTTCAGACTACTAAAATGCTCACAATACCTTCTTTTGAACATGGGAGACACACTACAGGTAGAAATGGCGGTAAGGTGCTGGTAGCCCTTTTCTGTGTTTAATATTTTTATGGCTTTGATCATAGAAATAAAATTGAAAATCTACTACAGACTTTGGACAGCAGTGTTTTAAAATGACAATTAAATGTGCTAGCATATCGATGAGACATTCAGGGTTATCTTGTTAGATGCAAGGTAACATTAACATTCACACATACACAAAACCTACAGAGAATAACATCAGCCTTCCAAATGATGCAGTGATTTTTATATGTAATCTCATGCTTGAATGAGTATTTCTTTTCACTCTCTCAAATGCATTAATAATGAAACCTGTAATCTAACTGTATTTTTGGTTCAATACAGCACTATCTTGTTTATATAAGTTATTTGCAGCTTTGGTATTCAAAATCTCAATGATCATCCACATACACTTAATACAGTGAAAATATTCTCAGTTATTTTAGCATATCTGGTTACATAGTTCCGTAATGTCCCTCTGATATCAGAGAATCAAAGTTATATTGTGTTTAAACTACTCGCATAGCATCAAAAATGTTTTCAAAGCCCCGGCTCATTTCTCAGCAAAGCCTTCATTCCCCCTTCACGGAAAGGAAAAACCTATAAAAGACTGGTATTTGCCTGCTTCGCTTAAAAGTTTAATGCCTAATAAATTAATCCAAACAGAAAGAGAAAAGTCAGGCTCTAATATACAACTCAATTTTATGTAACCAATATTGAGTTAAATAGAACAGCTGCATGTTCTGATGTTCTTTGACGCAATCCTTTATCCCTGCTTACTTCAGTATTTTGGCTGTTGCTAACAACAGAGTGCAGACAGTGATTTTGCAAAGCTTTTCATAGTTCACTTCTGATTTCAACAAACGGGCTTGCCCCAGGCATTCGCTTCCTCCCTCACAGTCTCTTTCTTGCGGCTAGCCAGAGCAGTCATGGTGCAGGGACCCCGGCGTGAGTGCTAACAGCGTGTTCTTAGAGTGCAGTGGAGCCTAATGCATAGATGTGAGAGCCTGCATGGCCACGCGTTGCAGTGCACCACTATGCAAAGCCAGCAGCTTGCCGAAGCCCAAACTAATCACATCAGCATGATCATGCACACAAGCTAACAAGCCCAGGCTTACTAGGATGACTACAATAGTGCACTGACAGGGCAAAACCTCTTTAGTCCTAAAGCAGTTCTGCTTAGGGCAGCTTAGGGATCCTTGCAAGTTGTTTCACCGCCCAGTGCTAGCAAGTCACAAGAGCACCAATTTATTTCATGCAGCCATTGAACAGTCAGGAGACAGCAATGATTCTGAGTCACTGCTTATCTAGATTTAAAAATCAGCAAAAGGTGATTCTCACAATTGAAATTGGTGTTGTGGCATGTTTATCATATTTTGTCCTATGTAGACCTGCAGAGAGGCTCAACCACTTCTAAAAGGGTCAGAAGTAGGTTCAGTTATCTATGTGTTGGACTATGATCAGGAGCAAACTGAAAGATCAATCAACAAAACAAAGTCTCTAAAATCTTGACATATATTTTCCACACTGAACCTGTGGCCTGAAAAGCTTTAAATCAGAAATATGTGAATGCCAATAACGTATTACTGGAAAGGACATGTGGTATCATAAACTGAAGGCTTACTGCTCTTCCATCTGCACTCATCATACAGCAACTATAACAGTTTTGAAACTTTGCCAAGAGACACCTCTAATATAATATAATCCATCAGTGGAGTCAAATTAAATTTTAAGAAAAGATCCGGAGCAATACATAACTAAATCATTTCTCTAGAAGACCTCACTATCCACCACAAGCTATCATGTCAGATCTCCTAGGGCAAAAGGGAGCTTCTTATGTGATTCTTCATTTATATTTTGTCATTTATATTTTGCTAAAGCCTTTAAAACTAGAGTAGCACAAGGCAGCAGCACTCTACTTATCATCAGATAAAAAGAGGCACCTTTCATTAACAAATGAAACACACAGTGAATTTAATAACATTCATTTGACTAGATGTTCCATGGAAAGTTCTTGTGACAACCTACATAGCCACCAGGTGCAGGCTCACTTATTACCACATGCAGACATGCCTGCGTACATTTTAAATATCTGCATGTAGCAGAGGCTGTAAATCCACAAGCAACGCATCTCGCGCACACACAAGGCTTCTGGCTAAGGACTTGGATGGAAATTACACTGAAATGACTTCAATTGCTTCTTTGGCATAGATTCAGATATGTCCAAATGCACTTAATATTCATGGATCTCACTTAGCTGTTTCCCTCGCATGCTTCCTTGCGGCAGTAGGCCTGTTCCTGATATTCTGACCATAACAGGGCAGCTTCTTTCTCTGTCCAGAATCCTACAGGGCAGAGACAGCAAGTCAGCAGACAAGACTGACCAGACAGCTGAGTCTGGAACACAGGGACCCGGAACAGGAGGGAGGCTGCAGCACTATGCTGCAGCCAGCATGCGCCTTTTCCACAGAGGCCAGAGCTCAAAGACGACCTGATAGACCTGTATCCACCATCACATGTGCAGTGCATATGAGGCCATGTCTTTCATGACATAACTCACATATGCATGACTGTCATACCACTAAATGCATCAAAATTTCGTTCTCATTAGAGAATCCTGCATATGGGACCAACTTTAAGTTACTGAGTTTAAAGATTTTGTCTTTGCCTTGCTAGGCAGCTCTCCCAAATCAAAAAAAAAAGAGAGACAGAGAGATGCAAAGAAGTCTTTTAAGCATCATTTATCAGTATTCTCTATTTACAGCTTTTGGTAAAAGGTAATAAATAATCTTTCTTCTGGAATGTGTACAATGCCTGGTTGCTATTATAATGCTACTAATGGTCTCTACTCTAACACAAATAAGCAAGAACACATATAATATATGAGAGCTGAAATTAGCTCATATGATGCTTCCTCACCAGAAGCCAAAGAATGCCATTTCCTTGTACACATACATTATCATTTCAAAAGCAGTCATAGAATTTTACTTTTTCAAATAACCATTTACACTTAGCATTGTAACAGCACAGCAATAACAACAAGGCAGCATATTGTCAGATTACTCATAATAAAGTTTCATTCGTTACCTTTATTGTCATACGTAGGACTAAAATTGTAAACATACAAAAAAGTTTTTAAAAAAATTTAAGTCTAGGCAAAGCTGCTACTAATGACAACTCTAATTTTATCCTCTTACATAAACAGAGTAAGATAATAAGATATCACGTGACACAAAACAGGAAGACGCTATGGCAACGTGTTAACACAGCCCAGCCCAATCATACTGATGCCCACCTGCTTAAAGCTGACTCTCGCCAGAAAGATACAATTCTTCTCAACCACATCACTTCAATACCCCCTCCTGTCTCCAGACAGGAGGCATGATACATACCTAACTACATATACGAGCCGACAAAATGAAATAGGCTGTTCAGATACCTGCTCAAATAACATTGCCAATCAACAGAAAAGCGTACCAGAAAATATCCTGGAGAGAAAGTAAGAAGGAGGAAAAAATAAAATAAAATAAAATAAAAAATTCAATAGCATACTTCAAGTGCAAGAGAGACACCTTACTGCTTTCACTAGCACTGTGAGGTATAAGCTGCACAGGCAGCTCGAAGAACTAGCACATGATATTTCGGTGCCCTCCCTACCTTTCCTCAGGACATCAATGTAAAATGAGTAATCACTTTGACTAGGAATGCCGGTAAGTGCTACAGGAAGAGGATGCATTTGACCTTCATGCGTAACACAGACAATTACACTAAGCAGCACTTTGTAACACACTGCAGCAGCTTTTCCTGGTATTTTTTAAACGCAGCTTATTATCACTTCCAAGTCCTTTACAGAGGAAAACAAGGCTATATATTTCAGCATTTGACACTGAATTCTTAATCATCTGAAAAAAAGCACCAAGAAAGTCAGATAATACATATATTATATTGGGCAGTGAAACATGCTACTCAGTCACCGTAACTCCCAACCAAGCAAAGATTGTACGCCAGGTCAGCAATGGCAGCACAAGTTAGCCCCCCAGCAATTTTGGCCATCATGCACAAACGAAAACCTGAATGGAATCTGCAAACTAAGGTTTGGTAGTTAAGTACCTTGTGCTTTGATTTATAAAGGAAATACGCAAAAATGCCCAAATTTAGGAAAGGCCACTTCAGTGTGTACTTGTCAAATAAAATCTGTGAGAGAACCTCAGGCTATCCTTCGCACAATATGGAGTTTTCCATTTTCAGGTAATTATAATTGAATCAAGATACATGAGTCTTTAGAGTCTCAGAGACAAAGATGTACTGAAGTTGGTGTTGTCAGTACTGCTAGTTATCTGAATAACTCTGGTCATTATAACTCTGTCAATCTAATATTGTCCAGGTAACTGTTGCACCTTTATCTATAAAGCTAATTTGTGTTATACAAACAGCACAAGATGGTGTTAAATTACCTGCAACATAAATAACGAGGAAAATCATCTTAAAGATGGCAAGGGGGAGTGTCTCTTGGTGAAAGCTGACAGAGCACATCTGGATGGAAGAAGGGCTACCAGGCACGTCGTGGAGAGGGAAGCAGCATATTTGAAGTTATAACACACACAAATACTACAGCGGTAGCAGGTCTGCTGCATCAGTGTTAAGTGCTACGGTAAGCCCACACTAGCATGTTTTTCCACAAAGGCCAGAGAACTGAAAAGCAGGCTACCATCAACAACGCCTTCGAACATAAGCAATAATTAAAAGACTGGGTATTATGATGAAATTAAATGTTATTCAAATAGAAGAGGTTACATATTGTGGAATCATTAAACGTTTGAAGAAAAACACCATCAGCTATATATTAAAATAAATGCTTTGTTAACTCTGCTAACATGTGAACAATGCTCATACAGTACAATTGAAATCATAACATACTAGTAACCTAAAGGAAAGAAATGTCAAACAAAGTTCACATTTCAGACTCCAGTAATTTTCTAGAGACTTTCTATTCTAAAGAGCTGAATGAATTATCTCCAAAGTTAGAAAACAAAAGAAAACCCTCTAATAGCAGAAAAATTCTGAGGATTTTGAGGTTAAACATCTCCTTAGATTAAAGGGGAAGACCAGAGCAAGACTGCCTTGGAAGTTGCTTCCTATTTCACCTATACGCTATACATCTCAGTTCAATTCTAAGATTATTTTCAGGTGACTTGGGGATTACAAATATACTGTTTGATGCTTTGCTTTAAGTGTCTTCTACCTGCAACACACTCAGGACCTCTGAAACACCATGCTAAGCATTTGTTTAGGAAGAGCCTTTCTTCTTAAAAAGCAAGAGAGATGACTTCCTATGCAGAGAAGTGCACTGTGCTGTGAATGAGTGTTCGAGAAATCAAAAGTCATGGTCTGAAGCAGTATGCTTTAAGTGCTGCTGTCTTTTCTTCGTACTACAAGAATTTCTCTGCCATCATTGTGCATCCCTTTTAATAGAGCCTACAGTAACTGAAGTACCCCTAAATACAACTGACATTCATTGTTTAATGGCATTGAAAAGTATATGGTTTTAGTACTGGCAACCATGCCTTGTTCTACTGAATAATGAAAATGCACCTTGGCAATTAAAGCCAAGACACTTACCAAAGGAGGAAAGCAAGCAAATGCAAAATAAATTATATTTTTCTTTGAACTAGAAAAGAATATGCAGTTTCATTCTTTTCATATTCTCTATATCTGATATTTTTGCTCTTCCCCCTCCCTCTTCTCTCCACCTAAGAAAAATCAGACAACTGTTCTGATACATAAGCAAACAGAACAAATTATCTGTTAAACTGCAAAAATTCATTTGGTAACTTATAGAGGGACCTCAGAACTTGAGCAGGATGAGACATTTTATCATGGCAGGGGATAACTACATCCACAGAGCTTACTGACATAGACAAACGAGCCTTACCTGTTTGAAATAATTTAACCAATGACTCCGATTTTGCTTTCTGCCTACCACAAAATTAAAGAAATTGCTAGCATACACTTAGACTATTATTTCCAAAGAGATTTAAGCTCACTTTCCAAGATGAAAAGCAATTGAGTAGCAATAACCAATCCTTGGCATCCTCTGCCTCCCATCTTTGTTCTCCAATAGAGAAAAGATGCTCTTTGTAATGAGTTTCTTCCCTCCTACCAGCCCTCAGTGGTATCCAGGGAAAACAGTAAATTAGAGGTTGTTCCTGTGAATTACTGAGCACTTCCAACCTGGCTACGGCAAAAAAGATTTATGCTATGAAACCATAGCTCTCTGCAGCTTGTCTTTACTGTGTACATTGTCTGGCACAACAAGATATGTCTCTCAAGCTTTCTGTCTCTTAGATAGCCTATAAAGGTCACAAAAGCTAAATCCAAACATAATGACATGGAAAAATGTCTCTATTGCTGAGTGACTACTAGCCGACTATAATAGCATCAACTTAATAATACAAAATAACATTACTCAGACCACAAAGCCAACCTACTATGTTCCAACATGAAGCAAATAAATCAGCTTCAAATTAGATTCTGTTTACTGCATCGAATAAACTAGTTGCATTTGGGACTGAGGCAAAAAAGTCAACCTTTGTTTAACTCCTGCCTTTTAAAGCTAGATGGAAGAGCATCTGGCTTCAGTGTAATCTCAGTAACAAAATCTGCTGTCTGGATCCAAGTGTTTCATTCTGATGAGGATTGTACCATTGTGCCACATTACATGGCTTAAGCAGAAGTATTAAACTATGAGATTACTCAGGCCTCAATTTATAGTATATATGCACTCTCTTGAAATCAGATATGTCTTGACAGGGTCTTTGTCTTTCCCTGAAGACTGAGGGACAAATCATGCTGTCTTAGTAGTATGAAGTTAGAATAATGCCGCTGAAGTCCAAAGAGAGCATTCAAGTTGATGTGCACCAGAACAGAGCTTTGGGACTGACTCTCCACTGTTGCATAACTTACACAGCCGATAATATCTGGTGCAATTAAACACAATTATAACAGAATGACAATTTGCACTTTCTCTAGTGGTTGATGACTACCCAAGATCCAAGGACAAAGAATTACACCTCTGTTGTGTCATGAGAGTCTTGCTTCTTTTTATTCAGAGAACCTAAAAATTTATGAGCTGAAAAATACTACAGGCATGCATAACTGATGCGATGAAGCTGTCGGAAATACCTCAGCTAATTTTGGACACACTAGTTGAAGTAAAAGAGGCACATTAGCACAAGGTATTTTGATAGGACACAGTAGCTTGCACAGAGCCCAGTAGTAACAGGGCCATAATGCTTCTGGAATCCAAACTAGGATCTTAGCTAAGAACCACATCACATTTGTGGACAAGCTAGCTCATTCAGAACAAGCACAGCAGTCTCCATATAGCCTAACAGTGCGCTGAGAAAACAAGTGCTTATAGCCAAATTACATCTACATTTCCTTATAATATTCCAAAACCCTAAAGTTCAACTATGCTGAGAGTGGGGTGGGGTGGGGAGGGGGCATTCTACCAAAATCTTTGTCTCTTCTTCTAACAAGAACTTTCATCATCAACAGTAAAATTAAGGTGAAGGGAGGCTGTTTTGTCTCACAAGAATGTTTTAATAGCACAAAAAGCCCTTTTCTTCTTTTGTCACTTGCTAGAGCTCACAGCCCACGTGCCCACCTGATTTAATGGTACTGTAAAAGTTGAGTTGTTATATGCTCCACAAATAACACAGTAAACTATGGTTCTGGGAGAGAAATAACCTGGCACAAGCTTCTCAGCAAAAGCAAGGAAATAATCTCTCTCAAAATAAATCTTTAACTCCTACAGTAAAAGAAGTACAAAAGAGACAGCGAGAGCTTTTGCATCCTAAAAATCTTTGCACCACATTACATAGATTACGAATTGTATCACAAAAGCCAACCCAAATTATAGCACCCAGTCTGCTTTTGCTGTGTGTGCTTAACTCTGTTTGCTCAAGTTCCCAAAGAAAATAACAGTGTCACATTTAGCTGAAGAGGTCACAAGTGGAAAAAGAAAGCCCCTCAAACAGAAATCAGTTAATATAACACCACTTTAAGTTTGCTTCCCAGAAGATCTGCATTTTGAGTAGTAGTGTTTTCTAAGACACCCATGTAACAAGAGAAACGTCATTTGCTGCCTCTTCTTTTATTAACAATTCATGAAGACTATGAGATGTGGATGGTTTTTGTTTTCTCTATAGTGATCTAGCCACTTGCCCTGCATAACTGTATGTAGAATTGGTGCAAGTGAGGAGCACCATTATGGTCATATAAAAGCATCTGTACAGTGGAGGGAGCAGAGCACTGGCACAACAATTTCTTGAAAACACTGTCCTCTCAGGCACAAATACACAGAGCTGCAGAGGTATGACAAAAATTTTGTCACTTTGTTACATATGTGGATATCTGTGGCAGTGCCACATGGTTTTCAGAGACCGGTGTGAGTTATTCAATCTTGCTTGCTGTTGAAGATCACAAGTCTCATTTTGAATGAGCAGATGAAAATGAAGGTACAACCAATTAGCCAACGGTTACCTATTATCAACTATCTTAACCAACCACCATTTGTAGTGTCAGTTTTGATTTCATAGAGTTTGATTTATGCTGAGTAGGCTGAAGGACTTCCATGCAATCTTCTGATTGACACTAGCAGCAATTAGAACGATGATACAAGCAAAGTCTTCCTACATCTTTTACAATTATATGGTAACTTGAACCACACAGTTTTTTCAAGAATATTGCACAGATACCACAGATTCTTCATCTCTCTGGGTATATGTTTGGGTTTATTTCATCAGAAAAAGATTCACAGAAATCAAGACCAGAAAGGCCACTGGACTGCTTTTCTAGACTGGTGTCCCATATATTACACATGTACCTGCAGCATGCCAAAAGACCATATTACAACACAAGACTGAGCTGAGAGGTTCCCAGAAGGAAAACCACAGCTTCAAACCCGCCTCCCCCCCACCCCCCCAACACAAACAGGGGAGACAAAAGGAAACCTTCACATCCCTAGCAATTTAGCCTGATGGAAGAATCTTTCTCAATCTCAACTCTGATCAGTTTAGCTCTGACTTTGCAGGCAGACAAGATCCCCAGGTAGCCATCTGAGAGTGTCCTCTATGCTGTATCAGTAGCTTCCTTGCTTCAGTATCCTATTTCCACATGTGCTAGTTTTCAATGCTTCATTACACTTACATTTCCCAATGATGAAGCACTGGGGCAGACAGATTCTCACCACTCAGAAGATACAGCCAAGGAGCTGGTATGGAATAGAGGTGATGGACACGAGTATTTTCTCACTGTTTACATTGTTCCACACTGGCTGCTTGACTGGAATGAAGCTTTTCAGCTACTCATTTTCAGACAGTTATTAGCATTAAAGTCAGTTTGGCTCCCAGAGTACAGACAGTCAAAGTCCAGAAAGACCAATTGTAGTTATGCCATTTTATGTTAAATGAAAGACTGCCCCACAGTAATCCACAACTTCTGTTATATCCAAAGGAGATTTCTGTACTGTACTATGATTGAAATAATCTGGGGGGAAAAAAAACAAAACAAAACAAAAAACCCACAACCCTGTTACTGTCCACCAGATTCCATCAGATCATGTTGCCAGCTGCAAAGGAAAACACATCCAATGAATGCTCACATTACAGATTTGCCTGCTAAGTTCCACATGCAAGTCAGAGTCCCAGTCTTCATTTATCTGCCTACCCAGTTGTACGCATTTCTAAAACTTACATTTACCAAACTCTAAATGGTTTGAGGCCTAGATACCTTACTAAAACTCTGCAATTCCCAGTTGCATCCAGAAGAGGAGGGGTATCCTTCCTAGATGGGACATTTCTACTTTCAGAGCACAGGCTCACACACCATGAAACATGAAAGGAAAGTGTTTCTGTAACAGAGTTCTGTAGCTGTGGTTCTTCCTGAAGGTAAAAGACTTAGCCTTTATTATCTTGTATTTATATACCTTACCATTTTGAAGGAAAGGTATAACACATATGTCCTAGTGAAGCATTTTCTTAGCAAGGGTTGAGGTCTCTGGACTCCACTTAATAACTGACATTTTTATTAAGAGACTGATGTACAGAACAGGTTATATAGCCCTACTACCATTTTGAGAGAAATCCAATATTGGATACATTTGTGTATCAATATATTAGTGATGGTTCTTTAGAAATGTGTGATAATAAAATAAAACAAAGCAACTTGGCAGTGCCTTTTGGGGGAAATGTATCAAATCAAAGTTTAAGTGATGATATAAGGCACAAAGCTGAAAGGCTAGTGATTGTAATCACCTAAGAAGATTAAAAAACCTTACTATTTCACAGAGAGTACTACTGCTTAGAGTGCTATTGCTAATAGCAAAGAGAATTTTTAAAGAAAAACACTGTTGACATCAGTGTGAAATTGCTGACAGCCATTCAGAAAGCTCGAATTGTATACCGTTTTCTGAAATTATTTCATTGAAAGGGTACAGGAAGATGACCTAATAAAGTCTTTTCCATCTCTAACTTCTGTTATCGTCTATAAACACATTTACCTATTTATGGAAAACAATTGTTTTCACATGCAAAAGTTATTTTACAGCATCAATATATATTAAAAGCTTCCCTGTATATATCCTACATTTCCCACAAGGTATTTTCAAGTGGAAACTTCAAAATTTCCCAGATTCTCCTGCCTTTGTCAGGGTTATAAAGTAATCCTTATCAAAGCTGACTTTATTCCTGGGATTCAAAAAACATTTTACAGGGTCATTTTTTTTTCTTTGCCTTTAGAATTTCTCAGCCTGAGCCAGGTTTTCAGAACCTTTCTACATCTAAGATTTCCCCTAGATCCCATTGTGAGGTTTTCGTTCTCCTTCAAGCTGTAGGCAACAAATATTGCTCTATACTGGATCTTCATACAGCACAAATCACAAAAGCAAGATACTAACATTTCCTGGATGAACACAAATTAGTTTATTCCATAGCATTGCCTACTATGCTTATGCTTCTGGAAAAAAAAAGTTTTTGTTTAAATAAAATGCTTAAATTCTCCAAATTTTTACATCTTTATGAAGCAGTAACAAAACTTTGCACCCTTATCTGTTGTAAATCCAGAGGTGTCCTTTCCAGAAACCCTGGAATCACTAACATTTAATGTAAAAGAAGCCTACATTTTATTACTGCAAGCATTGTCATGGTGAGTAACCTGTACATCGACTACCAAATAAAGACATCCTCTTTCATTAGATCCTTCCACAGATGTGAGCCAAGAATGAAATGGACCATGGGAAATGGAGACACTGCAATATATATTTTGATCTGCAGCTAGATTGCTCACTTAGAGTTACTACTATCAGAAATCTTCAGCTGAGAGTAGCAAAACTGAAAATACAATGAATGGAAAGCCCTGCCTGTAACACTTCTGCTGCCACACCGCAATTTTGATAAGCCATGCTTTTGTTCCCAGTAGACAGCCTTTCTCAGAGAGTTCAGACCTTTTCAGCAGCTGAAGCCTTAAGGTACATTTCTCTCATACTGATTCAGCTGTACTAATTGTGTTTAGGGCAATGTTGCCTACATCACTCTGGGGTCTCCCTTTTCTTTCATTTAGGATGCTTGGAAATGCTTCCTGGCATGGCTGTCTGATATACCTTTACTTAAGCTGAGTTCTCCTTTCCTGTTCTCCAATGGACTACTGCTGAGCAAACAGACAGCCCTTTCTTTCCCTCTCGCTTGCTTTCATGCTGTGATAGGAAGGCAGTCATATAAGATGACAGATCTGGTTTTATCTTCTGTTGAGTGACTATACCAGACTTATAATAAACTCTGCTTTTTCCAGAGGGAAATAAGTGATCTGAAGTCTTCTTTTTCTTACAGGCCAAAGATTAACTCTAATTTAAAATTACAATAGCAAGAAAAAAATGTTTTTCTTTCAATAATTACGAACTCCAAACAAGCAAGCACTGAGTAACACTGCTCTGGTGGCTGTACATCCTGTTGGATATTCTAAGAATGTCTTCCCCTATCTTCAGTGTAGTAGGGGATTGAATGAGAAAAGTAACTCTCCATACTAACAAGCTGCTTTAAAGGCCAAAACCAGATACCACTATAGACACATATGTAAAGACCTCCACAGATTCTGTCTACAGGGGAACCTCCTCTAAACTTGCTTCCTTTTATCTCTAGCTCTCTATTTCAAGTTCTTTCTATTGCTGTTCTTTGTCTGTTCAGTTTAATCTTTGTACCCATTATTTAAATAATAAGAATTTGAAGGGCAGCACATTGTTGTATAACTGAATAGCTATTGAAATACTCCAAAGCATAGTACTCAGCACAGGGGCACAGTTTTCTTAAAACAATTTATGGTCACAATATCTTACTGCAATTGCAAGAAAAGAAGAAAATACACGTGAGTTATAAAAGAAAGCAAAAGATGCAACAGCACAGCAACAGATAAGGTTTAGAGTAAGTCCTGACTTTCTGTAGTGATACCAGAATATTCTGGGATGAAGTGGTAAGGTGCTGTAACAGTGCTGAGGGGATTAGCTAGTGAGAGTCACCATAGCTCAGGGCTATTTTCAGATGCTGTACAAGTAAGAATAATCACCTTCAATACCATGACATATGCACATTCTGACCATGCATTGCAATAATACATAGATGGTAGAGCACAGAACAGAGACATTCATTTCCCACAGCTATTTTATGTGATGAGGCATCCCAAGAATGGGATACTGACCCCAATAAAGGTAGAACAATGAAGTATGCTCTCTTAAAAAAATACTCTGGAAATCTCCCGAGGAGCTTCTGGTGAACTTGAAGATCATAACCTGATAACCTTAATTCACCTGGTCAGTTGGATTACCTGTGAAGTAGAACACAATCCATCCTGTTCCGATCTTGTCCTTACAGACTGAAGGTGTTTGAATATGTCTGAAGAGGCTTCAGACAAGTATTTAAGTGTTTCACAACTCACAGGAAGCTCTGAACCATCTGAGATTTGCATATCATTGGTAACTAGTTTTTATTTTATAACCCACATATCCCTTGTTTTAGAACCACAGATGCTCCTCATTTAGCTCAAAACATTTTGTACAACATTTTCTAGATTATATGCCAAACAGAGAATCAAGGCCTCCAACAGGTACTCACATAAAAGCCTATTTCCCTCTGAGACAGAATGGAGCAATTTGCATTCAACATAAAGCAAAAATATCTCCAAGGTCAAAGGAGGTCTTCTTAAGCTTATACACTTAAGATAGCTTGGAGTAAAAAATGCTGGATGATGTACGGAAGGGGAAATGACACAATGTCAACTAGAAACAAAAAGACAGAAATTAGAAAGGACCAGGGCATGAGAATTTGTTTTTCCCCTAACAAAAGCAGAGTACTTCGGAATGTTTGAAGACAGGACCAACAAACTTTGGCATTAATTCTAAACTGGCATTGTTTCATTATAGAAGAATCTAATTTATAACAAATTAAAGTAAGGAGCGCTTGTTCTTATGAAAAGGGTTATCTATGAAAAAGCACTATTTTTATTGCTGACAATACATAGCACCCATGTAGTACTGTTCTACTCGTAGTACTCTAAATACTTTTCAAAAGGGGGCAAGATCCATTATGCCTGCTTTACATCTGGAAAAAAAGAAAGAAAAAATGCACAAACAAATCTTGGCTTACATTTTCAAAAGTCAAAGGTAATCTCACATGCCTCTGGAGTATTGGTCAGTCAGAGATCTTGGACCATCATATGAACAAGATCTTCCTTGCCTATGGAGGGAGGCACAGCTTTTCAATCAGAAGATTTTTAAAGCCCCATAAAGCTACATTAACTTTGAAACCAGTATCTTCTCACTTCTTTACGCAGCAAACTTTTGGCTTTGAAGAAATTAAATAAAGAAACCCTAAGAAACAAACAATAACAACTTGCTCCGAAGTCAGGTACTAGCCTCCCTGTAACTACACTTGATTCATATAATAGAAATGACATAAATCCAGTGAAAATTTTTGTACCTTCTAAAGATGACATTATCACAAGGCCATACAACTTGTGGAACTGTTCTGTAGTAGAGAAAATAAAGCTTGGCAGATGAAGATACTAAGCATTATACAGCTAAAATGAAGGATCTGAATACATATTTAAATTTTTAGATAATCCACAAGTATCTTAAATGGGATTTTGGGTGCTCAGTAGCTCAGAAAAATCTGGATTTCTCATTAGATCCAGAAATTCAAAACATACTAATTTCTACTCTCTTGGCTAAGACAACAAATTACAGCAAAATCAACACTTTTTTGACTACTGCTGGGGGGGGGGGGGGGAGAACATGTTTACTTTCATTTTCCCCCCCAAGCTGTCTGTTTTCTTGATACATAAATATATATATTGCAGAGAAAAGATAATATTGGTCTTCACATGCAGAAGTGTGCTACTCTTTGCAGGTTTTCTATCCCACTTTGTTCATAAAACTCCACAGAGCTATCTTGGACTAACTAGTTCCAGATTTCTTACTGTCTCTAAATAGTCTCTTTGCTAACAGTTCTGGGAACTAGAAGAAGAAATCTAAGATTTACTAAAAACGTGTTCCTAAACTCATCTAAAGCCTCTCCAGTCAAAGAGCTGGAAACAAGCATATGTTTTTAGACCTCTTAGGTTGTATTAGGGGATGTTACCATAGCTAACCTAACTAAAAAGGAGAGCTACTTGTTCCTGGGTTGTGATCTTCTGTCACACTGCCAGCATCTTTCAGCTTCCCAGAGTACTTCCTGAAGAGATCAAAAACAAGATTAGTTACCCCTTCCCCCCAAAATAGCACAAATGGCTTTATATTATTAACTTTATGCATCAGATTTTTCCTTGAGATTATGCTTCTTCAAATGGGGATGTTAAAACATAACTCAGGTACTCAGTGTAAGTTTTTATTTAAGCTCCGTGAAAGTGTTTTAACCTGCCTGCCAGGTTAAGCAGGTTCATTCACACACAAACAAGCTCTGCCAGATTTCCCTCTTTTTATTTCTCCCTGTTTCAAGGTGCCTCTCAACTTCTACATCTGGGAGTTTCCTTCTGCTTCCTGTCTTTGAGCCCTCAGTTGCTCAGCTCTCTTTTTATTGCTCCTTTTGTTACCATCCATTTTATCAGAAGTCCATCCTAAATTTATTCCCCCTGTAAAAACATGATCTCTAGAGACACTTTCATGTGCTTTGCTTAAAATCTGGGGGTTTCTGAGCCCAGAAATGCATTTGATAAGTAACACTTATGAGACTGTCCTGTGATTGACACGTGAGGAAATGTAGTTCAAGTTGTCATGGGAGATTACTCAAAGACAAAAATTCACTAGATTTAAAGAAAAGTCCTATGAAAAACAGATTCAAAAATCTTTTCATTTTGGAAGAATACAAAAGTTTTGGCTCAGAATTTGTAAACTGAAGGAAGCTTTCAGCTGCCCCAAATCCAGTTCTCTTTGTCAGCACTAAATTGGAGACAGACAATAATAATCTTTCACAAATGCAGCTGACTTTTTTTTTTTTTTTTTTTTTTGGTAAGTTATGAACTCTGCAAATTTGAACCATCTCAGAAAGAACAGTATCTGCTTTAGTGGCAGAAATCTTAAAAGTTTTATGCCAGTTTGTGTACTGATGGTTCTAAAATTTGTACCTCTCTCCCGCAGTCTTATTGACAGCAAATTAAGTGGTCAAGGCAACTACTTCTCGGCTAAAATGCAATCCTTCCCTATTCAAATATGAGACATTTTTCAAGACAGGCCTATCTACCACATCACCTAGTAAGTCAGTCACTTTCTAGAAGTGAGTGGAAAAACTGTGGCCACTTACTTTACATGTAGGTACCTAAATAGACAACTTATTTTCAAAACTCGCCAATATCCTAGCTTCACAAGGAGATGAAGTCAGGAGCATAGCCTGTTCAAGATTTGTTCAGTACATTAAGAAATGGAAAATTTCATAGCCCTCTTTACAGTTATGAAATCTAGATGACAATTTTAAAGTTTACTTTTGAAAATATCACTGTTAAGTGCTACTCAAAGAAGAGTTAGTAAGGTGTTCAATTACAGTCAGAGAAAGAAGAGAGAGCTGAGGTAAGGAGATTCAAAAAAAAATCTCATTTTGTAAGCAGGTCATCAGCTTAAAATGCTGGAAATCATTATTAGAGCTATACATTAATCACTGCTAGATTATAGTTAGTCTGCCTGAGTATGTGGTACAGTGTGAAGACAACCAAGTTAGCTCAGAACAAACTACTCTGAATACCGGAGGCATTAAGGTCACATTAGTTCAACAGTTCACTGTGGCGTCAGCAGAGTTAATTAGCTGCCGGAGAACATTTCGCTAATGTGACTATCCATCTTCCAGTATCGCTTTGTTTGGAGAAAAACTGAGCATCTCTACATGGAATTGACTATAACTGCATGGGCATGCTCTCTGTGAAAAATGCTAGAGGGAGCAAAGGCAGAACTGCCGTCTCTAACCTCTGCACAGAATTTAAGGCACTGGAGGAAGCAAGTGACAATTAATTTTCTGTCAGACAAATTCTTGCATCTCTGGCCTAGTCTTGGATGAGCAAGAGAAAAACTTCCTGAACTACCATGGCTCTTCAGAAATTCAATAGAAACCAAGAGAGAAAAGCAAGCATTGTATCAAAGGAAATTTAAAAAAAGAGAGAGAGAAATAGGCAACAGCCAGGAACATACACATACACAAAAGCCCTGTGAAGCACAAGCACTTTGATAAGTTAAAAGTCCTTCTATGTTTCTCTTTAAAAGTGTTTGAATTTGAAACAGAAGAAACCGTATATGAACTGTAGCACTAGGTGTGCTTGTGCCATGGTTTAGCTTTTGATATTAATGTTCTCAGAGACTTTTACACAATCCATTTGGTAGGAGGCAGCACTATTTCTCCCTTCACTACTCTGAAGGGCTGGCAATATTTCTGATTTTACACAGCCCCAGCCACCACCATTTCTCTCAGGATAAAGATTTAAAGCAAACTATTTCCTGTGAAAGGCACCAAACTGACAACTCTTCAGAGGAGAGTGCCCGAGTTACCCCACACTGCCTCTCCTTGAGAGGACTCAGACCTCGGGACCACACCTGTGGAAGCTGGCAGCATCATTCTCCAACTGCAGTAAAAGCCAGTACCATAAGTTACAGCCAGACAAATGTGTTCAAAATAGGGCTTGTTTTTAAAAGCAAAGCATCATCTACCTCTAGAACACAACCCTTTCTGCTTAAGTATTTAGATCCGGATAGAATGCCCTCATGGAAGAGATGTCAAACACAAATTAGCGGTTAACAAATTTAGTACAGTTGTGCCATATACCTAACTTTTGTACCCATGCAGATAGCACAGTACAGAATATGGAAGAGAAGCACAGGCATTAGTCTTGTGCTAATACATTTTCATTATTCATTTTTGTTACCTTTGTTACAGTATAGTGATAATAAAGATTATTCTTATACTTAGTATTTCTATGGCATTATCAGGTAACTAATAATATTTTTATATTTACTTCTATGGTATGTATTTCAGTCCGAATTTTAAAAAATTATGTTTTGTGAAGATCACTCTACAGAAACAGTTGTGTAGTTACGAATTTTCAGAGAAGCCTATCTCTGCACAAAATAGACACTGTCAAGTACAAATAAGCCCTCTGTGATGGTGCAGAACGCAGTACAGTAAATGCTTCCATGAGCTGCAGAAAATCCTGAAAACCAGGCACTGATTTTTGTTTATTTATTTAAGGTCATCCCCCTAATGAATTGTCTACTGAAGAAACAGCACTGCTGCTGTCTTCTCCTGAAAGCTCTTCTGAGGGAGGAGCAGCTGTAAAGTAAATTGGACTCTTCAGCAAGGACCCTTCCACCAGAGACAGCTGATTGAGTGCTGGTCAGCCACTGGTAAGCTTCACTACCAAGTCAAAAGCAAGTTTTAGCATACTGAGCTTTATAACCACCACATTTCCAACCATGTTTCTGGCTGTAGTTCAAATTCAGTGTTTATGTGATGCTTAAGAGCAGAGT
Organism: Dromaius novaehollandiae; assembly: GCF_036370855.1. Lineage (NCBI taxonomy): Eukaryota > Metazoa > Chordata > Aves > Casuariiformes > Dromaiidae > Dromaius > Dromaius novaehollandiae. The sequence goes on from NC_088130.1 coordinate 29,867,155, forward strand.
TCAGGGTGCTTCCTGGCTAATTGGGTTGTTGAATTCCCGAGCTCACCTATGCTAGGTATGCCCAAATCATAAGAACTGAAGGCCAAGCACGTGCGATGGCTCAGGACGTGCTTCTACTCACCTCCTGCAGAGTGCTCTAGAGTCTGGAGTAAGCCTGCTCTCGCCTGCACATAAAGAATGTAAAAGTGCTCAGAGCTACATGCTGCTGAGAAGACAGGCACACTCCTCACCTCTGCTTCTCAGACAGCTCTCCCTATATTCCTTTCTGCCTGGTCCCATGATAGATTAAGTGCTGTTAGGGGTCTGTGTTGCAGTGGCTGCGACACTATTTCACGTGCTAGAAGTGTAACCGAGGCCAGTCATAATGTAAGCAAGCCATAATGCCTTTAACAGCAAGTTTATTTCCTTTCAGTCCTGAAATCTGCTAGAATATGTAGGTCAAATGACACCTGGAGATACAGGCATATAGCCCTTTCTTTAACTCAGACTACACTTTACATATATTTCTTTGCTCAGACCTTAACCCTATCATAAAATGGCACAGACTCTGTATTATAGTATACACATTTATAAAATTATAAATACATCTGATGGGGCAGAGTTCAGAAAAAAAATATTTCACAGTTCTTATAGAAACAAGTGGTCCGTATTCCCTTTTGCATAGGTCACATACATACCACATCAGTGACACAATCCAGATGAATCCCTGCACGCATTAATGTGCATTCAATCCTTCTGTTTAACAATTCAGCTATTGCTGTACATCATACAGACCACTTCATAGCCTTAAAGGCGTGTAGCACACAAATTATGGAGTGACTGCAGTGCTGCTTGCTGAGACACCCAACTGCTGGCTGACTGTAACTATGTCAGACAGACACACCATTTCCTCTAAATTCCTTTAGGGGTTCTCCCGACAAAGGAAAATGGTTTTGAAGTTTGGCTTTTACCTGCTTGCTGCCAAGGAGGCTCATAATAGAACCCATGCTGTTAACCCATGTTGGAGCACAAGCCTGCAAGCTGTGAGCGAACAGTGCTTAAAAGCTGGATGAACTACAGAGAAAGCTAAATATGCTCAAGTAAATGCACACCTGCAACAGATTAACCATTTCAAGGCAGTTACTCTATCAGCCACACTAAATCTTTTCCAAGCAAGACAGCCTGAAGTCATTTCTCCCTCAAAATCATTGTAATCAGTGCGCATATGTCCAAAGCTTGAGCTTTAAAGACAACTTCATACAACATTCCTAACTTTCAAAAGCAGGTGCCTATCTGGGCAAGTAATGTCACATTCTGGCACCCAGGTACCCGTTTTTTCTAAGAAAATGAGCACATGTGATCCCTTACTAAATTGTAACAGAACATATTCTGGGCAGCTGATACCAAAACATACCAGACCATGTTTTCAAAGCAACATCTTTTAAACCCCCAGGGAGTTACGTGGCCAGATCTCTAACTGTCCTCGTAAAAATGTTCTCCACAATGCTTTCACATTTATATATAAACAGGAATACGATTTAGTATTATTTTGGAAATAAGATTTTTCTATAATGCATTTGTTGGAAATAGAAAACATCAATAGTATTTCATAAATAAATCCAGTCCAAACTCTTACCTGACTCCAAGCAAAAACAACAACCCCCCCCAAACCCTGTAATCTATAATATAATTCATGTTGCTTTCCTGCATTACACCACTGATCTGTGATTTAGAGCTGCATGCCTGAAAATACAGGAAAGAACATAAACTACAACATTAAAAAAAAAAAAAAAAAAAAAAAAAACAACCCCCAGAAAACATTATCTGAATTTCATGTTACAGCTAGCTGTTCTCCCAACAGCAGCTTTCTTTTCCTCCTTTCACCCCATGATCTGTTGTCATTTCTTGCAGTACACGTCTAATTCAGTCAAATTATAGCCTCCAGAAAGAGCTGGTCAAGAATTTTCCAACTGAACAGGTTTTCACTGAAAAAAGGAGAAACACTGAACCCAGAATGTTTCACAGGGGCATTTCAGTTTCAATAAATTTCCACAAGAAGCCTGCCTGCTTTCTGCCAGCTCACCCATTGGGCTACTGGGATAATCTGCAAAGCAGCCCTGCCGTGCAGATTAGCTCCCAGCTGAGAGCACCAGGACACCCACGCTCCCAAAGTGAAGAGCCCCAGGAGCTCCCATCTCTAACTGAAGTGTTTAGTCCAGATGACTGGTTTTCAGAAGGGAGTCAGCAGCCCTGAGAGCCCCCCCACGAGACTGCCCTCTCAGGGCTTCCTACTTCCCCCCTCACCTGCTGATAGAAATCCAATAGTTCTCTAGCCCCATGTTCAGCCAAGGCTCTGCCAGCTCCCGCAACTGCTTCTCAGCGTGGGGGATTCGCTGGGCATTTTTGATGTGTTGCTTAGTCTTGTTGTCTGAAAATGAAGCCAGTACAGTTCCTTTCTGTGGGAAATTTCAAAGATGTCTATTATTTTATTCTGAGTCAAAATGAAAGCTTTCTTACAGCATTGTAATTTCCCTAGAGATGGAAGTTCCCTGCTTTGAAATGCCATGCTCCAGAGACCATTGGGGAAAGCTCTTCCAGAATTCTAGCAGATAGGGAATAAGATATTATACCACAGTAAGCATAAGTAAACCTCCTCATGTGAGCAGGGCTCATCTAAGCCAGAACAGTTCCTATACCTTTAAAAAGGTAAAAGCACATTTCTCTAAATAGTCTTTTCTCTGCTAATCCTGTCCCCAGGCAGCCACACCACAGAGTCAATAGTGTGACCCCCCCCTAATCTTTCAAAAAGCACATCAGAGTAGATACAAAGTGAATGTTGTTGTTCTGTACAGCAGAACTGCATGCAAATACGTTAAATCCATGAATCTGACAGAAGAGATACTTGTGTGTTCAGCCAGAGATCTGTACATTCAGATTAGGAACCTGAATGTACAAGGAGATCAGATAATGCATAATTCCCCTATTTGTACATACAAATGCCACTTCCATAAGACAAATACGGGAAGCTTAATCACATTGTAGGATCCACTGTATCCCAGTAAATGGTCCTGCAACGCCCACAAGCTATAAATCTTACTCTTAATGTTGCTCAAAATTTGAGTTCTGTAGCATAAGTTTCCTCTTTTTTTTTTCTTGAAATCTCACACACACACACACACACACATATATATATATTTGATAGGTATGCTAATTGTAGGCAAACTGGGACATGTCCTTCCCATCTGGTTCACATTTTTCTACACTAAGTGAATTCTTATTTTGTTGCTTTGGAAGAGTTGGCACTGACTGAATCGTTGCTTGTTCACAGGAAATAAGCAGTAAGCAGAGCAGTTCAAAAATACAGCACTGAACTTAGAGTTAAAAGTTTAGAGTTAGAAAAAAATGTCACTCAACATGGTTTCATTTTAAGTTTTCTGACTTTTTAATTAAAATAATTCCCTAAAGTCCTTCTTCATGTGTTGAGGAAAATCCCCACATACTTGTGTCAATAAATAGTAAATATCAGAATGTTTTCCTATCAAAAAAGCAAACAGGAGCTATATACTGCTTTCCAATTAGCTCTAACTTTAAACCTGCATGTAGTAGCAGTGTGATCCAAGTCTCAATGCCTATTAAAAAAATCATTTTTGCATGTGACCGAACAGCAACTGGTATTACAAATGGTTTTAAATACAGTTTTACCTTTGACATGTAAAGATGCGACAATGACTCCATTCATATCTATTTCATATAGAAGGCATAGTATGCTTCCAGTATTTATGCACAGTTAAGCAGTGCTGTGAGTAAGATATGAATAATGGAGGCATAGTCAGGTAATTCATCAGATCCTTCTGGCAGGTAATCTGATCACATATGATAGCTATTGTTTGCACAGCTGACTACAATGACTGGGCCAGACTCCTTTCTCAGCAGTACCAGTAGATATCTAATGTGCTTGATTTATTTTACTTTTTTTAGGTGTGATAAATTGCCGAGTACATACCATAGTACCTCTTGAAAATTGAAGGGATGGCCTAGAAGCAAGCAAGCCACAAGGCTGCTGTTGCCCTTTCCAGGCTTTCTGGCTGCCAGGAAGCTCTTGGTCCTCTAATGGAAGCTCCCAAGAATCTTGTTGTTGTACTCTTAACTTGACAAACTATTAGGGCTGTTCAAAGGCTTCCTCTATGTCTTGTGCTACTTCTCTTCCTAAGTTTCGAAGGAAATTTCACCCAAAGACCTAAGGTTTTACTAAGACATCATTTTACCACAAAGACTTCAGTTAACTTATGACAGATTTACTTCAGTGTGACACAAAGCAGAATTTCATCTATTGGCTACAGTTTGAATTGTAGCCTCTATTTTTAAATGGTAGGAGAAGCAGAAGCAGTAAAATTCCTCCAGTACGACTTTCTTGAATATATTCAATGTCTCTCCACAAAATACTTCCCAAATTGGGCAATGCAATTCCCCTTCCTATAGTATTTGAGACTTTATTGTTCAGTTACCATTCAGAACCAAAGAATCTAATAAATCTAAGAACAATCTATACCTATCTTGCTCAGAATTTTGTCTCCAATAGTGGTCAACAGATGTCTAGAGAATGGCAAAATCATGAATTAGTTCTCCTAATACCTTGAAAATCACATTCAGGTCCACCTTGAATTAGAAGTATGTCCCTCTATTAACACTCCCAGATGAATTTTTCTTCCACAAATTTGTTCAGTTTCACCTTGAGCTCACGTATATTTTGAGGGTTTAGAACAACCTGTGGAAAGGTCTTCCATAGCTTAACTACAGATTGTGTGAAGAGTCACCTCCTCCCATCTATTTTAAAGCTGTCAACTTGATAAATTCATCTGAAGTTAGCATATTTTTGTACTAGAAAAGATGGTAAACAAATCAAAAGGAACTCCCCAAACAATAATTCATCTCTGTTTACCTCTATGCCACCTACAATTTCATCTTTTCCACAATAAAGAAAGCACCTTAGTCAATTTTAATGACACCTCATACAGAAGCAATTCTATACCTTTGGGCATCTTGGAACCCTTCTCTGTATCTCTTCTAATTTATTGCACTATTTTTGAAGTGAGGGAACAAAAACTGAAGAGAGCTTTGCACCATGGCTCTGTCAATTGACAAGATAACACTCCGTCTATTCTTTTCCTAGTAACTCCCTACACACTATTTGCTTTTTGTATATGTGTGTGTCTGTATTGAGCATTACACTGAGATCTCATTCCTGAATGTAAAAGCAACTTGGAGGCCGTTTCTAAAAATAGGACTATTGGCCTGCCTCTGTTAATGACTTGAATTTTCATGTAGATAAATGTAATCTGCCATTTTATTACCCAGTCCTTGAACAGATCTTAACAACCAGCCTTTGTCTTTACTACATTAAATTATTTAATGCCATCAGTAAACTTTGTTGCCTTCCTGTTCATCTGCTTTCCCTGATCATTTATGAACAAAGTAGGCCCAGCACACACACTGTGCAACTCTGCTGCTGATCCTCCCCCTTTTGAGATTACTGACCATTTATTCCAACTTTCTACTTCCTATCTTCTAAATCATTTAAACATGTGAAGACCTTCCCTTTTATCCCATGACAGTTGAATTGCTTTAAGAACCCTTGAGAAGGGACCTTGTCAAATACCCGTTAGAAATCCAAGCAGACCATATCAACTGCATATCCCCTGTGTACATGCTTACAGTCTTCTTCAGAGAACTCCAACAGATTTTTTCAAGGCAATATCTACTTTAACTCTTCCCTAGTACATACCATTTATTTTTATAAACAACATATCAGTTTTTCAGAACAGTGTCCGGTAATACTTTTGGTGCAACTAGTCTGTCATTTCCATGACATCTTCTGGAACCTCTCTCAAAAACAGGCATTGCATTAACCATCCTATAATCCTCTGACACTAAGGCAGCTTTAATCAAGCTACTACACACTACAGTTTACTAACTCAGCTGTTTGATTCTTGAGCTCCCCTAAACTCTTCATGTGGTCATGATATGTTATTATTTATTTTGGCGATTTGTTCTATACTGTCTTGTATTATCAATTCAGTTTGAAACAATTTGGTTCCTCCACTGTAACTCTTACAAAAGGTGACTTGTGACAGAACCAAGTTCTTTCAAGATAAACCAGAGGTGCAAAAATTTCATCTCACTTTTTCACTCAGAGGTGCAAAAATTTCATCTCACTTTTTCACTTGGGCTTGATCTTCTCCTCTTATAGTTTACCTGCATTTGGTCATATGGATTCTCTGGCTCATTTTCTGCTCCTGCTGCATTCAAAAAAGGATTTATTATTAGTTCTTATGCTTTTTCCCTCCCCATTTGTCCCCCCAGATCTTTTCTTCGGGGGAGGGGGGGGGGAGGGGGAGGTGTTATTATGTCTGCTTCAGTGCCTAAGTACAGCTTCCTCATAAAATCCCCTTCAGCCCAAGTATTCTCAGAGCTCTGCTGATAATAAAGGTCTTTTACCATTGGAAACACGTGAGGCCACAAAAAACAAACAAGTCATGTGAATTCATGTCAATCTAAATGTCATTCTGGATTATATTTCAAAAGGTTTTCAAACCAAACCCACTTTGTCAATGTGTATAATTGCATGTGCATTTGCCAGGCAGCATCATTTGCATGTGATAGATTTTGTGTGGGCAAAGTCAAAGCACATTGGCATGCCTGTAACAGTAGTCAATAAATGTGAATGCAAGCAGATTTCTAGACACACAGGAGCTACTTTTTAGAAGTTTGGCCCATAAAGTCTTTTAGTATTATTTGTCAACTCAAAGGGATGAGGTATTGAGTTCCTCCCCAGTCTGCAATGCCCTAAGCAATAGTTTGAGTAAAATCTTGCCAATTTATTAATCATATGGTAATTAACCAGCTCCCTCTGTGGTGACATGCCAGATAACGTGAAGAGATATGCAAGCACAGCAGGACATGCCTGTTCAGTCAGTGGCCTATAGCTGATATATTTGCTTTTTAACCTATCAGCCTACTCTCAATTGTACTGTCAGCTGCTTTCACTTTTGAAGACTCATAACAATCTTCTGTAGCAGGCAGAGCACAGGCGGTCTGCTTCACTCGTTTCCCTTATGTAACTTCACACCTCAGCTGCTTTACAACACATGGGCTAGATCCCAAATGCATGACAGCAAATTCCAAATGACAATAAAAGAACAGGAAAACCTCTCCAATGTCATAGGTTTGTCGAGCTGCTCAAACAAAACATGAAAGGCATCTTAGTGGCCAGACACATCAGCTGCAATCAATACAGGACTCATCAAATCTGTCAAAATCTTGTCTTTCCCTTTCTGGAAGCCCTGTGTATCTTTGAAAGGTATCTGCCTGTCAAATCCCATAGTGTTCACTAGCTTCTGTGAAGATGATAGTTATTTGTAGTCTTTGCATGCTGAATGCTCATCACTACTTGGTATTCAAATAAGTCTCAAAGCATGGTTTGTCTCTCCCAACTCCTGTTACTCTGCATATTTTCAATACTCAAAATATTAATCTACATTACTGAGTCATAGCCCATGAGTCTGCTGAAAATAATACTTCACTTACCAGTCCTGTCCCCAAGTTGCAGATGCAATGAAAAAATTCTTAAATCATTCATTTCTAATTGTTTTCCATTAGTACTTATGTAACCTAATTGCTGCAGCTGAGAACAGGACTCAGATGTTCTCATTCCTGCCACAGAGCTTTACTCTTCAAAATATTCCAGCTTCAGCTAGTCAGGATAGAGAATAAAGAGGGAAGTAAACATTTTAGAAACTGGCCTTTAATTTGACGAAAGAAAGCAGAAGAAAGGAGAGGAAATAAGTTCTCAGCAGAGATCTGTTACATCAAATTTTGCCCAGGAGCTGAGGTTTCCATTTGATCTGCCCACCCGTAGAAATAAGTCATTCGCTTTCTCCTTTTGATAATACTTACAGTAAAGAGCTTAAATTGCTCGATATTGTGCCATTCACTCATTAACTATCTACTTACCATTTAAAGCAGCACAAGGGATTGTTGAGCACAATACATAGTAACAGGTAATTCAAGTTACCGTTTTTCTCATTCAGAATTACATGGCAAAACCAAAACAAAACAGATGCCAACTTCATCCTTATTAGCACTGAAGCCCTGATGTTGCAAACCTCACATGTGCAGACTCTCATTAGGGGGTTAGCAGCACTCATCCTGAAAAAAGTATTGGGGCAACAATTTAGCTTCATCTCACAGTCCTAATAACAAGGCCACACAGTAGAAATCTCCAGTCAGTACTGAAATGGAAAAATTCTCATCTCCCAGCTCAGAAGTGCAAAATAAAACAAAAAAAAAAATCTTTAGCTTCTACCTACAACACCTCCCTGCAGCACCTTCATTTCTTCCTGTGGGAAAAAGTTAAAGATAAGCCTAGATAATTTACGAATCACTGGATCTACACCTGAACGACCATTAAAAACCACCTCATTACAGATTGCAGACTGTCCTTATATAAAACAACCTGTGAAGTGTAGGTCCACTGCTCGGTTTCTCAGCAAACTGTATACCTGTTAGTGTCAGCAGGGTGACAAGAAATAGGGAAGATACAGTTTTAAAAAGGGAACATTTTCATATGATCACCTCAAAAACTTGAATATTTTATGTACAATACAAATCTGTAATGAGGAAAGGATGTGTTCTAACATTGCAAAGTATAATATTATACAAGTCCTCCTAATAAAACATTGATGAAATTACTATACATGACAAATGATGTGAAACCATGAATAGCTAGACTTACACAAAACAGGCTTCTCCAAAATAACCAAAAAACTTCTCAGCTCAATATAATTTAAGGAAGAAAAAAAATTCAAATGCTCTCTCTCACAGCTGAGTAGATTCCTGCATTTCATTTCTTAGGGATACAGGACACAGACTGAAAAGAAAGAGATAGTCACATAAAATAAAAATGTTATTGCTTTCCAGAAAGATGAATGTCTATAACTTGCAAAGCTTTTACCCTTGTAAGTAGCACTGATTAATTTGAATAGTCCCATTACAGTCAGCAGACTATTCCTGACAGTATTTGCAGGAGGTGGCCCTAACTGCATTTTGAAAAAAGAAATTTAGCTCACAGCAAGCTGCATGGAGATTTTGGGTTTTTGAGGCATTTTAAAAACAAATGTTTTATGTGTAGTGAACTTCCAGTTCACTGTGGTCATCACAATAGCCCAGAGATTTCTACTCAGTTATTAAATATGAAAGCTCCTTCAATCATTAATTGATATTTGACACCTAATAACTGTTTAATTGCATTTAAATTACATGCTCATATGAGATGCTTAAGTATTTAACATTAATAGACTTGCAAATAATTGATTTTTTCAAATTGTTAACTATCAACTCTTTCATCAAATAAATCACCCATAGTAAGTAAGGAGAATTAGCCAGCTTCCTATCACAGCTTTACACCATCACAGAACCTCAGGAAAACTGTGTACAGCTGTAATGCACTCAGGTAGTTCAAAGAAATCCATTTACCCATTCTGCTGTTGCTTTCAGAAACACAAACACTAAGGAATATTTAACCATAGGGGCCTCTCACTTTTCATGGCGACAGCTCTGTGGCCCATACTGAAGCAACCTTTGCAGAGGTACAGAAGAAATTTCTAAAGGTTCAGTTACTGTGCTGGACCATTAGCCTCTGAGGCACCGAGGAAAACACAAAAGGATTGTCAATGTCAGGTCTGAGGCAGAAAAAAGCTTTGAAATATAAGAAGGGATAAAAAGAAGAGCCTGTACAGGTATGTCATCCCCAGTCAGATAAAAATACCAGCAGAATGGGTGATAAAGCTAGATTTGAAAAGCTGCTGTCTCTGGGAGAAACTCAACTCATTTATTTTAACCAAAAACCTGACACATTAGTTTGTTGCAACTTGAGGTCTTAAGAGCCCGCTATGACTACAAGCTCAGCAATAAGAATAAAGAGAAATGCAGAGAAATCGTGAGCTAAACAAGCTCTCTGGATGGCTGTTTTATGCACACTTCACCTACTGTAAATCAAAGAGAAGATGACACATTTCACCCAAGCTGCTTATCAAAAAATTGCGAATTTTAATTTGTCCTAAAGGATGCCATAGAGAATATATAGCTACAAATAAAGTCACTGATGAATTGATTTGATGTTTATTAGATGCTTAAAGTTGTTCCTGGGAAATATTTGTAATAGAAATGCATTTTCGAAGTGACAAAACGTGACATCTTTATTAAAGGAAAACAGTGCATCCAGACAGAGCGCTCCAGATCCTGGTTTTAACTTGGGTTGCCCCTGCAAAAAGTCATCAGCTGCAGCCTTGTTATGAAAGACAGGAGGATTTAATGCCTTTAGTTTTGTGACCTGACCATTTGTCTGAGACAATCGTACATAAGTGTGCAGAGTTCCACACCCTTGATGAGCATAGCTTTTCCCAGTTTACAGGCTGGCATATTTTGTGCTAGATGTGTCTGCACTGGTAAGATTTATGTTGTAAGCAAAAAATGACAACAAAACAAAAGGCTCTTCCTTATTTAGCAGAAGTCCCAATTATAACTGAAATAGTTTTAGATACAGTCCTTGGAAGATGTACTAAAGCCCTATATGCTTGAGAGACAAAGCTTAGTCCAAAATTATAGACTGAAAGCTGCTCGGCTTGAAGCACTGTAAATGGAGTTTGGTGGTAATTTAAATGGGATGAAATGATTCTCTCTGCATTGGAGGCAGTCTAAGGACAGAAGATAGAGTTAGAGTACACTGCATTACGATATTTCTTATCCAGCATAAAAGCCATTAAAACAAATATGATTCAAAGTCACTCTGAAGCTTCTGTAAGAGCATAAAACATGAACTTTCTCCAGGATCAATATGAAGGGAGGAAAAGACAGAACAAGCAGAAGTGCTAGTCAATTAGTCCTCTTCATTTTTCTCTTGTATCTAGAAGAGCTTCTAAATATTGAACCCACCGCTACATTAGCTCCATTTTCTACATTGCGCAGTACTCAAGGCAGTGAAACTAGAGTACTTTAGTAGTTCCCAGTATTATTTTGCAATGGTATCACACTTGTAACAGCAGCAATAGCTCCTACCTAATGAAAATTCACACACACACAGTGAGAAAGAGATGAGCCTATAGACTAACATCCTCCATCCTCAGCCACTCTCCTACTTCCTCCATCACCCCAAAAATGAGGCCTTCAAAACCACATCCTTATCTATCTCTACCCATCTCTTGCAGTTCCCACTGCTACAAATTAAGACCCAAACTTATGTTCCAGTCTCCTATACCCTCCTGCTTCACATTAGGAGCCCTGATGCCATGTCCTCGCTTACCCTTCACACACCAAGACTTGGCCCACTGAAGGCATACTTCCTCTTACGACTTCCACACTTGCTGCCTTGGCTTTCTTTCGGCAGAGCTGAAATAGAAGCACAGGTTGTGGCACCAGCTGGGTTCTTCCAGCTGCTTCAAGGCACAGTAGAGAAATCTAAGGAGCTAAGAGCAAAGACTAACACTGATAAAGGGACCACTAATCAGTTCATTGGTATCACCTGTATCTAATGACTCATGGCATAAGTGCCCCCATAGGCAGAATTAGGAGCTGCTGCCAGGATGTAATCCCCTGAATTGTTTTGTTTCTTATCAATTTCATTTTTTGTGAGTTAAGTCTCTGATGCAACTTGGATTTGATTCTGGTGAGGAATTTTTAAAGAATATTTTCTTGGGAATATTAAATAGAGAAGGACATTTTTTCATTTAATATTAATGTAGCTCTTGAACTCACAGACACCTGTATAGTCTGAATTAAACAAACCAAAGTATTCTTGCACAAATGTACTAGATGAGTCTTGTCTGAAATTCCCTAATGTAAAGGATGAGGCCTATATTCTTTTCCTCATCTAGTTCATTTGTATGTGTACACTGCTAATGTAAGAATCACCATGACAGGATTTAATACAACAAATCTGTAAGTCAAAAATCTTGATAGAAAGTTTCAAGAATATGACAAAAACAGCCCACATGACCCATGGATACTGTGGATTGCCATCCTAAGCATAATATGTTATCCACAAGCAGAAACTCTCAGCCAAAAGACAGAATGAGAGAGTTCTATAAAGGAAGACACTTTGGAGTCTTCATAGGCAAAGTGGAGACATGATAAATACTCTGCTCAGATGCACAGAATGGCTGAAGAATACTGTTGCTGAGCTATTAAAAAGAAATGCCCACAATATTACATTAAACAGATTAATTGTAATTGGGCAGAAATTACATCTTCACTGGAAGACAAGAACTCTTTTTGACTTTGGTAGGACAAGGGCTTTATGCTGGCTTTTTAGTAATAGATGTAAGATTCTACCTTCTCCTTTCATATCCCTGTTTTCCTTGTTTATTCTATCTTGAGAATATTTGACATTTAGCTCTTTGCAGCCAGGAGCTGGTATTTCTGTCTTGCCAGTAAGGTATGCTAGAGGATGCACTAAAACAATAATCCAATGCAGACTTTTGCTGGAGATTTAAAGGCCACAAAATAACAGCATTTAACATGTATAGAACACTGCATCTTGAAGTGTCTTACAGGCTTTAATGATTACTCTTCCAAAAACTCTCAGAAGTTTCTAAATTGTATTATTCCTGTTTCACAAATGGAATAATAGCAATTAGGCAATCTGGCCAGCAAGTAATTTGATTAGTATTTATGAGTTTCTGACTCTCATTCCCTTATACAAATGAAACATTTCTTTGCAGTAGGTCTATTGTATATATATCACCAAATGTGCACTCAGCTGAAGTCTGTTCACTAAAAAGCTATTGCTAATCTGGGTTCTGTCTCTGTCTCTGTCTCTGTCTCTCTATCTCTCTGTTTAATTTTATTGCTTTCAGTTGACCACTACAATCTAAATTGCCAGCTAATACTAGAGAACGGTAAATGAAGAAAATGCTTATTGAAAATTATGTGGACTTACCAACAATGGCCATTTGTGTTTTGAACCTTAGTGTAATAAAGGCTAGTGTCTTTCAGCTCTTCTGAAATTTTCTATTCTGAGTTTTAATCTGATGAAGCTTGTTGCATAAAAATTTCTAGGATATCCTCCTCTAAAAAAGATTAGTAACGAACAATTTGGCAACCTCCTAACACAACTGCCCTGAGCAAAGGTATTAAATAGGTAATTCTCTATGAGTTAAAGGTTTCATTAGGCCACCTTCAGCAGCATTCTCTGAGTTTGAGGTGTAATACTCTGGCCAAAAAAATGACTTCAGTGTGCGAGTCATTTCTTTTTTGCTGGCTGAGACCTTTGCAAATATCATTTGGAAAGGATATGATGGCTTGAAAGATACCAAATATTATGCCTGAATAATGGATTCTAAGAAAACACTTTCCTATAATGTGACAGAAGATTCCCAAAGCAAAATTTTTGGACCACTTGTGAGTAGTTTTCACTGTCCACTTCACAAACATGGAATGTCTAAAAATTGAATTTCTGCTTTTGAATAATGCTAGATTTACAATCCTGGAGACTGAGAGATGCTTTGACAGAGCAGGCCATGGCCTGCTGCATGCAGTGTCTCAACACTGCCCTGGCAAAATACCTAAGCAGTTATCAGGAAAGACCCCCACTAGGGTCAACAAGTGCTGGGTTGATTCCTACCCAATTAGTTCTTGGGTACTAGGGATGGTCAAGTAGTACTCATATCAGTGGTCTTTTTGTCAAACTGTGTCAATGGTATCAAAGACTGGATTCAAACAGTCTCATGTTTCTTTAAAAACAAAGTCTGTGGCCAGATGCTTTCTTCCAGGTACAGCTGCAATGACATAAGATATTACAATACACAGTTGTTTGTTATTGTTCCTTTCTTCTGAAGGTTACTGCCCCAAAAGATCTGTCAACAGAAAAGTTCGTGTGACTTTTAGTCCTCTTCAGGTCAAATCAACCAATTTAGCTCAAACCTGTTAACTCTGCCGATATTGTTGAGAGTAGAATGAAAAAACAATTTGATTAGCACAGCTGTGTGAGCAGCAGCCCATACTAACGGTAGTAACAAGCAGCTGGAGGGCAGTAGTAGCTTAAACTGCCACAGATGTTTATCTTAAGATCTTTATCTTAAACATATCTTAAGACTGAGTTTCTAATGACAATTTCTGCAATCAAGATTTTTTTCTTATCTTGTGCACTTCTCTGCACTGAATTAGGGGATGAAACACAGAAGATTTCAGTGGTAAAAAGAGAAAGCAACTCTAGCTTGGAAAACAAAGCAAAAATGAAAAAATAAATGATAAAGAAAACCTTCTCAACAACTTTTTCCTGACTTTCCAGTGAAAACATGCAGTGGAAAAAATGTTTTTTCTTATAGTACCCTCATCTTCACCAGTCCACCCATTCTGGAGTCAGTAGACAGCAAAATCTCAAGCGTTCCAAGACAAGGCCTGTCTCTGACTCATTATAGAGCCCTACACAGTTTTGTCTGGGCTCTATTAACTGATCTAACTGTAGTAATTTCAGTTTAGAAAGTGTCTGAACATAGTGAGCTTCACCCAAGCTCTCTTATTGTCATTTACTGCTTCAGTAAGAGTATCCCATAGATCACCTCTTCACAGAAAATCCACTATTGGAAAGCTCTTTCTCAGAGGTAAAGAAGCCACAGAAAAGACCCTTAAACAGAATCCTTACATTGAGGGTTATATTCTTGGCCACAGCCTAAAAGCCCCCTTTTACTTCTCCTGACCAATTAGGATTTTGCATTCGGTCGTGGTGACTTCCAAACTTATCCTGGAGGAGAAAAAGCAAACTGATTTCCCTCTGTTAGCTATGTTGATGACTAACCAGAAGTCATGTGAGAGACAAATACACCTTCCACACTGGATCTTCCACATGTGTAGTCTAAATAGACAATTTAAGCAGATAAATTTCCTCTGTCTAAACTGCCAAGTATGGAACTGCAATTGTCCTGAGTATGGTCTCCCAGGGGTTCAGATCAGCTGGCTGAGGCACACCACAACTCTCTTGGGGCCTCTCTGCCCTCACTTCCTTCATAAGGAAACGGAGGCTTGGAAGGAGGCAAAGAGGGATTGTCACAGAGAATCAAAGCACAGCCCAGATGAGCATGCAAAAGTAGGAGCCGAGGGGTGACCTTATGTCTCCCAGTTTGAGACATAGCTTTAATGGCCATTTTTTTCTCTGTTCAGAAGCAAATTAATAGCAATCTCCTTACTTTCTATACCTTCAGCCACACGGATTAAAAATAAATCTGTTAAGGTTTTTTTAAACAATAGTAGAGCTTAGAATAAAATGATTTGATTTGTGGGGTCATGTTATTCCTTACTTGTGAAAGTGCAGACAGCCATGACGTACCTGAATCCCAGCACAATAAGTATTCATCTAAATATTTAAACTGTTTGTTGTGGTCCTGACTTTAACAGTTTTGGTCTCCCAGATAAACCAAACACTGTGATTTAGGTGACGCATGACACAAGGTGAACAATGAATACTAATTCCTGTATATGCTAAACAATTAAAAGTCTAAAACTGAAAAGGATTAACTGATGGTGTTTACTAGCCAATAGCTGCTACATTCACAGTAGCTGCAACTGATCTGTGAAGAATTTTATATCTAGGAATGGAATAACAGTAAAGGACTATTATTCTAAATGAACAGTTCAACCAATTTCTATTCAGTCAGCAAGATGACAGTTCATGACAATGGTCCTATAACAATGGGAATGTTTTAATTACAGTTTTATCCAAGTCAGAAACTAATTTCAGAAATAGGCATTTCAGATATTTCAATTAAATTAAAAATCTGTTCTTTAGGTATACTGCAAAATACACAGCTTTGTTAGCAGAAGACGCATCTCAACAGAGGAAGGAGATGAATCTGTACTGGAATGGTACAAGTCTAGATTTCCTTTATCAAAATATGCATATCCTTAAACACCAACCAAGAAAATTAATAAATACATCTTCTTGTTGAACGTGTAATTGTAAGGCATGCAAAAATTAAGGAGATTGTACATGGAGCAAGGAAGAATGAAGGCCAAGTTTACAGCTGGCACCAAGAACGATACCACTGAGAGCTGTAACAATGAGACTCACAAGTAGGCACATATTTCTAAGTATGTGTTTATTCAGGCTTTCTCTGCATACTCTTTTGAGAAGCTGCTATAGTATCAGGCATTTTAGCAATCAAAGAAAAAGCAATCAAAGCAATCAAAACAATTAACCAACGCAATCAAAAACTTAAAGTTCAAAAAACTGACCCATTACTGCAAAGGTATATAGAGCTGCTCAAAATAGTGGTTCAATAGCGCTGAAGCTTCCAGTTTAAACTCTGTGTTTCCCTAGGCCTGGTATGCCTGATGCAATCTGATGTCTATGACCGTGTCTCTGACTTTTACTGCACACTGCTGTTATGCGTATGCTTTTTTTGGTCACTATGTTTTGAGCTGCAAGGTGCACTTAGCAACATACACTATGGCTGAAGTAAACCCACAATGTCATTGCTGAAGAGTGATGTGATATATATATATATATATATATATTTAGCAAATATACAAATGAGGCAATGCCAAGAAAGAAGACCTGCTGGAGGTAGCATCCTGAAACCTCTAGGAAAATAATAATAATGTAGATTTCTACTGTCTCGAGTCAGCTCAAGGCATAGGAACTGGCTTGCCTACAGCAGGGGTACCAATCTTCCTGTTTTGCCTGTAGCAGGGAAGACAGCTCAGCTGTTCTGACTTCAACAATCTCCTCCCAGCTCTGACAGTCATTTTTAACTTTTGCTGCTGAAGGAGGGGTTGCAGTATGTAAAGAGTGACAGGGTGCCTCCTCCTAATAGCACCACTCCTGATCCAGTGCTCCCCCCACTGAATTCACCATGGTAACAATAAAATTTAATTTTGCTTCTCCAGCATTCCTGAGTCATCAAAATGTAGTATTGCCCAGGAAGCCTCGAGATTACTCTGCCACTGCCCTGGTCCCCTTTTATTCTTATTCCACTCCGGAAAAAAACTCCATACACATCTTCATCTGCAAAAAGTACCACTTCTTGGCCCACCTATGATCAGAAAATATCTTTGTAGGAATGGTTTTCCTATTGCTCCTCATAAGCCTTTAATAAGAAAAATAGTTTGCAGAAAGCCTGCAAGAAGACTCCTTTGGGTTCTGCAGCAGGGCAACTACATTTCACTGTCAGACTGAGTAAATATTCATGGAGTGAAAAGATTTTGGAAATCATGACCAACACCAAAAAGCTGAAGAAGGTTTGCATGATTCTATATTTGTCAGAGGGGATACAAAGAGAAAAATCAAAGAGGTTTTCCCCAGAGATAGTCCATCACCTAGGAATTACAGTAAATAGGGTTATAAAGCCATTTTTAAATATGAAATCCAAACTGGAATGTAGAGGAAGGGAAAAAACAGTCTGGTACCACACGAAAAAATCAATCATGCTGTAGTACTAAAAATACCTCTGCTTTGAACATTTTTTTCCCATTCTTATTAGAGTTGAAAGCATGCCCATTGATCTAGCAAGAGCAATTTGCTAATAATTAGACCAGCAAGGGAGGACCTGGGATTTTAACCAGGAGAAGGGGGGAGGAGGTGCTCAAATTTCATACAGTTCAACACAGATGAAGAAAGAACTGATACCCTTCCTCATAGCAAAGTATGTATCATTACACTAGTCACTATATTGAATTATCCTACAGAGCCACAATTCCAAATGCTTACAGACTCCATAGAGATTCAAATAGGAGCTTATAGACAGCAACACTATCTGAGACAACCATAGAGTATTTTTAGCACTTGCAGATATGAGGTAGAGGGTCTCTGGTTCTCCCCGTCATCTGCAAGTGAGCTTTTGCATTGACCCTTGTGCACAACTTACCAATGCTAGTTGCTGAATCACCATAGAAACAATGGTTTGATGGTTTGCATTACATAAAACAGACAGTAACTCTTAGAAACACATGATTTTAAACAATAACTACCTCCAAAAGTTTTTACATAAATGTTTGTGCATTCTAGCTTGATATAACATTTTTTAAAAAAGAAATAAGTGTAAAGGAATGTACATTTTTAGGAATAGTTAAGAAGATAACTATTCCTCTCACCATCCTCGTTGCTAATACCTATCTACCAATCCAAAAAATATCAAAGGTATTCATTTTCTCATAAAATATGTATTGGTTTTTATTTTAAAAGAAAGAGGGGAATCAATTTTAGTTCGAAAGGCACATTAAAAATGTAAGCTCAAGAGTACAGGATACATTTCACAGAAGATTGCAACTGTTAACAGTTTTTTTTCTCATCTACCAGAAGAAATCAAATGAAACCAGTTCGCCTCTAGGGTTTTAAACATCATTATAATTCATCTTAATAATGAAGTTAAAATTAACTGAAAGAAGACAAAATTTAAAGAAAAGCCTTAGAAACCTCTCTCCTTGCCAACATATGGGTTTATTCAAGAAAAATGGATAGAAGTAATGTTTGCTATATATATCTAAAGTGAATGGCGAGATATCAGGCGTATAAGTGTCACTGGATTCAGGAGATACTATAAAAATGCATATATATTATACAAATTTATTTTCAAAAGCAATAAATCCATGTTTTATGAATAATACCAAAAGCATACAAAATGTAGTAACAAAGGTATGCTGTAATTATACTTCTAATACACTCATACTGTAAAAGCATGGTAATGCATGGTTTCAATACAACTTTTTTTTTATTTTTTATCTGCAGAGGAATGAAAGCAATGGTGCAGAGGTCAACAAGGGCATCTATTCTATCCAGGCCCCCCATAAATGCTTTAATAAGTTTGCTTGTATTCCCCAACCTTGATCTTAAATTGTGCTGAGAACTTTCCACCCTACAGCGTGTGGGAAGCACCTTACAGTACTAAGCCTGCTTTCTCCCATCCCCTCAGAGATGAACAAAATGCACACTAAGCTTATTAGAAATGGTTTATATCACAAATTAAGTCCTTTAGGAAAAATAAGGTTGTCACATCCCAGCTATGACAATGATGCTGACAATAATGGATAGTGCTATAAAGCTGAAAAAAAGGAGAGCACTGGTGATTTCTGTGGCTGTCAGGAAAGATCCCCATCTTACTGTCTTTTTACACTGTTCTAACTGTCAATTTTAGTAGCACAGTTTCTCTCATTTCAAGTCATTGTTCAGCCATTTTCAATACTCCACATGCTTAGAACAGGGCTGTGGAAAAGCTACCACTTGTTCATTCCAGCTTGATGAAGACTGCAAAGCGAAAAGGATCTGACCTTAGGAGGTATTTTCAGGTGCCTTTTTGCCTTAGATGCATAGGAGAAATTTTTCAACATGGACTAAAATAGAGTGGATGAAGGGAGAAAGGAAAGGGTTGAATTCACCACAGGGAAATTGCCCTTTGAAAAGTTTCTTCACAGATTCTTTTACCTAAGAGTCGCAAGGTAACAAAGCAGCTGAGTCAGCAGCAGCTAAATTTGAAACCACAAGCTCCGGGCGGGGGGGAGCATCAGAGCCAAGATAACACCAGGAGCAATCACTGGAACTACAGTCTTCCTCCCACACCTCCCCCTCATTTTATAGCATTGCAATGAACATACAGAAGCAGCAGAAAAACCTCGAGTTTAACCCCATTGGTAGAATATAAAGATTTACAAAACTTTTCACTCAATCAGTGCAAACATGTGCTTTGTTACCCCCTTTAAGTCTGACTAATCCTGAAAACTACGACTAACATCTCTAGCACCTTTTTATCTGCTGAACACCCTAGGAAGGAAGGCGGTTGTCTCGAAAACATACCTTACCTTCTTTCAAGCCTCTTGGTACCAGCAGTCCCTTTCAGCATGCAGAACAGATGTGCCGACTGTGGAACTCCTTGCTACAGGATGGTTTGGATGCTAAAAGCTAACACGTGTCCAAAAAGCAACCCAACACAGTCAGGGAAGAAAAATCCATCAAAGACTGTTAACACTTATGACTCTAGAAGTCTCTAAAGTGAATTGCTGAAGGCTAGAACAGTATTCTGGGAAAGTATTTCTACTTTTGGCCCTTATACTCTTCGTAAACACATGTGGCTGGCTACTCTCAGAGACAGGATACTGTGCTAGAGGGACCTTCGGTCTGGCCAGGGGCAGTGGCTTTTCTTTTCACCTACTGATTTTTGAAATCAGGCACTATTGCTACTGATAAAAATAGAATAAAGCAAAATGAAAGCTTTACTTGCAAACTGCACACATAACTAATTACCATTTTATTTGCCCTCCCTTCTGTTCTCCTTAGTTGGTTGTAATGCTTCAAGGTTCACCTTTATAATACATTTGCCCAGCAACTACAAGGGCCTCCAACATGGCTGCATCTGCTAGATGCTACTGTGGTACAAACAGAAGTGAACTGTACTATGCTTTTTTGTGTTTAAGTAGGTGAGCATCTAATTTTTTCTCTTCTGAACCCTCCTTCCAATTGGAAATAAAACTGCAAGTAATACAGATCACAGATTTAGCCAGTTTCTCTCCTGAGACGGTAGGCAGGCTGTTATGGCTTTCTTTGAATCATCTTCTGTCCTTTTAGATTATCCACCCCTTCGCTGTACTTTTAAGACCTTCGTGGTTTGTTTCACAGAGTGAATGCATGGAAGATCTGCAAATCCATGAAGTGTCCAAGAGCACAAAAAGCTGCTGCAAGTTTAAAAAACCCTGATCTACCTTTTTTAATTAAAACAGAACTTTTCTTGGCATTGTGAACTTTCAAAAGTAAACTGGAAATGTTTTGCTTTAATTAGCTTTTTCAAATTCTTTTTTTCCAGTCCACATTGCCTACAGCAAAATATTACCTTGAAGATCTGAAGAGACATAGCAGGGAAGATATTGACCGAGCCATCAGTCAGAAGAGTAGATCTCAGTGGACTTACGAGTTTGGACTTTGATAGAGCTAGCATGAGTGGGTATTTCCCTACAGCCCAAGTACTCATTTGCAGTAAATACACAGTGTATTAGTGTGGGGTTTTTGCAGTTGTTTGGTAATAGTGCAAAAGCGTCAGGATCTTTCAGTAAGTATCCAAAAGAATGACATGTCTGGAACATACTGTCAGTGGTGCTCATGCTAACAGCAAACAAACGACTCTTCTCATTTGCTAATGCTTGCTAAATGGATCAGCATGATTCTGTCATAATTTTCAACTAACTTCATACATACATTTTAAGTACTCTGAAAGAAATAAGAGCTGAAACACTCTGTAACTGCAAATAATCTTCATCCCATCAAGAAAGAGAGCGTTTAATCATTTCATTCAGCTTTTCCAAGGCAGCTATGGGTGACAAACAAAATGACAGCAGTGCATGGACCTCTTACACAATAACAGTTTATTACCATTAACAACTTTGAAATGGTAGAATGGTGCCTCTAAAATTATCACCAGAGTAATTAATTACATAAATACAACTGATGAAAAGTGATACTGTCCTGGATTTTTTAGTGATCCATAATTCTGTGTTAAATCCAATGGCAGAGCCTGCACAGCAGTGTTATAACAACCTGCTCTGCCACTAACCAGTGCTTCACTTATGTGGCAAAGTGACATATCTGAATCTTACAGGAAATCTGTGTCCAGCATAATTCATCTGCAGCCTGTACAGTTCAATACATAAAATGCAATGCAAGTGAGTAATTAGCTAACTGATATTTTGACTTCAGTATGGTCTGGATTTCCTCCCAGGCTCCTAAGAGCAGAGAAGATGCTGACACAGGAAGGAGGCCATTCCTGTATCATTACCGAAACCTGAACTTAGCATGACCCAATATTATTTCAGAATATCCACTTACTGCTAGACCTCTAAGCTCAGTGGAGCAGGGCATTCTGTTTGACTGGTATCTGGCTCAGCAAGGCAATGGTTCTGTCTCAAGCTGGTGGTTTTTACTGTACTGTAAATATCTAATAAAAGTAACATAAAAATACTTTAGCTTAGATTGTTTACCATGCTGTCTATGCCTAAAATGACCAGTGTTCTCCTTCTGCTTTGCTAGTAAAAAAAATCTACTAATGCGTAATGATAATTAAGGGCCAGCTGAATGAAACAGCACTGATTATTCAGTGAAAATTGTCTTTATATGTTTAGAAAGTCAAAGAAAATACAAAGCTCTGCTTTGTAAAGCAACCATGGTCTCAGAGGTTATACATTAGCACATTAGCTACAGTGCAGTTCACCACCTCCAAAAAGCAGTAATAATTCTTTGAGTAGCAGTAGTGCTGTGGCTGTGATGATTTGAAGTTTTCTGCTTCAGACCTGAAAAGTGCTTGTGTGTCTGAAAGCATGCCTGTTTTATATTGCTTGTTCTAATAAAAGATCTTTTTCTATAAGCCTTGTCTACCTTATAAACCCTTATGATATTCACTAACCTAACACTGTTTATCTGGATTTTCATGTGCTTTCCAAGTGCAAAATGTCGGGTCCATTACTGCATGGTAAGTAAGCCAAGGCAATGGAAAGCAAAGTAGTGAAGCAAGAATGGGTCCCCATTTATTTGTGGTCTGGAGTCTTAAAGATAGCATAAATACCTGCATACATATTAATGTATATATACACATATATGTGATTGAACTTCTGAAATCCTGGATCCTATGGAAATGGATATGAAAACAGAAGTCTTAATGGCTAATGGAACCAAATGATTGAACCCAGCCAAGTATGTGAGATTGTAAAGCTGAGGCTCTCCACTGCAGAGTGAAATATTTCTGTTATTGCAAACTGCCAGCAATTATGAAAAACCTTCAGTGCACAGTCTAATAATTGCCCATACGCAGGGAATTCTCTTTATTTTCTATTCAGCAGAGGGTAAGGCTGGCACTGAAATCAACACCTCTGTCTTCCGTTGTTCAATCCCATGATTTACATTTACAAAATATAATAATATATCAGTATCAGAGAGGAGTAATAATGGTGTTTAGTTTGCTACGCACAAATGATTCTTGCACGTGCACGAAAGTCTAATATGCTTTGATTTTTCTTTCACTGGTAGGAATTTTAGAGCTTTGCATAGCACCACTTCTTTCAGTCTCAGCAGAAACACAAAAATAAATTACGTGCCTTTAAATTCTGAGGCTTTTGCAGGTGGAATAACACTTACCAGTAACTTGTACTGAGTGAAAGTTTAGTGATTTCTTCCTTGAATAAATTAAAGTATGTGATCACTAGGTAAGTGAGAGACAAACATTCAAATAAATGTGGGAGGAAGTCCCCAAAATGCTGTAGAAATGATGTGTCCCACCTTTAAGTCTAAATTTTAAAAAAAGAAGATAAGTATTAATTTGAGTGTAATATGGAAAGTATGAATTTCAGTGATAACCATATAGTGTCTCTGAGTTGTTTATGCCCTTCTAATAATGTTCTGAAAGAAATGGGCAAAGTTACTTTCAACAAATGCTTACTGTAGTTGCTAAACAGATAATGGTAGTTTGTGAGTTAATTGGGTTATTTTTCCCACAGGGAGATAAATACTGATTGCTCTATGTGCTTTACATAGTTGAACATCAATGACGTAACTTCAACTAAAAGAGTGTGGGAGTTATTTACTGATTTAAATTCAAATTACCTTTTAAGTCTGTCTTATTAAGTTACTTAAGAGTTTACTTAGCGAGATCATAATTTTCAAAAATATGTTTGTATGGATGTATGTATTGGACAACTGCATAAATTACTTTAGGCCATAAAGAAAATTTGTTTGTAGAAAATACATTGTTTTCATTGTCCTCAGTCTAGTTTTTTTAAGTATACCTGTTACATATAATTCTTCAGTTTAACACATATTTTTAGAGTTGCATTTTTTTGTTGCTGTTGTTGCTTTCCATTACCGGAAATAGTAATCCATGATATTACACACAGTAGATGATAGGACTTTAAAGATTTGATACTGCTTTTCAAATTGCATTGGCCTGAGACAGTTCTATACTTAGGCATGTTCTTAAATTTCCATATGAATTTAATTGCCATCTATAGGAAGAACGTACGTGCAGGAGAATACATTCCTAAATCAAAGCTGAAGTATTATTTTTCTATCTTTTGCTTTGTTTTATGCTTATAGCAATAAAGTCAGTTCATTGCCTGAAGCTATTCTTCACAGTTCACTCTTCTGAAAATAAGTACCACAAATAACAAGTACACTCTATTTAGAATTTTAGGCAGGAGAGGAGGGACTTGCTTTGCTACTATTCTGCTGGATTATGTCCTCAGGTATGTCGCTGAAAGTTAAACAACACACTGAAAGATGGAGAGTGCTAAATAATGCAGGTTTGCAGGGTACGAGTTTTCTTATGCTAAGTAAGAGAACATTCTTTGAACAGAAAATTGTAACTGGAAGAAAAATATATCCTTGTGCTAGAGAACTTCTGGCTTTAATTTTAGTCAATAAAAACAATTTATTAAGTTTCCAAATTAGCTATAATGTGTGTATTCTACATAAATTCAGGCAATTGTTTGAAAACCTTTTATGCATTACGTATTATATATCAACATGCAAACAAATACAGGAAAACAGAATATGTTCTTTTTGCCTTGGTCAAGTTATAAACACTTTAGGAGAAATTACTCTGTTTGCAATTTGATCAGATGGCATCTGATCCCTTAAACATCTCTTATTTAAGACATTTGCAGTTCTCTGCACTTTCCTGTGAACCTGGTATCATATGTTTGCCCTAGCTCATACCTCAAATAAAATATAAAATCTGGAGAGTTCCCTCCAGCAATAATTTTTATATTCTATATTTCCAAATAAACAAAAATGTCAATATAATATGTATAATAACGTAACATTTTTCTTTTAGAGGTAGAGAAACTAGCAATAATAGCAGTATGAATCATTATTATATGATTTCTATTTGACAGCATCTAAGAGCTCTTCAGAGGGGATTCTCTAGCTCTTATGCTAAAGATTAGAGACCATGCCTCTGTTTTAAGGCAGATGCAGTTCACAGGCCTGGTCCGTGTGTGTATATCCTGGCTAGCTCATGACTACAAAGCAGGCGAGCTCCACAATGTCCCTACAGTCCTGACACTCTGACTCTAAACTGGGGGACCTATTAGAGAACACTGTGGCTGGGAAACAGGGAACAGCACTCACCCAGCTCTGGTCCTGATATGCACCAAGTACGTGTCCAGTGGTTCCACAAAGGGATCAAGACTTCTGAGCACACCTGCTCTGAAGGGCAACAACAGCTATCTGAACAAAGAAAGAAAAGATAAGGTGTGAGATAACATTAGCCAGCATTATGGGCAGAGTCTCAGGGAAAACATTTCTATTTTACTGAGCAGGATATAAAATAGCAATTCTGACTTTATACAGGTTTTCAAAAGATTGTAATACCTTTTAATTCAGATTATATCAGAACTCATGATTTAGTGCTTGAACCTACAATATGCCTTGTCGGTGCTCTTAATTCCCTTTGGTTACGTCTGTAGTAGAAAATAAATAGGGCCAGGAGCTCAAGAAATGAGCCATGTTTGTTCATACTGTTAAACTCAGCAGATTCAAGCACAGCTGTGATGTGCATCAGCTATCGTGTTGTCAGATATTTCCTGAGCAGAGTTCAGGGACTAGTATGTGCCAGGGATCATTCCTAAAAGGTAGTTTTCCAGCACAGCCACTCTGTTCTGAAGATGAGTGTCTGGCTATTTTGATGTGAGTAGTGGTTTGTAACCTGGCTTCAGGATCAGGAAACAGTCTCCGTTCTTTAGTAGCGGAGGTGCTGCCTTCGAGTCTAATGTGTCCATTCAGTGACTAGTTCCACCTCTCTCTGCAGACTAAAACCAGGATCCTGCACTGCTCTGCTCAAATGCCAGTGTCATACAACAAGCCATTTAACTTTGCTGTCCATGCTACCATGTCCCAGTTTCCCAGTTAACTACCAATACCAATATTACCTGCAGTTCAACATTACTGAAATATTGACTAAAATTCCTGCAAATGCTTGATTAATCTGTAAGATGCTTTGCTGACACTTGCAGCCAGGCTTCAAATTCCATGTTTAAACTTCTGATGACACTGATGACACTTCAGCTAGTCAAGATATCTCTTCCAACTCCTATCTCTATTTATTCTTGACACGTCACTGCTTAATTTTTGTAGGGTACCACCTGAATTTAAGTTATTTTTCTCCTATCTTTCCCATTCTTCTAGCACAAACTAATACTAAATATTCCTTTGCTACATGCTTTGCTTTCTTCCTAGGAGGCAAAGATTTTTTTAAACATGTTTACTCAAATCAAGTGTCATAGCTTCTAGTCCGATACATAAAAATCTTCCCATTAGTAATTCAGCAAGCACACATTTCTAGACTATATGGTGTTGTTTGATAAGACAGCAGGAAAGAAGCTATTTTCTGATTTAAAGATAGTTTATCTTCTTTGACAGTTTTCATGCTAGTTTAAAAAAAAAAATCTTGGAAAATACTGGCTTCCCAAATAGAACACAGATTGTTGTGGGCAGATAAAATATCTAAATATTATTAATCTCAAAGAAGTTCTTTAACTTTTTCTATATTCATCAGAGTCAATTACCGGAATTTAATTCATACAGCAACACATATATCACAAACTTAAGCCTTAAACCTTAACAGCACTGCTTATATGGCACTGACAAACTACAGATAACTCCTGCCTATGCTGCTGATGAATCTTTCATGTGTCAGAAAGCTTTCACCAATGAAAGGATTGCCGAAAATCAATATGGTCATGGACTCGACTGCTATTTCAAGGAATTTGCTGGTGCACAAATGATTTCATTCATGCAAACTTCTTTTTCAACCTCTCCTCCTCTGTCTGAGGCTTTCCCCACCCTCCTCCAAGCGCAGTCAAAGAATGATACACAAATGAGGTATAACACATTTCACAGAGCATTAAAAAAGCCCAGTAATATTACATTTAAATAACTTCAGCTGAATGAATGATATTTTCTCCAATTAATGTGGCCATTTTTTTCTGCCTATGAATTACCCAAGATCAGATTAAAATAGCCAATACTGGCCACCTAATCATGCCTTATTGGTTATTTCACAGCTCTATAAAGCCTCTGAGACATCTGCATTAATATCCAGTACATACTATTTGTTTCTCTTATGTTGACTTGTATTGTATTTAGCTGCACTTTTAATTATAAGATTAATTTTTCTGTGCATCTCTGGCCACAAGGAGGTAATGGCCTGGCATTCAGTTACTCCATATTTTAAGACATGTGGGAGCTCTACTGGAATTGGCTAATACGTCTTTGCATAGTTTGTGAAACCTCTGGTGTTGTCTGCCCTGCTCTCTTTCTCAGAAGCTGCTGGAATTCATCAAGCAGCAGCGTGAAAAAGTAGCTAGCCCTTGCATGTTGGAGCATGCAGTCACTTTGTTTCCAGTGCATCTGTGTCTCCTTCATAGTGACGGTGTGCAGAACAAAGGACATACCAGACTTCTGGCTTTGAATAAGGTTTCAAGGCTGTTTTATCAGTGGGAGCGCCAAAGAGCTTCCATGTTTTGCTTTGTGAAGACAGCAAAGTGTTCTCAGGGAAAAATGCTGTCCACAGTAATGTTGCTATTGTCTTTGCTGGAGCTTCAATTTCATCCCTAATGCTGTAGATCTGATAGAACAGATTAAGTATTTGTGGGTAACAGTAGATGTATCTTGGTTAATGAACAACTGGTTAATGAACAAGTCACAAAGAGGCATTTAAGCAGTTCATGTATTTTTTTTTTTATGGCTCAGGGTTGGTCACTTTTATGGCCAATTCAGATCACAGCACATGTGATTTTTCCACAAGAAAGTCAGTGTATGAGTATCTGTCCTCTAGATTGGAATGGACAACAAAAACAGACATGACCTGAATGTCACTGTACTTAGGGAGGAGGGGCTTCAATGCCCAGTGGTTGTTTACAGCCAATACAGCTGATAATGGACTCCTACTCTAACAACCACTACTGCAGTACCGGCATGCTGAACAAGCACGTAAGGGTGCTCATGCATTAAGTGCATGACCACCCACCACTAGTCTGAACAGATTTCAGAGAAAGTAGAAGCTGACAGCTCACACTTGTTTGATGGTGGGGGCAAGAAGATTTATAGTAGCTCCCATACCACGTGTTGCTGGGAGCTCACCTTTTTTGCATCTTCATAGAAGTAGCAAAACGCAGTGATGGTAAATGTATCAGGAGTCTCCTTGCTCCCCACATTGATAGCAGGGAAGAACACACTGATAGCTGTTTTCCCTAAAAAGCTAAGTCTGGAGGTAGCTTATGAGGAGCAGAACGGCTGTCAGCTCACCCTGCCCACTGCTTTGCGGTGTCAGGGCAAAGAGGCACCGGCTGTAAAGTCAGCTCCTGCTCATCCACTTCTTCCCTGAAGTGAGATGATTCCTCTCAGTCAGAAAGAGCAGTACAGGTATATACTTTCCTGCATTAAGGCAACTCCTGAAAAAGTTCTGTGAAAACCCATGCATCAGCTACAAAATATCTGGATTTTTTTTAAAGCAAGTTATTATTCAACTGAGCATGTTATTCTTATCTGTAGGCTTTTACTTGCCTTTCTTTGAAATCATACTGAGAACAGGCTGTGAGTCAGGCCACAAATTTAAAGATGGATCTAAAGGAAAGGATACAAAGCACAGAGTTGTTAGCATAGCATTTTTGCCCACTGAGTGAGACTGAATCCAATAGCTACTTCTCAAACTACAAGTTAATTGTTACAAAAAACTCACATACTCTCATTATTCTTAGCACAAACAGCCTACAGTATCACCAGGAGGGACAATTCAGTGGAAGTGGCTCAGTCCTGGCCCCTAAACTGCTGCTTCACTTGACACTAACTTTGGGTTTTTTAGTTACACGTTAGCACTATCTCATGTTTTTTCCTCTTACTGTCACTTTTTGACCTGTGACTGTTTCTAGCTCGAAGCTCCAGTCTTGGGCAGGCACCAGCAGCTTCTCAAACCTTCTCTGTGTTTTCCTTTCAGGCAGAGATACAGGCATGCCACGTCAATCCCATTACACAGCCTGGTTCAATATTCCTACTTGATAATAATTTCTAGATGCTATTTTGATCTTGGAGCTTTATGGACCTGTTCCAAATTAATTTCCCAGACAGTTTTTCTTCAACCTCATTTGTATTCACTACATGTTTTAAATTGGTTACTTTTGTTCCTTTGTTTTTCTCATTAGTCTTTAGCGCCGCTCTTTTCCTGATGTATGTTCTGCTTAGATAGATGTTTTCTGGCTAGTTTATTCATGCTGCATGTCAGGTTAACATGTCCAACATTTTGGTATTTGCAACATCTGACATTTTTATAAACGCATACACGAAGAGAGTGGTTTTGTTTACACTGATGAAAGCATTTTAGTACTTTCAGTTTCTACACATCTACAATTCATGTATCTGTTTCTTCGCAGTCTCATGGTTTCTTTTAAACAGTTCAGCCTGGACTAGCATCACCTTCTTTCTCAGACGGACACAAGTCCATCCAATCAAGCTTCTTCTGAAAGTTGCCATCCTAGTGTATGCTTTTCAGTTTAAGTTCTTCCTCAGATTAATTTCTTGTTCCTTCAGATGAAACTGTAAGGAAAGGTCTGCAGTGCTCCATGAAAACCTCCCAGTAGGAGTAGTGCAGGTAAAAAACTGTTTTGAGATGGATCTTGATTACCTGGCTGGATTAAGCCTCATGTCCCAGTGCATCCCCTCTCAGCATATGGTCCTAACTGAATTTAAAACAGCCATTGATTAGTTGTTCATGCTCTAGATGTTTGGTTCTATAGAGAAGTATATGATCTAAAAACATACCTGTCTGGTACACTTTGCTATAATACTTTGTGCCAGAACATAAGGAGATACTAATCAGGCTATTTGCTTTCTGTCCTCACAGCCCTAAAGAAGTGTTCCCCTTTCCTTCTTCCTCTCTTTTTAGGTCTCACACAAAGTCCATCTTTATCATTTGCTTCAAAATGTGGCCCAGCCTTTCCATAACTTAATTCTGTCCATTTTTTGTAATCTATTTTACTTATGCATTTTCATTTGCATTAAAGAATAACCAAGTGATTCTACATTCTTTAAACATCACTGAGATCACATTAGCTCGTCTTTCCTTACTCCATCTCCCTGTTCTATTTATCAGATCATTTGGAGAGAGAGTGACTTTTCTGTCTTCTATACAGCATTGAGTACCTTTTGGGATACTATTAAATGAGAAAAAAATTAAATCATGGTAGCCATCAACTGGTGACAGTGCAGTATACAGTTTTCCAAGTTCTCTTACTTATGTGATAAAACAGTAATTCTTGTAAAGGCAGGTTGTACTGTTGCCATTTTCTTAAAAAGACATCACACAAAGATTTAGATCATCTGAGTAAACTGTGGTAAAACTTTTCTTTTTGTATCTAGTTAGAGTCTTTTATGGTATTACCATCTCTGGCTGTATTTCACCAACTCTCTGCTGGAGGCTACCTCTCCCATGCCAAAGCTGGCCCAGGAGATTACGCAAATACATTTTCTCTGCTTTAGTAGAAAAATACCAAACTAAAACAAAACAAAAAAGTCAAACCCCATGAAAGGCAATAGAGGAACAAGAATGTTCAAAATTATTATAATTTTGATTAGGCAGATGCTTAAATATGGTGGGACTGTATTACTGGTATATTAGTAAAAATATAGGAAAAGGCCAATTTCTCTAGTCTGTTGAAGGTGGCGGGGGTTTTCCTTAGAAAAGGCCTGCAAAATTTAGCCTAATAAGTGCTGTAATAAGATATTGTTAAATTGTCCTGAGGTTTCTGCTTTGTTTTGGTTTTGCCATTTCTTTCTAATTCCTTTAACACTCCAGGGTCAATGAAGAAAGTCATTTTACATGCAGAGAAACTCCTGGCACTGAGTTTATAGATTGTCTAGTCTTCCTAAAGCATCCTCTTCCAAATCAGAATTTCAAATGGGATCATATTAAAGACTAAATTTAAACTGGTGAGTTTTCCTGTAATTAACTGTGATAACACAGGGGATGTGGGATGCCCTTTAAAACATAGCTGTAGGCTTGCAGCTGCTTTTCTGAAATGTAGTAGAGCTTAGTCATTGTAGTATGCATTACAATTTAACAGTGCAAGAAGCACTTTCAAAAAATTGACATATGATGTGGTAAAATTCAATCAGCCAAACACACCAGTTTCTCCTTAAGCATTTTTAAAGGACCGGAAGCCATACTGCCCTTACTAGACATTTGCTAAAAAGTTACACAGTTGAATTTTGCTAGCCATGAATAGGGTTTACAGAAGAGACAGAAAGAAATAGCCAGTCAGCTTCCACTTAGTACCTCTCAAATTAACAGAACCAAAGTACAAAACAAAGCAATCTAATTAGTGTTTATGGGAAAATGGTTACTCTGCCTCCAGCTGCCATCTCCACTGCTTACAATAGATTGCCCTGAGCTCAAGCCTCAGTCTAATCAAATCCGAAAGCACTGCCCACTTCTCTGACTCATGGTCCCCCATTCAGAATTAACAATAATTCGCAGGATGAACTTGCAATTAAAATGATAGGTGAGTTTGTTTATTCCATCAAAGAAGCACACAGCTGTAACGATAAGACCTGCAAATACTGTCCACAGGGAGAGCTAGAGACAATGTTGAAAACTCAAACTAATGTAAGGGTTCACACAATGAGTTTGAAGCCATTTAAGCCCAAGACAGCCAGAGCAGGAATTTTTAAAAGAACTATCAAAAAGAAAGGGTTATCTGCTTTCCTGAATGCTATAGAGGGGACCACACAAGACAGCAACTGGCTGACAGTAGAATGAAAAGTATCAACAATATATGGATTAATCGACCATAACCCACTGCTCCATTAAAGCCTGGGGAGAGCAGCAAGGTAGCAATTGCCCGGAGGTTCTTGCCCTAATGAAGAACTGTGCAATGAGTTTGCCTCTGCATTTTTCTCGCAGGAGTATTTCACCCATTCATGCTTCAGGAGGTTGAAATGATGATAAATGATAATGTTTGGACAGAATTTAGATTCAAAGGTGACAAAATAGATACATGAACTACCTCATTTTGAATGCAGTCTCAATCAGATGTATTTGGCATTTCTAAGCACAAAACTCAAGGGAGGTCTATCTTTTGTTACATACATATGTATAGTATTATCAATATTGAGGCAATAACACCTTCCTGTGAGAAAGGTCAGTCAAAGGTGTAGGAAAACATCATGAGAATTGGTTTCCTGAGATGCCTGAGGTAGTTTCTCTGACTTAAGATATTGTCAGGAGAATCACTTTCCCCAGTAACCGGGTTAGTGGCTTAAAAGAAGCAATGTTTAGGATTCTGCTCTGCCCGCCTGTCTGTATGACTGTTGATTTGAAATCAGGAGGAAACCCTGCATCTTTAAGCCAGCACTAGTCTCTGATCTGAAGTTAATATGGCTATGTGGAGTGAAAGGAAATAAAGGTGAGGCAGATAATGCCTCATTCAGGCATTCAATTCAGAAGAACACCTAAAATTAGTTTTCCCCTTTCTTTTATTTTATCTGTTTTCTTCAATTCTCATTCACCATCATGAAAATTCTTACAAGCTTTCTTTTGTGCTGTTTTTTCTTCTTTTCTTTTTTTGGCTCCCACATAACCACTCTATTCCTTGGCACCCTATCAGTCATGATTACTATGACTGTATGTATTTTTTCTATTTTGCACAATTTCTTTTCATACTAAGAGAATGGTACCCAATAGAAACAGTAAAAATGCAATTCTATATTTTCAACAGTTATTCAAGTAGAGTTGCACTTTTTAATGACAATTTTTATAAAAATAGGATAGATGTATAGACAAAACCACTGCTTTACAGAATAATCCAATGGAATGAAGCAGTATTCTGCCTCTTCTCATCTGCAGTTTGCTTGTTCTTTTGCATGTTCATTATCCAAAAAAAAAAAAAAAAAACACCTAGGTAAAGTTTGTATGAAATAAGCTTTCCAAGATATTGTAAGTTACGCCTAGAGTATCTTAGACAAACATTTTGAAGGGAAGAATACAAACAGATGTCTGCCTCTCTCCACTTACAAACCTGAGAAAAACAGCAGACTATTTCTGTAAACCTCTCTTCGGCCCTCATTTATTATACGACAATAATTTTTGTTTTAAATAATTTTTAAAAAAGAGAAGTTGACAGAGCAAAGCATAAACAATAGGAACTGTTGCAAATCCAGACAAGTAATCTGACCATTTGTTAAAGGGTCAGGCAAACCCTGAAACATATTATCCATTATTATTCTGCTATTTCTTACAATCTATCATTGTGACAAACACCCAAGCTGCCTTCATTTTTCTGTACTCTGGAGATATCCTGCATCCATGAATTCCAGGTTACATCTGAGGCTGCAGAAACTGCGAGCCCTGCAAAATGTGATACCAGATACTCACACAGCAGAGAAAGCCCAGTGAAAATTTGCAAGAGATTCAGCAATGTTTAAAATATCTGAAAAGTGAAAACATCAGCAAGTGAAAAAGATTTTAAATGTGGATAAGTGTAACCACTGTATTGTTTTAAGTGCGGAGGCCTCTCAGCCCGGAGAGAGGGTTTGTAGCCATGCACCTTTGAAGATCACTGCAACCACCCGCCCTCGAGAAGTGAGGGGAGTCCCCAGGTCATCACCAAGCGTGCCAGCTCTCTGCCTGCCAGCATGGCTGCAGCATGTGCTGAATACTCCTTGGCCTGGCTAAAATATGAGGTGCTCTTTCTCTGTTTACTGTTTTTCTCTCTTCTAATCTTCTTGCTCTTCATGTTACCAAACTGCTGTAGAGAAGGCAAAAAAGCACTAGCAGAAAAAGCAGTGTGAGTCTGCATGATGGAAAGGAACTAGGAAAGGATCTGGGAGAAGATGGCAATGGAGTTTTAGATGGGAAAGATTAAAAAGGGCAGAGGAAGGAAAAAAGATTTTTTCCTCCTTCAACCTTTCACATCTTCAATTTCTCACTCACTCAGCCTTAACAGGATACTAAAATTTATCTTGCATAACGCACTCAATTCATTCTAATTTCTCTACAAGCTATTTAGTTTCCTGTACCAATACACAGAGACTCCCATATGAATAATTATTTTTCTTATTCTTCACAAACATCTATACGCATAATGGAGATAATTTCATCAAGGGTGGGAGCGAACACATTATATGTGCACGCTTGTGTTCACAAACATCTACGTACATGCATGCATGCATTACACATTCACTCCCAACTTCAATGAATTTATCTCCACTGTCATTAATGCAGCCAGTACTTCTCATAAAGTGGTATCTAAAGTCTCAGCCAAGAACTACAGTTAATTTAAAAAGACATGAATGTGTTTAAATATTTTGTGATAGTTCCTAAATAGAGGTCCTTATTTTCCTTAATTATATATTATAATGACTCAAGTTCTGTGTTATAAATTGTATTTCGATTTTCAGAACTTGTAATAAAGGTTTTCCTAAGCCATGAAAACTATATTCAGATAAAGTCTCATTTTTCAGCATACTGCTTTTAAGTGTCTATGTTCCAGGTATTCAGAAGTATTTAAATGTCTGAAGAGACATCTCAGAACATAATGAGCTTTCAAATGCATCTAAACATGTAAGGTACGACTCCAGTATAAGCGGAGAAGTAGGCAGCTAACATGCATATGCATCTCTGTCAGTCTCATTATGCTTATGCTAAATGCTCTTGAAATCTAGTCTTGTACTACTAAATTCAGGTTTCTAAAGACTTAGAGATAAAAATCTTATAATCTAGGGGGATTACCTATACTCTGACTAGTAACGCTTAAACAAATAGGCTGCCCCGCAGGCACCAAAGCAACTGTTGGGAAGCAAGAATTACTACTGTGAATAGAAGTTGTAAGATCAGGTGGTAGTTTAATAACATTCACTGGCAGAGAAAAATATATTCAACAGTAATCAGGTGGTTCTTCCAAAGGGCCAGCACAATTATAGTGCCTGGCAGGAGGTGATGAATATATAATTTCTGGGCTTGAGATACTCATTCTTTGTCCAAAATGCCTGTTGTTTTTTTTTTATTTATTACTTCTAGCTTCTAAAAAACATAGCAACTCTGCAGATTAGGATGACTTTTTTTAATTACAAAAACACCCATCAAAATGATGTCAGATTGCTATGCAGGCAGTGATTTACAAGCTACCACCAGAACTCTTGTGTAAACAAAATAATAGATATTTGTCCTCAAAGGTCAATTATTACAGTATTCACCCACTCTGAATAAAGGTGGTCTGTGCAGTTGAAAATTATAAAGAGAACAACATACCTCACTTTGACCCACTCAATGTTCAAAGCAACTCAGACTGTTTGAAAAGTCCAGTGCTGCAAAATATATCTGAAAATCACAAGAACTGTAAAGGCTTCAGGGAACACTGCCATTATTTAACAGAAACATGAAAAATAATGATGTGCACCTTGCTACAAAGTATTGTGGAATATGTGGTAAGTCTTATGCAGTCAGGCTCTTATTTATAAAAACAAGTATTTTAATATTTAAAGCAAGAATATTTTAATTAAATTATACGATACTACTATCTATGGCTAAAGTTACTACACGTTATTTGCAATTATGATTTCCAAACTTAAAACAAGATTGATAATTTCATGACAAGTCTCTGTTTTACACAGAGAGGGGTAAAAGTTTCGGCTAGTTTAGGCCATTTATTTCAAAGAATAAGTTTATGGAAATATGTTGTCTTCTCCCCCAGTATTTTAAAGAATCTTACAGTTCTTTCACCAGGAAACTTGGAAGAGAAGATCTGAAATATGGCAGGGCAGTTCCTTTTTGCTATAATGTTGTTCTTTTTGCTTCCTCTTTCCCTTCCTTTCACTCAGGGTGGGGCGGGAGGAATGTGAGCAATGCCTAAGAAATCTAGGGTGACAAATACTGCATAGAGACTAAGGAGGATTTTCCAAAGATTCTGTCCATCAACAGATGTTCGAAAACTCTAGCTGAGCAGAAAATTTCCTGGTATTACCTCTCTCCTCTGCCACAGTCTACTATGTCTGAGCAGTAGATCTGAGGGACTTTACCTCCTGCAAGCTCTCTATGCTCCCCTGCTGATGCCCTGTCAGCACGCAAAAAGAAACAACTACACTTTAAGTCAGAGAAAAGGAGAGAGAGTGAGTGTGGAAGTGAGAGTTTCCCTCCAAAGCAAGATGAGGATTAAGACTAATAGCATTTGGGAACATTAGCAACGTGGAAGCCAGTGTCGGGAAAAGTAGCAAGCAATGGAAGAAAAGGGAGAAACTAGGAAAAGGAGCGAGTTACAACACTTAAGAGCAGGAGAGAAAGAAATTGGTATGAGAAGCCTCCAAGCAAAGAGATGGGATGAGAAGCTGGGAAGGACAGGAGGAGTTGCTAAGAAAGCAGGTTCAGCTGTGGTGGACAGGAAGAGCTTGTCCACACTGAAGTACACTTTCCAGGTTTCAGGCTATCTCTGTGCTATCCATAATACCTGAGAAACACATAGGCAAAGCATGAACAAGGACTTAAATCTATCAGTGTTTCCCATCTCTCACTGCATACTGTGGTCAGTCTCTCTGGCTGTAAGGAGGATTAGGCATACCTATAGCACTTGGGTACTCCCCTATCTCTACTAAAATCGCAATCTAGCAGATTCTAATCCTGCTGATTACTTCTGTATGTCCTATATTCAATGAGCTCACAGAACATATCTTTGGAAGCTGGTTTCCATTTTGTTTCCTTAAAAAGGAAAAAAAAGAAAAAAAAAGAAAAGAACAGGCTGTTACAGAAAAACTACTAAAAAAATAAGGACAGGCAAAGAAGTACCTGCCAAGTGTTAGAGGCAGTGAAGTGATCTGCGCAAAGTTAATTTGGTTCTTTCCACATGCACATTATAAGAAGGCCTTCCTTACATACCGGTACCCTGTATCAGCACACAGATGGATCGGACCCGTGGCTGAATGCAACCGTGTAATGAACAAAGCTGTTATCTGTACAGCACCAGTTTATTTATTACAGAATTTAGAATGTGCTGCAGTGAATGGGAAAGACTGATCTCATAAAAGCAGCGATGAGAAATTTGAAGATGACAAATGCAAAAAAGGAAAAGTAAATAGCAAACATACTCATACGAGAAGATAAGGACATGTGGGGGAAAAAAATCAGTGACTGACATAGCTTAAGAAAAGAGCAAGGAGCTTTTAAAGTATCCATGAAGTAGAGAAATGCTATGACTATTTTACCAGAGGAGATCATAAAATTGTAAATAATGATGCAGAAAAAGCAGAGCCAATACTTCTGCCCCAGATTTGGAAATAATCAAGATGCTTTACTCATATCACATTAAAAGGATGAAGTCTTTTTCAATACATTAGTAACTAAGGAGAAAGTTAATTAGGATCTATCAGAGTTGCACAGTTTTACATCAACAGGCCTGCATAACCTTCACACACATTATTAGTAAGCTGGCTGAAGAATTTTCTGAACTTCTCTTAGCTTGCATTACATTTTGAGATACCAAAGACACTCTAGAGGATTTGGACAATATTAAGGATGTTCCAATGGGGAAATGTGGGTAATTATATCATTCAGGAAAAAAATCAAAGAAAAACTAGTATGGTATTCTATCAATTAAAAAATTAAATGAAAAGAATATAATCAAGGCCAATCTGTACCATCTAAGGGCAAAAAAAGCTCTTGCAAAACAGATCAGATTCAACCTTTGCTAAGATTACAGATTTGCTTGGTACCACACAAATATAACCTTCATGAGGCACTTCACTCAGCATTTATGATCCTTTAATTTGCAAATTGATGTTACACAATACCAACAAAGTACATATCAAAAAGATTAAGAATTAGATAACTGGTAAGTTGCAGAAACAACTGCCAGTAAAGAAACAGTATTAAACAGGGGTTGTTTCTAGAGATGAGTAGTATACTAATCCATACTTTCATATTTTTACATATGTTTCAGGAGTATACACTAAATCAGCACTGAAGAAGCCTGTGAATGATACACAAACCTAGCAGATGATGCTAAGGCCAAGGAGACCAGATCTGGAATTGAAACACAATGCATTTGTTATACAGAAATGAAAATTTCCTTCCTCCTCCTCCCCCACTTCCCAAATGTAGGACATATCCACACAGTAAGGAACAATTTCCTGATAGCAGCAACTCTGAAAAGATATTCAAGGTCATTGCAGACAAACAAATAAAAATGAGTCCCCACTATAATATACAGACAATATGGGTTAATGCAAACCTCGAAGGAACAAGCAGGGAGGAGGAAAAATGAAAAGCAGTGGTGATTTTATGCCTCTAGATAGCACTGGTGAGATTGATACTGGCAAACTGCCTCCTGTTCTGCATACTGCACACAGTTCATTTTTAAAATGTCACTGAAAAAATTGGAGATGATATAGAAAAATGCTAGAAAATTATTCCAAGCTGAAGAAAATTCAGGTGAGTGGGGACTTAAAAATATCAGTCTGTTTATCTTATCAAAAAAAAGAATGACAGGTAGCTTGATTACAGTGTATAAGCACCCTCACAAGGAACTAAAGAACTCTTTAATCTAGCAGAGAAAGACAGATACCAATGGATGGAAAAGGAAGCCAGACAAATTCAAAATAGGAATAAGATAAAATATTTAACAGTAGAAGTGATTAACAGCTGGAGTGAACTCCCAAAGGGTCTGGTAGATTCTTCATTACTTGGTGCTTTCAAATCAAAGCTAGGCACCTTTCCAGAAAATATACTCAGTCTGGAGTCACTGGATGAAATTTAATGTCCTGCAATATACAGGACATAGATGACTAGATGATCTTATGGTCCCTTCTGGCCTTAAAATCTGTCAATCAGTGGTAAAACACAAAATTGGATGTTAACCCTCCTCCAACCACACAGCACATGTTTGACAAGTCGCTCAATTCAAAATGTCTATAAGTAGTTGCTAACTGTGTATTCTTTGGTTTTTGGATACCCACCTCACAGCCTTGCATTTTGATTTGCAAAAATGCTGAGCACTTATTAGTGCAATGAAAGTCAATGAAACCACTACACAGAACTTACTGTGTGCAGTACATCACAATCTGAATATTAGCCTCCAGCAATTTCAAAGTAATGGATCTTAACTTTTTGTGTCTCTACTCCCCACATGTAAATGTCATTAGGAATACTCTCTGCTCATCTAAGTATCATGAAAATCAACTAGTCTTCATAACACATTCTGATACCAAGTGCCAAAAAGAAAAAGTCTATGGGAAAAATCAGTGATTTCTGAACTCTATCTATGCTTTGCTGTGAATACAATGAGCAAGACATGAAACCATATATTGAATAATGACAGTATACTGTCAGGAAAGTCTTTCAGTTCATAGATGATTTCATTCAATGAACGAAGCAAGAAATCTGAATAGCATGCAGTAACAAAAGACTGTATCAGAATGTGCCCAAATTAAAAAATTAATGTTGCATCACTTCACAATGTCTTTTTTATTTGTTAGGAATCCCCATCTTTGGTGGATTTTATACTGCTTCATTCATAATTGGTTAAGTGGCCTCCTCTCCAGACCTTCAGGATTGATAAGAAAGCCAGAAGGACAGAAATATTAAATACACCTAATTAAGTTGTCTGGGGCAAAAAGGTGGTCTAACTACTCTCAGCAGAGCAGCCTAAGTGGAAAAACGTGACAGAACTTCTGGCACCAGATGGTACAATAACATAGTACCTAATCGCCTATGCACCTTGGTGCAGTAGTTTGAGAAAACTCTGAGCCTTTCTGCAAAAGATCCTATAGCTTTTGGAGGTACTGCAGTGGATACAAGGCAAGGCTTGAGGGGGCACCATCTGCCTCTCTCATAATGCATTAAACGTGCAAGCAGGGAATAGGAATGTTTTCCCACGGCCACTGTCTGAACAGTAGGTGAAGTGGCAAGTCACCAGCTGCCTGCCTTTAAATTCACTGGAAAACTTCAGAATATGGGCAAAACATCCATTTATTGTGCTTCACTTCTGGTCAAAACACTCTAGGGATCAACCTTAGCTTCCTGAAGAAGAGTGGATAGGATGCATGTACACAAGCTGATATAGCTTTACAAAAGTCATCAACCAGCCCATGGGCTAATGAACTAGTGGCTCCCATTCTATCAGACAGAACGTATGACACTTCCTAAAATGCTATCTCCGCAATAATTATTGTCCTTTTTATCCTTATTCTGAAGTGTGGCTTTTGGTTTGAGGTTTTTTGTAAGCAGGTATCACAGCTTTTTATGGCTCAACAGTCTTACCTATGTTTTATTTGTTAAGCAGTGTTTGGATAAAACAGGTCTGATTAGCTGTATCTTTATAAATTTTCAATAAATAACAGCATAATATTTTTAACCATTTCTGACCTCTTGGCAGGAGACTATCTACAATTGAACTGACTTAACCCACTCATTTTCTCTATTAATTTATGTCTCTTCTAAAATATATTTTTACCTCATTTGCTACAATTAAATCAGTCTATTTGTTCATAATGATCATACTAGGACTCCTAGAAAACACAGAAAATATAGTATGAGTCAGGCATTCAGGAGCCATTTAAGAATTTAGATTAAAAAACATTCCCTTAGACCTTGAATTTCTAGGACAAGAAAATCTTGAGCTGACAATAGGCATGTGCTCGGCTACACGTTTCTACCACACTTCAGCTTTGAACACATCCAAAATGTCTGAACAATTACGTATCTGGAAAGGCACAAAAGAAAATTAGTTTCATCAACCGTCTGGTACCACGGAAACTTCACCTCCAGGCAAAGGGAAATGTATTCTGGTTTATCAATCAAAACTGTCCAAAATCAGTAATTCACACTTTTTAAAAATACAATAAACCAAGGCAATACCAGCTAAGCCCAGTCATGCTGCAGTGTGCTCTCTTCTGCTGTAGCTTTTTCATTATTCCTTCTATACAGACCTTTTGTTTTCTTTGTTTCACGCCAGGTGCCTTCTGTGAAGGCTTTAACTATTAGACACATAAGCTGCAAGATGACAAGAATGCAATGTTTCAAAATCAAATACTAAAGATATTATATAAGAGACCCACATGACCACTTTTTTCCTAGCAACAGCATGCATAGCCTCTTAGTACACCTTCAGTGGCTAAGCCTTGCATAGAATTTTCTTACTGCATAGACGATCTATTTTCTAGCATTTAAGCATGAAACAACCTAGTCCCCGTTTAATATCATTCTTCCACCTCATCCATCTACAAAATAACATCACATAGCAGAGGGAGAGATAGGAACCAAAATGAAAGTTCTAATAAAGGAACTGCCCCCAGTTTCCTGCTCTTCATAATTTTTACTTCATGGCAGACACAGTTTAAGAGTGGAAAGTGAAATCTGAGAAGAATAAGAAAGTCCTTTATTAGGAGTCCTATCAAGACTTAATCATATTAGGCAGCCATCAAGCACAGACATAGTGGGCTTATTCAATATAAGTAATAGGCAGCACGAAAAAAACAAGAGAAATAATGAGCTCTAGTGTCCCTTCTTGCCTTTGCAGGTTGTTATAGTCATGATGTGATAAAACATACTCATGTGGGAATTTAACACATAATCTTGTTATAAGAAATAACATCTGGTTTGCCTTG
The DNA here is from genome assembly GCF_036370855.1 of Dromaius novaehollandiae. NCBI lineage: Eukaryota > Metazoa > Chordata > Aves > Casuariiformes > Dromaiidae > Dromaius > Dromaius novaehollandiae. The sequence goes on from NC_088130.1 coordinate 29,908,790, forward strand.
TTCTCAGGTCCCAGAGGGTTAATTTGTTTGCTTTTGTTCAGAAATGGAAGACAGACCTGCATTTGAAAAGGCAGCTGGAAAGTGATCTTCTGGATAGTTACAAAAGTAGCAGCAGTGAGTAATCACTCAAAAATCCATGTTTCTGAGACCTCAGTGTGCCTGGGTGTCTCTATCTGCCAACAAGCATTGACAGGCTGCAAATGCACTTGGCTTGAGACCTCCCTCTGGAGAGCACAAGTCATCGTATAGTTTCTTCACATATATCAATCTTTATTCTCAAGTCCTTGTTACATTGCATACATAGCCCCATAGCAGTAAAGACACACCCCAGGGAACAGACTGTTCAGTGAAGGAGCTTTAAAAATCCCCCACAATTTCTGGAGATGCAAATCTTGGGTATATTACTAAAGCAAAGAGATTCAATGAAAACAGAAATTTGAATTCCAAAGACATGCCTGCAGGTGCTGCAATGCCAATACTGATACTGTAGACCTACATACAAAGAGCTGGTAAGGAGCAGTAGCAAATATAACTGTCAAATGTACTTCCTGTTTTTAAAATCATACATTCTGCTATTTTAACATCTTAAGATGTGATTAAGCGGGGGGAAAAAAAGCCTACTGTACATGAAACACATCACCCGCTTGTTCTGACAATCAGCATTTTAATACTACTGAAATTTAAAAAATTCCAAAGCCTTTACAAACTGCTCAAAGAAATATATTCAGCTACACTTACTAAGCCTAATATTCTACTGCAGTTGCAATATTTATTTAACTATACAGTATCAAATAGTACAACAGGCCTGCCAGCTATAGGTCAGAGTCAGCCTGGAGTGTTTTTTTCCCTTTGCCGATTCAGTATGGAACCACTCTTGGGCAACACCTCACCTGCTCAGCTGTCCTCTTACACAACACTGCAAAATTCAGCTTACTCTCCTTTTCCTTACCATGCTTGTAAAGCCATGAGTAAGGGAAATGAAGGATTTTTTTTCCCCCCTGTATTAAGAGGATGTACCAATATGTTTCTACTTACCTGCTCTGACTGAGGCAGTGGAAAAGATGACCTGAGTATGAGTGTGGCTGAGGTTTAAAATGAAGTTATCTCACTTAGGTTCAGTCCAAATACGACTGAGGTAATACTGCAGGATAAGCTGCAGATTTTAGTAGTGGTATCAGCCCTTCAAAATGAAAGATTTTAGCTGTTTTTCAGGTCAGGCTAGGAATTTTTAGGGACAAAAATCTAAACTCTTTAAACCTTTCAGATTCATTAAACAATGCATCTACTCAAAATGGCATGCTTCAGAATTGTTCAGAGCTTTTTAGTTATGGCAATGTGAACTCTGAGATCTGTGCCTTCAAGAATTGTTGCATTACCTTTGCACAGTCTTTCTCACAGAGCATATAGAACATGCTTTTTGTGCTCTCAACTTAAAAATAATAGCTCAAGTACCCTTTCTCAAACTCTGTCAATTGAAACAAAGTTACAACACAGGAATAAAGTCTTAGAAAAACAAAAAAGGAGCAAAAAGCTTCAAAACTTAAAAAGCCCCTGCTGATCCTTAACAATAAAGAGCATTGTTTGTGTCCGCTACAATATACATGGTAGGCAGGAACATACACTTAAGAGCTGCCATGGAGAAAGCCCTGGGAAGCACTAAAGCTGCCTGGACTACAATCTGCCTTTTGCAGATAAGCAATTAATCAGTTGTTCAAGGGCAAAGAGGAAAAAATAAATAAAGCTAAGGATAAAAATGGTCATTCGTGTGACAATCAGGGTAGAGACCACATAGTGATGTCCACAAGTTGGGAGGGTCCCAACCATCAGGACCGTTCTGATCCCTTTAGGTTCAGGTATGAGATAGGGCTGAGAAATGCAAGCACAGTCACTACACCCTGGTCTCTCTCAAACAGGGTGAAAGCCTGTAAGGTGAGCTACATCTACCTTGTCTTTTCGGTCATGGTAGCAGAGGCAGGCAGCATGGCCACATACCAAGTTCAGAGTGAAAGCCAAACAGAAATAAGTGGGCATATCACCTGTATAAACTATGGTGAGGAAGGCTTAAGGTATGCATGAGGCAGGTATGTTTTGGAATGCCATGAGTGCTTAGAGAGGGGAAAAACAGGGGCATGCAAGGCAACTTGCGCACATGAACGCTGACTGGCCACAGTGCAACACGGACACGGTCCATACTTTGTACAACAGGCTGAGCTCTCTGCAGTGGAAACCTGATGCAGACCTAGGGTCTGTTAAAAGTACTGCTAACAAAGACAGGGCTTCAACTGCATTTGTCTAAATTCAGCCATTCCAATACAGTCCTATATTGATTTTGTTATATGATGAGCAAGAACCCCAGACATGAAGCTACACCAGCTGTTTTTGCAATAATAGCAGATGAAATGAAGGTTATTCTCAGAATTGCCTGGATGTTGTCTGTGCTACCTACTTGTTAGTACCAAAGTAAACAATTATATTAATTTTAAACTGTACAACAAAGACAAAGATGAGTGTGCAGTGAGGAAGGACTACAGAAAGAAAAGTAATGTTTGCCAAATGAAAAATTAACAAAACTGACAAAGTACATTCTAATTTTTGATTCCAAGTAACACCAAAGCAGAATTTTTAATATTTTGACAAAAAAGTTTCTTTAAAAAAAAGAAGTGTTCTGGCATGCACATACACTTGTTTTCCTGCATTGAGTCAAGGATCACTTCCAAAGATGTTTTCCAGTTTGGATGTATGCCCCTATCTTTTCTAGCCCTTTGAACCATTTTCATATGTTGTTCAGGTTGAAAAAGCTGCACACAGAGTTTGACTTTTAGTGAAAAACAAAAGCCATCCCCAGGACCATGGAAGAAAGAAGAGAGCCAGAACTCTAGATTAATGCAATGAAATTTCAGGACTTTCAACAGTTCTTCAGCAAAAAATACAAGCTCAAGAACAAACAGGAAGAGTAGTTAACATATCCCTAAGGTATCCTCCAAAAGGAAAAAAGAAAAGAGATGTTCCAACAACCAATCTCCCGTGACCCATCCTCATTATGCCATTATTTCTGCTTTATTTCAACAGGTCTTAACACAGTATCATGTTGTCTGACATTATAGCAATCACCTTGTATTGCTGTACATCAGTTTTTCTCCCCTCCATACACAGAACAAAACAGTGTAATTATGGCTATAGTCTCAAGAGCAAGCTAATTAAAATACAAGCATCTCACTTTAATGTACCTATCCATAAAAAAGACAACTGCTCTCTCTGTTATGAAAATCTCCCTATAAATGCATATTTCTGAGCAGAAATCCAGCCCACATTTCACCATGCTGCAATCAATTTCAGGTTCAGACCATTAATGAGCTTTGAAGACTTGGTCTAGAGAACACTCGGGGACTCACTCCTGTACTGAAAGCATGTTTTAAGTATATGCACAGAATCGGGTATAGTCTTGAAACAGAAAAGTGTTACACAGTCCAACAATACAGAAAATTACTTTCTGAGATCCGATTTTCATAACTTGAATGAAGAGGATGCTCCTGCCATATTCTCTGTTGAAACTTGAATTCTCCAACTCTGATTCAACATGGTTCATTAATATTCTAAAGCTTTGAGGTAGACACAGTTCAATCTTAGTGACATATACCTGGAAACTAGGTGGCTTTTCAAAACCTGCCTGCCACACTGATTTCCTGACCAGCTTCTTAGAGTACCTTGCCTCTAAGCCTCCTGGGGAAGTTGGCTTTACAAAATCTATGGCTTTAAGGCAGCCATCTATCAGCTGAAGATGCCAGTGATTCCAGATACCATAGCTCCAAGGCTGTCTTCCAGCCATGGAAACTACCCTAGCACCACAAACCTAGGATTTCCATAGTTTTCATCAGTAATATCTTTTTTCCTTCAGAATTTTTGTCCTTTGAACATGCCTCCTCTTTTAGTAAGATTTTTGCTATACGGCAGCTAAGCTATTATATTCCATGACCATATATTACACTTTATAAGAACAGCATTTTCATCCCCATACACACCTTCTAGCTTCCTCCATACCAAGATCTGGATAAAGCAACAACAACAACAAGTCTAGATATGAATCTTTTCCCAACCACCGAATATCAGGGCACAAATAAGTCTTTGAGAAAACCCTCTTTCCTTCAGTCTTCCTTTTCATTTACTTAATTTGTTGTCTCATCAGTTTTCCTATCTGCAAATGCTGTTCAATTCAGAGATTCCTTTAGTAAGCCTCTTCTGCACGTGCCTCCCGCTACATCTTATGACAGGTATTTCCACTTATAAGAACAATCTGTAATTATTCAGAGGTCTTCAAAGATTTATATTAATAGATTTGTATTTGATAGATTTGAAGCTTTCAGGTCTATATGCTTAAGGACAAATAACATTGATTTGAAGACTCATTGGTTGGTCTTCAAGGGTTAGAAGTATAGGCTAAGAAAGGAATAGCAAATTAAGCTGCTACCAGTTTCTGACACTAAATATCTACATTGGTTTACCTTATTCCCAAGATGAATGGATAGACTTGTGTCTCATTTTCTTTGTGATCTTTTGATAGTTGAACAAATATGCACAAGCATATATATATGTACATAAAACAAGCAAATATTTTAGTTGAAGATCTGCCTGTGTAATATATGTAAGAGTTGTGATTGTTTTCTCTGGAAAAACTTTACTTAGTCCCTTCTTGCTTTGCTATTCCCCATAACACAAAAACAGCATCATGCATATTTTAAGTATACCTATCTGCTGTGAACACATACATGTGTATGGAAAGAAACATTAGAGTTATTAATAAAACACTGAGATTTAAGAAAAGATACAGCAACAGCTCACAGTCATTAACTCCTGTGTAGTGAAATTTTGAAATGAAAATGAACAAATGATTAGAAATCCTGCATTCAGAAATCCATTAGACTCTTGGCCAGTGAACCTGGCCAAACTTTTCTGTTTTTATTTCATTCCATAGAGTATCCTTTGAAAAAGTTATTAGTCACCTGTTGAATTCTCTGGGTAAATTTACTGCTTTTGCATAGTGTTGATATGGGCTATATCATATCTGCTACGATTCTCCTTCAGGTGCCTACTATGTAGTGGTAGTTAAATGAGTCTGATCACTGCAGATATTGTTTGAAAAATACTGTAGGATCTTTGAAGTGATCCACATATATTTCATTCAATTACACTGTAGGGATTTATCACACCATCTAATCTAATCTACTTCAGAGGACCAAAGTTAGGAAAGTAAAGTCTCTGTACTATTAATGACAAAGACAGCAACCTAAGTTATATGCTTAAAAGTAGTCTACCATTCCTCTCCCACATATACATGAACATAGTGTCATTCATATGACATATTACGTATGAAGAATAAAGCCACTAAGAAATAAAAGTAGTCCCCTTGTGGGTACTCTTTTAAGAATACATGACAATCTGAAATGCATTTATCTATGGAATTTAAAGTTATCCACTGAGCAGAAGATGGTTGCAGCCTCAGTCTTACAACATACACCTGATATCATCACATATCACATGTTCAAGACATCTTTTCTAGCATGAAAAGAACAAGTGGATAAACTGATATTTCTAACAGTTTTTAGCAATTTTAAATTATTTTTGTAAGTGATCTCCAGCTACAGGCTCACTAGTGGAATAATACTGTTACAAAGTAGCCATCCTTGGTTTCATCTTCTATCACAGATGGGTGCTCTGTGGCCAAGATCCAAAGATAGTCTACATCCATAGGTATTAGGTACTCAAACAGGAAAACAGAGTAACAGGTAACATGTGCATGATGTGTGCAAGACTTTTATTCATAATTAAAGTTTGGTTCATAAAATAATAACTATAGCAGAATTAGCTTCGTCCCTTCTCCAGAGGGCTACACTCGCATCAGATCTACTGCTGTCTCTGATTAGAGAACTGAACTCTCTTAAATGTTTCAGTGCTATGAGCAGCAACTCTGCTAGTTGAGTGTAACTAAATTTGGAGGGTTTCGAGGGAAACGTGAACAGAGGCTGAAGAATAATATTGAAGACTGATTTGTATGTTGGGTTTCTGAGGGAAGGAAAGGAGATATATTTTCCAAGAAAGGAAGGGTACTTCAGACTTGATTGTGAATTTGTCTTTTTGTTGATCAAATACTGTTTTGTTCTATAGATATCAATTCTTCTCATTCATGAGATCAGTAATTGTTATTTGTCATACAATGTTACAGGCAACAATTGCTAAGCAAGATAATGCAAGTGGAATAGAAATGATTAAATGTTTAATCATAGACAATTTGTCTTGATTTGTTTGTAAATTGTGATCACGTTCATATCAGGCATGGAAAAAGAAAAAAAGTTAAACAAGTGTGAGAAAATTCAGAATGATTTCTGCAAGTCGTCTCAACTTAGTGGCTCTGAATGAAGAGAATGGATTTAATCCTTTTCTAATTCTAGTTATGAATTCAAATGCCCTGTTTTGAAATACACTGGCACTGACTGTTCATATTTAGTACTTTAGTAGTAATAAAGTGACTTTTTTTAATTTTTTTATTTTTTTTATGTGACCCAGGGAAGACAGACTTCTAAGATAACATGGGCCTGAGGAGAATCACTTATGGACCTCGCTTATGCTGAAGATAGAACAACAGGCCTGAGTTCTACTTACCTTTGGGTTAGTTGGAAAGTTTTGAATCAGTGACTTAATCTTGAAGTCTTTCTTCAAGCAAAACCAGAAGCAAGAAATATGGGGATTTTGTTTAATTCCAGAATGAGGATAGTTATTACAAATACAACAGTTTACAGTGGGGTTATGCTCAGTTTTGCATGGAAGGCAGTGATTGGAAAATTTTACAGATTAAAAGAACAGTGCATTTCATTCCCTGAATTTATACTATGTAATGCATAAGTAAAACCTGAATTTCCTAAGAATTTTTAGATACTTTGTACTCTTCTAGTTTATGATCAAAGATTTTGAAATAGGCTGTTTCCACATTCCTTTAATTAACTATTTCCTGCATTTATACTTTCATATACAGTCTGAACTTCACTATAATAAATTCTGTGATCACAAAGGTAGTTTCCAGAGAAGTACTCTGTATTGAAGTTCAGTTCAAAGTGGACATTTCTTTATTATCTGAATGTAGTATATTGACAAGTTCTAAGATGAAGAATACGTGTATATAACAAGCATTTATCTTACTGGCATGAGGGCTCACTCTTGTGATGTTACATTAAAGGTGAAATTCTCTTGACACAGATTTTCTGTAGAATTTGGGTCGTAAATAACAAAATTAATGATAATTATTGTATATAAAAATTTTCCCTGGTAGTTCTGATTTTCCTTTTTCAAAATGATGACCATTTCCAACCTTTACAACAATATTCAAGCTACAGATAAGATTGCCTTTAATTACAGAGAGCTCCATAGCAGAAAGGAAACCATTCAGTGATCTCACTGCAGCCAAGTCAACTATCATGAGATGCTTCAGAAAAAATGTGATTTGATTATCACAACCACTTTGACCAAACAGGTCATGTATAACCTACTGAAAGCCAATATAGGAGTTGTATAGGCTATAAATGAAGTAGGTAACTCTGGTAGATGGAAAAGAGATTTTGGATTAAGCTGGACAGGAGGTATACTACATGACCATTTTTAAAAAATACATTTGGTTTATGAATTTAGTGATGGGTAGGTGTGGAGAGTTGTTGCTCCTTCCAAATCTGCTTTCCATTTTCCACTATGAAGCTGTTCATTTAAGACGACACAGGCTAGCAGAGCCAAAGAATGTCTAGATAATAAGTATCTCCACAAAAAAATACTCTAAAACTGGCTTAGCGTAGAATATATGCTGTACCTTTTTTCATACTGTGCTCATGCTTATTTATTTAAATTTTACCATATGGCAGGAGCAGACACATTAAAGAAGTCTGGGGCCTCCAACACAGCTGCTTCCTCCCATCTTTTAAGCTCAGTATAAATTATATTTGCAAAAGCCTAGCAACTACATTCATGCTAAAAGATTCTAAATTATGCATGACAAAAAATAAAGACATGCTATAAATAACAAATCAGTTTTATTACAACAATTTAGTTAATATTTATAAGGCACCAAGTATCTTCCCTAAGTAAGAGCTCAGTAAAAAGAGGGCAATTCCTTTATGACACCCACTTGCTGCATCCTGACAGAATTAGTGTTCTTTCTGAGCCAGCTATTCAGACAACTAAACCTAAGAGGATCAGCTAGGAATGGCCTTAGCAACCGTGCATTTCATCAAGGGCAAAGGCCCCTAAATTTTAATTGCTTCTTAAAAAAAAAAAAAGCTGAATAATAGCACTACAAAGATAAAAATATACTCTATATAAAAGATCGGATGAGATCAATCCCTATCTATAAAACACTGACAAGCTTCAATTATCAAGCTTTATATTCTAAAACATCAAAAACCTTTGCAGTTGTAAACGCATACTCCACAGAGAAGGAAAAGTATTTGCAATCCACTATCCAAGTTTTCACCAAAATGGGCTGTCGTATTTTATACAATTACAATTTGGCTTAACATGTCCCAGATAACATCCCATGCATGATACTGAATCAAGCTGTTGTAGAAATGACTTATGGAATATTTTGTGTAGACTGTCCAGAAGATCCCCTACAAAACAGTTGCCCAGGCTGGGCCAAAACCAGGTAAAACAAGATGAGGAAAAAGCGATGCCAAGATGCAACCTCAGAGACCTACACGAGAGAGACCTGGCTAGATGACACCACAGGCCCTGCACTAATGCATGTTGACCAGCCAAGATTCAGAGCTCTTGGCGAACCAAGAGAGGACAAGCAAGCAGGTGGGACTACAGTCATCTTTTCTGCAAATATCAAAGCTAAAAATGTCTCTGGTAAAATAAGTTCATTCAAATTCTTTCCTTTGATAATAGAAAAAAAAAAATCATAGCCAATAGTCTAAGTGAGAATATATCCATCACAGAGAATATGCCTGAAAGACTTCACTGTACATTTGGAACAAAAGACTGGAAGAAACCTCCTGTCCCCTGTTGTCACAAATACTTAGCTCGTCAGCTACATTTTGAAAAAAGTTTTTTTCGGTTCATAGTGGAAGGCTGCTCTAGAAATGGAGGCATCTAATTACTACACACCTTCAGGTAATACCTAAAATAAATTAATTCATGGCCTGTTTACACCCATTTTCCTTTAGTTTCCCATTTTTCTCTCTAGGATTAATTCTGATTTTCTTACATCCACTCTCAGCCTTCATTTGACTTAACAAAGTTAGCTCTTCTGAACTTGGGAGAAAGGTGTCCTACCACCCTTACCATCCAAGTAGCCCTTATATACACCAGGTTAACTTTTACTATTTATTTTGAATTTAAGAAAGCAGAACTGCACAAGAAATCAAGAAGAGGCCTCTCACCAAAGCCCTGAACAACAGCATTAATACATTTGTCTCCTAAAAATTCTTTCCCCCACTCATCTTAGGATCATATTTACCTTCTTCAAGGCTACCTCCTGCTGACAGTTCACAGTCATTCTGTGATCAGACAGGATATCCAGCTATTTATTCACATTCTTTTTTTTTTTTTTTCCTTTCTTTCTCCAGCTGCCAAAACCCTATTATATTGCAAAAGCTTCTGTTACAAGTTCCCTAGGAAGGCATCAATACAGGGCCAAAGGCCCTGTGATGTTCATCTTGGTAGAGCCTAATATTTGTGTAGTTAGGTCCAGGACTGGAATGTGTAAAACTGACTTAGGGAAATGGAAATTCTTACACATATCATGGGGATGAATGAGGAACCTAATTCAGGAATGAAAACAGCCAACACACTGAGCACTGGGACCCCAAAGAAACCCAACAGACAATGTTAAAGCTAGGTGCATTTTTTCACATCTGAAATCTTGTTTCCTGCTTGGGCTTACATACCTATCTAGAGGCTGCAAATGAGAATCCTATGACACACAGAGGAAGCCTAAAAACCACTTTCCTCCCTTTGGCAACTGCATCGATATGGGATTTGAGGCCAAATCAGTTCTTTCCATTGGTCTTCAAAGGAGAAGAAGCTGGGAAGATTCCCATGATGAGACAGCTCTGCTGTGGAGGACTCATCACAATACCTGTCTCAAACTGAAGTGACTGAAGAAAAGCTTATAGAGTAAGTCAACAAACCAAAGAGTAGCAAGTCACCCGATCCAGATCTCTGGTAAGCAAGAGTTCTGAAGGAACTCAAAGGTGAAATAATGAGACTGCTAGTGTTGGCAGCTAATCTCTGCTTTGGTAACTAGAACCAGAGTATGGCAAATCGACTTTTTTTTAGATGTTCTAGAGTGCCTTAGGAATTATGGGCCTGTAAACCTGTTGTTTGTACTAGACAAATTAGTAGCAGCTCTAATAAATAAAGAGTGAGCACCTGGGTACATGATCTTACTTGCAAGAGACAACATGACATTTTAAAGGGAAGTCCTACTTTACAAATGTATTGGAATTACAGTTCCACACAATTTCATGACCCATTCAAATAAGTCTGATCTAACTGATCTTAAGGCTTTTTAGGAGGGTAAACAGCCATGCCATAAGAGCGAAGATCCTTGCTCGGATAAATAAAAAAAATTAAAAGACAGGAAATAGAAGGTCATGAAAGTGGTTAATTCTTGCAAAGGCGGGAGGTTACCAGCAGAGCTCCACAGGCATATATGTGGCTGATCAGCACATTCCTAAGTGTCCCAAAGCAATGGGTGACAAATTTTGCTGAGACTCCTGTTAAGTAGGGCTGAGGACTGACTGAGAAGAACTGTACTCTACCATGATCAATGAATATAGCAATAAAAATCACAGATGAAATTCAATGTGATTAAATGTAAAAATGGGGGTGGGGGGGGGGGGAGCACCTTCCATATGTGAAGTTAGAATTGTTCTCAACAATCCATTAACCTCAAGATCTTGCTCCAGAGTGGTATGGTAAGTAGTTCTGTGGAGAGTTCGGTTCAGTGCTTGGTAGAGGTAAAATAAAAGAACAAGCAAATCAAACATCAAGAAAGGATCAGAGAACAAGGCTGAGAAAATAATTCTGTTACTACATATATCCATGGTGCATACAAACTTTCAATACTATCTACAGTTCTGGTCCCCTTATCTCAGAAAGAATACAGAAGAACTGGAAAGTGCTTAATCATCCTCGTTGCTTTAGCTAGAAGTATGGAACAGTTTCCTTTAAAGGAACAGCCAAGCAGGCTACAACTTTTCAGCAAAAAAGAGGACCTTGAGCAACTAGGACAAAAATCTACAAAATCCTGAGTGGTATAGAGAAGACAGATAGAGAGTGACTATTGCCTGATCTGAGATATCAGCTGAATTTTAACACCAATAAGAAGTAGGCTGCTGGGTTTTTTGTTTGTTTGTTTTGGAGTTTTTTTGTCTGCCCCACCCCGGCCCGTTACAGTGCTTCATTCTGGAAGCAGGTAGGTACTCAAAGAGGTGAATAGTCTGCATTTCTGTTGTTAGTGCAGATGGCTGGCACCTTCATGCCCGCAGCATCCTTGGCAAAAGCAGGCAAAAACTTCTGTCATTAATCTTGCAAAAGTTGTGCAGGGCACAGCATAACACAGTGGTACAGATGGCATGGGCCACAGTGGTGTTCCAAAGGGTTTGGAGATTTGTTTGTACAGATAACAGCATCTTGCCTTCAGATCTCCAAATGCTCACTTTGTCACTAGCCTACAATAACTTAGGCATAATGAAGCTATTTTGATGGGATGCTCTAGAGTACTCTGAGTACTTGTACATAATTAAAGGCATAAGGAGATAAGCAAATATTCTAAGAGAGTGGACGCTGGCATTCCTGCTGATAAAAAAAAGTTTAAAAGAGGGAACATCGTCCCAGAAGGTAAATGCTACATCTCTTGTACAGTTTATTTACAACTCATAATCCAGCACCTTCAATGTAACTCCGCATCAGGAACCAAAGATTCTCACAGGACAATCATCCAAGAAGGCACAGAAAGGAGACCACTAAGGCCACAGTCTGTATGCAAGCACAGTACATTAATACAATGCAGACAAAGCAAATGAAAAATTAAATGTGCTATTGTTTGCTTACCCACGTAAGAATACTTTCATTTCTACAGAACAACTTGCACTGTTCAAATACACAGAAAACTAAAAGACACACTAAAACGCCAGCATTAAAGACTATACAAAGACTATAAGTAAAAACACAGCAAACTGACCAAGGAAATAGATAGAGAAGAAACAAGAACTACAGAGCTTCCCACAGCTGTTTAAGCACAAGCTAAAATAAAGTATTTGAGCCATTTTCTCAAAGTGGGGGGCACAGACCATTAACCGTGGCAGTGATTGAGCTCTGAATTCCAGTCCAGCAAAGGCCCACGCACACACGGACAGAAAAGTGCCTGTACACTGTCTCCATCAGCAAGGAAGAAACAAGTCTTAAACACAGCCATGGCCTGCCTCACAAAAGGCTTCCAAAACCCACAGAGCCAGTTTAAAGTAGATCTGCCACTCCACTGGCAGCAAAGTAAAACAGGTCAAGCATAGTACGTTCACAATTGCACAAACCAAGAACAAAAGTGCTACTCCATTCTGAGCAAGCTGTAAGTGACGTAGACATTGTGCTTCTAGGAACAAATTACAAAAGGGAGCCTCCCAGTCAAGCAATCAGGTGTTGCTCCGCAAGCTTTTTGCGAGTTCATTAAGCTAGCTGCTTGTGCACATGGCAGCAGTAGGACAGTGCCACATGACAAAAAGAGATAGCAAGTCAGAAGAGATACACAAATTCTGAATTAGATTCACTAACCCTAAAAGAATCACCTTGAGATAAGAAGGAAAACCCTCCTCTGGTTGTTTTGTGGAAGAGGATCTTTGCAGTCTCCTTAGTCTCACTGATGGATATACATAGCCACTCCAGATCCACAAAAATCAGTAAATTGAAGGACAATTCAATAGGATATGCACTGTCTTGGAATGGGTGGGTAGCATTATCCTCCATCCTCCACCACAGACAAAAACCTGAAAAATCCACAGAGAAGCTGCTACACCATGCTTCTCCATAAGAGCACTGTTCAGTGTCCTAAGCTGCTCTGATCAAACACAGATCCTTTCTTTCTGGGGGAGAGAAAAGGGAGTAGATGGCAAAGGAGAAGAACAGGCATCGAAACACATGAGAGTGAATGTTACCCTTCCTTCGGAGCTAGTTCCCTGGTGACATGGGAACATGAGAAAAGACACCAGGACAAGACTTGCCTTGTCCCTCAATTGCTTGAGGCAAGGACAAAGATCCACTGGGAAGCAGAAGAAAGACCAAATACACAAATGAGATGATATGAAAACAAGAGCACACAGATAATATGCTGTGGAAAAGGTGGATAACGGGGGGGGGGGGGGGGGGGGTGTGGGGGGGGGGAAGCCAGTGGGTTTGACGGGTTTTTTGAAGGCCTTTGAGGGAAAAAAACCCACTAGTTAAACAAGAGGAAAGAGGCATCTGTGAGAGGAATGAAAGAAAGGGGAAAAAAAGAGTGAAGTAAAAGAAAGTAAACAAAGAAAAAGAAGCAAAGTAAAAAGGCAAGGACAACAAAGTTACTCTTAAGAGAAGTATTGTGGCTAAAACGTATGAGAGGTAAAAGCAGATAACTCCATTAGTTCAAACAGTAGAAGTTGTTACTTCTGTTGCTGAAGTGTTCCAGCTTTGATCTCTGTGGACAACTCTGCTATCTGGATTTGTGGCATGAGTATTTCCAATTAATTTGGACAGAAAATACATATCTCCGGGGGGAAAAAAATAAAAGAATAAAAGACCTACTTAAACAAGTAAAAAGAACTCCCACAGGTTGGGAATTGTCTGCAATTAAAAAAAAGAGAGAGAAAAAAACTATTGAAAATAGATGAGAAAGACATCCTTGGAGTCTGGAAAGGTAAGCTGTTCTAAACAGCATATGCTTTGACTTTCACATTATAAAAAAGACATAGCAGACATCAGACATTCCCCTGCCACTGCTATCTGTGCATATTTATTTTAAAGTACCTCTGCAGTGTGAATATTTCTCCTCCGCAGCAGGAACAACATCTTTTATTTCCTAATGGACAAAAATACATTAACTGTCACAAGTAACACACAGACGTATAGATGATATGACAATTTGTTTAATTAAGGCTTTAAAAATTTCAAATCCTTCTGAGAAGTTGTTTAGCTGCCAGTTTGAACGATGCCAGTAATGTGAGGGTTAAGCAATGCATTTAAAAGTGATGAGTGCTCAAACATTACTGAATTTAAGAAAAAGATTCCGGACAGCATTGACATGACACAAGCACAAGCACTGTCAAACATGACAATAAATCACTTGTCACAGGAAAAGAGCAAGAAATGTTTAATGCAAGCAGATGCTCCTGTGATTGATATGCAGCCCTGATCTTCACCAAAAAAAAAAATAAAATGAAATAAAAAAAAATACAGTGAATAGGAAACAACATGAAGTTTGCTGTCACCAAGGAAGAGAATGCATATCCTGCAACTACGAATGAAGCAATTAGACTATCTGTTGCACACACATTTATGGATAGTGCCTCCCTACAAATACTAGCGGGATTAATGCTGTCTTTAGAATGACAGATCTGTTTCTTTTTTGCACAGCAAGTAGAATTTCACTTGAAATGTGAACATTGATTTTGCTTCTTTTTTTCTCTTCATTTTTAAAATGGCACATTAAAAAACAGGCAATAAATAAAATAATTTAAAATGACACCTACATCAGGGAACAACAGAAAATTCTTTTAAATGATTCAATACTATCCCCTTTGACGCACATAACTTCTGTAATGATAAAAATGTTTCAGCTATTTCTCACCTCCTACTCTCCCACTTTACCTCATACTCATTTACAATGTTACTGTATAGTAGCTCATGAAATTCTTTGGACCAGAAAGCAAGGCTGCAATTTTCAGGTGAAATCCACAAAGCCCTTCATCTCAATTCAGGAAGAGAATGGAGCAGAAGAAAAATAATCTGAGAACTCAGATACCAAGAAAGATCTAAGCACTTCAAATATTTGCGACTCTGGTTTTAAGTGATTAGCACCTTTGGTCCAGGTTTCAGGAGAGAAACCTCGGTGGTTAGCAGGCTGGAGCACAAGGAGAGACTGAGGGAGCCCAATTTGTTCAGCCTGGAGAAGAAAAGGCTAAAAGGAATGTTACTTCTGTTCTGAGCTACCAGGGAGGGCGTTACTAAAATAACGGGAAGAGTTCACTCTAATTCTGCTTTTTGATCATCCTGGATTATCAGTAGGTCCAAACTCTAGTCAACATAAAACGAATGAGTCATGAGACTACACGGTCTGCATCTTCATTTAATTCTTCAAATTCAGCTCAACTCGGTGGCAAGTCATAGATGCTTACCATCAAAGGGCTGCGTAGCAGCCTGGATGGAAATGGATTAGCCACACAGTTACGACACACCCAAGCTACCTAAACACACGATATAGCAAAGGCTCTTTTGCTTGGTAGCTTCACCACTCACTCTTAAATCTCAATGAACATAAAGTACACTACTCCTATTGCCATTCTAGCCCTTTGTTTAGGCACATAAGGAAACAAGCCAAAAGTCTAAACCATTGCTGCATTTTGTTCTATGTGTTTAGGGAATAAACAGAACATTCCAGCCTCCGGGGATATTTGTCTTTTCACAGGCACTAAATTCTTTTTTTTTTAAAAGGCAATATAAGAGCTTTTCCACACTGGATATCTATGCAAAGCTGTGAAAATCAAAGAAAATTAAATCTGAAGAGTAAAGTGTTTCTTGATGCATGCATGGTGAACTACCTACACAGATAGCTCCATTTATTCAGCAAGATGAAAATAGATTCTACAATAGAAAAAAAATCCGCCATAGTAAAGATGGGAAAGGTGAGGGGGAAAAAAATCAATATTTTTAATTGATACTAACAACTGAAATAAGGGGTTCTTCTGCAGAAGTTTTGAACATAAGACTACAGCAGTATATCATCACATTTCATTAATAAATTAGGTGTAAATTCTCTGTTAATGATTAGACAAAAATAAATTCAGAATAACACCACCAAGTGATTTACTCCACTTTGCTGAAGGATTTAACCTAATGTAAGATTGAGGTCTGCCCCTTGCTAAAATCAGATATTCGTAAACCTGAATTTGATAATTTCCTCTCTAACTCTTCCAGAAATTTAAGTGACACCTTCAAATGCTGAATTTAAGGGCAGGGCATATTATAAATATTTTTCAAAGAAAGTATGTCAAATCAGGTATGTCAGCTAGGAGCTGTGAGGAATAAAAGTCTAAGATGTTTAACTTCAGTATTTTTTTAATACTGTTTTATCTCAAGCACAGCTTTGTGAAGAAATCCCAAACATTTTTGTTTGTTGATTGTATTAAAAACAAACAAACAAACCACCACCTTTGATAAGTTCTGTTGATTTGTTATGACTATAATTCAGAAACAGGGGATCAACGTGGCTGCACAGCTGTAAATGGAGGTTTAATTTGTCCTTTCCTTACCAGCAAAGATGTTCAAAAAGGAAAACAACCAATGTGGTATGACATTCACAAATCTGACAACTTGCAGTGCTAGCAGTCTGGAAATCAACATCACTTAGTACATAATCTAAGCATTTTTTCTACAGAAACAACATACAAACTAAAATCCTGCATTGCCAATTTCACAGTGCTTTTAGAGTAGAAATTTACAGTAGTGTGTGACTCCAGAAGCTGAAATGGTAAAATTCTATGACACACTTAAAGTTTAAATTATGGCTGGATTCAGCCTGTGAAACACCATGCAACTCTGCAAAAATATTATAAGGTATATCACCTATCAGAATAGGAATTGGAAACATCCATCAAAGCAAACATTTTGTGCAGAGGTCACATTTCAAAAGTTCATTCCGGCTTTGGAGTGGTCATCAGTTGCAGTGGTATCCCTTTTTTCACTATAAAGGGTCTCTCTCAAACGAAGACAGCCAACTAAAAGAGAATTACCTTTTTAAGCGCAACCACTGTATGTCAAATCAGTCACCTCTCAGTGAATTACAATGAGTGTACCAGCTATTGAATCAAAGTTATCACCTCGTAAATCATACCAGGATCAAGTCAATGTCAAATACACTGCATGGCTGAGTAGTTATTTCCCCCAGTAAATTAAAATCCTGATACCCTACAGCTGCTAACATTTACAAAAGCAATTATATCCAGAACTGAACTGGTATGACTTCCTGGTAAAAATCCTGATAGAGTAACTTTTTAGGAAGTTGTTAAACCTTCCCTGACAGGGAAAGAGCTAAAAGCACTATTTTCATCATGCTTCTTAGAGAAATTTACTAAATAAAAACACTGCACTCTTATCTGGAAAGTCATTTTGATTTATGAGGTATATTGTAAAATAAACAGATTAGCGGAAATGCATTTAATGAGTCTTAAAAAATTATATTTAATATTAGAAATGCTAATTTTGAATGATATCAATAATGATGTATAATCACACACATACGTAATTATGCACAATAAAGTAGCCATAACCATCTTTATCACTACTTTGTGACACTTCAAGGTTTTAATAGTGTATTTACCAGACCAACTATTAAAAATATTTTGAATAAATATTTAAATCTTAGCTAATGTGATTTTTCAAAATATGACATATTCATGTACGTGACAAGATCTTATACATTCAGAATAAAGTGTCATTTTTGAAAATAAACCAAACTAAAGAATTTGAAGAGGTCAGAACATTCCAATGTCAATCCTATTGAGACAGCATATTACACTTTTACTTCACATTGCAGTTTACTATATATAAAAGGCAGCTGGCTCAGACGAATTTAATTTTTAAAACTATTTCAAAATTAAATATTTTGTTCCAAATCAGAATGACAGCTAAATGTTAAAAATGTACTATATGTGGGGAAATAAAAACCTCTATCTATGCAACCACTGAAGACGTCATCAGTTTTAGGTAGTATTCTCAGCATCTGCATCGTAAGTATTTCTGGAACCAATAATACACACACCCTCATTTACAATTTATTTACCACATAGCTTTTTCCTGTAACTGCTTAGGTCAAATGTTATAAGGCTCTGCCCTCAGAAATGGAGATACTACCTTATTCTATTCACAAACATGTCAGAAACTGTAGATTAGAAATCAATTATTTCCTGCAGCACTATTAAACTATCGTATTTCCAAAGAAAAGAAAGCAAACATTCCAAAATGAAAACTCAAGTAGCAAAGTTTAGCAACTGAGATTATTGTAAGTCTGCAAGATTAAAAAAAAAAAATCTGCTCTCTTTAGCTTAAATAGAGACATTTGAACTTTAGGTCTGAATGAAAGAAGTAGCTGGAGTATCAACACATGCGTTTTGGGAGGGCACATGAGGGAATGGATGCATTTCGGATAGAATGAACCATTATTTTAATCATGATTTACAATAAACTGAATTACCAAGTTGCCAAGATCTCTCTCCCCCCTGACATGGATGTGCTATCTGTGGCAGTGACAAGAGAACAATATTTTACATAGTTAAGGTCCATGTGTGCCTGCCCATTATTAATGCAGGTAGTTTTGAAGGTGAAAGCACACAGCAAGTGGCAGGAAGACCTTTTAAGAAAGGTGACGTTAAGGAAATAATTCCACAAATCATAGTGATGCAATCCTTTTTCTTTCCAGGCCACTAACCCTATAAATTGGAAATAGTTCCATAAATGAGTCTTCCAGTCTCTGGTGAACTAACAGCATAGACCTCTGTTTAAATCCTCTACAAGTGCAGCAGAAATGGAACACAAGCTCATAGCGTGGAAAAAACCACTGAGCCAGCATAAGCTATTTCCAGGACTTAGGAAGGTAGTAAGAAAGCAGAACAAACAGAATTGCAGGATAACACTTAGGACTAGCAGCAAGTGACCTTGATTAGCCTGTATGTTCTAGTGCTTAATCCAGGCTAAAGCGTAACCTAAACTGAAGCCCATAGTGTTAGACATGTCTGTTAACTTGGGCTTTAACCACCTTTCAAACCCTTGCTAGAGATTTTTTCTTGTATGAAAGAAACAGGCTTTGGGAATATCACTCTGACAAAGCTCTAAGCTAACAAGTGTTAAAAGAAAACAGTCAACAGTTGGAATGGTTGTTTTACTTGTCTGTATAATGCAAAGGAAATTCTTTCAGAAAGGAACCTCTGAAATAACCAAGTAAGCAAAGAAAAATCTCAGAAAACCGTGACAATACAGAGAAAGGTATATAAAGCACTTAAAACCAGTATTAAAGACTACTGGAACTACATATCTAGGTATATTAATGGGCTTCAGATTTTGGTAAACATTTTTATTTTCTCCTGAATCACTCTGAAGATAATTTACTTCATTGAAATATTTCAACACAAGGTAAGATCAACCCCAATGAGTCCAAAATGCAAGCCATGAGACATCTGAACACATGATTCTCCTATTAAATGTTGTATAATGACTAACATTAGAAGACAAATCCTGCTCCTTAGAAAGTACTGTTAAATAGTGATGCCACTGACATCTGGGTACTTATTTCTGCTAGGAGGGGAAGCATCCTGCTATTTTTTAAAAAATTAGTATGGAGAACATATCAAGTGTGAAGTCTTTGAAATAATGGTGGAAGCACAGTCTGAAAGAGTTCAGGGATTTTCAAAGGAGAGATTTATTCAAGCCAAATTCATATACAAGGAAAACAGAGCATATGATTTGTAATGCACAATTTATTTGACAAATTTTCTCTTTTCCTTGCAAATTGCCCACTAACAAATGGCAATGTTCTCAGACATTCATTATTCAATATTATTGGTGAACATAGTCAGCTAATAACTTCTGGTCGGCACATTGTTCAGAACACTTCATTTACATTGCGTTGCTCATGGATAAAGCAGACATTATATTGTGTGTTTCCTAATGGTTGCTTACCTAAATTCTATTACCAGTGAGAATTTTAAGTTATGTACCTGAGTGCAATATTCAACATCAGAGCAGTCTGAAATGCACTTTTTGGGAATGCCCAAGTTTGTTTTTTAAACTTCTCTTGAGTATTTGTGCTAGTAAAGCTGTGGTGCTTCAGAAAGAAAAAAATACAGAAATACAAAAAAATATTCTTACACATCCAAGATGACTTAACTGAAAATTAATATTTATCAAATATTGATCAGCAGTTTTGCAGCATAGACCATATTCCATACATGAAGCTGGAAATGGAAAAGTCATTCTTCTCATCTAATGAGTCCCAACTTGAGAAAGCACAGCCTGTATCTCAGATAATAAATATGAGCACAGAAATACATATATTTCCCTCCATAGAGGTAAAAGAACACTAGCATAACTTATTCCAGAGGTATATTCATAAATTGAAAAATTAAAGTTTAATGAACATAGGAAAATTATGTCTATATTTCTCTTGAGCATGTAAGGAAAATGAAAATATTCTTATTTATTAAGAAAGGAATGGAAGGTTACAAAGAACTTTTATTGTATAACCACTGATGTACTGTTTGCTTTTTAATAAATCAGTTTAGAAAAGATTTTTGGTATAACTTTCTGGGTGATTATCCAAAACTCAGTTTTTCTGAAAGCTAGTTTCTCAGTAGAGTCTTTTGTGTAAAATTTTGTTATGAATTCTATCTGGCTACAATCTTTTAATCTATAGAAGAGATTTTTCTTTACAAGGTTTTATTATTATTATGGGATTGCATAGATGGTTGGTACCACTCATTATCTGCATCTTAAAACTGAATGCAGAAACAAACAAAACAGATCAAGAATTGCCCAATAAAATGTTTTTTCCCCCCGACAAGGCCTCAAAGATAATTGATACTTCAAAATTATTAGTTTTTGATAAAACTCTTCATAAAGTAAAAAGTTTTGATACATCAAACAATTCATCTCATTTCAATACGGAAACAAATGTGGAACCATCGGCACTTCATGAACACCAAAAATTCAAGTTTTCAGTCAGTTCTTTTTAAAAAGATCCACAGCAGAAGGATAGGTACTGTTACTAATATGGGAGAGCACACAAGTGGATGCTGCTAACGTAGCAAAGGTTAAAGTTATTAAGTAATCATATTTAAGTGATATACTTAGTAATTCTGAACAAACATACCAAAGAAGGATACACAGTGAAAAGCAAGAAAGAGGGCTTGAGATCAGTCCAAGAGTCAGGTTTGTTGGCCAATTTTTGCATTCATGTATCTTTTATGTTCATTTATGATAAACACAGACAGATCAGTGCCTTTGTGTCTCCCATCATAAACAATTCAAACTAACCTTGCTTCAATTCTGTACACTCTTGGAAAATTTAGACGAGTGTTTCTCTGCATAATTCAGAATCTCCGAGTGCCTGATGATGAATAATTAATTCTAACTGCTATTGAATTTCAGTTAAAAAAACAAAACAAAAAACAAAACAAAACACCAGAACAAGGATTATGACTTGGGTACCCAAGAACAATACTTTTTTTTTTTTTTTAATAAACATGGGTAGATTCTATGACATTTCTAATAGAGCCCATTTCTAATTACTTAAATTTTGACAAATTTAACTATTGAAACCGAAAGTTTCCAAGTTGGTTGTCCACCACAAGTCTAATAATTTGCAAAATTCCAGGTTCAACTGTTGCTAAGAATAAGGATCTGACTAAGGCAGAGAGAACAGAAGAGAGGAAAGACATGACAAAAATACAGTGCTGGACAGACTAGGTAAACACGCAACAAAAAAGGGCAGAAGGAATGACCATATTGAAATAAGAAAGGAGCCTGGAGAAAGATATTGAGACTGGAACTCAATAGAGTTAGCAGTGATATGTTGTCATGTGAAGATCCAGGTGGGAACATAGGAGATTGGGTCTAGCACTTGGGAGAGCGCTGACTGAGAAGAGGTGGGAAGACACGTTAATTGGCCTGAAGTGACAACTACGAGAAACAGAATAAATTCATCCCTCCTTAGCACTAGTTTGCCCACGGAGCAGCTACCAGTACCATCCGTCACTTGCTTAACAGCTGGCAGTGGTCCACACAGCAAATGCACAGTCACCATCACACTGCACACGGGCACCTTTTTCCCCACCATATCAGAAGAGTCAAAGCAATAACCTTCCTCCTTTCCCCAGCCAAAAAGACCATTAAACTCTCCTCTCACCTCTCCTGCTTTATATAAAAGTAAAGATTTAAAAAACAAAGTTCCAAAATAAAAATTACCTCAACAAAACTGTGAAACAAAAACGATAGCTGCAGAGGCTCATTCCATGTATATAGATGTGTTTGTGTACAATATACTTGTTTCCCGCCTCAGGTCTTTCTTGCCTACTTAGACAATAAGAGAGTTAGAACAAGAATTGTCTATTGTTTTGCAGAGTGAGGGTTAGCTCTTGTTTAGGGCACAACTATAATAAATAATTGACCCTGCATACATGTATATATGTATGTGCATATATATATACTCACATTTTGTGTACATAGTTGTAGCAAATTTGTATGCAGTTTAATCATTCAATTGCACATGCAGTTTGCAAAGCATTTTTTTTTTTTTTAATAAAAGTGGACATATTTTGCTGGCATATTCACAACTGGAGGCGTTTAGCATTCACTCTGCCAGAAATGTGTGGGCACAGACCATCTTCAGGACCTTTGTGGAAGGCCTTCATTGGAAATTAACTGTTCTAACAGTACAACTCACAATCATGTGCCTATGTATCAGTTTGATGGCAGAATATTGTAATTTAATAGTTATGTCATTCTCTGGAGTAGCAGACTCTGCATTAATGTTTTTGCAGTATCAAATACTTAGTATTTGACCAATCATTTCACATGCAGAAATTTGTTGTGAAAAAAATTTGTCTGAAATAAGACTATATCCCTTTTCCTTCCTCAGCATCCATTAAATGACCAGCACTAGCTAAACCCTCAGATCACTTATGGATTTTGATCTCCAAGAGGGTAAATGAAGCTTAAGTTTACTAGTATTTGCTCCTTGCATGCCCAGTTTCTCCCAAAACTGGTGAAATGGTTTGACCATTTTCCTATAGTCATCTTCCTATAGTGTTCCTATAGAAACCTCTAGTCTGCTTCCCCATGAACCATGGAATCTAGCCTTAAACAAAGACTAGGTCCAACACTGGATTCATGTCTTAATTGATCTTTATCAGGCACTATGGCAAAGAGCGTACTGCCAATAGCAAGTATATTATCAACCAAGCAACAATATTGTAGAGTCTAGCAGTGCTGATGACTTTCAGCTCCCATGAAAGAAAAGTACATATTAAACTTTCATGCTAGATTTAGTCTTCTAACATACTGATCTTACATTTCTTAATCAGTTAACTAATCTAGCCACAAACTAAGCATGCACTGCAACACCAGGCAGAACCAGTTCACATGCAATATCACGTAACTGTTAAAGCCAGCTTTCATATTTCATAATCTGTATGTCGCCTGACTTTCCGTAACTGTTACATCAGGCTCCAGCCCTGTGGCAGGCTTCTTTGCTAACTTTCTGCTGGACTGCAACCATTCTGTTTTCATTAGCCCTTGCTCAGCTGTTTAATCCAATCTTTCCTTCCAACACTCATCATTTTATTATGAGCAGCCAAACCACACAATTTTTCTTTTTCAGACACAAACACCCTGTCTTTGCTACCAGTTAAGCCACAATTAGATCTCAGGGAAGATAATCAGGCTTCCTTTTTCCAAACATGAATATGCAGTATGCCATTTCAAGTCCAAGCCTTCAGAATACTGCTTGGCCTCAGCCTACATATCATTGTTTTGGCCTGTCACTCCTGAAAACTCTGGGCATTCAGCCCCACAATGAGCCCAGCTGGCCAGTATTTGGTCATAGTTACAAAGTAGGGAAATGCCATCAAATCAAGTGCAGGCTTTTGTTTCGCCAGTTATTAATTGAATAGGTTGAAACAATTTTAATATATATTAAAGTGATTAAAGGACAACAAAGTTGGTATTGACCATGACAAGAGCAAATGGCTTAATATAGGTTGCAATAATAAATTATGAAAATTAGCAACTAACCTTATCAAAAAGCATTTTCTCAACTAGCCATAAGAATATTGATATTTTTCCAGACTGACCTCAAATTAATGTTTAAAGGAGTGCATTTGCATAATACATTACACAGCACATAAACAGAGCAACTAACAGCTTATTAAAACCATCCCATTTTCCCATTTAGGCAGAAGGAGAACAGCAGCTGCTTGCATACAAACTCCCTACGTAGTACTCCCTTACTACAGTTGGATACATGTAGGGAACAGATTTGTCTTCCTCTGAAAAACAGAGGTAGGGGTCACCTGTTGATTAACACAGTTCATTTCCAGGTGTATTTGTCTCAGTAAATGCTGTATAAACAATGATATTTGTGCATTTGATCTATCAAGTGATAAAGGTATTGTAACGTGCATGTCATTTTATGTTGAATATTACCGTGATTTAGTAGACAACATTCTGTAATGTTAAGAACTACGAAAATGTTCCCCACCGATACAAAAATGTGTGATTTATTGCTTTTATGCCTCCTTATTTTACCATTGTGGGGGTTTTTTGTTTTGGGTTTTTTTTTGCCATTTTCCACAAATACTGTCGACAATTCTTTCTTTGCTCTTGAAATTTGTTCCATGCACATCCAGTCCACACACTGCTTGCTACCACTAACGTGGCCAGGGAGAGCAGGACTTGGACTGCCCTCAGCTAAGCCCAACTGCCACAGCAGGGCCGGTTTCAGGGTACGCCATGGAGCGGGGGAAGAGCTGTAAGGGCAGAAACATAAGCGTCCACAGCTCCTCAGGATGTATCTGCTACTTCAGGGCTGTGCTACTAACTAAAGAAATACTAGACAGAGCGAGAGACAAGCTTAACTGAAACATTTTGCCTTTTCCTTCCCAAAACAGTAGCAGCAGATTTATCTATGCGATAAACAAACCAGGGATGCATGCATGTGTGCAGGGGGAAGTGAAGCACCCTCCCCACCTCTCTCCATGCATGCAGCTGGCACGGGACCTTCCCAAGGTGTCCTCCCTTACCCCAAACCCACACAGGCACCCCACAGTCTTGTCCTTCCCCCTCTCTCACACACACCCACCCCAATTTCTTGGGGGCCGAGCCCAAGGACCACTGCCTATGGCCAAACCCAACCCCTGAAGTCAGGTCGGCAGACTGGCCACAGCGAGGAGGCCAGCAGGGCGCACCAGGCTCCGCGGCCCACAGCTGCTGTAGCCATACAGGCTATATATCCATATATAAAATATATATATATCTCCACACAGGCCCTTTTATCAGCGCCACGGGGCTGGTAGGAGAGCCCTTCCCCGTCCTCGCCATTGACGCTTACCCAGACAGGGTGGGAGGAAAGCCCGCAGGAGGAGGGGAAGCTATTTCCCGGTGCAAGGCTGGTCCTTCAACTGCGAGAGGCCACCACGGGGGTCCGGGGGAGCCTCCGCAGTGGCACAGAGGGCCCAACACCGAGGAGACGGCGTCTCCCCTCTGTGGGCAGGCCGCAGCCGCAGCCCCGGGGTGCCTGGCATGGCCGCAGGGCTCCGGGAGCTCCCCGGCTCCGGGCGCTGCCGGAAGGTTCCGCCGCGGCCCCTGGCGCCCCTCCAGCTGCCGCAGGAGGCGGCTTCTCTCTTGCCCCACGGTCTGCAGCAAGCCTGAAACATCCCCAAAACCATCACAGGGGCTGTCCCTTCACTGGCACTCCCCCGTTTTCACCCCAGCACCCGCAGCCACCCACGAAGGCACCGTGGCCAGGCCATTTTACCTGCCGGGCCAGCCCAGCCGGCATCATGCCGTGCCGCGGGGACATTTGCTGAGGATCAAGCGCTCAGCGCCAGGCCCGGCCCCTCCGCGGCGCCCCGCTAGGTCGGGCACTGCCCTGCATTTCTGCTCCCCAAGCCGGGCTGGGGCCGAGGTTGCGGATGGTTTTCGGGGGGAGCTCGCCCGTGCAGAGGGGAGGACGGCACCCCAGCAGCAGGGAGCTCGGGGAGGCCGTGGAGCTGTCGGACGTCCCGGGGGCTGGACGCCCAGAGCCTGGTTTGCCCTGTTTGCTGTCTTACAGCGTTTTGGCAGCTCCTTTTACCAACCAAAGACAAAAAGGAATTTGTTGAAGGAAAAAGGAGTGTGTGCGAACACACAGGCACAAATCACATAGAAACTGTAAGCCGTTTCGTTAAGTCACATGACCAAGTACACCAAATGCATTAGATTACAATACAAGTTCTCTATATGCAACTTTTCAGTGAATTTGAAATGTGAAATAGCTTAAACGTATGATCACATACCATTTTTTTCCTGGAGATCCCCAATCTATTCACTGCATAGGATAGATGGTGCTTACTTAAAAAGCAGTTGTTCCATATTTTATTTTTTCCTCGTTGTTTGGCATGCGGTTATAACATAATTCAAGCCCCACTCTGAAGATAGAATTGCTAATTTCCCTTTGGGCTCCTTTAGGGCAATCAGCACTAAAAACCTAAATTTCTGAGTGAGTGCATTTATTTTCACCAGACCCTTATACAGCGAGAGTCCTGTTAACTCTGTTTAGCAGACAAACTGGTACCTCAGGTCCACAAGCATTTAACCAGCCCCACCCGACCTCCCTGTCCCATGCTTCCCCCCAGCCCTGCGGCCCTCATTGCTGCCTCTCAGCTGCCTTCTGCTACAAGTGTCCATGCAGCAGCATGGGGAGCAGAGCGGAGGGCACAGGGCACTGCTCGGGTGAAAGTTAACCTGGCAAGAAATACATGTTCATTTTAATACAGGTCAGTTGTTCCCCCTGTCCATTTCAGTACACAGATACAGGAACATTTGTGCTGTTGCAGTGCAGGAGTTGGCAGAGAAGTAGGAGATGCCAGGGGTGAGGAATGGGCAGGACTTGCTTCTTTCATTAGCTGGTGCACCATGCATTAAATGCTTGCAGTGGTGCGCCATGGGCTACAGGCAGACTGAGATGAAACAATTCCACCTATTTTGAAGGCCCTAGTTTGGGTTCCTCCCTGATGACATGCAGCTGGCTATTAAGCATCCCAGTTAACAGATCTAAAGACTTTCCCAGCAAAGAACAGAAAACAAATTACCTCAAACTACTGAAAATTTCCTTTCTTCTGGTAGAAAAACTACACATTCAAGACAGCATCAGAACAATTGTTCTCAGACTGGCTTGAGCTGCTGCTCTCTATGTTCTTGTGGATATAATACACAAGTTTCCTCGTAGATGGAATTTTAGGGAAAGTTGCTTTGCAGCTAGAAGTGCTTAAATGGATTTTTGTTTATTCTAATAAACTCAGAAGAATCTAGGAGGCAGCTTTTGAAGTATATCAAAATGGCAAAAGCTTCAGAGGGATAGCCATTTCCAGTCAGGCCCTTGTAATGGCTTTGAGGGTTTTCCTATTCAGGACAGGAAAACATATCTTATGACATCATCAGATTTCCTGTTTATTTTATTCCTCATTCACAAGAAAATGACTTCTCAGTATTTCTTACCATTAAGCCACAGCTAGATCTCCTTTAAGGTTCAGTCATAAGAGGCCAGATTGGCAGCTTTCAGTTGTAATTAGGACATTAAAGATGTCTCCTCCTACTAATGCTGTATTTTTTGTCTGAAGACTGCAAAGAGTTGGGAGATTCTTGTAGGGGTAACTTTAGTCAAGATTTCCCTCTTTAGCTCTTTGAGATGCTTTATAGATGCAGTTTCACCTATGCTCCAGATCACATTAGCAGAGCTCTACATAATTAAAGGCTCAATCTGATGAGCTTGTAAATGAGAGTTTCTTTGCCTAAAGGTAGATTTTTGTAAAATCCTTAGTAAGATAGATGCCACATTCCCCTGCAAGTACTAAAACAGTTCTGTAAAAGCCTTTGTGACTTGAACTTTACACGTAGGAAGTTCTTATTAAATAACTAAGGCTAAAACAGTCATTGTAACTTAAAATTGTACTAGACAGTCAAGGAATGTTAAGATTGCCTGTCTTTTGAAGCGGGTGGGGGGGGGGGGGGAATGCGATGCACCTTGTCTTGACAAGATTACTTTGAATTCTTCAGTGTTCTCACGGTCCCCCCTGACTTGGTGCTGCCCACAAATACAGTAACTATGCCTTCTCTTCCATCATCCATATCATAATGAAAATATTGACTAGTACATCACTCAGGACTGTCCCCAGCAGAATCCTACTCAATACATCCTTTCATTTTGACAATGAAATGTTGATAATTCTAGCAAGTTTCTGATCAAACAGGGAATCCCGTCTGTCAGAGACCTGTAAAGCATTTGACAATATATGATCATTACAGTCATTGCTTCCTTTGCAGCATTCCAAATCATGTAATACACAGTACAAAATAATTTATCTCATTCTAACAGTTGAAAGGAAGTAAAATGTTACTTCTCTGACCCCTAACATCTGACTGGTATACAGAGGTGACACTAGGTAGAAGTTGTCATAGTGTGCTATCTTGGAGCTAGGCTGTTTCCTAGGGTGGGATTCAGTGTAATGCTGCTCAGAGCCTGGTGCATAGGGGTTTCACCTACCTTAAATTCACACTTCCTTAAAACCACAGTTGCCAGAATTCTTTGGGCAGCTTACACTCATGCTTACTTTAACACAGGGATTCTCAAACCTGATTTGCCAAGGTAACAGCACCAGTCCTGGTGAACTGAAGTGGCAGTACCTAGGTATGCTCAGTTCGAGATAGGAAAAAGGAATGAGCGTCATCCCCACCTCCCTGCTCTGTACCCTCTTTCTTCCCCCCAAATTCACAACACTAGCTTCTCTACACTCACCACAAACCAATGCCAACCCTATGTCCTCACTTTCTCACCCTGGCATAGACAGTTCTGAGCACCTTGTCTTGTCCTCCCTTGCCACCCTGCCTCTGCCTCATGTCCTGGAGACCAGGGGCAGGGGACCTAGGAGCTCATTGCTCCGGGGCTCGGGTAAGCACCCACACTCAGGGTGGCAGGCAGGAGCTGATATGAGGAGCTCCTCACTGCCTGTCTTGACATGTTTCTCTGATCATGGTTGGATGAGTGAGGAGCCTTCATCGTGGTGATTATCAGAGGCACAGAACTGCTAATGTACAGACTTGGAGATTTGGGAAACACCTCTACACAAGTATTTGGGAGCTACTGTCACAAGCCACCAAGATTATGGCTTAAGTATGTGTGCTCTCCTATAGTTACATAGTACATGCAACAGAAGAATACCGCCATTAGCCCAATGTTCAGCAGATATAAGGCTGGGTAAAATTTTATTCTGTTTTTCTTTTTTTGTTTGTTGTTTTGTTTTTATGCTGGTTTAGTCCTGCAAACTCAGGCATATCACTTTTCTCAGTGCCTCTGCTGACTCTCTGACCTGGTTTCTCTTGCCCATTTTTTCTGAAAGGTCTTTGAGACAAGGACAGGCCCTTGCTATGTGCTTTCATGGTGCAATGAAAATGAAACCCGTGTCCTGTGGGGTCCTCAGGAGCTAAATGCAGTGAGTCCAAAACATCTGTGCCTGTAGTTTATTTCAAGTTGAGGAATTAATCAAGAAAAAAAAGGAAAGAAAAAAATAAATTGAACATTCTTTTAAAAAGTCATAGCCAACCTGCCAAAGTGACATAGAGAAGGCAGTTACCCTAGCGAATCCTTTGGTACCTTCCTACAAATCACTGGATTAAGTCAATTAATACATTAAAACAAGTGCATAAGAAATATATTCAAAAGTAATCATCTTTCTTATTAAACAAAAAGATGAAAAGCCTACTTGAGAGTTTTCTTTCCAGAAAGATACATTTTAATAAACAGTATCTATACTTCTTTGATAAAAGACCTTTTAATGAGTGTTGTCTGAATTAAAAATATCGTTTTCCTCTATTTGAGAAAACCACCAGGGATATTGTGTGCGCCTTTTCATGACGTAAGTTAATTTTCTTGGATGTGGTGGAGAGTGAAAGAGACTTCTCTGGAAATCCTTAGAATCAAATATCTAAGCAGCTAGCACTTATTAATTTATTCTTTTGTACCAACACTTTTCTATGTTTGTATGTGGTTAATCTCTGAACAAAGACCCACAATTCCATCTTGTTCGTGGTAATAATAATAATGATGAATATTTATCAGTAAGAATATCTACTTAGCAATTTACTGCTATGAGGAGGTGAATGGTATTTAGGTCTTGGGCTATTTGTAATACAATGACAAGATATTGAACAGTAGTTAAGGTAAAGTAAAGAGACCAGAAAGCATATGAATTGCCAAGCTGAGTTAAAACTACCAAAGGAAATTAGAAGAGAGGATTTCTTTATAATTATATAAACAAACAAACAAAAAATTGGGAAAGAAGGGAATGCACAGATAGGTATAAAGTTGCTAGGGTGAAGTTTGTAGAATCCCTAGCTCCAGAGCTGTCTACCATGTGGCTGGCTCAAAGCAATGGTGGGAACACTGGAAGCCAGCAAGTCGATATTCTTTGCGGTTTTGTTGCTGATAGTAACCAGGGCAAAGTCCAAAGTGCTTTCAGTTCACAGGAAATTAAAAGTAAATGTGGCTCCAAAAATGAATATTTCACCTGATTTTTAAAGATGGATAATTTCTAATATGCAAACAAAAGGGGGAAAAAAAAAACAACTGTTTTTACACCAAGGTACCAGATATTTTTCATTCCAGAATTCCAAAAGAATGGGGAAATGAAACAACATATCCAGCAGCAAGAATCTATAATGAATCCTTCATTCCAGCAAAAGGTACCATCCAGCTGGAAAATAGAACATAGTACCCTTAGATTCAGAAAGGAGGTGTTAGAAGAGAAATGATCTGGGAAATCTCAGGACTAGAGTTTGTTCTCTATAATAGTTATGTAGGGCTCTAACGAGTCTTTCCTTGAAAATTTGTAGGTAAATGGAAAACGAACTAAAATGCAACAGTATTAAAAAGTAGACTGTGTCCTCCAATATTTTTCATGGATAAAAAAATTAGTATTCTAGACAAGGAAAACACTCCAGATCTCATCTCCTTGGAATTCAGTGAAGCATTTTGACACGATGCCATGTAGGAAGTTATTCAAGTGGAGAAGGTGGGAATTAGTACAAGTATAATAAAGGGATGAGGCTTTTTCCTATAGGGTAGGTAACAAAACAAAACAAAAAACATACTGTACGGATGTGATTAGTGGAATCCCCAGAAGTTTTAGGAGTGAATCTGGACAGAATATTTTCATTGATGATCTTGGCATAATATGCTGCTGTGTGCTCATGAAACAAAGTTTGGAGACATTCTCTATACAGAAGGGAAATGGAATACATCTCAAAAAACAGAGTAAGGTACAACTGTCGTCTGTTATTGTACAGCTGCTCACGGAATGCCAAATTCTCTTAAGGTTATTGCTGAACCTTCCAAAAGTTTGTGTAGATCTACTAATTTGGAACAGGGGGATTAAAAACATCAGAAATGCTTAGAGTTTCCATATCAGAACACTGTTGATTGATTTTTAAAAGCAGACAACATTGCATACATTTTATGGTTTGGGGCTTTATTAAAGGAGAAAAAATATACATATCTATATTTAAAAAAAAAAAAAAAAAATCAGCCATATGATTTTCCTACAGATTTTAGCATGGACTCAAGATTAGTCCTTTAGGGACAGGAAATGAGCATGCCAGAAACATGAAACAATTTAAATTTCTTCACATCTACCACTGAAAGTATTTGTATACCTCAGGCTAGAATGACAGAATGATCAGCAACATGGCTCTGCAAATACCTACCCAGTTCTGAGTTAGAGTCATGTAAAATTAGGAGCAGTACTGTTTCTTCCCCTCCCTGTCACTTCAAATGCATTGGTTTAAGGTTTATACATACTAAGAATTACTTCTAAATATGAAAGAGCAGAGCAAAGTGGACTTTTCAGATGCGAGACACTGGGTAAAGAACAGAACATATGACTGGATGACATCTTATAGCATTTCCTTTCCAAGTGTTTTCTTGTGCGATCCTGCTAAAATCATACATTGCTGGGGCAAAATGGTTCAGGAGAGGTCTGGAACCCCTGATGTGGTCCTACATTCTGGTAGCTTTATATTCAAGTGTTAGGTAGTATACAGTAATCATTTGGCATCCCATTGCAGAGCTAGGATATATTTTATTATTTTTACCAGTTTGTCATATTATGTTCTATTTGTGAAGCTGAATCATAGAAACAGCTGTGATGTCTGCATAGCTCGTAATTTTAAGATGTGAATCTGACTGCATTATACTTAGAATACAGGAATATCATAGCAAAGATGAATTCTTATGTGAAAACAATAAACTACTATTATCCTTAGCCCAGTGTGCAACTTTATGTGGAATTTATGAATATAGATATTCATAATTCCGCTGCTTCTTCTCTCATGGTGAGGATTTATTGTCAATTATTTTGGTTTAAAAATAAATTATTCAAGTTACCTTAGATCAAAGATGCAAGGTAATACACATTGTTTACTGTAGAAGTTAATCATTTTTCAGTAAAAGAATTTATTTTGAAAAATGCCTGTTGAGTCCTAGTTGTTTCATATGAAACATCAGAATTTCAATTATCTTTCACCAAATCCGAGGTCTCTTCCAAGGAAGCCTACAGGAACTCCTGTCGGACTGCTAAGAGCCAGAGGTGCCAGGCTTTTAACTTTTGCTCCCAGTAGCCCCCGTGGCAGCCCTATTCTAGGGCTGGGTACCTGATAAGCTCCGATTCCCAGGCCATGGGGCAGTCCTTGCCCCACAGGACTCCTGCCAGGCCTCCCAGGTGGACTCCAGTAGCTTAGCAGGTAGATCTGTGTGGTAGGTGGCAGACCAATGGCTACAAAAGCATGAGGGAAACCAAACTGTAAAAGCAGCAGGAAATTGTTAAGACTCTCAAGCGGAGTCAAGGTGCTCAGGCTCTCAGCTGCACGGCTGAAATGCCAAGAAGCAAAATCCCAGAAGAGTCTGTAGGGTCCCTGGCTCCAAAGCAGTCTATACAGCATGGCTGGCTTAAAGCAGCACTGCAAACTCTGGAAACCAGCCAGTAAAGCTGATACAACTTCTGTTTTTCTTGCTGGCAATAAACAGATCAAAGTCAGGGTGCTTTCAGTTCAAAGAAAATTAAGAAAATATTTGTTTTCTGTTCATTTTGTATAGAAACAGATACACACACAAAATCCCAAACAGCAACCGCCACACAAACTGGAAATCCTACTGTCATACTTGCTAGCTTTGGTTCAGCCTGCAGCTGCTGCTATTAAAAATTCAAAGAAGAGAGGTGTGTTTGAATGCAATTCAGCACTCTGACAGGTAGTATGCCACATTCTGTGCATCTAGACTAGTAGTCCTGATTACACTAAGGCACACTGGAAGATCAAGACAAACTATAGATGTCTATACTATAGAAGCTATAGCATAGTATCATAGAAACTATCCTCATTTACTCAACATAGAGGTATGAAATTGTACATGAATGAGAGCTACAGGAATAATTAGGTACATAAACACTAGATAAAAAAGCATTTTGCAGCTACAGTTGTGAGTAGGCAATGGTATTGAATACATTCTGAGAAACACCTCCAAGAAAAACAGTCAATCTCTTCAGCAGATAGAGAGGAAGAACCCACACTTGGATCCTATCTTACTTTTTAAGAACATCCAGCAAATCAAAAGCACCCCTCAGTGCTAATACAGAATTTATGTGAACCAAGTCTTAAGTATAAATATCAATGCAATCGTCCTTCTGATTTTCTGATAGTTGATCTTTATTCACTGCCAACTGATCACTGACTGATAAAAACAAGATTGAATTTTACTAAAAAGCAATCATTGAAATGGTTTTGGCTTTGGTACAAAGGACTTTCATGTAAAGGCAGTTGGTCTATCAATTGGTTGCTATTTTCTATTAAAAAAAAAAAAAAAGAGAAAGAGAGAAGCAAGGCAATAATTTGTGAAGTTTTTCTATTGATAACAGAACTTCTATCTCACTTATAGTTGATCTAGGTTACTACCTAGATGTAATTTGCCAGTCACAGTGTTCCTTATGCATGTCCTTAATTTCAAGGAGCAGAATTTCTCCACCCACTGCATCTAGAACTGCCTCAGCCTTTGGTGGCCTAAGGTGGTTTCTCTTCTTCTAATGTTCCACATGGAGGAAGAGAAACCGCCCTATTTGGGTCTCACATTCTCCAAGTACAGGCCTCTACACCAGCAGCACAGGAGTTGGATAGTAGTTTTCTACTATGGCCTATGTCACAGAAGGTCTGGCTCATCACTCTACCTTTTTCTTCTGTTTGGATTTTTTTCCCCCCTTACCACATCTGCTTTCCACAGCTTGTACTCTCAAATATTCTTTAGCTGGAATTTTAATTTTGTTCCTGCTTGTACAGAAAAGTCTGTGCTGTATAGACTTATAGACTCTCTAACTTATAACAAGGAGTTTAGTCCTTTGGGCCTCTATTCATGCACTTTTGTTTCTCATTCGATCATACTATCACATTTGTCCTTTGATGCCATTTTAACTATAGACATATCTAGATTGTTCAGTATGTCAGTTGTATTTATGACACAAATCCATAAACGCTCCTGCCAAACTACCAAATAGGCCTTCTCATCTGGAGATTTGATATAATTATTATAATACAATAACTTCTGCCATTATCATCTGAATGAAGAACATCACAGTACAATGAATTGTGAGGGCAGGATGGGATAAACATGAAACAGTTCCACTCTCATATCCTAAGGCTCCGTGCAGTAAACATTGCCATTAACAGGCAGTCAGTAACACGCTTAAACAACATTAGGAAAGCAGTCACCGCTTAGTCTGCATTCACAATATTACAAAGAAGAAAAGACATCCCAGAATGTCTGAGCATACCTGAAAAACCATCTGTGAGAGAACGCTGGGTAAGAAGTCAAACATGAAGAAAGGGGATATTATTATTATTATTATTATTATTATTATTATTTATTATTATTATTATTATTATTATTCTCCTCCTCCTCCTCCTCACTTTGTTCTTTATCACAACAAGCATCCTGTATTTGATCAGCAATTTGTAAAGCTCCTTTGACATCTTGGTTGTGAACACTTGCTGTGAGTGTCACAGCTGCACTCAAGACAGAAATTAACACCCTCAAGGTCAGGCAGCTGTGGGGAAGTCATATACTTCCATCAGCACTTACCTGCAGAGTAGCCCTCTGAAAAATCTTTATTCTGTGGATAATGTGCATAAGCAAGTCATTTTAATTTCTTTTCCAATCTTGTATTTCTAATGCTACTTGCTATGTTAGATTGCAGCCTATAACTGCCTTAATCAGTAAAGGATTTTCAGTCACTCTGGCCATGCTCTGAACCAGGTCCTCAGGCTGAACAGCTGCAGAAGTTAATCTAGCTTCTCAGTAATGAATTCATTCACCTCATTCATATGCAAGTCATGCATAAGTACCACAACTTTAA
Source organism: Dromaius novaehollandiae (assembly GCF_036370855.1). Classification (NCBI taxonomy): domain Eukaryota; kingdom Metazoa; phylum Chordata; class Aves; order Casuariiformes; family Dromaiidae; genus Dromaius; species Dromaius novaehollandiae. The sequence goes on from NC_088130.1 coordinate 29,944,270, forward strand.
AGTAAGACCAAAACCAATCTTTTTAAATGGAGTGAATGTACAGTAGACTTAGACTGAAGAAGCTTGCACAGAATTCACAAAGGATTTGCTGTGTTAGTGAGGGAAGCTGCACACATTGCAGTTAGATAAATTCCTTTCAGTGCTGCCATCTAATTCTCTTTCTTGCCTACAAAATGGCATCAGTCTTTGCTGTCCCTGGGGCAGAGGGATGAGCAACGAACTGCCTTCCAACAGTAACCTTTAATCTGAGGCCCATTGAGGGGGCCATAGAAATTAAGGACATATCTCTTCTTTGTCTCCTGCTCTCCAATCTGGATGGTGAAGCTGCAAATCAGCTGTTTAGTGGGAGTCTCCCAAATGGTTGCCAATACATCCCTGCAACATCTGTCCAACGCGGTGCATTTCAGCTGAGCAAACTGAGCATCTCTGGATGCTGAAGATGCATGCAGAGGGGCATGGAGCATCTCTGCAACAGGCTCATATGTCAGCATGCTTAGGGTGTACCTGGAGCACCTTGTAGCCTCAAGTTTTCTTATTTTTACCAGTAGGGAAGCTAAAGCTGAAGGAAGAATGGTCAAAAATAGATAGGAAAATAGTACTACTAAAGTCATCCCAATGTTGGCATTACGCATTTTATGTTTGTTCTTGCTGGTGGGGGTTATGTTGCTATATTCATGTCCAACAAGATGCTCAGCGTTTTGCAATGGATAGATGAATGAAGAGTGTTACCATGAACTGTTCTAAATATATGCCTCAAATGCCATTCTGGTCAGTCCTAGGCATACAGCTATCCCTCAGAAATTTCTCTTTCCTCCTTTTTATTGCTGCTAGTGATTTCGATCCAAAATAAATGAAACTGAAAAGTTCATTACAGAAGCTCCAGGTCATGCTTTTGCATGTCCCATTGATCCATAGCATATTGAGTGGTATAGGGCATTTCACTATTTGGCTTGGCCTTTGTGTTGGACTACATATGACCATTCTTAAAAGAGTGTATCAAAGCTTAGCAAAGAAAGTTGAGCTAGCAGAGTGCCTTTGTCACTGCAGATGCTAATGCATTAAGTGAGTGAACAGTGTTTTTCCTTAAATGTCATGTTTTGAAGAGTAGTAACTTCTTGACCTCATAAGAATTCTATTCTACAATTTGGATTCAGTGCTTTGTGCAGGACCCTTTTCTCCAGTTTTTATTTCACAGCCAAAGCTATCTACTGTAGAAATGCCTGAATGAAGGTCACTAACCTGCCATTAGGAAAATTATACTTTAGTCCATTCCATATGTGTAAGTGTTGCTTTGCTGCATGTTGCAAAAATGGTCTAACAAAATATTGCCAAGTGCAATGTTTATACTGGGGTTTACCCTATTTTTAGTCAAAACTTTAGTGCCTCACATACTTAAACAACTGTTTGAACAAATGCTGAGATGGAAAGTCATTGTCATTCTGACAGGATTCAGCAGGCATTTGTTTGTCACAGGTGCTACTGTTGCCAGGATATTCAGGGTGAAGATGTCAAAAGACAGCACACTGAAAGGACAGGATATCTGGACTATCCTGACATCTGCTACTTGCTTACTAACAAATTTAGGGATGACTCCTTTTCTCACTGACTTCAACAAGAACAAAATTGGGCTGCTAGTTTCACTTAAGCACATGCCCATAAGGCTCCTATGAGGCATTGTTAAATTTCTGACACCAAAGGCACAGCTGAGGTGATAACTCTGCTTGCAGTAGCATCTGCACTTTCTCTGGATATAGCCAAATCGTCCCCGAAGGAAACTTATAAAATACTTCTGAATAGCAAGTTGTTTTCCTTTGGAATGGGCTCAGCCATACAACAAGAGCAAGCAAGATCTCTGGAAAGTGTAGCTTTAATACTTTCTGTAACTGATCAGATCCTTCGGTTGATAGTACAGCATAAAATTTAGGCCCTGATGCTGATCTTCACTTCAGTGGGCATGTACAGGAGTCTCTCAAAGACCTAGTGACTGCCAATGAAGTTAGACAAATTCAGATCAGAATAATGCCAAAAATTCAACTGACAGCAGTTTAACTATTATTACAACTTTGCTGAGAATATGCAGAACCATCTTTGGATGAGGAAAACTGGATTTCTTTGTCAAAGTGATATGCCGTAGCTCACTGACAGCTAGCCATTTTCGTAGTTCATGTTGGTCAGTCTCAATATAAATCAGTGCTCCAGCTGGCCTTGCCTGTGACTGGCTGCACAGCAGGGACCCAGGGAGGACATGTTCCACTGTGCTCCCATACCCAGCAAACTATACTCAACTGCCCACACTGCTGCTCCTCACTCATTTTCTCTTTACTACCACTCGTTTCCTCCATGCTGCTAAAACTCTCTGTCCTCATCTGTTGCTTCCTCTCACATCCAGACAAATGCCTCCTCGCAACCCACACAACAGGCTTCCTCCTGCTGGGTCTTGGCTGTGGTCCTCACAACCATGCCTGCCCCAGCGCCACCATATGCAGTCCCCCAGCGTAACCCTTGCAGGGTCTGAAGCCATTGAACACCCCTCTCCCTACAGGTGCAGTCGCATTTGTTGTGACTTGCTAGAGAGGAAACTTTCACATTGCTTCTTCTCCTCCCCAGAAAATTAGCCAATAATTGTGTACATTACATACTCCCTCTCTGCTCTCTGATGAAGGCAACCGTTAGGAAAAGCCATAAAGTGGTATGTGTGCAGCAGGCCATTTCTTGACGGGTCGGCTGTTCCTGCAGTCGCCAATGGTTACAGGCTTGATTCGCCACATCAGCCCTATGTGCTTGCGTTATACGGCAGTCAGCAGAGTAACCTTGACATTTGTGCACCTCTGTGAAACAGACTGCAGGCTGAGAGAGCGTGCAGTCTGTGTACTGTGCCAACCCCGGACTTCCCAGGCACTCACTTCTTCTTCTTCTGCAGCTCCTTTTTGAGTGGTGAGGGGTGGACACCATATGGTGTTGTCAGTGTCATCAAAACAGATTTCAGAAACAAAATACAGATGTTCCTAGGAGATGTCCTTGAGATTGTACTGCTTACTTGGTGGGGGCGGCACCTTTCCTTGTTTTGACCATAAGACAGTGTTTTTGTTTCAGACAGAATCAACAGGATTCATCTTCTGTGCAGAAAATATAGCCTGAGGTACAAGAGCTTATCACAGGCAGAGTTAAAATGTTTAAGGGCACATTTATTAAAGCAAAATACTGAAGCCAGAATAAGACCAGAATAATTATTTTCCAGTCTATGGCATATGGTATCTACGACGTGGTAAAATAAGGCAGTATTCATTGTGGGGCTATTTATTAACACTTTTTAGGAACTTACAACCTATGTGAACAGTTTAAGATTTGGTGTTGCTCAATATGTGCTTTTGAGACATTCAGAATAGGTATCAAAGCCTGTAGAGCATATTTAAAAGGCCTCTTTCTTTTGGTCTTCATTAAAAATACAGTCCAAAAGAGTGCAGAATCACGGATGTAAAATATAGTTTGGAAGCTGTATGGTGGTGCTTTGTAAGCAAAATTGTAACATCAAGTCATATTCCTCAAAAAAGATTTCTATTCCACCATGATACTAAGCAACCATTCCATCCAGTGTCAGAAGTTAGTCCTTAAAGTGAGTATTGTGCATACTCTAGTTGTTCCTGTGGAATGGCCATACAGAACAAGAGACTACGCTTTGAACGCAGCGTTGGTGAGTTCAGTTTCCTGATAGGGAACTCCAAGGCTCCATACCATTCTTTCTGGTGGAAGACTTAAGTAATAGTATGTGACATGACCAAAATGACTTACGATACTTTGGAGAGCTGCTGCATTGCCTGAAAACTGAAGCCAAAATGTATCTGAAATTTGACTTACAAGAATGGCAGTGTAACTTTCTGTTAAAGCTGGAACAGAACTGCATTTAGTGCAGCTGGTGTTAAATACCCGGCCTTTTACAGGTTGAGCTATTATGATTGCTAGATGGTTACTAGCTCTTTGTAACTGTGAGCACTTTCAGAAGCGATGACTGCAGGTGGCAAGTTTTATTATTATCGGATGCCAAATTATGAAGAGAACTGAGGAAAGAAGAGCTTTGAAATCAAGAATCTTGAATTGCTCCAAGAAGGTTGCAGAAATAAATAAATCATAGTCCAGCCACAATACTGGAGGAGTTTTTGTGCTGTATTTGTTGCAACCCCAGCTATATTTAGAAATGAAAAATGCAAGGAAAACATTTTATATGTATATACCCAAGGGTACATCTGTATCATGCAAGGGAGCATACTGCAGAGATCCCTGGGCAAGTGTGGCATAAGCTAGCTCCAGAAACTACTAGTATAGTACCTTCCATATCACACTGTGCCAAAGCTCGGAAATGCAGTGTTGTGCGATGCGGACAGTCCACTGTGGGCTGAGCTAGTGCCTGGGGCCCTGTGCTCCGTACTAATGTCCTGCATAGACACACCCCAAAGGCAATCGCTGCCTTACAGCATCTGCAGTTGAAGATATAAAACCTGACTTTCATGCAAACGGCAGCCTGAGAAGAGGAGTGCTGTGCCAGTGCTTTCAAAGCCAAACAGTGTTATTACCATGCTCAATTTATAGTATGTTTATTGTACAGTCAATTGATTACAATGCCTCATGGCAAACAGTAAATAGGAAATGATTGCAAAAATAGAGAACAAGGGAAAATGGGCACAATTAACAGAAAGCATTTTTTATGTAACTTCATGTCTTAATTATTTTATTTTACTTAACAATTTACAGCATGATGTCTGTAGGTTGATCTGAATGCACTACACAGAGCAGCCAAATCCAATTTCCTGCATGCTCAGGAACGCTGAGGCTAATGCACCAGGAGAACTGGGAAAAAAAGAAACTAGAACAACTCAGAAGAGTAGGAAAACAGAACTCCATAATTTAAACTTAAATCTTGGAAGTAAAGCTTGGGAGCTTACGCTTATACTTGAGTCTAAAAAAATGGATTATACAAGTAAAATTTGTTCAAACAAAATATGCTGGTTAAATGAGCAAGTTACAGTGTCAGATACTCTGCTATAATGGTTACCTTTCCCTAAATACCCAAGCATGCACTGGTTTGTGAATTGTAAATTCTCTATTAAAAATACCCTGCAAAACTTTAAGTGACAGATTTCTGAAAACAAGAATGGCTAGAAAACAAGAAACAGCTTCCATGAACAAGTTGCAGATACCATCTCCACACAGTCCTTTGCCACTTCCCCACCACCTGGGGTGACACTGTCCGGAAACTGCCTTTTTTCCATCTATGTTTGCTGCCATCACATCCATCTGATGCAGCTGCCTTCATTTCCTTCTACCCTTTTGCTTGCTGCTCTGTAACCCCCTCTCTCAGTTTCTGGAAAGAATACTCCATCTTTAACAATTCCTAATTGCTATTTCTGAAGAAGCAAGTCATTCATGACCTCTCAGCTACTGCCATTCCTGGATCCCTGTGTTGCCACTGACTAGGACCACCTTGCTTTTCCTCATACAGAAAATAATTTAGGCACTTGGCTTCTTCATCTCTTTCCACACCTTCTCAACTTTCCCTTCCCAGACCCTCTCCTCTTTTGAGCAACATCCACAAAATTTCTTTCCTCCATTTGTTCTCATACATAAGGCAGCTAGGCTTCAACCTGTTTTCTGAAGTTAACCTCTTTGATTTCCTGGAGTTTTCTCTTTAGTGATAGTCTGTTAAACTCGTCCCTGATGATGTCAGCTTTCATGCCAGCAATTAATCCACTCGCTGCTCTGCACATTACCTCACCCTCATATTTTAACATTATCAAGAGTCTGGGCTTCACATCCTCCAAAGAAGCTAATATTTGATTTCAGTCTTTGCCAGGCACTACTTTAACTGAGGTCTATTTGTGCTGCACTTCTTCTCTCTAACCATCCTTCAGGCTTTTTTTCCACAGTACCCAGGAGTCTCACTTTCATGGCCTTTAGCACTTCTATGACTTTCTGTCACTCAGTATTGATGACTTTTCCATTCTCAGCCCATTCTTCCCTTTCTCCCATCAGTATGATGACCTATTCTCTCAGTGCTCTGTGTTCCTCTCTACACAACTCCTATTCATCTCTTGCCATTAGGAGATTCCTACTACTAGTCATTACCTACCAACCACCTCTGGTGCTCTGCCCTTCCCCTTCCCCTGCTGAGTATCTCTGCTGGGGAAATCCTCTAACCAGTCTAGTTTCCTCCCCTGCAGCTTTAGTCTCTCCTCCTTAGCTCTGCCATCTTCTTAGCTAAGTAGTTCTATGTTTCCAGTGTAGGTAAGTAAGTTTGGCATTAATAGACACAGACTGCTTTTTAACTAGCTTTAACTGTATTCTCAAGGCCTCACCTCCTCCTACCTCCACTTTTTCCTTCCCCAGAATCCTACAGTTATTATGAGAGAAAATGGAAAGCGCTGCTCCGCTTTTTTCTGCCCTCAGCTATTCTTCATTTCCCTTCTCCACTCCTGCAGTTTTCTCCTCAGTCTCCCTTCTCACAGACCTACATAGTCTGTCTTCCTCTAGTCATTCCAGTGATCTACTCACTGGAGTGTAGGTCGCTCTTTTGGTCTACAGCTTGGTCATTCGCATCCCAATTCCACTCCTTTCTGCGTCTTCTCTGTATAAGTCTCTGTCTCTGCCCATCCCATTACAAGTCTTTCTCCTTAGCGCTTGTATTTCTGGATGATGAGCAAGCTTTCTGAGTGGGATGGTGATACATATATATATACACATATATGTATAAATGTAAAATGATATTTCTGAAAATTATCTTAACAGGTGGAAACAGGCCCCTACAACAAAGCATACTTATAATCAGTATCTGTGTCCATATTATTTCCTCTTCAAGATGTATTTCATAAATTTTGTACTTCAGGTGTTTCCAAAGCATTGCCTTTGTTTTCCCATGCAGGATATAGAAACATAGGTTACAGGCAGTTAATAAGCTTGCTGGATATGGATGAAGGCTCATTAATAGCTGTTGGGTGATTTGTTACCATTTCCAATAGCACCTAAATCTTCAAATAAATATATTCTGAAACTTAGTTATCCCTAGAGAGAGCACAGATCATTTTTCTTTCATTAACAATGGAGCAGCAATAGCACTGTTTTTATTTATATGCACCTTTCCAGGCCTAAAGCTTGTCCCTTTAAAATTGCTAGTATTAAATTCTGATCAGCCCTTGATGAAGAAAGAATTATGGGTCAACAGCAACCCTGTTAACACCTGTGCACAATGCCTATTAAAAGGAAACATGAAAGTCTAAGAGGGCTTTGCAAAGTTTATTGGTTTCTCTTTGAGAAGTAAGATGGTGTAAGTGTGATAAATTACACAGTCCTTTTTAACCATGCTAGTTGTAGAAATTAAAAAAGAGATGTTTCCTGTTATGGTCTGTGATACTGGAGTCCCATACATATTGTAATGTGCAGCTGCCCTCCCTAAGAACAGTGAATGTCCTTCCACAACACTTCACGACAGTAACCTCTGTTTTGTACACCAGTACAGCGGACCTGAATCTGGGCCGAGCATTTTTTTTTTTTTTTTTTTTTCCAGTTAGTACGGTCTAAACCTCTAAGGCTCAGATTCTAAAGCGCAGCAGGAACAGATAATGGTCACTAGATTGGGTTACAGTTACATGATTTGGTGAAACCAAATTTTGTGCCCACATAGGTGGAAACTGGGGAGGAAAGTGGACAGAAAGGTACACTAGAGAGCCCAGCTATGTGTACACAGCACATGACTGAGAATCTCTGCTAGGACTCTGTCCAGTGTTCACTGAAATCAGCAGGAGTCAGTTCCGCTGATCTCACTGACCTGAGATCAAGTCCTGCATGTGCAGTTTTAAACTTCATGTAAGGGTCCTCAGTTTGCTCTCCAGCTGTCTGCTTCCTCTATGCGAAAAACCAGAAGTTGTTTAAAAAAAGGAACTAATATTGATGGAAAATTATAGAAATTTTACTTGTAATTATAGCCATATTATTATTATACCATTTAACAGCTACCATGGAACAAAGGGAACACAGAATAATGGTGTTATGAAAACTTTTTGAAACCCTTGACCTTGAGTTCTGGATTTTACAATTGGAAAACTGTCTCAGTGTTTTTATAGGAGAGAATCTAAAGTAAATGTAACATAGATAGAGAAGGACCTCTGACCTCTCAATTCTGCACGATCACTGGCAGCTGAATCTTTCAAAAAGCTTTGTCAGAATGACCAATAGGTTATTCCACTGCAGATGAGGCAGATCGTTGCAATTAATGAAAGCAAGAATTCTCTATGAAAGATCAAAACAAACCAAAATGCTGAGTATTTCTTGCTTCAGTCTCTCAATTACTGGTATAATAGAAATATTGGCTGAATCTAGTATCCAGTCTCCATACATGAGATGTCCAGCATGTTAATAACTTTTGAAGGAAAATTCTTGTTATTCCTGAACATGTGAGCAGGAGCAAAGTATATAGTTCAGATGGAAAATGTAGAAACTGTGAATGATCTGGCATGCGTGCAGAATGCTTATGGCCAGTAAGAACCAAGCTCCTTGTGGTAATTAGAGTCTGTTCTTTTGAAAGCAAGTATAAAACAGCACTGTTTCTATCTTTTTTGGCAGTACTGTTTAGTGACTCTGCTCAAATTGTTAGAGTTGGGTATTCCTACATACCTAAAGCAGTACATCATCTTTACACATAAGGCTGCCATTGATTCCAGTGACTGTCTAGACTTGAATAACTGCTTGCAAGAACCAACACTTCAGATGCAGGTCTGGTGATTCAAATGGCTTATTTTGATATTAAGTTAGCAAAGGCATAGGAAGTCTCCATGTGCAGCTTGTGACACTTTATCCTTGTAACTTTAAATGAGTTGAAATTTGTTATTATTCAGAGGTCTAATCAAGGACTAATTTCTCTAATAAATTCACTCTAGGCTCCCATTCATGCCAAACTCTTGGCACATAGCCCTGGATCTGCTTTAGGTCCTCTCTGCCACTGAGTCTCCTGTGACCAGAGCTCAGGCAAAGGCTTCATCACTCTTTGTTCAACCTTTCTAACCTATTTGTTAGGACTGCTTTAAAAATCTTGCCAAGATAATTAGAGCTAAAGCTCAATTAAAAACTACAAAGGCATTTAAGTTTTTGGCACCATATAATGACTTTTGACAGAAAGAAACTTAGCAATTCCTTTTCAAACAGGAAGAATGCTGAATCTGATTGAGTGCCTTGTTTGGGAATGGTAATTATAACAATACAGCCTGCTGGGTACCTTAGCGCAGTCTGTTTATTAATTTCCATTACCTTGCCTGGAAGCTGAGCCCTTCACTCTTCTCAGAGGGGTAGATGATTTTATATTTTATTATAAATGTAACATGCATTTCAAAATATCTTCCGAAGACCTTTTATAATAATAATTCATTTTTTGCACATAGAACATTTCTATTGGAGTGTCTCAAAGCACTTATAAACACAGATCAATTAAAACTCATAAAATTTAATAAATTGAAATGTTTTCTTTCACAGTGGAGGACAGTGGTATAAAAGGAAGTTTAGTGGCTTCTCTAAGGATTCACAGGAATACAAATCTTCAGTTCTCAATCCTGTTCTTGACTCTTTAACCATTTCCAACCCCCCCCCCAATTGTGATGACTGAGTAATTTCAGATTCTATTCATTTCTTTGCTGACATTTGAATTTTCATCCTTTGAAGTTATTAACATAAAACAAGATACACTTGTGTATTTTGTTCTAATACTGCACAATTCCAAGTAACTGATAGTTAAAAATTGATAGTTCAAGGAGCAAACAGAACATAAAGAGAAAACAAGATACTAGAAAGCTTCTTGAGACAACTGAAAGGTTGTTGTCATCATCATCATTCTGGAGAGAGAAGCCACTCTTTTGGATTCTCCTATTCCTGTGTAAAAGAGACCCTCTTTACAGAAGAATACACTAGTTCTCACAGCTCTTTTTTCGTTCTGAAATGGTTTATCCCCCAGTCAAAATATGATCTGCCAGTTCAGGCTTTTTACACCAGAAAAGACTCTGAGTACTTTGTTTGATCTCTATAAAAGTGCATAACTTTGCAACTTTATGACTGCCAAGTATTTAGATTCAGTCTCTTCTGTGGAAAAGAGCTATCCCACTCTGAGAAAGTCCCTTCCAGTTCACTGTGGAAAACTGCTAACTTCCACATTCATATGAGATGTAAAGTTGATAAGGCATCAACTAAATTGGGATAACAGGTTTACATAGCACTATATCATGAAACTTGCTCAGCTTATGGGCTTCGTTTCTTCCCTGAATTAGAATAAAAGATCCAAGCCCAATAGATAATGGTCCCATTTCATTTGTTCAGCAACAGAATAGATCCATGTGAGTTATATGCAGTAAAGCTTTTTTACACAAAAGAGGTCAGTTACTCATCCAATTAGTGGTCAACCCTAACTGTCTCTGAAAGGAAGAGCCGTGCTTTCCAAGTTTTCAATGCTGCCCAGGAGATGCAGATGTCCCTTGTGGTAATTAGTTTACACCCTGAAGCAAGAAGCTTGATTACCCCAACATAATTAAGTTAGCTATGTCTACAAATGTAATTAATCGTCTTAATGTTATCCAGCCTTTAAAAAAAATAGTAACATTGTGAGTCAGTGATCTCCCCAGGCTGATTGCGGTGTATGTAGCATAAAGCGTTTTCTTCAAAATCTACTGCCATTTGATATCAGCAAGTGCATCTTTCTTCTTCAATTAGGGAACATAAAACACCTTTATCACTGTATATATATCAATGTCTAAATGGTAAGCAAAGACCGATTGCACACTGCTCATATCCACACTGATGTTCATGCCTCATAAGCAGAGAAGACTCTTCGAGTGCTGCTTTCTATTTAAATCTTACTTTAGACCAAGTTTGTAACTGATGAGTAGAAAAAAATGGATATGTGACAATAGCTAGGTTATGTGAGTGTCTGGGCTATATCTAGGCAGATCTGAAGAACTTGCATGTCACTTTACACATTTAAGTCCAACATAGAGGCACCTGTGTGATATCCAGGCTCTAAACATGTAGCAGCTACCAAAACTTGCACATACTTCAAGGTCTCAGAAGGCAATTTTCTGCCAGTGGGCACCACCTAGATCATGGCACCGGTGACATGACAACCAAAACCAAGCCTGCTCAAGTCCTCAAACAAGGTATTTCTTAGCCTCTTTCTCTTGTAGAGCCTAATTCAAGACACAGCTTCAAAACACACCTGGAGAATCATGTTAGGGAAATGAAACAGCAAAGAAGAAACTTTTTTGGCTGCCTAAACTGCATCAAGTAGTTCAGTGGTTCAGGCAAGTAAATTAATACGATCACAATCATGATTTGGGTAAGTACTCATCAGGGCAAATGCTTTTAAGATAGGAAATCCACAGCAGAACGCTGTTACAGGGAAAGCCCCTCATTCCCTAGGAATACCTTTTGTTCTGTAAATGCCATGCTTCTGAGTCGCGTATGTTATATGGGTGAAAAAGTGTGTCAAAAATCTTTAAAATTAGCTAAATCTGGATATTGATTAACTGCAGGAGTCTTGCATAGACGGATGAAAACATGTGGTATTGCCGCAATTAGGTGCTATGGCAGAGAGAGAAACTAGTCTATAGCCATTTTAACCTGGGGAGAGGCCTTGATTAATTGGCATCAGAAGAGTAGTTTTCCGGTGACCCAGTATTTGAAACTATTTGTCCTTTCTTATTCTAAAATCTTTTGGCTGATATAGTTATTAGTGATGACTCACCTAAATACAATAATTTCATAGAAAGACATAAATTAAAGCAGCCAAACTTTCCAAGTCATTATAAAAATAGGATCTAATTAGGATTGCTCTATGTTCATATGAAAACTAGTTGTATTTTAATGGCTTTCAAGCAGGTAGGAACGGTATGCTGATTACAGATGCAGTTACTTGGTTTGTGTTTTCTAACTTGATTTTAGTCCTCAGAGAGACTGAACAAATCCCAAAGTAGGAAAGCTGCCTTCTTCAGTTTAGCTAGGCTTCATCTCTTCAGAAAGTTTGGTTATAATTCATCAATCTTCATAATGCATAGAACTCTAATTGATGTTATTAAAAAAAACAGTTCTAAAAATGAGGTTCTCCCTTGCCTCCAGGGAGGAGGAGGAGCTGGGGAGGGACTACCTGCCTCTTCAGAAATAAATTATTTGCCAATCAGTGAGTGTAAATTACTGGAAAAAGTCCTCTGTAAACTGAGCAACCATAAGCTAACATTCTTCCTGAAATACCTTACTACACTTCTTCCGTGCAAAACAAAGATTAATTTATGTTAATATCAATGTCACTTTAATTCTATAGCTTGTCTTTGACAAGGCACATCAGGTGTAGGAAGGAAAATGCAAGTGAGCCACTGTGTAGTATGGAATTTAATGCTTTTCTTCCCATAAAAACTTCAAGTAAATATCCTTACATCTAGGATAAACGATGTTGAATTTTAGTCTGCCTGTAGCTTTTCAGCATTTAATAGTTTTTGCTTCACTACCCTGAAGTAATTTCTAAAAAATTCAGGGCTTTACAGATGTGGTTAACTGCTTATCCTGGGCAAATTAAATTAAGCTTCTGGCACATGATGAAAAGTTTGTTTCACCTAATTGAGCATCTAATGAGCATGGATGAATTATTTGAGCTACTCATAGAAATTTTATTTTTCAAAGCTTTTCTGATTAACATCCACTCAAATGGGCAGAAAAAACACATTGAATTTATACATACATAAGCTTTTGAAAGAAAGCTTAAAATAAGCTTATGACCCCTCCAGAAAGCTTCATCTCAATATGCTGTGTCCTGTACTGATATCTGTAGTTATTACAGAAATACCCCGACCCACTTTTCCTTTTGATACACACAAGCGCTTCTTCTTATTTCGTTCGGCTTTTCCATACGACATTGTGCACATTCACTAAGAAGCTGCACTACTCAGCTTTGTGATTACACTGATCAAACTGGCATGTCAGTTTTTTCCCTCTAGAATATACACCTGGCAACTTGATGTAGCTTCTTTACCACCAAAATGTCAAATAACCAGGGAAAGAGGGGGTAAGCATGTAATTTGGGGTTCTTTTGAGATTACTGAAAGCTTTATATTTTTGACCTTGCTCCATCTGATAGTATTCCTCTCTGATTTCTTCATCTTAACAGTACTGCAAAAACCTGAGATGGGCACTTTATTCTTTTATTCATTATTACACATCAATAAAGCTCTAGAATATATCTTGTCTTTTGGGTTAGGATAAAGGAAGAAATTCTTGTAATGTGAAAAGCCAAAAATTTTTATCCCAGAAATCTTCTCATTTTGAGGAAACCTGCAGGCTTCTAGACAAAGGATTTTAAATGAAGAGATTTTGTCCGAAGAAAGTTCACAGTCAGTTTTTCTCACCACACAGCTTGGTCACAGTCTTGTTACTAAGGGCTCGTGTGGTTATCTACAGTTGTTTCCTTCAATTCCACATTTAAAAAAAAAAAAAATCTCTCATACAGCAAAAGCCTGATTTGACCATGACTTTTTGAAGCTTGCAGTAGCTTTTTTCCTTCAAAACATTTTGTTCTGCCTTCCCCTTCCTTTTAAATCACTAGCCTTTGTGATCCTGCCTACATCCAGACCCTAATCCCTTTGTGCAATTGCCCTACTGCTTTTGTTTGTTCAGGCTTTTCTTACCGTTTCCTTTGTCTCTGACTAGGTGCTTTCATTTAATGCCTTTACACCTCCATCCATTTATCCTATGCCTAAACTGAAACTGAAGATGTGATTGAAGCACATGGAGGCAGGCTCATGCTAGCTTTAAGCTACCTGGTTGTATTACATAATTATTACCTTCAGGCAAACCTGCCAGAGATTTGAGGTACCCCCTCAAGCTGACACACACCCCTGCCCACACCCTGAAATCTATGACTCCACTTCTGCACTGCATTGCTTCCAGACTGCCCAGGTTAGAGCTAGCATGGCTATGCATCCCAAGGTGTGCCAGTCACCTTAACATTGCCTGGGTAGATTCACGCATAATATCTCTCTACCCCAGAGCTGTGTGTGGCTTATCTCAGTGGGACAGTCGTGTTTCTTCCCCAGAAATGGATTTCTGTCTGTGCCCTGCTTCCACATGATGACAGATTACAGTTTCCTTAGCTAAGGTTTCTTTCAGTTCTTATGGGCACTCCCTGAAAGGGCCCAATGGCATTTGCAGGAACTGATGAAACAGGCTTTTTTCTGTTCTCAGATGGAAATCAGATATTACTTACTACTCAGTTTCAAAGCATTTGTCAGCTGAAACAAGAAGGAGACATAGCTGGGAACTTGGTTACTGCTGAGGTGACAAGCTGGCTTGTTGCGCTGATAAGCTCTATGGACAGTGGGTTGAGCTTTACCTTCTCCCGGTTTCTGGTGTGATCTTGGCCATAGGAATCTTTTTTCACGGTAGTAAAAATAATGCTCTAGATTACATGTATTTTTTCAAACAATGTAAATAAAGCAATATGGGCTTTGCTGTAAAGGACCATTTTATCCTGGGGAACTAACTTGGGCTTTTTCAGTTAACCTGGCCTGTTCAGCTGTAGCAAAGTTCAAAAAATTCAACATTTTCCATCCAAGGCTAGAGTAAAACATTCTTAGCCCTTCTCAGATTTTCCCATCTCAAATGACCTTCATCTATCCTTTTTAACAAATTCTTCCATAACACTTTATTAATCGCCATCCTGGTATTAAACCAAATTATGTTTAAAAATGAAAACACTCCTCCTTCTCCTCTCCAGCTGGCAACATAGCCTGAGAACATGCTTTCCCAGCTGCTTATGCTAAAAGTCATAATGTTTTCATTGTGGTCTCAGCCAAAGCAGTACCTTAGGATATTGTAATTCATGCTTTCGGTTTTGTTTTGGTTTTGCTAAACAAGTTACCCACTATCATGTTTGGATTTTTCTCCACTATATTTCCATTAAATGCCAGGAGGCATCTCCCAAGAACTGTGTTGACTTTCTCATGTTTTCAACTAAAACATTTACAATAATGACATACCATGGACTGGGAAGAATTTTGAAAAATAAAAGTGGTCTCTGAATGGAAAGTTAGGAATGACATCTGTAAAGAATGTTTTACTTTCATTGAATTTAAATACCCATGTCAGCCTGCATAGTCGGAAAAAAAGTTCTCCGTTTTCTTTGGGAGGGAAGGAACAGTGAGGGGTAAAGAATGTCAGCCTGCCAGTCCCCTGTTGGCAATAATAATTTGAGATTTTTGTTCCAGTTGGGGAAATGCTTGCCTCCCATAAAGACGTAAAACCTTTTGCATTCAGAGAGTGCCTCTGCATTTATGCTGCTTTGTTTCTGTTTGCAGGCTTCACACACAGAGCAATGGTCTTCAGTTTTGAGCAGCAGTTTTCACACTGCTGAAAGAGGATTATGCTAATACTCCCTTTGGAGTCATCTGTAGACAACTGAAATCATTCTTCCTGGTGTTGTTCCTGACCACTGCTGCTTCCTCAATTAACTCCTTCAGCTTCTTTTATTTTGTATTAATATTTTCATTTTATAGCCACAGGACGTCAACCCATAGTAGCACTCTCAGATTACTGGGTTGAGCAGCTAGATTAGGTATGCTTCTTATGAAGCGCGTTGTTGCAAAGGAGCTGTGCTGAAACAAAACTATTATTCATAGCATGGCAACAACTTTACTGTGTGCTACTTATAGGCTTTTTTCCCTTTAGAGTCATTTTTGTCTCAGGTATGCTTTTTTATAGAATTACCTATGTAACACCCATGCCCTTACCTGTTTTCTCTAGTAATACCAGTAATTACCATTTCCAGCAACATACTGTTTTGTACATCAGTGTCTAGCTTAAAATCATTTAATAACCCCTTTACTTTCAGCTTTTATAGAAAATTTGACTGTGGTTTTATTATCACCTTTGCCAATTTTGTGCATATCCTGCAGGCTCTTACAAACGCTTGTGAAATGATAAAACTATGTTTCTTGAAACATTTACACAGGTGCTGAGCACTGTTTTGGCTCCAGTGCCCTAATGAGATGTTGTTAATGCTCTCCAGGTCTAAGTTCTATATTTCTAAATTAGGCCTATTTGCATTAGATATTTTTTCTTTCTTTCTTTTTTTCACTGTTCTTGCTGCTTTGGATTGGTGGCCACATTTCATAAACTTCATTCTGGTCTGGATTATTTCTGATGTTTGCTAAATTGCTTTGTCCAGAGTCAGTCTGAGGTTTTCAGTTGTTGTTCTCTCACTCCCTTTCTCCTCCCCAATTCTTTCGTTATTTCAGATCTAATCAAGGTCTGCTCCTCTTTTTAGGGATTCATCCCTGTTCATTTCTTTTTTCTTAAATTAAATCACTATTTTTTTGCAGTTCCACATTAGTTTTATTCTATTCCTTCACAGATTTTATTTTTATATGAAATGCAAAAATACTCCTCAAATGCTTTCAGTGGTTTCAGCCAGCATCCTGTTTGATAAAACTGCTGCGCACATCAAGTGTGTCAGAACTGGCCATATGGTAGAAATATGACTCCGTATCTTTTGTTCCTTGCAGATGCAGAGTGCCACACAGCTAAACGCTTCCCCTCCATACACACATATTCTTGTCGTTTCAGATCTGTTGGCCCTTGACCACTTCATCCTTCTGTTCAGGCAGTTTCCTTAGCTCCTTTCTACTTCGTTACCCTGGGGGGGCCAGCAGCTGCTCAGCACTTACAGTGCTTTACCCCATGTTGGCTAAGCTTCAAGTCTGAACTCAGCCTGAAAAATTCTGCCCACAAGGTTGCCCTCAACGTGGAAAAAAGCCCCCATGCTGTAGTAGGAGCCCTTTAACTTTCAAAGGTGTAGAGAGGGACACCGTGCCTTCTTCAGGCTGTGATTCCCACCAGCGCCACGGCTGTCTCCGTGCTGCGCCCTACAAGTGTCACAAAGTCCCCAGGCTGCTCCCAAGCTGGGGGCAGCACAGCAGTATCTTACCTGGGATATCAGCAACCCACATAAGCCCATTTGCACGGGGAAAATATGGCAGGGGAGGACCCTGACCGCACTCTGGACCTGCCTCTGGCTGATGGCTGTCGCCACCACAGCTCCTTCGCTGGGTCTGCCGCAGTCCCGGAGTGACTGATGCCGGCTGTCCGGAGGGCGGCAGCGAAGACCGAGAGCAAGCGCAGTTCCCAGGGCAGAGGGAACTAGCGAGCAGCGCGGGAAGCACGGCAGTGCCCCTGCGTCCTCACAACTGCTCGTGTGAGCAAGTGGCAGGCTCAGGCTGCAAGGGTCAGCCACGCAGAGGGGTGGACGAGCCTTCAGAGAACCGGAGTTATCAGCATCAGACCAAACTCCCAACTCTGGTGCGTTACTCACCAACTCGTCCAGCTGCAAAGTCTTCTCACTCCCTGCACTGGTACATCTTCATGTCTGTCCCCCCTTTCTATCTTCTTCAGCAGTACAAATTATTACGTTAACTTCCTCAGAGGGAGTCCCTGTGTGGCCTGCAAATCCGCTACTGGCAACTCCATTTCTAGAGTTTCCCCCGGTGAAGCAGCTTGTGCAGCTCCACTGGGCTCAGGTGGTGCAGGCTTTCCAGCTGGCCAATTCCCTTCCCCAAAGCAACACAAATGTGAGGTTGCAAGAACTAATCTCCTCCTCCTCTGTCAGGAAGACTTCACAGAAGGAATATTTGATCACTTTGAGGTGTTGGCTTGCATCAGGCTGGTGTTTTATCACCTGTACCAGAAAATCATCTTGCATCTCCTTATGTCTTCCAACAGCTTTCTCTGCAGAGCAGGGTCTCTTGTTCTTTGGGTTTGAGTGCTTAATGAAAGCAAACCGCTTTTGGCAGTTACATGGCTATGTGATTATATAAAAATAAAAACAAACTATCTGTTTCATTCCAGATGGAAGCTGATAGGAAAAGAATTATATTTTTATCTAGATGGCTGAATCTGGGTAAAAAAATAGTCTACCTCAGGAAAGCTTGTTAACTGTATTTCTGTCCCATCACTAGATATGCCTGTGGAAATATGAAGATTGCTAATATTTCTCCTCTAGAACGAGTCATAGCATTTATGTAAGAGAGATCCAGAGAAGATTTTCTCCTTTTCCGGTTACAAAACAAGTGTGGCTGTTACTTCAAAATAATTTTTAAATGTCAACCAAAAATCAGTGCAATTTGATTGAGTACACCACGATACTTCTTTTAAATCGCGTATACTTTTTGGAGTTAAAAAGCCATTGAAGTTTTTCTGCTAGCAGAACTCCTTAATGCAAGGCACTTAAAATTAGATTCAGGTGTCCTTAGTGGGGTCATATATCTGCTCTTATACAATAGTCTAATCTGTGAGAAATATTTAGATTTTTCAGGAAATTTCTCTGTAGAGAATCTGTAATAAGACTTCCTTTGTACAAGCACACTTTTTCATGTAAACCATCTCCACTTTAAAAATAAATTTTCTACCTTTTTGCACAAAACATTGGTAAAATTCTTAAGAGCTGACATACTGCTTTTGAAATCACATTGTATGAATTGGAACAGAAGCTAAACTGCTTTTTCTGTTGAAACCTTAGAAAAGATTTTTGAATATGTTAACATAAGGGTTATAAATCTTAGAGAAAAACAAAATATTTCTTACCTGAATGAACGTTATAATAATCAGAGCATCTGGTATTAGATTTTACTCACCTCTGAATGATGAGCAATTTGGCTGATCCGTAATCAGCACTGTTCTCGCTTCCTTTGAACTCAGACACCATCTGTAGAGCCTTAAAATCCCCCTACACATTCCTCCTCTCAGGTTTCCAGCCCCAGCCTCGCCTGTGGCTTGCACTCTGATTTGAAGGCCTCTCTACAATTCCTCACTAAAACAGAGGAATCCCTGCCCTTCAAAGCACTATTTTCAGCACAAACTGCACAACTAGCAGTCAAAGCTGAGAGGGTTCTGCCATAGCATCGCTTATAACCACAGCTATATATAGCTATACATACATATGTACGTACACAGAGGTACTTTTACCATTTAATTCCTAGCAGAAAGCCATTCATGATTCCATGAATTTCAGATTGGGACTTCCAGTTCTTTATTAAATGAAGGACGAAAATGGGAATGCTGCTGAACAGAAACATTAATATAAAGACTAATCAGTTTCCTTTTTTGTATGACTTCCATTTCAAGGTCTTCCCTACTTCAATTAATCCCCATGAATTGATTGTTTAATGCATAACTAATCTTCAACTTGTTCTTCTCTTGCTGATGGGAAAATTAAAGTTAATTTTGCTGAAGTCATGGTGCTTCTGTTGCACATTTATCAAATGGTGATATTTTCAAAGTCCGTATGGCAGCTGTTCTGCTTCTGCTCAGTAGTACACTGATTTCAATTGTATTTATAAACACGAAGACCTCTACTCTATTTGCTACAAAGAAAAATATAACAGTTTTCTCCATAAATACAGAATTTTTCCCTCATGGTGGTAGGAATTTTGTTACCATCTGCTGTGCTATAATATGTTGAAACATACTATCGCTTTACGTTAGAAGGTCTGACCTGCTGGCAAAGAGGGACAGAAAAACAACAACAAAGTATTATTTCTCTACAGTATGCACACAAAAAGAAGAGATAGAGAGATCTGTAATATGTTTGTTTATATGCATATTTCACATATTTTATATATGCAGCAAATGTGTTTTGACCAAGCAAAATGATACATGTGTCATACAATTATTTGAAATGAATCTGAACTTCACCTCCAAGGCTTTTGGGAGTGCCTGACCAAATCCAACCTTTGTTAGTCCCCTGTTTCAAGTTTTATGGTTTTCTAAGGCCATTTTGTTTCATATAGCACTGGTGAAACACACACACAGTCAGTACATCTCATTCGGAATAAAATTGCAGGTTTCGTATTCACCTTTCAGTGACTTTAAACAAATCTTTTGTAAGAGGTTTATGCAGCACACAGCTCAGATTAAGTCTCCTGGAACTGTAAAGCAAAATGAATGAATAAAAGTGAAAGCAATAATACACACAGTATCAAATCCTGATTACAAGAACAACTGCACAGAGGCTGTGAATCCTCCTCTGTAACACGGAGGTAGAGTGCTGACCACTTAGAGAGCTATAACATAGTTGCTGAAACAGCATGCAAGAAGTAGCAGAAATCCTGACCTGTGGCACTCATTTTGTAAGGAAATATTTTCTCCCTGGATGTGCACTATCCAAAGCCCTTCTGGCATCCTAGAACAACTTCAGTCGTTCATACTTTCCGTCTTGCATGCGCGGATGCCATGGGTTGGTTTCACTGGATGAAGTGGGCGTGGAATCTGCCTCTCCCTCCCGTGCCAGCCCTGTTTGGTGCCTCCGGATACAGCAGAGTGCTGTGCGCCAGCAGAAGGGAGGCAGGGATTCAGTTCTGTTCACTCAAGTTTACCCACAAAGCTGTTCAAATGGTTCGTGCCTTGGGCTTTTGTATTTCCAGTCCCTAATCTTGACCCCATTGCAGCAAGCAGATCATTTCATCAACCGTAGTTTACTATGTCATGTGAATTTCCTTTCATTTGCACAATAGTATGTAATTCTTACTTTTCTGCTTTTCACTTTACTAGCTGTTTTTTTCTTAGCCATTACTAAAGGGTCATGTTAAGCTGAGCTAAAGCTCTTGATGTAAGTGCTCAAGCATCATTAGAGTCTTGTGACTTAGCATAACACAAGGAAGCTTTTATCATCACTTGGAGACAGAGAAATAAATATAGATAGTAAAACATATGTAATAGATGAAATTAAACAGCCTGAAAGTATACAACATTAGCAAGCACTGGGAATTACTATAAGAATTTAAAAAGCGGTTGAGGAACTGCCTGAAAGGGAGATGACATGGAGTTGCGATAAAAGAACTGCTAGGCTGGAGAAAGGCAATTAGGGAGCTCTTCAAGTATTGGTTTTAGAACCGATATTATTTAAATATTTTCATCACTGACCTTGGAAAACAGGGTAAGAGTATGCTAATATAATGTACCAGTGCCATTTATTCCCATTTTATCAGGTCACGGCTAGATTCCAGCTACAATATAAATAAGGCTATATAGATTTATTTTCATTGCATGATAAGGTGCTACTGCCAGAATAGTTTGGCTTTCAGCCCACTCTCTGCCACCGACCTTCCCAAGTCCCTTCAGATGTGATAAGGGAGCAAGACACAAGTATGATGAATATTTTGGGGAAGCTACAGCCTCTTTCCCATCGTTCGCTTTCCCGAGGGCCTCTTGGGGCCTACTGGTGTCCTCTGCATGATGTGACCAGAGCCATGTATCACATGAGCAAGGCTCACTTACTCAGATATCCCCAGCCGCATTCCAGATTCCCACTGAGATTCACTGGCAATGGGATCATGCGTGTACTTCAGGCCACATGTGAAGAAAAAGCTTACATATTCTATCTTATGACCTAAATGTGAACCAGAAAGGTTAGAAGAAGAGATTCATGACAAGTTGAAAGATAGGGAAGAAATGCTGTGTTACGGCCTTCGCTGCCTGTGCTGCCAAAGCTACTCGAGTCAAGCTGACTAATAAGGCTTTGGGAAAAGCAAAGTGCGAATAACCCAGATACCCTGCCGAGGAATAGTCTTCGTGTATGACTAATACCCTTGGCTCAATACAACTTTTAGATGGTCTTTCTTTAGCATAAAGTGAATATATAGTATACAATTGCAATCTCTCTTGGAACAGCTTCTCTTCTGAGTCACTCAGCATTCTATCTGTATAGTTTAAGGGTTTCTTCTGGTTACAAGAGTCCGAAAAAGAACAAGAACAATGTGCAGGTCTGTCTTCAATAATGTGCTTTAAGGCTGTGTGCCTTTTGTGTGCTTTTGAAGTATTTTGAAGTATTCCAGCCTTACAGCAAATGTAACTTTCCTCTTATTTCTGTTTTTAAACTCACAGGATTTCAAACCTCGATGATCTTTGAGGACCCTTGAATAACATATTAGCTAGTTTTTCAGATTATTGCTTGGAAGTTTACAAGTTTGAAATTATGAATAGTCTAAAAACTGGAGGAAAAAGCTAATCTCCTCTCTCTTTCCCAACACAGTTCTATAGGTAGATAAATAATTGCTTTCAGGCCCTTAAGAATGAGAAGAAATCTTGTTTCTCTGCATTTTTCAAGTATTTTATTTTCTTTCTACTGAAGATTCTGATGTATCTGGAGTCATAGTTCTGTTCTGGAAACTTTTGGGTCTATTTATGGCAAACGACATTGAGCATTTGGGTGAGCTCAATTGCCACAGTCTACTCTGCACACACAAGGCAATGATTTTATGGGACTTCTGTTGAGCTTTAGCCAACAGTGTTAGAATCAAATATCATGCTGTATCACTCATATATAAGAAAAGTCTAGA
Source organism: Dromaius novaehollandiae (assembly GCF_036370855.1). Lineage (NCBI taxonomy): Eukaryota > Metazoa > Chordata > Aves > Casuariiformes > Dromaiidae > Dromaius > Dromaius novaehollandiae. Next base: position 29,966,664 of record NC_088130.1, read on the forward strand.
ACTTCTAATTCTAAGAAACAGTAAGGTTCTCTGTTAGTGATATACTTATTGACCTACTGAAATATTTTTGAATAGTGGTGCAAAGAGGCTACACATGCATTTTTATTTTAAACTAAAAGGGAGGCAAAGCTTATTTATAAATTTCAATGCGTGTATCTGAATTACATGTGTTATCCCACAATCACCATTTCAGAAGAATCTTGCTCAAGAGAAAGACATGCTGCATGGTTCTGCATACATGGATTCCATTAACAAGAATAGCCACCAAGTTATCTAGGGTGAGGATTACATGATTTGTTTTTTGTGTGAGTAATTCCATAGAATAAGTAGTGCCAGACGGGTCAGACTCAAGGAGTATGTAGCAAGACAAGCAGTGATCAATAATTTTTTTAAAAAGAGAACATTAACATGGGACAACTACAAAATGATCCTTACCCTGCTATAGTCTCCCAACTTCCAGCACTTAATGATTTGGGAATTTTCAAGACTGGAGGTGGTACCTGAGCTATTCTTTTTAATAGCCACTGGAGGACCTATCTTCTCTGAATTTGCCTAACCCCTTTTGAATGTATTTACCCACTGGGTTTCTGCATGTTATACTTGTACGGAAAAAGTACTTCCTTTTCTGTTTTGAAACTGTTATCCAATAATTTCATTGTGTGCTACCTCGTTCTTATGAGGTAAAAATCTCATTAAGTCATTTCCTATCTACTGTATCCACACACATCTGTAGTTTCATGGGTTTATAATTGTCCTTCAGTTCCCCTACTTTGCCATCTTTTATTCTGTGTTGAGAAATACTAGGGTTTTTTTTTACTGTTTCCTCATATGGGAGCCATTAGGCATCTTAGTACTTTGTCTAGGTTTACTATATCCTTTTAGAGATGAAATAACCAGAACTGCAGGCAGCATTCAAGATATGGGCATACTATTGATTTGTGCAGTGTCACAACAATATTTTCTGTTTTTTTTCTCTACTTTCCTTCTAATAAGTCTCACGCTCTCTTTGTCTTCTTGCCTGCCACTGAGCACTGGAACTGACACCTTCAGTGAATAGTACGCAGTGCCTCCTGAATCTCTTTCCTCAGTAATAGCTATTTTAGAGCCTGCCATTGTGTATATATTCATTGGTATGTATCTTATAATGCAGAATCCTGAATAGTAGATGTGGTCCCAGAGGAATATGAAAGCATGAGAATTACAGAAAAAATATCAATATCTATATCAGTGAAAAATGAAAAAACCCATACTTCTGATTAAAGATATTCACATGCCAATAGAAAAGATATGTTTAAGGGAAGATACTAAAGTAGCAACTCTACTAATGTGGTTGCAAGTTGAGTTTATACAATGCACTTCAGTTCAAGTGTTCTGGATGAAGTGTTATATTAAATGCTAAAATTATTTCTCAGAAAAGATTCTAGTCCCAAAGACATCCAAAGAGTATGAAAATACTAACAGGAATTTAATCTTTATGCAGTTCTGAAGCTACTGAAGGCAGAGAACAGTGAGGCCAAAGACAACTGATACCAAAGAAATAACACCAAAACAGAAAAATGAGGAAAGGATGTTTTCCACTACTCTTCACTCCATGTGTTTCTTCTGATAATTTCTTCCATCCCAGGAAACATAGTATCTAGAAGAAAAAGTGCTGTGAGGAGACATTTTTCTCTCTGTGATAGATAGCACATGCCCATTATACCACATTCGTCTCACTATGGATAGGTGAAGAGGTTTGGAAGGCCTGGTATAAAAATTTATTCTTGACCAAAAAAAAAATTTCTCGGTGGAAAGATACTTAAGAGAATTTAGAGCACTACCTTAGATCAGATAAGCTAGTTTAAATGAACATAAAAATTTTTTCAAATAGATTAGAATCACAGGAGATCAATTAAAATCAAACCATTACTTTGCATACCAAAGAGTAAGCATAACATATTAGGAACCAGTAACTCTGTATGCTCTGTGTTGGTCATGAGACACAAATATTGATGTGAATTATGTAGTAAGCCTTTGGAAAAATTAATGAATATTTCATACAATAAATAAGATATTGCCCTCTCTTTCCTTCCAATTTTTTTTCGTAGACTCATTACTATCTAGATGCATCCAAAATAAAATTAGCAGATAGATTTTGATAGGTTATAGATCAGTCATAGACAAGTACTATTGCTTATTTATGAGTTAAAAATGATGAATTTGGAAATAACCAGTCATGAATCTAACAGAAATAGAACTGCCCTCTAATAATTTATGAATATGATTAATCTGGTACTGGTGTATTTTCTTTTTGAATATATAGGTTTAGTCTAATGGCAAGCAGAAGAGGGACACAGGAAGGGAAAAAGGCAGGAAAAAAAGGAAAAAATAACTTGAAATAACTTATTTGCACCCCATTAGCAATAAGGAGTTAAGGAACAATCCTATGAAAGACAAAGGTTGGTGAAATAACAGATGAGAAAGACTATTGCAATTCTTTTTTGTTTTTTAAAGGACATAGTTTCAGGAGAAGAGGTTAGCTGTTCTGGGAGCTTTTCCAACCGACTAGGTAAGTGCACAAACGCCCATTAGGAACATCTGAAGATGCTATGCCTCCCCAGGGAATAGGAAGATAGATGTATATAGAACAGTCTCTCTTTTTAAGTCTTTGTGCTTTGTTCTTACTGTTAAAATAAGCCAGGTGTTGCATTTGTATCCATTTATATACATTCATGCTATGGGTACAAGTGTACTGACCCTGTTCAGCAAGGATTTTTGCACTGTTATTATCCATAGTGGAGCAGCCCAAGCCTCCTGCTCTCACCTTCAATTTACATGATAATAAGAGGGCTTTTAATAACAACTGTAGTAATAATAATAACTGTAGTAATAACTGGGCTCACCCAGTTGCTTCCTTTCAGTCCAAAAATCTGGAGCCTGAAAGACAGAGAGAAGAAGACAGAAAGGTAGGTTATGAATGTGCATACTGAAAACATTTCTAGAGAAACAACAGTTTTTGGTAAGAAACCCATTTTTTCACTTTGAGTGATTGTCTCTGGAAATATTCACATTGGGGGAGATTCCCAAAAGACTCCTGGATAGACTAGCCATGACCTATTGCTTTGAAACCTCGTTTGTTGGCGGTTCTGCATTGCTCTCAGTCTCCAAAAAAGTGTTTTGCTGGATTTTTTTTGTGCTGGCTCTCAGGGTTGAAAAGTAGACAAATGTTCATGATAGCCAGCATGTCTTCAAAAGCCTGGTCTCAGCAATGAGATTATCCATTATAAAATACCGAGGTCAAGCATAAAACTCAATACAACCTCATAGGAAAAAAAAAAAAAAAAGGAAATTACATTTAAAAGTTAGGAAAACCTGAAGAAAACAAGGAAAGCATGGCGTCAGCTTCAATACTGATGGTAGAGAGAGTTTCAGCCAAGCAGTTGAGGGGAACTGAGGGATGTCACAGCGCAAGGGGCACCTTTAAATTTTGCACACTGTAGAATAAAGCAGATCAGCCATCAAGGTGGCTGATGCCTGGCTAATACATATCAGTCCACTTTCTGGTGATGGTCATGCCCCTGACATATCAGGATAAAATGCATTCACTAGCAGCATCAGAGGATGTCACGTGAGGGAATAACTCATCTTTTAGTGAATTAGAGAACGATTTTTTTTCCACCGCAGTTCAAGCAGGCTATAAAAGTAGACAGCAAGGGTAAGTCATGAGCCCTAGGCATTTCTGGGATGAAACCCCTTAAGGCTCAGAAATTAGCCACTTTCTGTAATTTTTACTGTTCTATGGGAGAAACTGGAATAACCAGCCTCATAGAAAGTAATTCCTAGGTAACTAAGAATTATCCATTATATATCTTAATATCCCATTATCAGTTTCTGTCATCATCCCAGATACGTGCATTCAGAAGCTGAAAACACAGAATGGGAATGGTATGTTTGGTAAACAACTTATCTACAGCATTAAGCACCCTTAAACTTGGATGAATGCTTAGGCTGCCGAGAGAGAGAGTGTGAACCATGAAACGGGCTCCATGCAGAGGCCAGTAGTTCTGTCTGGTTCCCCCAGCAAAAGGGCATATATTCTGTATGGCTGTTGCCATATAGCAGTGTTATCACCATAACTGCAAATCTCAGCAAAGGGACAGAAAATCTGGAATGAGCTTGAGATGTTCAGATTTCTAAGTAACTCTGCAGATCACTTGGCATACTCAGGTAACCCAGAGGAGAGGAGTACTGCATCCTTTTTGTTAAAACATGAATTGCACTTGAGGGAAAGGCAGCATATCACTGAATACTGGTAAAAGTCTTCAGCTCATGGTTCTAGCACACACGTACCTACAGTGACAACAAACATATATTCTTCTTGAAAAATAAAAGCAGCTGCTCAGCTTTGTTATACCTGATTGGCAGAGAGAGCTGATACGCAGGGTACTGTAGCCAAAATCCTGTTCAAGAAATTGGAAGAAATTTACTCCATTCATTGGCTAATCGATAGCCTTTTGGAACAAGGTAGCTTCCTAGACTGGGTAGCTAAATTTTTGGTAAACAAGTGTAAATCATAGCATAGCACGACACACTAGCTAATATTACAGTAAATATAGATGATAGCAGAGGGATGCCAGGGCTGCTCGAGAACAGTCTCATGGTCAGTGACATACAAGTACAATACATATTCATCGTCATTTTAGCACATCCATTTTCTAATGTATCTACTACTTCCTATGCTCCTCCATGCTCATCCTGTTAGGCTAGCACAAAATATCATGTAGCAGAGCTTTTAATGCTGTCTTAATATTGAATAAAAACCTGAGTGTCATATGACAGAGTGCTATTTCTGCATTACTTTTCACATTTGATCATTTTCAAATGCCGCAAGAAAACATTAAAATGAAGTCAGGGCAGGGCATGAAGCTAGGTATTTGTATATATTTTTAAACTTTGATCCTGGGGAAATATTCATGAGACAAGTATCTCCTTTGAATATTCATCTAGATGAAAGAAAAATTGCAAATGTGAATTTCTGACTTAGCCATTTGGGCCAAAACGCCTCCAATGATCTGACACGTATATAGTTGTTCACAATTCTGGCACATATATAGAGTTGTTCACAATATTATCCCACTTCTCCACAAACGACTCTAGAGCAAAGCTGCTTATACCCAGCTACGAAACAGATGTGGTTTGTGGTGTACAACAGGCAGCATACTTGCACTGATAAAAAATTAAAGCTCCACTGTCTAACAGTGTGGTGTGAATGGGCGTTATTTACAGAGGTAATGAGAAAAAAGGCCAAGGGTCCCAAGAAGTGCCCGTGTACTTCTAGTTCTGGAGAGTCATTGGTTATTTTGCTTAGAAACTATGGCATTCGGCAAAACAGAGCAAGAGTAAGCTGGGTCTCCAGAATACATGAAGTTTGGTAGAGTTGGAGTTTTGGTAGCAGAGAAGGCTGACAGAGCTGGAGGAGCTTTGGATCCTGTTGTATACTGGAGCAGGCGCAGTATGGTTTCTGGCGTGTATAAGGCAGGAACCTCTCTTAAAATGCACAATATAACATCCTTTCTCCTAATACCACTGGCTGACTGGGAACAGACTTCCCAAGAGTCGTTACCTCTACATTTAGCATTGCTATTATCTTGTGTATCTTACTATAAATTAACACCCATATGCGAATGTTAACTAGGTAACTATTGTTGACTGCACATATTCTGGATATAATACATAATGGTGTGATTTGCTAGAAAGATGGTCTTTTTTGCTAGAAAGATTTTGCTGGTATTCCTTAGAAAAGCCCTATATCACCTTTCTGGTGTCATTTTCGCCCAGTGTTCATAAAGGAGATTAGCAGAACTGGACTCACTGAAGAGGACGTGTTAGGAAAGCTGAGCTACTAAAGAGAGTGACGTTTATGGGAGGGCTGAGCTGAACTGCTGGAGTTTGGTTCTCTTATCCCCACATCCCTTAAACTTAACAGTGGCACATCCAAGTTCTGAATCCCTAGAAATCCCTGCAGGTGTTTGGAGCAGAGACTCGAGGCCAATTCAAGACCAAGTCGGACGATACTGTCAGTCTGCAGTGGCAGAATCCTAACCTCACAGAGGACAGAGTGAAATAGCTGAACATTTATGATTTATGCTCATTACCGTCTGATGCGAATAGCAAACTGACAGAGCTCCCTGGAAAGTGTCCTGAGGCTTCTCAGAAAAAACACACAGTAGACGCTCTTTAGGATAAGAAAAAGCAAACATCCTCTCTAGGCCACTTGCATAACGACCTAACCTGCAATGCAATCTCCAGCTCAGCTGCCCGAGTCAGCACACGGGCAGTTTTAAGCTGCATGTAGCAAAGCTAGCAACGGAGGGTTATGCTGTCCTCGGAAAAGGGCATCTGTGAGACTTAACTAATACGGTCTAAATTCAGCAGGGGCCAAGGGGCTTCTCATGCTAACGGAAAATACTATCAGTATCTTATTTCTTTGAGGGGCAGCACGTTCCCACTCCACTGAGCTTGTAACAGCTTAGATCAAACTTAATTTTGGAAAGAAAAATTCAAGGTAGCCATCTCAATGTACCATTTTTCTAACACAACAAAAAACAGAGATGTTTGCAATGTACTGAATGGGTGTGAAAATGCTCCCAGCTTTCTTTGAATCAGACTGACTTGTTATAATGGAAGTGGCTACAATCCCATACACATAGGGCCACTCTGGCTTTATTATTGCAAACTATGGCCTTTAGCTATATCTATACAGTTAAGAAGTCAGATAGAACAATATTAAAGTGATTTGGAAGCTAAATTCTTCTGCAAATGCCACTGTTAGTGGATGCGAACAGAAGGTTAATGGTGTTGCCTTTGGACTATGTATCCTCTCTGCATCTCTGTGGATCCAACAACTTGCATCAAACCGTGACAGCTGCAAGTGCTGATTATTATTCTTAGACTCAAATACTACTTATTGGATTGGGTGTTTTATATGAAAGTTAAGAGAGAATTTTTGACATAGGTGGTTTACTTCGTGCAACATTCTCAGGAAAGTTTTGTCAGGTGCTGATAAAATGTTGGATTTACGAGGCATACAAATACTAGTAAAGTAACTGGTGAAGAACAAGCTGTGCATATGGTCTGCATTTACAGAAATTACTCTTAATCACTACAGAAAGGCTTGTAACAATGGTGCACGTGCAGAACGGTGCTATACAGAAGAGTAGGATTTTTTTGCCATTGAACTAGTACACCAAGAGGTGAATTACACAGTAGTAAAAATTCTTAAGTCAGTGAGGCAGAAATGGTAACATACTTTCTGTCCTAAAATTGGAACTGTATTTAGAAGCTTGGAGTGATTAGCAGGGGAAGGATTGGAGTTGCTGTTGTTTAGCTAAAGGTGAAGATAGCACTGTTGTAGCTGATTTCTCATTCTGTTGAACAGAAATGTTTAAATAACATACGGTGTAAAAGGTGAGCTGCAATGGCAAAGCTGTCTCTGCTGTTTGAAGAGTCATTACTAGGACACTGACTTTAGCAGAGTATCTGGAATGTAAATGAGGCTTTAATCTGGCCCACTGGGTTCAGACACAGACCTCGTCACATCCTCAATTACAGTGAGAAGTACGTCAAAACTCTCATATCCTTCACGAAACTATACTACCCTTTTTATAAAAGCAGAGAGGTACATTAAGACAGGCTTGGCCATGTGTACACCTGGATTTTAAGGTATTCTGCATTCACAATATTTCCTCTTTTGTATTTGAAGACATACTTACAATCAAACATGTTTTCTTATCTTGTTTGTTGTTAGTCTTCTATTAGCCTTATCTTATCTTTTCTTCATGTGAGGAATTTGGAGCAGGAAGAGTAAGCTTAGCATCAGGCTTGGAGAAGGAAGGAAAGCTCTTCTAAGCACAAAAGAGAGACCAAAGCCATTGTCATGGCAACAAGAATCAGATGTGAATGCTGCTGTTGCCTATATTCCAGTGGATAGGTTAGAAAAAAAACCCTACTTCTAAATTGGAGGTGCAATATTTCTGGTTAAACATTGCATCTCTCTAAATTACAGCCTAGTTCATATAAATGGCAAAGCAAAAGATTCAGAAAAACAGATCTGTATATAGATTAATCTAAATATATCATTTTCTAGAATGTGGAATACCGTATACCTATTATATAGAAAACAGGTCCTTCACAGAATACATCCATTCCCAATATTTGTCTCTTAGCATTTTCTATTGAGAAAAATCTTCAATTTTCCAAATAATGAAATAAATTTCCTCCTAATGAAATAAAATTATTGCCAGGAAAACAGAATATAAACAAAATACATGCCTCTGCACATGATAATGTAAAAAATACATTGAAATGAAGTCATTGTAATCACTTTAACAAACAATCTAAAAAGTGCATGATTCTTAACGGTTTTCATTTTTGCTTTAAAAAAAATTGCATACGTTTGAAATGGCTTTTGAAAGAGCACAGATCCACCGATCCTGTACTGTAATCTGCCTGTATTTGCAGAATACATTAAATACATTCAAGCATTATGTGCCAAGTACTTAACACATTAAGTACTCAGGAAGTATTAGAAGGTCTGAAGGAGTGTTCAGGCAAAAGCTGGGATTCTGTGTCATCTGCTTCTTTGCTGATGGGAGTTATGAACAGTGCCGCATTAGGTCTAAGGGGAAAATATCTTTTCTCCTCCTTTTAACATGACACAGTTTCGTTAGCCTTCCATCTCAAATGTGCCAATGCTAGCTAACCAGTGGCTAATAGCACATTTTTTGTTCCTTAGCAAGTCAGATGCAAACCCATCTGCCCGACCCAGCGACCTGCTTTGCAGCGCCTGAGCAGTGGCCTCGCTGCTTCCTGCCACCACCGCTCCTCCCGCCACAGTGGCCCAAGCGTGAGAGTGCCGGCACCCTCTCAGCCTTCTCCCTAGCGTTTGCCTTCGTGAGCCAGGCCTGCCTCTACGTCCGTGTCTTACTGAAAAGACAGCAGGTATCTAAGCCAATGTTGGAATTTTTTTCCTAGAGAAAGAAACCTGCCAGACAGTTACGCGAATCCCCATCATGGGGCCCTGTTGGCCACCGAACGTCACAAGAGCATTTCTCCCGCAGTGTGAGCCAGCGTGCCACCTATAAAGCATCTGGCGGTGCAATGTATCTAGCATTTGCATCTAGCATTATGCAGGTGATAGTCACTCTTATCACTTCTTACAGGTGATAATCACCAGAACTCTCCCATGCTTTGTTTAAATCAGCTACTGAATGAAAACCTGTGATTCAGTTCAGCTACAAGAGGGAGACTGTCAGTGGACAAAAAGTCACTCGAGCTTGAACTTCTCAGCCACAGCCCAGCCTTCTGTGACAGAAGGTGCATATACACTACTAGTCAATATAGCCTATACTATAACATTGATCCCATAATCTTTATTGACACTAAATTACCATATTGCAGTACATACAGAACTTCCTTTTGCCATATTCTTTTTGTTAGAAGACTACCATATCCTACCTCTCTGATCTATTGATCTAAGATGGCATCGCACAAGATGTGGCAAATTTTGCCTTTCCTCACTACTCTGCATGGATGCTGCCATGGAGTATCCTATGCAAGACTACCAAATGCTTTTAGTATCTCGGCTTCACACCAAAGTCCTTCACCACAAACACATCAAAACCTATCCTCTGCTGATGCTCTGGTCCCTTCTAAGATAGAGACACACGTTCAAGGTTTCTGTTTTTAAGATTCTTGACCTGGAACAGAATAAATATCTAAATAAGTTACTTCCATGGGAACATGGCAGTAGTGAGAAACTTAGACTTTCAGTCATGATGAAATGTTTGAACACCTATGGAGGTTGGAGCAAGACCGAACAATAAATTTGTGCAAGAAATAAAGACCCTCAGAAACCTCAAATTTTAAATGAAAGATACTTCTTCCAGTTTGGCCTCTCTAATATATCTAAAAAAAGTTCTACCCCATCAAAAAATTTCACTGCACCTACTCTTTTCCTATGTAAGATGAGATGGTTACTTACATTCACAGCAACTGCCGTTTGGATAATTTGCTCTGTTCTTTTTGCCTTCAGCCACTAGAGTAAGCTGTCTTTCAAAATAAACCTGAGGAATGCTGGGGGGGTTGTGTCTGTATTACAGTATTTTTACTATATTTTAAGAGTATTTCCACAGCTATAATCTCAAAATTGACAATTTCAGTAGCATTGCCTGTATCATAGAAAACTCCTTAGGTAGACTTTAATGAAAGAATTTAGGTATACCCTCAGGACCTAGATGCAATTTTTATACATCTTTTTGTTTATCTGGGACAATACAGTTGTAGGATCTGTCTCTTTTTCAGACAGGGGCTTGTACTGTTCATTCTTCTCAGACCGCAGAAACAAGCCAAACTTCTACTTTTTTTAAAGGGTTCTCCATTTGGCTTTATTGACTTGTGAGAAGTAGTCCTCACTTTTTCTCTACTCAAGCTGAAAGGACTAGCAGTTTGAGTTTTCAGGATCTGTACGGTGTCTAAATGATAGAAATCCATTTGCTCTTTCCAAGATCTCCAAACACAAGTTTTGTGGGGTTGTTTGCTGATGCCCAGCTACAAGAAATACCACAGCCTTCCCGTCAGGCTGTCATTGTCCCAAATACATAAACAGCAATGTACTTCATTGCTGTCCCTGGGAGACAGTCCTGGCTAGATGCTCTCTCAGTCCCACTTTCTGCACCAGTTTTCCACTGCCAAATTTCCTTTTTACCCGGATAAATTCTCTCTTACCTTGACTAAAGTTTTTAGAACTACAGAATGTCCAACTGTTTTAAAATAATAACACAATCTCAAAACCTTCCTCTTCCTGGTATGAAGAGTGGAGTGGTATAAATACTGATCATCCCCTGGCTTTCCTCTCTCTTGTAGAGCATTTAACCTTTGAAAACCAAGCATTCCCTCAGTGACCAGGAACCATTTACTGCAGACTTGAAAGTGAATTATATTTCCAAGAGTCTACATTTGCCTGTTGATTTTCCAGCTCCATGTATTTATATATCCAGATTTTTACTTTAAGGACTTAAGTTGCTCAAGTGCAGGCCTGCTACCCAGCTCTCAGTAGTGGAAGCAGGATTATTTGTACTTCCATTAATCATTAGAACATAGACATAAATCTCTTCAAGGGCATAGCAGATCTTATCAACAACAAATACATTGCTGTTTTCCCAGAGAGTGATGATTCAACAAGGCCTGAACACTAGATTAATATAATCGCAGATTAATTTCAGATTTTCCAATCACATAGCAATTTGTCCTTTACATTAGACCAGATATCTCTGCAGTAACTGCAGACTTTCTCCCATACTAAGAGTGATACAAACAATAGGGAAAGTATCTATATACTCAATTATCTCAGCAAGTTCTTAAAGGGGACTTTAGGTTTTGTTGTAAAGTGGACACCAGCTTTTCAAAACTGTTGTGTCGCTAAACCTGCGTCCAGTATGAAAGGCAACATAGGTAGATCAGCATAGGAACAGGCACCACAACCTTTCCAACTTGGACCACTAGAGTGCAACTCACTGTTTCATACCTAATCTGTGCAGTAGTTCTGAAACACTGGCAAATCCCCAAGCAAACGATACAAAATAGGAGCAGAGTCCAACGAAATTCTGTCCATCTATGGCTGTCTGGGAAGTTAGCCAGTTCTGAGCAATCTCAGTTTTCTCTTTGCCCGTGGAAATATCCCTTTGATGATTGCATGGCTGTGATATACTACTCCTTTTTGAAAGGATTCACATTTCCTCAGGTTCAGTTTCAGACCAGCAGTCTTCTGTTTCCACAGGCCAATTGTAAATATTTTGGTTCTTTTTCAAAGGTTGTATTATTCAGCAAGATACTGACTTTCAGCAAACAAGCATTAGCCTTCAAACATGGTTTGAGACACCACGCAAGACAAGAACAATCATTTTTTGTTACTGTCTGGTACGATCATGAAAACATTGTTCCTTTGCCCTTTGGATTAGCTTCCACTTGCCAAGACCTACTTTTAAAGCCAAATATAACATATAAAATTAAACCCAATATAGGCACCGAGTTACCACATATTAATGCCAGTCAATAACAATTCTTTGAAGTTCAGTTACTAGCTTGATCCAAATCTAAAATAGCGTTGCATTGGTGATCACTCTCACTTTTGGAGTAACTGTATACTCCCCCCTCACCGCATGCAACCTTCCATTACACCACAGCCAGAATCTTTCTAAGTCTGCTTATCAGCAACAATGCATTGGGGGATTTATGACTTCAGCAATGCCAAAGTGAAAGGAAATGTGTCTACAAACACTCATGAAAAACCGAATGGTTTACCAAGAGAATGAGCAGGTCACAGCTCCTCACGCCCATCTGATTAGCATCCCTGAAGCACAAGCTTGTACTCGTGCTAGAGTTCCTGTTTCAGCTTGTGTTTTTTATGACAATCTTGAGAAAGGAGCCAAGCAGCCAAGTGAAATTCATACTTTGACCATAGTTTGCAATGCAAAGGTGAACTGGACTTTTACAGATCTTTTATTCTGAAATTTTAGAAATTGTGACACAGACAATATAAATTTTCTAGAGACTACACAGAATCTGTGTATGTTGCCGCAGGGCACGTGCATGTGTGTGTATTTTGTTTTGTGTTTTTAATCAAAATGTGAGGCAGACAAGGGCTGATGGAAGACTCCTTACAGATATCCATAAAGCCCTGGGGAAGGCAATCTCAATGCCTCTTTGTTACTGATGAATACTGAGGTGATGGCTATTTAACATTTACCTCCCATACCATTCTCATGTTAGACCAGTGAACCATAACTAATCTTTTTCTTGGTTTTAGAAAAGAGCTCTTAGTTCCTAGCTGAGAAGAACCTTCTGGTTTTCCCCACTCAAATGTATATTGCCACTGAAGAATGAATCTACAGCTGTCTTTTCTTCTAGGCTAGCATTTACTTGGTTCACTGCTTCATATTTTATATATTAAAAATACCCATCCCCAAGACTGGTTACTACTTGTCAAAAACATTCAGAAAATAAACAGGAAACCTTTTCTGATCCAGATCTGCAGAGCTTTGTCAGTTAAAAAATCTCCCAAGCTGTAGGTTTCACGTTTCAGCTACTCCTCATGTATTCTCTACGGGAAAGCTACCAATTGCCCACAAATCATGGAGTTTCACGCAGACCATATCTTTAAAAAGGAACCTCCACAAATGCAATTTGTAAGGCACCTCTCCTAGCAGCAATTACACATTTAATAGCCATAATAAAACCTAATTCAACCCAATTATTAGCATCTTGGCTTATATTCCAGCGGCCCAATTTTTGATGAATGAAAATTCACAATTCATTTGCTCTATTTTGAGACCAATTAGGTAGATAGGTTGTGGATCCTCTATGCCAAAACCATCTGCTCTTCCCGCAGATTTCACAGATCCTATCCCACATCCAATAGCCAAACTCCTACTGGTGTTTGACTCACCAGATATAAGCAAAAGGAATGAGACTGATTTTTGCACTATCAAAATGAACTGTTTCCTTTTGGTGTACAAACCTTATTTCCTTATCTGGATGAAGGACTTCTACTAGCTTGTTCCATTCTGAATTTTCACATTTATAACAGCTGTATTCAATCTTTTGCTGCAATACTTGTCTGTCTGAACCACTTCCATTAGACTCATGTTGTTTTTCTAGAACAGCAATGAATTCCAAATTAAAATAGTCCCAAAATATATTGAACAAAAATTACATTCCTTTTTATTATCATAGATATTAAACAAAGAGCTTTGGGAACAAAGATCACAGTGACAAGTCACACTTCCCTCATGCAAAGCTGCCTCTCTCAGTACGCTAGGTCAAGTGACTCAGATAGTATAGCTTACTTAAGGTGTATCCTGTCTCCATTAGGCAATTTAAACTTCAAGTCCGAATTCATTTCTAAATGTGCCCGCTTCCAGTTTTTCTCAGAAATGTTCAGTGCTGCACAGTACATCAGGAAGAACATTTCAGATGAAGGTCCTTCTTTCTGTCAATATTCAGCTAGTGTCTTTGGCCTCACATCTTCAAACACGCACCTGGATCTTGTACAAGGTTTGGGTATCTAACGAAGTCGTCCTTCCCCCTCACAGGAGCAGGCCCTGCAGCAACAGCAAAAGGGAACATGCCACATGGTTACCAGTCCCTTCTTGACTTTGTTGGTCATTTTCCCACATTGAATTAAGCCAAATATGTCCCCAAGGAGTTTTCTCAAAAACACAAGACTTTTGCATGAGTTGGATCAGAACAATCTGCTTTCTCCTCCTCAAGTCCTTACGGGCCTTGAGAAGAACTGCTGCAAATGTACAGTATTATGAATGACATTTAATCATCAAGAAGCTGACCTTCACTGTCATCTGGAAGTGCTCAGTTTCCATCATCAGGCTGTTTTACTCCTTAAGTCTTTGAAGCCCTTTTCTGTTATTAAATTCCAAGTTGGCCAAAACTTTAATATCTTCTATTTTATAGGGAACTTTCTGATCCAGCATGATCAGATTGCTGATAGCCTCTTTAATACAACTTGACTCTCTGGTTGTTTTATGGCCAAGTTTCTCAATATGCCTAAATCTTTTGTTCCAACAAAGTCTTCATCTGCGCTTGCAAGCCATTTTTCTATTTTTCCTGGAAATCCTCCAGCTCTCTTTCTTGTTTCTTTAAGAGCTTAACTATTTTAAAATTCTTAAAAGATGGCAGAGACATTCAAACCTAGCAGTTCCAGATCATATTTTGCCTACAATAGTACATATATAGTATATACCTCAGCATTTGGTTCAAAAGACTGGTCTAGAGATACTACTTGCTTTTTGCAATACTATAGGACAATTGCTATGTATAGAAATCTTTGAATTTGACTGGAAGCCCATATTTACTAAAAAATTAAGAACTTGTAAATTATGTTGGTTTCACCATTTTCTTCATGAAGTTCTTCAGGTTCAAAGTGTATGGCTTAAGGCGATTTGAGTTCTAAAAAGAAAGGTACAACAATTAATTTCTTCAAAATTAATTGGGCTGTGTATCATTCATACTGCAGAGACTTGTACTCATAGGTTACTTGAACTGGAAGTTTCTTTTTTTAAGCTAGTTATATATCTATAGGGATATTCCTACATGTTTCTTCAAGTGTACCACAGAAAACAGAGGGTTAGAAAACATCTGACACAGGGATCCTCACAAAAGCAGCTCAGACCAAAGGAATTACATGTTTTCTTGGTCACTGAGGTGAACAGGTTGATCTCAGAGGTCCCCAGTATGCAAAGTTGTAACACTGGACCTCAGGAAGTCTCTTTCTTATTGACAGGTTCTTTTGGGAAACTGGGGGAAGTGATGGAGGAGGGAGAAAAAGAGAAGGGAGCCAAAGACAATTCAAGGGGATTCTCAAACAAGGAGAGTATGCTGGCAGCTAGGTGAGACAAGTGTGTCAAACGAGTAGGGCATGAACCCCAGAGGCATGCTAAATGATGTACATTAAAGCTGGGAAATTCTTTAAGAGCTAGTTGAGTGCTTTGACAGACACTGCAGCACGTGCAGCTCCAGAAAGCTCTGTAGTCTGCGCTGGGATGAGCTGGAAGGCTGCACACCTCCTGGAGCCTACAGAAGCAGACAAGGGTGCGAGCAGAATTTGGCCCCATTTGACAACTGGTCTGGGTGAATCTTTTCAATCAGTCACTGAGGGACACAGAGAAAGTATCCTAAGCAAGGAGGATGTAAAGACTATACCTACAAAAGATCTGGTAAGGCTGATCATTAAAAAGGCAAATACAAAGGGAACTAAAGGCAGCCCTCATCTCTGCTTGGAGCCAAGTCTTGCTGGCAGCTCCAATGTAGTGCCCACTGTTATCTCTCCTGAGCAAATGAAGCAGACCATTGCTGAAAAAAATCAAACTATTGGCAAGTCACTATTTCAACTCCTGTGTTCCTTGTGGATGGGTCTCTAACCTAGAGCCTAGTCATTTTAGAGATCACCAGAAATTGAAGACTATGTTCTTACATTTTATCCTGTCAAGTCCTCAAAGACTGACTTCTCTAACAGGCTATATACCTGTACTTTCCTTGTTTCAAACTACCTAGACTGTTGAAATAGTTTTGCCCTTGCTTGGGAATGCTGTTGGTTCTCAGGGACAGACTCCACCAATACAGTCGCTACTAATGGAAATGGGGAGTCTGGAAAAGCCTGAAAAATTCTGTCCAGCTGGCAGAAGATGCTGAATCCAGATCTCTGGGGCATGCACAGCTCTTGGGTCCCAAGCTGAGCCTCACTTGGGCCTGACAGAGTACAGAAGTCCAAGTCCGAGGCTATGTTATTCCTTCCTGAAGGAAAGCTGAGGCGCAGTGTCCTGGAGCTCAGCTGAAACAAGCTTCAAGCTGATAGACCTCAAATTCAAAAGAGAAGCTGGGAGATGATCCAAGACAACAGTCCTGTCCGTGGCAGGGATGTGCTCTCTTCCAAGCAGTAAAGGCAACATGCACAACCATTTAGGGACAAGATCATCTTGCTCTATCAGAGGCAAAGGTCAAGGCAGAACTTTTGCTGGCAATTACATCACTAAAGAGAAAAACAAAAGAAAAAAGGCCAAGAGGCATTTAGCTGGCATGCAAAGAAAGGAGAAGGCAGTACACAAGAAATGGCCAAGTTAGAAATGGAAATAAAAATAGACTAGATACCTGAGAAGACCACAAGGTACTTACGGGGTCATGATTTGCAAGGTACACTGCTCCCTGCACCCTGCCTACGTGTGATGCACAGGGGGTGGTAGAGGTAAGCAGGGCAGATACCATTAGGGTTTAAGAAGTCTCTAGTTTTGTCATACCCATAACATGAGTGAGTTTATAGACTGTTAATCAAAGGGCAGCCCTTTAACACATTCTTCCCATTATATAGTGTCTCTTCCACTATGAATCTAAAGTTCTGAAATGTATTACAAAATATCCCATCTTTACAGTTCAAATAGCACCAAGTGTACATTTGATAAAGAAATAGTTATTTCATTTTCTCATTACCCACAGTGTTAGTAAATAATTCATACGAAAGAAGGAGAGTAATCTAAATAATACATTATTCCCACTACATAGAAATTCTGACAGACAAAAGCTAGTGATGCAACATATATCATAAATATTAATTAGTTCATAAAACCTGTATATTAAAAGACAGACAGATCCACAATTTAGGACTTTAATTTATAGTTTGTCTGCCTGAAAATCTCAGTATTTCCAAAGAAGAATTAAGCTTATTCTAGATCCTGTATTAAGCCTTTTTGTATATTCCCTCTTTTAGAAAATAAAATACCTTTTGCTAATTTTTGTTCTTGCAAATTCTTAAATAGATTATGATTCTTAAAAACATATAGTCAAATATTACAAGAGCAGAGAGGTTATTCTAAAAGGAATAGGACATCAAATTGAATCTCTGTATCATTATATGTAATTCTGAACTGTCCTATATAAAACTAGTCATCTCAGGTCAGATACCCTGTTAGATCCTTTACTGCACAATGTATTTTAGCACGCAAAAACAGAAGTCGAAGCAGTCATTTAAGAACCACCATCTCCTTGAATATTACATCCAATAAACGTATTGCAGAACGTATCAGGTAGTACTTATTACAGAAATTATCATTAAAGATAAGTGTGGAAAGATGTGGCAGCTGTCATGTTAAAACATGAAGTACCCAGGTATAGATCAAAACCAGCTAATTATATTTCAAAAAGGAAAAAATGACTTTACCAGTAGCTGTAATTAGTGGAATGGTAACTGTCCAGATGGTCACACTGATATTAATGAATTCTGGAGTAGGATGACCTTAGAAAGGTGTTCTTCAAAATGGATCCATATCCATTGCTGGCTTCAGATACATGTTACACACTTTCATGCTTTTTCTTGAAATTTCAGCTTTAAGATTATGGGGCTTTAAGTGATATGTGTATACACGTATCTTATGCTTATAGCTATAACTATTTGGTCCATGATCAACTAGCCCCAGACTGAAATTTATACTAATTGTCTTTGGTATTCATTATGAAGCTCTATCAGCACTTTGGGAAACAAACCTGTAAAGCGTCTATGAGTGTTCAACTTGTCACATGTAATTACACCATACTACATTAGTATTATGTACTTAAAAGCATTCAGTCTAATTATGGCTGAACTGATATTTTGACTGTATTTTCTAATAGCCTATTTGTTAATTTGCCCAGTGAAGTTACAAAAATAGCTTCCATTCTATTACTCTAAAATACACAGAAGGAGAAATGAGATTAATTCAAGACAGTAAAAAATTATTCTAGCATTTTACACCTGCTATTATTTTCTGTTATTTTAGCATGAGAGATCTCTTTTGTGAAAGAAGAGAAACCCATTCCCTTTCCATGTCCTGCACTCCCACATGTTAAGGTCTCTGCACTCAGTACCTATCTTCATCTGTTTGGCGCCTGTGAAATAAGATCGCATCTTTCATCAGCAGTGCATTTCACTACAGAAAATCCTTATTCCCAAATACAACTGATATATCAACCTTCTTAAAGACATTGTGTTTGCTTTTTCTTTTTCTTTTTTTTTTAAATTAGCTATGGTTAAGTGGTTAAGGTATTGATGACACTGAACACATCTCACAATAAGATTATCCTTTATTAGAGATCTTATATTACATTTCCCCCAAAGATATAAAACCTTCCAAGAGAAAATATCAAAACCCTTCAATTTAAATCAGTTTGTTTCAGAGACCATATGAGCAAGTAAAAACAAAGACATTTCAGATAAAGGAATGTAAAAAAAAAAAAAAAAATTTCAGTACAGTTACAACTCTGATATGAGGAGTAATTACAAGGTTTTAAATCATTTCTTCTACAGCATTGTCTTTAAAACAATATTGGCTGAAAGTAAGGATGCTTGATTCTCTTAACCAGTAGTCAAAAAACCAGCAGCTATAAAATAGAAAAAATAAGGAATATGATGAAATTAGATGGCAAATGCACAGGAAAACAAGAACTTGAAATCTCTAATAGAAGTACAGCATAAGAATTCACAAGAGCTGCTGAAAAGCATCAACAGCCACATCTTGAACCAATCATGGTAAAATCTCTTATCAGACTATGGAGTTTTAACGTAGTTAAAGGTTTTAGGAAAAGACCCCAAATTGAAGGCTGTTCTGTTGCTGCATTAAAAAGAAAAAAAAAAAAGGCAAAATAATAGAACAAAGACTAAATCTGCTGGTTAAAGAAGATTCAGGCATCATGATTGTACAGCTGATTATAAAATAAAAAGACACAATGCTATGAAACATCTTTTGGAAGCAATTCCAACAGGCAACATATTTTAAAACTTTATTGCATCAAAATTTTACTGTTTAACAAAACTTAAAATAGAATTTTGAAAGCTCTCTTGCACAGAACACACGAAAGTCTCTGAAGTGTTTTAATTCTTAAGATGCAACAACATAAATGTTATTAGAACCTCCTGCTGGCAAGTCTACCAAGCTGTAAGTTCCAACAAAAAAGAATATGTTCAAATACTCTAACTAAGAAAACTTACAGTACATGTTTATTGCATGAAAACATCCATTTATTGGATCCATCTGATTCTTCAATTTATGGTTAGTGGTTCTTACGTTCTTGACATAACTTGCACCAGATCCTGCTAAATATTCCATTAATTACAAAACATACAGTAGATTGAGTTAAGTAGGGAAGCCTACACAATCCTGACAGAGATCCAGCCATGACAATGCATGAAATTAAAACTTTACTTTCATTTTCTTTAAGATTGCCTGTAGCTACAAGATATAATTTGATACACCGTGGAACAATAATGATCAAATTAAGTACAGTTGGCAGTATGAAGAGTTAGAAAATAGCACATCTTCTTATCAGTTGACTTTTCATGCATTATTATTAAAGAAAGAGTGACGTATGGAAAAATAAAGGTTAAACAAGAGATGGAAAGAAAAGGTATGAAGATAAAGAAAGCTCAGTAAAGGGGATCACACTCAAATGCATGTTTATATGTTTTAATTGTAAACAGTAGTTCTATGTAGGGAAATATTTTCCACACTCCAATGGCTTCGGCACTAAATGTGACTTAGCTAATACGTGAAAACAAAGCAAAAAGAGTAAGAATCTACTCTTCAGTAATGTGAACACTGGCAATGTTAAGTGAGGTTGCAGGTTTGAGAAATGATGTTTAAAATATAGGCACATGATTCTGAATGCACAGGTCATCACAGTCTGTGACACGCAAGCACGACTCATGATGGGTTTGCAAACTGTATCTTGCTCCCTATCAAATCTCTGCATCAAGTTGCAATTTCCTTGAAAGCAGCTGAATTTAGATTTTACAGTAATTCTTGATTTTTTTGTTGTTTTGTGATATGACATCATTTTAATACATTCAAATAGTCAAAATGTTCAGAAAAAGATAGCACAAACTTGGTGCAGGAGGACATAGATCAGAGTGTGGCCAGCATTGTCAAACAGGAGATACACAGTTTAAGTATTATATAAACTACCCTTCCCCAAAAACATTAACGTAGACACCAAAATTGTAACAAGACTTATCAAAAAATAAGGCACATTTATCTTGATATGGTAATCTTGAAATAGAAAACTCATTTCAGAGAACATCAATATCCAAATGAGTTTTGTAAAAAATCTTGTATTCATGACAATTACTGACATTTCTCATCATATATGATAATGGAATAATTGCACATATCCCAGTATGTCAAGTAACAAAATGGGAGTTTTATTAAACATTTTCAATGCAAAATTGTTTTGTAGATTCATGTTTCCCTAGTTACATAGTTCAAGCAAATGGTAGAAGCATTAAAGTCTACCATCACTTATCACAAGAACTGCAAGCTTTCATTCTACCACAATTCAAAAACCTCTTTTCTGTTGAATAAATTGAAATTAATTATGGAATAAATTGAAATTGTCATTTATGCAAAAGTTTGCAAATATTTGGACATTAGCTACTACTCAAGAATATTTTATTCCATTTTACTTTCAAGCTGCATCAGGGATTTCTATACTGAATTACTTGTACGTAAACTCATAAAGGATCAGCAAAACAGGTTGTTTAAAATCCAACCCCCCCCCCCCGAAATTAAAATAAGAACACCAGATACACCATCAGTTAGCATTTAACCTGAGATTTAATCTGTTGAGAGGTTAACATCCTTTGAAATTTCTTCACTTGTTGCATTAACTTATACTGATGTTGGTATTTCATGGAAGGAAAGAAAAAAAAAAAAAACACGTTGCTTGTAACATGGCTTTTCACTGTGTTGGTCAAAAAACTATAGAATGTATGTTTTTTCTCACAGTATCCAGAAGCTGGAATAACAATAATGTGCTTCTTATTGCACGTGAAACTTGGAGGAGATACAATTGCAGATTCCTCTTCTCTATCTGAGTATTAAAGCCAGATTTCATCTTAGCCGAATCCGGAACGTATTTATCTCCATAGAACTCATATTTATTTCACTTATATTTCTGGCATCTGGAGGTGAATGCATCAAAGATAAAGATGTGGGTGTAAGACTTTCCACGCTGAATTTATTAAAGAGTTTATGCACCTTTATCTGGAAAAAAATATATATGATTTAGAAAATGGAACACATACCTTAAAATTGACTTTAACTTAATCTTTAGCAATGATCCAAATCACACATTTCTTACAGGTAATAGCCCACCACATCTTACACCAAGGACACCAAATATTTCTAGATACCGTGTCTCAAATGCTATACACTAGAAAAAGCCATTTCAGGGAGTATTTGCTTTTCACATTTCAAAGCAACTAAATTAAGCTTAAATCAATAAAAAAAAATTAATGGAAATATTTGGACTAAATCTATTCCTGTTTCTACACACAACAGTCTCCTGTTAACAAAAATCCCAAACCTATTTCAAGATTTGATTATGACAGCAGTTATATATCACAACAATCTACAGCATATGCGACATGCTGATGTTTGCAATGATGCAGGTCATACAAGTGAGTAGGAGCAGACAAAGATATGCTGTAAGAGGTAACAGTTTTCAAAGTAGCAGTCACAGGACTTGTGAATATGTTAAGTAATACTATTCCGAGAACACACAAGAATTTGTAATTCAACTCTTTCTTTGATAAGCTTGTTTACATTACACTATTTGAAAATTATGTGAGGAATACTTATCAGTTACTTGAAAATAATATTTATGGGAAATTAGTAAAATTAGAACTCCAACCTAGACATTTACTTGCTGATGCTCACATGGTAATTTACACACAAGAAGTTTCATGTATTTATCAAAGGAAAGCACTATACTCAGCTTTCGAGATAAACATAATATCCTGAAATTATCACTCTTGAGAAATAGCTACTAAGATTGCAACCACAATTTGACTTTAATATCAATGTTTCTGCAAAAATTACATTGGAAAATATCCATAAAATGTCACTATACCTTTCCCTGAGTAGTAGAACAGAACAGACCCACGTCTCTGTTTGAAAATCTACAATCAAATCCTTTCCTGTGAAGGATCAGAGCAGCTTCATCAGATGGCTCAAAATCTGCCTGCAAATAAACAAGTTACTCAGAAAGTAACATAGTAAGCAAGACATTTTAGGATATCATAAGCTAATCATAAGCTTACAGTGATAGAGGCACTTACGCATCAAATAATGTTCAGCCTAGATTGAAGGGCCATACCTCTTTTAATGTTATAAGACTAAACATAAAAAGAGCTGAAGAGCAAAGTGATTTCAGACATACAAATTACTACAGAATATAAATTTAAGTTGTTAACCATGGAGCTCAAAGTCTGATAGATATATACATAAGTGCAGACTCAAAATTTAAGTGTAGCTTAAGTTGTTTGGTGTAGTTGTATTAATTGGTTTCCTAGATAAGTTACAAGGTAAAAACAAAACAAAATAGAAAACACATGATAATTACAATAGCCAGCTTTAATTATTCGTAGTGACTATCTTCCATCAAATTTTCAGTTTGCATATCTGGTCCCTAAAATCTTACTCAGCTTAAGGTCTACAGGAAACCAATACAAATATTAAATAAATTTTATGTTTGTAGATAAAATATATGTTGCTCTTGAGCCTCAATTAGCATCATACGGTAATCTACAATCTCAACTTTGTAGTTTGGACCAAAACACCAGAATCACTTAGGAAAAAATGGTCACAGGATACGCCATCATATTAATAATGGCATCTTGTTTTGATGTGTACTTCAGAAAAGGCCAGATGCTGGAACTGGCTGAGAAGCTGTTTATTTTTTTTACAAAAATTGTTTGTTTCATACTAAGAGATAAGAAGGGATAAGAAATCAATCGTACAGGAAGAATAGCAGAAAGGAAGTTGTTCTTCACATTGCATACATTTCCATTTAAGGAAATACATTTTAAGTATTCAGCACTTTCCCTAAGCAGTAGCTGGTGCTTAGGGAAAAAACTGTTTTCACATCACACCCGGGAGAAAACTGCCAGTTTTCCAAGGCAAGCTATGGCAATAAGCATTAAGCTTTATATTACGCTTTAACCCTTGGAAGTGTAAGGCATAAGAGATGTCTTAATCAAATATGATTCACGTCCAAACCCATCTCCTCTTAGTAAAGGAGGCTGTGGAACCAAAACCAGCTTACTTGAAACACAGTATGACACAGTCTCATTGTACTACAAATTCACAATATTAGTTACTCATCGAGATGATAAAAAGTAGTAAGTTGATAAACTTAATGTCTCTGTTTTAAGTTCCTCATTTCAAAATAGTAAAAATGTACTCAACTGAATTTGGGCTTGAAATGAGATACTTATATAAATCAATGGCTGGTGAAAACTTTGCATAGTTTGCAAGGCATGAATGAATCTCAATTTGGTTTGAGAAGGTTTTTCTAAACAAAATGGTTAAAAAAACCTAATATCAGATTATTAATTAGTGAATTGAGTTCATCAGCAGCATAGTTAAACAGGTTTACAGCACTTTATATCCTCAAGGGTTGAAAATTTTCTACATTGTTTATTGGAACAGTAGAACCATTTTCTACATTAAATAAGGTAATTACGATGACGTAACAAAATTAGCTTCAGCTATCAATTGTGAAATACCAGGCTTGGTTTTTACTGTCATTGATGTGACATATAGCTGAAATAAAGCACTGCACTTAAAAATACACATTTTTATGCACACAAAATAATACTGTCTGCCTAAACATCAGATTAGTGGAGTATTAAAATTCATACTGCAAAAGCCTGACTTCCTATGAGGGTAAAGCGATGCTAGAAATGACAAGCCAGTCATGGATATCAACACTTTCTCTATATCCAGTGGAATCATCTTGTAGTCATCTGCATAATAAATGCATTTCAAATAACAGCATGACTATTTCAACTCTTCAGTTTTTCAAAATGAAATATTATCCTAATTAAGATTCAGAATGTTTAAAATAGGAAGTTATTAAATAATTAACAAAATGTTTAGGAATAGAGCTCTGCCAAGTATAAACGTCTGTGATATAGCAGTCAACCATTCAGACTTCCCAAGACTTTATCATGCACATAGCACCCACGTGTAAAGAATTACGCTGTTTTAACTTATTATAAAAAGAGATGCAAGACATAGCAAGTTACTATGGCCTCTGCATCTGCTTTTACTTACCTCTTCTTATACCATCTTTAGGTAAATTAGATTAAGTGTACACAAGCCTAAGGGAACGTCTCAGTGAGTATGAACGTAATTTACCTCACGTATACCTTCTAAACTTGGCTATAACCATATGAAAACCTATACCAATTTTCAACAAATGCCAATATCCTTAATCCTATAAAACTTCACAGGAATGTCATATGACAAAAATTCCCAAACTACTGTACAATCAAATCTCTGACTGCCTTTCTCAGAACAGCTGCCAAGGCTTGATTTGATTTTGGTCTCTCTGAAAAGTTTAATGTTGTCCTCACATGGGCGTCCTAGATGGAAAAAATTTTTGCTAGGCTGCCTCAGAAGCAGTATCTCAGGACAACATTGCTAAGATTTTGATGACAAAATCATTTAAACATTACTGATTACTATGAGCTAACAGACATGCATTAAAAAGTTTAAGCAACAGGACAAAAATATGTATTTATATTTAGCATAAAAGAACAAATGAAGTCAATTTTTAAATTCTAAGGCCCAGTCTATTTATTGTAGGTAAAACTTGTGTCAGCCAATTTAAAAACTAGGGTTTTATTAAAAATGTCTTCAATTTTCATCTTCCCAAGGCATTGCACTCTTCCATGACAGGATCACATATCTTACAACAGTAAAAATTTTTCCCTCTTTGAGGGGAACAATTTAAATGGAAACAAGGAATTCCCTTACATTTTTTCTCATTTATGCTTTAATGCACTCCCATGCATTCTGATTTCTGCCTTAAATCATAATAGTCTATTTTAATTTGATGCCCTTTTTCTGTGAAATTGTAATTACACAATCTCTAGAAAATCAGTTCCAACAGCTAAAGCAGTGTAGAAGTTTACATTTCTGTAGAAATTGTATTGTGTCAATTAATAAGAATTATGACATTTGCCACTCATTCTTGGAAGATGGAAAAAGGAAGAAGGAAATGAGGAGAGAACTAAGGAGGTCATTTTGGCATGGAAGAAATTCACTGCAGGGCATAGCTCTACTTTTGCTGTGGAAAAGAACTGTTCTTGTCTATAATGACAGTTCACCTAGTGTACAACTACTAGTAATTTTCCCTTTGAAGTGCACAAACTAATATCGCAAACCCAAGAGCTGTCATGACACTCGAACAATGACCAGCATGGAGCTGCAAGCTTTCAGTTCTTGCAGAATTACAAAAGCTAATCATTACACTGCAGTTTAGGAAGGTAAATTGTGAATTTTGTATATAATACGAGGAAAATATTTTACTGGACTGTATTAATAAGCTGTATCATATGTTTGCTCATTAAAATAGTAATTTGACTTACCTTTGATTGGATTGTCCTCAGATTAACTATATGCACGTCACAAGGCATGGATGACATGAGTGGGGAAAAAGTATTTAATATCTCAGGGACACCTAAATCTGCATAAGTTGTCATTGGAATTACAGGATGATTTATGAAAACAGAAGTTATATGGCTAAGGAGTGAGGGAAAACTGACTGATGATTTCTCTTCATTCTGCAAAATACCAGAGAACATATTTGTAAAAACAAGTTAATACATCAACATGTCTAAATTTCTAAACCCATTTATTTTACATATGATTCTATTAACTTAATACAATATTTTAATTTATAGACTGACCATTTAATTACTTCTGGAAACTTCTGATCATCTGCTAATTCTATTTTCCAGTACTAGGAGTATCTACTGCTTTTACAAATCATTACTACGTCTTTCAAAATGATCCTAAGAACATATCTCCATTTACATTATTGCTCAGTTTTCAGTGTTATAGCTCAAATATGTAACCTAGAAAACATCTTTGCCCTCCAGCCTCCTAATCAAAAACTACCTGTAATGGGTTACTTATCAACATTTACTGTTAGCCCCTGCTGCTCACTCCTCTCTTGCTTTGTGCTGTCAACCTATTTGTCTTCAACAAGGTTGGAAATTTGTTAGGAGGACCTACTGTTTGAAAATGGAAGGCTGACTTTTGGGAGGGTTGGTGGCGAGGGGGCCTGAAACATCTCACTTGAAACTTAGTATATTTGACAAATTTTAAGAAAGAGTCACAAATTCCCTGTTCACTGGCCCTGCAGTTCTCAAGCACCTGATCGGAGAGGTCAGATAATTGCCCTAGAGCTGGGAGCTTAAAGTCTCACCTAGTTGCTTAGTGAAAAAAATTATCAAATTCACTCCTGATGTTACCAGTCTGCTTTTCAAGATTGTCATCTTTTCTAAACAGCTCCAGAGCATAAAGGGTCTCTTGTTCTGGGTACTCTGAAATGCTGCATATATACTACCAGCTTCTATCACTGGAAGTGCTCTGAACAGAATAGTAGTGTGAACTTGAAAACAATTTAATAATGCTTCTGTTTTCCACATGGAAAACTAAGCTATCATTTTTAGTACATTTGGTAACATAGGGGAAAATGACTTACGGCAACAGTGCTACCTTCATCAAACAAGAGTAAGCTTGACTACTACATCCTCAAAAGAGCACCTGTGCATGCGGAGGCATTTGAGCCCTGGCCGTGCCTACTAGCATGATTTGAAACAGAGCTGGCAGAAGTGATTTTGATACATTCAAGACCAAAACAAGAATTCCTGTGACCGCTGCTTTCAGAAAAGAGCGTTCTGCTCAGCTGCAACATGAAATTCAGCATTGTGTAGTAGAGCTCTGTGGGCAGACGTCAACATTTTATCTCTTTTCTCACAAGCAGAAGAATTCCTGCATAACAGTTCTGTTACCTAGACCTAAAATGGTTTAGAAAAACTGTCACTCAAAATTAGAATATAATATAAAAATAATGCTGTGTTTAGATGTGCAACTTTATTACAGGCATAAGCGTTCTACTTGAGCATTATCCAAAATTCAAACTTTGAAAAGGTGCACTAAGACTTGGGCAGAGATTTTATCTTGAATCTTGTACTCTCGGTCCTGGAACCAGAGTCAATTTCTGGATGTCTGCACCAACAGAAGTGCAGTCATTTCTTCCCAGGGGAGGTAATTCAGTGGATCTACATCTGTAATAATGGCAGGCACCTTGATAGTCAAGTATGTATCAAAAGCTGCCAGAAAACCCAAAATGGAAAAGCAAGTTTTTGCAAATATTGCAAAGATAATGCTAATACAGAAGATTCAGAAGGGACGCTTCAAATCCCACTCTCCTCCTACGTACACCACAGCCATAAAAAGGATGGGAGCGTGCCTCTCCCCTGGCAGTCACGCGATCCAGAATTTAAAGGGGACTCTACGGGAGAGATAGAAGGGAAGGTTTTGAATGTATAGACACCACATTTGGAAGAACAGTTAGTCTATATGTACATTCACCATGTGGGTGGCTTTCAGCAGTACCTTGCTGTTGCTAAGACAGAATCCCACAGTCTCCATCTGACTGAAATACTGCTCTCTCAAAGAGGAATTATTTCCTCAACTTCAGTGAGAGCGTTTAGCACTAAAAGCGTGAATGGAGCTCTACTGGCAGCCGTACAAACGTTATGTACCAGCAAGATTCTGACAGATGCCAGTGACAGAGCTGAGTGTTAGCTTAATGAGCTCTAATCAAAGCACACAGTTCCTTTCTAAACTACCTTATAGTATGCTCATATAGTTGGTTATCCAACTGGAAATCCTCTGTGTTGAAATACAACCCCCTTGAATGACTGTGCAATAGATGTAAACAAATCTTCATATAGGATCTTTCCTTATCGTCAAAAATAAGGTGAGTAATTCTAAATTTTCAGTCTTGGGGAAAAAAACCAAAACAAAAAACAAACAAAAAAACCCTCCAAACACTCTAATATAACCCTGAGGTTACAATTTGGAACAAGTTCTAGAAATGGCTTCATCTATAAAGAATGCTCTAGAAGAACACAGCATATGGGCTTGAATCTCCTTTGTCCTTGTAGCAGAAGTAAGAGCTGTTTTATTGATAAATGGAGGATAGAACATATTAAAAAAAAAAGACTGAAAGGATTTTCTGGTAAGAATTTTAATTGAGGACCAGGGCTCCTTAATTAGAGGGAAAAACACTAATTAGACTCTTCAGAAATCATTTAGTAACAGAGTGGAAGAGAGAAATGGAAAACACTGTAGAGAAGAAAGTAAAGCTGAAACAGCTGATAATTGGACTTTAATCGAGCTAATGGAGAAACAATTAGCTTTTCAACATACATAAGTACTCTAAAGTTTCCAACACAGATGTAAGGATAGGAAACTGGGGCAGACATGAACATCAAATCACAAATTTTGACAGTTTAGTCCTTCTCTAGACAGTTTTCTGCTATGAAGCAAAACAGCCCTACTCACAAAAGAAATTTAATTCTAACTCCAAAAGCATTCAAACTATCTTATCAAACATGCTGAAGTGTGGATGGTGACTTTGCATTTCAGGACATTCAAACAAAATCTGGAGAAAGATGGAGCTCTGGGCCTGCTGAATCAAGGGAGGCAGATCAAGAGATTCTGATACTAAATCACCTGAACTAGTCTTGAAGGAAGTCTCTCACTCCCCCTTATACTGCATGACATAAGACTCAAAAGAAACACGTTTATCAACTCTCACAATCATAGGTTCAGAAAAACAATTGGCAGCACTCTCAGAGGAAGAGCATTTCTGGACTAAAAATTCTGATCTCTAGAGTAAGATGACTCTTCAGAGCATCTCTAGTCCCAAAGCATGGAGCTACAACATGATTAAATCTCTCACAGTCATAATCTAGCAACTGACAGCAACTGAGGTTGTCAGCCAAGGAACTCAAAGCTTCCAAAAACAGATCTAGAAAGGCAAATTTGGTTCTCTTCCCAAGATCCAAAGATTGACAATGTGTCTGCACAGTTAAGGAGATGCTGCTTATATGTGCAAAGCCTGGCTGGGTGATACTGTGCTAGCTTGCTTATAGGTGAGAAACAATGGCTGACAACACCAACCATGTGAATATGTTGTCCTACAACACACGACAAAAACAGGTGACATGTAAGGGCAGCTGCCTTAGCTTTAAAATACATATATTCTTCCCTGAGAGGAAAAGTCTTGAATCCCTGACCATATAGAGCATTCCCCACTTGAGGAAGGGGATGTCTGTAAATAGGCAGACAGTAAGAAAATTGTACAACATTCTTGCACAGACATTAAGCAGTAAAGTGTTTCAAGTTGGTTGCAATCTTCACATGCAAGACTGCCTGGGTCTTACCTCATCAAGTGGAAAGCAGATGCATTTTCTTCAAATTCAGCTAATTACACATTCTAATACAAAAACCATGGACCAAGTCTGGAATTTTCTGAAATTTTGGATCCTTCACTAGAAGATCCTCCAGATAAAGATACAGCATCAACCCTTTTCATCTGATGTCAATCTCTGGAGCCAGAGATTGTGCGTAGGCGAAAACTTTTGGTGCTTTTGAGAAGGTAAACAGATACTATATAGTGGGGTTTACACCCATAGTGAAACAAATACCGGTTAGATACTGAGGCAGACTGGAAGAAGGGATCTTACAGGTTGAAAACATTTAAATCAATCCTTCTTCAGAAGCAATGGGATTATTCACACCAAAGTCACAGTTCTGAATTTAATTTTTTTGAAAAAGGATTTAGAGCTCCTTCAATCTCGAACAGACCTCCAAACTTCCAGCCTTTTTCATAAAGGGAAAGCATTAATAGTAACAGCTTTTTTTCTTCTGAGGTGAATAATTCTCTCAAGACTGCAAGGTTGATGTAACCAAGTGTCAAAAGAAACACTGTCCCACCTCTTGAACCAGCTTTCATACTGGCTAGTGGTTGTAGAGAAACACTAAGACTGAACAGAAATGAAGAAAGGTGATGGGCAGACCTTCCCTGAGCAGTGGGATTCAGAACACTTAAGATCTTGAAGCTGCACAAGAATTTTCAGAAGAATTATCTTCCTTATGAAAGCCTGAAGAAGCCTTTTTAATGGAACAAGTCCTCTACAATGAATCCCACTCTTTCAGGGAAGCCTGGTGAAACCGCAGCCAGAAATGCCAGCCACAAGTGTGACTGCTGAACAGGCAGCTATCCTGAAATCTTAAGGTGGCTATAAACAAGAATACTGATGCCAAGTTATTTTCTGTTATAGAGGAGCATCAAAGTCTTTCCTGAAATCCTGGGGCAAAAATCCTGAAAAAGAAATGATTAGATCTGCCTGAACAGTTCATGTATTTGTTTTGTCAACACGGAAATATTCATCACTTATTTTACAGTTTTGCATATCAAAGCATAAACTATTTCAGCAATACGTTTCAAGTTCTTTATTGAAAATCATGCTCTAGAATGCTTAGCTTTTTTGATAGCTGTTGAAGTGACCAGCAAAGGAAGACTCAGATGAGCAGACAAAAAACTGATCTCCTCTGGGAATGGGATATTTTCTATCAATTCATTTGGAGGCTGCTACATAAGAGACACGTTTCTGCCACACTAAATAAAAGGGGTCCCTAAGGGCTCATTATGTAGGAAATAAAAACTCTTAGGCATTGTAAAATATCCACAAGGTTTTGAGCTAGTTCAGAGTAACTCTAAAATCCCCTTGGAGTTTCTGTACTGTCTGTAGCTGGCACTGAGACTGCAAGCGAGTAATCTGTGACTGTCAGAGGTAGTCAAATCCAGTGGACTTTGGACCCAGGAGAGTTTTCCTTCATAATATGCTGGAGCCGAATTTGGTGGTCTCTAAGACCAGGAGATTCCTCTCATCCCACTCAGACAGATGAGAGGCTGCTGTGGTTCTGCATTCCCAGGTCCACACAGTAGCAAAGCTGAGCATGTATTCCCAAGAGGTTCACGTATGCACACACACGTGTCACACGCTTGGCCAGCCACACAAACAGAGAGCAGTGCTTTTACTCGCACTCCCTCCCCCCTGCCCCACGCACACAGAGTGCTCAAATAAACATGATCAGGAGGGACAATCTGATCTTGATCGTCCTCTCCAGCTGATCATGACCAAAGTTCACTAGTCAAACACCATCATTTTCTTGATTCACAAGCACACTCAACATTCACTAATCCCTCAAATATTAGTGTAGACTTTAAATCCATCTGATACCCAGGCCTCGACCTTAGGCTTCTTAACCAGTCACCAGCTCACACTTTGAGTCCTTCCAGATGCTGGCCTCCTACTTGTCAGGTTGAAGTTTGTTAGCAGTTAACACACACATGCGCGCGTGCACACAGAGTAAGGGTGCCTCCAACAAAGAGTATCCAGTCCCACAGGTCCCTCAGATGCATTGTCTCTCTCTCCAGTAGCTGACACCCAGAACTATTATTCCACTTGCTTGCTAGTCTGACTCAAGTTGACTAAATGGTTTGCACAGGTTCAGAAAAGGCAGAGCACTTGCACAGAAGCAGAATTTAGTAAGAATACAGGACAGACTGTGGGTCTGTCCTCGGTCAGAAAATCATGCCTAGCAGCAGGCTTCTTGCATGTGACCAGACCCTCTTATTCTCCTTTCCTGTTTTCCCACACTTGTTCCTCCTTGATACACCTTGATCCTTCCCTATGTCCCTTCCCCTGAACATCCCGTAACAAAATTCTCTTCCTCATCCACATCTCCTAATAAGTCCAATACCCCTTTAGGCAACAATCCCCCTAGTACACATAAAGTGTTTTCTTTTGAGATATTTTGTTGGGCTGGACACCAGAGACAATCTAGTTTTTCTGCCTTGATGGACTCAGGCATAGCCAACTCAGTTTGTACCACTCCTCCCTGGTTAGGTTACTTCGGTCTCTCCATCTATCATTGTTCCTTTTATCATTGTCAGGTCCTTGTGTTAAATTTAATTAGCATTTAGTCAGATTCTGTGACTGTGATGATGTTCTATAAATCAATTGTATGGGGATTTGTTGGTCTACAGAAGAGTGTAAATAGCAAGGAAAGTAACTGGCCATCATGACCATCAACACACTCGTACTTATTGAGATTGACAAATATGTAGCCATCAGTACGGCTGGATGAAAAGGAC
The DNA here is from genome assembly GCF_036370855.1 of Dromaius novaehollandiae. NCBI lineage: Eukaryota > Metazoa > Chordata > Aves > Casuariiformes > Dromaiidae > Dromaius > Dromaius novaehollandiae. The sequence continues at coordinate 29,999,328 of NC_088130.1, forward strand.
CAAAAAGTAGGTGAACAGCAGGATACATTTTTCTTAATGATAGAAGTATTTTATTTTAGTTCTAGCCTCTATCATCCAATATATTTTTTCTCCTCTGATTCTTCTTACAGTATTCACATTGTTAATAATGGTGCAGGAAAAAGGAGGACGGACTTAATGTCCAAAGAAATAACCAATGTCATAGTTGTGGAAGGGACAGAGTGCTAAATTTTCTGTTTCTCCATCCCTGACATATAAACCTTGTTGACTGGGAAGAGCTTGAGCTGCCCTGGATGATCACAGAACCCAGGGATCAAAAATTTTCTGGAGCTCTTCTTAGATGAGGAAGTAGCTCAATGAAACAATGACAAAGACAGAGGCTACACAATATCTCCAAATTTCTGTCTGCTGCAGATGAGCCCAGAGGGGCTATCTGCATTGAAAGTCCCTTGCTGCTGATGGAGATTGCTTTTTCCATATTCAAGGAAATAATCCCTTTAGGAGTTACTTCACTGCAGAATACAAGGAGAACCACCCTGCTTAGAGCATCTATCCCTCCTTTAAGGGGGGCTCTCTCCTACTGCCACAGCTTGCAGGAAGAATGAGGCCTTTAAGATGAAGTGGTGATACAGTATAGTTTAGAATTAAGATCTCAAACTGTACAAACTCAGGTAAGTTGCTGAAAGACCTAAGCGAAGCATACCCTCCCATTTTGGTGAATTATGTGGGCTAAAAGTAGATGAGACCAAGCTTCAATACTAAGTATACTAGGTGAAGTAAAATATTTTCCATATAAACAGAGCTGGCAGACAAGTGCACACAATATGAAGACAAATAAAAACTAACAAAGGAAATGGTAAGTAATTCACTGTAGAGATGTACATACCAGGAAACTGAAACACAACTGCAAGCCCAGCAATCAGACTAAGGCAGTCCTCTTTACTACCTATTTCACTATGAGCCATCTATAATGAGTGGCTGCTGCCCTGTTACGAAATAAGAATATTTGCTCCTTACAGCTTTGACCAGTATCACATGATTGGAGCTTGGAAATAAATTTGTCTTTAATTAGAATCTTTCTGCAACACACCTTTATCACAGTGCCAGAGAAAAACACTATTTGAAAAAAATTAAGCTGTAAGGTACACTGGTATAAAAATGAGGAAGGTGTTGGCCTGAAAACAGGTAGCATTTGTAGATAAAAGACAACAGTGTGAAGGAGTTCTCAAGCACCAAACTTCCAACGTAAGAAATACAGTATCATCTATGTAGCAGTAATAATAATCATAATAATAATGTAACTATAGTTTTTAAGCAAAGTTGCAAAGAAATAACACATACCTGAATCTCTCTTCAAATGAAATAGAAACAATAGGTGCATATTTCTTACTAAATTTACATGGCAAGGCTCTACAGATAATGCGTTGTGTTGGGGGGGCGGGGGGGGGGAGAGGACAAAAGTTTCTTATTCTGAGGTCACCAAAAAAAACCTCTCAAAACTAAGATTCTGTATACATTTGAAGATTTCACTATGGTAGTCATAACTGAAATCCAACCATTATACTGTTGGAGGCTGTCACACACGGGCTTGAAAATGCTTCTCACTGGAAGTGGTTAAGTAAATGACAGGTTTCTGCTTCTTCAAGACATGGAGTTAATTAGCAGTTGATTGTTACTCTGCCTTAGCAAGCATACATAACTACTACCTAGAATATACATATACATTATAAAAATGCACACCACAGGTGGCAAATGCAATTCAGTCATCAGACGCAAATGGCTACATCATCAAGCATATAGTTTCAGAGAAAATCGTTACTGATAGATATTTAATAAGAAAAAAAGAATAGTCTTATGTGGTGGAAGAAAAAGAGTTGTATTAGCCAATTGCCACATATTTGCAATTTTATTAACTGTCTGTATCATCTTTTTTCTAAAGACCCTCCCCCCAAACCACAGAAGCTATCTGAGCCAGTGAATACTGGCCCATTGCTAGAGACTGGGCTATAAATTCTGTTATATGAATTAAGCAAGTCAAGGCAAAGTATGAAATAGAAGCATGAGGAAGAAAGTGGGTGTGTGGAATCACATCCTTTTCTCCAGCTATGTCATTGGTGAAAAAAAGATATTATCCACTTCCTACAAATCCTAAATTATTCATACCCTTAGATCATTATTGCTGCAACACTAAAATTCAAGAGCCAACAAACAGGCAACATGAGGACTAAGGACTTAGTGGAATACAGGCTACTTGAATATGCTAGTGATTATTACAAACTCTGCCTTCCTGCTGGAGGGGTCAGTCATGCGCCTAAACACATCCATGTTGCTTGATTCTGCCATTAAAATGTACTGTTCAAGGAAGAGGTGGGGAGGTGGGGAAAGAAAAAAGGCATTGCAGAGATGTAAATGAAAAGAAATTTTTGGTTGATATTGCCATAACCAAAAAGCCCACAGGAATTACTCCAAAGTGATGCACACTTATTTTAATTCATTCTTAAAGAATTGAATATCCTAGACTTCACAGTCTCACCTTTTACAGGAAAGTTTCCCAAAGAGCAGAAAAATCCTGTTCTCCAGAAAAGTTTTTGAGAAGAGACAGAATGAAATATTTTGGAATGCACTGTAGAAAAAGCTTGTGCTGGCAAAGATGCAGTCAAAGCAATCAAAGGTCTCTCCTGTAATTTCTATGGCACCTTAAGTCAATTACAAAATAGATCTTTACTACAAAATTAAGGTCAGTGTATGAATCACACTCTGCAGCCCATTACAGATTTAAACTGCATATAATTTCTTCACAGTTCTTCTGACAGGGCTATTATTAAACTATTATAACAATTACCCTCTGAGTAACAACACAATAAAATATACATATTTGTACATTTAACAAACAGAGAAAAGGCAAGTACTACCCTTCCTTATTTTAATAGATCTCAAATAATTACATGGATCAGAAAATATTACTGATATTCAGATAGACGTATTTTGAAAAACAGAGTGCTGGAACAGTCCGAGAATATAGCAAAGTGGAATTCCCGACATAGCACCAGAAAGATAATGCATCTTTACTCAACACATCTGAAGTGCTTTACTCCTGAGGGATGTGCACACTGTGCTAAGGGAGCAAAGCAGTTGGGCCAACACCACCTCTTCGACTGCACCTACTCCCCCTCACTGCTTATCCCCCTTCTTTTCAAGTCCCTGCAAGAGTGTACAAATACCAGCTGCCCTTACTGCCTGACTCTGCAGGCATTTAAAACTCTTACAAGCTCAGCAGGAAGGGTCAAGAGAAGGAGAGTAGATGCTGGAACCCAGGGACCCAAAAAACCTCAAAGACTTCTGACCCTACCTGGTACCCTACCAGGTAGCATGCCATTGCCTTCGAAAGAGTCTCACCCAACTTGCACAGAACATGTCTAAAAGAAAAACCAAACCAAAACAAAAACATCCACCCACCCACACACGGGAGGCGAAGTGGCTTTTAATAAGAAAAGGCAGCTACAGTGATGATGCCTGAATGAGATCTCCAAACAAGGTGGTAAATATATACGCAAAGCATTTTACTAACCAGATAATCCTCAAAGCAGTTGCTTAGTCTGCCTTTAATCTAATAGAGGTAGCCTCAAATTACTTTCCACATTACTGCTTTAGTTTTCTAAAATGAAACTTATTGTCAACCCCACTTACCAAGCACTGTTTCAGTTTGCAGAGCCATTTCAAGTGTGCATGGACTAGTTTTCTTTCAGAAGGAATTAACCCACAAGCTCCCCTGCAGGTACGCACCAAATATGTTCTAAACTTTCACATCACCATTTGGGTCTGAATCAACAACTGATTCTTTGGAGAGTGTTAAGTGTATTCTGACATAAAAACAGACCTGCTTTGAGCAGGGATTGGACTAGGAGGGATAGGACCTCCTGAAGTCCTGTCTAGCCTAAATTATTTTATGATTCTATGAAAAATATCCACACTGCAAACAGTGTAGATGCAAGCACCATGGTGCTAACTGTTTTGATCTGCTCCTGTTGTTCCAAATTATTTTCTAATGCAAACATAGTCTTCCATATCCAGTAGTTCTAATTTAGCAGCTCCACACGTTAATTTAATACAACACAAATGATCCTTAGTACTAAAAGGAGTTTGTCATGGCAGCACAGATCTCTCTGCAGGTCTCTTCTTGCCAAGGTAGAATAACCTGTGCAATGGTCACAGCTGTCATAGCTAGACTGCTTCCAGGATTCAAGCTAGCTTGTTTCAAGTTAGTTCAGATATTTCCATACCATGCTGATAACTGCAGTTAATATATGGCTGATGCTATGCAAGATGAGAAACTAGAAAATCATAACGACATGTACAACCTTTAAAAAACTGTCAATCACTAAACTGTGGAAATTAGCTTTAAGCTTGATATTATCATCCTCTCACCAGTGGTTAATGATATCCATTATAAAACAGAATTAATTCCAATTTATCTGCATATTCATTAGTAGCTCAGTATACAACCTCTTATCTTTAGCTGTGTGATGATTTTAAAATCTACTCAGTGCTGTCATCATGATTCTACTGCCTCAGTATGAAGATGTACTCTTCATTTTGCCCTTCTCAAAGATAGGAGAAAAGGAAAGGGCGAAAAATGCAAAGAACAGAGGGAAAATGGAAAAGTTATTCAAAAGATTAAAATATAAAAAGAAGCATCAAGATAAGTTGTGCAAAAAATCTCCTTACAACAAAATAATCTCAATCTTCCCTGACTGATAATGAAATGAGAATGTTTATATGTCTGGTATCTAAGTATTTCCAGTGAAATCTCATTTCCTAAGAAAATAAAGCTTATAGGATCATGTTTTCTTGTTCTCTCTATTAATCTTAAATAATTTTTCAACCTTTGCCCAGTTTCAGTCAACTTTGATTGACAAGAAGCAGATTTCTCATTAGTCACCAATTTCTTAAGTTTCCAAAAAAAAAAAAAAAAAAAAAAGTTCAACAGTTAAAGAAGAGACTTCCAAAACAGTCCTCCAGTAATGTGATTCAATGCAAGTTTAAGTTGCTTGTTTTGTCTGACCTGCTAGTCATGCAACGAGCATATGCATCATCTCCAAAACATACATAACGCACACCACCAAGTGATGGAAATGGGAGGGTGACAGGGGTAAGAAAGTAGAGACTGTAGGTGTTTGTGTGAGGTGTAGGGGAAGAGGAAGTTGTTATGGTGAGACAATGCAAGAGATCTGACAAAACTCCTTGGAAACTCAATTTCCTCAGTTCTACTGCTCATGGAATAACTTCTTTACTAAGTTCACTGCTGCTGCAAAAGAAAAAATTTATGTCATATAATTAATTATCCATAAAAGTCCAGACAACCACTCATACCACATCTGTTCCATATCTTCTTTCCAGCAGAAGTCGGAAAATATTAGCTGTAATCTTGTTATCTTGGACGCCTTGTCCAAGGCCACGGTTGTCATCCTGCATAAGCCGACGATCCATGATTACTTCCAGCTGACCTGAAAAAGCAATACAAGGATTATACTGATAATAGGAATATGTTAAGCTTTATTAAATATAAGACAATGTCTTTCCCTAAAATAATAAGTGTAAGGGATCCCAATTTCTCTCTTTCAGACGAAAGAGTAACAGCTGATCACTATTGTTAGGCCAGATTAAGAAAATAGTTAAAGCCTTCGGGTTTTGGTTGTTTATAACCTCCCCAAATTTTCACATATTCTTCATCCTTTCATCCAATCCTTCATCAAATTTTGTTCCTGCAAAATGTTAGGACAAGGGTCTAGAAATTGAAATTTAGTGTGAAAAGTTATTACTGTTAACTATTGTTTGTAACAGGGAGACTTAGTGCATCAAGCGTTAAAGTGGAGAAGCACCCTGAATAGCTGCATCTGTACGGAGACACCTTCTGTAGGGGAACTGTCTTTATCTTATGCTACCTAAAAGAGTGCACCTCTAAAACACATTCTTTTTACGTGTTTTTTTTGTTTGTTTTTGGTTTTTTTGGGGTTTTTTTGTTTTTTAAGTTAGCATCGGAATGGCAAGTAAATAGGCAGTATGAAGAATAAATACCAACAATCACTCCTTCTGTGAGGGTATCTTCATTTGTGGGAGAAGAAAAGAACTTTGGACCAGACAAATACCGAGTCAGAAGTTCTTAGTTTAGAATAAATTGTAGCACTGCCTTTCTGGAGTGCTCTGCAGAGACTACCTGTGCAGATGTTGCCTTCCCTGCAGCATGGAGAGTAATCCACTAAGAAGTGAACTAGTGCAGAATGAGGTGGAATTTCTAAGGTGGAACAAGTCCAGCATCTAGCATTAAAAAACTATTATACATCAAATCTTGCAAATGGGGAAAAGGACAGGAAAGAAGGAATAAAGCTGTAGCATATACATTTTACAGTTCTTGATCAAGGATCTTAAAAGCTGATATTGAAGACTTACGACATACAATGAGAAACCCTACTTCATACTGCTGAGGTCATCTGACAGCATGAAGGGTAACCAACTAATAGGGAAAACCTGTCTCGAATCAAGAATGACAGGTAAGAAATAATTGCCTGTCCTGATGAACCTCAGATAGTGGGCTATGCCTTGAGACCCAGATCAGTCTGCTACCAAAAACACCTGCCTAAGCTGCGATGCTTTTGACTTTTCTGCCTAGATCCTTATGAGATCCTGAAGGATCTTCACAAGGAGGGTTGAGAAGAGTGCAGTTTTCACCAGCCTCAGAACTTTCAGCTTCATTTTGGTTCTTTATTAAGGAGTCCAATGTGTCCTCAAGTGTGGCAAGCCCAATGGTTTCATAAATTGTTACCTGAAGATAATGAGCCAGATGAATACGTTCTCCCCTCTCTTTTTTTTAGTGGGCACAGAGTAAATATTTGATGTTGCTAACTACCTCTTGAGCCTCAAGTGACACAACAGCACTTGCCAAAGAGTCAAATAGTGTAAAAAAAAAAAAAACAAAAAAAACAAAAAAACTCCCCAAAACCCCCAAAAAACAACACACCGTTAACAGACGTGGTATACTTATGCTCTCTGATGTAACTGGGGTACAGGAAAAACCTCTAATGCCAGTGACTGGATTGAAACCATGCTCACAGAAAGCCAGTTTCTCCACAACACTTATCTGCAATATTTCAAACAATATCCCTGACTCAAAGAGAGAAAGTAGCCTCTCTGTGGACTTAGAGGTTATCTCATTCTGTGATGCACAGACTAGAATTGTTAAAGAACACACACAGATACTATTACAAGGTAACTGAGCCTCTGCACCCTAATAAGTTTCCTTTACCTATTTAACTAGTGTCTATAAAGGTTAGGTCATGTCAAGTTCATTCACAAGATCAAAGCAAAGGGAATTTGATTTCCAGTAACAGAAAGCACAGGAAAATGTGTTTTAAGTCTTATTATCAGGTCGTCTTGGAACAAAAGGTAGCTATTTTCCATTAAAGCATGAGTTTATATGATAGAGTTAATTGAATCTGCAATTCAACATGCCCCTCCCTTCTACAGCAGGACTAAAGGTGCAAGCAAGCCACACTAAGTAACTACGCTTGGATGTATTTTTATCTCTAGTATGATTGACAGAGCTCTTCCCATGTGAAACACACACGGCAGTGTACATATATGGACCAAAATAAGGAATGGGCTGGTGTAGCAAATCAACCACTTCATGACTCAGTGTAGTTAGCAAGTTACAGGACGCAGCAAACACAGGTATTCTGCATTCCCTTTGTTGTTGCTCACAGCTCTTTGTCGAAGGGTCATGAGAACTGTATGATACTGCACTCTGACAAAATATGTCAAGCCAGCCTAAAAGAATACATTTCCTGAGGATATTCAGAGATATCATTGCTGCTCTATGACAAAAAGCATATAGATACCTAAGAGGTACAACTTTTAGTACATGGGCAGATTAGCCCATCCGAGCATAGAACAGCTTTCCAAGGCAGGTCTATAGCTCAACAGAAGTGGCAGTGTATCATACAAGTAAACACTGTTCAAGATTTTTTTTCCCTCTGTAAATAGCTGTATCACTAATTGAATTCCTTGGAATAACTTAAAACTGATTCACTCAAAAAGACAGGGTTGTATAGGATAGAATTTGATGATGGATGGATAAACAAGTAATTTCCAACTATAATACTATTTTAAGTTACTGAAGCTTTTAGATTTAATTTCCAGTATTTAAAAAAATGGCATTTTCTTATATCAGAATATTTTAGCATAGGTTAGGCTTTGGCTCATGTCCTTTACAGTTTTTATGATGATAAAATCCTGTTTTTTAAATAATATGCAAGAACAGCAGTACAGTTCCTTAGTTTGATAATGCAAATGCTCCAAAAGTAGTTAGAGTTTTCTTACTTGGCTGGCACAAGTCACAATGATAGAAGTCTGAGTACAATAGTAACTAAAAATCTGCTTTTCTCAGGGCTGTCAGGTAGCAGTTTGGTAAGTAGAGAGAATAACATTTGCATGGACTGCGTGTGTCGCTATCACACCTGGGGTCAATGATGTGTTGAAGAATGGTGAGGCTTATTCTTACTTGAGTGATTAGATACAAATTAAATTGTCTCAAGAGCTCTACCAACATCTGAAAAGTTGTCAGGTAGACTCTAGTACAATAAAGTCTAAGACTGCTATCTGAGTTCTTATGAATTGATGATGGGATTTATATTCCACTATTTTGAGCTTCAGGCAATCAAGGCAGCTCAGAGTAAGTCTCAGAGCATTCAGAGCTTTTATCTGATAAGTTTCCCTTCTCCTTCAATGATCATGAGCAGGCAAATCACCACCTCTTTCTCACTGATGAAGGCCAAGATCTCTATGAGGATCCTCAGTACGATGCTAAGGTCAAACAGTAGGTCCCAGAACAAGAAATGGTCATGACTTATAGGACGAAAGACAGGCTTCTGATGTGAAAACCTGAATCTCTCAGGGGAAACAGATATGAAGCTTCCTTCCCTCCCTGAAGAGGCAGGATAACTACGGAGAATTTGAATTTCTGAATAAAGATTTAACATTCTGATATTCAGGGGCAGTTTTCAAACCACATTGTTTTAATTCCAAGAAAAAGCAAACTATAAAGACTATTTGCCCTAAAATGAATCGGGTTTGATAATACTGCCGTCAATCTATGATGGTATTCACCTTTTGCCAGAACAGATATCAACAAGAAAGTTTCCTGAAAAGAAACTGGGTCTTGGCATAGCTTCTGATGGGCTTTTTTAATTCTGAGCATTCATTCAGTTGCTTTTCAAACCAATGTAATTTTAAATTCACAACATCCTACAACAAGGACTTAGACATCTTAAATTATGCATTATATGCTTTACTTTGTCCGTCACTTGCTGGCATCATTTGATGTCTCCTTGTTCTGCAGGGGAACAGACAGTGAACAACTGACCTCTGGTTCACCTGCTCTAAGCTATTCTGAGGAATATCCTTCTCTGCTACAGAGGACTGGGCTGAGTCTCTTTTGGCATTCTTGATATCAACCAGATTTTTCTTGTCAACATATTCATCAACTCTTTCAAAGAGCTCCATTGACTTTGTGAGGCATGATTCCACTTCAGTCTCCTACCCAGGGTCATATTTATCCTCTAATTCATTAATTCTGCACTTTAAAATAGCTGCTATTAGTTTGCTTGATAGGGATGTTAGGCTATGCACTCTGTAGTTTCGAGGTCCACTCCCCTCTACCTTAATAATAAGAAATAAAGAAAATAAATTAAAACCCCCCCCACACACACACACACAATCAGCATCACATTATCCATATTCTGCCCTCTACCACCAAAGCAGTGCAAAAGACTACAAATCATTCAGTTCTGTTGCTTCATCTTTGAGTTCCATCAGAATTCTTGGGTGAATACTACCTGGTTATGACAATCTATCATTCATTTTATTTTCTTCAGAACCTCTTTCTGACCAATTTGCTGACTTGAGACTGATCTCCCAAGGAAGATTAAGGGAACAAATGCAAGCTCCTCCCTATGCCAAAACTTGTTAGAGTTGAGGAAACATATTTCTTTTCTTTAAATACCAGGTGGTATAGTAATCTGTGAATAAATTAAATATTTCAGACCATCATGAAAGACAGGACTTTATAATATCTATCATCTTATACTCACCATTTTTCAAGCTCGCAACACCTAGAGACTGAGCTGAATGAAGTGTCAAACGAACACCAACATCTTGGATATAAGCCATTGTAGTCATAGGATAGATATTTGCTTGAAGGGGCAATTTGCTCATCGTCAGTCTGGGCTGAATCTACATTATGAACATGAATTTCAATAAAATACATTCTTTTTATGCACTTAAATTTCAAAGACCTTTTCAGACATTTATCCCATGTGCTTTAGAAGCAATGATTGACAACTGGCACCAAAGCATTCACTCAGCTGTATTATTTAGCTTTTTGGAGATTTGTGGCTAAAACTACCACTTTGGAAATGATAACTTCAATGTACTTCTAGATCAAAGAACATTTTTTAAAAACTGAAAGATTCATCAAGGGAACCTGCAAAAAAAAAGAATAATTACAGCTGTAGAATGAGAGAAAAATTTTTCTCCTCCAGAGAGCAAGCTGTGAATATATTCGAGGTAGTAGGAAGGGAATTCCTTGGCTTATAATGTGAACTTTAAATTAACATGCTGGTGGAATTCTTGAACAATGCATGACAAATGAATAATAGTATTAAAATTATTTTCATGTTTAAATATTCGCTTTATTGTCTTTAGCAAAATGAAGTACTACGCAAAGAAAACTGGCAAAAGCATAATCTCTTACTCAACAGGTATTGTTTTAAATGTATTTGCAATATTATTTGTAGCAACAGTAAGGAAAAAAAATATTCTTACTTTTGCCCTTGCTGCAGATCCAACAAAGTTAAGAAAAATAGTTGTAACTCTATTTCATCATATGCATTATAAATAGAGTAACTTGTTACACTCCAAAAAAATTACATCATTTTCTTATTTCTACCAGAGCACCAAGCAGATGTCTTCTAGGTCTAAGCTGTTAGTTGCTTGGTATTATACACACGACTAGAGTTAGACTACTGAACGGGCTCAAACCAAAAAGCCATGACAAAGGGGGAAAAAAGGCATGCAGGTATACAAGCAACTGGATGATGGCTTGTGATAGCGTGCTGTATTGCAATTCTTGTGTTAAAAGAGATATAGAGGAATGTTTAACAAACTTTGTAGATCCCTTAGAAGATGAAGAAGAGAAAATACAAATTCCTTACAATTAGAAGTATTAAGGCAGTTGAAAACTGAGACCCTAGGCCATTATAATTAATAGCCCTGATAATTAATAATTACCTGATATCCATTAAGATCAGTATAGAATCGATTTTGACTGTTTATGTCAGATGAAATTCTCATTGCAAGCTCACGATTATATTCTCCTCTAATATCCACAATATTGGAAACCTCAAGAGACTGGCCTTCCAAACCTATAGAAAAAGAAGCATTTAAAAATCTCTCAATTTTTAAAAACCATCATCACATATATAAGAACACAAGGTTCCCAGCATACAGCGATTTTATTTTCCCCTGCTAGTTTTCCTTTTCTGTCTACCCAGACAGCTGGTGCAGTTAGGTACTGTATGATATAGCAGTGCTTCTATTTTAGTACTCATTGGACAGTCATTCTGAAACATTCACTGAAGTAGACCAGAAACAGAATTATAATAATTCAAAATATTCAGGACAAGAACTAATGTGGGTTCCTGTAAATCAGTAGGAAACGCTACATCACTTTTAAGTGCTGTCTTTACCAATAGCTAATACCCTGGAACAGGCTCTGGCATTCACTGCTCCCGTTATGCTGGTTTTGCTGTTCACAGGCAACAGTAAAGTTACTGGCCTCTGACAAAGCAACTGTTCTTACTAAGCAGCAGACTGGTGAGTTGTTATAACTGAAACAGAGAGATTCTTCTGTAAGGACAGTGAATTAAGAAACTACACACTGATATGAGCACAAATGGGAAACAAGTCTTCGTTAACAGGGAACAGGTGCCCATTTTCACTGAAAAAAAAAAAGTATCTGAAGATGAAGACAGATGCTCCATGAGATTTTTCAACAGTGCTTCCTGTTGAAAACTGAATACCTTTAATAACGTGGCCCTTTCAGATATTCTGAGACATAGCTTGAAACGGAATTAAACTGTCATTCACTACGATCACCTCTACTCTCTGTAGTCTAATGGGACTAACAATTGTCAAAAAAAGTGCCAAACAGAACAAAGAAATGAAATTTCACTTTGTAATAATGAAATTACACTATGCTTGTGTGACATACTGTAAACATAGGACAGTAGAAGAGGAGTGATTGAGAAGGACTTATCAACTGTCTTAGTCCTTTAAAATTTAAAGACAGTTTTTAAAGTGTTAGATATTAAAGACTTAACTTTTACAACAGCTCTATATATCTTAGCACACAAGACCCAAAGACATGCTCATGACAGTTCGGGCTCCTGAACACCAAAATCTTATCCACAAAGACAGAAAATCTTCATACAAAATTCTGAGATGCCTAAGCACACAGACAGACAACCTCTTGTTTGTCCTTCTTTCCTCAAGCCACAAAAGCTTTTTTTTTTGTTTTTCCAGGATTGTTACTAGCCCACTTCTTCTTCCCCTACATTAAATTACGTCTTTAAATAATTGCATTTAAAAAAGCTAGCACTGAGAATGGAATAAGGCTGAACGTTTCATTTCTACAGGGTTTTTTGGTCAAAAACATACCAATTTCTGTAGTATTTACCTTTAAAGTAATTCTAACTCATGACACTATCATGAGAATAGTCACACCTTCCTCCTAATTAAGAATGTCATTAACACAAACACCTGAAAATCACATTCCCGAACTGCACCTGTACTCTACAAGTGCATAATGCAACCCATGAACTCCCACACCACACATGCCCTCACTAATATATAATGTTAGATGTTATAAATCAATATATTAATGCAGCTATTTTGACTACAGTGATCTGAAATATATGCAAAATTTGTAAACAATGATCTGAAATATATGCAAAATTTGTAAATTGTGAAAATTCATGTTTTACTTCTGTTTATTCTCTGCATCCACCTGACATCGTCCAGCTTAAACGTTGGTAGTTAATACTTCCTGATCATAGAATATTCTTTTAGTTATGCTTTTTGCATAAAAACTAACAAAATGGGAACCTACAATCCTGATAAGAACTCTTAGGTGTTATGATAGTTACTTTGCTTCTGTTGCACATCTCATACAACTACACACATAAGCTTGCTCATTTTAATTTAAACTTTCTTCTGGTATCGTAGAGGTTTTCTAGAAATACTGAAAAGACTGAGGAAAAAAAAGCATCATTTGCTGATGCAGCAAATTTTTATATTACCTTTATTTCTGTTGTTGAGCCAATTTTCTGTTTTTTTAATTTACTCATTGTCATGATAGCTTACACCTAAAAATTTGGCTGCTGTAAAGATTTCTAAGTATCTAACATTACTTTTTCACATAAATATATCATACATCTGTGTGTGCATACACACAACGCATACATACGCACATACCCCCCATTTTCAAATTTTTTTAGCCATTCAGTTTGACAGCATGTTGCAATAGCTTTCTTAAGACCACCTTTATTTTGTCAAATTCTAAACCACTCTGAACCTTTAAACAAGGGAACGCTAAAAGTGTTTGCCTGCTGCTTCAGGATTTATGCTGCTTCTTGCTACGTAAAATGCAGACAGGTTTGTGATTTTACCACCTGAAGCCTTGAATGAAAAGGATGTCAAGCTCTGTATTTGTTTCCTCACCTTTTTAAAAATATGAATTCCACCTGCAGCATTACTAGCATGGTAAAATGTTAACATTTACCAATGACTATTATATCACTAATATGTAACTATTATATCTAAATGAAAATTATTCAGTATCAGAAGATTATGTCATGTATCAGAAGATTATGTCATCTTCTCCAGATCCAGTCTGTAAAAAGTGGATCTATATTCTTCACTCTATATGTTCTTAGTTATGGATTTTCCAACTATGTTAAAGCAGGACAATTAAAACACACAAGTATATTGAGGAAGGATACAATGATCCAGTTTACAATCTTAAAATGACCAAGGCATGGATTACTCTCAGCTCTTCTCTACTGCATAATTTGAGTTAACACAAAAATAAAATTATTGAATTTATTGAAACATTGAAAGCCTCTGATAGAAAGATTTTTAAAAATTATGCTGCTGTCAACAACAGATGCCAATAAAAGCACAGAAGGAGTTAAATTTCACTCACTGGTCAATTACTGAAAACAATCGTCAAGTCACAGGACTCCCTGCTCTGACAGGCCAACTAAAAGCAATAGAAGTCTGAAGCCGAGAGTGGGAAAAGCAGCGTTTTGCCAAAACTGTAAAAACCCAGTAAAATTTGGGTAACTCCCTGCAGATAATTTATATTGTAAGATTTCCCAATGCTGAGAGATTCCTCCAACAAATCTATTGGGTTTAAGTTTGCCCTTAGCTTAGTGATTGGCTAAGTGAGGCTCAGAAAGGGATCATATTGTCTTTAGACCCTGTGAAGAGTGCAACCTGAAGTATGCTCTACTAGTTTAGAAGTGCATTTAAATATTAGAAGTACAGCTAGGGTCCAAGACTGTAGTGATGGAAAATAAGCAGTGAGAATCTAGTGACAGTTTCACAGTTCTTACCGTGGACTTTATAGAGTCGCATGGTATGAGCCACATGAGGGAAAAAACATACAACTTCTGAGAAAATCCTTCCATGAGTGACTCTTATGGTAGGTGGATCTGTAAAAATATAAGGCTACAAAAAGAAAACAGAAAGTTAGAACAAGTATTTTAAAACTCTACTTAATAGTAGTCTCAATAAATGAAAGTATTTAATAAATGTTAAATAGCCATTTTAGTTTTTTTAAACATATAACAGTATATCTATTCTACTATATCTAGGTCTAGCATAAAAGCAGGAATTCAAGAATTATTACTCCTAATCTGAAATTCAACCAGTTTTCTTAAAAACCTCACCTTTTCTTTTGCTAAAATTAGCATAATCATCATTACATATCTCAGGTATTTTATGAGGATTCATGGATACAAGACCTACAGACACACGTTGTAACGTATTGTTATTGCAAACATCTGAAGTCAGCTTCTGCAAGCAAAATTATACTTGCTAACCAGTAATCAAATACTGTAGTTTCATAATATGTGACAGATGGTTTAACTGTCTGCTTTGTTTATTAACAGTTTACTGTATCAGTGGTGTATACTGTATGAGGAAAGCTGCCTCTATACTGTCTTGTGGATCAGTTTGCATACCCTTTGGAAAGTAAAAGAAAGGGGAAGCTTTCTTCAGCAAAAGCAACTTCAAGTGGAGAGCCCTCTGGAATGCAGGGTAGAGCAGGGAACAGGCAAGGGAGATTGGCTCCTTACTAATGTCTCTCAAAGGCCTGTCTACAGCAAAAAAGCCTATTTACAATCACACCTAAGAGATAAAGAAAATGGTTTTCATAGGCAAACGCATAGCTGTGTCTCAGCTAAGCAAATTTTGATCTTTTAAAACAGCCAATCCCAAACTGAACTGTATGCACTATATAGAAATATATGGATGAATACAAATATGAAAATGGGTTAAATATTAAGTGTATACAAAGCAAAACAAAAAGACCCCACCCAAAATCAAAAAACCCCATGCAAAACTACTGTAGGGCAACAGTATTAAATTAAGACTTCATTAAAGAAAAACAAATATGAACAAAAATGCTTGAAAACTTGTCATTTATAAGGATCTAAGGAGAAAGTTCTCAAAAGGGGGCTGCTTATATGCAGCACACTTACAAGAAGGAGAGAGCTTTCCCTTCCTCCTCACTAGCAAAGAGCTGGCCCATTCTAGCTCTGGGAGCTATCCGGGACCAAAGCAGTGAAATGGAGAGATGCTTGATGAGCAAGATGAATGCAGAAGGCTGTGCACCTAATTACAAAAGCCAAAATTACCTGGAATACTCTTTTTTTAAACAAAAAGTCAGAAACAGCTGGAGGAACTCTGTGCCTCCTCACTTGTTACTATAAAGCATGACGGTGTTATTGACGAAAACTATCAAAATATGTTGTCCCAATACAAGTAGAAAGCCAAAACAGACACGTTTAGCAGCTCTCAAGTTCCAGGATATTGCTACATAAAATGTGCTTGCACTCCACCATTTCCCAAGCCATGCATGTATGCAAATCAGTTCTCCAACTCGAGACGAAGACATCTGTACTTACCATTTTGAACTACGGGGAAAGAGGAGGGGAGAGGAAAAGAGGGGAATGAAGTGTCATTTTGCAGAACTGGAGAAATTTTTTACAATAATTAGATTCCACTAGCACATGCATTGAGAAAAATGGATCAAAACCAAGACTGCAAGTTTCTCATTCAGACACTGTAGGGGGAGGGGAAAAGTACAAATAAGGAAGGAGAGTTACAAAACCATATGCTGGTTTTGGTTTTCTGGGTTAGATAAGTTTTCTGATACAAAGAGTAGAGATACGATGTGTGCCAAGGCATCCTTAGGGATGCCTGTAGCATCCTGAATGCTGGGGAAACAGGAGAAATAAAGCAGGATTTTGGTATTGAGAGAAAAAGCAATCCTCCTAACTCATATTTAGTGCCTAAAATTCATAAAAGTGATTTCTTGATAGTCATCAGAAACATACTGAATTCAGAACTTGTAAAGTGATAGTGACCAGGTTTGCCACACTGAAAAATCTTCAATGAAGCATGCTTTTAAGCAGGAGAACATCTTTATGCATTAGACATGTAATTAGTCTATTACCATTGTAAAGATCTTTGGTGAGATGCACTGAGAGGCCTCTGAACTGATACTGGTCATGACCTCTCATGAAATAAAAGCATTTCTGACGTAAAAGTCTGAGCAAGAAGCAGAAACAGGTTTCTTGCTGCTCAGAAAAAAAGCCACTTTCCCTCCTAAAAGGGAGGAACAATGATAGAACTGTTTTCAAGACTGACTAGACAAAGCCTTTGTCCGAATTCAGTGTGGACCCTGCTTTGAGCAGCAGGTTCCCCAAAAGAGTGGGTCTCTTCCGGAGTGAAGGATTCTATGATTAGTTTGGATCTTGAATTCAGAAGAAAAATATTTGGATCTCATAGCCAGTGATAGTCTCAAGGCTCCATTTCTTAAATAAATTAAAATGAATGGTTGCCGTGAAATCTGACCTCGTCCGCTCCACTGGAATCAGTTTTATTGTACAAAGATTCAATAGCCTGTCATAGCAGGTTTTGTTAAGACTAGGAAGCAGTATTTTCAGAAATTGGATAATAGAACTATTGGTCATAGGCTCCAGAATCTGTTTTTCAGTAGTCACTCACATTTAAGAAAAATAAGACCATCTGTCCTTGGGGGGGGGGGGGGGGGGGGGAAAGTCAAGCTAGAAATGTTAAGGGAGATTACTGGCAGCAAAATATTGTTCCATAGCTCCCTAGAGTATCTTAAAACACTTGACTTGGCACCAAATGGGGTGCCAAGGCGCCAAGAGGCAGAGATGATTGTAGAGCTGCCTGAACTTAAAGGTTTACTGGCTTGCATAGAAGCTGGCATGGCATATTGCAGCCTGAAGGCATGAAGTATGGCCAATAAGAAGCCTTTCCCCTTGCAGTCAGATGAAGCACTACTAACCATCTTAGTGTGGCCTAGAAATTTTTGGCAGTGCAGTACACTGTTGGGGTGGAAGCCAAACAAAGTCCTATGTCCAAAGGAGAGTATTCCAACAGATTGAATTGTTTAAACCACAAACATCTCAAGAGCAAAGAACTCAAGACACTCTTCAAGATAACTTGTCTCTCAACAGCAGAGTTTGGCAGAGCTTGAGATTAGGATAGGGTTTGGGAAAGATCGAATGCCATGGTCTCTAAAGAGCTGTGTTTTGAGAACTACATGGCAGAAGAGAGACGGTAGTCACTCTAATACATTTATCTCCAGAAACAAACGTGGGGCAGATCTTTAGATGGTACACGTGATGCTTGAGGGAAACAGATAGCACAAAGGAAGTAAGAGTCACTTCAAAGACAGCAGATTCCTGAGTACTGTGAATGCCCTCCAGGTAATGGTGTCTGCATGCTTGTCTTCTCCTTTTATCAGGAATGCAAAACTATAGGGACCACCAAAAGAAAGGAACTTACACTTGAAAGAGGGCCTTCTGTCTTTCTGAAGCAAAGATGTGAAGACTGATACAGCGGGATACCCTAAATTTGTAGTCTCAATCATTTTGGACAGTGGAACATCCCAATCTTGCCAATAAAAATGGAGAAAAATATTTTTTGGGGGGGGGTGGGGGTGGGGGGCAGGGGTGGGCTTGAAGACCAAGCAGTCAGATGACTTAGATACATGTTCTTCTCCTGACTAGGAGAAGCAACAGGTATGTCTGTTAGATTTAAAAAACAGTGTCTGCCATGAAAAATGTTTCTTAAAGCTAGGAGCAGCAACTGCAGCTATACAGGTCAGAGACCATATTCAGCAAAGGAAGTCTAACCATGGAGACCAAGTGTGACCAAGGGCCTGGAGAAAACCACTAGCACAAGATGTCCTACAGGATAAAAAGAAATCTCTATTACTACTACTAATAAATAAGTACCCATAGTAATTAGTATATACGTGCATGCATAGGCACCACCACCTGAAAGAGAACCACAATTTCCCAGTGTAGGTCTAATGAAAAAAGTTAATTTAGATTCTGAAAAACTGTTTTGTAAAGCAAGAGAACCAATAAGCTGATCCCACAGACAAGCAGCATCTGACTTTGGAAATTACTGCTTTATCCTGACCCCTACTGACACAGAACATGGTGAGTAAGTAGGTCTCCACATACTGAATTGTCTTAAATAGATAGAAAAAAATACAGACGTTGAACTGTTTTGAAATCTAACCTGCTTATGGAATACTGAAGTCCTTCCCCAAATCTAAAAGATTTACAGAGTTGGTCCTCTTTCACAAAAGCACAGGAGATCCAAAGAAGTTTTCCATCATAGTCAGGATGCATTGATTTATATTTATTGTGAGGTATGACAAGAACATCCACATCACCTAGTCAGTTAAGTAGCACTGATGGTTTCCAAATTAAAATACTGCCCAAGTTTTCCCTTGTGCCTTCCTTCTGTTCCAGAATTATAAAATACAAAGACATAGGAGAAGCACAGCCATCTCTCCAGAGCTGCAGCACAGAGCTTCTGCTCTGTGTCCTGAATTTTGCACTGGCACTCCTGACCTGAAGCTGCCACTGAACAACTTCCACGCTTCATAGAGGTAGCAGGGCCAGCATCATCGATGGTCTGAGCCCTATGCCACAACCTCAGAAACAGTTGCACTGTCCTCACTGTCTAGCTGCACCAGTGTTGGCCACAGTGTTGTAGAGCCCTAAGCCAACCTGATACCACCAAATGCATTTGGTCACTAGGAACATTCACTTTCTCACCAACCGCTTTCCTCATTGCTGTGCCTGTTCTCCAAGTTGACAGCTTACTCAGAGGTCATGTTGCTTAAGGAAGACCGACAGTAATACAAGCAAGCCACTTGATAGAGCCACAAAGGCCAGATGTACCCATTGGCTGCCATGAAAAAGCTCTGTTGAACCGTGAGTATGTGACTGCATCTGCCTATATATTTCTTTGGCAATACTAACCAGGCATGATGGAATTCCTTTTTCAAAGCTGACAGTATGAAGAGAGGCTGTTTTAAGTTGCTATATGTATAAGCATTGAGTGACTGAAATCCTACGTTTACTAATGCATAACGAAATGGAAATTTGAAAGCAGCCATTGTGGATTTCCTAAAGCACTCGAGCAAGGAAAATTAGGCCAAAATACCAAGTAAATACTATATATATAAACATACCTTTAAGCAAAAAAAAAATAACTAGGATATAAACTGAAAATCTCAAAGTGCTTGTTTAGTCTAAGGCAGCACAGAATGGTATGTAAGAAAGAGGTACTCTCTCCAGCTGCTTTGGTGCGCAGGCTTTCATAAGCAGATCCATAAGCTGGAGACAGCAACACTGAATGAGAGTTTCAAAGCTTCAGATAATACAAAGGAGACACTGAAAGGAGACTTGTTTTCTTTGCAAGGCTCCATTCTACTAGGTTCACGAAAGAATGGGACCCCTCTTCTGATAACATAACAAATTCTTAGAGCAAATACACATTCAATACAGGCTTGATTAACCAAAGTTTTCTTTCTAGAGCAGTGACAAACAATGTTATTGGTATTGATATTATTGTCTCTTCTATTTTAACACTATGTAAATCACTGCCATTAACCCAAGTCACTGCTGCTGTCAAACTGGGTGCTGGTACCAGCGGTTTACCACTTCCTAGCTAGGACGCATTTCTTGTGATACTCCAGGCTGATTTTAGGTCAGCCTTAAAAATAATTAACCCAAAGGATCTCCTGGAAGATTCAGATGTGTACATTCTAGTATATGGATCATCATCTTCACAACACCTGACATCCATAACAGTCTACTGATGACCAAACTGCACTATATGTATCAAATTTTCTAAAATGATATGGTTTTAAGTGATGGTCTGCAAACCTAACAAGTTACAGCATGAAATTTCCAAAAATTGGCAGAAGACCCTAAGAGTAGGAAGGCTACATAAGTACTATAGTAAAACAGATTACTACATAAGTACTATAGTAAAACAGATTATTATACTAGATGAAGAATAACAATTCCCGAGTACTATAGAACTGAAAAGAAAGGAACCAAAAGACTTCATCAGGTGACCAAATAACTGGGTAACAAAGGCAAAGAAAACACGCAACTTCATTGATACCAGAGGAAAATGGTCTAACAAACAATTTATTGCAAGTTTGGCAGAGATACAACGGGTGATGGAAGATAAGGGAAAAAAAGGGGGGGGGGGGGGAGGTGGAACACCCCCCCGCCCCCTGCACTCTGTCCTACTGCCATTTCCTGGAAGGACTTGTAAAGCACAGTCGACCCATCTCACATCGAGAACACTGAACAGAAACAGATGGCCCCCTTTTTTTTTTCTTCCCCTAAAGACAGAAATCATTAGTTGAAAGTGTTTTAAAACTACTATAGTATTACACTGTTAATCCCAGTGGGACACTTTAATTCATGCTATTAAAATGCAAGCTAAATGAGCCTTACAGTAAATTAATGAAGCAGAATTTTTAAAAGTATTGTGATTTCATTCTTATTGCATAAAGTTACAAAATCCAAACGTACCACCCTTTAAAGCTTAATACTAACTAAAAATGTACTTGTAATTTCACCATACCGTGTTCATTTTTAAAAGTTCAATATACATGTTATTTTTAACTATGCTTGTAGTCATATGATACACTCTTTTCTCTAAACCAAAAGCATTTTTCTATCTAGATTTCTCCAAATTATTATTGTAAAACCAATAATTCAGAAATGTAGTGAAAACTGTTAGACTTGCTGATTTTTGCTTTTCTAAGTAGAAGACCAAGTAGTATCTAAAATAAAACCAATAAAGTTTGAACACATAGCTGAGGAGAGATGGCAGAGGGAAGGGGGAAAAGAAGGGAGATATTGTTCAGGTATTCACAGATCAAATACAACCCTGACATTTAAAAATTATGAATAAGTGAGCACTGGTGAACATAACCAATGCAAAAATATTAATTATGGACTGAATACAAAAAGAGTTTAAAACACTGTTTAAAACTGCCAACTGACAGATCTTAAAAAGCAGGCTTCTGGGAGAGACTTCTAAAATGAAAGGAAATGCTTCTGTCCACTTCTAGACTGACTTACACACGTAACTAAGTAACATAAAGTAGAACGGTTGCACTTTACCCTGGAGTAGCCGTAAAGAACTCTGTTTGCCATATATATGCAAATTAAGCTCTCCCAGGAGACAATGGGATGAAGAAATACGCTATGTACTAGCTAACTTCTTTAAACTGTTTATTATTCCATCATTCCTTTCTAAAATATCAGCTTTTTGGTTCCAAAAATGATAGAGTAGATTCTTCTTGGTAATAAAAGCAACATAAGAACTCTGTTATTTCTGAATTTCCAATTTGAAAATTAATAGGAGTACGCTGTTTCCCTCCAAGAATTACTCTGCTAAAAATACTGACCGCACTAGAGAACTAAACCAGAAACAATTGCTTGGTACTCTGTGCGTACATTCATCAACTGGGGCCCAGTATCTTAACTACTGTATTAAACAACATATGGTAATCCCAGCTAAGTAGTACTACACCCTGAAGTTGGAAACACTTCATTCAAAATAAAGAGCTCTTAAGAGTCAGAAAAATGAAAAGAAATAGAAATGAATACATATCCCGGACATTTTTACCATACAAAGTGAAAGTGGACTCGTTCTAACAATAGCAAATGGCCCCAACTCAATGTATTTCTTGCAAGGGTAGCATCTTACTTAAATTCTTTGGTGAATCATTAATATTCTTTATACACTTGTACTTTCAAATTAATACTGTATTTTTATCCAAATCTAGGTTATGAAACACAAAGTTCTGCCAGTCTTTTCAATAACTGACATCATTATTTCCAGCCACAGAACTGTATTTCAGTGTTGGGGAAAACTAGTTCTTCCAAGCTGTATTTGCAGAGTGCTTCAAGCTATTTCAAGATTAGAATCTCTGTGCAAACAGATGTACCTTGGCGTCTCCATCAGGCAAGAAGAGATAAGCGCCACTCTTATCCCGGTTACTTGTAGTTCCATACCATGCAAACTCCACCTTCATTTGATGGTTTTTACCAACTTCTTTTGTATTTATTTTCTAAGGACAGAGAATCACATTTGAAATGACTCACTACACTTAGGTTTCCATGAACAAGAGCAAAAGTTCCTGAGAAAGTAAAATGGAAGTGTTTCAAACTATAAGGCAACATACCTCCAGTAGTCCAGACATTCCAGAGAACCATAGTTTCATATAAGAGTTCTCTAAAATTATATTATCCACAGAATTCTGCATCTCTTTTATCTTGAAAATCCTGTCTGGCTTCACCTGCATATTATTCCTTCCACTCATATATATAGTATAATCAGCTAAATCTGTTTCTGAACTCTGAGCTTCCAAAAGCTGGTAAACTCCAAGTCCCAAAGGTGGTAGATGTGCCAAGAAAGAGACCTGTTGGGGGTAAAGAAGCAGCCTTTATTAAAAAATTGAAAATCATCAACTTGTTGCACCAGATTCATGCTCAGTGAGACTCCTTTTGCTTCCATGATTATAGAACAGCTGAATTTTCCCCATTTTCCATAAACAAACAAATACAAAATCATAAACAACATTCCAAAATTAGTAGCTGAAGCATGTGAAGAAAAACTAGCAAAGATATTTGCTACTAATTTGATTAGAATCATGATCACTATTATATTAATGCAGTAACAGTTTTCAATTGTCTTAAAAAGGAATGCTACCTGTAGTTTGCGATTGTAAGCACATTTGCTCTGCAGTAAAGATGCGTGTGTAGCATGTGGGGAACCTTACAGACCACTTAAAAAGCCATAATTTTAAAACAGAAATATATACCAAAATTGTCTCACTTTTAGTTTCTGCTTATTTAGGAGCTCTAAAACAATCTGCACAGAAGAGTAATATAGAAGGCAGATTTCCAAGGGAATCTACTTAGAATTGGAGTTACAGATATGTAATTTTCTTTCTCCTTCTTCTACAGCCTCTGCAATTCCCACACAATGTTAATTATCAATAATTACGCCTTTAGAGGAAAGCTGAGGAACACTAATTGAATAACCTTTACAGGCATATGATCCTGAAACAAACTCAACTTGGCTCACAAGTCAAAAAGAATATGGCTAAGAATGTAAGGTCAGACAAGTAAGAATAGAGATCTATGCAGTATTTTTTATAACTCTAAGAATTAACAAAAAAAAAGAAACAAAAAAACCCCAAGAGTTCCTGATGCGTGATAATTGGGGACAATCTTCTATGATGAGGTGTAACGCAAAAATTCCCAGAAACATTGTTTAGAATCAGAAATAAGAAGAGGAATCAGAGCCATCTGTTGAGCTTGAGTACAGAGGAATGGAGATTACAACCCAGGCTCCCTATCTGAAAGACAAATATTCAGAACCTAACTGCTTAAGCCATCATATCTGAAGACTTTAGTCTTCCAGCCGCAAGGCCTGAGCACATATAAACTGTGTGATTGTGCATATGGATAACTACTTGAAGGAAAAAGCAGTTTTAGAACTGCAGTTTTAGGAAGAAAAGACGCATTTGACATTTTATTCTCATGCAGCTATAACTGACCCTCTTACCCTAATGCACCATATTATAGAAATTCAGTAACTAATCACTATAAGAAACTTTTTAAATTTATGTTAAATATATATGCTTCTTTTATCCTTAAAATGACTGAATTAGTGACATTATCTACAGAAGACAGAAATGCCAATATTTGACATGTACTTTTCATTACTGTGTCATTTTGTTCTAATGTGAAGCTACAGAACCTCTCAAATAAAAATACTTTATTGCTTTTTACTTAAAGTAGCATACCTGATACGCTTCATGTGATACTGTAGTTGCTCCATCCCAAACAGCACTAATCTGGACAGTAACAGGTTTTCCCAAAGGAGATAATAATTTAACTTTCGGTGAATTCACATTGACTGAAACCACTGAATATCGCTCTTGTTCCGCAGGATTATATATCAGAAGGTACCTGCAAGAATATATTTGCCAAATTATCTCCATGAAACAAGCTTCTTGGGGTTTAATATTGTTGCACATAAATTATACAAACAAAGCATTAAAACAGCGTTAAAACAACAGGTACATACCACAACAAATAAGTATGCAAAACATAACCAGGAAACAATGGATATTTAACATCAATTCTTGGCAGGTCTTTTCTTAGGCTGTTATTTCTCAAATGCTTCAAATAAAAGGAATTTTGAAAATACCATACAATAAAAATAAATCAATTTCACATCTTAACTACTAAAGAATTGTCATTTACAGTTACAAGCACAAATCAGATATTCAGATTAATCTAAATGGGTTTTTCAGGATGAATTATTAAATTATTATCCACAATTGTTCTCCCTTCATTTAAAACATAATTTAGAAACAATGAAGTAATGAACAAAAACTTTGTGTACGTACATATATCTGATGTACATTCTTTGGAGCAACTAGTTTCTCTCTGCTATAAGGGAAAGTCCAAAATTATTTAAGCACAAAATTTTTTTTATCAAAATTCCCTCTGGCAACTGTCACATTGAAAACTATTTAATTGGATGCATACGGAATAGCTAATTTTTATATCTTCTTATGCCTATTCTTCTATTTTGGCACAATTAGGTCATTAGCCAAAGGAATTGGTCTTGAAACGGAAAAAAAAGCTTTATTAGCCTATACATGTCTTATAATTTTGTTTACTGTTACTGTTATCAAAATATTTGTGCCTCATGCATCTCTGGAACTCCTATTTCCTTTCTCCTTTTCATTTCCAAAGGTCAAAGAATGCACTAGGTACAACTGCTCCCTGAAGCTTCTGTCATTTCATCCTCTAAAATAAATAAATAAAAGCTTATGCACCTTTCACAATGAAAAATGCTCTTGCCAAAATTTCTAATGACTTCTTAAATTCACAGCAGAACCAATATTCTACCTTCAACCTCCCTGACCCTTCCCATTGTAGGGCACAGTTTACCTCTTCATGAAATCCTGTCTTTCACCAGTTCCCATAACATCCACCTATTATCAAATCACTCCTTCCGCATTTCTTCTAGTAGATTCTCATTTTCTGCCTAGTTTTCTATGAAGATGCCTCAGGCATTTGTTAGTGGTTTGCTTTCTCTTCCTTCCACATCTTAACCTTCAAATTCAATTACCACCTTCATAGATCAAACTACATCTAGAATTGTCTCTTTCTATCCAAACTAGAAATCTTTCTGTCACTCAAGTCTTTATCTTGAATGTCACCTGTAACTTGAACTTCTTTCCAGAATCACTTCCTGACTGTAAGTCTTCCAGATTCATCATTAGTTAGCCTGGCACCTGGGTATGACATTATGGCTCAGCTAATAAATCATCTGTGCAGTTAAACACTTTGACCTTTTCTTTTCTCTTTTCTTCCATTAGCTCTAAATGCACACAGGAGGCCTTTCTCTAAGCAAGTGCCAGAGGAGAATGAGCTCTCCTGGCACCTGTGATCTACCTTTAAGATGAAGTCTGGCTGGCAGTAGAGAAAGAAGCGCTGAGATTCTGCTTTGGACGTAACGAAAGTTTCAGGGCTGAAAGGCAGTAGCAAAATGCTCATAGTTAGGAAGGGCAAATTAAACTACTTCTGAGAGATACAACTTCAATGCAATTTCAGTGCAAAGTCAAACTGATAACTTAATGCACCACTCAACTACGCATGCAATACAAACACACCAAGGATAACATCTTTCCTTTCTCTCCATTCAGCTGAGAAATCTCAGCTAACCTCCTTTCATCCTGCATTTTTTTTTTTGTACAACATCCCTCCAGTTTTAGCAAATGCAGTTTTGCTCTACTGATAGCCAGAACCCTTATGAACACTGACCAGGCCACCATTTTCTCATTATCCTTTCACTGGCTCCTTCTTTTCTTCTGCATTACACTTGAGTTGCTCATCTTCAACTTCATAGTCCTTCACAGTCACCCTATTATCTCACAATTAGTAGGAAAGGTCAACTCTAACTTCTCAATAGTTGAATAAGCTAAGATCAGAGGCTCCATTAGATTTTTTTTAACAAGAATCTTCAGACTACCTGCCACACCTTGAATGAGCTTTCCATAAAAATTACTTTCCTCCATTAAATCTCTTCTTTAAAACTTTCTGGGCTGAACTATTATTATGACTATTATACACAACAACTATTCTCCTTGTATATTTGTTTGCATCCAGCTTTTGTCATTATTTACTAGCGCAATCTAAAGCACTTTGGGAGGCTCTCTTTCTATCCAGTTTCACATTGAGGACTCCTAGACTACTAGACAATGTAAATAATTAACAGTATTCTAGATTAGCTTTCAAAGTGTTTAACAACTTTCACAAGAGTTTGTGAGAGCCTCCCCAGACTTGTGCAAGTCATATTTACACTTCTATTTTACTGTAAGCTTCTTCTTCTTCAGATAAAAGGTTAATTTAAGTGTTAACATTTTTATAATTGTTATGGAATCAAAACCAAACTAAACCAATACAGCTCTTGGTCCAGACCTTTAGGAAGTAGCAAGACTAAAAAAATAACAGCAGTGAAATACATTTAAGAACTACTCACATACTTTGGAAAAAAAAGAGGACTGTGTCAGATACAATATTGTCCTATGAAATGATCCAACAAAAAAGGTCAGAATAAATCGCTCTCATTCATGAATATAACATTACAAAAATATGCTTTGTTTATTCTTTCTATGCAGTAGAAATCCTCAATTCTTATGCCTCTGTGTAAAATACAAGGCTTATGGATACAGCTCATTTCTAGTAATGATGTATGCCTTCATTAAAATGTAATTATCTGACAAACAAAGAACATATTCACATGAACGTATTTCCAGGAACTTTGTTCATCTTCCTATTGATATAAACATGCTTCACAACTTCAATTAGTAGTGTGACAAATCTACCCATAACAAAAATTGCAGACTTTAAAAACTGGCATATTATCAATATACATCACCAGACTATTTTTCTTTGATATTAGGCTAAAGCAAAGCTCTAGTTGTGTCAAGGTACATATGCTTTATACCTTTTTGAATCAATGTATCATAAGTGTATTATGCATGTGTATAGTAAGTAACATGGCAGTCAGATGAAGGTACGGATGACAGGCCAGATTTCTGACAGTAGAGACTTTAGAACCTTGTCTAGGTGTCAATATTTTGTTTCCAAATTTTACTTCAGCAAAACTGAACTGTTCAGTAAAACTGAACTGACTAATGCAATTAAATCATGTTACTTCCGAATTACCATTTACCTCCTACCCTTAAATAACACCCCACTATAACAACAACAAAAAAAAACCTTTAAATTCATTATGAAACAAAAGGACTACACCCCATTTAAGCTATAACATTACAAAGAACGCCATCCACAAATGTGAAGTACAGCTGCTTAATACACTGTGGTTACATTATAGAGAAGCAATTTGATAGTATTTAAAGGGTTTTTTATTCCAGAACGTAAAGCAAAAATAGGAATAATACTCCCTCTTTCAGAAGCAGCAAGTAGTTATTTTCCTTTCATTATTTAGATTACTGGTCTCCAGCAACAGCAAAAGGAAAACTATCAAAACTCAGGGGAAGGGGTGTGAAGGAAAAGTGTTGATGTCCACCAGTGAGATTCCAAAGAAAAGTTTTACTCAAAATATTTTACTTTAGAAATACCAGTTTGGCTGAGCCTAAGCCATCATTTCATTTATTCGACAGAAATAAATGAGAAACAGGTGCAGATCTAAGCTCTCAGTGCTAAATGGGATGCAACTTGGATGCACTAATAGTTGCAATTTCAGAAAAGCAAATCCTGCCACCTGCCTTTCAGACACTTTTAGGAAGACACACCTTGATTTTTTTTGACTCCATACTTATTTAGATCTCTGAAACCCAGAATGAGTATTTTTTTATTCATATAAACTTGATAATCTTCCTTAAATAACCTAGCATATGGCATTAATAAACTCATCTACTAAACGTGTACATTCAAGTGTCAAAGATGGAGTATTTTGACTAACTCATCATGTAGTAAAAATTTAACTTGTCTAACCTTTTTCACCAGAGCTAAAAAAAGTTACCGCCTCTTGTTCTTATTTCAAATAACTTCATTAATAAATTATCAAGAAAACATACAAAAGAGTTTAGCTATATTCACAAGCAAAAAGTGAAAGGGAGAGTTGATCCAGACCTCCAACGGCTTTGATCTCAGAATTCCAGAACACTATTGGAAATTGTTTCTTAAACTGTAAAGAGCTACAGTATTGCAGACTATTGTTCTTTTGTTTCCTTGACGCGCATAAGTATATGTACATACATATATATATGCACACAAATTCACCAACAGCACCTGCCACTAAAGTACCTTATTCTTTTAAAGTTCATTCAATGCTGACCTTACAAACGATGCCGTCAAGCCATGTAAGAAATCAGAACTCACTACAAATAAATGTCAAAGGATTATCAGTGACAAAGGATTATCCAGAATATCATCTCTTCAATACACATGAACACAAAACAGCTTAGAACATCAACTTTCATTGCTCAGTGGAGGACTGTTATTCAAGTTTGCTTTAAGGACCAATTCCTTGAGGCACTCTAGCTCAGCTTCTGATCATTCTAACTGGATTCTCTCTCGTAAACCTTTGCAAATAAGTTAAAGTATTTCCCATGATAACTCATTAGAACGATTTCTCCAAGCACATATGCTCAATTTCAGTGCAAAGCTGCATGAACAGCACCTTTGCTTGAAGCTGGCTAGTTTTTCTCTCTCTTCTGGCATAGAGGCTGAGCTACAAAACAGCTTTATAAAAAGAGAAATAAGCAGAACTACTAGAAGTACCTCCAAAACTGAGAAAAGTTACAAGCCAAGAAGCCAAATGATATACTACATCAGCAGTCCTATATTGAAGAATAAAAAAAGAACAGAAGCATGTAAGCTTATGTAAGCTTTACTTAAACATCAAAAAGGCGAAGAAAGTGAAAGCAAGGGAAGATTGCGAACACACATGAAAATGCTTGGAGCCCTAAAAGAAAGAGTAAATGAAGCATCTGAGTTAAAACTCAAAAAAAACCAAAAAACCAAAACAAACAAAGAAACCCCCCCCACACACACTAGGAGACCTGGTGGGTGGAAATTGGACTACAATAAGAAAGGTATTCAGAGGTCTTGGGAATAAAAAGGCATTTGAGACATTTCAGAATTCTAAACAAAAGTGAAGTTGCCTAAACAAAACTTATCTCAATGGAATGATGAAGCAATAAAAACTCCCTAGATATCAAAAGAGGGACCAGCAGAGAATCAAAACTGGTCCTTTTCTGAAAACACACAAGAAAAGATTACTTTAAAAGGTATAAGAAGAGTCACTAGATAATAACATTATCTAGTTAGTAAACAGTGATGTGCACAAGGGGAAAGAAATTAGGAGATAGCACTTAAACTGCGTATTGCGCCATTTGCCATGGTAGCTGCCAAAACACCATAAAAAAATAACTCAATTATGGGATTTGTGTAATATGTTGGAAGCTTAAGAAGTTAAACCTGATAGCTAGAATTCTTTAAAAAAAAAAAAAAAAAAAATCCATGAATTGACATTACTCAGGCCTGGAATGGTCCACATCTTTTGGGATGGTCATGAAGGGAGCAAACAGAACAAAGACCGTCTACTTAAAACGGGTGTTTATTTCTACACTGCAAACACATACTACTTCTCCTGAAGAAGCAATTTCCAGGAATCTTGCACAGAAGCCCATGAAAGCATGTAATAGACGCTTATTTTCCTCAATTTTTAAAATAGAATAAAACCAATAACAACTGGACCACAAAAATCATTCTTTAAAAAAAGCCTTCTCCTTGCTTTAAAATGTCATTAAAACTTTGAACAAAAGTTAAGCCTAACAGGTTTTTCTTCTTCAGAAGGAAGGGTTTCTTTCTCTACTGAACATTTAGCCAAAATGAAGAAAAAGAAAAGTCAAAAGTTGTTAGAAACAGTTACCTAGTTTAGAGAATTACAGAACAGTTGAGGTTGGGAGGGACCTCTGGAGATCATCTGGTCCAACTCCTCTTTTCAAGTAGGATCAGCAGAGCAGGTTGCCCAGGACTGTGTCCGGTTAGGTTTTGAGTATCTCCAAGGATGGAGACTCCACAACCTCTCTGGGCAACCTGTCCCCATACCCTCACAGTAAAAAAGAAGTTTTTCTTATGTTCAGACAGAACTTCCTGCGTTTCATTCTGTGCCCATTGCCTCTTGCTCTGTTGCTGGGCACGACTATTTTAAAAGTGAGGCTCTGCTCAAAGCTCTCATGATCCCTCATGTGACAGTTAAGACCCTCCTTAGTCAAAAGCATAACTGAAGTGATGCTTTAACCACAGATTTCCTCAGCCCTTTTCCTCCACACCTGGCCAAGTCTGCATGCATTACTATTATCTATTACCAAAGCTAGAAGGTGCCTATGAATAATTGTTCCAAAAATAAATAGCATAAGAGGGTGGGAGGGGTTCAGATTATTATCTGAAATCATCCAGTCACACTGCTGCTTTGGTTTTTCAAAAATTAGACATTTTGTAATATCTTAATCTGAGAGGTCTGCTCTTAATAATCCTTTAGGAACAAAATTAATCAGCAGCAAACTGTGAAAGCTCATGATTATGATGCTCTTTTTGAGAGAAGATTAGGTTTTTTTTCTACAACTCTCATATCAGTTACTAACATGAGCTTTAACAAAAAATTAAATGTTTCTCAAAATTTCAAGACACCTTTCAGTCCTACCCAGAATTTATTTAACAAGAAAGTTAGGAAAAGGAGAAAAGTTTTGGAGGAAATCAAAGTCTCATGCATGAAAATCCTACATCCAATCCTGTTTAAGTTATTCAAATCTGATTCATGCTTTATTTCAAAGAAAAATTGACTTTGCGGGTATTATTTAAAGAAATCCTCCTTCCTCCATATAAGTATTATATAAGGTATCATTGAATGTATTTGTGCAGGCCTATGCTTGGGTCCAATAATGTTTCATTACAGATTTAAAAATAATTTTCTTCCTTATTCATATTCAGAAAGGAAGCAAAACAAGTAAAATCCATAAATAGAAGACCCCAGTATCAGAGCATCCTCAAGGAAAAAAAAAAAAATTCCATGTCAACCCATACTAACCAATTTGCAGAAATTTAGCTTTTGAGGTTAAGGATATTTTGTATGTACATAAATATGTATGTATAAGTACGCATACATACACCATATATGATACGTATACATATAGGACCACACACTTTCCAATTTTAGGAAATATCTTGACTTGTACATTCTTATAGAGAACAGTAGAATACTTGCTCTACTCAACTCTTCACATGTGAACATAAATCTACCCATATTAAAAGCTTTTTAATGCATCACTCTGCAAACCTTTAACACATTAAAAAGTTACAACATCTAGCACTCAGGCATTTTTTTCATGTAAAAAGATACAGAAACACTCATCCTTCAATGGAGGAAATATCTGCAAAGTGCCAAAACACAATTTGTCAGCGGGAAAAAACTATTTATCCTAAACAAGAAATTCCTTTTTTTCTGTAGGAAAAACTGGGAAAAAAAATCACTTTTCTGATGCATTAAAATAGGACTTGCAGATAAAGCTGTTCTCTTATTAGGGCAGCTAGTCATTACACAAAGGAATCAGGTTAAGTTTTCAGATCACTGGAAGATCTCACATGCCTCAAAAACAGTCCACTTTTTTCAATTTGCCAGTTGGTCTAATAAAACACACCACGTACAAAACAGACTGGCCTGGCCTATAATCTTAGGTCACCAAAGTATAATGATTTACTATGATCCTCAAGACCATCTTGAAGAGACAAAAGCCAAATCTAGACATCAGCTAACATAAAAACAATGGACAGGAAGGTTGTTTTAGTTCAACACCATAACCAGAATTAGAATTCAGTAGGACCGCCTTTGAGAAGCGCTGCATTCATGGTTCTTGAAAATATCCAAAATTGCAACTCAAGCACCCATTTTTGCCAGTGTACTATTTTTGTTAGTTATAAGAAATGTTTCTTCCCATTTCTTCTTCCTTTTTTCCACTGTGAATTAAAACAACCAGTTCTCTTCATAAAATTGTATGTATTTGAAGACTTATGTTCCCCATCATCCCTCTTCTCAAACTAAACATGCTAGTCTTTCAACCTCTCTTCTTTGGTTGGTTTTCTCTTAAGCCTTTCTATTTCTTCATCTTTCTTGAAGTTTGTTTTCCAAAACTAGATCCCATATTTTTGCTGAAGCCTTTATCACTTCAAATAAAGCAGACTATACCACCTGCCTTTTTACATAAAACATTTTTCTGTTTAATTCATCCAAAAATCAAAATCTCCTCTTTAGCACATACAAAGGTGACTCTGAATTTGTGATCTTTTGTAATGCCTCGTCTTTTCCCGATTCACTAACGTCCAGTTGGCTGGTCCTCACATTACTTTTCCATGCGATTGTAATGCTTCCATCTGCTTGCTGCATTTCATTTTTTCACAGGGAAATATTAGCTCCAGTTTATTAAAATAGTTTTTAATTCTAATCCTATACTGTAGACTGTTCCTAGTATGACTTCAAATTTTATATTCTATTTATTCTATATATTCTATTTGTATTCTATTCCATTAGCAAATGATGGCTACAATAGAAAGCAGTTAAACAATTTGTGATTTTATGATCTGATCGAAAAAATTCCTTGCTCGTTTTTGGCTTCACTTTATACAAAAACAACCCTCTACCCTCCTCAGATGCATACCAAAGGATACAATTTGAATAATATGCACTATCCAACATTCAGCAATGAACATTTAAGTAATAGCTAGTTAACAAGCAAATCTGTCAATTACCTGAGTCAACATCGTCAAGAATTAGTTTACAACATACTGACCTGAAATTGAATAAAAGAGTGGAAATACAAAACATGTTGTGAAGTAGAAGTCTTTCTTTTTGCTTTCCTATTTTAATGAAACAGGAACAGACCTCCTTTAATATTTCTGTTGAGGTTAGTAATGGGGTGGGGGGGCTTGAAGGGATAGCGAAACTCCTGAAATACACATTTGGGGCAACAGCATCTGGATAATGCTCCAGAGATTTTGAGGAAGACCATATTGAACGCTTGATAAACAGCTGAAGCAACCTTATGTTAAATAATTCACCAAAAGAACACATGCATTTACATTTTTGTGTTCAGTATCATATGTTTATACGCTAAGAAACTTCAATTCTCGATTACTAGTTAAATGCAACAAGTCACACCATAATGTCTAACAGATGTCTATGTTGGGCTAGAGAAGGAACAAAGCAATATCACGATCTATTAAGTTTGATAATATCTTATTATGTTAGGATTATGTCAGCTGAAAAAACCTATGCTATCCTCCCATATTTGATAAGACCTATATTGAGATGTTCAACATTTTAAACAATGCAACAAGACAATTCATTACCTTAATTTATTTGCTTATGTGATTGACTGTATTTTTAAAAAAGAATTTAGATAATTTAACAGACACATTATGAAAACGAAGTTTCACAAAATGCTGTATCAAGTTAAGCTCAAAACACCATATGACAAACTATATTGAAAGTGTGCTTTCAACTGGATCTACACATCTAATTATATTATAATATTTAGTTGCAGTAATTGCTAGAAATTTAATATACATCTCCTTTGAGATACCAGTAGGTGCTGAAACTACTAGCATTCACAACTATTCGATCCGAGACATTTAATTAAATGGGAAAGTCCTTTGAGGAATACCTTACATTCAAAGAGCTACAGTCTTAGATATACTGTCAGATGTAAACATCATTTGAAGCAGTGGCCATACGGGTGGTTTGATAAAAATTCAAGTTAAGCAAACAGTCTTCCTCTATATAGTGAGACAAAAAGCAAGTTTTTCCCAAAAGGAAATTCCGATGCCTTCTCAATGGGCTTTGACTGTATGAAGTCTAGGGAGACTATTTAGTTTACTTAACTGGTAAGCTAAATGTTGCAAATAAGCTCCTCTCAACTGCATGGGGCTAAGTTTCTTGTAAATTTAAGAATCAGAACTCAGATTAGCTATCAATACTGTCACAGATGTAAGAAGAAAGGAATTTACTTCGTGGCAACAACTCTTACAAGCTAATTAAATTGTTTCTTATAGAGCAAAATATTCTTATAGAGCAAAATATTCTTCTTCCATGTACATAAAAAAAGTTAATCTGTGTTCACATTTGGTTAACCTCTTCCTAAACAAGACAGCTTTTTCCAGTTTATGAAAAATGTCTTGCAGAAAAATTAGTTGAAATCTAATCTCAATTTGAAACTGCAAGCAAAAAACAGATATTTGTGTCGCTTTCATAAGGTATAAAAATAGAGGTGGAAGCAGAACCTGTTATATACAAATCAGTGTCTTCATTATAAAAATCAAATTTGTGGCATCAAGAAATAAAAAGGAGAAACAATCAGTAAACTAGTAGTATCATACGAACTCAGCGGGGATTCAACCAACACAAGGTGAAATTAAGCTACAATCATGGTAGTACTTCAAGAGGAGACTAAATGCTTAATTTAGAAATAGACCTCTAACCTTAAAATTATTCATTTTTTCTAAAAGCAGTAATGACTGACAATTCTGATTAACATACAAGTAATTAAAAACAATGACTGCGTGATTAAGAAAATATTCCATTATCCTCGCTTGACATTTTAGAGTTCTGTATCACTCCAGAAATGCCCTTCCTAATGACCAACCTAAAGTCAAAACTCTTTACATCTGTTAACAATGGCAAGGGAACTCCTACATGCCTATCAGTTCTCTCCTCCAACTGTCCACATATATCTTTATTATATCCATAGCTCATGCAAAAGGAAAAGGCAGAAAATTAGGTAGACTATACACATGTAATTCATCCCTCCACTCTCACAGAAAATAGGATCTTTGTGTGGCTTCCTCAAAAACAAACCATATAAAACCCTCAAGAAAACAGCATTCACAAAACACAGACAACACCACAGTAAGAACTATAAATTCTGAGAACACAGAAAACCAACATCAACCTAAGACAAGACTTTTTTTAAAAAAAAAAAAAGTTATGTACCTACTACATATTCCAGATACACATACTCCTATGACTTGGATGGATTTCTAGTGGCACATATATCCTATTCTGGAGCACATAACTACTCTCCAATTAAGGATAAAAGGATTAAGTCCAAAGGCACTATTTTAAATTTTTCTTTTACCACAAAGTTGTGAGGTGTTCTGAAGTCCAAGATGGGCTTGAAGCCCCCTGACTTTTTCAGGATCAGGAAGTGCCTTCACTAAAATCCTTTCCTTGTTCCTCTTGTAGTGCAGGCTTTATTAATCTGCATTTAGAAGGGAAAAAAAATCTGGTTCAGAAGAACAGAAAGACTTTAAGTATGCCATATCACTTCAGTTCGTGCCTTGACAGCCTTGGACTAACTACAGTATTGCCTCAAAGCAACTCCAATAAAAAGGCTGAAAGAGATGGCCAGTGCCTGGAAAAAAAAAAAAAAAAAAAAAAAAAGAAATAATATACAAGTATACTAATATACTGAAAAGATGCATCTTCTACTTCCAAAATTGCTTCAACAAGTACATGCATACAATCCAGTTTTCAGCTGTACTCAATTTTTTCTAGTATATTCCTTCATAATGACCATTCTTTGTTTTTTGAAAACAAAACCAACTTTTTAACATATTCTTTTGCATTTCTTATAAACACTCCCATTACAAACATCAACTTTTTCCACAGGAACACAGAAATTTCTTTTAACGCCTCACTGCAAGTTTCTTCTTCTTAGTGTTAGAAATATTTGTTGCAACTGAAGCATCGAATACAAGCATCTGATATGGATCGCGTCACAATATGTATGCACTATTGCTGCAACCCCCCAAAAACCTTTAGAAATACTGTGCATTGAACTGAAAATCGTGAATTTGTGCCATTCTGAGAAACTGCAAAGATAAAGTATTTTAAAGCTGTATCAACTAATTTGTGTAATTTTTCAACCACAACTTCAAAAGAAAGTCTATTAAGAACCTCAGTAAATATAAAAATACTTAGTACAGACTATCACTAGTTTATAAACAAGAAGAAAGACCAATAACTGAAAAAAGGTTTAATTTTTAAGCACTTCTCTGCAGAGAAAATTTAATAATTACAAGTCTGAAATGTCACAATTTTTAGAAGCAGACTCAGAAGCAAGACAGTCAAAACTGAGTTTTGAGAAAGAAATGATTAAGCTCACAGAAAGCTTTAGAGTGCAATTAATTGCAAATCAAAGCTACTTTCTTCTTGATAAACAACAATTTCACTCAAAAAACAAACAACAGTCTTCAGTTTTTAAGAGCTATCTCTTACATCTAAACAGACATCTATCCTTCAGCTTATTTGTTGATTTTCAGATTTCCCAAATAAGCTTTCAATGAAATGCCAACTATTCTTGCAGTTAACAAGGAGCCAGTTTTGAGGTAAGACTGCAAGTATTATTAATTAACACAAGTATTGAAAAAATTTACACTCAAAAACAGAGACCTCTCTGAAAAACAGCTTTAAGCTCACAGAAAGAGCAGGAATAAGAGATTAAGTTGCTGTGAACTCTCCTACATCCCCACCTCTCCTCCCATTAAAATCTGCCAACGTAGAATCTGCCCATTTGGTCACAAAGTTAGTTGCACAGCCATCGATCATCTACAAGCAGAGGGACTTGGGTTTTGTTCATTTTGAAATCACCATTTTTGGCAGAATGATTTTTTCTTAAACATTTATTTAATGTTCACATCGACTGATGCTTCAGGAGTCAAGACGTCTGAGTTAACATGTGTCAGCCAAGCTTGCCTTTGATACAGTTTCTCCTTGATGAAAATCAAGAGGGAGAATGCTTTTTAACTGCACATCTAATTTAGTCAAAATGACCTTGAATACAGACAGCACATGTTCATGGCGGTTACCACAGGTCATCTGAAACACAGAAATTCAGACAGCTGCACACAGAAAGTAACACTAAAAAATAATTTTAAAAAGTTTATTCAGCCCAAGCAGCCAGGGTCATGGAAACTAAAGATGCAGTTCTTTGTATGCAATGTCACAGTTTTTCCTAATTTCTAAACTACCTGACCTACTGTACTGAGTACAGAAGTGCTTGATTAAGGTTCTGCTTTTTAATAGAAGAAGAGAGTCTTAATGTTTGATTGAATGACCATTCATCCGTTCTGTCTTCCTTAAAGTTAATAAATACAGCAGCTTCTCTTCAAGGAAGATGCAAGAAACTTTTGCATATGGTATTTCATCCAATTAAATATGTTCAAAGCTAAAAGGACACTTTTCTGGGAAGGAAATGTGCTTATTAACAATGTATAAAATAAATGCCACAAATATGTTTGGTCTCATTTTAAATGATAATGCATCTTTTTCTTGTTTTATTTTAAAAAAATTCATTGACAGTTCAAAACACCCTTGTTTCAACTGTCTTTTTGCTGTTTCAGTACATAATTATATAAAAGTATCATTTACCTCAGAACTCATGTAAACACAAAATATAATTAAAATGTTTATGATTAAAAACTCAAAAGCTATCAGAGTTCTTTCCTTGTAAATACACTGGACAATTGTTTAGGTTGATTTTGTACCAATATAGGCAACACAGATTAAAAAAGTTAAAGTTGCCAAATGAGAATATTAAAACATTACCTCGATCCATAATATTCTTTTTAGCTCTGCAAGATATCATTCTTTTTGTCTACATCTTTTATCAATTGCTTCACATGATCAGGACAACTTTCCATTTCAGCATCTTATATCAAGTTTCCTTCTCAGCCAAGCTATCTTTCCTGTCATCTTCCAGCTAAATACAATTATGTACACAAGGTTCTGCTGAGAATCTTCAGCCTTTGTACATGTACTCTTTATCAAATATTACATGTAATAACATAGCTTTAATTATGAATTATTATGCTGTGCTCAAAAAGAAGCAGTAAGCACACTTGCCAAGTCATTTCTTGGAAAGGCAACCAACCTGCCCTTGCAAAACCTCCTAAGAAAGAAAATTATAATATTACCTTTAAAAGAACTGCAGATTTTGGCCCTAACAAGCTGAAGACAAATTAAGCCAAAGCCTTGAAGCTGCTCATAGATATTGAGGTAAGGATAATAGCCCGGATTATCTTGTCCCCTCCTCATTTTGGAAAAATGAACCTCTCATGAGATGGATGTCATTAAACTACTCATTGCTTTGACAGATTTTTGAAGAAGCCATTGATTACAGTGTATTCTATTCAGAATTAATCCCCTAGGCAATATGAATATCTCAGCTAGTGCAAAATGTGTCTGCTAAGCTACTAAACTAGGCTGATAAAAGAAGGATATCATACCATTCCTCTATGATTTGCAGAGAACTGATTTGTTGGTGAAATTTAATTACTGGAAAATCCTAAATCAATGATCTTTAGAAATGTCCTCTATGCCTCTTTGAATACTGTAGTAACTTCAGATCAAATGGGATGCCTTACACTATGCTTGCCCTGTGCAATGGAGCACATGAAACCCCTCAGCCAGCTACAGGAAAGTTCAGAAACAAAAAAAGCATGTCTGATGCCAGTTATTAGGTCTCTTTCAGCTCTGGGTTCACCATGTTGTGTCAAACAATACTGCTACAAAATCTGAGCTGGTGTACAGGCAGCTAGGTCAGGTATTTGGTCATGTAGCTCACTCCTCTCCAATGCTGTCTCCAGCAAATGTTGCTGGCAGAACTAGCTGGGAAATCTTGCCACTCACACTGTCAACATATCCTTAGTCAACAGCTGTCAGGGTAAACTGGATGGCAAGAGGTTCAAAATCCCTCAAAGTCCAGTGAGCGCAGGACTCTCACCATTTGAGAAGCATGACCTCTGGCGGACTATCCCCAAGAAGCAAGCAGTATATCAAAGGACAGAGTGCCCTCACAGAATTATGACGCCGTATCCAATTTCATTAGCCCACTCAGAGCCCCTGTTTCCAAGATACACTGTAATAAAAGGTGACACTTGCACATACCCTTGCTACCAGACCTTGGTAATTCCAGAACTATTTCAGAACAGTGCAAAAGTAGTTCCATATCTAGCTGGATATTTACTGGTGAAAGCTTGGGGAGCTTTTTCAGCTGGAAGTGACCATTAAAAAAAAGAACTATACAAATTCTTTTCTTTTATGCATTAAAACATGCCAAGCCTCCAATACATAGCAAGGTGTTACCATAAATGGCTTCAGTTCTAGCTGCTTATTAAAAATAACATTCACAAAGTTGAAGGATTTCTTTAAGGATGAAAAACAGAACCTCCTTTACGAAACTGGCCTCTGTATGTTCTAGGAAACCAAGTGTTGCAACTTGACTGCCTTCCCTTGAATTCTTGAGAGTCTCAGCTAGTTTTCTCATCATGATACATGGTACCTCACTAAAAGAGGGGAAAGGAACAACATGAATTTGTGAATTCTTCATGAACCACACAGCTGGACAATCTTTTTTTTTCTCTCTCTTCAGATAGCAGCCTTTTCATAGCTTTGCACTTTAAATCAACATATGCCATCTCTATTGTGCACAGTTCTTTATTTTAAACTGTCTGAAGTAACAAAATTCCAGTGGAAAACTAGTGGAAAAAAATCCATAAAAATTTAGCAAAGCTGAAAACAATATACTGGATTAGCTGAACTGTGTTGAAACTACACATTGCAGATCAAAGCAGAACAAATGAGAAATGACTGGACTAAATTTTGAGTGTCTGATGAGAACAAAATAGCAAACCAAGAAATTATGTTAAACATGTCCTTTTATGGAACCCAAGAAACAAGAATGAGAACAGAAAATAAGATGAGACTGAATTAATACTGAGGTGATGAGAAAATCCTTCTCAAAGTTGCTGCCCCCAAGCCTTTCAGAACACATCACAAAACTTTCAAGCCTTCATCCTCCTGATTTTGAGAGGAATCCTAATCAAAACTAGCCAGAGAAAGGACTCTTAGCTACAGCTTACGTGCAGTATGTACAGTGACTGCAATATATGACTCGCTTCTCTTCATCCTTTGTGCTTCCTTTTCCACCTTCAAGTCTTCTTCTCCATCAATAATCTTCTACTGTTGGATAATTATGCTTATTAAAAAGTAGAGATTCTTACTGCTATGAGACCATATCCTTTAAGGCAGCAGAAGAGCAGCCCAAAAAACTGCTAGTCTGCCAAATCTAGCAATATGCAGATACTGAGCCCGTGGTTTTTTTAAACAGTAATGTCTCAAGTAAAAATCATCAGACACGTTCCCCTTTAAACATTATTCATTTTTCCTCCTCAAGATTCCTTTGTTTAAAGGAAACAGCACTGGCTTAAAAGCAGCAGCCAGCAGTTTCAGTCCCTTTTCAACTTAATTCTCCAAGTAATATTCTTCACAGACTACTAGTCTGGTAGGCTTAATTATACAAAGAATTATATAGCTAAAAGTAATAAAGGGATATTGTTAAAATGAGGTCTTAATAATATCTTGTATTTAAAGAGTGTTTTAAGGTTGGGGGGGTGGGAGGGTGTTTCCCACTTCATTAAGGTGTTAAAAGGGTTTTAGTGTAGGCCAAAACTTCAGCACTCAACACCTGGTAAAACTGTTTAGTTGTAAGGTGACAGAGTCACAATATGACTTTCAATACTCCAAAAACTAATTCTATTAAAATGAGCATACTACCTTTTTATAAAATTACAGTTTCAGAAAAAGATGGCAACAGAACACTATAGATAAATGAGATGCATAGGTGGGGGAAAAATGATACCTATTTACACTTCTCAACTACACAACAGTCTTGGAGATGGAAGAATGGATTACTGAGAAGTAGATTTTTTTTTCCCCTCTCTTCTTATTTTACATGTAATCAAGTTGTATTAGCTATCCTGTACAGTCCATTCAATCAGCTTTCACTACTGACTGCAACTTTCACAAGCAGTAAAAAGAACACTTTCATTAAAAAAAAGAATATCACAATGGAACCACATACAGACAAAAGCATATTGCAAATGACTCTTCTGTTGAAAAGCTGACTAATTTGGTCAGCTATCAAAAAAAAAGAAAGGAAAATGATTAAGTAATCAGGTTTGAAAGAAAATGCTCTTATGAGCTTCACATCAGTGGTTTGTAATTCTAAACTTGTGGGTGATATGAGTCAATATTTTATAGGAAGGGTCAATTTACAATATAACTTTTTTTTCTTTTTTTTAGATCTTCACACAAAGACACAAAACTACAAAAAAACTAAATATTCAGCCAATTAAAGAAAAGTAACAATCTTGTCACAGTTTCATTGGCCTAACTTCTATCCCCCATAAAAATATATTAGAACACATTAACAGAAAAATCTAGAAATGTCATGCTATGGACAAGAACAACAGAGTACTTATGAATAAATGATAACCAAATGATAAAACTTTTGATGAGAATCAGACAGCATTTTTAAACCTGCTGATTCTTCAATCTTCTATTTGAAAAAAATCAATTTCTATCTTAGAAACTGAAAACTCTGAAGGTTAAACATAGTAATCATTAATGACAATTTATCAAGTTGTGTTCAATATTGTATGGAAATTAACATTTCACATCTTTACCCGCTACTTAGAAAACTCAGATGCATACTCATAATATTCACACACTAGTTTTAATCAAAAGTTGCAGTCTCAGCTTATATATCACCTTTTACACAGGTAATAATGTTACCTGATATTCAGAATACAACCAGAGAGATAGTAAGAGACCTAGAAAAACTAGGTTCATCTTTAAACAGAAATAAATAGTTCAACATACAGGTATTCAAATGAAAATCCTAACAACAAAGGAAACATGCAGTAGTGTACACTTAAACATTGCTTTGAAAGCTTTTTTTTTTTTTTTAAAAAAAATCATTACAAAAACAGGCTTATAGACAGCTTTATAACAAGATTCCCTTCCTACATTTCTCCTTCACTTGCACCCCCAAAGCTACTTCCTCTTCATTTTATCTCCTGTAATTCTGATTATACACTCTGACACAGGAACTACACATTATGTAACTGTATGGTATCGTCAGAATGCCAGACAAAAACTAATTAGCAATTATTTACTAATGTTACCTCCTTAGCAAGTTAAGTCCAGTCCAGAGAACAGCAGCAAAAAAGGCTCCCAGGATAATATTAATCTTAAAATTAAAAAGCAGAACATATACCCCTGCTTAATGTACAACTACGAGGTAAAACAAGCAAATGCTTGAAATGCATAAACACCAAAAAAGGAAAGCTTACTTAGTATACTATGCAGAGAGATAATGGGCACAGTGGATGCAAATAAGAGACACTGGGGATTGGCAGGGACAAAACCCTTTCAACAGTCAAAACTAGACAGGGAAAGCAGAAGCACCAGAGCTACCCTAAAATGGCAGAAAAAGAGTCTGTGTTGTAACTTGTTTCCAGTTATGGCCAGGCTATGCAATCCTTTCCTAGTGAAGCTACCAGCAGTGATGTTTTGAAAAAGTTAAAAGGTTTTAGTCA
The DNA here is from genome assembly GCF_036370855.1 of Dromaius novaehollandiae. Taxonomy (NCBI): domain Eukaryota; kingdom Metazoa; phylum Chordata; class Aves; order Casuariiformes; family Dromaiidae; genus Dromaius; species Dromaius novaehollandiae. The sequence goes on from NC_088130.1 coordinate 30,042,623, forward strand.
AAAATTGTCCAAGGCCATCTTGGACAACAAGCAAGATAATCAAAGCACCCATTCACTCAAATAAAAGAATAAAACTCCTTTAAAAAAAGAAATCAGCATGTATGTTTACACGATTCTCCTAGAGACAAGCTTATATTAAAACTATACATATATATGTATGCATGTTTTATCTATATACATTAAACCTTAGGTGACTGAAAATTGCATCCCAAAAGTTCAAAAGGACCAAGCTTTGCTCATTTTTCCAGAGAATCTGATTAATACTGTTGAAGAGTAACAGGCATTCTAATAGACTGTGAGCTTTATGAGTTAGGCCAGCAAGGTTTATTACCTTGCCACTTGCCAGAACTATAGAAATTAAAAATAAACCTCAGCAAAAATAATGCTCACTTTTTAAAATAAATCTTAAATCTTTTCCTGTAAAGGACAAAAAGCCCATGTATTACTTGATGTACATACACACAACAGCTCTCATAGCCATACATCTTATTTACTTTATTTGGATGTTACCACCAACTTGCCAAGGTGGTTTTTAATGAATGTTAAGTTATTACAGGCTGGATAGCAAATGTTCCCATCACTTGTGACTGAAAGCTCTAGAACTACATATTAATAAAGAAATAAGTGTTCTTAATACATTAGAAAGACAGAGTTAACAGAAAACATCTTCCTATTTGATCTTCTACTTGAATTTAAAAGACAATCTAGTATCTACATACCATGACTTTAGGACTTATAAGAACTAAGGTTTCCCTCACAACATCAATTCAGCCAGCTGTAATTATGTCCAATTAGAGTTTTCTATTGCTGTTTTTAGGCAGAATTTATTAAGTACTACAATACTGCAAAAGCACACAAAAAAAAAGACTGCTACACTTGCTGCAGCTGAATTAGCAGTATGTGAGAAACTTTGTATTTTGAAAGCTTAGTGACCTATTTCAAACTAGACACACTAATGTTAGCATAACATGCTAAATTACATTTTATCATTATTTTGAGTGAAAAGTTAGAAAACAATAAGATGGCATAACAAGTATCAAGTAATGAAAAGAACACACACAGCCTCAGATGCTCAGTAATATGTAACTTGTTTACCTTGGTTGTGAAGTCAGCTTTATAACCATCTTCTGGGGCAGAGAATCTTGCGAAGACTGAATATCATCCTACAACAGAATATCTTGGAATTTGCTTTTGAATACACAGATTAATGTATATTAAATACACATGAGCTTTAGGAAATACAAAACCATGCTAGTCACATCGTAAACAGAAGTCTATTTTACCACATTACATAAGAAGAGGTCAGTCTTACCCTCTTCAAAAAAATTTTTTTTTTTACATTTTTGTACATTAGACAAAAATCTACAAAGATTATAAACTAAGGATTTCATATTGAAACAAGAAAAAAGGCTTATTTTTACTAATTCATTGGGAAATGTTTGCTTTCATTAATATCATTTAATATTACACACCATTATCAAATTGTCAGTCCACATTTTCATTGTTGTATGCTAGACATAATTACAAACTTCCTCTATATTTTACAAACAGCTTTCTTACTCTTGCGAACAGCTCATAATGCCTTTACTTCTGCTATAAATTTAATTGCTGAAACCCTACACTCCTATATTTTCATCACAAGCTCTCACAGTTTAGTCTTTGTCAGACCTCATTGTTATCTTCTACTGTACATAACATTTTTAAAAACAATTTGCAGGGTGTGTATGTTTTTTTAACGTGGTATAAACTAATTTAAGAATTGTGTCATAGCACTGAAAAATCTTTATTATTTAGTACTCTTAAGTGCACTGTGACCCAGAGCTCAGTTCTACTGAGATAACAATGAACTATTGCTGTCACTATTACTAAGCAAGATAACACGTAGACTACTAAACTATGGATGATAAAGCAGAAACATGGGAATACAGAGGTGAGATTCCTAAATTGATAATCATTATTAAAGCTTAAAACAAAGTAAAATAAAAGATTACAGAAAAGAAACACCAACACAAAAAGATAGAAAAGTCTTAGGAAAGAGTGCAAAGAGCAAGAAAACAGCACCTTAGCAAAACTGAGATTCAACCCACTTCCCAACCTGACTGACTGCCTGGCTAGCAAAGATTTGGTACAGGCAGTGGGCATGGTGAGTATATTAATGCTTAGCTTAACAGCATGTTCATCCCAGCCCAGTACTGAGTTTACTAGCAATAAATAATTGTGCAATCTAAAATTTTGTGCATGGTCCTACTTTCAATTCTCTGCGTCTTGAAATAAAATTGAACCTACAACACAAGCGAGTTTAAAAGAAAGCCCAGTTGTCAATGCACTGTTGCATTCCTATGGGTTCATATAACAGTGATAACTGTAGACTTTGCAAGCAGAGTGCAAAGCTCCCAGTTCCTCAGAATACTCCAAAACATCCTCAAAGACCTGTTTTTCAAATCCAGCCACTGCCCGCTCACTTTAAAGTTTTCTCTCTTAGCTCCACCCAAACAAGTAAGACTAGAATACATCAATATTAGTGTAATCAGTGGCACCATTATACTTAATAGACTGGATCTCAGATAACTCAGGGATCTCTAAATCATACACATTCCAGTGTATTCTCTTCTAAGCGGTATAGGTTTCATTTGTTTACTAATTTAAATCTGTAAAAACTGTATGATGTACCTAGTATTCTACTAGGCACCTAAATATTAGTTGAGAAAGCCGTAATGCTTTCATAAGTAACTAACAATTAAGAACAGCTGAAAACAGGACAAGCAATGTTCTTCTGGGATCCTTCCACTGGGTCTTGTCTGCAACCTCTTTTCCTCTGGCATCAGAAAGTGCCATTTCTCCCTGGGTATATCTGCCGAAATGCTGCTGTAGTCTACCAGCCTGTTCCTTCAACTATGTCTCTTTGCCTTCTTCCCTTGTCACAGGCAATACCTGCTTTCAACCTTAAAGTCATTATCATTTGTCCTCCTTGACTCTCTCTTGACACTCAATCTGAATGCCCATCTCTGATCAATCCACAGCATCAGCTCCCATGAGCTATTTTTGACAATATTTTGAAACAAGCATCTTTGGACTTTCTACTTGCTCAAGGTTTGTAAATAGCTCTTTGTAACTATCCTGAAAGTTCTCCCATTAACATTCTTCAAATTGCCCCCTAAAAATCTTTTGTCACGATATCTACGAAAGTGCAGGAATATTTAAACTGAAAGCTTTACTTCCTTCCATGAATGACCTCAAAATATTCTGTTTTATGAAGGTGCATATTCATTTTGTTAGGCTTTTTCCAATCAGGATTATATATATATATATGTATATATATATATTTATATTTGTATTTATATAAAAACCAGGAAGAATGAATAAATAAATAAATATCATATCATGAAATGTATAAAGGACTATTTTGATTGGTTTTTTTTTCCCCAGTATATATAACTGAAAGACTAACTTAAGGTATCATGAAGGCATATCTTAGCCAGCAGAATATACATCAGTGTACCACCCTTAATTATGTTAGAAGCTCCACATACTCATATACCAAGGACTGTCTTAATCCTGCTGTGTTTATGCACAAAAGCATTAATGCATCTCATTTCGTATCTATTCCAGGTGTAGGACTTTCTAAGATTACCTAGATATCATAGTAGACTGCTTTTGACTGTAAAGTGAAAAAATTAAGAATTTTGACAAGGAACAATATTAGCAAGTGTGCTTTTTAATGTGCTCTCCTCTGTAAAAGAGATCTCAATATGACATATGGGGATCTGTTGCTGATTTTCCTGTCTGTAGATTCCCATTTCAAATAATCTCAGTTAAGGAAAAAAGGTCAAGGTCTCATCTACACTTGGTCTTGCAAATCCAGCCTGGGCTCATATTCAATCAAGATGGAAATTTTCTTCTTCCTGTATTTCTTAAGCAACAAGCAAAGTAAAATTGCAAGACTATATGTGGTGATACATTCACATATACATCATGCATGTTGCTGAAACCACCACCAAATTCATACATGCATGAAAATTAAAACACCTTGCTTTACTATATGATTCACAAACTCGAACAAAAGGAGCCCATTTCCTTCAGCTGTATGGTCTCCACAGCTCCTTACAGAAGCAGTTTTTAATTTTTACTTTCCAACATCTTCAATTAAGATGAATAGCGATAAGTAGCATATTTTTGAGCACAAATTACTGACAAATTTCAGTCTGACTGAAAATCCCAGGCCATTCAAATTGTATTTGAAAAGACACCGTTATTCAAATTTTATTTTTGGAAAAAATAAAGATAAATAACTCACCATCTTAAGGAACGGAGTTGATGCATCATAATTGTAAGTATCTTTATCCTTTAGAATAAGAATATGAGCAGAGTCAATTATCACTTTCTTCAAGTTCATTAGAGAATGGAAAAGCCTGTTAAAATTTTTAAAGTAGCGTTAGTTTTCAGAAGTTGTGTTTATTCAGAGTGAGGACAAACCTCAAAAACATACAGAAATATGAAAAATAAGAGTTACAGAAAGAGAAATGTAATTTTTAATACTAATGAAGCATCAGTTTAAGAACAGCTATTTATAATTGCTGCCCAGATTGCAAAATGTGGAAATACTTTGAATTTTCATTATATTCCTTCCTTGCATCCTGAAAATGTGATACATCTCCATCCCACTGTTACGCTATGAAATGTATGCCCCCAAAATACCAAGTATTTTTTCAAAATGTTAATCTTCAGAACATTTCTGTGTTTTATATGTTTGATTTCCAATTTCTATACTGGAGACAGCAGGCCTGAAAAACTTGATCAGAGTCAAGATTGCTTATTATCAGGATCAGATAAGCAGTCACAAACACAGAAATAATGCATTTAAGAGATAAGCAGCACTTCCATTGATTCAACTGATACGAGGTTTTTGAATTCATAAAAACATACAGCTGCATAATTTTATTTTGTAAAATGAAAAGACACTATTTTATTCTCCCTTAGTCAGATAAGTGCACTGCACATTACCTTGACTATATGCTTTAATAGATATATAAAAAAATCAACACATTTATGAAATTTAAAAATACTCTCCATGAATATAGTAGCTGAAAACAGAAAAACAGAGTATGCTAAAGACATTTTAGATAATGACTTATTTAATGGACATGCTCTACCATTATGACATCAATTCATCAAGTCTAGCAGGGCTTAATATTCCAATATGTAATAATTTTCTAAACAAAAGCATGATTACCTTAAAGGTATATAGCTACACAGACAGCCATATATCATGCACATATCTTTTCAAAAAGAATTTCACTACATAGTGGAATATTTTGCCAATACTCGATACTGAGAAAGCAACTCACCTGGAGGATATAATACAAATGAAGAAAAATACACCAATAAAGCAGAATATTGACAGCATGAAAAAGATTTCCGAGGCTGAAGGTGGGAAGGTTATAGAGGGTGTAGGGTTTCTCAAGCAATTTATGTTTAAATGACAGTGTTTCTTGACCACTGTATATCTGCACGGGCAGATATACAATGGTCTATACAACAGTTACTGCCCAAAATAACAGCCCTATAATTAAAGAACAACTTCTTCTGAAAGCCCAGAGAAATTTTGCTTGGACTTCAAATTCTTACTCTATAAGAGTAAGAAAATATTTTCTAACCCATAGGAGCATAGTGAATCAAATCCACCACCGTTGTAAAAATACCATGAAATACTCGCATGAAATGCAGTAACTACAGTAAGTGATAGTACTATGTTGTTAGTACAGAGAATGTTGCTAGATGTATCAAATATGTATCTGTGTTTGAAGTAAATACTTTTTTTTTTTAAAAGGAAAAATAAAATTTACATTTATATATTTATGATAAATTACCTTGTGCCATAATCCACAACTACCCAATCTTTAGATGTTCCTGTAATGGCATCATGATGCTGAAAGAGTCCAAGGTTCCTCCTAGCCTCTGTCAGCAATTTATAGTGATCCACTGAAGGAAATATGCTCGTCTTGTCAGATTTACTGGACTGTACCAAAGCCAAGGAGTAAAGGATTTCAGCTGCCCTGGAATCATAGAGAAAAATCAAATATTTTTATTTCTTTAGAAAGCAAAAAGCAATGTACATTTTACCTGAAGAAAAAAAAAAAATGAAGTTTTCACACAATTTTCCTCATACCTAACTCCATGAGTTCTTTAAACATCAATCTTGTACTTTTTAGCCTACTGCTAGCTTTAAACAATTAAAACCCCTTTACATCTCATCATCATAAATAACCTCATTAGCTTGCTGAAAGACTTCAGTGAGGGGAAATACAGCTATAACCTAAAAATGTCAGTACAAAAATAACATATGACTTTCACAAATGTATGAGGTATACAGATCAGACCTTAAAATGCTGCTTTAAGAATAAACTTAGAGAGGTACAATTCACATTCCAAAAAACCAACTTATTAAACCAACAACATTTTCTTAAAGATAAATAAATATATTATCTGTAGATTCTATGTAATATCTAGTTTATCTTCTGTATTGCAAGCAAAATAAATTCCCCAAAAGACAAAGACAGTTCATTCACCTGCTCACTAAAACATTTGGCTGAAAGATGGAAACATTAGATTCAAAAACCCTTAGACTGAACATAACACAGAGCCCTCCTCTCCTATTCCTTATGCAAACACTTTTAGCATTAAAATATTATCTTTACATTTTCAGTGGTTTTATAAGAATCTAAGTTTATTTTTCAAAAACATTAATTGACAACCATACTGAAAAACCTAACTAACAAAAGATGCCTGTAGAAATTCTTAGAAAACCATCTGTCAACTTTTTTCTAGTGCGTCTTCCTAAAACGTTACATTTTTGTTTTTACAAATTAAGAAAGTGTCAGGTTCCTTTCAAATTTTATATTAGCTTAATGAAGGTTTCTTGAAGTTTGAGAAAACCAAGAAGATAGATTAATGTTATAAAAAGCAAAGAAAGCAAAACAACGTATGTCCTTGAATCAATGGCCTTTTAAACATGCAATAAAAATGAAAAATGCCTTAACTTTTACATTTGCCCATGTTGTCAGTGTGTACGTGTTAAAATTTATATTAGGCATCACAAAAAAATTTAAAAATTGGTCTCAGCTTGGGTTTTCAGACTGTGCATGGATATTAATTGTTAAGATGTTTAAATGCTTTTGGATTCAGTAGCATGTGGCAAGCCATATTTAAAGCAATACCAAAAAAAGGCCATTTATCACAAATACCCATGACTAACCTGTATCAAACTAAACTGAAAGGTGCACTGTACATATATAATAATCCAATTCATTTTCATATTGTTGGTATTCGAGCAACAGAATGAGGAAGTCCTAGGTGCATGAATCAAATTTCTTTGCCACATTCTCAGAGAGTTGATTTTGCACCCCAGTGACAATTCAGAACAGAAGATGACTTCCGCTGCTGCTTACCTCCACCTCCTATCAACACTAGCTTGGCCCCAAAAAAAACCATACTCTTTGCTCCACCACGGTCACTTCAGTTAATCTGCCACTTGTCCTTTTATCCAGAAGTCTCGCAGTGGCAATATAATAGGTCTACATTTTCAGTTCATACGGCTTCTTCAACTTCACTGTAAAGCTATTTTCTTTAGAAGAACACTTGAACTGTTTTGCATTTTAGAAAAATAAACTTGTTCCATTTTACAGAGCTAATACATCAGTCTCTTTCATGCAGAATTTTTCTTTCAAGTCTCAGTATTATTCTAAACATTGCAGTGGTTCAATGGTCAAAGACACCCAGAAGTGAAACCAAAAGAAACATTTTGCTAGAGGACACTTCAAGTTTAAAGTAAGCCTTTACCTCCCTCTAATATATCTCCATAAAAGCTGCATAAAAGCTTGCTATTTATCACTTGTTTCAAACTAGTACAGATTAGAAGTTTGCATAAAGCAGTTATCACAGATTATCCACTTTGTTGTAATTTGTCCCTGTATCTCTACCTGAAGAAATACTTTGCAAATAAATCAAGAACTGCTTCACTGATTGCTCAAAGCCCAGGTTATCTTTATGTCCACTTTATAAGTAGCCTAAATAAGTTTATCAAGTACTTCTGAATTCTAAGGTATGGCCTTTTCTATCTACTTATAGATAAAATTACTAAATTACTTCTAAAACTACTGCCAAGATTAATCTTGCATCTGAATTATTTCAGCAACCTTTTTTTGCAGCCTTAACACAATTTTGCCCTGATTACACCTATTAAGAATGAAATCGCAGGCTGTTTTCCTAAGTTGCCTCCAAAAATGCTGATTTTGTTTGCATCCTTCCACTATCACATTAAACAAACTTCATGTCACTGACTTCATGGCCCTTCACCAGCTATTTCAACCCATCCATCTCCTCTCAGTTAGTATTAAGTAGTTAATTCTGTCTCAAATCAGCAATTATTCAATCTCCACTATAAAACTGTTAACCTTTCATAAGACACAAACTTAAAACTTAAGAACAAACGACAAAACAAAATCCAAACAAACAAAAAACCAACTATTTTCTTGCTTAAACAGGCATTCTTCTTAGCAGGTCCTGAGGTAGAACACTGCACTGCATTTTCCCAGCTACTGAGTAGCAGTGTTAATCCTGACAAAAAGAAGGGGAATAAACCAAGAACAGGAGATACATACAAGTGAGCTCAAAGACCTAGGGGAAATTTAACTAGGCAGTGGAGTTTATTAATTAAATAAGATCAGGATATATTTCCTATAATTTTAAAGAAAAAAAAAAAGAAAACCCCAAATTCTGCTGTTTTCACAGCTCACAGCTATCATGCTATCCTTCAAGCTTCTCCAGGTCTCTGACAGCGAAGCTATATTAAACTGACAAAAAGGCATTTATACATCTTATTCTTTACACATTATTCATAGAGGCTAACAGAGTGGGAACTTTTTTTTTTTTTAAACAAGTACATTATTAATGACATGCTTGGGTTTAATTCATAAGAATAATAAATCAGAAATTTAGTTTTCTTTCAGATACTTTTTACTGGTAAGTTTAACAGCTCTTCAAGATGTTGATGTTAACAGTATTGACTCTAAATGAAGGACTATATTAATAGTGAAAAGTTAAAACTAGTAAATACTACAACAAACTTGAAAGTGATTCACATGATATGTCCTGAAGTATAACTAATGAAAAGTGAAGATGACAATGAAAAGAATGCACTTAAAAGGCCTGAGTATATAAAACTAATATAAAACTAAAAGAAAATGAAATCCCTGGTATACTAACAAAAAGAAAAGAATTTAGGAAAAAAAGAAGTCAGAGAATTCAATGTATAGGAACATCATCTATCCTATTTTGCACATATCTTGTCTTTTCCAATAACAGTATTAAACACAGCTGTTTTCACTGTAAATTAAACAAAGGCTCTCATGATAAAAAAGCTAGTGAGAACTGAACTAATCTGCACTTATAACATCAGTACAATAAATAAAAAATTAAACGGCTCCAAGAAAATCACATTTCCACTGAAGCTTGATATTCCTGAATAGTTGTCAAACTTTCCAACTACTATTAACCGTAAGTATGCCCTCTTAAACACACTCAAAAAACCCCAAACAACTTAAGATCAATGGTTTTCCTTGACTTTATAATTTTCCAACATTTTTGTATAAAACTTAAGCATAACACTTCTAAAATTCCAAAGTTATGATTAAAAGTTTAAAAAGGTTTTAATGTTTGGGGGTTTTTTTTGCATAACCCACCCTCAGTCCTTGAGAAATTTTCATATAAAACATTTAAAATTAGATAGTGTCTTACTCTCAGTGTTATCTTGAGTTATAACTACATATATTTTTCAAATCCAAATAGTTATTTTAGTGGAGCTACATAGCCAAGTTGCTCTAAGATTTATTCCCTCTGCCAGAGCTGAATTTCAAAATTCTTTCCATAGGTGTTTTAAATATTCTAATACAAAAACTAATTATTCAATTCAGATAGCCACAGTATCTCCTGCAGTGTGCCCTCTAGATATAAAAAGGTCACTTACAATTTTGTACTTAAGTTTCCTAAGCTTTCAATAAACACAATATGCTACTATAACATCTACTATAACTACTATAACACCTTTTTTTGTAATTAAGTTTTTGTAATTATGACTAGACTCAACATATTTTACAGTCTGCACATGTATAACATACCTAATTTTAAAGCTTAAATTGTATTAACTTCTGCTAGGTTTTTTTGTTTTTTCTGTTTTTTTTTTTAAAAAAAAGCTCTGGCACTCAAAAATCAGAGCAAAAGCATTAATAGAGCACATACCAGCCAACAGACGTCTTTTTTTCTGCATCTTTTGAAGAAGTTCGATGGTGTGGCATGCTACAGAGAGCTAAGAAACACTGAGCAGCATTAGCAGCACATTTTTAACAAACTCATTGGGCATAATGAAGACTAAAGCTGCTGTTTATAAGTATTCTGAAAAATCTAAAAGAATTATCTGACAAGTGCAAATGGAGACTTCTGACCTCTCTCCCCTCCTCAGCCTTTTAAAACCTGCTATCTCTGACAAAGCAATAAAATGCTAAGTATCTTAGAGATACTGCAATTCTTTTTCATAACAGGAAGTAAATATTGGAACTGGTACCAACCCATGTATTTAATTCAAAGAGTATTTTTAAAGCTTGTTTCACAGAAGGCCAAAGACTCATGTAGCAACTGTTTCTCTCTAGAACTTGACAGCTGTACAGCTGTTTAACCAAGAAAAAAAAAAAACAAAAAACTACACACACTTTTTTTTCCTTAACCAAGAACATACAAGTCAGGACTTCAATCCAAGAACCAAGCCAGCAAAAATCTTGCCCCAGTTAATTCAAAAACCCAAGCCCATGAAGTATTACTATTCTACACACATACTTTGTCTCTTCACTTTATTTACAAGACGCACATTAGTTCAACTGCTCTTCCTAAACTCCACAGCTTTTGACTGTAGGTTCTAGTAGTAAGACTGGTGAATCTATGCCCTGAAGACTCCCTCACGGAAGATAACCCCCACTTTATTATCAGGTCAAATTTCAAAGCATCATTATTCAGAGGACAAAACACTGCTTCCAAGAAGGGTCAGAACATGTAAGCAGGAACCTGAACTTGAGTCCCCTGTGTGCCTAGTAAGCCAGTGCTACTGAAACAAAAATGCCAGTGGCCATCTGGTGAGCAGGTCACTGGAGAAAAGCCAACACAAGCATATATATACAGCTCTGCCTCTAAAGAAAAGAAAAGAAAAAAAGAAGAAGAAGAAGAAGAAGTTTCACATTACAGAAAGTGCTTTAATATTAATCAAGGTGCTAACACAATAGAATATTATTTGTCATCAAATGCTAAGGCACCAGGCTTTGGCGGATCCAGAAAGGCAACCATGGAATTAGGCAGCCAGGAGCAGAGCTTACATAGAAAAGTCCAGGCACACAGCAGTATTTGAGATCAGAACTGGGCGGGGGGGCGCGGGAAACAACCCAAACCCAAACAGCCAAGGTTTTTTGATTTATATCAGGATTGAGTAAAACCACATGAGAACATGGACAAAATAAATAGAACATTCACCTACCTAAGACACTAGTAATTGCAATGAGTGGAGTAGATCTAAAAGACTTCAAAAAGCTTGATGAATTTTAAGACTATAACACCTTTTTTTATTTGCTGTTATTTGGCTGCATACACTTGGCAACATATAAAAATATTTTTAATCGTCCCACAAATAGCACTTAAAAATACTTTTGCAGAAAATAAAAAAGTTCGCAGTTTTACCATCACGAACTTGTATCAGTTTAACATTTTGCTATGCTGCTGGCAGCATTTCATTTTTCAGAACTGGATACAAGCATTTTTTATAATAATAAAGTATCTTTAAGAAAAAAACCTATAATGTAAACAATGGAACAAGTGGAGTCTTTTCGTTTTATTAAATTTTTAAGCTCAGACCTGAAACCTATAGGTAATCAGCCCATTCTGCTAAAAAGCACCTGTTTCCAGTCAGGTCACTCAGGTTGATATTCCATTTCCTCAAAAAGTTGTTTAATAAAATATAAATATTTCCTGACATTATAATTAAGACTGCAAGCACACTTGATATCACTTGTACGAATATAAAAAAACTCCAGATGCATAAAGCATAAAAATAAATCTAATTTTACAGTGCACACTCCTTACAAGCACTCCGCATGCTATGGAAAACTGTTTTGCATCCAAGTCCAAATAATGCTCCTTAAATTTCAGCAACGTTCATAGTCTTACAAAGTTTAAAAAATTGTGAGCCTGTAGGCAGATAAAAAGGTATATTTTCAATGAGATTTAAAAACCAAAGAACATGTACAAGCAGATGTTCAGAAAAGCAGCACATACAGAATGAAAGGCTCACATCAGAGAGAGCAGAGTCAGACCAAATGGTGAGCAGGCAGGCCAAGCTAGATGATCACAGACAGTAAGAAGAAAATATTAAACCAGCACTGAAAACATTTCACGCCAAGACAATATTGAACAATTTCGGGGGGGGGGGGGGGGGGAAGGAGAGGGTGAAACACCAGAGCATCAATTTCAGGAGCTTCCAGTATGCATATATACACATTGATCATTTTCCAAAGACGAAACACTGCTGAAGTTCTCTCTCTCATGACTTCTCCTTACTTCATTATTTTTACATTCTCTTGCACAAGGATTCTTCTCATTGCTTTTTGTCATCATCCCTCACAATTTCGGTCTTATTTTTCTTGTACTTGCTGTGACTTTTTGGGTTTATTCCTCCCTGCTTTTTCATTTGTGAAATGCCTTTTCACCTTCCTATTCAATCCAATACTTTAAGATTATATTACATTGCCTCTTCCCTAATACATTTTTTATTCTCAGTCCCTCAATCTCACTTCTTACACATTTCTTAGTCTTCCTTCTACTGCTTCCATTTCTTCTTCACTGATTTTCTTGATTTCTCTCAGCTCTCTTATTCTCTCAGAGTTCAGAGAAGGCTAAAAAAAAGTCACATTCATTATTTAAAAAACTCATCATAGATCATAAAGAAGATACTTCCAAAGTCTGTGGAGACTCTACTGATGCCACTTGAGTGAAGACTTGATTCCTTGAAAGAAGGAAAAAAGTCTGTTTGATAAACAGTTTCACTGCTGAAAGGTACTCATATCTCTCTCTGAAACACTATTTACTACATCAGAAACATTTTCCCTTCTTTGCTCCCTCCACTATTGCAGCAGCCACTGCAGTGCACAGCTATAATGCTCAGAAATCCCTTCTTAAGGATCACTCACCATTGCACCAGTTTTTCTCTAATGCAAAAGGATCCTACTGACATACAGAAGCAGTCTAACAGATAAACTTAAATTTGTCCTTCCAGAAGACAAAAAGTATCCTTTGAGGAAGGATCCTTTGAAAAATAATCTTTTGGAGTTTAAACGAAATACTGAGGATTTGCATCATATGCACCTGTCCACAATATTTTGTTGGAGCCTTAAGTTATAATGAAATCTATTTACAATGTATCTTATCTAGAGCATCTGCAAGGGAGAACCCCATAACTATTGCATTAACCAAAATTCAGTATAGGGTTTGTTTTTGCCTTTTTTTTTTTTTTTTTTTTTTTTTTTTTAAGAAGAGGCAAAGACTTTTCAGCAGAAACTGTACCTCACAATTTGAGATCACTTGGCACACAATGCTCCTGACTACTTCTGAATTGCCTCCAATAGCCCTGGTAAAACTCACACCTTTGTATTTTTCTCTAGAAGAGTTCACAGAATAGCCATAATGACAGACTGATCTGACAGCTATCCGAATCTCATACAGAAATAAAAAACATACCTGTTATTTTTCATGAAATCAGGAATTACTGATGACTTGAATAGAATTTTAAAACAACTTATTTATTTGGATGGGAAAAAAAATCACTATTTCTGTGCATCTACTAACATGCCACATACACAGATTAATCACTGTAAGAAAAACTACATTTGGAGGCCATTTAGTTTAGCCTTACTGTAATAACTAACATAAATTTAAAATGTGCATTCCAAAATTACTTTTCCATCTGTCAAATACATTTAATGCACTTGAAGACACATGTTACCCATTTACAGGATGGCTATACTTACCTCAGGTAGGATTCCAGAACTCTATCTAGTCGCTTATAGAATGGTCGTGATGTAAAGTATCCACTCCAGTAATGATGATCTCTGTCTGCATATGTAAAAAAGTCTCCACTTAAAACAGGGAAAAATGAATTGCTGCTCTTTTCACCCAAACTGCTTTCTTTGCGCAAAGCTTCAAAGTAGTCTGATAAAGTTCCAAACTGAGCCTGGAAGAAAATTCAAACAACTATAACACAGTCCATTTTCTTGATTTAGACATATACACAGAAGGAACATGCTTGCTTTCATATACATTTTAGAAATATGCCTGAGTTATAGCAGAAATCCTATTGTTTAAAGAGCTTTAAAGTCTCCCTGCGCACTTTTCAGACAAGGTTACTAGCTATTCCAAAATCACTTCTAATTCATGTGATATGAAATAGTTTTGCTTCCAAGAATAAATTGGTATCTAAAATAGAAGTTGAGATTTACAAAAAGTAAGCTTTTCTTTCATGTCTTATGAGCAAGTTTCTAATATCTGAGCAAACTAATACTTCAGTAGTGAGGAATACACCCTGCATTCTTTTTTTCTTCCCCATGACTAATGAAGCCTAGCAATCCAGTTTATGTAGATATCTGGGCTAATAAAGAAACAATGTAATGCAGCAAAAGAACAGTTGTCTTAATTCTGCATGTTCAGTATTAACACCGTTGTGCTCCAGAATCTCCTAAATATTTTTAACCTAAAATGACTGCTAATTGAATAAATTACCATTTGCTTTCAAAAGCTTTCTGTATATTTACTATATAGAAAGAAATTGTGTTTATTCAGATGTAATACTGCAAGGAAAAGAAAAACAAAATTCATTGTCTTGAGGTGATTTCAAAAAAATACTCAGAAAAAAAAAACAAACAAGAACTTTAGCCCTTTATAGGGTACGTCCAATGCAAAGTAGTATTTTATAATTTAACACAGGAGAAAGAGATTTTAATAAAAAAAATTGGAATATAGGGTGTGTTATCCTGAAAATAAGGATGTCCTATTTCAGCATTAAAATAAAAAAAGTTCACAAAATGAGAGAATTTTAATGTTATCTTTAATATTTAAAATTTATAATGGTATCTTCTGTTGTCCTTCAGTAAATTCAGATCAAAAATAAAGATACAATTTCTTAAGGGTACAGTACACTTCTCTTATCAATCCAATCCTAACAATTTCGTTTGTGTGTTACAATTTCTTCTCCTTTATATGTCATTTATGTTTTATATCCATATATAAAATATATATTACATATAAAATATATGCACAGATATATACATGTACATATATATAACAAATTAAAACTTTTATGAATGGCAATATGGTTATAAAGCTACACTAAGTTGAAATTCAAGGCAACAGGAGTTCTGTTGTTCAAGGGGATACAGACTCCAGCCTTAACAAGAACAAGAATAGTCAACTGAGTACCAAACATATCGCTGTCTACCACAGGTAGGCATACCTACCAGATAACACAATTTACAAGGTTCAGAGCTCAGAGAAATATAGGGAAAGCATTCAATGGATTACTAAAAATGAAATTAGGTACTGGTAGCTGAAATTCTTCAAGGTGAACTGTTCATACGCATTTATACTTTCTTAATGCATCACAATCACTCAAACCAGATCCAGCTACTGCAAAAAAATTTTTTTAAAGGATGCAACGTTTAAAGGATGCTTTATGTTTAATGAAAAAACACCTGACATTTCCTTTTAAGAGTCAGCAGCAGAGAGAACTATCTTAGAATATATACACCCAGTTTTTAAAATGGCAAGCAGGACAATGGATTTCCAGTCATGCTTTGACAGTCTGAAACAGCTAGAACTGGTCATCAAGATGTTCAGCAGTTCAAGTGAATTTACTGACTGTCCAGTATGTCACTTCCACTTCCAAGCCTGCCACTTCTTGATAAAAAGATATGAACTACCTCTGCTTGTTGAGAATGAAAATCCTGATGTCACTCTTGATAACAGCTCTTTGAGCTGAGCTGATGTAGAAACACCCTCTCCTCCTCTGACCATGAAGTCCTGGTGCACCCCACCGAAACACGGAAACATCTTTTACTACTGTTCTAGATTTGGACAAATAAGGTTAGAAGATCATGCTGGTGGTAAAATAGGGTTTCTGTTCTATTGTGGGGTGGGGACACCATCTAGATCAGTCTCCCTCCTGGTGAAAGGGCACAGACTGGGAAATCAGGCAGAGCATAACATTTGAAGGTCTGAGAAGTGAGCCCTGTCATTGAGCTACACAAGCACAGGTTGCCACATGGTCCACAATGAACAGATACCAATTCTTTAAGCGAGACCAAACTCCAGCTGGAACATGTTTTTCAACAAAAATGAATCAGCCTTGAGGGAACCTAGCTCCACTGAGTCCCAGGCTTCTACCAACCTCCTCAGGCTCAAGTTCTGATGGTTTACCAAGCAATGTCTCTTCAAAATCATTTGGAAGATCCAAAGACTCGTTAGGTGAACAGAGCCTGCTAACTTGCCAGTTTGAACTGCAGCAAAGAAGAGAAATAGACATACTGCCACAGAAATCCCGATATTAGCGAACCTTGCCTTAGCAGGCACTTCTAGGACAGTTGGCCTTTCCCTCGATATCACAGCTGCCTACAAGAGATAATTCAGCAGGAGAAAAGAAAAATATCAATGGACCAAGAGAAATCAGGTATTTATGACTTCTTCTGTATGCTGGGTTACACCAGAGGAAGGAAACTCACCAGAACACCCAGGCAAAATTGAAAAAAACCCAATAAACTTCACTTAGTGGAAAAATAGTGAAAAAAGCTGGTAGACTCTTCTAGCAGCATATGAAAAGTCTCAGCTTAATTTTTCCAGAATAAGTGTAAAGATGATCTCCAGAAGGGATGTTATACCCTCTCTAAAGTGCAGAATAGATATTCTTCATAGTAACCTAACAGATACTTCTGGGATCATAGGAAAGCTACTGGCAGGGGAGTCCCAGTGCCAACAGAGATATCCACTGGATAAACAGACTGGTCTCAAATTCGTCTCTGAAAACGGTAAACCTCTCATAAGGTCAGAAGCTCAGAGGAAGCAGCCCCTTGTGTGAGCAGTAATAACCTAGCCATGACAGCATTTCTTAAGGCAGAAATGTGAACTCTTCCCTCATTTAATCTAGGTTCTCAGGAAGCTAAGCCTGACCTCTTACTTGCCTGTGGAATTAGAATCCACAGGGGAAGCGCATCACAGGGAGAAAGCTCTACTGCTAAACTCTTGTTTCCAAGGATAGGTGACACTGGTTAAAAGAAATAACTAACTAAAACATAAAGCAGTAAGACTCCAGTGCCAACAGTGCTCCAACTGAGCAAAGCAAACCAGACACAAAGAGACGGAATTAGAGGATGCCATATCTTTTCATATCCTCGTATGAAGAACTAGAAAAGGTCTGGATGTTTCCAAGGGAGCCCCAAAGGCTGGTTTGATCTCAAGACTTTAATCCAGGTGGGGAAGCCAAGGCTGATGAAGTAGACTCCTGGAGACCTTGACAATGACTGTGCAGAATCTTTTAGATGAGAATCTTTCTGACATCTAAACACAACAGATGCTCTTGAAGAACCATGTCAGAGGTAGGGCCTTCAGATCTTGCCCCAGAGATCAGCCAGTCCAGGCTAGCAGAAATGGATACTATAGAGAGTATACCGCTGTAACTGTCCAAAGATTAATTACCTGCACACCCTATACATTATTTTGGAAACTGAAGCTAGTGATCACAACATGCTTTAGATTTACAATATGGGCAAAGAGTACTCTCCAGATCTCTCTCTCCCTCCCTCCAAGACATAACAGGCACTCAGATATCTCCTATGACATCCATATCCCATAGGACATAGAGGTAAAATCCTGCTCACACATGCTGAAAATGATCTCAAGAGATGTTTCTTATGTAGAAACAAAGGCCAGGAACCAGCAGAAAGAACTAAAGCGCTACAGATGCTAACTAGATCTGCAGGCCAAGGAATGGGGGAAGTCCCAGAGAAGGTGAGGGAAAAAACCTGTGCACAAAAACTGGTGAAAATATGAAAAAATACAAAAATAATGCTGACTAGATTTAAAAAGCCAGAAAATAAAAACCCCAGTAGTGCTCCCTGCCCCAATACTTGAGAAAAAACAAGGTTGTGGCCCACTATCTCTTACTGTCTTACTGAAAGATGATGAAAATGTGTCTGAGCATAGATACCATTTATTGTACAAGAAGTCTCTAAAGTTCACAACTGATGCATTAGAGTGTATGAAAGTGCATATTAACACTCAAACATAATTACTAGTAGAGTAGTTTTGTTTACTAGTTTCTCATCTGAGAATTGCACTAGTATATTCACTCTTTTTGTAGTCAGGTCACTTTCTTAGATTTTATCCTCTTCAACAACCTGTGCCAGCAATGGCATCTCTTGAGGTTTTGTTTTCTTCCTTTTGAAATAAATAAATAAAACCAAAAGGACCCAAGCAAAGCAATACAATTCCCAAAATTTCTAATAAGGAAATTTATATACTCACTTTCAAGTGACAAACCACACCCCATTAATTATGTGAGAAATGGCAAATAATTCAAATTAACATCAGAAAGTGTTAAAAATGTAAGCTGATTGTATTTGTATGCTATTCTAGCGTAACTTCTTAATAAATATAGTCATCATCCCTTTATTTGGAGGTAAGTGCACCAAAGAGTTTTACTGTGTAGTAGCTGGAAGCAAAACGTATGCATTCCAAAAAAGGGAAAAAAAGGAACCTGAAGCCTGTGGAAACAACAGCACTAAGAAAAATTTAAACTCTAAAAGTTATTTTCTAAAGTAATCTAGTTTGTGTATTTATACTTTTCAACCAGATGATATTCAGAGCAAAGTTTTTATTTTTGGGGGGAAGAAAAGGAGGTGGAAAAGAGATTCTGTTTTTTAAATCGGCCTAGCCAAACTAATCTGCCATAAAATAATCTGTAGAGTAAAGCTCCATGTCTCCACATCAAAAAAAATTTTTTTTTTCATGGAATCTCAGTGTACCTAGAAAAATTGTTTTCTCTACAAACTAGAAAAAAAAATTGTATTTACCTTAACATGCAACTCAGGATGAGAGTTCATATAATCAAACAGCTTCTGATAATTCTGGTACTGCTGATCCCATTCTGAACTCTCAGCATAGCGGAAATCATCCCCTAGCGGAGCCAACAGAACTTTAGTACGGAAAAGCTTTGACTTCTTTCTGTATTGATCTAAAATCATCCAAGCCCTTGGGAAAAAAAAATAATACAATTTAGAAAACAGAATAATAAAGGTCAGTACTCAACAAAACAATTTTTAAATACCAAACTGTGTAACAGGTTGACTTTAAACAAGACGCACAACATTTTTCTCTATTCCTTTTAGTGACAAAAATCTGGATACAATTTCCTGCAGTGGGACATCACATCCAGCCTACCACTGTTGCAGACACTATGTCAATTAAATCCTCCCATAAACTTATCAAGCTCCATCTTAAACAGTAGGTCAGTCTGCATCAATTTGTTCCTGTGCCAAAACTAACCCTTAGTTTAAATTATATTTACCTGCTTTAGCTTTAGATAACAATCCTAATCCTCCCCGGCCTTTATTTAGGATAACAAATAAGCAAGCTGCTCTTGTCCCCTCTGGTAATTCCCTCAAGACACTTAGCTTTATAGCTTCATGTCCTTGACACAAAAAATGCCCATAAATTAATCTTTGAGGAATTCCAGTAGTAGTCTTCACCAGAAATTTTTTTGCAAGGCTAACAATCATTGATCTCCCTTCAGCCAGCTTCTTACTGTCTTACAACCAGTCTTCTTAAGTTTTACTAATGATTTCCCAAACGGTAATATCAAATCCTTTGCTCGCGTCCTGATAAATTAAACCTACATTTATTCTGTGCAGAAAAGTCAATGAAGTTGTCCTTCAGTACCTACTCACTCTTTGGCAAGTAAAATACCAGTCCTCTCATTAAGTAGCAATATAATTAAAGTCACAAGTCTGATGTCTGCATGAGTGAAAACACCTGTTTCCTCCCTTACCCTCCCCAAAGTCCTCAACCATCATCCAAGACTTCAGGTGGTGATCCTTTCTAATTAAAGTTACAAAAATAATTTTAGTAGAAAATATAATACAGTGCAATGTATATAATGCAGTAATACATTTGTAAATGAGAAAAGCAAATTCCAGATTCCAGTGAGCTTTTTGTTTCTACAAACCCAGCTTAATACCACCATCTACTTCTACTTCTTGAAGAACTTCAAGATACTCTTGAAGATTTTTAATACTTATATGAACATTTCTGTGAGAATTTAAGCAAGTTTGATAAAGAAATATGGATTTCCAGTCTAATCAATAAGTCAGGGTGTTTGCTTTTTAACTTTTAACTGTTTAAACACCTTTGAGTAAACACAGGGTCTGAATATATTGGGGCAGGGGATGGCACAAGACCTTTATTAAAGGATCTACATAGTTCTGCTGAGACTACCATATAGACCAATCTAGCAGTTTCCCCCCACCTTTGTCTATAGCTGAATTTATATTTCAGATTACTAACTACATACGCCTGAATCGATTTCTTCCATGACCTTCAACAGCATCCTGTTTTTAACATAAAGTCTTCCTCTCCGCAGAACTACTACAATTGGCACAATAGAAGACTTGGTAATTCTCCCTTCTAAAAAAACAGCCTAACTCAAATTTCCCATATGCACTCTACGAAAAATACTTTAGAAAGTTAAAAAATACTTCAGAAAGGTTAGAAAAATACTTTACTTTAAAGCTTCTTGAGAAATATAGGACTTCAGAAAAGGTTACTGCTAAGAGGATATTTGACTGTGGTATCTCTCCTCAAAGTCTTCCTCAGTTTCTTTCCAAATCTACTGCAAAACTCAATGCTGCTGTGTTCTCCCTGTCCCCAAATCACCTTTTGCTATAGGATTCTTAGGTGCTTTTAATGAGGTGGCAGGATCTTCTTCCACTGCAAACCACTTTCAATTGTAAAATACCAAAGAAAATGAGATGTCTCAAAATCATGTATATTCTCTGCAAATAAAACCTGTTACTGGAAAAGATTTAAGTTGCTCGCAAAGAACTTTTTAAAACATTATTTCAGAGAGGAGGGAAAAAGAGTGAGCAAAAACCCTCAGACAGGATTTGTTGGAAATGAGAAATACTTCTGCAGAAAATGCCTGAGATTCCACTGAGATTCAACAACACTTTCCTCTTCTGGTTCCCCAGCAAACACAGTATTAGGTGTGTTTTGATGTTTATCTCACCTACCTAATTAAAAATCGGAAAACTAAAAAGATTAGTGATATAGTCTTTATAATTTTTGTAGCCCTGTAATTATGGATATACATTACCAGCAGCAACTACATTTTTAATGGCTTCTTTTATATAAACATTATATTTTTATACAATCAAAAGTTCTCAGAATTGTATACAAGATACTTTATGTAGTTCTCAATATTCAGAGTAATCCTAATTACACTCTTAGCAACACTGGACTTGTATCAAAGTAGCATTCATATGTTAAGTCAGTAACAACTTTACTTGAAGATTTTTTTTTTAAACCTTTCTTTGGGAAGCTTTCGGATTACCAATGAATGCTAGAAGACCTTTGACAGATGAGGAAAAACGCTTTCATATCACAAGTGTCTCTTTGCAACTCAAAAATTTCAAAAATTTTGCTAAAACACATCACTTAATATGAGGCTGGGTTCACTCCTTACATTGTAAAAGGAGGAGGAATAGTTGCCACTCAGCCTGCGGGAATCACAAGGAATGCTGCAGCAGCCTATAGAGAGTCTTACGTGACAGATCTGACTGTGGTCATGGCTTCATAGTCTCTACTGTATAGCTCCTTGCTCCATAATCTCAATTAGGAAAGAAAATCAGTTAGTTGATTTGCAATTTGCTATTCAGGTGATTTGGCGGAGGATGTGGCTATGCACACAGGATGAGTATTTCATAATACAGTGCCAGACTCAAGAGTTCAAAACCAACCGCAAGGTAGAATGACCAGCACCACGTCAGCCCTGTAACCTGCATGCCATCTGCATGTTGTGCAATATGATCAAACACACAGAAATAGAAGCTCAAAGCTCTGTGAATAAAACAAGGGATGGAGAGAAAGCAGGGTCAAATTGGATGCTCCCACAACTAGGGAGTGGGGCATTTTCTACTCTTTCTCTGTAGTATATAACCTGCAGTACAGAATCGTCTCCTATTTTCATGTACGGGAAAGACGACATACACCAAAATAAGTTATGCTTCCATTA
Source organism: Dromaius novaehollandiae (assembly GCF_036370855.1). Lineage (NCBI taxonomy): Eukaryota > Metazoa > Chordata > Aves > Casuariiformes > Dromaiidae > Dromaius > Dromaius novaehollandiae. The sequence continues at coordinate 30,065,040 of NC_088130.1, forward strand.
GAAAAGCAACTCATTATCATTAAAAACACAAAAATAACAAAAAAACAGTTGTTGTTTCTTGCTAGTGTGACTAATCTTGTAATTCAGGTATTAACAGTTTTTTCTGAAAAGCCAGAACTTCAGCATTCAAGCATAAGGATGTGATAAACATGCAGCTGCAGGACTGGGCATATGCAATAACAATCTTTATAACCTAAACTGTCAGGGAGTGTAACTAAGTTCATAATTAAACACGTACAGGATTTTAATAAGACTGCTGTCTCATTCATGCCTATCAGACCACAATTAAAGCTGCAGGGCAATTATAAATCCAACAGCTATTAGTCTCAACTTTTCAGCTTTGTACTTCTTCCTTATATTGCTATGGCCATAACAGTACTAAAATCAAAAACTACAATCCCAGCTGAATAGACTTTTTTTGTGTGCCGTTTTAGCTTTGAAGAAAGGTCAGCAATTTAAACCTTGCCACTGAATTGATGAAATGTGTATCAAATGCTTTATTCAGATCCACACAGTATAGATACAATGCATTTTTCCAGTCTTAAAAAACAGGGCAACCAGAGATCAGAGACAAACCTTTACCTTGGTAAGCTTGTGGTATAATGATGTATTTTCAAATTACTTCTGTCTCTCACATCTCCTCTTCATAAGAGTTGTAAAAGTTGTGTTGTTACAGTCAGACCAGAAAAGTTTCTGGTTGCATGCAGTATTCCCCCCCTTCCCCTTCCCCCCCCCCCCTTTTTTTTAATACAAGTAATGTTTTTATATTTGTTGGCAAAACAGCATTTCCTATGTTTTAATGGATTTATTTGAAATTACGTTATCAAACAGGAAACTTTCTTTTCAGTGTTCTGATTGTAAATGATCCATTCTCATGAATCAAGAGACACTGTGTTAGTTTTAATTTCTCACTAGGTATTATCTACCACCTTGCTGTTTCACTCCCTGTTAGACATTGTATCTACTGAAAACTGATGCAAAGGATTGATTCAGCTTTGGGAAACCTATCACCCTTAAACTTAATCATACCTTCACTGCATACTTGCCCCATTTCCTTTCCTTGGTTTTATTTCACATAATCAAAGAACCATTTAGTAGTTTTTTCATTTCTTTTACAAAGTCTAATTTAGATTGTTATGCAAAGGTTGTATCCTGGAAGTGCAGGAATAAATTAAGACTTAATTAAAAAAAACAAAAAAAAATTAAAAAATCTTAAAAAGCATTCCTAACAGGCTCTTTACATATTCCTCACAGCCTACTTGTTCCAGTTTTTTATTAAACTGGAATTGTTGCTCTTCTATTTATTTGCTTCAAAGAGTCATTAAAAAAAAAAAATCTTGAATTTGCATCATAGGTCTGACCTAAACAAACATCAGCTTTTCTTCACATTTGATAAGGACTGGGGACTTCTATTAGCTCTACTGCTGCTGTCATCTTCAATTTTTGTTTAAAGAAAACAACATTTTTCCTACCAGTATTCCAAGTTCAATCTAAAATATGACAATTGTGATGCATTCTGCTTTTATCTTTGATAAAGTCTTGTAACTGAATTTTATTGACAAAAGGAAAATTTTAAAATTCTTGGCAAAATTTGTATTAGTATACTCAGAAAAAGAATATGAAGACTTGATATGTGCATCCTATGCACTTGTTACTGCATCAAATCACATTTTTGATCACAGCTGCTCACTTTAAAATCTCAACATCAAGGCTAGAAACTAGCTAGAAAGTCACCCTTGCTATCCTTGATACATCTGCTACGCTCAGCTATTTGCACTAATTGTAAACACTTATCTAAATTCCCAATTCTTGAATTCCTGAATGGTTTAAGTTACACAAGGCATAGAGATAGTAAACAAGGCATTAGAATGAATCTCTTTCTGGGAAAAAAGCCTCTAACAGTTCAATCTTTCCTTTCAAGAATTTTTTTTCAAAACTGTACGGCAGTTTTGTAAAAACTGTAAAACTTGATCTTTACCACTGGCTATGCATAAAACTCACAAAAATTACAGTAATCTACTAGTCACATATATAACAATTGGATTTTGAACTTATTTGAAGCCCACTTCCAGTGGATTAATCAAAACCAAACAGAGTTGTGGAGGGGATAGTACCAATCTCAATTATAATGTTACGAGACAGAAACGAGGGAATTTTTTGTATTCCAAACTGCTTTCACCTTTTACTCAGTACAGATGTAACAAGAGTTTGCAACTGGAGACTTACGGACAATTTCCCTTAAAGAAAGCTCTCTAAAGTAAGTGACAGAATAAATGTTCCAGATTTACTATATCATTAACTTAAATATTATAAAAAGCACTTAAACTGTGGGCCCAAGCCATGTCAAAGTTATGCTAAAATTATGAACACAAAGTAGAATAAAAAGAACAGTAAAGGCAGCTGGTAAAGATGCAAGTTACTAACTCCATGCATGCTGTTTCTTCTGCTTAGTGTACATACTTCGGAAAGTTTCAAAGAATGTCTAGAACATAACTGCAAGAACCTTGAATTCCTCTACAGCTGTAGTTGTAAAATAAGCCATCTGCACCTGAAAACCACTTACATACTTCAACTTGCATTATACACGTACTTCAGAGCAGTTAGATGCTTAATGATACTAACGGTACTGACTTGACCAAACAGATCCTTTAGATATGCTGTTAGGTAAGAACTATCAGTAGACTTAAAGCCAGAAAAGTTAGTGTAAAATAATTTTATATCTTTTTAAGGTTGCTGTGTTACCAGTACAGAATCCCTTCAAGACAATTTTTCAAATGAAATAGATTCATGCTAAGGAGTGCCTCAGGGAAAATAAAATAAAATAAAAAACCCCACTACACAACAACACTGTTTGGATTCTTGAGGTGGGTAAGCAGGCAAAACTGGAGGAGGGAAAAAATAGAAGAAAGATAAAGCATTTGAAACTGTCAGATGATTTTAAGCAATATTCCACAACAGATATTTTTGGAGAATGTTCTTTTCCACACACCCCCTGCTGTTATTAAAAAAAAAAAAGTAGTAAAAATTTTTGTGGATGTTCTGCAGTAAATGCTCAGCAAGGTTCAATTGCATAAGAAAGTAAAAGGAATTTGACAAGACTAACCAAATGAATGACTATGAATGACACAGGATATTTGAAAGATACTCATGCATCATGAATGGAAAAGAAAAAAAATTAAATGCATCTTCCTTAGTCATAACCTATTTATAAGTTTCACTGTCAATGAACTTAAGTGCAAACACAAGGCAAGTTATAGGTATTATTTCCCTGCAGCCAGGTTATTTCAAGAACTATATAAACTTATCAAGCTATGCTGGACAGCCTCTTTGACCAGCATAAAAAATATTTTTAAGTTATTCACTTCCAAAATATGTAAAAACTGTACCTGTGTTGAACATTCCCAGCATGAATGGCCTCTGGTGGAACTCTCCATGGGCAACTTACTCTTCCTCCAGGAAGACGTTTAAAATCAAATTGGCAACAGGTTTTCGGATCTGGACCACAAGTATGAGGAACATCATAGCTATAGAAAGGCATCATATGACAAAGGATATCTGTACTGGATCCCAAATCTGGAATTAAATACATAGAGCACACCTTTAAAATAAATCCTCTCAGGTTTGTTAAAACTAAATCAGTTTCATGGTCTTAACCCAAAAACTTTATTAAAAACATCAGACCAAGACAATTCATGCTCTGAACATGCATACCTGGAGTCTATGTAGATGTGATAAACTTTTCTCCTTATCTGCCTTATACAAAACAGGCTAAAAATAGAGCTAACAACACAGATTGAGATACCCTTATTAAGCACTGCCTGATTTGCAGAGAGATGAACAAAATGTTAGGGTTTTTTTTACCCAGATAAATCTTATTATTTCTAGACTTTTAGAGATGAAGAAAAACACATTTTACATTTTCAGTGAAATTTTTTTTAAAAAATGCTGTCATTACTTCATTAACAGAACATTTGAATTGGTTTAAACAATATCTTGATTTCTTACATATAAATAACTTCAATACATTAACAATATGATTTTATGCACTTGTACCAAAGTTTTCAGACCACCTTTACAATCCTAACTCGTCCATCTAGTCAGCCCATTCCCTAAAGCATGCGCTTTATCCACCAGGAGTTAGAGCTAAATTTCTAGTTCAAACAGATCTACACATTTTTATCAAAGTCTTTCAAAAGAAGGTCTTTCAACACTTCACTTTAAGGAGAGCCTTGATTTTACTCATCTGTTAAACACACCCTGAACATTGATTACCTATTTTCAGCACTAAGTACACAAGAATGTTTTATACAGAAATAAGGGATGAACGTGATAGATGTGCCACAGCACCTGGCTCCGAAGAAAAGTATGCCAATGAAATATATAGGAATGTTCTTCAAAAGCCATAAGATCATGAGTCCTCACAGCACCACTCCACATCTTCTGTTAACGAATTCTTATTTTATTATTTAACAGTTAATAATCCATAAATATATGCATTTACCTTTCAACTGTGGGAACTCTCTATCTCTCTGGAACCAGCTTTGCATATTATGCCAGATGAGTGTGCTGTGATCTTTGATCATACAAACTTGGAGGCTGTCACGCTTTTTTACCCAATGGTTATACAGTGTTTCACAGTACATTCACAATTTCTAAATAAAAAAATTCTAGAAACTTTTGCTTCCTATAACATACAGCAACACTTAAAATGTTTTGTGTTTGAAAAGTTGTGAAATGTGAATCATAATGAAAATGGTTTCAAGACAGCTTAATGAAAGCAAGTTATACAACTACCATTCCAGAATCATAAGCTCTCAGAAGCAGAGGTTTTAAGGTTGTTGGGATGAGAGAAGGGAAGGAAAAAAAAAAAAATAAAAATCAAGGGACAGAATTTCCTTTTTAACATTTTTTTTTCCAAATTCAGTAAAAATGAAGGCAAATCAGTAATAATTTTACATTATAAAATAGGCTTTTTTTTAAAGCAGATATTTCAACTGACACTGGAATTTACACTCTACGTACAGCACCCCATTTTATAGCTTCTAGTCTCCCCACACATCACGAACAAAGAGGATGGGGAGAGATGCAGAGTGCTATAGCTGAGATTTTGCTCAGGGCAAAATAGCACGGAACAGAATTGAAACAAAGACTAGCAAGTGAAGAGAAGCCAACAAGCTGTCCGAACAAACTGTGATCTGAAAAGAGTCTCCTCCTGGAAGAACTGTAACAAAACCACAGATCACAATTATGTTTTGTTTTTCAGTTAAGAACGATATTGAACTTTAATTGCTTTAAATTAAGACTAGAAGGTTAAACTTTAGATGAAACACTGGTGAAAGCATCCCAGTTCCAAACTGTTTCAAAAGGCCATACTTCTCTGTTTGGAAGCCCAAACACTAGACCATATCATATAAGAGTTTAACCTCGCAACCATTTAGAAAAAGTCACATCAAGTATACATACTTACTTGATGTACACTGAGGGGCATATACTAACAATAAAAGAAAAACCTCTAAAATGTCAGTGATGGACATCATCTTGGATAGTGGTATGTTTTTCCTCTGGTTAAGTTTGCTTGTGCAGCAGAGAGCATTTTTTGAATTCCCTCCTCCCCCTTAACATCCTGTGAAAAACACACAGGAACTGAAAAGCTCTATAGTCACCACTACCTTTAATCAGTAAGTATAAAATACATTTATTTGACCCTGTATTGATAAAGCAATGACATATTAGCTTATTTTTAAAAGTTACAAGACCAAAATACAATTGCACACATTTGTCATACTGTTTATTGGAATGCTAGCACAGTGCAAAGCAAAACACAATATTCATAAGAAAGTACAGGCATTTTCAGATACTTACCAGTTTGCTGAGATATAATTGCTACATTATTTAACTGATCTTTCATACCGTATAATGTATAAATAATATCAAGAAAGCAATTATCTTTTTTCTAAAAAAAAGTTTAGAGAATTTCATTGCAAATTAAAATGGAGAAATATTTTTAATCAATTTTTCTGACTAAAGATAACCTACATATTTCAAGTCTACAAAAAGCTACTGTAACTAATGAGACTAATTTGTCACACCATCTGAGGAAAAACTGGTTGCTTGAAGGTTTTTCCCGTAGTAAGAATGGAAATGAGACCCTTCTACTTTCAACCAATATTCACAGTTTTGCTGTCATTTAAGGAAAATGTTCCTTTCTACTTCCACTTCATCTTCTCGCCTCTCCTCACTAAATATAACCAGCAGGTGATGGAGTAGGAGGAGGAAAGCAAAGATGTGAGAACAGGAAAAAAAGAATATTCCACCCTGTTTACTTGTTTTAAATATATGTTTGAAAGGAAGGTGAATCTTATGTTTGAAGTTTTAAAACAGGAAATAGAAAAGTGAACTAAAGTCTGTAAGCTCTGCTTTTCCCTTTCCCATATAAATATTTTCTAAGGAGGGTTAAAGAAATAAGAAAAAGAAAAAACAGAACTGAAAATGAAGTAAAAGGAAGATCAGAGGAACAATGACAACACTACAGCTTTTATATTTAACCCCTTCCCCAACATATATACTTTTTGTTATAAAAACAATCCCAGAAATTTTTAAACAAAATGAAAGGCTTTCTTGTAAAAACAACCAAAATGGAAGTTTAAAATTTTGAAGACTTGACTAACTTCTACAAATAATCTGTTCCTGTAGAGGTTTGCATAGTATTTATTCAAGCCCTCTTGATCCTTTCTTAAAAATCAATAATAAAACAACAAATAAAATAAATAGAGACAAAGGAAAAAAAAACCATACCCCAGTTCTGTCTCCAAAAAAATTCTAGTGTCTTCTGAGTTGCAAAGTGTTTTTTGACTGAGTAGTGAACTCTCTGTATAAGCATATTGGAAAATCCTGTGCGTTTCAAAAGGTAGGCCATTGTCGGGGAATGCCCAAAGGGATCAACGGCCCAACCGGACTTTGGTTTTACTCCTGTTGACAAAAGGAGAAGTAGAAGAGGAATAAAAAAGTTTCACTTTTCACTCAATAAAGCAAACGATACCAATATAATTTAAATCAAATCTCTAAGGATGAAATTTCCAAGAAGGTAAATGAAAAATACAGGCAATTAAGTCTCCCTAAGAACACACTTTGGAATTAACATTCTAGAATTAAATAGGTAAGTACTTCTGTAAAATCAAATGTCTTAGAGGCAGGGCAGTCTGGCTAATTACGTAAAAAACCCTGAGATTACGACTCTACACTGTTACACTGTTTCAACTCATCTCAATTATTTAACTTCATATGGAATCATAATGAAATACATCTCCTCTTTCATTTTAAAATTTTTCCAGATGTTACAATTTGAAAGGAAAATTGAAAGAAAATGAACAGATACAGATGGACAGATGTTACAAGTTTGTGAATTTTCACTGTAATTTAAATAATTTTAACCTTTGCTGGCATAAGGATTAACTTTTCTTTCAAAAACTAATTGATTTACTTGGCTGACAGTCATTAAAATCCAGTTGATCACTATTGTCTTTCCACTGAATTTCATATCAGCAAATTAGAAAGCTGTATCTATCTTCTGTTTATCTATTTTTACTGCCCCCCCCCCCGAAAAAAGAGTAAGCAATGCATCACCCTTTTACTAGACTTTTTTCTAAATCATAACTATGTTGAAAGGTATTTATGGGAATTGCAATCCAAGAAAAATACAGTGAAACAGCTTTTCAAAATAATTTCAATAAAATGATGTAATGCTACTATTAAAATCTCTATACAAGTATTTCACACACAAAAAGGGTTAATTAAAAAAAAAAATCTCTAATTATGGAACTAAACCAGAAAAATCTCCCAAAGCCACCAAAATAATCCAGTCAGCCTTATTGCAGGTACTTCATAATACCACCAGTCCTGGAGTAGTTTGACTTTCTTCAAAGCTTCCAAAGCAAATATGAACTTTTTTTTTTTTTTTAATTTAGTGTAAATGATTCTAACAGATTACAGGGGAGTTAGGTCTTACCATTACTAGCAAGTTTCATATTTACTTTTTGAAAAGCTTACCTAAGAACCACCTAATTAATATCCAGCCTTCAGAATAAATTTAAACACATGGAAGGCATATCAATTTTTAAATCAAATGACTTTAAAGCCTTATTCATTATTTCCAAAAGACAGAAATGGTAATCCTGAAAACTGTTTGCAATACCAGAGGCATGTAAACTACAGTTTAGCATGATTTAGTCTTGCATTTTATTATGCTTATATACTATGCACATCTTTCATTAATCAAAGTGTTAGGACAGAAAAAAAAAAAGTTTAAATACACTTTATCCAAGAAGCTTTATTTGTAAATAGAAATTGCAAACACCAGGCTCAATCCTGCAGTTTTCAGTAAGTGGTCTGATTTAATGGTTCAGGAAACCAAAGTAAGCAAAGCCTTCTAATCACCTGGGAAATATAAAAAAGGATGTGCTAATTGACTTCTTGTATTAATGCAGCAAAATTTTAAATCGAGCTACATACCCAGGTTCCTTTCTAGCCACTGATGTCCTTCTATCAGTTGGTCAATTAAAGCAAAGTAGTGAGCAGAGGCTTCATCAGGCATAACCCATCCTCCTGTTACTATTTCAAATTGCCCATCTTTTATTAACCTGAAAGAAAAATATGTAAATTGTGTTCAGAAACTCGCTATGAAAATATACTGTTAACATCAACTTCTGAATACACAAGAGATTTATTGCAAAAACAATGCCAAAATTTAAATTGATTATGCTAGTTCCAATACTGGACTTTTTTTTTTTTTTTTTTTTTTACTGAACAGAGAAAGAATGAATACATGAACAGCAAAATTCTTAATAACTCTGTGCAAGCCAAACTGTCTGCTCTACTGCATGTGCCCTAAAACTTTTTTTTTTTTTTTTAATTCAGGAAGAAGGCTATTTCCTGCAAAGACTATGAAAATAAAACAGTGCATGTGCCACAGTACTGAAGACCAATTGAGTGAGATGCCCAGATATTCCACAGTTCAAGCACTGCTGATACTTCCTACCCATGATCTAACATTCTTTTCATTGTTTTAGAAAGGTGTTGGAGCTTCAAAGTTTATTAGATCTATAAAGACTTTAAACCATCTCATTGAAACAGACCACAGAATGATCCAGTCTCTCTTTTAAGATGTCCATGGACCTAATAATCATGCTTCCAGTATAAGATGGTCCTTACAATTAAATGTAATTTTGGCACTTACATTGTACACTACTGCATATCTGATTAATGAATTCAAGAAAAAAAATACAATGAGCATACCAGCACTTACTCATATCATAAATAATGCCCATAAAACTAATGAAAACATACAGCAAAATAACCTCCTGTGCATGCTTCTTTAACTCCATAACTAAAGAGCAGTTTAACCAATACCCGACTTACCTGAAGCAAGAAGTACACAGTTCCCTAGTGAATATTGTTTACTTGCTTTTTGTGTTCCAAGAGATTTTATCATCTTAAAATCCCTCAATGTGCTCTAATGTTTACACATTGTACCTAACTCTTGAAACAGATAGTTTTCTATGTTACTCCTAAGAGTAACAAAGCTTTGCAGCTTTGAGGCTCTCATAACTTTAATGTATATTGCAGCTTTAGCTGCAGCCAGTGCATCTTGACAGCATGTACCTGATCCTGGATGCTGGATCCTGTCTTCATGCATCTTAGTTTAAATATATATATATAAAAATTATATATATTAAATATAAATATAGCATACTATACATAGCATATATAAATAATATTTTTAATAGCGAGGGTAGTATCTCAAAACTAGATCCTTACTTAGAAGCTTTCCAAGCAGCATGCTTTGTCTCAATGTCTACTTAAATCTCTTACTTTTGTATTACTTTATGACCTGTGATTTAAAAAAAAAAAAACTGAGAATAAGTGTGTAGAATATACACTTACTTAACATTTACATAGCTGCACGTTTATCAAAAATATAGTTTAAGATGCAAAACATCTCATTTTGTAACTATCATAACTGAAAAAATAAATAAGTAATATGAAAGATTACCTTCATCACACTGCCAAAACTTTTATGCCACTTCAAACAGGAGTTGAATTTAGAATCACAACTCCCACAACTTGAAAGGCATCTTAATAGTTGGGAATGGATACTTTCAGCCATTTTTTTCCCAGCAACTCAGTAAGTTGGCTCCATTTCTCTAAATAGAGTATTTGTTTTTAATTAAAAAAACCCACACCCAAAGCCAGAACTTTAATAGTGTGATTATTCTCGTTATACCATATTGCAACAAATGAAATCAACTTGCCAGTGTAGTCAAATACACATAAAGATTCAGAACATTCTGCAAGAAGTACAACACAAATAGTATAGCTGTTCAAACCTTTTAACAGAATCCTTTTTTTGGCTATCTATTCCATCCCACCATTTTGAAAAGTAAGAAATCTCAGACCACATAAATTTTCTTCGGTTGTCTTCTTGTAGTTTTATAACCATGTTGTTTAAGATATGTTGTGTCTGATCTCTGAAGTAGTCCTCAAAAGTCTTCAACCAACCTAAGTAAAGAAATAAGAACATGTGAAACTTAGGCTGTACAGACCCACATCTCTCCTGCACCCTGCAAAAAGTTACACATCATTTTAAAAAGCCATATTTTACATGCCACAGATGGTTCACAATGCTGAATTCTCAGGGAGTTTGTTTTTACAAAATTTAGATGTTTTATTTCCTAAAAATACAAATATATGGAATACTAAACATTCTAATTTGATCAGCTGAGATAACACTGCGGGGAAAACACTTTTTAAAATTGTGGGGGAAAAACACTTTAAGCAGAAATTAAATAGTCAGACAGAAATAAGTAAATATCTGTAAACTGATCTTCCTTGACAACTTCTGTTAGTTTTCCACATCTTTCACAACATAAGGACTGCAACATCTATTAACAGGATATCTTCCTAGCCCATGCCCTATTCCCAGCATGCACATTCCTGATCCTTCTATTTTCTTCTTTCTCTCTCCTTTCAAGTCATAAAGCACCCCATCACTCCAGTCTATGTAAAGTGACTGAACTAAGATCATCACTAACAGCACCTTTCACTCACATCTTGAGAAGAAAACAGAGAGCCAATAATGGCAATCCCAGAGACCTAGAGACTAAATACATAAAAATGGAGGCAAACTGAGCAGTGTGAGTAAAGAAAGGCATGTTGTGGTTGCAATCCCTCACTAGAAAAGGAATCAACTCAGTGAGATGCAGAGTGAAAGAAAAGGGGAGTTTAACCACATATTCAGGTTTCACAGTGCAGAGGCTTCCATGAAAATTCTTTAACCTCTCCCCAAAAGCTTGTGTAAGGAAGCACACGCATCTTCCTTCCCTGAACCTGGATGGGTTGTGTTCCTTCTGTAGATGTAATTGGAAAAAGGAAGCAGATAAGCCTGTCTACTTAATGGACAAGCAGCATATTCATGTTCTTTCTACCAGCTCATCATGCACAAGTGTTACTGAGTGCTGCCCAAAAGGGACTCAGCAGTTGAGTTTAAGAAAGTACCAAATACAGCAGAATAGCCTACTGAAAAGAACAAGTGATTATACGAATCATTCCTGTAGCATCCACATGTTAAGATTTCATGAAAGCTTCCATATGACACGAGGACCATTCTCCAGATAAACCTCCCTCTAGTGATTCCAGTCCGAGTTACCAGCCGTCCTCAGTTCTGTTCTGTGGAGGCCCTGCCATTCCCACCCAATGCTAGTCCGCTTTTAAGACAACACATTACTAGGCTGTTCTGGAATAAGTTAATATTGCTTCAAGGCAAGTAGATAAATACAAGAGATTTTAGTATAAAACAATTCATTCTTATTCTAACAAAAGAAAAAAACATTATATTACTGAGTATATCCCGAATCGAGGGAGAGGGATGTGAATTTCACCTTAGTTGAAACTGCAAAGCCAAGGTAATTTGACAACATGCCTGTTCTTTTCCAGTTCACATATCAAACGTTAACCACATTTTGAATACAGAATCTTGTAGTTAGCAATAATCACTAGACAGTATGAACCAAGTTTGATTTTTGGTGCCACTCATGTTTAAATTTGGCCTTTTCAAAGCAGAAGTATTCAGAAATGAACAAGAAACATCAGTGCCCAAATAAAGAAATAAAAAATTTTTAACACTTCTGAGGAAAAAGTGCTAGTTCAGTATTCTTTTTTTACACTGATGTTTAGCATCCAGAAGAATCATCATACTTAATACAAGTTTTTGTACAGATAAAACTGTAAGGTCTAATTTAATATCTCAGAGTTGTATTTTCCTCAAGAAAGTTAATAGAAAGGGCTTAAGATCTAGACATAAAACATACTTTCTTTAGAGGCATGGAAACTGTAATACAGAAAATTGATAGCAAATTACTATTTCACAATAGTTTCAGCAAGGCTGAAGAGGGAAATGGCAATGAACAGCTGAATTTATTTTCCTTTTTTGCTGTTTTTATCAAAACCTGTTGTGGTCTCTGTCTATTTCAATGAGTGTTTTGTTATGGAAGCTTGCACTGAAAGAATTGGGATCTTAGGATGAATTAATCTTTTTCAATACTCATTTAACTGAACAAATGAAAGAAATATTTCACTGATATTTATGTAAGAAGATGCACAAGTAGCAGACTGCAAATTTATAGCTTTGAGAATTTCTTCTGCAAGAGATAATATTATCATACTTGCACACAGCTAATGGAGAATGAACCAAAACTGTGTCCTATTTTTTCTTATACAGAAATGTATCATAATAAAACCATTTTATCATGTTTTTATTATCCTACTGTGTTGTAGCAATAAAAGCTAATTTACACTGAATTCACTTTTTAAACATTGTTTACATTGGGTTATTAATCAATTTTTTCAATAAAGAATCACAGGGAAAAAGAACAAAACAGTTGGTATAAAAATACATTATGATGAAGGAAAAGCAGTCATATGGTTAGCTTTTTGGTTTTTTTTAACTCAGTTTATTGAGCTACATAGGAAGGGTTTAACAAGGGTAATACACTAAATCTTCAGAAATTCCTAGCAAATATTTATAAATGTTCACAGAATTCATTGCAAGCTATCTGAAAAAGTCCTCTGAAATTTAATTACCATGCTTCTGGTATCTTGCACTTAATCTATTTAGTTCTACATCAACAATTCTTAACCCATTATTCATAAAGGATGTCCAACTCTGCATGGAGCCACAATGATGATTTAAAAAAAAAAAAAAAAAGAGAGAGAGAGAACAGAGAGAACAATGAATAAATTCACTTACAGTTGCTACCCATAAGTTGAATACCAAAGACTATCACCTTACATTTACCATTTCACATCTTGGTTTTCTAATATGACATAAGATTTTTGTACAACTGAAGTTCACTCTTATTCTTATCCATAAACTACAAATTTATTCCAGGATGAAAGAAAAGGATTACTGATGTATTTGGACCAGGAAACTCTGAATTCAAGTACAGTTCATATGTACAAAAAGTGCAATAGCTTAAAGCAGCAGTTACCAAAACTAAAAATACGGTATTAGCAAAAGAACACTTGTCAGTTTAAGTCTACACTAGAACCCTGACCAGAATAAAAAATAAGTAAGAAAGAAAGAAAAAAAAAGTTACTTGTGCCTTAACGACATTACATAAAATGTGGAAAAACTGTGGAAACATGATTTTTTGTTTGTTTTTCCCCACAGAGATTTTTATCATCGGGTTTTCTGTGCATCTTCCCCTCCCCACTCCATCCATCCCCGCTTTCCCCCCGCCCTTTTTTAATGTTAAAGTAAATTTCCTGGTAGACAGTAGACTCCAGGGATCATGCCAAAATGTCAGTGTAATCCACTGCTGTGCAAAAAACCCTGAAGCACCTCATTAACAGTTTTGCCATTAGGCCTGTCGACAATTTCCAGTCCAATTTCCTTCTTGAAGCTATACCATCTCCTCGCACAACAAAAAGGCATTTTTGTGTCCTTCTTAATATCGTTAAGGCACAGAGACTGAGATACAGGCAAAATTTCAGGTCAAAAATCAGAACAGGAGTCAAAAAATTAAACAAAAAATAACCTAAGGAAAAGCACTTTAAATTTGGTCACAACAAGAATCACAAATCAACTCTGAAAACACAGAACCACTATTACCAATGGTGTTTGAGCAGGGCTTACAAAGCCATGCAGACACATATGTAATTTTCATTTCAGTGGTTAATTTTAAACCAAAAGACAATAGTAGTATGCTGCCCATAAATAAATAAATACGCTTTTGAATTGCCTACGATCATCAGCCACACTCCAATGTTTAAGAGCAAATGTGTCCTTGAGAAGATTTCTAGTTCCTGATGAAACCTGGTTCAACAAAGAGGCAAACCTAGTAAATAGCTAGAATACTATTACTTATTACATTAATGCATTCCTTTTGTGGGCAGTTCACATCTCTTTCTTTAATTTACTTTACAGTAGCTCAAAGTGAATTTCACTGGGTCCAGAATTCACACATCAATACTGCTTCCTGCAATGAAAGGATCTTAATTTATTCATGATTTTGTTTTTATGGAAGAATTAAGTAAAACAATGTCATTTCAGTGAGCCTTACAAAACTTATCAGAAAAATACAAGAGAACTCTTTGCAACAAAAGATAAGGCACTTCAAATCTTAAAATTTTTAAGTGTACAAATGAATTAGTAAAATCTTACATAATTTTTTCATAACATTATGTCTAAAATAATACAAGATGAAAGCACTACTTAGCCATTAAATTTACTGTCTTAAGAGCCAAGAAAGTCAAACAGGATCATAAACTGAAAGAAGATATCTTAGTTCTTAATAATTACATTCATGCTCTATGTAACATGTGCAGCCTTAACAGTAAAAATTCCAAATAATAATAACAAGAATAAATTAATGGATATGTAAGCCTCAAGTCCTCATCCGTGCTTTGGAGAACTTCAGTGTGGTATGTACATCCAACTGACCACACGCAGGCATACAGTAATGACATTAATCCACAATAATGCAAATACTAGAAATAAATAAAATCCAAAAACCCAAGGTTTAATTTACATTTTAATAAGAACAACCAGATGTGGGAAGAATTTTGAATTAGCTCCGCTGTAGATTCAGCAGCAAAATAATTCCCTTAAGACACAGAATCTATACAACAATTTTTAATTTAGAAATCCCACGATACCATCATCCCAAGATGTCAAAACTAACCAAGGCAAGTTAACCAGTCACTATTTTAGAAACTTTTCTGACAAAACCTCACAAATAATTTCACCAAAAAAAATGGTAAAAGATCTCTGCTTAATAGAACAGGAGAATCATTCCATAATGTATCCACCACAATGTAACTCCATAAGCATAGCTGAGTGCTCAAATGTGCACTTGACCAAAAACAAAATCTGTAATAAAACAATAAATGCTTCAAAAATTATCACTGGACTTCTTACATGGCAGGCTTACACGGTGCAAGGTCAACTTCTGGTTTGTACAAGTGAAGCCTGCTGTTCTCATAACTAAGATGGGAAGAAAATTTGTACTGGTCAGGAATTTAAGAGTGTGCTCTGCAGAGCAGTTCTGCTAGTTTTCAGAATTGCCTGAATCTTCATTTCTTTCCAGACAAAGCAAAGAAAAAAAAAACCTGACTCCCTAGAAGTTACTTACTACTTCACTTGCAACCACACAAATATTGAGATAAGCCAGAAATGCAACTCAGATTTCTAGAAATCATGGCAAAAAAAAGTTGGAGCTGTCCATCTTTCCATTCTATTTCTAAA
Source organism: Dromaius novaehollandiae (assembly GCF_036370855.1). NCBI lineage: Eukaryota > Metazoa > Chordata > Aves > Casuariiformes > Dromaiidae > Dromaius > Dromaius novaehollandiae. The sequence continues at coordinate 30,080,839 of NC_088130.1, forward strand.
GTTCATCTTCCTATACAGTGGAAAAATTAACTGTTCACCATTCAATGTGTACATTGAATATATACTTTATATACATATATATTCTTATTTCTAGGGAAAAAATGACATGTTCTTGCTGTTTATAAGGAGGAAAAGAAATTCTAGACACAAAGATACAGCGACTGTGTTTTAATCTTCCTACTAAACGCAACATGACTCTATTAATCAATGAACTTTCAATTTCATGGTCTATAATCTGAAACTATTTAAAGGTAAAGCTTTCAGTTTTAATTCAACTAACATTTTTCATTTCTCTTCCGGCTTTATACCATCCTACTCTTACGTGTAATCAGAATTTTACAGGGGGTCAGGACAACAGTCTAAATTATTAGTGGTCCACTGAACCAAACATGTAAAGAAACCTAAGAAATCATTTGAAAATCATATCCGGATCTGGCCAACAGAAAGCAAACGTGAAACTCCACAGTGCATTAACAGTATCAAACTTTTATGCTTCATTTTTCTTTTATCTCAACACCACAATTAACTTCTTAAGGCTATACAGATTTCCACCTGAAAAATGGAGATGGCTTTAAATAATAAAAAGGGGCTAATGCAGTGTTAGCATGGTAGTGTTAGCCATGTTATAGATAATTCATGAAGTTTTTAAAAGCAGTATTTAGACCTGTCATGCACATAGGTACATTTTCACATACATTTTTACTCGGACAGAGATTTCTGGGGGGAAAAAAGTCTATTTTAGTCTCTTCCAATTCCACTTAAGAGCTGCTTGTACTACATCTGTAACAATCACATCCAGCAATAGAATTTGATCTAGCATACACTCACGTTCAAACATCCACAAATCAAAATTCTTAAATAAATAATTAAATGAAAAGACATTACCAAGATCACCATTGCCAGCTAGCAATAAATGCCAGGGGGGCTGGCCAGTAATCTCTGAAGTCTTTTGACCCCTATGGACTTAGATGAGTATCATCTTTCAAATCCAGTTGTGCTGGCTGTCAGTATTACTGTCCCCAAGCAGAGTTCTCTCCTCAGGAGTTCAGCTGCCTAATCCACCTCAGGCAAAGTCACACGAAACAGCTGTTGCAGCACATGAGAGGTGACACAAGCACTTTGCCAGCACAGCAGGTTATATGATCATTCCTTAATCTGCTTCAGGAAGGAATGTCATCATCTACGGTGGCAATAACCTCAACCAGCACAGTCATTTGTAAAGTAAACATCTATCCATGGCTTGAGATTAATTTGCACTGAGTCATTCCTCTAGCCCAAATCAGAGACGCTAGTGAGATGATCTAATTCTCATTAATTGCCAGAAACTGAAAAAGATAATTATGGCTGTCACTGATCAAAAATGTAAGTGACCCATTCTCATACCTGTTTTCCCAATACACAGCCACTGAAGGAAGAAGCACAGAGACCCCAAGTTCATAGGTCCTGAATGAATTTACATGGAGCCAGTTAACCCAGTTTAGCAGAATCTACTAACAGCAAGTGCTCTGGGGTGTAAGTCACCCCCAGGAACAGAGCTTGGAACCTAAGACCACCCTCCCCCTTTCCTCACAGATTCTGTCCCAAGGGAGGTGGGTTTTTTTACCTTTGAGCTCCAGATATTCACTAGCATAACTGGTTAAGTGAAAAACTAAAGAGAAAGTAGTCTCAAATGGGAAAATAAAAAAAAAAAATAGAATGAAAACTTAAGGTTTCTAGAGCTAAGAACGTCGCATCTTTACCAGCCCCATTAATTGGTAAATATACTTCCTATACAGAATTACGCTATAGGTTCATTATGCCTTAAGTTCTTTTGCTGGAAGACATCACCTTCGCATCACGCCTTTTAAACCTCAGTTTTCCTTTATCACAGAATCAAAAAACATCCAAAAACAATGGGAAAGGAAGAATATAATCCATAGCTATACAAGAGGTTTCAAACCTCTGTTTGTTACAGGCAAATATTTTCCTTTTTTTCCAGTGCTTATTAATATGCACTTTCATACTGCAGGTAAGTCCAAAGAAAAGTCCTTACCAAAAGCAGTACCAAGTCTGGAGATTTCTGATAGTACTATTTATAAAGGCAAGTGATAACCAGTCTTGCATGATCACCTTTGGTGACGGAAGGAGTTACCTTTACCAGGTTTATAGCTCAGTTTGACAATTTTGTATCAACTGAGGAGCTGTAAAACACATTTAGACTGTGTACACGAGGAGAAGAAGACTTCTTGAAGATTTTACTTGCTGCATGTGGAAGAACAGATACAGTTTTATATTATAATGCTTGAAGCACTTAGATATTAGGGAGGAAGACTTTGGGAAGCAAAACAGGACACCTGCAAGAAAGTCAGCTATCAAAAATGAAAGGTAAAACCCTGGGGATAAACTATGCAGAAACAATGCTGCAACAGAAAGAAGATAAAGGGTTGTCATAAACTCATGGATTTCCTCAAAACTTATTATTGAAGGGACAGGCACACAGAGAACTGCTTTCAGAGAGCTGGAAGAACAAGTGACTCCCTCCAAGACAGAAATGTGAAGGCTAGTAAAAGTCCATCACTCAAAGTTCATTATGGTCCAGGTGCTCAGAGTTTGGAAGTGGGCCAGAGCACAGTTTAAGAGGGCAAAGGAGGATCAGATCAAGCCTCATTAAATAGAGCTCTCCAGTCCACAAAGAGACATTACTTTGATGTGAAATTAAGGGGTAGACAGACACATTGCAAACATACTTCCTGGATAAGTACAGGAAATTCCACAACTGATAACACAAAAACGAAAAAGGAAAAGAGGTTGGTGTGGCTATATTAGATCAGGTTACGACTGGTACCTACGCCTTACCTGTCTTGAAAGTTGAATAGCTCTTGTTACTCAAAAACACTTTGTACACAGACCAGCAACCCGAACCTGACACAGGAGTGTGATATACACAGGGAGAGGATATACCCTTTTCTTTGGACCTGGAGAAAATCCTTGTCATCCTCTGACCTTCCAAAAGGAGGAGCAATATCTCAAATGTCATGGCAAATACACAGTGAAGCTCAAAGCATTCTGCATCAAGCGGGCTCAGGAATTGTATCCTAATTTGGAGGCTAACAATAGATATGCCCTTCTTCCCAACACTTCCGGTATTTTGAGGATCCTTTCCTCAAATGCTTTGAGGAGCATTACAGAACTATTTAGTCTGTTAACCCCAAAGACACATATCTAAATATTTGGGGGCTCTGAAGGAGCCTTAACCTGCATACCTGCTTCTTAAGAAATAGGACTAAAGTAGCTTTTGCAAGTTCAGATGGGCCAACAGCAACCTCAAGACAAACTTGCTAGGCACACACCAAGGAAGAACATGCAATTTGTAGAGACAGAGTAGAGTATCTTCTGAAGTAATCTTGGTGTGAAAAGTGGTCCAATAACCGCAACGCTCAAATTTTGTAGAATGTGAGTGCTCACTGGACCACTTTTGTTAAAGAGAACTGCTGCTGCAGAATGAACCAAACAGCAGGTTAAAGCACCTGATGCCAATGCTCATCAGATGACAAAGATGTTAGTTTGTGGAAACATACTGCAGTTTGTCTGATTATAGGAGACAGGACAGGGACCTGCAGATGTGAACAAGGAAGTGGAAGGTTGGAGGTCAGAAAGCTAAAGGTTAGATCCAGAGAGTCCTCACAGAATGGCAATTAGAAACTGGTCAATTCTGCGTGGAGCATCAATGAGAAAGGGCTGCATGGGAGGAATTAACCCAATATATTCTACTTCAGACTACAGCTACAGAAAGAATGTCCAAAAAAGCATAGGAAAAGATTACTAAGAATCTTTAGAAAAAGAACCAGGGGATATATAAAGAAGGGTTTGTAACCCTGACTTGCTAACTGTTCCTTTATGGGACACACAAGAGCTGTCAGAACAGCAGTCTGTCTGTCTCCTTTAGAGAAAGGGGCAGAGGGCTACTCTACTGGCAATGTCTAGACCTGAAACATCTAGCTCAGACTTGCATTTGTGAAGCCACAGTGTTGGTTATAATTTCTAGAGGAGGAAGAGGAGAGAAGCTACTGCTTTGATATACCACACTAGATCCATTCATGAAACAGCAAGCGTACTGTCAGAGTTAGAGGGGACCTACTGATTAGATTTGGAAAAGGTTACTGAAACCAACGGTCTGAAAGTCATTATCAGGGCCAAAAGTCATCTCTACTGATCTACTGAAAATGTGGCTGGGAACGCAAAGCTTAAAAATGCAGGCTGTTAGCCTTCATAAGCATATAGACTGCTCCTGAAGAGAAATCAGTGCCAGAACACTAGGTCCCCTGATGAACTTCATAACCTGAGTGGACTCCAGGGAGTGTTATGCGAAGTTCTTCTCAGCTTCCCTCACACCTTCCTTCTACCACTCCTGAGCTTCACATTGCCTTAGAGCCACCTCAGGCTGCACTGCACCACAATCCAGCTCAAGTCACCTCCAGAGGGGTGAGGTGACACTAGGCAACTGACCCCTAGCTAGATGCCCTTCTCAGACACACACCCCCCAAATTACAAGATGATCCTACCAACTTCCCCAGAATGATTGGTAAGCTCCAAACACCTTTCTAAGGAGAACTGAAAGACTTAGAAGCACTGTACATTCCTTTAGGATGGTTTCAGATTCATTAAATAACTGTACTGAACATGGCTTCTCTCTGGGAAAGTTTTTAGGAGCACAACAGGAGAGGGAATAAATGGATACACGGTTCAACAAAAGACAGATCAAAGTTTATACTTTATTTTCTCTGTTTGTTCTACTAGATTTATGCTTTATTTTAACTGTCATAACTGGATAATTCAATCCCTCCAGATTCTAGTGTTCATATTCTGTTTTCCTGAGGTATCTAATACTTTCAAAATCACTTATGTTCAGACTACCATATCTTACTTCAGTCAGATGCACAGTACTTCGAACAGCGGTACAATTTAAACTGTTAGAGTGTGCGACACAGTAGGAAAGCTTAAAATCACTGAAATTGTGGCCTTCCATGGTAACACGCAGCTCCACCAAATTCTCATGGCCAGTCTACACACAACTTAGCAGCACTGTGCTATGGCAGTATAATTCATTGGTCTGTGGTGTATTTTACTCATGTTAAAATATTACACAATCATTTTTAAATGAAATGACACTTTGCCATTTAATATATTACATGGTAAAAATCCCCTTGGGAGGATGAAGTGGAATTATGCAAGCATATCTAGACTTCCATTTAAATTCAGACCTTATATTATCCCACTGTAGGTTTTTTCTTTTGGAGAATGGGGAGAGGGAAGGCAAGCAGGAGAGGGGAGAGAACAGTGTTAGAGTCGAAAAACCTCAGATTTGCTGTTTTCACCTCTTCCAAAAAATGCACATTAACACAAGCTGAGGGTTAAATATCTAGATCTAAAAAGTCAAAATAAGAACAGACTATATTTAACGCAGCAATGAACAAACTACCTGGGTTTAACAGCAGAATACCTACACAAGTTCTGTATTACTTTCTGATACCAGCACTAAAGTTCTACTCCAGTTAACAAATACACATATGTACAGCTTTTACTGTAGCAGTTGTCCCTTGAAGTCAATGGAACTTAAATTATGTATCTGCTTAACTGCTTTGCTAGACTTAAGCCTAACAGACTAAGTAGCAGATTTCAGAAAAACCCAAATCTTAACAGAGATGGCATTATATATTTAATTCAAGCCTCTAAATACCCAAATCAATATGGTTAAAATATTACCTGGGTCATTATGTGAGTGAGGCACAACAAAAACTTGAAGCGGTTCACTGTCCCATTCATTTTCATTGTATGTGATATCAAATCCTTGTTTCCAAACACCACCATCTGGATTATCGAAAGGGAGAATGTCATAGACATCCAACATCTAAAAAGGGTAAAAGGAATATACAACAAATTTATCAAAAAAAAAAAAGTCTGACATTAAAACCAAAGATGTTTTCATCAAAATCCAGTAATAATACTGGATCAGCTTGTTCGCAACACAAGGAGAGATTAATTGTCAAATGAGTAGAGAGCTGACAAATAAAAGCAAGTTTCAAGTCACACTAGGACAATCAAAGCACTAGCAGGTAGAGAAAACCATTTGACCGCCTTCATTCTGAGAAAACTATAGACTAAAATTGATTAGATAAACAGTCCAAGAGAGACCTGGAAGAAGCAACCAAAAGCATGACAGCTCATAATAGCATTGGGGGACTGGAGCTTATGCAGGCAGAACATTATACAAAATAGGAGAATATACTAAACTACATACTAAGAATGCAGAAAAGGAAGAGGACAAATTAAACAATCAGTAATAGAAGAAGACAACACGAGACAGATTGAGGCAAAAGTCAAAAAACAAAAAACTAACTAGCCTTAAATGTTCATCAGCTTCAAAGCAATTTTACAATATGGTCATCTGTGATAATAGACTTAGACCTAAAAGTTCATTCCAGGCCTATGCATGGAAGTGATGATTAAAAGGCTAAAGATATATTCAGTAAAGTGCTCTGATAATTTCAGTCCAATTTCACTACAATTGAAACACATACAAAGTCATTCCACCCCCCTCCCCCACCACACACAAATTTGGTGATTTTTACAATCTGGAAGGCGGGGAGGAATGAACCACAATGGAAGTTATGAATGGTATTTTCCAATTTTAGAATCAACTTTTATCTCAGAATGAAGTGGTAGAAAGGAAGATCACTGCAACTCTTCCAGCACATTACCTCCTATATGGTCCCTAGTGCTTGAAGGTGTTTCTGCAAAATATGAGACATGAGACTTTTTGCTCAACACGGCATGTTCATGCCAGGCCCTGATGCATACATAAAGCATTATTATAAACACAGAAAACACACAGAAGTTTCCTCCAGGCAGAGCAGACTTCTCTGAGGAAGGGCAAGGAGCAAGTGGAAGAGCATCACATCCAATAGCATAGAGGACATACAGCAAGTGGAACGTATGAGGATATAAAGGAAGGAGCAAAAGCAGTTTTCTTCTTTGGGGCTAACAAATAACCTTAAAGACTGAAGTTACTCATGAATCCTCAAAGCAGCACAGAATTTCACCTAGTAATTAATCAAGGACTACATTTCACAGAAGAAATGCAAGCTCTGGAAACATGGGATCCAATAAAAGCTATGAAAAAATGCAATAGCATCAGACACTTGCAATGCCAAGTTGAAGATAATATTGCTAAAAAAGAGTCCCAACAAGAGTGAGGTGAATTTACCCAGGAGACTAAACAGAACATTTTAAAATTCCCACAAAGTTAAACACTTATTTTGGTGTTCTTCAGTGCCAACCACTCAAAAGGACAAAAAAGGATCTGTGTACACTCATTTTAGGTCCTTCATTGGAAGCTGATATTTTCTAAAACACAGCGTTTGAGACTGTCAACATAAACAGATCACTTAATCATGCATTCGTAATCATGCTTACTGCAGTCAACAGGTACCGAACTTCCCATTTGCTGTGCTAAGCTTGGAAAAAACTTTGAGGGGGAAAAAAAAAAATTAGTGATGTCTTGAATAATATCTGCTGAAACTAAGGTAAAGCTTATTCCCAAGTGAAAACATGTATTGGGTGAATAGGAGAAAGGATCCTTTGTTACGAAAGTTGGAGCCTGTTTTACTGACTTCCACAGCCCTGCAGCTGCCATTTAAGCTACTGGAAGCAAGACAAGAGAGCGCTCTTAGCTGAAGTCAATATATCAGAGCACCCAGTGACTACTCTAGAAGCTAAGTTTAAAAAGTAAAGGAGACAAAGTTTGCAAAAACTACATCAAAACATTCCTCCTCTCACTAGGAAAGCAACAACGTGTTGTATTTACAACATGTCTCATCTATAAATTGACATGTCAGCAAGGAGGACAGTACGGTCCGAACGCAGTAAATCTAGATGGTGTTAGAACAAAAGAATTTTCAGTTTCCAAATGCTTTGGATATTGTGTTCTTGTGCCATAAGCACAAGGTGCATATAAACAACCAATTCAAAAAAAATATCATTTACATTGCAGGGTATGTTTTCACATGATCATATTGTCACACAAAAATACAGCAGTAATTGTAAAAAGGTCAAAACCTTGAAGTTTAACATGCCCACTCTGTTATTAAGTAGTTTCTTCCACATGCCAGTGTTGAAAGCAGTGATTAGTTACCCTGAGCCAACCATCAGACAGTTCCTTTAAATAGAAAAATTCAGGCTTTAACTTTTAGCAAGCTGTGAAGTGTTTTCTACATTTCCTCTTTTTGTGCCTTGGGCTTTCAAGATCATGGGCTTTTTAGAAGTCTTTTTATTCAGTATTCTCAAAACACAGATTAGATGCATGCATTTCTCATCTGTCTTATTTGCATGGTTGATCCCAACTTTTTCCCTAATCATTTCATTCAGAATAGCTGGCAAAAACATCAGTTTCAAAATTTGTCTTCTGATATACTCAAGTCATCTGAAGTTAAAAAAAAAAAAAAAAAAAAAAAAAAAAAAGTAAAAAGGCAATCAAACAATGGATTTAACTGTGCCAATCATATGACATTTACTGGACACTCCCAAAAATAAAAAATAGCAGTTAGGAAAGAATTTTACTCCTTCAGTAGACTCCTGTAGCTGATCCTATAACTCAAATTCTGAAAGTACAGCATTTTTCATGAATGCGTTAGGAAAAGAAATGATTAGGCAAGCTTTTGGAATTACCGATTTTCACATGTTTGAAAAAGCAAGCCATTGAATTTGACCTCCATCTTGGGAGCAAATCTGAACAACAGAAAGGCATCTACTTCGGAGAAATGTAATTTAAATATTTAAAGCACACAGTTTGTTTACAAAAAGTAGATTTTACATGCAAATAATTGCAAGCGGGGGAGGAGAGAAAGAAGAGAAGAATTTACGGAGAGAAGGCAATCTGAGGTGGTAGTATAGGAGTGGCAGCAGTACAAGAAATAAGCGCACAGTGTTATGTACTTCTCAGTCAACATGCACACTGATTGTACATTAAGGTCTCCTCTAGAAACGTCTTAAAACTCTCCTCCCCCACCACCCCAATATATCCTTGGATCTCCTGCGCTCCATTTCAGGTAATAAAAGCAGACCTATTCTCTGTTACCTTTTCATCTCAGAATCTGTAAACTGATCTACTCATTTGAAGGTACTTCTGTATTAACTTCTGTATTCACCCAGCTGCGCAAATATCTGAAAAGGCTTGTCTTATTGCACAATCAGCAGAAAAACACTATGCTAAAGGCATAAGCCAAATATATGCTTCTGAAACTGGAATAAGGAATCGTGCAACAAGCACATGCTTTCGCTGCAAATTTCTACACCCTCATATTAAAAGGGGCAAGGACAAGCACATCCACTGAGATCAAAGAAACAATTCCCCTCTTCTGAGCAATTCTCCCAATAAATTCTCCTACAAGACATGCTCTCACATAAGAAAGAAACTCCAATGGATCACTCTACAAAGGTCTGAAACACCATTCTATATAAAGGTTGGCCTCACTGAAGAATAATGATGAGGTTCAGCGATAGAGCATGAGACAACTGTAGTAACTCACCACTTCCAAAAAAGGAAGGTACTGTTTCACCCCAATTCCACCTCTTACTTGGTGCCAGCTTCTGTCCCCCACCCCAAGACATCTGAGTTAATTCACATCACTAATTCACAAAAAAAGTAATCTATGAAAAAAAAATTTCTACTACGTTAGTAAACTGAACTAGCTCATGGAACAGTCTGACAAGCGCTAGAGTCAAAGCTGAATCAAGTATATGTTGAGTGGAAGAAGGAAAAACTAGAAAGGTTATGTGTAGAAGTGACATGCAGCTCCTGCCACTCCGAAAGCTATTTTGGTAAGAGATATCCAACAACTGAGGGCACCAGACATAATAGGAGCTGTTTTTCATGCGCTACTCTCTTCTAAAATAGTTTAGAATGGATAAAGAAAGAAGGATGAGCTGCTAATGACAGCAGGGCTTAGATGTTGCAGACAAAAGCAAAACTAACTTTGCTGTAACTTTAAGCATTTCAGAAATTATTAAAAAAAGAGGCAGAAAGTTTTAATACACCAGCTCTTCTGATTTTTTGAGCTGACAATGCTAGCAATAGTATATGCCCCAGATATTTTGACTTAAACATAATTCCATTAAAAACAATGTAAAAGAAGAGCACCCAGGAATTTTCTAACACTATCTCCAAAGTAGTATCTCAGTGGAAAACCATGCTAGAATATAGCTGTACATCTGACAACTTCCTTCAACAGACATTTCACTCCCATAGTCACAGGAGTCAGTTAAGACATAAACAGAGAGGAGTTAAAATTCTCATGGTAGCTTATTTCCTTTAAACCAGGAAACCTGAGAAAAATACAAACATCTGAAAGCCTAAAGATACTGAGGCCTTTAGCTTAAGATATGAAGAAAAGCAAGTAACTTTACATTACAATACAGGCCATTGTAATCTTAATGCTGATCCTGGCCATGCTCCAATTAGGCTTATAATGTACGTACACTAAATATCTATGACTTGCACGAGATCATCTTATCAAGTCACAGCTGTGCCAGGACTGCTTCCACCTTAGGATAATATTCCTCACATGCCAAAAACAGGTGCAATGCTTTCTGTATTGCCAGTTCAAGGGGGACAAAGGAGGGCTGTGTGGAAATTAGCCTTATTCCATATTTTCCTGCTTTTTTAAAATTTGATTTTGAATAACTATAATTATTAAATGAAATGCCAGTTTCTGAAGAAAATGAAGTGCTTACTCTGTAAATCTGCCAGTTACCAATGAGTGACTGATAAACTCTTCTATGCCCTGGTGAAAAAGGGCACAGAAAAGGCAAAGGTACTGAATACCTCCTTCATCTCAGTTTTTACTGGTAAGACTGGCCTTAAGGAATGCAAGCCCCTGAGACCAGAGAAGTCTGGAGCAAAGAAGACTTATCTGTGCTGCAGGAGGATCAAGTTAGGGAATATTTAAGCAAACTGTACATAAACAAGTCCATGGGCCCTAATGAGACATATCTACGAGTGCCGAGGGAGCTGGCTGATGTCACTGCAAGGCATGGATTATCTTTGAACAGTCATGACAATCAGAGGTGCCTGAGGAGTGGAAAAAAAGAAATGTCATCCCTATCTTTAAGCAGGGCAAGAAGGAGGATCTGGGGAACTACCAGGGCAGTCAGCCTCACCTCAATCCCTGGAAAGGTGAGGGAGCAGCTAATCCTGCATATTACATGTCCATGTGAAGGACAGGAAGGTGGCTGGGAGTGGTCAGCACTTACATTTCCCCCTTACAAAGGGGAAATAGTGCTTTACCAACCTGATAGCCTTCTACAATGAGATGACTGGCTTGGTGGACAAGGGGAGAACAGTGGATATTTTGTTAGCCTAACTTCACTACGGCTTCTGACACTGTCTCCCATAACATCCTCAGAGACAAGCTGATGAAATACAGGCTAGATAAGCTGTCAGTGAGGTGGACTGAAAACTGGCTGAACTGCCAGGCTCAGAGGGCTGTGACCAGCAGCACAAAGTCCAGCTAGAGGTTAGTCACTAATGGTGTCCCCCAGGGATTGATACTGGGGCCAGCAGTTTGACATCTTTGTTAATGACCTGGATGACGGGACCGAACGCACCGTCAGCAAGTCTGCAAATGATACAAAGCAGGAGGAGTAGCTGATACACCAGATGGTTGCACTGTTCTTCAGAGGGACCTCAACAGGCTGGAGAAACGGGCAGGGAGGAACCTCAAAGTTCTGCAAAAGGAAGTGCAAAATCCTGCACCTGGGGACAAATAATGTCATGCACCAGTTCAGGCTGGGGGCTGACCAGTTGAAGAGCAGCTTTGCAGAGAAGGACCTGGGGGTCCTGATGGGCAAGATGAACATGAGCCAACAATGCACCCTCCTGGCAAAGAAGGCCACCAGTATCCTGGGCTGTATTAGGCAGAGTGTTAATTGCAGGTCAAGGGCAGTGATCCTTCTCCTCTACTCAGTGGCCTGGTAAGGCCACATCTGTAGTACTATGTCCAATTCTGGCCTCCCCAGTACAAGATAGACATGGTCTACTGGAGAAAGTCCACGGAAGGGCCACCAAGCTGGTAAGGGGGCTCGAGCATCTCTCACACAAGGAGAGGCTGAAAGAGTGGGACCATTCAGTCTGGAGAAGAGTAGGCTGAGGGGGATCTTATCAGTGTTTATAAATATCTGATGGGAGGGGGTAAAGAGAATGGGCCCAGATTCTTCTCAGTGGTGCCTAGTGACAGGATGAAAAGCAGTAGGTACAAATTGAAACACAGGAAATTCTGCCTGAACATAAGAAAATCCTTCTTCATTGTGAGGGTGGTCAAACACTGACACACACTGCCCAGAGAGGTTGTGGAGTCTCCATCCTTGGTGATATTCCAAACCCAGCTGGACACAGCCCTGGGCAAGCTGCTCCAGGTGACCCTGCTTGAGAAGGTGGGTTGGACCTGATGATCTCCAGAGGTCCCTTCCAACTCCAACTATTTTGTGATTTCAACAATGAAAGCACACTTGTTTAAAAGCAACAATTCATGGAACTACACACATCCCTATGAATTTGACTCATGGGTGGGTCCTGAATTTTACAGGCAAGACTTTCACATGCCAGTTTCTGCAAACTGCAAGATCTTGATTTTAACAGTCCACAGTGTAGGTAAGAATAACGGAACACATGCTAGGGAAAAGTGATCTAAAACCACGCTTATATGATTTTGAGCTCAAGAGCTGGAAGTTATTACTCAGGAAAGATCCTGGAATCATCACTGACAGTTCTCTGAAATAACTGGCTCAGTATGAATCAGCAGCAGTTAAGAAGAAAAAAAAAAAAAAAGCCAAGAAGTTAGGACTCTGGAACCTCCACTGGAATCAACCCAAACCGGATCAGGTTGAAATCACCACAGTTACGCCAAGACATCCAGAAGACAGATGCTAAATCATTTTCATCTCCTGTATAACACCATCCCCTATAAGAATTGCTCAAGACATTAATTACATCTATTGTCTGACCAAGTTACATGCCTCCAAGTTAAGAATAGGTTCCGAGTCAGTGAGAAATAAAAGAGGTTAAAGAGAAACATTTCCTTGAGCTATTTAAATTTCATTTCTAATTATAAAATACTCCTATAGTATGCAAGGAGATTGTAAAAACAGAAGAAACAGAATTTCCAAAAGGATGCTGCATGCTTCTTTTATGGCTGCTTAAGACGACAGTCAAATTATTACAAACTTTTCAACTAAAACATTTGAAAAATTACCATAAACTGTCTCTCTTCTACATTGGCTTATTTTGACTTTGTACTTATGGACTCTAACAGTTGAGGTAAGGTTACATCTTGGGCAAGCACCACGAAACTTGCCCAGTGGACACTGAACTAATACATAAAAGAAAAAAGCACCGTTCATGCCTCTTCTGGCCATCTGTTTAAAAGTGATTGACACTCTCTATTTTTAAAAGTAGCAATATGAGTAGGCACATTGTTTGATGCTTCAGTAATTGACAGAGAAAAGAGGAGGCACTTCGCCATACTACATTGACTTAAGGGACTCTAGAGCTCAATATGCTGGCTATTGAAAATCCTATCTTCTTTGAACACAAACTCCAGATACTTTTTGAACTACTGACCTAAAGAAATGTCAGGTCATGTCCATATTAGAGCCAGAGTTCTTCATTCTGTTAATTTTACTACCTAGATTCCTTTGAGTATGACATTTTCGTCTTTTGAAAATGGTACATATTAGGCTATTTGAACAATATCGATTCTCAATTCAACATAATATCCTTCCTACTAACAAATGCCACGTGTAACATAGTATCATTTCTTGTTTTACAACTCCTTCATGGAAAAGAAAAAGAATCTATCAGTTAGCCTATCCAAGATTTTTTTGGCTCTGATGTTATTAGTAACTTTTTTCCTCCAACTTATGCATAGAAAATATCTCTCAAAGTAACAAGTCCTGGTAATATTTCTCACTGAAATACTACCAAGGTTTTTTAATGACTATTTGGATCCATTCTTGGAATGTTCTCTACACTGTGGGAAAATATAATAATAGATGCCCAGAATTTACTCAGTAATGCCTCTTCCACCTTCATTCTCCAAAGTGATTTTTATCCAAACACATTCTGTCTCACTTATGTGCTCCCTTATTTCTTTCTAGTTTCTCACTTCATTCTCATACACCCACTCTAAAGAAACAGGGAAAAAGGAAGGTCAAAATTTGTAGTTATAAGTTAATGTTTGTGAATAGCAGATAATTAACACTTGTTAGCTGTTTAAGTGTTTGTAAATTTGGAATCAGTATGCGATTTTTTTTAATTAATGTCCTTCAAACAATCTACTCAGAACTTCTCTGTCTTTATAAAAGACCTAAAAAAATAAATTGACTGAGCTTGCAGAAGACATCAGCCTTGGTGAAGTGTTAAACAGTGAAGCTATATTCAAACACAGTAATTTAGACCAGTTAAGTTGCTGTTAGAGGAATTCTGCTAAAGTCATGGGCTTAGATTCCATAACCAGCGTTAATCAGACATCCAGGATGAGAAATTGTACAAGGAAGCAGTACTAAAATAATTGAAGGATTATGGTGGATAACCTGATGAGCACAAGGTACTAATCCAATGACATGAAGAACATTAGAACCCTCCCTTCTTGTGCAAGGCAAGAAAACATCAAGTGTGAACAGGGAAACATTAAGAATATTCCCTGCTATACCTGTTATTTACATATACTACATATAACCTTAGAGATATAGAAAATGATCAAAAAACAGCTTAGATACTACAACCTAACAAGTCATTAACTGCCAGGCTAACCAAAATGAGCTGATCAAATGCACGTTCTGACGTGCTGCAAATGTGAAAGCAAACCATAAGGACAGTTTAAAGAAACATGTTTTATTTTGCATTCATAATAGGCTTACAACATGTCCAGCAATTTAAGCCAACAAGCTTTACTTCTAAATTCACAACAGTTCACGTTTACTTCTAATTTATTTCTAGTGTAGCTAAAAAGATACATTAGCTAAAGTGGTAACAGGCTGTGTGAGGGGATAACCTGCTAAAGTACAGTAAATTCAACATTTGCAATCATATGTCAACACTAACTTTTCTGCACAGAAGTCTTAATGTATATTACAAACAGGCAGATATTACTACCTTTAAATAACTAGTTTCTCTGTAAATGACATATTAAGATAGTGAGAATTACCTATCCCTGAACATCTTAAAAGCATTATAAAAGATGTATCAGACCTTGCAATTGTTGTAACATTAATATTTATTCATCTTGACTCCACCGTCTTTCTCCTACAGTAGAAATAGATTCACTTCCAGAATGAGAAAGCTGGACTTCAAAATTTAATCTTTGCATTAGATTACTATACATATTTGTAATACCCCCACAAGACTCCTAAAACAGTACAGATCACTAACTGAAACACTTCATTAAAATTGAATACGTAGGAGTCAATGAACTCACAAGCCTCACCAAAAAGCAAAATAAATTCAACTTGGAAGTATTTGACTTTAAAACCCCCCCCAGTTTATGCCAACAAGCCAACATGATAAATGGCAAACATTCTTCATTCCTGATCAAGTCAAAGCAAAATACCTATACAGGATGCCAATACACAGAAGCAATATTCAAAAGGGGACACAGTACTTGAGGTTTTTTTATGATTATTTCTTAAGCATGCTTTGTCAGCCCCTCAAGACCCATATACACATACCTCTCCAAAGACATTTTTCTACTCCCAGCTTATCTGAGATGAGTTTCAAAAGAATTTTGGGAGGCTGACAGACACTGTCAAATAAAGAAATTCTTTCCAAAGAACTTCTGATAGTACTGGACAATAATTTCAGTTTAATTATTTCTTTAAAAACTGAGGAGAAGCACACTGAAATGTCAAGTCATCATATTCACAAATTCAATTTCTATCCAGTTCAGTAAAGACAAGAAGGAAGAGTTTCACAAGATTGAGTTAAGCACAACAGTCACCTGAACAATTCCATCAGGTCTTCGATTATAGCAATGGTGCTTATGAGCAAAGTTTTGCTACTAGTTAGATGTTTTCAGCATTATATAAGGTAATGATAGCTAGGGCTCCAGTGAGGATAAGAGAAAGATGTATTGCTTACCTGTACTCCTGAAATTTTACTTCTACTTTTTGAAGCAAACAAACAATCCTCAGAATCAACTGCAAGCAAAACTGAAGCAGAAGGAGGGAGCTCAGACAGAGATCCTTGACTGAAGTTTATAGCCTCAGGACTTCTTTGACCATCCTTTACTGATTCACTCAGATTAATCACA
Organism: Dromaius novaehollandiae; assembly: GCF_036370855.1. Classification (NCBI taxonomy): domain Eukaryota; kingdom Metazoa; phylum Chordata; class Aves; order Casuariiformes; family Dromaiidae; genus Dromaius; species Dromaius novaehollandiae. The sequence continues at coordinate 30,097,176 of NC_088130.1, forward strand.
GAGTCTCGTATATTTGAAATAATCTCATTATTTTCTGCCAACAAGCGTTCTAAATGGTCTATTTTTTCTTGCAATATTGAAAGCTGGCCCTGGGGGGAAAAAAAAATACAAAAAAGTTGTCAGGCCAATACCTCACATAGTTTTTTAATTTCAGTTTCACTGTAGTGTACCACACACACACAATCTTTTTTGTTTATTGTATGAAGACAAACTGTGAAAGAAATTGAATCAACACATGAAACCTTCCACTCCCAGAATAAGAGAAAGCAACAAAATTTTCCATTATGAATTTGAATGTATAGCACAAGATCTAATCAGTGATACAGAGATGTTCTTAAAAGTTTCTTAAAAGTTTCGAGTACCAATTACTCCAACTTCAACTTTTTTCATGACCAAAAATTTGCAAAAATCCAGTCTTTTCATTTATTGTATCAGAATACCAAAGGGAAAGCTACTTTTTAGGAAGCAGCTGCATCTCAGGAAATGAGATTAATAGGATGTATACATTTTTGTTTTTTCCTGTACACATAAAATCATATTTCACTATGAAACTCCACAGCTTTTAAAGATACCTCAATAGAATACCCAGTTTCTTCTATTCAGTGAAAGAGAGAGAAATGTTAATAAAACTTTTAATGGTAGGAAAAGATTCCTTAACTGCCTAACCATACCAGTAATCTGTATAATTAGACATTTACAAACATTAAAATAATCCTGTAAAAGACAGCTTAAATTTACAGCTCTGTCAGTCAGAAGGTCATTCCATTACTGAACAGAGGATTTTGTGGTTGATTCTAGCATACACCAGAAGAGGAAGGATAGAGAATAACATCTGCACGAAGTGAAAGAAATCAACCCATCCCCAGCTGAGGAGGGGGAAGACGCATACACCACAGAGAAACTTGACAGCACCTAATTACTGAAGCCTTGGATTACAGGAGGTAGCACAGGAGAAGAACAAGGTATCTGAAAGTGCTACTGCCTTAACTCTCACGTATTTGAACCATCCATTTCAACTGAGGAGGTGAAACTTTTCAGACATGAATGTATTAGTTTTTATAGAATCATAGGAGGCCAGACCATTTAGTGGGTTTCTAAGGTTATCTTGGCTCAAGAGTAATTTCCTTCTTTCCTCAGACTGATTTCAATCTGACAATAATAAGAAAAGAGAGAGAAGAGAAACCCAGTTACTTCACATTATTAAAATTGTGAACAGACCCCAAAATATACAATGTACAATTAAGTTCTGTCAAAAAGATGTTACTGCAACAAAACCCTCTGCAGATTCAGACACTTATGCTTTATCTATTAAATTCAGCATAAGTAACACTGATTCAGTAGAAGGCTAGTTGTTCTGTGATCTATGCTTTTTAATGACCAGTTAAACTTTTTCTTGCACCAATGTCGTTATTAGCATACATTTGTATTATACTGTAGTATTAGCAACAGCCTCAGTAAAGGAGTCTTTTTCCCCTCTTTACAACCATTCCCTTGAGACATGGTTTTGCACTTTCCTTTAAGGTACAAGCTGTTTTCCTCAAATGCCGAATTAGTTCTAACTTTCGTAGTAGTTCCGTTTGCAAAGGATTAAGCCTCCTGTTTAAATTGTGACATGCACTTTCTTTTGAATTATGCTCACTTTGAGAAGTCTACAAGAACAAAAACCATCCCCTATAAAAAACATTCCTATAATTCCATCTCCACAGCAGCTCTTCGCAGTTCATTAAAAGATAGATTTTATTATTTTTGAAACTTCACAGTTTAAAAATTTCTCTTCATTTTCTGGACTGTGGAAAGTGCTGACTTTTTTTAAAAAACTTGTTTAATAAACCCTGAAAGCAATAACAAGTTTCAAAATGCAACTCAGGTAAACCCTTATTGTTTCCCAAAAGACAAAAATACATTTTGGCAATATACCCAGATTAAACTAATTGATATGTAGGGCAAACATCTTAGAGTCTAAACAGTTTAAAGGCAAATAGTAGAAACCTTTCAAATGTATGAATTGTACAGAAACAAGAAATCAATATGCAGATGATTGGGTACTGGAAAGAAAAAAAGAATAACTGTAGTCCCATGCCACCTGGTGGCACACAAGAAACAACTGAGACTAAAATCTTTCAAATGTTACATTTAAGGCAGTGTATGCATTCCTAAAATTAGCATTTTTCCCTTTCACTGTCTGTGAAACCTAAAAAATGAAAGATTCCTCCACTCAGACAATTAGTAGCCTGTTATGCCACCTACATGAAAAATAAAAACATATAAAATACCAATTGGGGCTTTACAGGCTGCCCAACATAACCTTTGATCTTCTAAATTCCTAAGAAGCTAAGATATGCTGCATCTACACAAGTTATTACCCGCTTCACTACACATGACTGTGGTTCAAAGTTACCAAATACGTAAGCAGCTAAAATGTTGTTCACACCTATCCACAACTCTACGTCCTGCCTGCACAACTATAAAATCAGACAACTATTAAAATTTATATTCCCATTCACGTTCCTTATGGAAACGTCCTACATCTTCCTACAAAAGAACAATTACATACTGTTTAGCAATACACTATTATGTACCTAGTCATACGTTAGACCACCAGTCTGCCTCATGTTACCTAGCCAAGTATTCTCCCTCCAACAGCGGCCAGTAACAGATGCAGAGAAAAAAGTATTACAGACACACCTAGACCCATCTTCCTTTTACACATGCTCCCACTTCCAGGAGAGACAGACTTCCAAAACTGGAGGTCACATCATATTTAATATCTCTAGATGGACCCTTCCTTGAATTTATTACACTTTAAAACTCCAACTATGCTAGGATAGTAAGTCCTACCATTTTACTGTGCATTATGTGAGAAAATATTTTTTTTAAAAACTTTAAGCCATGTAGCTGAGTTCCCTGCTTCTTATGTTACGAGAAATAGTAATTTGTCCCCTGCTCATCTTCAAGCAATAATGATTTTATAGACTACCATATCCTTTCATCAGCAATTTATTTTCTAAGCTGGAAAGTCTACTTCAGATTCTGAAGAGCAGCAATTCTTAAAAGTATGTTAAATGCAGAACTGCTGTTAACTGTGCAGCTAGATACTGCTATTTGGGGGTGAAAATCCTTACAAAGTCCTCCCACTCAGAAACTAACAAAGGACACTCATTAGGACTCTTCTCCTGTCTCCTCTGAAGACTGAGACCCACGGTGGCCCTTTTATAAAGCATTTAAACATGCCATCTACCAACTCAGCTCAAATGCAAAACACTTGAAAAGCTACAGTTAAGAACAAACTTATGGCCTCCTACAGCACCCAAGTTAAAATCAAAAAACAGCCCTATCTTAGATTTTATTTCTATTGTGAAATGCATTGGCCACAGAAGTTAACTTTAAGATGCAGCAATATCACAAACTAGAAATGGGCTCAAGTTTCCATTCAGTAAGAAAATAGTCAAAATAGTGTTGAGAATCCATCTGTAAATTTAAAATTTCATGTGGATCCAGGGCATACAGAAACTACCTGCTTTTTTCATTCCACACTCAGCTTTTCTCCTTACTTATTTTAAATAGGTAGTAGACAATGCTTAGAATGTAGTACTCAATACTAAAGCTTTTTAAAATAAGAGATAAACATGAAGAATATTCCAAGTCTTCAAGGCAACAAAATTAACATGTGGAAACAAAACAAATTCAGTGTCAAGCTTTTTAAAGGCAGGCAACTGAATTGCACTGCCCAGCACAAATTATTAAAGGCAAATAGTACACAACAGTGAAGTTGCACTAAATGTTTCATTTTACTGATTTATTATGTGCTAGTAATGGATGTCGACTTACCAGTAAAACATATTAGAAACATTTTACGGGAACTCCAAACTGGTACTAATTAAAACATAAATATAGAATAAAAGAAACATAAAACAAAACATAGCAGCCCTATTCATGAATAAAATTGTACTCTAACAGTATTTTGTTTTAAATTAAAGTTTGAAAATTTTCCACTCACTAGGGTTTTTTGTGTTTGCTTTTTAAATCTTACAGCAGAGATGCATTAATTTTACCTCAACAAATTCCACCCAAATTCTTGTAATCTACATGGCATTGTAGATACTGGATAGCAAAATTTGGTTAACTGCATAATTTATAACTGTCAGCAGACTTCCCCCTGAGTTTAGGGCATTAATTCTTCTCAGAAAACAAGTAATCCTGATCCAACATTGCAAATCCTTCCTACCAGCACAGAAAATTGGAAGGATGCTTTTTGGGCAAGTATGGCTGAATTCAAGTGGAGATCATTAAAGAATGTTCTGTGAATCTACATACTTGTTTTACATAAGGAAATGCAATGTAAAATTATGTGAACCACCTGACCTATACAATCAGTTAATGTTTTTATAACTTGGGTTTAAACATCTTTCTTCTATTTCTCTCTGCCCTTATGTATTAATGGATTGTACAAATAAAGATTTTACTTAAAAAGCAAGAAAGGCAACCTTGCTGTCACTCCACAGAGATGGCAAATACTACTACACGAAGAAGTGCAAAGGATCAACAAACCCAACAGTGAAAATAGGTACAGCTTCATCGGTAAAAGAATGGCATCATGCGAACAGCGTATCTGTTCGCAATCCCCATGGTTACCCAGGGTTAGATGGAATCAACTAAATCTTTCCATGTACATTTTTATTTGAGAACAGCACAGACCAGCTCGTTCTCCACCCATTTGGAACAAAGGCAGTCCATACACGTTAGCTGCACTGGGCAACCGGCTGTTACCGCCACATGAATCAACTACATAAACAGTTCCTTCTGCTTCAGTCTTAACCCTTCGGCAGTTTTCATGCCCCAAATATTCCATAACAGCCTGCTTTCTCCACTGCCCTCTACTTCTCCTTCTCCCTTTGCTTCTGACACTGGTCAGATCTGTAGCAAGTCTAGGACTCTCACCAGGAGGAGTGCACAGCCGCCCAGCACGAGGAGGAAAACCCAGCGACACAAGGAAAGATCAGGCTGCTTCATTCCAGGGAGGTGGGGAAGGGACACTTTCTCCCACTTAAGCTTTCTACATTGTAAAGAGCGCATTAGCTGCAGCTTTCACTTTCTCACTGAACATCCACTTCCTCTTCATATGCCCGTTGAAAGCAACTGCATTTAATGATCAGTCCATCAGGAAAAAGGCATCCAGCCTAAATAATTAAAGTGGGAATATGACAGGCTGGCAAATCAGGAAATCTCATGAGAACAGGCAGGCAATAGAGACTGCTGGGGTTAAGTCAGCTAGAACTTGGTTATTACATGACTTGAGAGTCAGACAGCAATCACCAAGCATTTACTTCAAAAGCAGGCAGCATCCATTATCCTTCTCACCCAGAAAAATGCGCAGGAGACTGCAGTGGACAGGCAGTGTCCTGCTTGAGAGGCTCTGGGGCACAGAGGAGCTGTGGTGAAAAAGAAAAATAAATAAAAAAAAAAGTACTGCACTGAACAGTTCTTGAGGTGACATGGACTTCAAGCCAAGGTTGTCACCTATACAGATTTACAGCAGTAAGTATTGAGGAAACTGGACTCATGAAGTCTTACTTTCTGGCTGCACTGAATTGCAGCCATCTTAATCACTGTCTCTACCAGTCTCTTGTCAATAACTATTTCCAGGTATATCTCCACAAATCACATACAAAGCTCACGCCAGAAGTTAACTAAAATCTTGCTACAATCCTCTGAACAGATGGCAACATATTAGGCTGGCAAGGCCAGAAAACATTCTCTGCTCACTGTTAGAGTACTGTGCAATGAACAGAACATGCTAAATGTAGAATTTAAATGGTCATCTCCTGTACAGAAAAAGCAAGCTTGTAAAGGCTAAAAATACAGCCTAATAAGTTTCATCAGGTATTCACACTGCAAGGTAGGACAGAGTAAGAACAAAAAACAAGCATCCAAAACGTCAGTCCAGAGCACAAGTCAAGGTTTAAAGCCTGTACTAATCTAGGCAGAAAGAGTCTACAGAGAAACCCTACCTTTAAAGCACCATTCAGAACAGGCCCCACTTTGGGGAGGCACTGGAATTCACCTGAACTAAGTGCAGTACAAAACAAAGGTCTTCTCTCTTAAAATGAAAACATTGTATTCCAAAGCTGAAGCAGTCTGACAAACAGATTCTAAGAAGCTGATGGACTTCTACATTCTGCTTTACCAGAGTTAGAGATAGCAGAAATAAGTATTTGATATACTATTGTTCTAGATTTAAGTTTCAAATAATTTACGGAAAGTGAAATATGACATGCTGTTAGTAACTAATTAGACACCATCTTCACCTGATTTGGGGGCAGGGAGAAAGAAGAGGGAGATGGAGGCAGACCTAGAAATATTTTCTGTTCTAGAGTCACTTACTCAGGCTGATGTTTTTCATTTTGTATTTTGAAATACCCTATTTTCAGTCTTTATTTAAATGACTAGCAGTGCAAAAATGGCAAAAATGGCATTGAGAGTATGGGCATTTTAGTGATACTTATTTCTATTTGAACAAGTCAAAACTTTAAAAAAAAAAGTAAAGTAAGAGAAAACTAGGAACCTTTCTCTCTCCATTTAATTTACAGAGTTTAAGCTAGGCATTGATCTTAAGTAGCAGAAGTAACTGTTCTCTCTCATAAGTCTTGTTGCTACCCTTCTGAAAAAACACATTTTGCTCAATATTTTGCACCAAATTTAAGACTGTAATTGAAGAGGGCTATTAGCCTCTGCTTGGCTAATTTTACTGTTTACCCAAAACTTTACATAAAGTACACAAGCAACAGAGACAAATGCACCCTGTGAATACCAGGAAGTACGAGGAATTCTTACTGTCCTATGATTATATTTGACCCTCTTCCTTTACAACAGACTAAAGGTTCAACAGAAAAAATTTTAAGTTCTCCTTATCTTACATTCAAGGATATTCTTGTGATACTCAAAGGCTTTCAGATTGTGGACTTTGGTGTAGTTAGTAAGTTTTTGGTTATTTGTTTGTTTTAAAAAAAGTCAGCTTGTTTCAAGTTCAGGTAAATGACGATTCCTTTTGTGGGTTTCTTCAATGAACATTCAATATCCTCTGACAAGAGAGCTACCAGAATGCTACTAAAAGTCACTGTGCTTGCAGTTTTTCAGTGCTCAGAAGTCAAAAAATGACAACTTCAAAATTAAGTACAACCTTAATTCTAACCATCCACATTTTAGAGTAATAAAAAACATTTTCCAAATACCTGATCATACAGCTTCCTATACTTTGTCATGCAGAAGTGCTGTATTTTGTTACATGCATAGGTTAGAGTATATAAGCAGTTATTTAGAAAACAGGAAGCGTACAGACTTGCTGATGCTGAAGGGAGCAGAGGTGTGCATTGCACAGAATTGTGGCATAATAGCTACTAAGCATGAGCTGATACGTTGTAGCTAGAGCTGCCTCCCTGAGACAGGGCAAACTGCATGCAGTGCTTCCTTATAGTAAGGGAAGTACTACCTCAGCAGTACACCAGAACACAAGTTGACAAGACCACATTGTTTAATACACAGACTCAGCACTGCTGGTGCTTCTGACATATATTTGGTCCTAATTTTCTATTACTATTGCTCCACCCTACCATGAGTCATCTCTTTTTGGCCAGCTGGTACTACTTTCAAATTATTGGCAAGCTCAGATGAAATAACACTCCATACTGCAACAATCTCTGCTAGTGCCACTTGTGCAGAAGTATTTGACATATCATGTAGATTTCTTGAAAACAGTAAGCCAGCAAAGAAGCTTTAGCAGTAGCATCAACAGCCAGGCCCTTAATGCTTTCCTGGAAGGACACAGAGGGAAAATAAATAAATAAGCCAGCTCCTTTTAGAGGGACTGTACTTGATCATCTCTTTAATGCAATGCAACTTCTGAGCCATAAAAATATTTACAATACATTAGAAGATCAGAGCAAGGTTCAAATAATGGTGGTCAAAGGCATTAGAGGCTGAGAGAGAGATTCGAATAAAGCTTGTTAAAAAAAAATCAAAACACTAAGTATGGATGTTGCTACATGTGAAACCAAAACTGTGCTGCTAACATGGGGAAGTTTGTGCTTTGACTTGCAAAGGAAAGACTGAAAATGAAAAAGAGCAATAACTCGGTCCTGCTCTCATTATCAACCGGAATCATGGCAGAGATGAGTTTTAAAAATGTATTTACAGAAGCAGCTTTGCGCACTGTAGGAATATTTCCCATAAAAGCCAAAGCAAGCTGTGTGAAAGTGTTTAGGAGAAAAAACTAAGTTCCAAAGCATCACCCATCTGGCAGTTTCAGAGGATGCTGTGTTGTGTTGCTGTGTTGCCTTCCTAAGGCAGAAATTCCACTGACTACATACAGGCCATATATTTCTGAAGCAAGATATTCCCACAAAAAATCCTCCTCTTTAATTAAAAACCTGGATTTTTAATGTTTTACTTGGTCCTAAGAGTATCCCATGCATGTTTAGGTTAAATCAAGTAAAAATTAGAATCCAAAAGAAATACAAAATATTAGAATATGCAACTCAGAATATTTTACCAACTTCTGTAAACGAATAGCTTTTATGGGTCTGTTCTAATTCAAAGTAAAGTTAGTTGAGAAAACGAGGAAAGTTAGCTTAATGATTTTTCCTATTTGGGTCCAAAATACAGAATAGATTTATCTGTGCTTATCAGTATTTAGTATCTGTCTGTATACAGTAGCACAAGTTCTTCAAGATAAGCTACCTATGGACATTCCACTTTAGTCTTGTTTTGAATTAAGTTTTCACTTATCAAGATCAGTTTAGTCCAGGAATCACTTGTGCCTCAAACTCAGGGCACACAAGACAATGCAGGACTAACCACCACATCAAGTCTCTCCCCACTGTATAGTCCTAAGATTTCTCTTAGAGAACTCTTACACAACAATCTATGGTGACAACTGGGACAATAATTAACTACGGATCTAAGGCTACTCCTCCACCTTCAGCCTGTCGCTGCACACATTGTGTCCCGTCCTAAGACAGGATACCAAGCTAAACAGACCTTTAGTCCGATCCAGTGGTATCATCCTCACATTCAGTATCATTCAGTTTAGAAACCAGTGTAACCATTCTAGTAACACTGCCTAAGCTGAGAAGGGCAAAACAAAGTAGATGCCAAGGCCTGTAAGTCCCTGAGCAGGTCCTCCCTAAAGGCTGGTGACCACTCTGAGGGGATTCTGAGCTCAATGCTCCAGAGGCTCTTTCATGCTCGTTCCTGTCCCGAGACATGTTCTCGGTAAGAGCTTCAGAGACCCACCCCATAGCCACACTGAAAGAAGACAGAAAAACAGTGAAAGATGGGGGAGAGGTCCCACAGAGAAGTACCAGAGTCCAGGATATACTCTAGCACGAAGAGATCCTACAGTGGGTAGAAACAAGCTCTGGGAGAAAGATAGAGCTTCTGATATGCCAGAACTCTTGAGAACAACATATCTGACAGCCAAGATCTATAAAGATAGAAAGCATAAATTTTGATGCAAGAATAACTACTACAGGACAGAGAGTAATAAATATCAATGTATTGTAGTACCTAATTTTCCAAAACTCCAGTTCTATGGCACCCTACAGGTCTTCTGATACTGCATTTTAAACTACGATCAACACCAATGATGACAAGACTATAAATCACCTTCATGAGCTCAAGTTCTATTACAATTGCCACAATGTTATCTTACCATGCATAGTGTGGACAATGTTCACTTTAAGAATGACAACTGATGGCAGCTTTTGCAAAGAGACCTGAAAATACACAGGCTATGTACTTAATGATATTATCACTGCCTCCCAAGCCAGACCACAGATTCTCTTTAACACAGCAGTGAAAGGCATTAAAAACATTTGGTTGCAGGATATGTGAAGGCATCTGTCTACAGATATTTACCCATCTCGGGGGATTTTCTCCAAAAAATTATTTCCCCAGGACATTTCTGTTGGCATCCTTAAACAACTACTTGAACTCTCAAACTGAAGAGCAAGCTCAAGAAGGATAATTCTTGACCACGTTGGTAGATAAGCCTGGAAGAAGATGGATTCACAAGCCTGAGTCTGATGCACACTACCCTGAGAGCAAGAAAAGAAAAGGTGGCTGGAAGAAACTGTGGAAAAGTTCCAAGACTTAGCTACTTTATACAAGTACAGATTAACAACTACAATATCAAAAAAGAATAATCCTAGAAAAACAAAATTTCAACTCTGCCCCTTGATACGAAACCAAACATTCTAGAAAGGAATTGGAGTGCCAGTCCCAACCATTTATTGTACTGCTGGTATGAGGCACAACTATCCTTCAGATGAATGCAGACCAGCCGGGCACTGAGAGCTAAAAAATCCCAACTCTGATCCTGATTGCATTTATAACAAAGCCTAGACAGACAAGCACTTACAAGCCCTTTTCAGAGCTCAATGTATGCCACATAGATTGGAAGGAGAAAACTAATCAACACCCAACTTCCAGGGCATGAAATGTCAAGTATGTTGTTATAAGGACTGTACACAGGAACAGCAAAGTTGAAAGATTAGCACATTGTCAGAACAGAAAGAGTAATGAAGTGGATCTATCCATTAACTTGTAGGGAAAATACTTTTTTTTTTTTTGAAGAAAAAAACTTCTGACCTTTGTAACTGTGAAAATAGGAGTATGCAAAGCAACATTGCCTTCTTATATCTACAGATATGGACAATCTACTGCTGCCATAGCTTTTTATAAACAACAGCTTGAAGCTGTTACATCTGTGGCTAGTTTCACTTATACTGCACTGAGTTCTGGCAACACTGCACTGACAAAAAGTTTTGTCAGTTGAGGTAGAATTACAGCTGTTGCTTTCAAATATTGGTGGTGACTTCTGTTCTACTCCTTATCTTTTATATTAACTTTAAACTAATGTGTTAGAGGGCTCACGGCATCTGCTAAGTTCCAGAGGTTTTGCAGTTGTAAGAAAGTGAAAAATTTCTATTCAGAACACTGTGGGCAGCAAAAGGAAATGACAAAATCAAATTAATATCATCTGTAACTTCCTGAAAAGACAAAGTAACATGAAGGAAAACTGTAACTATTCATCCCAAAGGAAGGACTCAAACCAAATGACAAGCAGAAGGTTCTCCAGTAAGGAGAAGCAGCCTCAAAGAAATATAGATATGGAAAGTGGGGAGGGGAAAGAGAAAAGAAAAAAAAAACATTTTCTTTGGAGCTGACAGAATGTTCTAGAAGATAAAGAGGAGGCAGTGGGGGAGAAGGCAAAACATCTGTTTTTGGTGGGCTTCATCATGTTGAAGGAAGAGATGTTATACCAGATTAAGGTACCAAGCCAAAGGCTGGTAAGAGATAGAGCTATGGACTAATGTTGCAGTATAGGACACTGGCAGGACTTTAATAACAAGATATTAATAATGGAAAACAAAAATTTCTAATATATCTCCTGTATTCACTTAAGGGTTTTGAACCAAACCCTGGCATTTAACAAAAGAGCAGAGGACACCCATGTACAAGTTTTCCTGTTCTATTCTTTGCCTGGATTCAGTTCAGCTGATGGAATAAAGACACGTGATTTACTAATGTGGGATTCTGACCATATCACCAAACCAGTATTTATGCCTTCCCCCACAACCCCCCTTTTTAAAAAAAAAAAAAAAAAAAAAAAGTATTACACATGGTATTACTCTTCTGCTGAAGCTATATATTGAACAGACACAGCTGCAGTAGTCTGGGCTTGCTCTCTTCTTCTAACCTTTTTTCCTGTTCTCTTAGTTTCCCTGAAAACTGGTGGCCAACCTCTGAACTGTAACTTGAAGCACAAAAGGCAGGATAGGTCTGTGCTCTCTCTTTATGCTTAAGCCAACGTTTTTAATCTTAAACAGAAATAAAATGGCATGAATTATTATTATTTTTGCATTAAGTAAAGAATTAGTGACATTCTATCAGGGAAATAAGATTTACTTTTTAAATAAGCCTTTTGAGTTCTTACATTCACTTGAAGCCTCACTGCTGCACTAGTACGCACTTTCATTTGTTTTATTTCCCCAAGACAATAAATATGGTGCAAGCATAAATAAACTATACCTTTATTACTTGGTTTTCTGTAACTTATTTTGGTCTACTACTGTAAGAAAAGAAAACTATTAATACTATTAATTAACTATTATCAGTATTCTAGCACAGCATACTACGTGCTCTCTGAAATATTTTTTCTGACCGTAGATAAATATTCCTTGTATCAACGGTACCATGATAAACAGCTGTTAAAATTCCTTCCCGCACCCCGACAGCAAGGAAAAGCGAGGGACCATAAACGCTTCGCTTAACCCCGCAGCGCAGTCAGGTAAAAGGCGGCAAGAGCTCCGAGGTAAGGCTCAGTGAGAACGAAAGCGGCAACATAAAGTCGGCATCTCTCTAAACCTACCTGTTGATGTCATGGTCGAGGTTCACCCTCGAGTTCTCACTTTTCGGTACCGACTCCTACCTGTACCCAGCAGCAGTTTCCGAAGCGCAGAGCGAGCCCCCCGCCGCCCCCCGCCGGCCACCCGGGAGCCGCCCGCGCGGCCCCAGCGCGGCCCCGCCGCCAGCGCCCCTTCGCGCCCGGCGCGGCGCCCGCCCCGGCCCCGCGGGCGACGCTCCGCGCGGGCCCCCGGCCGCCGCAGCCCCCGCGGGCCGGAGCAGCGCCACCCAGAGGCGGCGACACCTCCGTCCCCTGCCCCAACGGCCCGACCGCCGCCTCGGCCGCCGGCGGAAGAGCGCGGCGAGCGGCGCCGCCTCGCCCCCTCGGCAAGGAGGTCGGCGGACGCCCGCCGCCCTGCCGGCACCGCCCGCCCGCGGCCCCGGCGCGGAGGGAAGCGGCGGCCCGGCGCCCTGGCCCCGCCGCCGCGGCGGGCGCTCGCCCACCCGCCATTTCGCGGCCGCCGGGGGCCCGGCCGCCGCCCCGCCCCCGCGCCCGCTCACCTTGGGGAAGGTGCCCTCCCGCCGCGGGCTCTTGGGGTGGTCGAAGTGGCCGCGGTCCAGCATCAGGTAGAGGGAGAAGATCACCACGCAGAAGATCGCGCTGCCGAACACCGTGAACTGCCGGCTCAGCTTCATCTCCGCGGGCGGGCGGCCGGGCCCGCCGCCGCCGCCGCGCACCCGCCGCCGCCGCCGCTGACGGCGCGCACCGCGCTCCCGGGGCCCGCTCGCCCCGCGCTCCGCGGGGAAAGTTCTCCTCGCGGCCCGGGCGGCGGCGGGCGGCGCCGCCTGGGTTCCTCCGCCGGCGGCTCCCGGCGCGGGGCAGCCCCGAGTCTCCTCCGGAGAAGTGCGAGAAGTTGCCCCCCGCGCCGGGGCAGGCGGCGCTGGCCGGAGCCCGCCGCCGCCGCAAGAGGCGAGCCGAGAGTTTCCGGGAGCGGATCAGGTTCCCGGCTGGCCGGCACGGAGCGGCGGAGCGGCGGCGGCGTCGCGGGGCCAACCCAGCGCGGCGGCTGCTGCTGCTCCCCCCCTTCGCTTCGCTTCCCTTCCTCCTCCTCCGGCCGCCGCGCCAGCCGCTCCGCTCCGCTCCTCCTCGCTGCCGGCAAGCGGCGCCGGAGTCTGGCACCTCCTCCTCCGCCTCCCGCCGAGAGCGCTGCCGCCGCCGGAGCACAGCGGCCCGGCGCCGCGCACACGCTCAGCGCCGAGAACAGCCCCCGCCCGGGCAGCGCCAGCGCCGGCCCCGACCGCCGCCGGGGCGCCGCGCGCTCCGCCCCCCGCGCGCGCCGAGGCGGCTGGGCGGCGCCGCGGCCGTGACACGCTCCCGGCACCGCCCCCGCCCCGCCCCGCCGCGGCTCCGCTCGGCGGGGACGGCCCGGGGAGGAGGGGCGGCGCACGGCGGGGGCGCCTCCGCCTCGCTGCTTCCTGGCGACTCGGGGCGCCCCGCGCTGCGCCGGAGCGGCTGCCCCGAGCGCGCCCGGCCGTTGGCGGCGGGGCGGGGCGAGGCGAGGCGAGGCGCGTGCCCCGCGGGCGGCGGCTCGGAGGTGCCGCTAACGGTCGCCCGCGCGCTGGGGACCCGCCGAGGCAGGCGGCGCGCGGAGGCTGCGAGGAGAAGTAAGGGGGCTGCCCGGGCCGCGCCGCCCCCGCGGTGCCCCTCGCCCGGCGGGGAGGGGTGAGGGAGAGGGCGGGCGCCCCCGGGTCTCCAGCGCCGCCGGCCCGCGCCGGGGCCCGCCGTCGCCGGGTCGGCTGGCCGAGACCGGCCGCTCGCGGGTCCCGCCTTCCGCGGCGCTTCTGCCGCCCGCCTGGCGGTGCCGGACGTGCCTGCGGGCCGCCGCCAGCTCGGTCCGGGTCGGTCTTTCGCGCCTGGAAGGCGCCTCGGGTGCCGGGGGCGGCAGCTGCTGGCTGCAGTCCGGCCGGCAGCCCGTCGTTCAGGCTGCCCGCTCCTCCGTTGCAGTATTTGGCGCTTGATTTTCACAGACTTCATCTGCTCAAGTTTGAAAATTTTCATTCCTGGTGTCTGCCTGCTTCTGACTGATATTTTGGGGAACTATTTAGCTAAGCAGCGTTAGTTGTTACTGAGAACTATGGAAGTAGAGAAGGCATATTCTGCCAGCATGCGTTTTATTCTTTTCTAATAACTTTCACAGGGAAGCTCTGGCATGTATGTGTCAGGGTCGCTGCTTTTTCTCTCTTGTTCCATGAAAATTCCCCCAGGGGTGTTTAAACTGTGGTACTCAAAGAGATTTTGCCAGTGAAGTTCTGTCAAATTTTGTCGGAGTCAGGAAGCTTGTATCTTTGCTAAGATTTTCTAAGTTGCTAAATTTGGAGTTTGTTCCAGTATCTTACACCTGCTTGAGGGCTTGACTATTAATACCTTCTCCCTTCCCTCCTTCCACCCTCCAAAAAAGTTAAGTGTTTAATTCTGGGATCTCATAGGACTCTTGCAGTTGCTGGGTTTAGACGTTATGAGCCCCTGTGGTGTGAAATGCTGAGAGCAGAAAAACTGCTTCTCTAGTGCATTGTGCTCCCCATAAGACTGACTTGTTTAGCAGAGGCTGAGGAGAAAAGCAGTGAGGACAATACAGGGAACAACTTGGGGAATGACAAAAAGATGGGGGTTAGCGTGGGAACAGGAAGGGACAGAAAATCCGGAACAGAGGAAGGAGAGATGAAGTAGATTAGAGGAATGAATGACACTGGAAGGGAAAGTACAATGGTGGATGACAGGTAAGAGAGAGGAAAGATGCAGGAGGGTCGCCTACAGAATCTGCAACGAAACACAGGAGCTCTGAAACAACCTTGGTGTGTGGTTTAGCAAAGAGCTGTGAACACGCTGATTTTACCTTTTCACACTTGTTCTATTCCCCCTCTAGTGGCAGATCCACATAGAAAATAAAAAGCTACTTTTCCCATTTATTATTTTGTTAGTGGCATTTAAATACTTTTGAATACAAAAATTCAACTTTGTAGCAATCTGTGTAAGATGTCATTTCTTAAGGAAAAGGAATTTAGAAGGAAATTGTATTCAAATCTACAACAAAAAAACACTAAGTTTACTAAAATGGCATTAGAATTTACTGTATGGTATTCTTAGGGTTGACTGCGAAGCCTCTGTTCATCTTTTTATGCTTTGGCTTATAGTAAATATTAATTGTATGATCAATCATATTATTTTTACTCTTTCTGTGTGGATTATTTGGCCCATTCATTGAATGGGGAACGTGGTGCCTAGAGGAAGAAAGCAGGATTGTTAACAAAGCAGCTGTCTGTTTCTCTGGTTAGAAAAGTCAGAAGCTGCTTGATGAATGAGATGAGTTCTGCAGACAGCAATGGTCAGATGGCTGAGACAACAAATGTTGCCTTAGACAATCAGATTCTGTTCTCATCTCTATTAAAGGGTGATATCAAGTCACACAAACCAAAATATCCCCAGAAAGCTGGTAGGGATTCTTTGGTTTCTGGGTTCCTGTCCTGAGACATATGTGATCTAAGCTGCAGAAATGTGCAGAACACATTTACAACTGAGGCCAATGAAAGCAATGACCTTAGACTTTCCTCACAAGGATTTTGTACAGATACAAACATTAATGTTTGTAATAAACTAAGATTTCTTAAAACACCATTAAAAACACAGGAAATTAATGATCCTATTGTCAGCTGACTGTTTGGATGGTGTATATCAAGTAATATGAGAGGTCACAACTTACGATGAGGGTAAAAGTATGCACTGAAAGTAATCACTTCAGTGCCTGCAGTCCACTGAGTGCCCTTAAAGAATCAGGGATCATGTGGAAAGTAGTATACGATCTCATACTTTAGAACTGTCTCCTAATGTATATATGTGTGAGGGGACAGTTTAAAGTTTTCTGGGCAATATCTTGACATTTTCTGAGTTTTTGTTTTTGCAACCCTTCCTATTCTTGTGATGTGAGATTTTTGCGAGATTACACTTAATATTAGATATTGTTCGATGTTATATTTACATTAGATATACTGTAGTATTCTGAAGATTAATAACTGATAAATAAGAATATATTTTCAGTGTAATGAGGGACTCCACTAATATGGTCTAATACTAAAATGTTTAATCTAGCATCAATATAATCTAGTATGAGTAGTATCTGCTTTGTTTTTCCACACTGGATGGAAAAAGAATATCAGTGCTGTGCAGTGATAAAATCAATGCAGAGTTCAGATTTGCCTGGAGATATAGTGCCAGATTCAAAAAATTTTTCTTCGAGTAGAGTTCAGATTCCTTTGTTAGATGCCTGAATTATGTTGTATAGGGGATGAGGTGAAATATTTGCTTCAGAAATATAACTCAAAAACCCAGAGCTGTTCAAGGAGCTGTCTATGACAGTCAATAGGAAACACTGAAGACAGTCCTGTGTCTAAAACCCAGGCTTTTCCCAGGCGTTAGGCATGTTAATCAGGGACTGGAAATGTGTATTTTCATCTACTCAGCCTCTGTAAGTTTGAATCCTCTCTTGAGTATAGATGTTCAGTTTATTTTTCAAAGAAATAATTAATGTTTCCATTTTTGAAGTGTGGATGACAGAAGAAATGGTAGTGCTGACCACTTTTATGACCTAGCCATGTTTACTTATGGTTATATATCCATATCTGTGTGTAAATGTAGCTATAAATAAAAACATATGTATGAATATTCTTATATATTTGTGTGTGTTCATATGCCACATATATGTCAGTATTGTGTACATGTGTATACACATACATTTTATATAGCAAAACACTTAGGTACTTGTCAGAATACACTCTTTGAACCTTTATCTTCCATTTGCCATGCCAGTAACCTATGCACTAGGATACAATATAAAAGGTGGACGTAGCAATGTTTCTAACATCCCCCTTTTTTTAATTAAGTGCATTTTTTAAAATTAACTGCATTTTGCGAGGGATGCAATCTTCTTGATATATCTTGAGAGTTATGCATGTGCTTTTTCTACCCATTTATGGTTAGGTGAGAACCTGGGTACTGAGGCTGGGACAAACCAAGGAAGTGCAGGAACAGAACTGCAGTCATATAAAGAAGATTCATCTTAAATACAGATGTGTCTTAAGCCATAGGCAGTTGCTGAGTGAATTTTTTTTAGATCTCAGTTTTGGATTTGGGCACCTAAAGTCTGCCTAAGCCCTCCTTTAGATGCCAAATTTGTTTTCTGGATCTAGCCACTAATAGCAAACAGAGGAAACTAGTTTTTCAGTAGTTATTTTCTTACTGACCAGGCTGATGGTATCTAAATTACATTTTTCACTACAGACTATGGAAACTTTATCTCTGGCTACTAAGAAACTGTGCGGTCAAGTAAATTCTGTACCGGAAAGGATCTGCCATCCAAAAAGGAAGAAAACAGTGAAAATGTTACACAGGTATAACTTTTATAACTCTCTTAACTGCATGCTAACTCATAAGAGTTTATAAAGCTGTAATTATTGTAGATAATAATATTGTAAAAAACTTCTATGGAAGTATTTACTGAAAAAGTTTATGTTTTCACACCAAGTTAACAAATATTAAATCATGAAATTAAGAGACAGTGTTTCTATTTTAAGATATATATGTGGCCTCTTTTTCTTCAGTTTGTAGAGACAAAATATTTCAGTTGGGGTAATATAAGTATATCATTATGATATAAAACCATTATCGTTGCTCTGGACAATAAGTGATTAATAGTCACTTATTTGAAAACGGTAACTAGTCTCTCATATTTTGTATGGAACATAGAAATTTGGCAACCTTTACAGTTCATCTTCAAGTAATTAACATTTCTCACCTACTTCTTAAACTAAATGTTTATATATTAACATACATCCTTATTAGCAACAGTTGCAAAGTAAGAAAAGAGGCAGTTGCTTAAAACCACAGCATGTTGTGTTTGAAGGATGCTTTTATTCCTGAGCATGTTAAGGAGGGCTAGAATATTTTTAGTTTGCCTAAGATTTTTCTTATTGGAAATGTAACTCAGTATTGGTAGTATACATTCTTAAACTGTTGTGGGTGTTCAGAAATCTTTTCTGAGGTTCTCTTTTACACTAGCTTATCTTTTTGTGTTTTATAAAAACAGGGGAAGATGGGAGGAACCTGAAATGTGTAATAATTACAGAGAGTACATTTTGATATATTTAATACACAGAAACAAAGTGCATAAGTGAGAAGAATTCACCTTTATCATAAGCTGTCTGCAAGATTTGAGATTCTTCTGACACTTCTTTGCTTTTTTCCACCAGTGTTAAAATATCTGTTCTTATAATGTAGATTTGGTAAAAATGGACATAGAGAGGGACAGTTCCTAGTCTCATTTTCTTCAGAAACTTAGCTTTCCTGAACAGGCATTCCCTCCTCCCTTCCCCATTCCAGTAACTTTTCAACCTGTGGATGAAGTAAATTACATCTGACAGGATGTAGTCTTAAAAAAAAAACCTAATTTCCGAGATGCATAATGAGAAGTGGTGGCTGGGATACAGTAGGTGGTAAAGGTGCGTGCCTAGTGACTTGTCCAAGAACATGTGTTGCTCAGAACATGTACAATTTATACTGTCTTTGCCCAAAAGGAAGCCATGGGGCAGAAGTGGAGGCACAGTGGGAAGAAAAGGTACCTAAAAAAACATAATTAGAGGAGGAAAGGAAGAGAGTGAACTGGAAATATTGTAGGGAAGAAAAGCAGGAAAAACAGAGGGGACATGGAGGGGGAACAAGATGAGATCATTGTCAAGGGAGATGTTTAGGATTTAGGAAACAAATCTGTAGAAAGCCATACTCTATTAGTTATTCATGGAGTAACTAAATTTGGTTAGAATTATTGCAAGCTTCCCTCTGCCTCTCCCTTCCCCTTCCTTTTTTTTAAATGAGAAAACCCTAACATTCCTGCCTGCCTATTTTATTTTCATTTGATGTTTTCTGAATGTCAGATCAATCACTTTTATTTAAACCCAAATGAAAAATCAACCAGGAAACAGCTTAGTAGTGCCTCATTGCCTACTATTAGTATCATGTAGAAGTACTTGCCAGTCCTTGCATTTATTGAAAGTGTAAGGCTTCCAACTGCAAAAATCGGTCACCTTTCCAAACAGGCAGGTCATTCTTTTCTAAGATATTAGTAATTACTGAAGCAAAATGAGGCTTTGCTTTCAACTCTATCAAATTTCTTTGCTTGTTTTTGCTATATATTTTATATATATATATAAATATGTATATGTTTTGAACACTGCGTTTGATCACTTGACTGAATCTAAGACTAGAATCTTACTGATTTTAAGCACATCATTAGTATGTGTTTGTATATATACATTTTAAACTTTGATGGCTTTAGAATTAGTCTGCATTGGTCTAGCAGAGATCTTGAGACACTCTATGCCAGAGGTGAGCATTGGAGAATTAGCAGTCTCTTATATGTTCTGCTGAAGTCTAGTAAGAGACATATAAATACTCATGTTTCTTTAAATTCTGCAGGTTTTTGTAAGCAGAAATGAGAAATATAGAACAGAGGTAGTAGGTTCAGTTTTGTTTGTCCTTTACATTTTTGTAATGCACATTTCTTCTTTTTTTTCCAAAATCTTTGCAAAAACTAGATTTCTTTGGAGTTTTGTCTAATCTCTTGGCATACACTTGTTAACAAGTCTGAAGTGAATTGCTGCAGAAATTTTATTTTTATGAAGTATTTATGTATCTCTGTTTTTCCCCTTATACACTGAACTAGCCTTCAGCCACTTTTAGAGAGCAGGATTTAAAATACATATTTAGAATTTCCTTCTTTATTTAACAATATATTATTTGGAGTGGAAAAAAATACTGTGTAACTTTTTATTAATATTAGGATTTTGAAACTATCTAAGCACAAGGTTTACATAGAGGCTGACAATCAGTTACTTCTGTTCTATTATCCTGATAGGCTAAGTAACTCAATCATTATATTAATCTATTATAGATTGCCCTAAACCACAAAGACATAGAATAAACCTGTGCTAAATATTTATCTATCTTGACACCTCAAAACAGCTACGCAGACCATTCTTATAGATCAAATTTGAACTATATGTGATCCTTCTCACCAGGTGTCATGCCTGACCCCTTTTTCTAGGCTTTTTCATGAACCATATATCTTAACCTGTACAAAGGATGTTTGCCATTAGCATTGCATTTTATCTTTTACTAGTGGATGGACAGTTTGCCCACTAACTGTAACAAGGCCTTTTCTTATCATAGAGCCTTGAACTGGAAAGTCCTCCTTAATCCTCCATGGACTGAGTCAAAACAGCTGGACTCCTGGGGGCAGATAGCTTCACAACAAGTGGTAATTTAAAGAGCACGGCATGACAAAAATCAGAAAGTTACATTCAAATATCTGAAAGTAAGCCAAGACAAGCCATATGTTTGTAAGTCTGGCTGAATGTGTGTGAACACACATGAAAGCATACTAAGGTTTTTACAGAGTAATAGTATGTCATTCTATAGCAAGGAACACTCAACACAAAGTTTTAAATGACAAAATATTTTTTGCTGGACAAGCCAGTTCATTAATGATGGATCTAATCGTTATACAGTGTATGAACTTATTTTTACAAAGTGAAAGAATGTCTGCTTTCTTTGTTAGATTCTGTTGGATATGTATCTTTCATTTGTGTACTGAGTCATGTATTTAATTATATGGACATTCTCTAGAAAATATAATAATAGAATAAAATACAAGAAAAAATGTACAATATGTCTGCTATACATATATTTTATTCTCAAAATAAAAGGGGATTCTTTCAATATTCACAGAGCAAAGATGGAGCACAAAGGAGAAAAAAAAGTGTCTGTTGTAAACAAGGCAGCAATAGCTTTAAGAACTGACCAGAGACTGAGCTGAGGAAAGAATATCTAAACTTCATAGAACAAAACTTTTGGGGAACTTTTCTGATGTCATTCAGCTCTCAGGAAAAATAATGATCAGAGCTAGGATTACATCTCCAAAATAGAAATAATCAGTCACCTGCACCTCTAAATGCAGGTAATAAGCATTCTCTCTAGAAAGCACAACAGAAAGGCAATATTTAATGAAGGATAAAGACTACATTATTAACTTCTGATTAGATGTTGGAATAGCAGGGAAAAAACCCACCAGATACAAAGTATTAATTTCTGCTGTGTTGAGGAAGGAAGAATTCTCAGAATTATCTGCAACTGGGAAACCATTCTGGGAATTGCAAACCTTTAAGTGCAAGCATGGTTTAAAGGGAATAAAGCAACAACTAATAGGTGGAAATAATATTCTGTATTAGCAACATCAAAGTAAAGAGCAATGTGTTGGGTACATTATAAGAAATCCATAGAAATATCAGTTTGGTTTTTTAATTAACTAATATTTAATGAAGATTAAAAAGCAAATAGTTACCAAAATGTTTATCAGAGCAGCAAGTGTCATACTTGTTAAAAATGACAGTTACAAGTGTGAAATTAGTACTATCTACTTCAGTAAGTCTGTGTCATCACTCTAAGTCTAGTAACAGATGTGTGGTATACCAAGCTTAGCTTATGTTTGTCTGTGAAATATTAACAATATAATCTTGACCATCTGACTTAGCCCCTGGAGTACAAAAATGGGTCAAATATCTCCAGTACATTTAACCTTTACATGAATATAGATGACTGTGATATGTGTCATTACTATATAGTAATTTGAAGGAGCTCAACTCCCCTACTGGATTGTGGAGTATGCTTTTTAGATGCTTCTTAAACATCTACATGGAGCATAAGCTCTTATACATGTTTTGAATCCACAACGTTTAAACCATGTGTTACAAAAGAGAAGTGGAACGTATCCACAACTCCCTCTCACATTATGCAGTAATAGGCTCAGTAGCCAAGATGGTTAGAAGTACATTTGAGACTGAGTATTTTGCTGTGCTTTGGAGCAGTGCCTTGGCATACATGTGAGTCTATAAGAATACGTTATTTCTTGGACCACCTTGGTAGAAAATAACTGCTCATTTCTGCAGAAGGTCTAGGTCTTTATTTGGAGAAAGAGATAATTCACTGTAACTTCAAATTCAAACATGCCTAAGAATGTCAGATGTTTTTAATGTCTGGTATACAAACTAATTAAATCACTGCATATATCTACAAATTTACTTTTCTTGGAATAATGTTGACAATATGGAACAAAATTTGCATATATTATGTCTATTGTTGCTTACTGCCTATTGAAAACAAAGCTTCAAACTGTGGAGTATAGTATGGAATACTTTCAGATGATATTCTCATTCTTATTTTTTCCTTTGATCTCTCTTCAGTTCACTTGAAATGTACATTGCGAAAAGAATATTGCAAGTCAACTTCACTTTGTGAGAAATACCTTTTTCTCTTGATTACTGCTTTTGACTGTAAACAGTCTATACGCAAGAAGGTTGTGAAAAATTGTCATTAATATGTGAGGCTCTGTTCAAAAGA
Organism: Dromaius novaehollandiae; assembly: GCF_036370855.1. Lineage (NCBI taxonomy): Eukaryota > Metazoa > Chordata > Aves > Casuariiformes > Dromaiidae > Dromaius > Dromaius novaehollandiae. Next base: position 30,120,079 of record NC_088130.1, read on the forward strand.
AATACAAATTGTATGGGTAGGCCTGCGCTAAAAAGCCCATACAATTGTAAAAGGAGAGGACAAACAAAAATTGACAAAAACTAACAAACACCTCAGCAGCACAGATTTCACTGGTTACATTTCTTCAAACCAAGCTAATCCTTTTTGCCTTCCAAAATCTGCCTAAAAAAACTAGAATAGGTGCCTTTTAACCTGCCCACCTCACAAATGTGCTAACGATTGATTCTAAGTGAACAAACCAAACAGAATATTAGATTAACCAAGAGGATGGAAAGCATGTCCCCACCTGTCCCCGTACCCCCTACCCAAAGGGAGTGCTTTCTGTAGTCACTGGCTACTGCTCCAGGCTGTTTGGTGTTGAAGGAGGCAGTGGCAGCTGTAATGCTTCTTAACTGGCTCAAATTTCAACAGAAGCTTTTGTTGTAAGTGTGTGTATATGTGTGTGTGTGTGTGTGTGTGTGTGTGTGTGTGTGCAGCATAATGCAATGGACACTTAGAACAATAACATATAAAGCAGTACAGATTGTTAAAATAATACTAACAAGATAAGAATATTAAGTTGTTATATGTCAGAAAACAGAAAAAATAGACATTTCCCCGTAAAGAACCTTACAACTTCCTCCCACTGGCCCCTTTTCGTGTTTTGCTCTAGTTGCCACATCTCCCTGTCAGCAGGGAGATAACCTGCCCAACTAAAGGCTACTGTGCAGGAACATCCTTGCACAGGAACTCTGTAACCTGTTAAAGTGATAGTAAAAAAAAAAAAAAAAATCTATGGACATCTGCTACATGTTGTTACATGTTGTAGCAGGTTTGTACCACTTATCTAAGTTGTACAGAGGCACGGTATTTCATTGCCTTATTCTGCCACATCATGTCACTATCCTGAAAGAAAAACAAAGATTTTAGCAAGATTTATAAAGTTCTGATGAGGAGGGCCCCACAATTCCTGTGGGAGACACGGAAAGCAAGGATTTTGCAGCATGATGTCCTATAGTGATAGTTTCAGATTTTGTTTGAAAGCAGGAAGGGAAAGCTAGGAGGATGCAGAGAAAGAAGGGCTGTTCTGTTGGCAGCAGAACAAGTAAGATTTATTTTCCTATCAGTTCGCTCCTTATTTTTTGATTCCCTATAATTTAGTAAAGGATAAGCACCATTTTCCCCTTGCTTTGGCATTTATTAGCCTATCTTTCCCGTAGGGAACCTTAGATATTTAAATAGGAGTTAAGCTCAACCTGAAACTTCTCCATCAGAAGGGCATTCATCAGATGTCTGTCTTCTACCTCGCTGCCCATTTCCATTAATTTTGTAGGACCATAATGTCTTTGTTATTTTTGTTTTTCTGTCAGATTTGATTGATGTTTGCCAGTATATTCGAGAACTATAGAAGAGAATGATATGACATACATGAACCCTCTGATTCCAGCCTTTTATTTTTTTAAAGAATCAGGCTAAATAAAGAACTGTACTGAGATTTTTGAGAAAATATCACTCTGTGATATAAAGATCTAATAATAAGTGTAATGTATTCTGCCACCTCAGCATAGAAGACTGGAAATAACTCCTAATAAAAATGTATATTATCAAGTACTGCAACTCTCCTCAACTCCAGTGGCTTTAGACAGTTCATTATCAAATGGCATTAAACAGGAATCACTAAGTAGTTATGATAACATCCTGACATCTTGGCTTTTCTGTTGTTGATGTTGCATTTCTCTAGTCAGTGATTAATTAGCTCCTTAGCTTTTTCATCTCTTTCTTTCTCCTGTGAGGAAAAGTGTGTGAATGATGGGGAGGAAATTCTCTCTCACTCTTCTCTCTGCTGGAGGCAACAGGGAGAGGATTGGCTTCTATAGCTTTTTCCTTATGGCATGCTAACTGCATCACAGGTAATCACATGCCTGTCAACATGACTTTGTACTCCGTGACCACATTGCCAATGTCAGCAAGATACGTACAAGACTCAATTGCCACTCTCTGTAGTGATCACAGTAATACAGGTGTTGGATTTATGTACTAAAATTCACATTCCATCATTTTATTCTTGCATTTGTAAGACCTAGAGCTGATGTGCCTGTTCATGCTTATCTTCACAGAAGGAAGTAGTTTAAGTCAACAGAAGTCATTTCGTAGAGGTCACATGCTGAAGGTGTGAATCTTTGTTGCCATAATTATTAGAACCAAGATCTGATTTTCAGAAGGGAAATCATTTTTGAGGAGTTTATGTTATTTAATTTTGTGTTTCATAACTTTGTACTTTTCACTGCTAGAAGGCAATGGCAGAAATTGCAGAGCTTACTTAAGGGACAGAGAAAACGAAGATGGAACAGCTTGATAAAGTATTGTAGCAACTGAATAGGAGCATGTTAGTGTGCATATATAGATCAGATACAAGATCTCTACAAAAATTGGGGCATCTACAACATATGGGACCTCTTAATGACAGAAAATTTGGGATGATCGGGCATGGGCCCAGAACTTATCCATGATGAAAAATAAATTAAGAAATTTTTATGAGGACCTTACTTAGCACATTAATGCCAATATGTGGCAGATGGGAAGACCAATAATGGTCTTGAAGACATTGCTCAGTGAAGACTGGCAAAGAAGACTTCAGATCAGACAGGTTTTAGAAAATTGTTTGGCACAATGGTTTTAGCAGCTCATGCTTGCTGTTCTTTCAGGAAGCCTAGAAAACTCCTGCTGCCCTTTGGATGAAGTTTTGTCTGGGTATGTGTCAACTGGATAAGAAAGATTTTAACTATATGCCAAAAAAGTGCAGAACAGTGAGAGAATGTACCTTGAACAAGTGTCACAACACTTACGAGCTTTCATGAGAATACTTTGGAATGGGTTGATGATTTGTGATAGAATTACGGATGACCACTAAAAGAATATTCACACTTAGGCATTTAAACTGTAGGGCAAGAACACTGAGGCTGAGTTATGGAGGCCCATGGAGTATTTTGGTGTTTCGTGTTACATTGTGGCTATTCCTGTTTATTTAATATGCAGTTTGTGTGTGTCTTACAAATTAATGACTCCTTCTCTTTGCTATTGTTGAAATTCATTGACACCAAGACAGTGGACACATTAGTTGCCCTAGCTTGATGAAAGTATAGGACATATAATTTAGTAAATCGTAATGACAAAATATCATTAATGTATTTGTTTTTTTCTTCGTATGTTTTGTTAGGTATAAATTATACAGCAGATCATTAGCTTAGTAATCTGAGCACTTTGTGGTACATAGCATGTGGAGGTAATTTTGGAATTTCACTTTCTGGTTTTAAATCAAGATCTTTGTTAGGATTTGAAGTAGATTTAAAGTGTTACTTCAATTATATCAACACTAAACTAAAAGGTAAATATTTGAAAACTCTTCTGCAGTTAAAAATCAAGTGGCATTAGTTTCCATTTTTAGAAACCATAAACAATCTGCCACTATCCTTTACTAAATAATTTAGTAATAAATTTTCAGTTATTTTTGTAACATTAGCTAAATCTTTTCATAAATTTTTGATAAAGGACACTGGTGAATCTTGTGTGATAATGAACTAGTGGTTTTGAAGTTCTTCTCACTTAGCAAGAAGAACCTCTCTCTTTACTGTCATCACAGATGAATTGTTAGTGATACTGTCTCCAAAAACGTTTCTTAGATGAGAAAGCATAGCCTTATTGCTTTCACAGTTAAGCTGAGGCAGCAAATCTTTGGCTAGATATGTTTCTTGACAGAACAATTCTCTTTTCCTGTTTTTTAGGATACTTCCTGCTTTCTTTTTGTGTATTTTATTTCTACCAGTGTTAATGCTAACCAATATTTTAACTGATATTTAAGGACTAGTCTCTCCATCTTTACAGAATTTTAACAGGGTGAAACTTAATTAAGGTTTACTGAAATACAGCTAATACAGAGTGGGAAGTCAGGTCTTTAAGGGTGCGATTTAAGGTTACCTAAGTCTGCACTGGTGCTAACAGAATTGGTCTTACTGTTTGTTCCATTCCTGAATTCCTACTACTTGCCTTGTGCTGCAGCGCTAGAGGTCATGATGGTGCATGGTCAGACAATCAGGCAACCGATTAAGGCAGCAAAGAGAGATCTAAGGCAAAAAAAAAATCAGCCAGATAGGTTCTTGAATCTGACTGTCCTTTTGATTGCAGAAATGCTAGTACTGGCGTAAGGGAGACTACACAAATGAGAAAATTTATATTGGTTTACGCTGAATATTAAACAGCACCTTTAATTGCAAAGCACTTAAACTAGAAAGCAAAAGAGAGAAATTTATTTATAGTTTTAACCCAAAGAAGTAGTGATCTTTTGGGACCAACTTCTCCAGGCCCAATGAAGGAAACAATGTGATTATTATTTCAGACTGTTGTAATGGCTGAATATAGCACGATATTTCTGGAGTTATATTATTTCTTTCAAAGGGAGACAATACACTGGAAAGCTTCCGAAATAAGTTGAAGGAAGCTGAGTATCACATTGGATGACAGAATTGTTCTGATCACACAGGATTTATGTATGTATAGTTTAAAACTCTTCTGCCTAACTACCAGCCAAGTATAGAACTTAGTGAAACTAGTGAACCTATTTTAAAACAGCTTGAATTTTGAAATGGAAAGAATTAATCAAAATACATTTTAAAAAAAAAGAGAAAATTCTGTTAGAAGTAATAGGAACAGATTATTCCTCTTCTCACCTAGAAGTTGAAAGGCTACTTCCTGACCTTGTGTGTAGTGCAGGTATCTGAAAAGATATGTACAATATTTGTTCTGAAACTATTCAACTTCTAATAAAAAGCAATAAATCTGACAAATCTTAGGAACACTATTCTTCTAACACTGTTTTCAGTGATGTGTCAATGAAAGAACAAAAGTTTGAAATTGGATTACTGCTACCTGTTGTCATGACCTACATTAAATCTTAATGGAATTTGGTGCATGGAGCAGGCATCTTTAATTTGATGAATGGAAGAAGCTATTAAGTTCTTTTTATGAAAAAATAGCTGAATAGTAACTACCACCCAAAACACAGGCTTAAGTAGCATACACAGGACTCTACAGAGCCTCATGCTGCCTTGCCTGGGCTTTTTCTAGTACCCAAGTGATTAAACAGCCACCAAAATATTATTCTTTTAACCCAAAGGAAAAAAAAATGAAGAGAAAAAACTTTTGAGCTGGATTTCCCTGCAGATGGAATAGAGCTGCGACTAAAGCAATTTTCAATGGTTTAATTCCTCCCAAATTCTGAAAAATGACTTTGTGCATTCCTTGTAAATAAATAAAGATACTAGATTCTATCCCCTTATATCCTTGATTTCTGTTTTTAATGGAAATGAGCCAGAGGGCTTTGATGTGATTCAAAATCTAGACAAATAAAGCAGAGGTTATGATACTCATCGCTCACATTATGCATGTACTATTTTTTAACTGAAACATTACTTCTCGTTTTATCAACAGTTCAGGATGTATTGTGAAATACAATACCTTGTAAAATTAAATTGTTCTTCAGTCATGGAAATAACTTTGCATGCATCTAGAAATATTTAAAGATATATTTGTAAATGTTAGCAAAGATATGGTCAGCAGAAGGAAGTATACTGCAATAACTATGTCAGAATTAGAAATTTATACATTTAAAATATAGGTTAGAATAGCTTTACAATTACAATTTTTTGTGTTGATAATAGCAAGTGAAGCAGAAGAGATATCTTTTAGGGAATATCAACAGGTCGAAAAATGAAGTTTGAATAGATAAGATGATTATTAGTAGCCTATTATTATTATTATGGTTATTTTCCACATCTCAGTTGTTAGTCTGAACCCCTCTTTGCTCAGTAAGACTAAATGTCACAGCTGTGTTACATTTCTACAGTGAATTGTTTTAAAAATGTAATCTGACAGCTTGTCTATGGTGAAAAAAAGAAAAAAAGAAAAAAGAAAAAAAATTATTTACCCATCACAATTGACACACTTGTGCCAAACCTCAGGAGAATCAAAGATTATAGAATTCAAATAATATTTTCCATCAAAGTGTTGCCATCAACCTGGTCATTACTACAAAGATTGATCGATGAAGCTTGGCTTCTTTTAGCACAGTCTGTCTATATGCATTCAGTCCTCCAAATAATACTCATGCATTTACCAGTGAAAATAAACCTGTTCCTCAAATGAGAGTTCTGTTAATATATTTTCATTTATGCAATGCCTAAGTGGACAAAGAACTTGTATAAACAGTTCCCCACCAACAAGCTGGCAATGCAGCTATTCCTGTAGCAGTAACTTCTTTGGTCCAATGTTTTAATTCTGCTTCTTGGGACAAAGTTTGGTTGAAAACCTGGCTGCCAACTCCCAGCACAGCTTTCTGGGAATGATGCCTGCTCCACCTCACCTTTGTGTTGTTATATGGTTTAGGGAAAATCTTCTATTTCTTTGATATATACAGGAGAAAATTGTACCAGTGATAGTGTGGAATTTTTGCAGGAATGGAAGGCAAGAAACCCAAGGGTACAGCAGGATCAGGTCAATGCCTGTGAAAGAAAGGAAATGCAAAAGACTTACCTAGAGTAAGGAGCAAAAAGATAGGTTTGATATAAAAAGCATACTGAGATACGCTTTTTTATGTGCTCCTCTTTGATATGTTACATTGGAACCCTGGTTCCTACCTATCAGTAATAATGGATAGTGATCTGATCTGAACTAAGACATGTCCTTACAATAGTGCCCATGGAAGACAGTGTTAAAGCTGTAAATGCAAATGATGTTGAGAGCAAGAGTTAAATACTTGGAAATGCCTCTAGATACAATAAAAAGGGAATTTGTGTAGATGTGATGCAGAAGTGGCTGCTTCATGAATATAGACAGCTTATTTTCTCCAAAATACTTTTTCTACCTTCTTCTCAAAATGATAGTGGTATGGGCTTTCTTGTTTGAATTTGGACATTTATTTTCATTATAATATGATACTTGATAGTAGTCAAAAATGAGATATATTTTGAAGAGATGCTTGCTAAGTAGATATTTTATGTTATACTGTAAAACTGGGTAGGAAAGATAGATCCAGGGTACCCAAAGAGATCTTGCATCTTTTAGAGCAACAGACTTAAATGTCAGGAGTGCACTATTGATCAAAATATCAGCAGGCTTACAACACAGCAGCCACTTGACAATACAGACAAAAATTACTTCTGTCCCGGGTTATATAAAACCCTTCATCAGGTTTTCAGTCTTCCTAGGAGAGGTATACCTATCATCTAACTCTGGCGGACAATAATAAGAAGTGCTATGAGTAAACTTACTGTCAGTTGCAATTATGCTCAGCTTGGACTATCGAATAGCAGACAGCAATCTCGCAGAAGTCAGTCTCCTGCATCTTGATAACCTGGCCAGACTGTACAGGAACTGAAGGTTGGCTATTAATCCGACACAACTGTTAGGTATCTGGGGCAGTTCCACTGTTGCTCTATTACTCAGTGTGCTATTTTGCACCTGGGCCGTAAATGCAGCAGTCCCGCTGCTGGGTTTCCTGTTGGTTTCCTGGCCTCCCAGTTGACTAGTTATGTCTCCTGCAGTGATCTGCCTCTAGCTTTTTTCATCGCTGTCTCTCAAGCTATCTCAGGACCTCCCTTGCAGTATTAAACTTCCAGGATTACTGGCAGTTAACCTGGGTGCTGAGCATGCTCCTGCCTTGCCTTTCATTTGGCTTTTGATTCTTGACCTTAGGCCTTACCTCTAGTCCTTATTTCAGTGCAGTCAGAACAATTGATGTGACAGCCTATGCCTTGGTTATGGTCTTTTAACATCTCCTGCATACTCTGAAAATGTTACATGTTAATACTTTGCCTATTTTAATGCTATTTTCCAGAAAGTTCTAGCTCAAGAAAATTCTAATGTAGTTTATTTATCCTGTGACAGATACAAATGTCAAAGTTTTCCAAAGCAATTGTCCCTTTTCACAGTGTAAGGCTATTGCATTCTGTCAAACTATCCTTTCTAAGCTTACGTTGGCCCGATAGCAGCATATTGGTATATCTCAGATTGCATGAAGTCAGCAGGCAAATTGAACATCATACCGTCAATGTTGGCACTAGAATGTCCCCTGGGCCTCGCAAATGTTACAAAATGTAATCATGCAGCAATAGCATCAGGGATATTTTCTAGGATAATAACTGTCCTATAAGCCATGTCTAGCCATTCTTCTGTCTTCCAAAGACACATACCGCAACCTGCAGTGGGTCAGGTGCTAGTTAAATCTCACTCTGAAAATGCCTGTTGTCTTTCCTGATGCTGTCATCCTGCAAATAGAAAAGTACCTCTTACTCTCTCAATATATATGAGATAGTTCCACTGATCAATGCAGCATTCATGTTACCAGCAGCAAGACATGTTAAGAAAAAAAAGCGGCACTAAAAAGAATGGAAACAGAAGGATTTCTTTGAATTTTGCCAAAGTACCCTGACAGATTTGGTGGTGCTTTGCTATACATTATAGCAACCCTAAAATATAGAAGCCATAGGATATTGTATCACATGCTGTCCTAGGACACACAAGGAGACCCTAGCCCAAAGTCATATATCTTTTGCGATAGACTTTTCCTATCAGGGCTGCCTCATGAATCTGAGAAAGGCAGCCAGCTCTGATTACCAGAAGAACTGTACTGGCTTCACTGTGTCTGCTAGTAAAACCTCCTAGATAGTAGACAAGCTTCTCTTAGACTGATGTATATTATGCAGGCAGAATTGGAAAATGAACCTCTCGGAGAGAAAGAATGTGAATCTTTGAGATTCTTTCCACTTTTCACCAGTGGTAAAAATCAGTTGACAGAAGTAACAAGTTGGAACTATTAGGCTATTGCTATATTTCCTTCATTTTTTCATTGGTTTTGTAATGTTTGTTCTGAGAGCATGCCAGTGAAATCATACTATCTGATGAACCTAAGCAAGTTGTGGGTTTGCCTTAATAAAAATCCTTCTATTAAAAGCAAACTTAATCACCTAGTTACTTAATGCCTAAAGCAAGTTTCTAAGGAGGTATGAATTAGCATATTTATCTTTTTGAAAGGCTGGTGTTTTGAATCAGCAAGAGTGTCTGAGGGAAGTGATACAGGAAGAAAGACTATACTGCTGTTTAAGGTTTGGAACTGCAGCTGTGGAAGGAAAGTTAACAGAGGACTATATCACATTTGCGTTCAGAGACTAATCACAATCCAATATGTCTGTACCTTTGCTGCAGCAGCATAGTTCACTACTGATATTAAGTTCTTATACATTTGAATTAACTTCTGAAAACTACAGTGTATTTTAAAAGGTCGACAAAAATGGCAGTGTCTTGCAGTTCAGACTTTTGGATATTATCCAGATACACTGACTTTATAACATGACAAATAATATCTTAACATACTGCATTGACCTGAGTTACTTTTGTATGTTTTCTAGGTCTTGCTTAATGAATTGCAATTATCTTGCCCATTTGGTTTCCCATTTTGCTGGGCATTTTTTGCCCAGTTGTCAAGAACTATTTACCAAGAAAGTAGATAATAAAGAAAGGCTCATTCAGTACTTTCTATATAAGCTGGCCTTCCAAAGATGGAATTGTAGAAGAGGTGAAACTTTCCACCAGATTTCATAGGTCTGAACTAAAAAATACAGGTTTTTTGGGTAGCTCTTCCTCTAAATATAGAAAACTTCTGTCTTTCATCCTGTTTTGCTTTTGTCCTCTAGATAATGAAATGAAAACCAGAAAGACTTTAACCATTTTTTTCTTTTAAATACATTTTTACTATCAATGCTATTGTTATTGCTCATGCTGAATGTATTTGCTTTACACTGTATTTATTATAGGTAACATAAAAAATGAATATCTATGATATGGATCTAAACATGAGACTACAAATTTATTCTTGTTTTTATGAATGGTGTTATCATCAATTTGTCTAATATCTCTCATGTAATTATAGAACAAATTCTTTCATGTTCTGATGTTTGTTACATGGCATATTAAATCTAAACACTCATGATTTAGAAAGAATCAAGAATGTTAAGCTGGATACTAAAGATATGAATTTCTTTAATTTTACCAGAGTAAGCCTCTTATATACACTGGTACTCAGAATGACACTGGCTGTAATAATTCAGCCAGTTTGAGTAATTCAGACCATTCTTAGGGTCCTCTTGCACACAGGTCCTAAGAGAATGTCATCAGCAACTTGCTCATGCAGATCTTTCACAGAAATCAGCATAACAGAGCACGAAAGAATATGTTTTTAATTTTTTTCCCATTAGAGGTCAGTTCTGTCAAACATACGTTTGTAATCATTTCTTTTTTTCAGCATTTGATTCCAAATCCAAAGAGAATGAGAATTTTTCACAGGAAGTTTACTTTAACACTAAACAAACTATAACGTACAAAGACCAGCTCAGACATCTATCACATACATAGTAAGAGTTTCAGTCGGGGTTAGGAATGCTCTTTCCTAAAACAAAAGAGAAATACCATATAAAGCTGGTGGAAGAATGATGGAACAGTGGTTATTGAACAAGAAGAGACCCACACAATTAGGACTGGCCTAATTAGGAGTGCATGAACATTGATGCTCAATGCTTTCTTTTTTCTACAGGTGGCTTAAGGGGTATAATGAAAAGGGGTATATTCTGAGGGGTATAACAGAAGTGATAGTTGTTAAACCTACAGCTATTGTAAATGTTACAATAGTAGGAGACATGGAGAAGGCAACAAAAGACACTTAAACCTTTCTTAAATGCTAACCTTACCAAAATGCCAGTATGTTCTTTAAGTAATTAAAAATAGTTTAGGCTCACAGTCAGACTGAGAAAGAGGATCAGTAGTGGAGGCCAGCATATTCATAAATATTTAGTGGTATGTATGGCAAAATGGAGACTACATAGAGAAGAAGCCATGGCAAGCAATTTCCACTAGATCCATTTTTGTCATGTGATATAGCACAAAATAAGGGAAAATCTTCACAAGAAAAAACTTAGAACATTACATATATTGATCATGATTCAGGAGACAGATGAACTATCAAGACATGGGCGCCGAATTATGAAAAGGACTGACAATGTCCTTTCGCCCCAGCTGGGCTACAGTTAAGGTTTGGAAAAGGAAGAATACAAGAATACCAGCTCAGGATTCAGGGGTCCTCGAGACTAAGATGAGGTCTGTGATCAGAAGGTGCCCACAGCTTCTTTCTTCTTTTTACCCCAGTTGGGTTACCAGCTCTCAGGAGTATGAGACCTCCTGTTCAGTTGAGGAAAAAGGGGGGTGGCAGGAGGGAAGGTTCCTTGAGGAAGCAGAATGCTTCTTTCTTCCTCTCACTAGAGGGTAGGCGCCTTTCTATCCAGAGTCCTGGGCTCAGATTTAGCCCTTGTTTTATTTATGCTTTGTATTTATTTTTTCACCATTTATGTGTGGATCTCATTCTAAACTTGCAGATTTCAGATTATTTAACAATAGCCTTAGTTAATCCACTCTATTTTTTCATAAATGTAATAGCAACCTAAATGATGCTGAAATAACATGTTGGTCCAAGGCTAAGTCCAAGTGTTATTATCCTTCAGTTTATTCACAGAGTGGTTCCGTGTCCCTTGATACCATTCAGTATCAAGTTGGCTTTATCTGCCTTTTTCCCTCCAAGTCCAGTATTTTTGGGAACTTTTCCCAGCAATTGGATGCAGTAATCTATGGTAATAAACTTTTATTATTTTTCCTGGCACAGATTTGGCCTATTTCTAGTAGTACACTTTCCAAATGATTCTCCAGCATAATTCAGCAACTTCAAGGGAACGTTTCCTTGCACTGTTCTGGGTGAGACTGTACCATTTGGGCATTTTTGATCTGCCACTTTCTCTTACATTGTCCTTAGTCTTCTGCCTACCACATTCCCTCCCTCCATTATTTCGCACCAGGCAGGCTATGCTTCAGCATCATGATATTTATAGTCTGCTGCAAAGCAACCCCTTTCACAAAGAAAGATATGGCATGAACTGTAGACCACTGTCTCCCCTGAGGAGCTAGGCCAGGATCGAGAGTATTCAGCTAGGGTATTGGCCAGTTCCCCTTCTCTGTTATTGGAAGATCTCCAGATGAGTGAAAGTGTCAGAGTTTCAGAGCATGCTTAGACATACTAAAGAAATTAAAGATGGCCTTCGTTGAGGTCAAGGGTCAGAACTATAGATCCAACACAGGTCAGCATATTTATCTGCACTGAGCTGTGCTGAGCTGATTCTTCGGAGGGAGGCACTGTAGAGTCTCCCAAATGATGATCAAGGCCTGAGTCCAAGGACTGCACTTTAGGACTCCTGTCTCCTACTCTGAGGTGTCAGGTTCTAGCGAGAGCACCTCAGCAATGGATGGAGGAACTCAGGAGAGGAACAGCTGTATCTGTTGCTGCCATCATTGCTAGCACCATCAGGCGCAGTAGTGAGTTCCAGTCCAGGAATCCTCATCCTCTGATGAGTGTTCAGTCTGGGTCTTCAGGAGCAGGAGTAGTAGGGTCTGGAGCACATGTATGTGTTGGAGTAATGGGCGGCCACCTGCTATTGCAGGCAATATGCACAGAGCCATGTGGGACATGTGGGAATGTGCCTTGTGGGAGGAGGGAAACAAAGTCTCAGAGCTTTTCTGCTGGTAGCTTCCCCACAGCAACTGCAGCAGACAGAAGCACCAGCTGCTGAGAGGTACCTCTCCTTAGCTGCCAGTTAAATCACACTGCAGGACTCTACCACCAGATCTCATCCAGTGCAATTAGAGTAAACACAACCAAGCCTAATTGCCTCCCGAGTAAGAATGACCCTGGCAAGCATTTTCATATGTCCATGCATGTGCACACATACTAAATGATCCAGTCCCTCTCTCCTCTGCCTCCTTACAACAAAGGACATGGTAGGACTCTTAAAAGTGGCACTGGATACTCTACCCATAGTGCAAGTTACTTCTCCTCTATGCATCTCTGAAAGCAACACACAGAGCTGACAAAAAAAGAATGTATCTGATTTACACGACACCAGAAGATGTACCAGTTTTCCCTTGCCGTGACCCTTTTCTACTGTTCCAGCCATTTTTCTTAATGCAAGCTCAAGGCTACTACATACAAAGCCAGCAACTTTCTCAGTCTTTCTCTCCTCTCCCCAGTGTTGCTTCCACAGCCCCAACATCTACTCCCCCTTCACAGACAGCCCTGTCCATGCTTGGTGAGGCCTATAGCTGCCTACCATGCCAGTGAGGGAGGGTCAATGCCTGATCAATTGCTGTAGTGCAGTGTGGGCACCATATGGCTTCTCAGATAGGGCAGGCTTGGGATGCATGAGAAGAAATACATACACATACCTCAGAAATAGGTTCTACCACTATGCAATAAAGGTTTCCCTTGGATCCTAGTCTTCTAGTGTTTATGAGGGCTCCCCAGGCCTCCATCAACTTTAGTGAGGGATGTGGCCACCTATAGTGATTGGAGCACCCCAGCCAGAGCGGGGTTAGCACCCCCGCCACATTGCTTCTGGATCTGGAGGGGCAGCAGCATCACAGATGCTGCTTATCCTCTGTGAATCTGGGTGATGCTGAGCAGCAACTGTGTGCTGGATGTTAGCTTCAGGCAGGCTAAATGATGTGAAGCATAGGTAATAAGTGAGCATACCTAGACTCCTCTGAAAAACATGCTCCACTTTGCAAATGTTCGAGCCACTATCCGCATAGACCAGGCTCAGAAAACAAGTACAGGAAGTCCCTCACAGCTCCAGTCCTCCCTTCCTCATTCCCTTTGCCCATGCCTGTATACTATTCTTCCTACAGTCTCAGGCAGCAGCCTGCACACAAGAAGCACATCTCAATAGGCAAGGCACAGCATACTTCCTATGCTGGGATAGATTCAAATACTCTTGGGCCATCCCACCCTTTGGCTGACTTTATTAGAGTAAGGGCAGAAGGACTCAATAGTTTGCCACTGCAGTTTTCTGAGGGCTGTGATGCAACTAGACCTTTGTCATCACAGACTGCAAGCATAGGAGGGTCAGCCTTAGTGTGCAGGGCTGATGGACCTAATCTTGCTGCAAAATTGCAATCCAAAATTGCTTATTCTTCACTATTGAAGAAAATTGTTCACTCACACTTTGTCATTTATAATTTGACTTTTGTATTATTTGTATGCTATTTTCCTCTGGTTTTGTTGTAATTTAGCATATATTTTGTATAAACATTTGTTTATGAAATGAAATAAAATAGTTATTTAAATTTTATGATAAAACAATTTTAAAGAAAATATTAGAATTAAAATGAGTAACAGTCATCTCAAAATGAAAATCCATTGGAACTGAACTTTCTATTTCACCAGCCAAATAAGTTATTGTTTTACAAATGGGAAAAGGAGAACCACTGACTTTTTATTTACCACTGTTTTATCATTATTTTATGGGAAAATGATACTAACCATGTTCAGTTTGAATTCTTCAAATTTTATTCAAAACTTTTTACTAGCCTTTGAAGAAGAATGTACTTGTTTTATTTTAAAAGTAAATTTACTTTTGACTTTTACAGTCAAAAAGTTCTTTGACTGTATTTCAAAGTTTATCTTCAATCTGCCCCCTTTTTTAATATGTCTAAGGAATCTGTTAAAGTATATTCTTTTGATCTTTCTCCACATTTTCTTCAAAATATAAAGCTGCCAGTACTTTCAGGTTGAATAGTCAATGTCTTGATGCATTCTGCACTGAACCCACTTGCAGATCCATTCTATACATGTTTGCCTATTTGTCTTATACTGTAGGCAATTTGTCAGGTCTTCTCCCAGCTGTTCAAAACTGTGATAGGTCACCATGCAACAAGTCTGAGTGATTCAATGTAGGTTGTGCATGCAGGCATAATCTTGTCTAAATTATAAAAGGAGAATTCACCTGGATTTATATGACTCTAAACACCTGCCACAACACGTGTATTCTAATCTTATTCCTATTCTCATCTAAGAAATACCAACGTGCCTGGTAAAGTTTATCAATCAAACTGAAATGTATTCTGAGCATGGGACACATGGGAAACCCTGTAAAAATTCATCCTTTTGCCTCTCCTTTCTTGTTTCTTTCTCTCCATGTCTGTCACTACTGAAAATTCCTCCATCTGCACCAGCCACATAAGTCGTACCATGTTGCCGTTGTGCCAGAGGGAGCAGGAAGCACTGAGAGCATGCACAGAGCCAGCACAGAACTGTGGGTATGCGGAGATCCCTTACAGAGAGTTAAGTAGATGTTCAGGCTGGAAATGCCTCAGGCTGCAGGGCTTGGGACAAGCCAGGAAACGTACAGCATATGTGAGAAGGAGAAAGAAGCAGCAGAGGCAGGGCAGAGCTCAGGGAGCTGGCTGTCAGGGTGCTGTGAGTCTGGCATCTCTAGGCGGCTGATATCAATGGGAGCTCCCCATGGGGCAGGGAAGGGCCTGGCAGCCTGGGCCTGTCCCAGTACCCCCGAGGGAGCAGGGCAGCCGGGGAAGCCCCAGCCCCAGGCGTTGGGCACCGCTGTGGGGACAGGGAGGGACAGGATGGGTGGTCAGGGTCAGCAGGGCTCGTGGCCAGGCAGGGGCAGGGCCATGACGGGGCTTGAGCTGGCACCACTGCAGGTTCACAAGGCGGGGACTGACGGCCTCAAGCTGGACAGAAATGGGAGCCTGGGGCTGGGAGGCCCAGGGGTAGGCAGGGACAAGGAGGGCTGTTAGTGCCCTCAGGGCCCGAACTGTGGCCCAGTGACTTTTACAACAAAAAAAAGAGGGCCCGGTCTAAACAGTTGGAGAGACATTGTTCTTTTATTGCATCTTGGTACAAGGTTTCCACGTGAGAAGATCTCATTCTTCTCCCTAAATATGCTCGCATCGAATAAATGAAAATCTAAACTCATGCAGTTTCAGGCAGAATATGGTAAGAGTTGAGGCTTGTACATACTGCTGTCCACTCTAAGGATGAAAAGACATTTTAATGATGTTCCTGAATGAAACAGCAGAGTTAATGGTTCTGCCTGCTCGTGACCAACAGAGTTGGAGCCAGTTCCGTTGACCCAGCAATCGTACTGTGTCAATTATTTTCAGGATCAGGTCAGAGAATGCACTAGCACTGTACACATTTATCACAAGCTACTCACCTCCAGTTTACTATCCAGCATCAGAAACCTGACAGCTAAAGTATGGCAGATAGATAGATTCTTATCTATCTTTATCATTAACTTTCGAAGCAACCAGATACATAAATTGAATCTCTACTGCAAGGGAAATTGAATGTACTTTTACTGTAGCATCAGTTAGGAAACAGGACCTTCTTGGACTTTGTATACTGTGTTTTTAAATCTATTTTCCATGTTTGTTGTCTGTACTAGTCAGTATGTTTTATAGCAGTGAGAGAGCTATATCTATAAGTAAATTATTTCTGTGTTGGCCAAACAAATGGAAATTCCCATGGAATGGCATGGAGGACAGAGCAGCCTGATCACATAACTATCTTGTAACACAAAGATAACAAAGAGAAACTCAGTTAGAATTTGGGGTTTTTTTAGAAACGATTCATTTCTTTTTGCCCTTCTATTTTTCCAAAGAATAATTCATTTTCTTCCTTGACTATTTTTGTCATATTTCACTGCCTTTAAATAAAACATTCTAGAATGCCTTCCATCAACCTCAGAAACAAATAAAAAGACTTTTTTTCTTTTCTTAATTAATAGAAATACAGCAGGGTTGAATTCAGGTCACTCAGAAGAATTAATCTCATCTAATATTTTTAGGTTTTGGCTTGGTTATAAATTAACAGGTTTTATCCCTTTGCTTTTTAAGACCAGTTCTCCAAACAGCAGAAAGACTTGAAGGATCTATTCTAATGTAGCTAAGCTTGTATTTTTATTTGTTTAAATTCTTGCCAGTCTTCCAATTAAATTAAGAAGTACTGACGTACATAGAACATTTCTCATATCTAAAAAATAACAAAGTCAGACAATATTAAAATGCTTTCTTGGATGAATAGCTAAAAGAGAGGAAGGACAGACTGAGCATTTCTTTCACACATTTGTAGAAATGGGTTAACCATTTTGTTTTATTTGACAATTTAAATATGTTATGTAAACAGCCTAGCAGACGCATTAATACTTGAGACCCTTGTGCTAAAAAAGCTTTATTTTTTGTCAGGAGGTGTAATATTGCCATGTATTCTCTGATATTGTGCAACATCACATTTCTTTGGTACATACAAACTCTTGCATGCAAAAGCTGGAAAATAGACTGAGAGTGCAGTTATCCAGTATGGCCTGAGGCAATGGAACAATTTTCCATACCCAGCTCTTCCCCACCCTGATTCTGGCTGCATCCTTCCTTCCCTTGCACCCACTTTGTGCCAGCTCTGGCACTCATCCACCCTGTGCTATGCCAGTTCAGTTACCCAAAACAACAGAAAACAATCCTAACAATCAAGTGAGTACTCTTCTGTAGGATCAGTGAATTGAATATTCAGGAGAGGGGCCAGAGCCAGAGCAAAGTAGGGAGGGAGAGCCTCTAGCCAGGAGCATGGACATGGGAAGTAAGGGCAGGAGGAGGGAGAGATAGGGGAACCTCCTCCCCTCAGGCTGTTAAATCATTTCATCTGTCTTGTGTAACTTCACTCTGGGACCCAGAACACTGGCAGTATTGCAGCAGCATTTTGTATTTGATAAACAAATAAGTTATCGTCAGACCTTCCTCATCACTGAAAAGTATACAGTTAAATCAAATATGCTATAACAGAAGATTTGCAGTTTACACAGGTGTTTATCTAGTGCATAGCAAAGTGAGTCTGGTTCATGAGTAGGACTCCTAAGAGGGACAATATGAATAATAACAATTGCTGAGCATGGTGGATCTTTTCTACCTCCGTACCAAATGTACAGCTTGTAGAATCAGGAGTTACTTTGAAATTATGATGAGCGCACTAGAAATATTTCCTCCTTTTACTAGATCAAGCTATTTAATGAACTTTGAAGGATCAAGCCCTTTACACTGGTTTGAGGGCAAATATATGTCTTGGTGCTGCTGGAACAGATTGTGCAGTTTCAAATTAATCTGGAAATTGTTTCAACCAGTGAAAGAAAACTAAATGAATAACTGAGCTCTTAGAGCCAATGTTTTCTTTGCATACCTCGTCTTTGATCTTATTTATGGAATGTGATTTTGACCCATATTCTTCATGTGTTTTCAAAAGAACTGGAAAGAGCTGAAAGTAAACATGTAAAATTGTAAAAGTACAGTCTTAATTACCATCAAGCTCTCTTAAATTGTCTCTCTGTTTCAAGTTCTGAACCATATATCGTTTTAGCCTATAGAAGATATGATTGTTTCTAGCACCTTGTCTCGTTATCTTACACTTCTCTATACTGGGCTGCATGAACCATTTTATCAGCTTCTAAGCCTAATCCAGTCTCATACATTTTCAAAAGCTTGGTTCTCTTCTTTATTTAGTGGTTAAGCCCAATTTAGCATTATCAGTGAATTTAGGTACATTTGAAATTACATACGTTCTTTGAGGTCATTTATGTCCACAAAGAAATGTGCAAAAAGGAATATTAATAAGATGAAATAAAACTAATGAAATTCACCTACAGCTGAAATGTACCTTGTGTGTCCTACAATACCAAGTACAAAACAATACATTAAAAAGCTGCTCAGGTGGCACCTTGTTGTGCTTAATTTAAAAAGGCATCTGGTATGTTTCAGTCTTGTCTGTGATTTTTCTGTCTTTTTATTGCTTTCTCTCAGAACATTTAACCTATCCTTAGTAAAGCAATAATAAATTAATGTCCTTACGTGGCCAGTTTTAAAGCAAGAGCACATTTGGAAAGCTGTCTTTTCATAACAGAAGACCATTGGGAGAACCAGTTATGTAGCTTTTGTATAATGACATCAAAGAGGTTCAATTTTCAAAGAAATTACTGTCTCCACCTCCTCAACACAGTCATTTTCTTTTTCCCTGCATGGTAGACCTGACAGGGAAAAGAAGTGGAGACTGGCCAAGCAGCAGGGAGGAGAGGTCAAACTGAAAGGACATTCAGGGAGATAAATGTTATTAAAGATGGGTATCTTTGTCTACTCCATGGTGTGCCACCATGCGCAGGGAGAACCTCGAAGAATGGATCCCGAATAGAGCCATGTTTCTGTGGAAAAAGAAGCTTTGCAAGCAGGGGACAGATATCCAGGGAAATAACTGCAACATTTCACTCCTGAAGTGACTACTCTACTCAGGTTGTAGAGTTCTTATTCTGTATAATTTCTTTAGAAAAAAAAGCTTTTTCATATAGAAATATTCTTCATGGAGAATAAATTTTACCCCTAAACATCTTTAAAAAGTTGCCTTTTTCAGAATCTTTTCTAAAACAGATGTCATAAAAAATGTTACTTAAACTGTCTGTTTTTTAACTCTTTGTATTTTTTTCTCTTTTTTGCTGTAGCAGTGAAAATGGATTTGTAGAAGTATTCCTTCTGGGCCAGCACATGGCTTGCCAAATTATTTCTGTGAAGTATTATTTATTTGTTGGATATTATTTATCACTGCATTTCCACTGTTTTCTTTCTGTCAGTGAGTGTGTGCAGCCTAGTGCAGAGGCCTCTCAGGCTGCGTCTGTACTTTGTTTTCCTCCCTGTGGCCACAGCGCAGGAGGCCGGTCTGGGAAAGGGGGGCTATCTGCAGAGCTTTGCTGCCAGCCTGCTCAGTGGCCTCCAGCAACTCAGTTCACTTCTCCTCAGCTTCAGTTTCTTCCCATGTCACCATGCAGATAATGGCCACTACTATAAAGTGCTCTGGGATTGATTAATGAGTTTTGTAAGATTTAGATATTATTATCAGAAAGAAAAAATTATAGCAAATAATTCAAGCTTATTGTTTCTCCCAATCCTGAACGGTTTATTTCAGTTTATTGACACACTGTGGGTGTATCTATGTGTTCTGCCTGTCATTTGCCTCCTATCCACACAGCTGCTTGAAGTCTAGCCTTTGCACAGACTGTATGAACATGCCTGGAAGTTTGTTAACCTATGTATCATGCTCAGTATATTCAGAGTCAAGCTTGCCCTCCAAAGTGCTTTTCAGATACGTTCAGGATAATTATCACAGCTTTGCTGTCTGCATGAACTGTGACTCTGGTCTGGTGGACAACCTTCAAGTTGCCCTCCAAAGATACTGTAGACATATCTTTTACTATATGTCATTTCAATTATTTATATTTTAATTCAATTTGTTCTGCCTTTTTGTGTTGTGTTCTGGTATTTGTTGAATATGATTCTGTTCTTAAGTATGGAATCAAATGCTTTAATGAATTATAGATAGACATTTTTCACTAAATCAGCAAGATAATTAAAGAATTCAAGCGCAACAGTGAGACATCTTTTTTTCCCCTTCAGGAATTTGTAATGAATGTTCATTAATAAATTAGAGCCTAGTGGTACATGAACAGATGTGCCTATGTGGACTATTACATCTGCAAAGAATAAGATTCCATTCAATATCTGCATTAGTATATTCCTATTTAGGACTGAAGCTTTTTGTATGCTGGGTCTTTAAACTTTTTCATTGTTTCTATTATCTTCCAAATAACTGTAATCAAGTCCACAGGCTTGTAGTTTCCTTGGTTTTCATGATTTTAATTAAACAGAGTAACTACTGTAGCCCACCTACAGCTTTTTGTAATAGACCATTTTCACTTTACACCAGCCTGCATTTGGGGATTCTCCATTGTCATAAAACTTCCTAAGTATTTGTCCTTGCTCCTTCCTAAAACTAAGATTGCAGCGCATACAAATTCCATGCAGAGTTATCTCTACAGTATAATAGGAATTGGGAACGATAATTTGACTTGATTTTCCCTTATTTCAGGACCACAACATTTTCTTCCTTCTTCCCTTGTGGACAGAAGTGACGATTTTAGCCCTTAAGTTATGTTAAGAATATACAACAAGCCCTGAATTAGCTGTTTGTTTGAGTACAAAGCCCACATACATCAATGATTTAAGTCAGTCTGCGTGTGCCTGTGCTACAGCACTCCATCCTAAGTGGCCTTTAGCTAATCCTAAAGAAATAACATTAGAAAAAAGAAGCAATCATTTGCTAACATAAAGTTTGGACCCAAATACTACTTTATAACAGTAAAACATAGTTTTTATATATTTTCTAAAATCCATAATAATCTTAAAGTAAATGTTTTCCTAAGCATTATAGCTATCTTTTCAGTGCCTGAGGAAAAAAGGAATATATTTTTAATGGGTCTGATTTTGTTCCTTTTCTTTTTTCCATTCTGCAGTTGAATCCTAAGATACACGTGAGTAATTACCATTTTTACAAAAAATAAATAGATTAGCGTATTCATTGTTACAATAAATCTTTGTACATCTTTGCTACCAAAATTATGCTAGTACTTGTTTTGAGTAAAACAATTTTTAAATTCAGATAACCTTTCATCCCAGAGCATTAATTAGTTTATATTTACCAAGTTTCTTTCATTGCACGGAAGTAACATGAAAAGTAGTAAGGGACTTAATCCTGTTGTAATTATATTAACTGGATTCCTCTGCAAATGTTTAGTCCAGATATTAGAAATGTATAACACAATTTTGAGATAGCAAGATGGAAACTATCTGCCTCTGCTTGTTATCCTTCCCCATCTCATATACCTAAGTATATCTGATATTCATACTTTAATTCAGCAACTGTTGCTTCAAGATAGTCACTAAATAGATGCACAATCAACATTAACCTATGCAACACTTTTCTTCTGTACCCTTCAATTACTCAAATTATTCATATTGATTTTTTAAATTATTCAGCTTGTCCTTATGTGCAGTAATTTGTTGAATCAATTTAGGTTTAACTTCCTATTACAGTCCCATAAATCTTCTATGTGCTGCTTTGCCTCGTGATATTGACTCTGTGCAAACAATTTGAGGGCTTTAGACATTTTTCAATATTCCTCATTTTAAACAAGATCAGAATTTTTCCCTCAGCTCCTTATTTACAAGACCTGGTATTTAGGTGATGACCTGTTCAGGACTCAGAATTATTTCTTTCATTTCAAATATTGATGCAGCTGATTCAGCCACCTTGAACAAGTGAAAAAGTGTGAAGCTGATTGTTCTCAGCATACAGGATTGTCATGCTTCTGTTGTTTTTGCATAGTTCTGTCTCACTGGAAAAATAGTAAAAGAGCCATTTTTTGAATCCTTTTAATTGTACAGTTGAGTACTGTTAATCTTTCCTCTTGATGGATTACAAAAAGAAGGGAGAGAGAGTTTTAATCCTTATATAGCATCTATTGCATGATCCCTCAAATTTCAGTCCATTTGCCCTAGAAATTCCACAAGTTTCTCCTTTGGTTGGATGTTACTGCCCCTTGCAAAGCTTTGTGAAGACAGAAGGAGCATCCTTTGCAGGCCGGTACAGTCATAAGAGCTGCAAGGACCAGATTCATGGATTCCCCCTGTGGATAGCTCCAGTCTATAGGTGCTGGCTGCACTTATGCATAAGAAAGGTATTTCCAGCCATATTCTCCTCACATTTAGAGACCGCGATGGAAGTACCTGGCGTTCTGACCACCTCACCATGCGCATGTACAGGAAGAGGCACGACACTATCAGAGCAGCCTGTGCTGCCAAAATCATCTTCTCCAAAAAGACTGTAGCCTAGATGGCAACCCTTTTAAAGTGTAATCTGACCCACAATTTGGACAATACTTTCCTAGTAAATGCCTGCTCCTCAGTTCAACAACCCCAAGCCCTGACTCCTAGATGCTTCAGTGTATAAAGTGAGAAAGCAGGAGTGCATTCTGTCTGATCAGTATTGATTCTACTTTGCTACTTCTTGCTGATCATCTAGACCTTTTAATTTTTTCTTCTTTCATGAAGTCTTACTTTTCCTCTACTTCTTCCTTTGAAGAGCATGGAATATCAGTGATCTTAAAAGGTAGTTGCATATGAAATCTCAAGAAAAATTTATGATCTTTCAAAAAATTGAGGTACTGCTCTTGACTTCATAGACATACAAAAATCCCATTAGAGTTTTTGATGGCTCTAGGAAAATAAGTTTTGTCACTAATTGCATCTGAATTTGATTGCTAGGCAAAGATGAGCACTGATGGAAGCCCATAAAGAATTCATAAACTTATTAAGAAAAACATCATTATAAGCTTGTGTTTTTTTTTGTTGTTCTGTTTCAAATTGAGCACTTAAAATCTTCTAAGTACTGTGTAGACAGTAAGTAATTAATCTTCATATCCTTCACTTTCCTCAGCTACGCAGACCCATTTTATGGATGTGGAAATTCAGAAGCCCTATCCATGTGAAGTCTGATTTTTGAAATAGTGTTTTTTATTTGCGTTTCTAAAACAAGAGAGACTTGGCCCAAACCACGAGTACATACAAGGATTACATATTTTTCTAATCGCTTTTCAAACTCATAGAGATTTTTGTTGTGTGCAATATTCTATTAAGTTCTGCAAGCTTAAGTGCATGATGTGTGAAGAAGGACTTACATTTTGCATCTGTGAAACCTGAGCATATATTCTGACCTTTAGTTTCCTGCCTTCTAACTGTGTGCAAATCCTCCTTTTTCTTTCATGACAGCTTGCTTCCTTTAAGTGCCTGTGGTGCTAGAATTTCCATGTCCCTCTAACCCTTGGTACCTTCAGAGAACTCCAGTAGTTTTGTGAAGCATGATTTTTCTTTATAAAGCTGTGCTGACTCTTTCCCAGTATGTTAGATATATCCATGTCCAATTCTTTTTGTTCTTTAGATACGTTGCCCCATAGGGGTAATGCAGTTCAGATCTGTAGTTTCTCAAGCCCCTGCTGGAATCTTTTAATAAAATAGCATAATATTAACTGCCTTACAGTCCTCTGGTAGAGAGGCAGTTTTAAACAAGAGATTGCGTTGCGTGGCTGGCAGTTCCTTGTGTCCCTGTAGAACTTGATGGGTGAATACCATCTGGTCCTCACAATCTGTTATTGTCCTTTTTGGTCCATTTTACTCATATGTTCTGTAACCTCATCTAATTATCCTCTGCCTACTATCAGTTTTGCAAGTTGTTTCTCAAGTTCTTTCATGACCTATCTTATGTTCTTATCCTGAACTTAAAAGAACTTACAATCCTTTCTACTTTTTGTATATGAATACATAACTACCTTTGCTGTTCAGCCATGCAGGCCTTCTTATGGGCTTTCTAAAATCTTTTTCTCATAAGTAGTAAGCATTTGGTCTGAGCCTCCATTGTGCTGTTTTTAAATTGTCTATGTCACTTGAAAAGATTTTTAACCTATGCTTTTTTAATAAATCTCATTTTGATGTAATTTCCTCTCTTTGAAATTAAGCATAAAACGTTTTTGCTTAGTAGATTCTGCAAAGGATATTGAGTGTGAATACCCTATGGTCACCGTAGCATTTTATAGTAACATTACGAACCAGGTCTTGCATACTGCTCTGGGCCAGCTCAGATGTTACTTCTCCTATTGAGGTTTCCTGTCTAACTGCTCCACAAAGCCGTCATCAATGGTATCTGAGGATTTTACTCTCAGCTTCATGGCCTGATAGGACATCTATTCACACTACATGGGGGTAATTGAAGTCTCCCATTAGTATTGTGTTTCCTGCCCTCTCAGCCTCCTTGCTGTCACTCATGATGTCAACCACCTCTCAAGCTTATTGTCATGTCCTTATTTCCACACTACTTTGGCCAGGTTTATCAAGATCTGTGAGATGGATTGATGCCAGGTTGTGGACTGTAGAGTTGATAGCCTAGGCACAGCTTAATAGGGACTGTCAGTACATTTTTTCACAGTACTGCTCATTCTCGTCTGTTAAATTAAGCAAAAGAAGTGCTCCTTTGAGAGGACAAGGACCTGATAAAAGGAGAGGGATTGATTTTTAGTTCTTTCATATGACTACTTCATAACTAAATGCATGCATGCCTGCAAATTTTTATTGCCCTGTTTGATAACTCACCATATTTTTAAAAATCCTTAAGGACCTCATGAAGGCACAGTTTCAGCAGTGTTAGCAACACCTGGTAGACAACATGCACCTCCACAACTGACATACAGTTGGTTCGAACCAAGCGTCATTTCACAGTGGGATTGTCCAAACAGCCCATTTCAGAAAAGACCTCTATTAATTTCTAGAGTTGAAGAACTAGCACACTCAATAAGTTAACTTAGTATCTTTTGGATTATGACATACAGAGTAAGAATGTATCCAGCCTATTACGTGATACATCTTTTATAAAAAGTTATTAGATTATGTGTCTATAAAAATTCAGACTACCTTGCTTATTTCATATTGACCACATGTATGATGGCATTGTTTGAATTAAAATCTAATACATTTTTGCTAATGCTTGTAAACTGTACTTCACATTTTGCTCTCTACAGGTACCTGACTAAAGCTGTGATTTATTGCAGAAAATTAAAAGTCTGAAAATAAATCTAAAATAAACATACTTAATGATTAATGTAAAATAAGCATGAAATGTTTTCTCTTACTCTATTAATTTTTAATATGATTTTTTGCACTGAAATTCAGCTATGCTACATAGGAATTAGAATGACAATTTAGTCTTCTTGCCAATGCCTGCTATGTTTCTAAGTGTGAACAACACTGATTAATAATACTACTATCCATCAAATAAACAGCTCATGTTGCCTGATAGATACATATAGATATCCTCGGGAGTAAAATCTTACAATATGCTTTTTTTAATAATTAATAAATTATCAGTTACTAATTATATTATTAATTAGATATCAGAGCCTTTGGCAAGCCATGCACAAAGATGTGCTTATATTTCCACTTCAAATCATTCCCTGAGCATGATAAATTGGTCAAGGAACTTAACAGTATTTTTTATATCAGTAGCTGGACTTAGGACAACATACTTTTCTGTTTGGGAAACACTGGGCCTCTCTGTGATTCTTTCAAGAATTTTTTTAATTATATTGGATCAGGTATATACTTTATAGCTCTGATTTTTAACTAAATAGACACATGAGAAATTGATTTTTAATGAACAGACTTGAATTATTTATTTTTGAATGAATATACACTAAAAATTTTCATGTACAGAATTGTTTTTTACTTCTTTTTGAGCATTGCTTATATGGATATGATGCTGAAGTGTTCTGATTGTTTTGATTTTATAAATTAAAAAGAAAGCATTTGAGAGTGGAATTTTTTGCTATAAAAAGTGAAAAACTATAAGGTAAATTGTAACATAAAAATAAATTTTTACACAAAACTTGAGAGACAAAATTGCCACATCATATTTCCTATATGCAAAATCTAAAATGACTCTTGTGGTTTATAACCTTCAATCCAGAAAATTGCTCCAGAAAACTGAAAATTTGAAATCAAATCAAATCAAATCAAACAAAAGACTCACAGATAAAAACATAATATTTGTGGACATAATATTTGTGGACATATTTTATCTACTGTCTTTACAGGGAGAATTTTTGTTGTATTTGTTTCTGAACATGTAAAAAGTGCTACATTGCAATATAAAGCAACCATCTGCTTTTCACTTTTGATTTTTAGTATATGACAACACTGAAATTTATAACAAAAAATCATGTAGTAACCCTGTGAAATCAGTATAGCTTTTTATGTTTTACATCATATTGCATATTGGTTACAGCAATGTTATAATTTCAGCAAAATTTTGTAAAAAGTAAAATCATATAAACATTATTTTGTCCTTGAGACTGTAATCCTTTGTCTATATTTCTCAGTTGAACTTATATATTTAATGAAATTAAAGCACTTGTTCATCAGCTTGTCCATCTAAATATCTGTTCTGTATTTAAACACTAATTTAAGTTTCTGTTATGGATAACTAGACTTTATGTCAGTATGATTTAAGGACCACCTGTTCTGCTGTCTCAGTCAGACTTACTTAGAATAATGTGCTTTATAACTGCTTTTTGTGTTGCACTAAGGGTCTACTGCACATGTAATACCAACACAATCAAATATTTAACATATTGATATTGAACATTCCCAGCTAAGAGCAATGCACAGTTAAAACATCCTGACTAATCAGATACCAAAGGGATATGACATAGTGGAGAATTAAGCATATAATGAAAATACCAACTAGTCCTCTGTGCACTAAATAAAAAGAACAAATAGAAATGAGTGTTCCTTTGATGTATTTCATAGCCAAAGCAATGAAATCTGCATGGCTGCATGTAGGATCAGGTGAGAATTCAGAGGGATTTGGTATTTTTAATGCAACTGGAGTTTAAAGATTAAATCAGTATTTGTCTTCCTGAGTAAATTGTAACCTTTGACTCAAGAGAATAAAGTAAATATGAAAATATACAAGCATGTCAATGATGCAGGATCATCATCGTCATCATCATCATGATCTTGAACATTTAAGAAAATTAATCCTATTAAAATAATCCTATCTTCACTTTCCTCTATATGCATTTCAGAGGGTTTTTACTTCAGATTAGCAGCGGTCTGAGAGCCTATTAGCCATTGCACTACAGAAGCTGCCATCCTGCACCACATCTCTACTTTAGCTTCATCAGAAATGAATCCAGTGTATGCACTCTACAGTGTGAACCAGAGCATGCTTAAGTGGGGACAATCGGGACATATACTTCAGAAGTGCACACCTGAGCCAAACGGAAATGCTTATGTGGGCCCATCCACTGGGAGTAGGACTGGAGTGGGTGTTCTCGGCCCGAGCCATGAAGAGCCTAGGCTCTTAGTTCTCCAGAGGTGTTCTGGGAATCGCTATGTCTTCAAATGTCTCCACTTATACCAAAGCCTGTGTTGTTTGCATCCCTTCCCTCTTCTGTCATCCCTTGGAAAATGTCCACTTCTCTTTAGTCACACATCTAAGTAATTACAGGCACCTGAAATGCATGCAGCACTTACCTCTGAGCAATTATGTGCCTGGCATGCTGCTAATGCCTTGAGAGGTCAGTGGCCACAATGCTGAATGTCCGCATAAGCCACCCTTGTTAAAAATTCTACACTTTGCTTTACTCCATTCACACTCTTCTGTAAGTAGCTAGACACTGCAAGCTGAAGAATTTAATCTATTACCTCCTTGCTGAATAAAAGTCAGGACAATATGTTTACCCTGAGGGAAAGCTAAGACCTCGCTTACCACGTGGAATGAAAGGCATATCCAAGGTGAGTTTAATTTGGACAAGTGCAATCATAAGTTGCTTTGATGGGATATGATCACCTTGCAAGATGGGAAGTTCAGTAGACTGCTTACAACAGTAAAGAAAAATAACCTTTGAATTTTCTGTAGAATAGGATGAAATATTTTGTGAATATCTGCAGTATCAACAGAGAACTTAGGCTTCTTTTGAAGTGCTGGATTGAGCTGTCAGCCAGGATGTACTCATCTTAATAAACAGCAAGGAATTCAACTGAAATGAACAACAGAAGCAAAAAAGAAAAGAAGAGCGAGAAGTTGCCAAATTCCATTATTGCACAATGTCTTTTTGACTGTTTGTCACAGTGACATAGACAGGGCTAGGAGTTGGTAACACATCTGTGATACTCCACACTTGTGACTTTTTTCTTGCTCTGCTTAAGAGTTCCCATCTAAAGGACGAAAGCTTATTCTTTCCATGTGCTCCTGGTCCAGAAGACAAACCATTTCCTCTAGCTGTATTTTCCCTTGGTTACAGCAATAATTACTTACTTTAAGTTTGAAATGTAGTAGGACCTTTGAATG
This sequence comes from Dromaius novaehollandiae, assembly GCF_036370855.1. NCBI lineage: Eukaryota > Metazoa > Chordata > Aves > Casuariiformes > Dromaiidae > Dromaius > Dromaius novaehollandiae. The sequence goes on from NC_088130.1 coordinate 30,148,823, forward strand.
GCCTCCAGGAAGTCTCACAGGAGTTTAAAATATATATATTGAACACTTTTTGCTCCCCATGTTTGCAATGGCAATAGCAGAACCTGTCAAAGGAAGAAGCAAGGTGGAGAAATTTGAATCATTTTAATCATAATTTAAATCAGTAAGCAGGAAATCTTGCTTTAATGAACCTTATTATCTTGTTTTTCACGGGTCCTTCTTAGTTACTTTCACAAGGGAATATTGATTCTCATTAATTGTTAAAGCCCTTGTGCAGCTTTTTTACAGCTAATACAGGCTTTATAGTGTGTGTGATACTTTTTACTATCAGGAATGATCTGTAAAATTTGTCTAAGCAACTATACAAATTAACATAAATTTCATCTACATTTAAACTTTCTTGTTTTATTAGAAAATTGTTCTCTTCTACTTTCCTGATGAGCAGCAGATTACTTGTCTTTGTTTAAGTCAGGCTTCTTTTGGAGAAAATACAGAAATGTAGAAAATGAGGTGGAATTTTAAACATGCACAAAGCAACATTTTTACTTACTTTATTGATGGTTGGAAAGAGACCTTTAAATAATCTATATAACATAGACATCTAATGTCCTAATAGGTGGTATGTTAGACTGATAATGAAAAAAAATTATTACCTATTGAACCAAAGCAGTCCGTATTCCCAGGAACATTTTAAAACTAGCAAGTCTTATCTTTTTGCACTTTCATGATATAGGTTGGGAAAGGAAAAAAGTTTGTTTGCCATTTAAATTCCCAGTAGCTGTCATAATTGTGAAAGAACTAGTTCTTTAGCTTGAACTAGATAAACAAATATGGGAAAAGTATTTTCTCAGCATCTTCAGAAGAAGTTATTGATACACAGAAAAGTCTGGGCTCATATATTTACTATGCAATGTCCTATTTAGGTACAGTGGAAAGGATAGTTTTTACTGTGTACCTGACTTGATTTTGCATCTAATTTTAGAAATAACTTTCTGATTTAACCTTTTCTGTTAATCCAATCTATGTAAAACCCTACAAATAGATTTAAGTATGTCGGAAACCTGGATTATTCAACAGCATAGAGGTCTCTTTTCCCAGTACTCTCAAAATTCAGAGATATTCTTAGTGATATTACAGAAAATGATGGGTGTTAAGCCATCAGGAATGTTAGATTATACATCAAAATGTGTTGTGCATCTTCCCCTTCTTGCTCTAGTATCATATATCTACCCGAAAGCCTGCAAGATGGTGATACTGTAAATTGATTTTTTGTTCCCATATGTTTTAGTTTAAGAACAACTGTGGACCACCTGGTTTAACCAGTTAATTTTAGAGACAACCAGGGAAAATATAGCTGTGGGTATAGCATATAGAAAGGTGCATTAAAGTGAATTACACATCTTAAAGCCATAATAAATGAAGACACAAAGAAAATGATTCAGGGAGTTAACCAGTGTCCCAGATCCCAAGCTGTACTGCAGTATTTTTGGAAGCTATATCTTTGGTAAAGCATCTCTGCAGCAGATTCCAAACTCTTTGTTATTTAAGGGTGTAGTGATTTGACCACACTGACTAGCACTTACTTGGCTACATTATTAATGTAATGTATCCTCATATGATCCAAAGATCAGTTGCAAAGTTCAGTAGCCAGTCTTCTTTGCCAGTTTCCAAACTATTGCAGTAACTGTCTTATCTGTGGGAACAGCTGATCTAATACAGTAATTTTTGACTGCAAGGAGAGTGCTACTCTTATATACCAGAAATCTAAATTTGACTTGGTCATCTGCAAATGTCTTCTTTAGTCACTTTTCTCCAAAAAGTAAAAAGATAGATTTTATGAATTTAGTTTGACAAGGACAAGAAGTTAAACAGAAAAAGTCAATATGGATTTACCAACAGCAAATCGAGCTTGACCAACCTGACTGCTTTCTACAATGAAATGACTGGCTAGGTGGATGAAGGAAAGGTGGTGTACGTAATATATCTTGAATTTAGTAAGGCTTTTGACACTGTCTTCCACAGCATTCTCACCTGGAAGCTGAGTTAGGATAGACAGGACAAATAGACTGTTAGATAGATTGAAAATTGGCTGGACAACCAGGCTCAAAGGGCAATAATCAATAGTTTGTTATCTGGGTAGAATACCTGCTCAGCCAGGGGTCTATACTGAGGTCCTTGTTGTTCAATAACTTCATCAGTGGCCTGGGTAAGAGACAGAATGCATCATCAACAAATTTGTGGGCAATATTAAATTAGGAGGAATGGCTGACACAACAAACAGTAGAGCTTCAGTCTGGATGAACCTTGAGAAACTTAAGGATTGGGCCAAAAATGAATTGGTTAAACACGGAGAAGGGCAACGATCTGTACCTGGGACAGAATAACCTCTTTCATCAGTAAAGACTGGGAACCAGCTGGTCGAGTAGTAGACCTGGTGAAACGGTCCTGAGGGTTACAACAGACACCAAGCTGAATGTGAACCAAGAGTGTACTGTCTTTGCAAATACAGAAAAATGTTGCCATATCCTGGAAGAGCCTGGTCCAGCAGATCAGTGGAAGTTATCTTCTACTTGGCTCAGGTGAGGCTGCAGCTAGCATACTGTGAGCAGCTTGGGCCTCTTGTTGAGAAGTTTCTCAACATCCCTCCTGAACAAAGGGCCCAAAGGAGTCCATTGGAAGGCTACCAAGATGGTTAATAGCCTATAGTGTTTGACCAAGGAGGAGCGATTGAGAAAACTGGGCTTGTTTAGTTAGGCAAAGAGGAGGTTAAGAGGCACTCTAATAGCTGCCTACAGCTACCTGAAAAGATGCTTTCAAGATGACAGAACAAAACTCTTCCTTACAGTGGCAGACAGAAAAACAAAGGGCAACAGTCACTCTTTGCAGCTTGAAAGTTCAGTTTGGTTATTAGGATAAATTTCTTCACTGAGAGAGCAGTGCAGCACTGAAATGGGGTATCCAGAGAGTCTGATCCTTAAAGTTTTCCAAACTCAGACAAATCAGAGCTAACCTGATTCTTGCGTTCACAATAATCTTGCTTCAGGAGAGGGGACTAAATGACCTCTATAGGTCCCTTCCAACAATCATTTCTGTGAGTCTGTGATCCCCCAGACTCTGCTTTCTGCATAGGTTCATTTGGTCACACAGATGCATAATATCCTCTTCATTTATACTCTCCTTTATTTTTATGTGTTGGCCTGGTTGGGCTGTTACAGTTTTAAGCTTGTTTTTCATGAAGTTGATCAAATGAAAAGTCTTATGTGCTTAAAGATGAAACAGCTGGAAGTTCTAGACCAGGTACTATCATAAGATCAGCTGCTATAACTAGTAAAAAAAGAGGAATCTGAAAAAAAATATTTGTAATCCTTGACATAGGCTTTTATATGGAAGAGTTAATGAATATCCCAGAATATGCTCACAGACATATGCTCATAAAAATATATTTGGCTAAAGGTTTACGTACACATGCAAAAGCACAGCTGCAGTGGTGGAAAGAAGATTGTGTAAGTTGTAACCAGCAACAATAATTTCTTAATTGGTTTGAAATTCACAGATTTAATCACTGTGTGGAAAAAAATTCAGTCCCACCGGATTGATGACATTGTGACACTGGAAAGATATTGAGTTGCTTTTTTCATAATTCAGATAAAGCCAAGATTTATCTATCTGAAAACAAAATGCTTTCTGAATATACAGTGATTCAGTATCTACTGAAAAAATATCTCTCCAGACAATGAATATAATTATTTTTCTAAAATATTTTATACTGTTTAGTAGAATCTAATGTAAACTATTAAAAATGTAATGCATAATATTTGTAAAAAGCTGTAGAAGGCCAGACAGTGTTCAGGGCCTCATATGATAAAATACATAGGTTCTATTCCAGTAGGCTCTATTTTATAGTTCATAGAAAATCCTCAAAGAAAATCTTGTTGAGGGAAAACTGCAGTAGATGGTAAAAAAAGGAAAGCTCTCAGTTTCTAATTCTGACCTTATGAATCAACTGTGCACTGGAGCTGCACCGTGCACTGGCATTCATACATAATGAGAAATGGGGAAATCATTCTCAGCAGACAAATGGCACAGAAAATGCTGGATTATTTTAAAAGCTTACTAATGAGTATCAGAGACTTTTAAGTTCCCTTTCAAAGCTTCTATTGTTTATCTTCTCAGTTAAGAGTCCAAAGTATTTCCTTTCTCAGTGACGGTTTTACAAAGGTACGGCTACACCTAACTGAAGTGGTTCCTAATTTGGCCCATTCACTGGTATGAGCTCTAGAACTGAACTAGTAAGTGATAAAAATACAGCTATAGGATCACTAAAATTCATATATGGGTGCTAATCATTCAGTAAATCTCAAAAAATATTTGAACAGCAAAAGATACGTTCCTCTGATGATATTTTCAGTAATCAATCTGGCCAGATCCATGGATTTTTCTTTGAAGCATAAAAGCATAAAATCATGTAATACATTGCATGATACTTCTATACCGGAAAATGTTAATTGCAATCATGAGTCACAGAGCTGGACATAGCTTATGGGTAGACTAAATTTAAGGGAAATGAGCAAAAAATAAATGCTTTTTTATGTAGTAATAACCATTAGGTCACATGGGAAACCCAAACAGATGTATGGCATTTGATTCAAATGTTTATCTGGGGAGAACTACAACCAAAGGGATTCAGGCAGTAGTTTCCCAGCTGAAGACTTAGCTGTTACAAGTGAGTTGAAGCTGTGTACAATTCAGTTTCACATGATGTCCTGATATTATTCTAGATCTCATTAAATTATCACTATAAAGATAAGATCTCTATTTAAGGCTATTGACAACAAGGAAAGAAATATTATGAATATGGACTTTTTCTTCTGTTGCTGTTTGCTTCTACTATGTTTAGGGAAAGGCCACGTTAGGTACATTCCATATAAACAAAAAGATAACATCAAAGAAATATCGGATTTGCATAATCAGTTTCCCCCTAGGGCAACGTTTAAAAGACAATCAAGCAAATTAGACATACTAAAAGACAAATGCTAAAGAAATCTATAGGAGTGAATAAAGTAGATGTTTAAAAAACTAGTTATTGAGTTTCTAATCATGGTCTCAGATTCTTCACAAGAGTTTATATGTTTCATTGACACACACCTCTCTTTAAAAGAAAGAAACAGGCAAAGTGTACACACTTAAGAAGATGTCTTGTATTCAATGACTATGCACACAATTACTTTTTTTCCTTACTAGTTGTTTGATGTAGATGTTATACATAAGCCTGCTTTGAAGATCTGCCTATCAGTTCTTAATATTTAGTTTTCCCAATTCAGTTTTTTTTCTACACGCAAAATGATTAATAGCCAGTATTCTAAAAATAGATAAGATGTTAACATTGAGCTTGCTTTAGGAATGACAGCAACTAAGATACTGTTTTCTAGATATAGCAGAAATAAGTTTGTTTTCGTATATTAAAATACTATCTTAAAGGTGAATACTTGGCTCCATTTAAGTTCTGTCAATTTTTACGTGTAGCTAATTTTGGCTATATGAACATATGTAAAATAATTGATAAATACATCAGTCATAAGTGTTATTTAAAATTATGTGATATTTTAAAAAAATTTTACATGTATATATATACACTTATCCACATATATAAATCTGACAGTGTAAAGTTGGTCTACAGTTATGATTCATTTGGAATGATCAGCTTAATTCAGTCAAGTTTTCACTACTTGTAAGCAACATGGTCATGACAAATTCTGACTATGCATATTATCACAATGTTCTCTGTACAAATATTTGTAGCAATGATGTTCTACATTTTATAATGAATCTAAAATATTGTAAATCTAAAATATTGTAAATCTAAAATTTCAGAAAACCTGAAAGTAGGTTATAAAAAGATGAATGTCTATGCCAAGTTTGATTATAATTACTTCTGTGTCACTACCAGTGTTGGGAACATAGGAATAGGCCAAACCAACCCTTCCACAACCACTGGTGCTAAAATATGCAGATTAATTGTGATCACAAATAAGAGCTCCTAGTAAAAGGATAGTGGTGAATCATTTTTGTCTCTGATACATGCATAATAATGAAGAACAGTAGTAAGAGTTAATCTTTTGCTCAAGATACAGAAACTCATGCGTGTGCATAGGTACATAGTACATAGATCAGATAAATAGCCTGAAATAACTTTTAAAACAGAATATCAGAATGGCTGGAGAATTATGATATAAGAAATAACTAATCCAGTATTTCCAGATACTTTTCACTAATCTATTGAAACCACTTAAATGTGTCAAAAATGAATAAAAGCAAACTCTGCTTAATGTAATTAATTTACATTTTTAGAAGTAAATTAACAAACTCTCTCACAAGCAAATAGTAAATAAGCTAAGTAGTCAGGAGAAGAAATACAAATTGCTGGCTTGGACAAAAGCTAGGTAGGAAAGAAATAAGAAAACAGTAAAAAATATAAGGGAACTCTTCAGCATAGCAGAAACATAAAAGCAGATGTATATTAAGACCTAATTTTGTGTAGTATATAGACAGTGAGGTAACAAAGTTATTTAGCTAAGTCAGAGAAGACCACAAGAAATTTCACAGGGACTATGAAGTGGACTGGATACCAAAAGGACAGAGGCAGTTCAGTGATGATAAACGCAACCATAATGTACGCTGAAGGGGAAAAAATAAGGTACTTGTACGTATTAAGTCTAAATTAACTGTATTAACTCACAAGGACATGGGCATTACTCTGGACATCACTACAATGAGAAGTTGCAGACAGAGAAGGAAATAGATGCAAGCAAATATGAGATGTGATAAAGAATGCAGAGAAATTATCTTCTGCTAAACAGATTGAAGCAGATGCTTACTTGGAGCGCTGCTGATTAAGCAAAAGATTGAAATCACTCATTGTAAGCCGATTTATAACAACAAACAAGAAACTTTTATTTAATCAAGTTCTGCATTTGTACTTTTAATAAATTTCCCGAATAGTTCTTCATTCTCATTGACTCATAAAACATTAAAACATACTCATTTACAAGGAAACTTAACCTTTACAATGAATTAGTGGCTTTCTTTGCTGAAAAATTAGGACACCTTATATCTATAATTATTTAATTAAATGATTATGTAGCTTTGTAGATATTCACATTTTTCATTTTTCCTTTTTATTAGTCTAGAAAATGTTCAACAATTCACCTATACTTATTACATTCTCATATTCTTTATCATGTCCTTATTAATTTTTTATTACATTCAAACACTTTAAAGTTTGGGTCAAGTTGCATTTGGATTGAAATTGGAATTCAATTGAAATGTACCAAAAGTATTTTAAATTGTTTACATTAGTCTAAAAAAGCCACCAGAAATGAATACATTTTAAAAAGAATACTGCCTTTTAAAAACTAAATCAATAAAGAAAGACAGATTGAAAAAGAGCCAATAACTGGAAAAAAGTGAATGTTAAACACATCGTCAAAAAGGCAAGCAGGAGGATCTGGGAGACAACAGGACAGGTTGTCTCACCCTAGTTCATGGGAATGTTATGGAGCAGGTTGTCCTGGAAGCCATTTTTAAGCACAGGAAGGACAAAAAAACAGTTGGGAACAGCCACCATGGATTTGCAAAGAAGAATTTGTGCTTGACCAACCTGATTGCCTGCCACGCTGAAATGGCTGGCTCTGTGTACAAGTGGAGAGCAGTGGATGCCATTATCTTTCTTTAAGCAAGGCTTTTTGTACAGTCCCCCAGAGTATTCTGCTAGCCAGACTGCAGGAATGGAGGGCCAAAAGGAAACTCATAAAGTTCAATAAAGAAAAATACTAAGTTTTACACATATGATGGAATAACCCAATGCAACAGGGACTGGGGAGCAGCTCTGCAGAAAAGGAGCTGGAGGTCCTGGTGGGCACGTAGAACAGGAGTCAGCACAGTGCCCTTGTGGCAAGAGCATAGCTAGCAGTCCCTGTTCTTCATTCATAGTCTGGAAGTAGAAAGCAAGAATTCTGGCTTCTTTGGTTTCCAGTCTGTTTCTTAACTCCTGAAGAACCGCTCCAAATGAAAAAAAAAGAAGAAGTATTCACTCTGAAGTGGTTAGCTGGGTTAACTACAGCAAAAGTACTGGCAAAACATTTTCTACACATGAGGATCCAAAGAGACCCAAAAGATTGGGTTTTGATGTGAAACAAATGCCAATATTTGCTGCACTGGGAATACTGAAAACAATATAGATACTCAGGAGATGTATTATGCTGGGATGCGTTCATAAAGTTTGAGTTAATCTCAAAAGTTAAATGTTTCCCAGCTTCCTGATTTTTCATATAGTTATGCAGCCTTTAACTTCCTTATTTAGAGAAGGTCATAGATGTACCATATGATATGATTTATTAAAATAAATTGTCAAGGTTTTAGTAGTTTTAGGCCTTGACATAGATGGTAATATTTTTGCTTTTAATTTTAAATTCTCTTCTTTTTTAAATATGTCCATTTAATTCAGATAAACATATTGGGAGTTATTTAGTCTACTTTTAGCATATTTAGTATATTCCAACTCAAACAGCATATTGCAGAATTAAAGGAGATTCAGCAGAGGGGGAAGGAGAATTAATAGAGCTATGTAAAGACTTTGCTTTGAAGAGTAATAAGAACTGTTATATATCTAATCTGCAAGGGGGAAAGGCACAATAACAGAGTACTCATAGGCTTCCCTACTCCTGTTTTCATTTTTCTCCCTATGAAAAAGAGAGTCTCATGCACCTCTGCCCTCCCTTATCCACCAGTCCAGTCCATTTATGTACCATTAGCCATGCTCCTGCCCTTTGCCATGCTCTGCTGTCAGGGCAGGGAGAACACTTCAAATCTTGCTTTTCTCAGCATGGTGATGCCATATACTTTGCGGTTTTGCTGTTCCCATTAGACCATTTTATCTTATAGCCCCTTGTGTGTATACTTCAGCACCAGGCATCAGTCATCTAGCCACTCTTAGTTTTGTATATATCTTGTATATATATCTCCTCCTGTGGGAGACTTGTGATACAGATTCATGATAACACTTGTGATATAAATGCTAATTATGACCATTTATTTAAATAACCTGTTATGGTGGCCATCAAGAGGAACATGATGAAGTGGGCTTATGGTATCAATTGCAAGTTTTCCCATGCTGAATCTGAAAAAACAGTATTCAGCTCATTGCCCTCCTGTTGTGAGACTGATTCAAAACACAAACTTAAAATGACTTCAACTCAATCGTCCAGTCTTGGCCATTACAGTGGAGCCATAGTTACTAGTTTGTTCTAATAAATACCTTGATGGTATTAGCTAAAGTACAGGAGTATTGTATTATTGTATTTTCTTCGAAATAGTAGGTTTGTACCTCTTGTGCAATATATCCATATTGTAGGAAAAGCCCATTCTGATGTCTAAAGACTGAATGGAAATGGTTGGAATTTGCTAAAGCATCTTGCTGTCAGTGAGCTAATATGTTTTTTAATCAAGAAGCTTTAAATTGTGTTAAGCATACTTATGATCTCTGCATTCTTTCCATCATCATCCATCTGTGAAGAAAAGGACAAGGGAGACAAGCATATTGTCAGTTTTCAGGCTGCATTTTAAATTATGTATAAATTAAAGAAATATTGTTAGTGGTTATATAATTTACTATGCCACTTGTTCAGATCTTTCTGCTCTTAATAGTGTCATGGATGGGCTGTGATCTGTGTGCAGTTTGACTCAGCCACAATGATAGGCGCTCTGCTTTCCTGTTAGCCATATGTGGGGAATTAAAACTGCAGTTCAAATGTCTAATATTGTCTCCCAGACTGGCAAGCGCCAGGTACTTCAAAGCAAAAGAATCTTCTACTGAGCCAGTGTGAGATAAACTACCTCCCTGAAGGTCTCATCCTAATTTCTCATAGTCAGACACTAGTTTAAACCTCAAAGAAAGAGATTTTTTAACCTTTCCAATATTTGCTAGCAATCATTACTGTAACTGTGCGATAGACTTGATAGGTATATAAATATGCAATATTTCTGTGTATCCTTCATATCCTATGGCAACAAGTTCTACCTCCTAATTACAGTCTGTTTTTATAGCACTGTGTTGCACAATGTTGATGTATCAGTGCTGCTGACATATCTGCAACCTTATTTTGATGCAAAGTCTACACCTTGCAATACCACATTACATGGCCATTCTCACTTCTGAATTATTTTCATGAGAAACATGTTTTTTCCCCCCTGTTTCTTCGTACTTAGCCTATAAGTTCACCTTTCCCATCATAGAATGAAGAAGACAGGCAGAGAAAGAGAGGAACAGCACAGAATAAAGGAAAATGCAGAATATTAAAAAGGTCACAACAGTTTGGCACACTATTTTAATTCATAAAATGTGAGACAGTCTTAATGCTTCCTGACACCTCATTCTAATAACAAATACTTTAATAAGAAATACAAATGGCACAAATTATTCCATTCACTTGACAAAAATTATGAAAGCAGGAAGAGGTACACAATTAATCAGTTCTTTTTGTATAATTTTGTTTGTGTAGTGGTCTTCAGATATATTATTTAGAATGACTAAATAACAGCTTAACTTAACCATTAAATATAATAAAAGAAAATGGGCAGATTTTCCTTGAATATACTATTCCAATTTTTAACTAAAAATCATTGAGCAACTGGATTACTGTTGAAACATTTTCTATTCATTTCACTGTAACTTTTTGCTGGCAAAGGGTTTTGTATTAACTTCCTCTTTCCAGGAAATGCTCCACTGGAGCAAGAATCACATTTTACTTGAGAGGGCAAAATTGATCAGAACTTACTTATAAATAGGTTTCTTACCGTGCCTGCTGGTATGCTGCAAGACTGTTCTTCAGTCTATTGAACATGCTGGAGAGCATATTTTATTTATATCCAGTCATGTTTTACCAGTTTTGAAGGATGCATAGAGCAAGATTTTTTGTTAATAATGATGCTATTTTCAATGTTATATATTTGTGGAAATTGGAACTTTGGTAGTACTGCATATAGTAGGCAGAGAGTAAGTGCTATTTCAAGTAACCCCACTAGAGTAGCTGTTGGGACTGAACTGAATAAGAGCTCTTTAACAGCGCAGCTGAGGTTTACCATAGGCTTATCTTAAAGTATGTTCCCATCACTTCTTTGGCTTGTTAGCTCCTGGCTGCCTGAATATTGCAACTGAATGTTTTAAGCTGTTTTATTACAACACTTGCTCATAAGAGCCACTCTGGTGGCTGTGAAGGGCTTGTCCATGTGTATTCTCTATTCTTGTTGCCCAGGTGCCCCACCTTGTACCCATCTGGCCAGCTACAGTCCCTGAAGAATATGTTGAGCTCCAGATGCCCTTGGGCCTTCCCTCACAGGGCATAAAAAAAGGAAGGTCACCTGTGCCTGAGATCTGGCACAGGATCTGATCTGGTTCTTACTTTCAATCACAGGGTATAAATAGTTCATCAAACATGCAGTGTTAGTTAAAATAACTGTACAGAGTATGCAACAGTTTTGAAATTTGTCTATCAGCTCAGCGAACACCTGTAAATCTTAAGGCTGTCACCCGTCCAGAATTCCTGACATTCACTTGGTATAAGGATCTTCTAGCACTCTGCAAAGGAGCTTCTGCTCCTCTATCATTACTATCCACTGGTCATGGATGCCTCCATTTTAGGACAGGGAACTTAAAAGTTAACCTGTGCATTTGATTCCTAGAGCGAACAGATATTTGGGAGCTCGAATAACCCTTTGCAATAATGAGAGGACTGACCTTAGTTCATGGCTGACAACAGTATCCCAATGATGTTTTACATCAACCGGAAAGGAGGAACATCCCTTTTTCATAAAGAAATTTGTGCAGCCTTTGAACGAGCATTTTCCACATGAGGCTCTGCCCTGATTCACAGAATCCTTATATCCACTCTTAACAGATAAAAAAAATGCTATCTGGGCCACTCAACATCACTAGTTGCCAGGCTAAAACTTACCTACTTGTTATCCTGAGCTGTATTTTGTTCTGCACTGTCACTGCTTCTTAAGAGTCCACCAGACAACAACAACATCAAGCCACCCCATTCATAGATTCACAGTATTTTCACATCAGCTAGTTTGGAGAAGGATACCTGTAAGCATATTCCCTGTGTAAAGGAGACAGGAATCTTCATTTAAAATTGGTAAGATTGATAGCTATGCTTTATTTCTCAGTTACTCCTTAAAACAGGTATCCCTTAAAACATGGTAATAGCATGCACCAAAAAAGTATGAGAAAGGTAAGGAGTCTTTCTGGGTATGGCTTCCACATACTTATTTCGTAAGTATAGTTTGATGGTTGAAATCTCATCCAAAGTTTTTCCAGTTGTAACCTTTGTCTTCCAGTTCAGTCAAATAATACTCCTATCTTCTTCCCCAAATCTCTTCTTCCAACAAAGATCCTCTTGAGTATTCGCCTTCCATCTAGACAGCAGAAAATCAAGGGGAGTTAAGTGCTTAAATACAAGTTCAGGCATTTATGTAGCCATCTACCTTCCAAATTCCAAACACTGCTTTTGAATAGACAAGAGTTTAGTAATATGGACAAGCACCAAGAAGAAGCATCATTTGCTAGCATTAAGTACTTCTGTTTTCTCAGGCTATGTTCTATGCAGCTATACACTATGATCTCTCCTCTATTACTATAGATCCCCTAGAACTCAGATTTTCTATGACAAAGAATGAGAGAGTTGCCATGCCCCTCATGTTAACTGGTAAGAAGCACAGAAACAATAAGGATATATGCAGTGCTGGTAAAAGAATCTGAACTCTGGTGTCTAGGGTCTATGTACTCCAAGATCATGTTTTGAGAATGCACAGCTGTTGTAAGCCTAGTGATTCTTTATTTTACTTCTTAAATCACTTTCTGATCCCTTTGCTGGTTTTGTCTAAGTTTTCCTATCACCTCCTCAATAATGTTTGCAGTTTACTGTCATCATAGCTGTGTCTAAATTTTTAATCATCTTCAGTGGTTTCTTCTCTTTACTCCTTCGTCTACCTGCCTGTGCACTGTACAAGGTTGATGAGAGCAAAGTAAAAAGGAGCCATGAAAGAGTCAAACAGAAGAGAAACATAATGATACCACCTCCTTTGAATTGCAAGGTTTGGTAACACTCGTGGTATATTATTGTTGTTTTTAGGCGATATTAAATTCTCCCCTGCTTTTTAGTGCCACCTTTGGATCCTAGCTCAAGAATAGCAGTCAAAGGCAGAACAGTAACTACTTTACTGCACCATCTTGTCTGTTGGTGAGTATAACCAGGATAAAAGGAAATGGGGACATGAAGCCCTTTCATATTGCTGATGGAAGTTTTATAGGCCTGGACCCAGAATACACATGGGTCCCAGGCTTATGATCTTTTCCCCAGCCATACTGGTTATCCAGCTTTATGTTTCTCCGACTGAGGGACAATGTTCAGTCTCCATGCTTCCTACATCATTAAGCAGTTTTTGAAAAGCTGTGTTCCCCTCTCTCTTTTTGCACTATAGGAAGGTGCACAAGTCTTTCCATCTGAACTGCTACAATTTTTCTTTCATTTGTATGATAAACCATAGCACAGGGATAGCGAGGCTGTGGCTCTTAATCGATGCAGTGGTGTCAGTCACACCAGGGCTATTGCATAGGATGAATCGTGGTGTGAGGTTGCTGGGTAATCCACATCCTTTATGGCAAAGAATGAGCAAGCAAGAGCTGCTGAGGTCTTCCATCGGGATTCCCTAGGATGCAGGTACACATCCTTAACACCCTCCATTCTTAGTGGAGCAATGGCCCCTTGGGAGCCATCAAGAATCACAGAATCGCAAAACATTCAGTCTGGAAGAGACCTCAGGAAGTGTCCAGTCCAACATCCTACCCATAGCAGGGTCAGCCAAGATGAATGTCTCATAAGGTTCCTGTTGGCCTATTCCTCCAGCCTGTCTAGCTATCCCTCAGTAGCAGCTCTGGACCCTTATCTGTCTCCTCAACTCTCCAAAGTATCGGGTACGAAACTCATACAGCCAGGGAAGTTGGCCATTTTTACAACTGCAAATAGCAGTGCTTTAAAGAGAAGCTCATAACTTGTGAATTTCCACTTGATGAGGACTCATAAACTTGTTCAGAGCACAGCATCCCCCCTACAGAATTGCATAAATTCTCCCTGCTCCCATACACACATGACATGGAACCCACTAAGTTATATTTTATTAATCTGCACACATTGAAATTTGGTCAATAAAACAAACCTCCTCATTTGTCAGTAAAGATTTAATATCAAACACTTTGTACTACCATAACCTTTTAAAACTAGAAGCTAGAATGTGAGCATGGGGAATAGACAAGCATTTCTTAATGGTTATTTATATGAACCATCTCATATAAATCAATGGAAGTATTCATGTAATTAAAGAGATTACAATCTAGTTCTGGAATAGCATTATATTTGCAAAATACCGCACACAAATTTCAAGGGTATGCTACAAGTACTAAGGAGTAATGAAATCTAAACTGTAATCATCTATTCCATTATATTTTGAGATTATTTTGATACAGAATGTTTGTTTTTGTCTAGTGTGCATTTATATAATTCTAATTTGACAAATTCAGTCTTTTGAAACGGATATGCTGGATTTCAGTACATTATCTTGCAAAGCAAGCTACAATAGTTTCAGATAAGTGAACACATAAGTATGCATTGCATGTGCATCCAAACACCTCACTTCACCACAGCTGGGGAAACCCACTCTGTTTCCAAGAGAAAATCCACATACCAAAAGCAGACATATATGAAATCTGTGAAACACCAGTACCAATATGCTAGATACAAAGACTAAATAAAATGTACACTAATGGTAATCACTTTTCTGCAAAATGGTCGATAATAGTGTGCATATCTTTCATTTCCACCTCTTCCTCCTGTTCCTCATGAAACTCCCATTGTCAAGGAGTCAGCAATCTCTGTATCCCCTTCATCACTGCATCTCCAGAGTAGAGGCCTGGTCAACTCACTTTCTGTTCCTCCAATTCCAGAAGTCCTGTTTTTTCTTCTCTGGCTCCCATCTTGAATACTGACCATGTTTTTCCATTTCTTCTAACATACTTTTCTCCTGAGTTCCAAGGATTCTTTTTACATTACTGACTACCACAAGCCTTAAAAACTCTTCTTGCTGGTTTCTTCCTCCACCCTGAGCTCTTCCAGAGGTTGTTTTCCATTGTCTTCTTTCATGCTCCTGAGACCACTTTCTCTACCTATTCTGCTGTGCATTTCTGGCTTTTTTTGCCCCTCTGATATTATAGTAGTGTTGTAATTGTTTCATAACTACCTGGGCCCCTTATGACCCTCAGCCAGCACATTCCGGTCAAGAATTTCTCGGACTTCCTCATACAGATTACAGCTGTGATTGTGTCCTTTCTGCTCCCCCTTTCTTCCTCCTCTGTCCTAAATCCTTGAAGACAGTTGTTTTGAAAACAGGAATCCTCTCTTATCACAGGGCTACATTTGTATTTCAGTAGTTCCTGTCCTAATTCATCCTAGATATTAATCCCTAAATTTAAAGAGTTCATAATATTGAAGCCAGTTCTCTTCTTCCAGAGAAGAGTGGCATATCACAGGAGACTTCCTGTCTTCACCAGAACAAATGCAAATTTTCCCTTCTTAATACAAAATTCCCTACCAATTTCCTCCATGCTGGTCTTGTCAATTGAGAGCCATCTATTTCCCTTGTTTTGGTTTCCTCTTGGTCCTCCCATGACTGCATGGGGCTACACTTTCTTTGTGATTTCTTGTGTATTGGATGTGTTCCCTTTTGCCACTTTCCTTTTTTCATATCCCCCTCAACTGCCTGTTGATATCAGCCCACAAGTAACATGGACTACGCTCATCTTCTCCAGTTTTTTTACTTCCTCCTGATATGAATATTACTCCATTGACTCGATTACAAAATACTCACCTCTCTCTTTAATATTTTAACTTTCATTTCTTTCTAATCTATTGCAGCACTTCATTGTCACTTTCTGCCTGCACCAAAGTCACTGTTGCCACTTCTGCAAGGTCTTATCTTGCTATTACGCTTGTCTCTCAGAAGCATTTTATGAAATTTTGCATGAATGTCATTATATAAAAATAAATTGAATTGTTACATTTTGTCATTCATACCTGAGTGAATGTGCCTTGTGGAAAAAATATATCTGAATTTCAAAGTCTTCATGGGATTAGAATTTTCAGGGTTTTTTTAACGATAGATTTTAAGCATTGACCATAATAGATGAACTCAGAAATGTAGCTAAAGGAATTGTATATGTGTATAAAGTAACATAGTACATTGAAATAATAGAAAATAAATTAGAAGTAATCCAAATCGGTGGAAATTATTATTATGGTGACTTCATAGAATAGAAATGATGAAAATGAGTCATACAAATCTTATTTTCTAACAGTTACTCCAGAAACCACATAGCTCCATGATATTATACAAACATACACTAGCATTATAAAAATGGGCATGCTCATGTCTCTCTCACATTCATATTAGAATAACGGAAGGATAGGTACCACATAGCAACTAATGTAGAGTAAAACAAAAGAAAGAGGATTACAGGCAAATTTGGATGCCTGAAGATAAATAGATGTTCAGTCGGATAACAGGAAAGATATAACTTTAGAGATGTAGCATAAAAAGATCAAGACTGCCACACACACGAGGTCAGATGAGAATGCAGAAATGATATACACATAAGCAATAATAATAATCCTTGCAAATAATTATCAATTTGAGAAAGATTTGTTTCAAAATGGGAAATTCTTCTATATTAAATTTTAAAAATACTGTAACAGAAAGAACAAAAAATACCACCTCGGAAAGACATTCTAGTTAACACACTTCTCTCCAGAGATGAGAGAACAAATGAAATGGCAACAAAGCCAGAATGCTGATAGAAGGGGTGAAATCTGGTGCAGTTACCCTCACGTCAGGTGATGCAGAGCACGTGCCTCGTGGGATATGTCAATAGAAAAGCTTCAGTCTCCTCAGTAAAATCACCCTGCCCTCTATAGTGAATTTTACATGAATATTTCCTTTACACATGGGAGATTCTCCATGGTCCTTCTCCATCTGCTTTAAGGAGCTCTCTATATCACATGCTTGGTTCCATAAACTTTATATGGAGCTGAATCCAGGTACTTAAATGGAGCTCCATATATTTTATATGCAGGGGAAAGGAATGTGTACAGTAGGTGACAGATTATTTGAAATAGTTTATAAAAAACAAATATCATAACTGAAGGTTTGGTGATAGTGGAATTAGTGATTAGTGATTAGATTACCTTTTCTTTTATTATTGTCTCTTTCTCTGGGAAGAGTAATTATAAAATACTATTTCACCATCCTTTCCCCTCAGCATCCCCTCTTTCTCACCAAAGCTGAGTGTAGTTCTTCTTGCATGTTAGTGCCAAGTGGCTTGGAAAGATTGATTCAGTATTTCTGATAAGAATCAGGCTGTGTTTGTGTTGTGTTGTTCTTACATTTCTCTTTAATGGCTAGACCATCTCTCCTCTCTGTCTCCTCTCCAAAAATGACAGGAACTCTAGCTGGGTAAGAGCTTCTAGGTCTTTAATGTACTCAGTAGTGTAGGACAAAGCAGAAAGACTTCTTTCCTACAAGCACTAGAACCACAGAAATCACAAGACTGGCCTATAAGAAGGAGAGTTTGCAAAGTTACAATATTCACACTCTTTTTTCCCCCTAAGTCTTGCCCTGTTGTTGCATTAAAGAAAGTAAGAGAAGACCATACAGATGCTATTCTTTCAGTGTGGAGACTATCATTAGTCAGTGAGAAGGAATTATAAACATAGCTCCATAATGAAAAAATATTCCCAAGACTGGTTAGAATTACAGGGAAGCCAATGCCAACATTATCCCCAAGTCATTATTATGCCAACATGTTAATAGTTAACATTTCAGAATGAGATATTTATCATCATCAGTTAGTGAGTAATAGTACAGGAAGACGTTTGTATATGTACCTAACTAGGTCCTACACCATACTTTTTTTAGAATGATGCACATTTTATTTTGAGTCCAGGCTTTATACAACATACCTGTTAGGAAACTGTAATAAGCTCCCTTGGAGAATATAATAGTTTTTTCAAATTTTTTAACAACTTCAGAAAATAATTCCTAAGTACTGAATACTTCAGTTACCAGGACAAAATTTACTCAATGACTGAATTGACCAGTTGCTTAAATGTACTTTTTAACTGAAGCGTTATAGTGAAAGAAAAAAGCAAAACAACTGTAAATGATCAAAAAGCAACATGTTTATATGAGATATCAGTTTCCTCTGTAATAGCAAGCCAAATGCCATAGACCATCTGCACACACAAAGTATTTCCACCTACACAGCATGATGCTTTGATAATCCTTTGTGGACTCCTTTTCAGTTTGAAATGTAAATAGGATCTAACTGCTGTGCTTTTGTGCCTTTTGTCCTAAGCAACTTGAGTTCACTATCTGTTCTTCTAAGTAAACATGTTGAAAGAGATTTGCTCTTTTAGGATCACAAATATCCCAAACATGGGAGTTATATCAATTTGTGTGCTCCAGCTGTGTTGTATGAATAATGATAAGACTTTTGCCTAATCTTAGCATAGTTCCTGTATGTCAGTTTATTAAAAAGTATCTTAAAAGGTGTTATTCTACTCCAGCAATAAATTCCATGCAGAAACGTAATGCAGATGGCTCTCTTTTCTCTAGAAAATATGTTCTTGCCAAACCTACCTTTAGCTTTCATAGAAAACAATATAATTTCCTATTTCAGCAAGAGCAAAACAGGGATAGCTGGAGAGATGCAGTAACCCCTTCTCTCAGGGCCTGAACATTTAAGTATTTTGTGCAAGCCTGGTTTCTCTTCACTGGTTAATCAAAGACTTTCTTGGCTCACTAGCTCCAATTTAAGTGTAGGAATGCATAACTTTTGAGATTTGGGAATCCTCAGACTTACATAGCAAAAGAACATAGGGTTTCTTTGTTTTTCAAGTCTTCCTTTCTTCTATAGAATTGGCTGTCATGTATTTCTTGTTCTCTTGGAGTCTGGTGGAGTTTCTGTGTTAACAGAAGTACTTCACATTGTAAATTTGGAATAAAAGTAAAAATCCAAAGTGCATGTTGTTTATCCTTCCTGAATGTATTCTGTATTTTTCTTGATTTAAATAATGAAGGTCTTTATAGGCACTAAGCTGATAGTCATTTTCTAACAAATAGTACCATCAAGTTTTTGTACGCTAGTACAGAGCTGTATTAGCTAGGATGTGAACATTGCAAGGTGTCAGGCTGGTAAGAATCAGTCCTAAACCTAGTAAAGAAATGAGGGAAAGCCAAATAACAAGGAAACATTTTTCCTTATCTGAGAGTTTGTAAAAATCTGTTTTCCAAATCTGTCTTTTAGCTAAGTGTGCTTTTACATTATTTCTTTGAGTTTCAGTAGGATACATGGAAGGTTTATAAAAGGAAAAAGGATTTAACCATATTCTTGAAAGTGCTGTCATCCATATGTCTGTCCCTCATGCCATCTGGACATAGGACTGGATAGTCTTTAGGCTTACCAGTAGAATATACTGGGCAGACATAACCCTACTTCTATAGATAGTTCCTCTGTCTCTCACAGCATTTATGCTTCTTTCCCTTTTGGCAGAACTACAAGGTTAATTTTAAAGAACTACTGTACTGTGTCCTGCACTCATGAGAAATTCCCACAAAAAAGATAAGTAGAAAGTGGAGAGTTCAGCATGCTCTAGACATTTCATTCTATGGACCAAGATACTGTTTGATTTTTTTTTCTGAAATAATCTTGAAGAATCAATTTTCAGCAGGTAGACATCTGGATACATACGTCAAAATTAGACAAGAATTATAGCTTTGAATGCACAAATCAATACCTACCTAACCGGCATTTGAACACAAATGCCTACCTGGTGTGTGACATCTTCAATTACTTATTTTGCAAGAACTATTGTTCATGTACTTTCGTACATCCATCTGTTGTTGACAGATTTCAAGACTGACCAGCACTTTCAACCTTAGTCCTACCTGACGGTGAAGGATGGTTAATTTCTATTTTCTGTGCAAGAATAGGAATACTAATTCCCGCCAGACTTCTCATTCCTATCAAAAGCCAAATGTATAGGTTTTAATTTAGGTTTACAATTCCTGCAAAGTTTGTACAATATCAGTCAATTTATGATGGCGGATCAGCAAACTTTACCTAATTTTAATAATCATTTTTTATAATCTTCAAAAAATATTTTTATTTACTTGCATTCCTATTTCTATCCATAGTATGATCAGATCAGTGCTTCTCTTCACAGTGTACAGCACCTTAACTGACAAATAGCCCCACTGACTTTAGTGGGACTTCCCACCAAACATAGATTCAGTGTAGCAAAGCCAAAGCATCAGGGATTTGTACTATGTCTATAGTAATGAAGTCATGACTGGGGCTTCTGAAAGCATTTGTAAAAAAAATAAAAGTAATCACTTATTGTGGCTGGAATGTCAGGAAAATGTTTTCAGAAATATAATCACGTCTGCAAGTATAGAGTAAGGAAATATGGGTACATTTTAGAAGAGTAAGAAATGTATTTTTCAGCAGTTAGTGGTATACCTATGGAACCGGACTCTTCAACTTATTAGATCCAGCTTTCTGAATGAGGTAGACATAAACTGAAGAGAAATCACCAGCAGAAAGCTTTCCCTGATACAGTTCTCACTAAGCTTGTCAAAAGGGCATGGCCTCTATGAGATCCTCTGATTTTGAGGAAGAATACTGGGGTGTGACAGTGCAATGAGGAATGGATTGTAATTGCCTTTTCTTGCAGTGATTTAAGTTAAAACTGACTTCAGCAAATCTAACTTCCCCCAGATATACATGAAATGGAGTAATTAACTGCAGCTATCTCCCTGAAGAGCTGTACTCTATTTGGGCTAAGGTGAGTTCAAATGGACTATGATAACATAAAATTAGAACAGTCATAATGATCAGACCAAAGTATCCTGTCCATTTAACCCAGTATCCTGTCTCAGGCAACGGCCTATAGCAGATGTCTAGGGAAACACAGAAGAACAGGGCAACTACACAGTGATAACTCCCAAGAATATAGTCCCTGCCTCCAATGCTTTGCAAGTCAGGAAGCCAGGAACTTCCAGGGAAAGAGGTATTTTCCTTGTGTAGATTCGAGCACTTGAAGTTTAGGAGGTAAGAGGAAATGTGTCCAAGTCTAACAGAATTAAACAGAACTGTTGAACTAACTTTTTATAATATAAAATAACATGCATACATACATACATATTATATATATATTATTTTTATAAATAACAGAACATAAATGATTATTACGTTATATAAAATAACATAAAAATTAAAGCATTACATCCTTGCACTTGTCAAGAAAAGCTTTTGGTTATCTGTGTATTTTCTCTTTCATAACATGAATAACTTCCGTTAACCATCAGAAACAGTGTTGAAAAAGTGTTGAAAAAATGTTGAGTTTGAAAATTGCCAGTATGAGTCTGAAGATTGTATGTTTAGGGGCTTGCGTAAATCACAGCTTTAGATACACCAGGTCATATTCACCCCTAGTGTTATCCTCTTGAGATCCCATGAATTAATTTAGCACAGTCTAAGTGTGATTTTTAGAAAAGCTCACCCAGAGAGCAATAGCTTCATGTTGGATGACATATTTAAGTTCTTTATTGTTTCTGACAAAACACTTTTCTGTCAAAGCATTTGAAGAGTTCACAGCTCTTCTGTCTCCAACATGAAGTGTATTTATCATTCACTCCTTCACTGGACTTCACAGATATAAAAGATATAATCACAGATATAATTACTTTTAGTGCCTTCTGTGTAAATTAAAAGCAAACAATTTGATTAGGAAAACATCCAAATCAAGACTCAGGAGTCTTATGCCGCATTACTGTTTACAGAACAGCCAAAACACATGAGTATGAACAGACGCTACAGACCTGTATAGAGGATGCAAACATTTGTATCTGTAGTCTCCTCTTGATATTCAAACATATGTATACACATACACATACCTCTATAAATATGTGTAGCTATATGTCTGTATGCATACATATATTAATATTGGAAACATCTATCAGCATCTTTGTTAAAACTTTTGTTAAAAATACTTCTGTCATTAATTATCCTATTCACAAAATAAGAAATGACAAAAAGCCCTGGCTAATTACTACCCAAGATTGGTGCACTCATTGATATTTCCCTTGCTTTTTATGAGCTCTCTAGAAATATGCTTTATAGAATATAAAATTATAAATACATGCACGGCTGGATGTTTCATATCTTTATTTGCATAGTCTGTGATCTTTTCTTAAGGCAAGTTACTCTTCTATCAGCATATCAGAAGCTAAGGAGGAAAAATGAAACTATATCATAACATTATTTTTAACTTAACATGCCCTTGTTAGTCTTCTCTTCTTTCCAGTCAGATTCAAGAATTGTTACAAGTAAGCATAAATCTCTTTGCAATAAAAGAGATTAATTTTCTTCAGAGACTTAACCATATCGATTCAAAATACCATTGTGAATCTATAACATCTAACAGTCACTGTTATGTTGTAAATGCTAGTAGGACTAGTCAAAGCATGGTGTAAATAAAGGATCTAATGACTAATATAGAGCTGTCTAACACAAGAGAGTCTTCATCCTTTCATGTACATATTTCTAATATTACAATCTATAAATACAATAGAAGGAAGTAATAATAAAGTACAGTGTAGCCTTTGTCGATTATGTTTGCGAAAATCATTTTTATTCAAACAGAAAACACCTTAATGATTAAACAACCTGTTCAGAAAATAAGAAATCAAAAACTTTCATGGCTGATTAGCATGCAGGATTCATATAGTGTTGGCTACTGTACTTTTTGTAGACTGTTAAGAAAAGACATGTTTTATAGTATTTGAACATATAAGAATTTTTTAGTGACTGAATGAATCCCTCTAGACACAGTCATATGCACACAGACACACACACACACACAGAGGTTACCTTCGTCCCCCTCTTTATTCCCCACCCCAACCCAAACAAGCAACTCATTCTATGGACATCTGTGCTAGCACATTAGCTTAAGGAGTTGTTATCATCCAATTGCCAGGAATTCATGACCTGTAACAGCAAGGTTTTCTGTCTACCAGAAGGAAAATTGGTTATGTCACATGTTGCGAATATCACTGTTACGGAGTTAGCCTTGAGGAATTGTAGGATGTTAAAAATATGTCATTCCTCACTACAGCAATGTTGTCAGTGTGCAGTACGTAAAGTTATCGTGTCACATTTATCACCTAGAATCTGTACTGCCTATCAGTTCAGGACATACAAGCAATAGCTCTCCAGTCTTCTAGGTCATGCTGTTTCAGAATGTGGCACCTTTCAACATGATGCTTCAGAAGTTCTAGTGTTTGTAGAATACCAAAAGGACTATTAGCAGTTCTGGCTATGAGCCTAAAGCCTGCTAAATACATGATGCATATTGATAGTAGAGAGTCAGTCATGCAATGTTATTACCCTCTCTTCTCCCTTATTTCCAAAGCTCCTAGAAGTATACAGGTTCTTCACTGAAAGGACCCATGTACTTGAAGGAGACAAAAATATGAACTGGTTAATAGTTGCCCCCCACCCCCAGGAGAAAGGAAGGGGAAGGGGAAGGCTGGAAACATTTTCATGGAGGTCAAAAGGTGCGCTCCTGATCTGCTCAATTTCCTCTCTTTCCTTCTGCTAACAGAAGGAGAATCAAAAGCTTTCCACAGATGAGGTGGAAATAGGATAAGACTACAGTATAGGACAAGGCTCAAGGTAGCTGGGGAAGAGGAAGAGAGAGATCAGAGGAGGGGGCAGGAAAAAAAACATTCTGTATGGAATAATAAGGAGAATGTGACAGGGCACTAGTGAGACTAATATATTACTGACTCAAAATAACACAAATGCATAATAAATAAATACATAATAAATAATACAATGGTGAATACCAATACCTACCAAAAAAGCCTCTGAGTAAGTGTAAAACAGTGTTGGTTTTGATCTTCATGGACTTTGACTATTTTGTAACATAAAGTTAGACTTGGATCAGTTTCTTATGGCAGATTTTCTAAAAAAGCTCATGGGAAGTTTCAATACTGTGCTCATATTTGCTTAGGCAGCTACTAGATTTACTAGATTTGCATGTGCAAATATTTGAGTTCCGAGCACATTCATGGAAAAGTAGTCACACAGACTGTTATAAAAATACAGTACAGATTTGGAATTCTTAGCCAACTAGCTTTCAAAGTATGGCTTTAAGTGTACTGCTATTTGGGTTATGATTAGCAGAAGAAAATAAAAAAAACAGTAATAACCCTTACCCTCAAATAAGAAATAAAAGAAGTGAAGGGCATGACACAGGAGCTCTGCTTTCCTCTTAATTACTTATAGAATTAAAATGTAGTGTAATAAATCCTCTTAATGATAGACTGATAGAATAAGATTTCCCAGTAAAAAGCAGAAACTAAAAACTGTGGCCATGATGTTCTAATGTTTGTAACTGGTCCAATCAATCATGTGATAAGCTATTTTTATAGCAAATGGTTTACATACCTAGCTTGTTGGCTATGAAAAGCAAGAGCCCTGAAGAGTTACAGAATCTGTTTGGCTACAACATGGAGGCTACTTTTTAATGCATTTTACGTTTTTTAGCCTTTAGTTCCTGTCTAACAGCAAATCAAGATGCTTGTTGTTGCCTTCTTTGAAGAATATGTTTTACATCAAGTGCAGGCTTTGTAATATTACATTTTTTAAAAATAATTAGATTACTAGCCTTTGCCTTATACAGGAATCTTAAAAACATAAGCTATATACAACTAATGCTGTTGACCAACCACATATGAGGCCTCCATGTTTTATGATGGATGTGTGACTGAAAAACATAAAAATCTGTTTGCAATGGTTTATCTTTTGGTTTACATGGCCAAAAGGCTTTATGATTCTCATGTTGGCCATTTTTTAGCAACATGTCTCCAAACACCGTGAGTTGACAGGTTCTTGCTGCCCATGGCAATATTAATGTCTATACAATTTTTTAAGCTTTCTCATCTATCTGTCAGTCCAGATAGTGTCTGTCCAGTGACGGACTGCCATTAGACACAGCAATAATTCTAAAAACAAACAGTGCAAGTGTCCATCTGTGCCTTACAGGCACAATGCTCAAAATTCAGCAAGTGTACTTGAAAGAGTTTTAAAGTCCCTGTGGACTAGCTGGGAGAGGTTACATCCTGTGTTATACTAACTGATACCGTTGGGAAAAACAGGCTATCAGGCATATAATCCATTCTTCAAGTCTAAAAGAGAAACAACAGGTTTCTCTTCAGGCAGGGAACAATTGCTATGAATTTAAACTAGTTCCTTCAGTCAGTTAGGCAACTGGAAAAAAAGAGGCCCTTGCTGACATAAAGGAGCAAAGGAACTTTTTAGCTTATTAGTAAGAGGAAAGATGTGATGGTCATTAGTTCTAGGAGGAAAGGAAGAGAGAAGTCTTTGGTATCAGGGCCACATGAGGGTGAGTAATTAGCTGGTGATGGCTTGTGGGAAAAATTCTTAAGCAGCATAAATACAATGGTTCTACTGAGTTAGTAATTTTCAGTCCAATAAAATTAGAATATTTTATTTTCTAGGCTACATCAGCCTGTTGGGTTCAGCACACTGTTACATTTGAGTGTCCCAGGATAGAAGCAAATTCCAGCACTATTTTCTTTACAACTTGTGAGAAATAAATTACCTTTTAACTTCTCCTCACCAAAGTAGATTATCAACATACAATCACAGCCAGTGAGCCGTTTTTCTTAGGTGACAGGTAACCAGAGCTTTTCCCACACCTACCTTTTTCTTTCCTTTGTACCCATTGTCCTAGTTCCAATGGAAATTTTTCAACAAACAACCCCATTGCTTTTGTCCCAGGACCATCACTGGAATCTGATCTACCCCATATTCAGCAAAGCAGTGAGTAAGAGGACTGAAGACTTTACATAGTTGTTTCCTCAGTTAAATGACTCTTGGAGTGTTTATCTGTGCTCTCATGACTGCCAATGACACTTAAAGGAATACATTATCATCATAATCACCATCATTTGTTAGTACATGCTGGCTTCACTGTCCCTGACAGCTGTCCACACAAAAAATGCCCTATTTCAGTGGCAGTTTCTCTTTTTTAGTTTGGTTTTCACCATTTTCAAAGTTGCAAGGTTTTCTAATTATCTCTTATGCTCTTCAGAATGGAGGGTGATATGTGTAGCTCTTGCTTTTTATTGTCTCTGTTGCTCATATCATTACTTAAACAATCTGTAAAAGCAAGCTTTTAATGACTTTTTTGCAGGAGGATAGACAATATGGTGAGTAAATAAAACTTCTTGTATAAATAGAAGAAGTTGGAATGAAATTGTTACCAATAAAGCTGCATTCAAATCCTGTTTCCACAAAAGTTCCCTTTTTGGCAAAGCACTTACTTAAATGCATTTATATCCCATTGGCTTCAGTGACAGTTTAGCATGTGTTTAGGAATTTTGTTGGTTCGTGGCCACCATATTCCTCTGTACCTTGCAAAATCAAGCTTTAAGACAGATCTGCTGGGCGGTGGGGAGGGAGGAATGAAAATCTGGCACTCATAAAAGCTTCTCCCAGATACAAAAATGAAAAGCTCAAGAAATATAGTTTTGAAAGTGAAAGCTAAACTTAAGAAGTTTATAGAAAACTTTGAAAATTAGCTTCTTATATCACCACTATGAAATAGCACTGGTAAGAAAATAATTATCAATCTATTGAAATAGTGTATCACCAGATGTCCTTTCTCAACTATCCAGCATCCATATGGCAGGCTTTCTTAAGTGTAAATGTATTTGTCCATATACAAAAGCAATCTCATTGGATATTTTGGGCTATCAAAACATGACAGAAAAATGAATGTGCCCTTTTCCATGCTCTCTTCCCTTTAAATCTGCTTTTCTCAAAACAGCGCAGATACTTCCAACTGTATATTCAGGGACCGGCTCTGCAAGTTAATTACCAGCATTCTGGATCATTGTTGTAAATTAAACCTAAAGGCCAGTCCAATCTACTGAGCTGCAAAAGAGTCATTTATTTTATAATGCATGAGATATCTAAATATACTGTCTTGTGTAATTATGGAAAGTTTTCTGATGCAATTTAGTTTCAGCTGGCTCTGTATTTGATCAAAGGTTGTATAATATAATGATGAAGTAAATTAAGTATATGTATGTAATTTGCAAAACATCCAAAAAAGATGGAATAATTTGTCTGAAGATAACAATGCCCACTATAATCATATTACATTCAGGTACCTGAAAGGAATGCTAGGTTAAAATTGGATTACCACATACATATATATATTTCGCTAAATAGATAAAAAGCTAGGAAAAGCAGTGCAAGTTGTGATCTATACTTCTGCCATATTCACTATTTACCTACAGCTCAAATGAATGAAACTCTTTCCTACAGATGACCTGGTCCAAACTTTACTTGTACAGTCCAGATTCTGCAATCCAATGCACTTCTGAGTGATTCATTTTGAGATATGTTTAGGTTTTGGAGGTGGAAGTTGACCTCCTGACTTTCAACAGTATGAAGTTCATTTGGAACATTAGCAAATGAAGTGCACACAAAACTAGTGGTGCCATGGCAAGGCCAAGATAAGATTTTAAAATGCTGAGTGACAGTTTTTGTGACTCAGTGGGAAGTCAGTGCACAGCCAGCACAGTGACTACACAACACAACACTAGTCTTTTATCTGCTTTTACCTGAAGTTGGCAAGCAGTGCAAAATTAAGCAGAACAAGTGCATCCAAAAAGAAGAACATGTAGGTAATTATGCAAAGGCAAATCTCACTCAGCAGTGATAATACTGCTGTTCTCCAGGGATTGCTCCTCCATTATTGCATACTTAAAAGATATAAATAAATAGTCATTCTCCAAGAACTCTCAGCCCAAAGACAGCATGAAAAGCATTGTACAAATCAACAGCTGAGGCAAAGACTAAGGCACCTAGTCAAAAGTACCTCTCCAGAGAGGTTTGCTATAATGACTCTAACAAATATTCTATTCTCCAAAAAAGATATTCCAAAATAGAGTGAGTAGTGCTGAGCCAGTGATTACTGGCTTGTATCACCTACACACAGTGTGCAGCTGCACAGAGTAATAGTTAAATTAATTTGAAGTTTATCCATGCAATAACAATGTTTCATGGAAAATGTATGCATGCTTCAGATCAAATATGTGCACAACTGGTCAGGCTCCAAGCAAGCAAGTTTTATAGGAGCAGTAACAACTGTTTATACAAAAACAGCCTTAACCTCTGATAAAATACAATGGCTTCTTTCAAAGGAGACGGCTACACTAATATTCTCTGTTAAACAAGGTGGGGAGGATATGGCAGCAGTGACTACAGCAATAAAGATCAATAAAAAAGACAGTACAATTCAGAAATGAATGTGATTTTCTAGTAGAACAAAATGGTTTGCAATAGGCACTGTAAAATGTAATTGAAAGTTCTGTATATGCCTACATTAGGAGATTAATTCTTTGGAAAATGCTGTAGTTATTCCAGATGGCAATTCATGTTTCAAAGGTGCTTAAATTAATAATTGTTCAGTGCTGATTATATGAAAATTTGTATTATATTTAAGAAGACTTAAGAAGTAATGAATATTGGTTTAAGAGAAACAGAGTAATTCAGACAGAATGTTATGGCAATCCTCATTATAGGTTAGCTGTTTGCTGGTCTGAAATCACATGTCACCACTGCCTACATATAAGCTGATTTTTCAATTGTTATTAAATAAATACACCTACTCCTATGATGATTACTACTACTACTCCACAGCTACTACTAGCACTACTAATAATAATACAAGATGGAGAAGCACATTTTCATTTAAGCAAGTAATTGTCTATTTTCTGTTAGTGTGCTTCTATCATACTGACAATTTACCCAAAGGAAAAGCATAGCTAATTGATTCCATCACAATTTGAAGACCTATTAACCTCTAAGCTTAATTGTATGTATTAGTTCAGCAAATAGCAGGAATCCTTTATTTGAAATGTTGACTTCTGTGAATCTGAAGGCAGAACAAGGGCTAACAAATAATGAAGCTTGCACAAAAAATCATTATATGTTATTATGAATGGAAATCTATTCTGTCTACTGCAATGAACTGATTATATACATAGCCTTATTCTAAATAAGATAATTTTCACACAAACAGTGAATCCAGGAAATGCGCTCTTTGTGTTATTCCTGCTGACAGTAGAATCTAACAAGGGGGAACTTAAAATCAGAAAGTAGATAACGAAAGCATTAGTTAAAACTATGTTATTTAAATAAGAAATAAGCACAGTTCTCTTCAGTATGCAGAAAGCGCTGGCACACAAGGACATAAAAAACAGCCGTAATGGATCAGACTCAAGGCCCATCCAGAACATTATCTGACCTCTAACAGAGACCAAAAGCAGACAGCTAGAGAAGAGTGTAAGAACAGAGCCATACCATGATATTTGCCCTGAAGGCTCTCTAGGCCTCCAACAGTTTTGGCTTTGGGGACTCCCAAGCTAGAGGCAGCTGCGGGACCCTGCATGTGCCCAGTGCAGGGCTGGGGCTGCCTGTGCTCAAGGCCAGCGCTGCCACACTGCCGTACGGGCTGGCTCTCACCGCCGAGACAGGGCGGCGCAAGAAAGAACTGCGAGAAGCAGGGCCTCTCGCTTCGGGCCCAAGCTGCATTTGAGCTGAGGCCCTTGCCCTCCGCCCGAGCTGGGCTGCAGCCATTGCCGTGCTCAGCCACGCACCTTGCTGTACCAGACCCCGAGGCACCGGCTGGATTTGCCCCCCCCGCCCCATCACTGCAGCCTCGCTGGCAACCTGGACTCCCGGCTGACCCCGCTACCAGCCCCAGGCCTGCCTGCTCGCCCCACTCAGGGCTGCGGGATGGGCCTTCGGCCTCACTGCCGTGCTCAGCTCCCAGCTCCCCTTCCCTTGCGGAGCACCTTGCTCCTGCTGCTCCCTAACGGTAGCATCTTTAGATTCAATAGCCTCTAGTGGATTTCTCAGAACAGAGCATGAGAATGAAAATACTATAAAAAATCCCTAAGAGGCAGGCAGCATCTGCACAGAGAAATTATTTCTAGTGAACAATATTTGGGGGGGTTTTTTGCAGTGGAAAGATAAGATTAAACATTAGAGCTTGAATTTTATCAGTCAAATGTCTAAAAAACACTTAGAGCTATCTTCTAAAAATGAAAATAAGTTCACACAGATTTTGTAGTCCTTTTTGTACTCATTAGAAACAAATTCCTAGGGATTTTTGGTGAGGATGGTGAATAGTATTCCTTGCTGAGGAGCTGGAAGTCCTAGACAGTTTACTAAGTGTCAGAAGACCCAGGGTTTGTTTACAGGTTCTCAGCTAACACACTGATCTTATCATTTACTCTTACATAATGATACTAGCAGTGGTCCTAATCCTAGTTAACAGGGCACACCTGCTGAGATCACTAATATACCATCTCAATGGTAATTCAATTTAAAAAGAAGCTTTTGTAGGGTGTCTGCAGTACACTATTTAATTATATTGAGACTACTTTACTGTCAGCCTTGCTGACAGTACCGATAGTCTGACTATACCAGCCTAATGTTTGAATACCTATCTCATTTACCTTGTAGGTTCAGGCCAAAGTAATCAGTAACTTCCCAGATAAATTGCACGTTCCCAGTGGAAAAATGGTTAATACATCTACTTGATAGTGTAGTTAAGGGAAAATGCAGACAAGTGAAGTATATCTGCTTTAAATATGGACAATATAGAATTTATCTACTTTTCATATATACTAAGTATATGATTTACTATTGTACCACTGCTCTTTGACACACCACTACAACAAGCCTTTCATGCTGATAGCTTCACACTCTCTGTTCCTTTGGACAGCATTCCACTCTAAAAATACGTGCCTCGTATATACCCCCATGTGCCATTTAGGAAATTGAAATGGAAGAAGGAAAGGAAAAGGAAATGTAATGGAGAAAGTGTTTGCAGTATGGAAAAAGAAACCCTTCCTACTGTTAGTAACACAGCAAAGTAGAAGCGAGGTTAGCTGTTTGGCCCTGGGAAGGGAATCCAGAATCCATTGTCATGCATGAAAGACTATATATAGTTCCTGGGGGGAGACTTGGATTCAAAAATAGACAACGCACTGATCAGGGAGCCACACAGAGCTGCTCAACAGGATATGCTGAGGTCACTGGTGAAAATGAAATCCTGCCCTGCAGAGGCATCACCTGCTGCTAAGATCAGCTCCTGAAGGATGCCAGTGGTCTTTCTTTAAAAGCTCTTAGGAGGGCTCTCTCTTTTCTAAACACAGGCTTAGGAAGAGAAGTGTGTGCATTTGTTGTGGTGTGTGCTGAGAGGGTTTGGCTGTGAGCCAAACACGATAGCCTCAGCCAGACATCTTGTGAGTAAGACCTGAAGCCACATTCCAATATAAGTTCTCCAACTTCTATTTTATACAATGCGCTGTCTCATTTTCTGCTGCACAATGGCACAGCTTCAGCAGCTCTCCCTACTACCTCCTTTTCTAATCACAGTAGCCTGTACATGGCAAACTCTTAGGAAAGACATAAAAAGTGTTTTTACATCTTTTGAGGCTGTGAACAGAACTTAATATGAAAACAGAACTCCATGGATCATTTCAGAATAATGTGAGTGCTCTGAAATGGCTCTGAGAATTTGTCCTGGATTGGTCTATAAAAGGCAGCCACAGGTATGTCAGAGGCACAGCCTGAGGCATCTGTGTCACAGTCCAAGGGTAAGCAGCTTCTTGCCTTTCGGTTCATCCAGGATTAGGGAGCAGTTTAGGATCACTTTTCATTACCCTAATTTTAGATTTGGGCCTTAACCTCCCCCCACTTTAAGTCCCACCTTAGGCATCTAAATTTTTCCTTAAATCTAGCCCGCCTCGAGGCCCAGCCAGTTCCCTGAACTGTCTGTCCCAGTTCCATGGGGCTCTGATATCTCAGTTCATTAACTTGTGTTGCAAAGTGGCTAAATGGATCTGTGACTTTTCTTGGTCACGTAGAGCCTGTTCATGGTCCTCTTTTGCGGAAACCTTCAGGAACGAGTGATTCATCTGAGTTTCATCATATGGGGCTTTGCTGTCCAGGGGCAACTATATGCATTGTCTTTGCTAGGTTGAATTTTGTTAATGGCACAGAAGCACAAGGCCATGAGATAGATAAAGCAACCGTTCAGCTGGAAAAACTGATGAAAAAATACTAGTCTCTAGGCTCAGGCAAATAATGTGAAGAAATATACAACTGAGAATGATGGAGATTGTTGAAGATGCAGACATTGTAATTTGAGGTTAAGACATTTCCCAAGAGTTCTAGAGAGTCATTACAGAGGTTTTCAAGCTTTTAACGTAATACAATATTTATAAGATATCTTCGTAATATTTAAAAATGGCTGTTTGGAAACGTTGATGATTTAATATATTTGATAATGATAGTGGAGTAATTATAAATGATTTTATTTCCACTTAAGATTATGAATGATCAAGTTGGAAAAGCAATCTTACAGAAGTCAAAGGGAAAAAGAAGCTATTTCCAGTCTGCATTAATTCTTCTTCAGATGCTTTAGGACTAGATTCTAGTGCCTTATGAGCACTAGAATGGAATTACTGAAATATTGTACCTTTTGAAATGTATTTTCCTGAATGTTTCAAAAGCAACTTACAAAAGAAAACTGCAAACTTATCTGAAGCAGTAAAGCTAAGCTGTAAAGTTTTGGGACCAAAACTACTGGTTCATGAAAAGCATGTTCTGAAAAGTTAATACTGGTCAAGGCCTCAGAAAATCAGCCACTGGCTAAGACAGAGAAAACAATCATTTTGCTGAATAGACAGTAGAAGGAAGAAAACATATTCCTTCTGTTACTGTATGCATGCAATTGCATGATGTTATCCATGTATATGAAAAAAATAATAAAGGTAAAGCAAAATATGCATTTGGAACAGTCATTGAGGTCTTGCAGAAATACTGAGAAGCAGATTACATCCACCTTTCCAGTGGATGTTCAGGTGCTTCTGTAAAATTAACTTTATATATAAACACAAATCAGTGTTTAACTGCCAGATGGTTAATGAAGGCCAGCCAAGCAACTTCTATAATTCACAATAATGAGAATGGTAATGAGCATGCATTATAAACTGAACAGCCGAGTGATACATAGTGCCTACTTGAAGTTACAAAGCATTTGGAGTGTTTGATATTAACAAAAAATGTTGCATTTCCACAAAGAAAAATTGGGATTATAAGTAATAGATTTGGTTAATTTGAATGAAAGGATCCTCAAAGTTTGTTATGAATATTATAAATAAATATAATCTCCATTAATGGAAAACAACTAGAATTAAAATGAAGGGAGAGAAATTTAAGCATGAAATCAGTTCGACCAATGCTTTCAGTAAAGAACAGCCTTTCCAGTCCACCATTTTCTATTTTCACTGGCTTTGCTACTGGCAACATAGACTCTGGCTGCTTATTTTGGGCTTCATTCTTATGAAACTTAGGTTTGCTACAACTGTGTTAATGGCACATTTAGTAGTTGTATGTAATAATGGATAGATGTAACGATCCATCTGGATGTGCAGTTATGAGGTGATACTTGCAGATTAGTCCTACAATAAAAGAAACTCTTCCTACTGTGGATTCTGTATAATCATGCTTTTTTAAAAAATGAAGGGGTAGAATTGTTTCCTCTGTTATTGACAGGAATCAGTTTGGATCACAGGTCATGGCTCAAATACTGAGGAGGTGACAGGGTAAAAGGCTGTGCTAAGACACAGCTAGAGAGCAAGAAAAACAATGTCCCATGCATTTACCTGAAAGCTGATGACTTATGACGGTGGTTCACAGGTGGTCTGCGGTGGGAAGCCCACACTCTCCAGCTATGAAAATGCTGTTGCCCTTCCTCAGACAGGGGTTTCTGTCTTCAGACCATGCCTGAACAGCTGCCTTTATCTTTGCAGCAGATGCCTTCATCTTGGCCCTTCTTTCTTTTGGATACCTTTTTAGCCTTCCGAAACATTCGTGTTATCATGATTTTAAGCTCAGGCCCTCGTTTTCTGCCTGACCTCTGCATGTTTGGCCATGCACCTTGCCAGTCCACACCCTGACCCATGGACATATGTCTCACTTTTCCTTCAGAGTAACCTCCATCATTAGCACTAAAGCAGTAAAACAAAGATTAGTTCTTTCTTTCCTCACTGTCATCAAGATGTTAACATCACTCTTACCAACACTCACTTCTTCATTTTCTGTCTAGCTGATCATGCTAGACCCTTCTTGAAGAACAGATAAATCACAAGGTGCTGGCATCTACATCAGTCTACATGAGTATGTTAATAGCCTTAGACCTAGCAGATCTGTACTGCTACAGGTTCTATTTTAAAAGCATTTGCTCACAGAATAACTGAAAAAAGTTTGAATTTGATAAAAATTTATGGACTACAGAAATGGGGAGTAAAGTATAAAATTTCCACTGCATTCAGTGACCCATTTATCATTGACAGAAAATTTTAATTTTCCCCCCAAATTCTTGCCCTACATCTTCTAGGTCTCTCTTAAAGCTTCGGCAATTAATCAGTTCATTATTTTCATGCCAATAATTTATAAACTTTCAGGGTCTATTTGGCCGCTTCCTTACACCTTGTATAGCCATGATTCTGCTGGAGCCTGCTGATTTTTGTACAGTCTGCTGACTTTTCTGCAATCTGGGCTGGTGAGAAATATGCTTGACACCATTTTTCTAGAAGTCAGTTTGGAAACGAAACTGCTGTTCAAAATAGCCTGGTAGCACTCTGCTTCTCCCAACAGCTCTTTAATGTTCCTCCTTTTACTATTCTACATCCTCCTCCTTATCCTTCTCTCATGTCAAACAGATGCCTTGGTGCTGCATTGTCAATAGAAAGCAGTTAAAAAAATGCCTGTATAATAATAATTCTACACTTCTGCAATGTGGGTGCTCTCAGATTGATAGAGCTCAATATTCCTTTTGGATTTCTTTTACATAAGGGTAGCAGGGTGCAGGAGACTTTTTTTTCAGCTGTTTTTATATTTCAGCCTAAGTGTAGACACCTAGACAAAGCTCCCATTGTTTTAAAGAAGTGTCAAAGTAAAAACAGTGGAACTATGGGTTTTGTGCAACACGTTTGCTTTAGCCATACCATTCTTCCATTTCCTTCTCCCCTTTTATTATTATTATTAGGCACTTCAGGACCCCATTTCTCTGTCTGCATCATTAATCCTTTTCTTGTATTTTATATCCTATTTCAGTCCTTTCTGTACATTATTCTATGCTGTTTGTATTTGCTTGTTCTGCACAGCATGCCTTCCATTACCCAGTTTGTTTTCCTTCATTTCAAGCCATGCGGTTTCCCTGAATTCCTTTCTACATGTTGATTGCTTTGTTCTTTCTCAGCATTTCTTCATGACTCATTTCATTCTGGCTTTTGATTCTGTTGTTCAGGTTTGGCATTATTTTAGATGTATAATATTACAAAATGTTCATAATACTACTTTAAAACTGATGACAGGCCATTAAGATATCAATTGATTTACTTTTAATCAAGATGTACCAAGAAAAATTTGAATGTTAGTAATACCAATTCAATCATGATTTAATGGAGGGAGGATGTTATTGTGACATTGTTATTAACAGACTTTGGAAATGCTTCTTCAGTATCTTCCAAATACAAACAATTTAAATAGGATAAATCAAATTTGATGACTCTAAGATTCCTATGCAAGTAAAGAAAAATACTAATCTTCTATGGGAGGAATAATAATTGGTTACTGGTAAGACAGAAACCTCTGTGACAAACCTGAGAGGTGTTTCAAAATCCTGGCAGTAACAATCTGCAAGATTTCAGTAGCTGCTTGAGAATAAGGTCAAATAAGAAGGATAATACATTACTGACTGATATAGTCTGGAAGAATCTTCAGACAGTAATCTTTATCCTAAGTACTGGGCCGGTTTTGCTTTCTTCCTTTTCTGTACATCTCTCCTTCTACCTTTCTCTCTCTTTTGCTCTTTTTTTCTCTCTCCCCTTTTGCTCTTTTTTTCTCTCTTTCTCTCCTGAATGTTTCTTTTTCTCCCATTTCATTTATCTGTATTGTTATAAAACTTCTAATATTCCACAGCTCTTTTATCCCGTTTCCATTCACATTGCAAGGAGAAACCAAAAATGACTATGTTCTGCAAGCACATACATCTAAAATATCATCTTGAATCAGTGTTTTGGGAACAGGGGCACTCAGATTCTTAGTACTCTGACCTATGCTCAGCATCATTTTTCTTCTGAATTGGTTCTTAAATTGCCAAAATATACCTGCATTGTTTTCTAGCACACAGGCATTTTTCAATTTAAATGGAATAATAATGAATTGCATCTAATTCTAATATAATTATTGGAACATATATTAATAATATAGATTAATATAATAATATAATGAATAATATAATTGTCTTATACACTTGATATATTCTGTACATTGTATTTAGTAAAATATACAATATAAAATTTTGAAGAAATATAATATTTTATGTCTTGGAATACAATATTATTATTCTTGTACTGTTGTTATTATATTTGTGTGATGAGCTTGAGGGTCCTGATAATATTGAGCCCTGTACAACTATACAGAAAAAAAACAGTCTTTGTTTTGAAGAGCTTATAATATATTCATTTCATTCAGGTATACATGTTCTAGTATATAGTTACACAAATTTTATATACTCAAGATGATTTATAAATAAAGAATGTCCATACCAAAGCACTCCAGAAATATATTTTTTAATGGAAATTCAATGGGATTTAGTCTCCCAGCTCATGTAGGTTCTCTTGAAATTCAAGCTTTGTGATTTGTAAAATTGTATTTTATTAAATGTCACAGTTATGAATCTAAAATGAGTTGTCATTACCCCTTTCAATGTTATTTGTATAATGAACTTGTTCCATTTGAGGGAATTGAGTGATTAGCCACTTCTTCATTAATACCTTCCTGACACGCTTTGATTCAACACACAAGATTCTTCCATTAACTTCCATGGATTTTGATTCAGACTTGTGTCTATGAGCATAGAATAGCAGATCAGTCCATCTATCTCATGAAAATAGTGTTATTTCTTCAATAGCATTAATTGCTCTATGTATTATTTGTTTAAAATATTTTAAATTGTGAAGGATAGGGAGAAATTAAAAATGGATTCAGAATGCAGAGACTTTCTAATGGCCTATGTGCGATTTGTGAGGGAGGAGAGCTGTAAAAAAGATTGTTTTCTGTCTTATAATGATTAGATAAAAAGCAAGAATAATTACCAGCTCAGTAGGTAGGCTGGTACAAAGGAAGAAACACTCATCAAGCAGTTTTTTTTTTAGCTTTGGCAGATTGTGCACACATGCTCACACACACCCCTTAGTGAGTTTTGCTTTCATGTAAAATGTAATGAATTATATTCAAGGCATATTTTGATGCATATTCTTCCATATGATGTGGTGATGTCATTTCAATTCTTAAATTGTATAAGACTTAACTAATGGTTGCAATTCAAATTAAGGATAACAGGGTAGTTATGGAAATTATAAGTGCATTTTCTCAATTCATTCCAGATTAAGCTTGTTATCAGCATGAAATACAACACTGACTCTATGAATAATTCTTAATAAACTTGAGTATAAGATATAGACCAATCTGGATAAACCCTAGTGAAATAACGCTTCTGTTTCCCCATCTGGTATTCAGGTGTTTTTTCTTGTAAGAGATTACTTATTTTATCAACTACTTATTCAAGAAAATTTGAGAGTAGACCTAGGAGTTCTGTAAATCCCATACAGAGTAAACACATTAATATTAAGCAGTATGTTACTTTATCAGGAATTCCTTGTTGTACTTTGCATTCTTTGTCAAAATGTTCCAGAGGATATTATATACATTGCTTACACGAAGAGGATCCTTGAAAAATCAGGTTACATAACTCCTGACTTGGTATCCAAGACAGGAATGAACATACTGACACGGACCAACACAAAAGACCAAATTATGTATTTGATGATAATGATGCAAACATGCAGAAAAAAAGCTCTGAATTAAAAAAGTGTCACCATGGAGCAAATAAGAAAAAAGAAGACAGTATTGAATACATCTCACTGCTCTCAAAAATTGCATAGCAGTCAGTGGCAAAACAAACACAGAATCAGGTTTTTAAAGTGAAATGAAAGTCTGATGGCTATGACCTAATTCATTAATGTATGTCTGTTAGCAGTCAAATTCTGCCATGAGGATTGCACAGACTCTTGAGTTTGAATCCACAAAAACACCTTTGGAGTCTGCTAGGTGCAGGATTTGCCTGTCCATAGAAAGGCAGAATGAATTCCATCAGTTCTATAATTATTCAAGATCCATGGAAAGATGTTGGCATAAAAACGAGCAGTGATTTGTGACTGTTTCTTATTTCCAAGTTCCCTATCTCCTATAACAGCATGACTTCTGAGGTTTCAACTGGCTATAATTCCTGTTTATGTGGTGGGTATCATTGTGTTTAACATGAGGACAAGACATTTTCAGAAATTAATACTGGAAAAATGTCAGCAAAGATTGGAGAGGAGGAGCAAGAAGATTTTAAAAGCATCCATCTTTTAGCCATTTCCTCCTAGCAACAGGCATGGAGATTCAAGGATGAGTGTGAGGACAGAAGGAACACTTTTTGAAATTTTGCATAGTTCACATCACCTTAATACCTAAGCATGCTTAAAAGATGCTTGCTCCCCTTTTCTGTTTCCTGTCACTTAAACCAACGTTTCATTCTCTTTAACTTATGATACTGTGTGCAATATCCTTTTTTCTTTTGCTTTTAGCTCCATAAAATCTTTAAGGTCCTGTATTGATTTAAGGAACAAAACTATTTGCTCACTAAACCATATGGTGTCTATGCCTATTTCAATGAAAGATCAAAACAAAGTACCTAATTCCTTTCTCATTAGTACCAATTTAAAACCAGTATTATATAATATTTTACTGCTTTTTTAGTTTTTCTCAGTGATGCACACTCTGCACTCAAATTCAAAGAAATCTTAAGAGTTAGAAACACTCAGACCCAGTATTTGTGATAGAGAAACATCCATCACCTGAATGATTTCAAAAGATTTATTTGTGTAAAAGTAAAGGGTCTGTATCCTTCTCACCCACAAGCCAGTATTACAGTAGGGATAAAATATGGGTGCAAAAGGTGAGACAATATCCCTTGAGCAGAAAAAGAAGGCAAAAGATTTTCCCAAAAGAAAAAGGATAATCTGTCTTCTATCAACTCACCTGATCCATGCAAATTTGCAATGTGTTCAGCAACCAGTAAATGTGGCCACAGTAAAGATGGATGTTCCATATAAGGGAAAGGCAATGCTTACCCAGATGCTGCAAAGCTATCTTAATTTGTGGCTCCTTTAGACCAAGAACAAAGCAGATTGCCTGCAACCATAGCTACAAGTTCAAATGTCAAACTTCTTTCTTAAATGTATTACGGAGGCGGCAGCAGCTGACAGGCAATCCAAGTGTAGAGGATAAGTGGATAATGGAAATTCCAGAAGAGATCCCTTGCAACAACTGAGGAGAGCCAAAGGTGAGAAGAAATGCTAAAGTCACTTGGATGTGAATGTTTGTGAATACCACTATTACATACCATGTAACAAGTACAAAGCCAGTATTGTTTCTGATATTTTCCTTTTCTGTTGCCAGCATTGGAATACATGATTCTTTTTCTTTTATGCCTATATGACTGGAAATGCAGACTACAGCAACATCAAATGAACATCTGACCTGTTTCAGCAAAAATTAAGAAATGTAGCCAAGGATTCCATACTCAGTTACTGCCTCACATCCAAACGCACAGCAATTCTACTGTCTGCCCAGCTAGTACAGAGTATGACATCTTTACTTCAGGTGATCCTGCACAGACACAGTTCTTCAAGAGACAGCATCAATGTTTGGTGGGCTTCCTGGGCCAGGTGGCAAAACACAATACTTTGAATAAGTTTACCTTGTGTTCTTTTTCATGCTACTTCTGGATGTGATAATACTAATGGAGAAAGCCGACCCTCACATTGCTT
Source organism: Dromaius novaehollandiae (assembly GCF_036370855.1). Classification (NCBI taxonomy): domain Eukaryota; kingdom Metazoa; phylum Chordata; class Aves; order Casuariiformes; family Dromaiidae; genus Dromaius; species Dromaius novaehollandiae. The sequence continues at coordinate 30,189,092 of NC_088130.1, forward strand.
TTGGAAAGTCACTCCTATTCCTACAATTCACCTTTGAGGGAGCAAGTGGAGGTAAAGATTTATGTACTTTTTCTTCTTCTATCTGTGCCAAGAAACCATAAGGGCGAGGACAGGAAAATTCTAGAAGTTCTGCAGGAAAGCATGGAGAAAGGACAGAATGGTTCAAGTAGAGGACATCATCTTTTTAAATAAAGTTTCTTGTTTAATGTGAGTTTTAACTAATGTCACACTGACAGCTGGGGTGCTGAATAAGCTTGTTTGGGATATGAGCTAGGATTTGCATGTGTGTACGTGCTTATGTAATTTACATAGTTTTTTTGAGATATATCACAATTTGCATCACTTTTTCTAAAGTGCTTGCAATATACCAGATGGAATAATTGTGTTTCTTGTCTGAAGGATTATTTTAAAACGAGACCCAGTACAGTGCTTTTTTTCATAATGACAGAGAAAAATAAGAAGCAAAATGTGAGGAACCATATGAAATACCATTTTGTTTTGTCAGAGCTCTTGTATGACATCTGACATCAGTGAACGATTCCAGCTTATCTTCTGTCTGGACCAGAAAACTGTTTATTTTTTTTTCTTATGTTGCTTTATAATAAAGCCAAATGCCCTTGATCTATACAAAAATTAGAAGTGGTCCTTTTTCACTGGAACTGCCATGCTCTGACAGCGGTAAGTATCAACTGCTTCAAAAGAAAACAAAAGAACTCCTACTGCAGCAAATGGTTGAAGAAAAAAAGCCATAATTCAAAAAAATCTCTTTCAACTAAGAAAAAGTTATCAGAGTCCACTTTAAACAGGCTTCTTGAAGGGGAAATTAGCCACCTGAAGTTTGGCTTCAGCTATCTTGTTTCAGATATCCAAGCTGGCTCATATGAAACTCATTTGGGCCTCTCTACAACACATAACAGTGTAAGTATACCTCAGCTTTGTTTCAAATTCCATAGTCTTTCAAATATCGCAAAGCTATAAAGTCACTTTTTTCAACATTTATAGGTTTTCTGTGTAGGTCCTTATTTTTCTTAACAGACTCAGATTGGTTATATTTCATAAACATTTGATAAATGTATTTCACAAACTATCTACAAGCCAATGGGCTTGACCAGATGGCTTAACAAAAGAAACATCATTTGAGAGGGAAAAAAAAACAATTTGCTCTCCAAGTTTCATTCTTACAGATTTTTAGAGTATACTGATTAGAAGAGAGACTGGTATGACAGATGATGCACATATAAATAAAATATAAACAATAAATAAAATGAACAAAGAAACCTCCTAGGTTAGGGCACAACTTTATCCTCCTGCAGCTGTATGTGAAGTTAGTCAAAGGCCTTCTAAGTTTCCAGTGTTACTTTTACATTTTGGTCTGCATCTTCTGAAGCTGTAAATGGCACAAGCCCACCTGTGCACATCTCTTTCTTGTCTAAATGTAACCTCACACCTTAGCTGAAAAGAAATAAGCAAAGGCGCTGCAAACTGTCAGATTGCCTAAATGATGATGGTACTCCCTGTGTTCTTTACATTCTTTTGGGGAGGTTCTATATCTTTAAAATTTGCATAATCTTCAGGAAATCCAAGAGGAAACAATCCTTTTGAAACTGTTTTGCTAGCCCATACTGAGAAATGGAATAGGATTACTTAAGATTACTTTAAAAACTTTTCTGAAAAGCTAACAACCCTTATGTTTTGAAGTATGGTATCACTCAGCTCCTTTACCTGATTAAACTAAACCTCTCCCAAATAATTTTTCTGTCATTACAAAGGTGAGATATGAATCTTTATATAATTGGGTTTATTTTTGGAAAGAATTTTGCAGTTAAATGTGAGCTTCCTACAGAAACCAGGTCACAACTCTGTTTCTTCAAACAAAAGTGGATCAAAACAACTCAGGTTGTTTTGATCATTTCTACAGCCCTCCTTTAAAAAGATTTAAGTTTACAGTAGATTAGGGACAAGCTAAAGTTTGTATTTGTTGTAGGCTTAACAAAATTATTGTCCTATTTCTGATAAACATAACAGTGTTTCACACACACTACTTAAAATGTTATAGTTATTTCCAGCATAACAGTGCTGAATCACAAAGACATCCCTATTGCAAGCACTGAAAATGATACCCCTTTTCAACAGCAAATAGTAGATAATGCTTTTTTCTCTTTCATCACTTCTCTTTCTTTAGCGTCCACCTATAATGCAAGCAAATCCTATTTACAAAACCAAAATTTAAAGTCCTGAAACAACTCCCACTAAACCCCTCAATATTAAAGATACAATGTTCATTCTGCAAAACTGATGACAACAGCAACAGTTGTAAAAATCTATCATTCCTCACATATTTGTGAAGCTGAGAATATGGATAGCCTATTAGCTTGCAAGTGCCACTACTCCTAAATAGAGTAGTATTATTCAGAGGGAATTAATCTGTAACTATATCAGTAGGAGGAGATTTCCATGATGAAATGAGTACAGATGCTAGAAAAAACTTTTTAATATTTTGAGAACTGAGAATTTGTTAGACCGCATCTGTAGCAAAATAAAGGTCCAAGAATTGCCACTGGTGTGTTTTCTTTCAAAGGTAGCACTGCATCTAACACTGGCATAACACAAAAGCACCAAAATACTGGAAAAGAATGCTATATGGTGCTATTTTATTTTAACCAGTATTCCTGTAAAACAGAAAATTGTTCCAATAAGATGATTCTGTTTCATTTTGTTCCTGGCTAAAATGCTCAAAAAATAACTTACCCTTGGAGGATCTCTTTGGAAAAACTTGCTATATACTTCTGAGTGTGTCCTGTGTCCTGAGTGGACACAGTCCTAGTGGGAACATTTGGTCCAGGGAATGCCTGGAGACTAAACATCTATAGGGTAATTAGGAACAAATTGTTTGGACCTTAGGACAGCACTTTGTTGCTTTCTTGACTCTTTCTAACTCCTATCCGTTTGTCCATTACTGATAGCAGTAATTTGCAGACTGTAATTTATGACTTTTGGAATGGTGGCAGCACTGAGAACCACAGCTGTTACCTGACCTCTGCTCCCAGTAAAATACCAGTCAACTTTTGGAGAATGTGGATGGTATGGACAGCTTTGATAGCTGTGAAATGAGCAGAGTACTATGCAGAGCCATCTGCCAGCCACTTCAGTAAAAAGTTCCTCCATCTCAAAGCACTGTCTGCTTGTGATTAAAATGCTTTGTCTTCCTCTCAGTCCATCATCTGTAAGGAGAAAACATTTCACACTGAATGTAATGATATACAGTATAAAGTATATATTGCAGAAATTAGATAAAGTATCATTTAGTGAATAAGTTATTCGATATAGATGAAACTATTGAGGGAGAAAGCAATTAGGGAGCAGAGACATAAGGAAAAGGGATATGTTATACAATACAGTTTGAAAGAAGGTGGGAAGTTAATAAGTCAGCAAGATACAGATGGCAGGAAATGCAGAGAAGAAAGTTGACATGAACAGCTTGCAGACTGTGCAAGCAAAAAAGAGAGGAAGCAGGTTAAAAAAAATGAAGGGATGGTGGAAAGGACGAGTTAGGGGTTACATCCAAGAGGTAAACTGCAGAAAAACTGTATAGACTTTTAAAGAAAGAGGTGGTTTCGAACTGGATTCTTAAAGGGCTGAGGAGGAATTTCAAGGTGGTATGTTTCTATTCTTAGTTTGAATGGTAAGATTGGTTGCAATGTTCTGCAGGTAAGAAGATGAAAGAAGAGGAGTTAGAAAGGTAACAAAAGAGAAGTAATTAAGGGGAATGTAAAGGCAAATAGGCCAGAGGATTTCAACACTGTTGGACAGTGCAACTGAACTATTCAGCAGCTGAAAGAGCTCTCAAACTTACAGAAGCAGGTGACAATACTGGGAAAAGAAGGATAGTTTAGGATCCAGGACTCCATGGCTCTGAGGGAAGTCAAGGAGAAGTACGATGGTGGCATTCTCTTCAGAATTCTCCTTACTGTTGTAAGATGCAATATTTAGCATTTTTCTGGCATTCATTCCAAAATGTAAAGTAAAGAAGCAGCAGTAGAAACCAAATTAACTTTTGCTAGCTATTCACACTACCTGCTAATTGAGAATGGGTTCTGTAATTACTAGAAGGCCATTTAATTAGATTCCAGTTACTATTTAGCAACCTAGCATATTTCTAGTTTAAAAATATATTCTGAGTCTTTAAACAGAGCAGTGAAGTTAGAAAATTTCTCAGGTAACATCTAATGCTACTGTGTACATTCCTGTTTTACACAGTAGTCTCAGTACTTCCGAATATAGATGTTTTCACCATGTGCATCCTGCAAAGTCAAGTACTTTGGGGTATCCAGAAGTGAGAAAGCTGTAAAAGCATAAATATCCAGTGGCTTAAGGTTAATGTATATCCTACAGCTAAGCAATTGCTTTCTAGCCCTCTCTCACTTTTCAGAAGATTGGTGGTGTGTTTTGTTTCTTTAATGACATCTACTTCTCAGAAGAATTACAGGAAAACTTTGTTCTACATTAAAAAACAACAAAATAAAAACATTTTTGAAATAAGAAGCTTCTCACCAGTCTTCCAGAAAGAGCCTTTCTCCCTTCTTGAAAACACCAGATACTTATTTTTAGCTTTCAGGTTTACAGACTTCTCAGCATATTGACTTTTTGGCCTTTCAACCACGTGTCTGCTGACCTTATGGAGTGTTGTTGCCTTTATGAGTTTTAACCATGTGTCCGGATCCCACAGCAATTACAGTAGTGGATTACTGCAGAAGCCTTAGAGATAAGAACTGACATCATGCACTATTGTTACTGCCTTTGCTAGCTCAGCAATACAAATATCCACGCAGCTGAAATGATGTGTTCTAGTTGTTGCCCACTTGACCTATTTGATAGTCATAGAATTATCCAAACAGTCAGTTCTTCAATAGCAGTTCTAATTCTGATATAAACTGCTCGTGCTGGATATTTATGTGGTACACAGAGAGCTGTAATCTGTATGTGTAATCCTCTTTAAATTGTGACGTAGCATATGAGTTGGTTGACTGATACAGTATTCCTATCCTCTCTGGAGAAAAAGGGCAGAGAAATCACTGTAGTGTCATGAAATCACTGCACACTAAGCTGCTTGTATCACAATACTTTGGATACTCTCTGGCTCCAAAAAAAATTTTGAATAAATTAGATTTTCCAAATCCTGCCCTCGAAGAAATTAAAGTGGTAAAAGATCAGAAATTACCATCCTACCGTGGCAACAAGTTTACAGAAACACATATAACTGCTGTATAGATGCCAGAGTCTCCCCAAAGCTTCTAGCCCTTTTCTACTTGAGAGAAGTGTCCCTGAACATGACGCCCTTTGAAGGTGAAGCTCCGGAACAGAAGCTTCTTCATTAATAACATTTTTCCTGGCATTGCATTAGAGTCAGTACCTCCAAAATCACAGTACAGCAAAAGAAAATGTCACCACTGCAAGAAGGAAACGATACAGCTTACAAATGATAGCTCCTTAGAAAAGGAAAATAATCCTGTCTTTTTTATGTAAATACCTAAACACTTGAAAGAGTTTCTCACTCCTTCTCTCTTTCGCTCTTTTCTGGCTTTCTTCTCTTTCTACAGAATTACTATTACCAAGTGTTCTGCATCTTTTAAAAAGCTTCCTTCAGTAAGCGCAGGCGGTAACGCGCAGCGCGGCGCTCACGAAGGTTTCGTGCGCGCCGCCAAGACGGTCACCAGCTCCGCCGGCCTGCCGCCACCTGCCGCCGCCGCGCTCCCAGCATGGCGCCGCCCTCTTTCCCGCCGCCAGACGCTTTCCGATTTGGAAAGCCATTGGAGTGATTTGGGGGCTTCTAGCGCCCTACTTCGCAGCGAGGAGCAAGTGCGTAGAGATGGAAGTGGTGTTCTATTGGGACTGCGCGTTATGTCCCCCTACTTTCAGAAGTCAGCATGAGTTTCTCCCCTCCCCCCCCCCCGGCCCCCTTTACAGAGGACACCACTGTACTGGAGTAACGGCCGCACTAACGGCCGCCGCGCGCCCACTCCACTTCCCCCCGCGGGGGGCGGGCTCGGGCAACGGCGGCCGCCGCCGCCCAACGGCCGCGGGGTGGGGGCGGGGGCGGGGGCGGGCGCGCGCCCCGGCCCGGCAGCAGCCGCGCGGCGCCACCTGGCGGGCGGCCGGCGCCGCCTCCCGCGGGCTGTGAGCGGGCCTCCCGGCGCGGGGAGCCGCCCGGCCTGGCGTGGGGACGCCCCAGTGGCGCGGCCGCTTCAGGCACCTCATTTAGCCGTCTGCGGCAGGAGGAAGGCGGCTGGTTCCGGCCGGGAGCACCAGCTGCACCTGCAGCCCGGGCCCCTGGGTGCCTGGGGTCAGTAACGCGAGGGGCCGCGCGGCGTCTTTGTTCCCAGGGAGGCGCGGGCAGGGCAGCCCTCGGCGGTCTGCGGGTGGGAGGACTCAGCCCCATCCCACCCCCAAATACCCTCGGGAGGTGTCAGTAAGCGTGTCACTTCTTGGAGCGGGCGGTCCCGTTGCAGCTCCGCTTCCGCTTCAGCTCCGCAGGAAATAGCTGAGGTCAGGCAGGAGCCCTCTGTTACTCTGGCGCAATTATGTTCATTAATTACAGATTTAAAGTTGTTCTTTAAATTCCCAGCTGAGAGTTTTTCCTTTTCTCGCTAAGTGACCCTTACCGTGTAAAGCAATCTCCTTGTCTTAACTGAGAGTCGCACCCTTGTCTGAGCTTTGCCATTTCCACTGTAAAAATGTTGTCATTTCTTTGCAAGCTTAGATGGCTTTGGGGGGGTTGGAATCTTCAAGATTTAAGTGTTCAAGTATGAAATAGTCAGAAGCCTCAGTTACAGGTCGCCCAGCATACCATACTTCCACACAGCAGTAGGAATTGTACAGAAGAAACCGGGAAATAGCTGCCGTGCTATCTGGAGATACCCAAGCTAGTTTTAAATTAGCTATTTCAGGTGTTGGTTATAGCCTAGCCATGGCAGCTAGGAGCTCAGCAAGGGTTAATTCACCTTCTCCCGGGATTGCAGTATGGCTTTACCCACAGGTCAGCTTTTCTGGGCTCCATCTACATTAAGGTGTCAAGATGTGGTTATTCTTCTCTTGAGCCAAAGATGTCTGTAGTTTTACATTGGCTAAAGTTGCCTCTTTAGAGAATTAATTTAGGAGGCAGCCAGCTGATGTTGCCTCTGCACCTTTACAACTGAAGTCCTAAGAACTGTATCTGCTATTAAGGGTCTTCATGTTTGACAGAAAACTCCCAGTTTTGTCTCATTTAATAGCTCAACATCATGATAATCCATAGGCTGTGTGAGATATTTAGCTTTATCCTTTAGTATTGGCATTCCTTCTTGGAAGTGACAGGGGTAAAGTGCATGTGGAGACTCTGTTGGAAACCTTGACATAGCTGGCTAACAGGCCCATTAGAGAGTAGTGCGATTCAATTCTCGATTCTGTACAGATCTATAGTAGGAGCAAAGGGGGGAATATTGTTTGGCATTATAATTGGCTGCAATTTGAACTAACATCTGCAGGAAGCTAGCTGACCATTAGTGACAAGTTGTAGGAATACATTACATAATGAATTCCTTGAAAAATATCTGTGCATTTCTATAACTTTTTATTGAGCATTTGTGGCCAGTCACCAGCTGACATTCTTTTATACTGCAGGCATTCTCTTTACTTGGCTCGATACGTTTAGACTGAACCCTTCAGGATAGGGACAGACTTTTGTTTTGTTTCGTCTGAAAAATAGTAACCACACAGCAGATATTAATAGATAATGAATATTCACAATGTGCTATCACGTCTTCAGATTCTTACAGCTCAAGGAAGTGCTCCTGGTTTGAGTATGTTTGCCAATTGGAGATGCTTGAAAATGATCTCTATTTAAAAAATACCAGTTTTGCAAAGTTTTTCCACAAGAAATGTCTCCATTCAGGAAAAATCAATTTAGAAATTAGTATGTAAGGTAGTGGTTTCATAAAATGAAAATGTTAAATTTCAATCATTTTGGAAAACAGTGTTTAACTTTTTTCTGTTTCAAAAACATACAGTATCATTTTTTAGTATTTTGTTTAATAAAACCCCTAAAAGCTGGAAATAAAACACGCATTGATTTGCAAGCCGTTCAGAATCCCTATTCACTTTTTTTAGCTGTGCAAGGAATTGCTGACAGGACTTAGAGTTTCCGCAGGCAAGGTAGATCCCCAATGCTTCCCTCTGGAATTCCTCCCAAATTTAGTTAGGAAGGTCTGAAAATATTCTGAGATGCATAGTTTTATTTTATTATAATTCTTTTTGTAATAAGGGACTTTATTTTTTCTATGTGTCTGTGGACTAGTGACCTGAAATTTGTAGACTATTTACATACAGTAATATTGTAGGTTGCAATATTTTGTATGACTTATTTTAATAAAAACAGTAAGATGTGGGCAATTCTGCAAGCCAGTCTTCAGTGTAATTGTTGGTTAGTTTCTCTCTAAAGCCTTTCTTTTGAGGGCAGGTAGCCAGACTAGTTCCACCATATCTATTTTCTATTCTGATGGACAATTGTATTGGATTTCATTCCTTAGTGTTATCTCTGGGGCATGCAGGACTGACTGCTGTCTCTTCAAATCTGTCCTGTGGTGCACCTGCTTAATCAGTGCTGACCAGTAACTCTTGCATTTCTATATACTTGGTAAGTGGAAATTTTCTTAGCTTGTATGCTTATAAGGGTGGAATGGTTGTTGGCAGAGTTTTTTTTCCACCCTATTTGAAATTAGATAAGATGTTGCTGCGATTAAGACATTCTTTCACTGTTCAGTTTCTAGATAACATGTTAAAATATTGTTACTGAGAAAATATACACTTTTTTGGAACATATGGGGGAAGCAGTAAAAAGAGACAGAGAAGGCTGACCACAATTTTGCGTATTAGAGCAGTTGCTTTAAATGAGATAATTGTGTTTTGTTTCCTTGTTAACTGGCTTGGTTTGAATAAGCAATCTGACTGACCAGGGAAGATTATGAGCTCAAAAAATATGAAAAATTCAGACCGTGTATGTATTCTACTTTCTTTGCCAAGAAACAAATTAGTTTGAAATGTGTAATAGAATAAACAAGATAGTCTTGGCTTTGCCAGTATGTTCTGAAAGAGTGGTAGAAGTTATGCAGACCTTTCAAATTCATTCAATGATCTCCTGAAGTTTTATACATAAAAGATATTACCACAGTCAGGGGGTTCTGGAGGATACGGATATATCTAGCAGATCAATAGTATAGTTGATTATCAACAAACATAATAAGATGGCTTGATTGGATGTAGGTCAATATGTATATCCAGTTTAATATTTTCAAGTTGTCATACACAGTGACTATATAGAAATCAATTACTCTTTTTTTCCCAAGATTTAGCAAAATTGCCAGCTGGTTTGCTGGTTACATTGATAAAATATTACAGGTACCGTTAGTGAAAGAGAATGAAGATAAGTAGCAAGATAATTCCTATAATAACTTCTAGACACATTTTCAGTGGTGAAAAATCAATCTCTAGCAAATGAAGTATGTCATCCTACTTAATTCAAAGAGTTTACAGTCCGAATTTTCAGATCCTTTGTTAATTATATTTTTTGCACCATTTTAAAATCAGTTGTTCCATGAAGGGAAGACTGATGGGTCTGACCTCCTGCAGATTAGGGAACTGGTGTTGAACTAATGTGAGTTTTCTCTGACATGGGGTGGACTGTGCAGCTTTTTTCTCAGTGAGGTCTCTCTCCTGCTCACTGCCTATGAAACTCATAGAATCTTAAAAACAGTGAGGCACACAGACAAATAATCTGATTCATTACAAAATCAAATACAGATATGATATATTTAAGCACTGAATTTGGATATTTTAAATCCTGTTAGGTAGGCAGTATCAGCTTTTGAATCAATTCACTTTTTAACGAAGCTGTATCTAAAAGCTGTCAGATGTTACCCTCTTCATAAACTAGTTTTTCATTACAATATTTATCTTCCTTACACTTATTTTAATATAAAGGAATAAAAAATGCCAAAGGAAAACTATCTACTTCATTTTTGTTTCCAACACTCCAGAATTGTAAACTTTGTCTATAGCTTAGTCCAGAGTATCCAATATATTTTCAGTCTGCAGTGTTAAGTAGGGAGGATCTTGTGGCCCTTTCTGTGCAGCAATTCTATCAGTGTTAGGCAGTTGTCATAATTTCTATATGGTGGCACAAGCCACCGTATTTACAGATGAGTATATATTAGGAGACATCTAAATTCCTGTTTACGTATTCACATGAGGACTGGTTTTATGCACTACCTGCATAGAACAACTTGCTGAGTAAGGATTCAGATTGGCTGTGCAGTTTTTCTCAAAATCAGAGTAAGTTAGGAGGGGCCAGAATCTATTAAAAGTACATATTTTGGTGGTGAAGGGATGGGCACCAGTAACTTTAGCTTGCCTGAAAATGCTTAACACAGTATTTACATGTGAGATTACCACAGGTGTAGTTATCTAAAATGGACTTATCCCTCTTTGTTAAGCCAGGATCTATTTATGTATATGTATATTATAATGTATATTATTACGTATTTGTGTCAACAGAGGATTTTTTTTCCTAGAGAGGGTGAACTGAATTTTTTCAGTTCATACTCTTTAGTTACTGATGTTAAAAAATCCCTAGCTAGTACAATGACACAGCTTTGTAGGGTTTTGATTCTATTTCCTATTACTTCAGCATGTTTTCCTTACTAATTTGGACGCCATCAACTTTTTTTTTTTTTTTTTAAGTACGTCCACAATCACGTGTACCAAAGTTCAGTTCACCCTCTCTAGGAAAAAAATTCCTCTATTGACACAAACACTAAGTCCCCACTAAGAGTGATGGCAAATACCACAAAGGGTGGTAATTATTTCAAAATAATATTTTTTCTAGTAATTTTTGAACTGCTATTATACATAAGGGTTTGAAAGACAAGGTTGCAGCAACTATGACTCATACAGGTTTTTTTCCAGTTTAGAACCCAGTCTTTTCCCATAGCATCTAGTAATTGAAGGAGTCTTTAAGGATCTGCCTTCTCTGAAGTCAGATTTTTTCATTATTCCAAAGAAAGGAAAGAAGTATCTTGAGCAGTTGTGTATTCAAGGATGTTAATATTGAAGGCTGAAAGAATCATTTGGAACTTGGAAAAATAGAATAGTCTAGATTTTAGTGTTAGTTACACAAACATAGCCAGGATCATACTGTCTTTGCTAAAATAATTATCAGAAATAAATAAGCATCAGCATTGTCTATTCTTGAACCTGCATCTCTGCAACTGAGACCAGTATTTGGTTCAATATTTATAGATACATCTGCTAGATCACCAACAGGCTAAGGCAAGCTCCCCTTTTTGATGGATTAAACTAAATGCCAGACTGTGGGCTGGAGTTCTGAGATGCAGGCACCTTTTCCATTAGCTGTGTTGGGGAATGGTAATCTTCTCAGAACAATAAAATTTCTTACACCATGCAAATTCAGAAGACGCTTCTACTGAGCTTTTGAGGAGATACAGAGCTTTCCAAAATTGTGGCACTTTCTTCTTGACTAGTCCAAGATTTATTTTTTAATTTAATCATTACCATGATATTTGGAATGCTAACACAGCAGACATCTTAACTTTTTAGGCTCCTTACAGAATAAGCTTATTATTTATTTATCTCTGAATTTTTGAAAGAAACAAAAAAATTGTTGGTCTTAAACTTTAAAATTGCTTATTTTTGCCGAAACAGTGTACCGAGATTGTGTCAGGGTGCAGCGAGAGCCAGTTGCTCTGCGAGAGAAGGTGAGCTAGGAGCCAGGATGCAGAGCAGCAAGTCCAGGTCAGGATCAGGGCCAGAGATGATGGCTGGGGTCGGCATGGCCTGGTGATCCCCAGCAGGACCATAGTGATGAGGCAGGTCCGGGGTCAAACCGGGAAGCTAAGCCAGTGGGACCAGGTCAGGGCCAGACTCACGACTCCCAAAGGCAAGGAGGGGCAGCCCTCTCTTCTAACTTACTTCACAACAGCTCTGGTCAGCGAAGGAGCCCCCCTTGGACTCAGACAGCTAAACTCCTTCACTTAGCCCACTAAACACCAGAAGGGCGATGCACTCCTGTCCCCAAAGTATTGGGCTTAATGGCAAAATTTGGAGGTGTAACGCACACGTGCATACTCACACACGCATGCATACACACACGCGCACACACACTATATACTTCAGTCAGCTCCAAAGAGCACTGACTGAATTGCTTCAACTGCTGTGGGCTCTGATATCAGCAATCGTATTTTGTAGTTGTATTCCAAAGAGCAAAAATCAACCATTTTAGAACAATAGGCCTATCCAGTTCTGCTATTTAGCTTACTGTAAATGATGCGAAGTACAAACTCTTGAGGCTATTTCCCAAAACATTTTATATATATTTAAAAACTAATCCTACTATCACATCATTTTTTGAGTTGACAAACCTGATCAATCATTGCGATAGTATCCATTTTTGTTGTGCTTACAGGATGCATACTCAACATTTTATCACATTATAGTATCACACTGACTCACCTGAGAAGTTGGGGCAAGGGGTGTGTGTGGGGGGGGGAATCAGCCTTACTCACTTACAAGCTTTTATCCCTCTTTGTATAGAATCTTTCATGCATATTTTTAAAAGCAGGTTGCATGCTTACGATGTAGCAGGTTCAAAGCTACAGCTGTAACTGCTAAAGGTGAAGAGTAGGTGTAAGGGCAATTAGTTGTCTTTAAACAGTTTTGCTTTTAGGACAGAAATAGTTGGCTGCTTCTGTTTAAACATGCCATCATTTAGAAAGGAGGTACAGGGAGCAATTTTCACAGCTGACCATAAGGGTAAGAAGTACAAGAATCTAGGGAGCTAGCAGTCCTTGCCTTGTTCACACGCAGACATTCAAGCACCTGTTTGAGTGTTTTCCTGGAAAAGGATGTTTTCCCGACTCATCTTAAGAAATCTTAAGATTTCTTAAGAAAGCATCTGAATCAATTAAGATTATTTTACAGTCTCAGATTCAGAGCACGGACTCATAATCCTTCTTTCCGTAAGTGTTGGGCTGCATTTGTTATTTCTCCTGTTGTAATCCTAAATATTAACATTATCTATATAAACAGCAAAGTATCTTTGCATCCTGCTGAACTCTTGTTCCTAACAATACCTATAAATAGTTATACTTAGTAATAATGCTACCTTGTAGCAATGAGTTCCCTGGGCTAAGTTTACACTGTGTCCTAAAAAAGATTTTAACTGATGTAAAATTTTTCTGCCTTCAGTTTATTAAACTGAATGGTTTCTTGTTCTTGAATGGCAGGTGAATTTTAGTATGATGGGAATTACATTAACATTATCTGTGTTTTAAATTGGAACTCACCATACTTTCTTTAGTTTGTAGCAATCTGAAATTTTTTTTTAGATTCTTAATTTGCAGTTCCCTGTTGTTATTTATGGTTTTACAGCTCGTTTTGTTGTAAATCTAGAATTTTGGGGATGCATTTGACTTACTGTGCTTGAACAAATCACTTGTAGAGTATATGTACAATAGTTCTGATGCTTCTCAGAAACATTAGCTCTGCTGTGAAGTACACATAAGATCCCATCTGCTCAGAAATATACAGAAATCACCAAACATAGCAGATGTGGACATATGTGACATTTTCTAACGTACCTCAGTAGTTCCAATTGAAGCTACCACTCATGCACACTGCAGGAATACTGAACATCTGGACAAAAAGAAAATCCTTGAAAACTGTTGGACAAAACTTATAGACTAAGAATGGGGTGTATCCAAGAAAAAACACAAGCATGACAGTTTAAGATTTGCAATAGAATGTTGTTTCAGGAACATCAGTCATTGTATTTTTTCCATCACAGCCTTTCAGTACTCTTTTGTACTTTTCATTGAATTCTTCTGTAAAGGAGGATGGACTTGATGATCATAATATTCCTCTCTTCTTATAAAACCTAATAATCTAAAATCAGGGAAAGAGGTGACACTCTTTGGTATGTTCTTATGTGGCACAGCATCAATACACGCAGCTACAGTTTGGCTTGCTGAAAAAAGTTTGATCTGAATATTACCAAGATTAGAAATATTACAAAATAGATTGCAAAACAGAGTGTGCATTGTAAATGCGTCTCCTTTAAATATACTATATACTGTTCACATGAAAAATCTTTTTATTTATATATTTATTTGCCATAATGTTTAGTCTTTTGAATGCAATAATGATAGTACGTATACTTTGATGTGGAGGTGCCTTATCTGACCACTTTAAATTCATTAGAAAGAAACTGTTAGACTCGATAGATTTTTGGGTTATGTCTTTAGTGAAATAGAAGCAGCAGTCAATAGAGCAAATTTACAGGAAAAATTCACTCTTGTTCTGCAAGAGGCTACAAACTCTGATGTCTGCACAGTGGTAGTATCCTTCTATTCAGACCGACAGTTTCTGACAAAACTCTTCTTATATTTCCATTGAGCACTGGGTTGCTGCACCAAGAAGAATATTCACAGAGGCTAATTTTACCTTAAGGTAGCTAATTTCTCCTGTTTCCTTTTATATCAGTGTGTGGGAGCAGGCTCCGTAGAGGGTAATTTGCAACAGGAGCCTAACTTGAAGAGCCGTATCCTCTGCTGAGGTACGTAAACTCTATTACGTGTAGAGGGAATCTGCAAACACTAACCTATCTCGGTCTTTGTGAATAATTCATTGTCTCAAAATATCTGAATTTGGACTGTCTGTGCATCAGTCTGTCTGCCTAAACATCTATCAGCACTCCTTCCTAATACCTTTGAACCTTTAGCTATTTTTAACAAAAAATTGACAGAAGGAGGGAACTCAGTGCTAATTAGATCTCTGTAAGTTTTGTGAAAATTGGCAGTTATGCAGAGGAGAGAGCAAAGAAAATTAGCACTTCTGTTGAGCATGAACTGTACAGTTAACTGTTTTATATGGTTTCCTGGCCAGCCTTTGGCGTACACATACTGGCTAAGCTGTTAGCACGTATAAAGCTAGTAATGAGCCACAATATATGTTGTCTCTTGTGTCACTTGAAATGAAGGGAGGGACATGGAAAAGAATTGCAGGAAATATTACAAGAAGGGCAGAGGAGCCAAGGAGCAAGAACTGGACTGGTACTGTAAAACAGGAGGGGAAGAGTCATAAAAACATGGATTACCAGGGATTATCGCTGTTAGGTAGTAGTAGAAATGTGAGATACGTTCAGAGAAACCAAATTTCATCAGGTTCAGTGTTCACAGATCAACTTGTTTTCTTCTTTGGGGCTGAAGTTTATTGTCAGTCTTAGGTTTTATGTTTCAACTAGTAGATGTCATTGTAAAGGATTCATTTCTAACTATGTTTTGCCCGTATAACATGTACAAAACACAGTGATAAATAGTGGATGAGTAAAATACTTTGGCTGTAGTTATAAACATGCCAGGATCCCATCATGGAATACTCTTTATTTCAGTTCTTTTTGTACTTATTCTGTTTATTATTGGAACAGTGTGCAAGTATACTTAATGCTGACAAAAGTGCTGAATAATAAAATTGTGTGCTAGTTAAAATATTCTAAAGGACATTGATGATGAGACATTTCTCTGAGGAATGAAATAATCGTATTAATAAAAAACAATATTCAAGCTTTATAAAAGTAATAGTTGAACTAAGCTTCATTGCTTTAGGCAAACTGCAGCATGTTTTCTCTGGCGTTGGTATAGTCTTTGCCACGTCTGTATGCAAATTGCTATGCCTTTCTCTTCCTGCTTTCTGTATGCGTAGAACATTGCACTGCGCTTTTTCTATATATCCTTACATAAGGCTATCATTTTCCCTCTCCCTCACTCTGTCCCTGTCGTTGTTTGCTCTGTACGGGATATGTCTTTTTGCTTATCTCCCTCTTTGGTACAATGTATATCACCCTGAGTTGTGTGCAAATCTTTGTCCTGTATGTCACTCTTTCCCATTTTTCCACAGCAACATGTAAAATTGCTTTCTGCCTGTCTCTGAATGGTAAAATTGCCTTTTAAATTGAGATAAAAATTGCCAGCCCAGGGATGCACTTACATGATTAAACGATTAAAAGGCTAACAGTAATTTATTCAGCAACAAACAACAAATAAACGCCAGAAAATTGAAATCCAGAAACGTTACTCTAGGGGAGCAGACAGGTCAGTTCAACTCGGTAGCGGTTTATGGTGATAGTAAGCATTGGCAAACTGCAGGATGTGTCACTGGCTGTCTGAGATGCTAGATACAACCTGTCACTGAGGAGGCGTCTGTCTTAGTTTCCCTTCTTGCATGTGCCCGGTAGCGCGGAGGAGGTGGGACTAACTGTACCTCTGCCCTTTAAATTCCTCTGAGTCCGTACATCAGCCTCAATGATGCCGTCTGAGTGACGGGAAGGACCGCCAAGCTCTAGCATTTAACAACACGGAGTTAAAAAACAGTTTCGCGGCGGGAGCAGAGGAACTAACGCCCCCGAGGCCTCCGCCCTGGGGAGACCTGGAGCAAAGCAAGGCCGCCCTGCCCCCCCCGGGGGCCACGGCCCGGCCCGCAGCGCCGCGGCAACGGCGCAGCCGGGGCCCTGCCCGGCTCTTGGCTCCGCGGGCGGCGGCCGGGCCGCGCCGTGCCTCGGAACAACGCCGCCGCCGCCTGCACGCGGGGCCCAGCCCGGGGCCCCCCGTTTGGGGGGCCCCCCCGCCCTTCCGGCGCCCCTCCGCGGGCGGGAGGGCCGCGCCCCTCGCCGCGTTCCCGCCCCCGGGCAGCCGGGATTGTTCGCTCCGCTTTCACCGTGGCCGAGCATTGGCCGCCGCCCCGTGGCGTAGTGCGACGGGATTGGCTCGGCCGGCGCCCGCGGGGCGGTTGCGAGGAGCCGGGCTACGGCCGCGGGGAGGCGGGCGACGCGGGCTCGGGAGGGGTGAGTGCGGGCCCCGCGCGGGGGGCGCCCGGCCGCAGCGGCCCGGCCCGGCCCGGTCCGGGGAGCCGGGCTCGGCCCGGGCCCGCGCGCCGCCCCCGGCCGCGGGGGGAAGGGGGCAGCAGCCGGAGCCAGGCAGGGCCTCGCCTCGCCTCGCCTCGCCGCGGCGGCGGCGGCCCTGGCTGCGGTCCCCGGCTGCGAGCGGGCCTGGGGCGGCCGCGCGGGCCGCGGAGCTGGGGTCTGCCCTCCGGGGCGGGCCGGTGGGGCGCGGGCCGGCGTAGAGGCCCCTCCGGCCCCGGGCGGCGGCGGGGTGTGGGAGCGGGTTGAGGCCTGGGGTGAGGCTGTAGGGGGGAGCGGGGGAGGGCGCGCGGGCACGGAGCGGTGTCGGCCTTGGCGGTCAGAGGGGTCTGTGGTTTGCCGCAACGACGGGAGGTGACTCAGTTTCTCGGGGGACGAGGGGGGGAGCCGCTAGTACGCAGGGGGACCGCGCCTCCTCGTCCTGCGCTCCCACCTGAGTATCCTTTGAGAGCAGTCCTGTCAGCGCCATGGGTTGAGGTTTTGTTGTAGTACTTCAGACAAAATGAGATGGGTGTGACCATGCCCACATTTAAAGTCAGCCAGTTGGCGTTGCTTGAGCTAGATTAGGAAGCCCTCATGCAGCCCCTTGGCTGGAAGAGAGGTGGTCGAAAAGAGCTGGAAGCAGAATCACCCCTGTACTCGGGGACAGAAAGAACCTGTCTTTGGCCACGTGAATCTGTTTTTTCTCCAGAGCTTTGTTATGATACGTCACCAAAAACATGTAATTTAGACACAGAAGTGAAAATGTGTTGAACTGTAGTTATACCCCTCAGAATGGGTTTTACACATTGATGAGACTCTCCCTGAGGGTGTTTAGTTTGTGCGCTTTAACATTGCCCCTTTTGTATGTTTGCTTGAACTGATTGTCTTCAGATAGGCACAGTCCAGTTGAGCTGACTGCAGTGCAACTGGGATCGTTTAAGATACTGTGCACTGCGGATATGTTCAAGACACTAGACTGGATACTGAAAGTGAATTAACATTTTGTTATGAAGACTATATATCTGTTACATAATGTGTGAATCTTCACAGTGCAGAAAGATATAAAAAGCCTAGCTGGTATCATAACTGTGATACTGAGTACTTTATAGGACATCTTGGATGCTTATGACTTTGTATTTAGGGCCTTTGTCTATACTCTTGAGTATGTTCAGACACTTGTTTCAGTGTGGTTCTTGATTTGTATTCATGGGTAGACGTCCCTATGTGATTTAAGGGAACAGTTTTTGAAAAAATAGTTACACCGTGTCTGGGAAAAATAAATGATGTCCTACAGCAATAAAGAGCTTTCAGATTCTGTTACTGTTCTCTGCTAATACACAAGTCATGAAGAATATGTACTTTATAGAGGTGACTTTCATTTAAGAGAAGTGTGCATATTTACCTCTGTATCTGGCATCCTGAAGCATATGTATGTAAGAAGTATTTATTTGTAGCTGAGTCAGACTTGCACAGAATTGATTTCCCACTCTTGCTCATCTACTAAAGAAAGGAAAGTGTCTGGAAAAATTGTTTAGAAAAATCATGAGTTTGAAATTACATTGAAATGTAAGATCAGGAAACGTTAATATTTCCTCAGAATTTTTCTCTGGAAATAATCTTGGAAGCCTTACATATCAAACTTAACTTTCTGTAAGCATAGACTTGCTTCACTTTTTGTGATCTTTGTCTATTTTCTTATTTCCATTGCTAATTCAGTGAATTACAAGGCAATGAAAGCAGTGTGCAGAAGTTCTTGATAGATCAAATCTTCATCAAAATAATACATGTTTATTAATTATTGCCCTGGTTAATTGGCTGCTCCCATGGAAATGTTTACTTCTGTAAAAAGCAGTTTAGTATAGCAAATGAAAAATATTGATATGATGTACTAGATATCCATCACAGTACTTGCTGTACATTAGCAGCAAAAAGTTAAGCTGACGTTGTTACCGTTTTTATAAAGTACTTTCTCTTATATGTAATCCGTAGTACTTGCTAGCTTGTGTTTGGTTTGGTTCTTTGTCTCTTATGCCTTTGTAGGCGTGAATGAAACAAAAATTATTACTGTGCTCTACAGCAGTAGAGGCCACAGTCCCATTGTACTAAGCACAATACATTTATAGGAAAGACAGTCTCTGACTTACAGTTCGCAGTGTAAGTAGCGTTTGTTTGGCATCTGAGATAATTGGAGCTGCAAATGTAATTGAAGTTGTGAGTACAAGATTTACACTTCACTGAAGGTTTATCATAGTATTTCTGAATAATATTTTGAACAAACCAAAGGTATCAGAAATAAATTTGTTCTAATTTGTTTATTCACTGATATGTTAATGAGTCCCTCTGCCCTTTAATGGATAGGGCTGAAAAAGTCTGACGCAGTCCACTGCAGTATTATAATGAAGCTCGGGCCAGCCTTCCATCTAAATACTTAGTAGCATACTTGAACAGATCCGAAAAAATCTTCTTTGCCTCTACTTCAGTTCGCAAATGTATTTAAAAGCGTTGGTTAACTTGAAAGTAGTTTCAAGGCATTATAGAAACAACTTGGTCTGAATAAGTGATTAAAAATAGCACAGCCCAAAATGTAGTAGGAAGGGAAAGCCTTGACCCTGGCGGTCTGTTCAGAGTGTCAGCAGGCACAGGCACACGGTATTTCGAGTATCCTGACACGACGCCTTCGCCTGAGCACGCCCAGAAAGTTCCATCCGAAGTTTGAAACTTTGGCTTTTGTGGGTTTTGATAGCCTTAACCTGAATGAAACACACTTTATGCTGTTTATCACAGGAATATCCTGAAGTGTTTGGAGTAATGGCTTACTCATTTAATATATGGGCACTTACTTGAGCTGCTGAAGTGTGAAATGTGGTAGCTCTTGCAAGAACCTTTGTTCCCCTAAAGGCCACATCTGGTTGGTTGTTTTGTGGTATTTGTGAAACACCTTGTTACTTGTTTATATTGGAAATTGAGGTAATTGCTAACAAGCTTTTAGTAATGGGTTGAATGCACTGCAAAGATGATGGAGCATGTGGCTGAATGAATTGTTAAACGCTTATGTGTTGCAGTGGAGGGAAGTATGTAGTGGCCCTGCTGCCAATGGTGTTAATCATGCTAAGTCGTTTTATAATAGCTTTTCAAATTTGATAAACTTCAAGCATGGTGTTTTGATACTAGGCCCTTGTACAGTGTTTAAGTTAACTACATGTGTGGCTATGAAGCAAAATGAATTCCAGTTTGCACATATGTGCGTGTTCTTTTCACATTTGCATGTAATTATTAAAACATGGCCCAAAAGATTTTTAGATGCTAAAAAAACCCGTAAGTTCTGCTGTAACATCTACAGTCCATCTGTGCTAGGTATTGTGCAGAAAAAAACAATACAATGATGATTGTATTGGGTATGGAATGGGACAGCTGGCTGATACTGTAGAAAAGTAGAGTACAGTGAAACAGTACTGATTCTGGTGATAAACAGCAATCTAGAATTTTGCTCAGGAGATCAATTGATAATCAGTTACACCCAAATATTCCTCCCTGCCTGCCAGCTGTCAGAGGTGAAAATTCTGAAATAATCAAGGGATAAGTTTCCATAACTCAAATGATTTAAAAAATTAGCAAAACCCCAAACAGGCCTGCTGTGTTAGTGGCTTTGTAATCAACACAGCATCTTAAATAGGTGAGTCTGCATCACAGATTTGGTAAACAAGGTATTTGTAGCTAGGTAACATAGCTTCAAAAAAAGTTGGGCAACTGGTTTTAGAAGATGTGAAACTGTAATTTTTTGGAAAATGTAGAAAGGTGCTTGGTTTAAAAAAGTCTTATTGATATGCGGTAAGAAAACACTACAGAAAACAGAAATAAATTAACTTAGGTTTCTTAGTGTGTTCAGCTAGCTGTAGCACTGCCTTTGCTAAGGTCTATTGTTAAAATGTTGAAGAAGTAAAAATACTTCATGTTCACTTGAAATGGTGAGTAAACATAACAAAAATCAAAGAACCTTTTCCTTTGAAGCATGTTAAAATAGCTAAACACACTAAGCAGTTCTTTGAGTCAGAGATCTACAAGACTAGTTTAGACTTCTAGGTAATAGATCTGTATGGCATTTCCAAGATTGAGATAAGGGGTTTTAAATGAAAGATTGTTGTTTTTAAAAGGAGATGACAAAAATTCAAGTATTTGCGATTGTAAAATTGGTGTGATTTCATGTAGCATTTGGATCATTAATCTTTTAGAAATTTAGAAGAAATAAGATTAGAAAATGCATAGGAATAATAAATACAGAAGTTGATCAGTAGAAGAATTGCAATTTACTTTCCAAAGTTATTTGAAAGCAAGCAAATAGTGGTTGGGATCCCCCTCTCCTCCCCCCAGCATAGCTGAGAATGTCATGAACCCCGTTGCTATAAGCTTGCGATTCCAGGCCATGGTACAAGAATAAATATCTGACATTCTATTGGGCTAGTTTGGGGAACAATTAAGTCACCAAAAATAGGTCTCAGAGGGCCCTTATGAAGTTATCCAGCTTTTCCCTTATACCAGCCTAGAGTCGCAATGACTCTCCCACTAGGCATTTGTTTGAATCCCATTCTGTAGGATGCTTCACTGACTGAGATTCTTCAGCCTCTCCAGGCAATCTGTTTAAATGATACAATATTCTTACAGGTAGAAACGTCTCCCTAATGTCACTTCCAAATGCCAAGGAAATCTTCCTTCTTGCAATTTAAGACTGATCTTTTCTGAAGTAAGGTACTCAGAACTGTATGCAGTATTCTAGATCCAGTTTTAACAATCTCAGACAGAGTAAAAGGGTTACCTTGCATGTCTTGTAGGTGTTGCCTTTTGACACAACAGAGTGGAAGTACTGACTCGTGTTCAGTTTATGGTCCACTATAATCCTAAACTGCCTTTCTGTAGAGCAACCATAGCCCCCTTTGGTAATTGGCTCAGTTGTTTGTTCCTACCCATAATAATATCTTGCATGTCTCTTTCGGGAATTGTCTCATTTTCTTCCCAGGTGGGTTAAAATCGCTTTGCTCTCTGTTCCTAAGCTTTAAAATTCTTGCAGGCCCAGCCAACATTGTCCTTAAATATGATGGGTATGTCTTCCAGTCTGTCACTTGGATCAGAGATGGGGCTTTTGTTATCATTGTATTCAATATAAAGAATAATATTTGCAAAGAGAAAAAGGTGTTTTAAGGAGTTTTCAATGTTCTTCGGGGGAAAAAAAGATATTAAAAAGCATACTCTTTGGTTGGGGTTGAGGGTTAACTACATGTTTTGGGTAACGTGTTAAGATGAGAGAGATGATAATGAATTACAAAGATAAGTCCTTGGACGTGATCTTTTGCTTCATTGCATCTCTTTATCATGTAAGAGTTTCAAGTACCTGAACTTCCACTTTGGAATTATGTTGTCATCTAGTGTTTGCTGAATTTATCAAGGGTAAGGAAGTGACTGTTCTAACATCTTGAAGTAGGTTGAGGTCATTTGCACTGGCAGCAATAGAATGGAACCTTGTATACTAAACTAAATAAAATGACAGAGCTCTTCTATACTACCAGCTTCTATTTGCCATCTTTAGGCTTAAAAAGATATGTATCTTTCTCTAGAAAATAATTGGAATTGAAAATGAAAATCAGAATGTGAAGATAATAGGCAAAAGGAAAAGATCAGACAAAGATTTGGGGATTTTTTTGTTTTTGTTTCTTTGGTGGAGTAGTAATCTGAGTGGGAGGGAGAAAGGAGGTAGAGAGTCTACAAGTGTATGTTTTACTGAAAATAATGATGAAATTTCTGAATGTCTTTTAAAAAGCAGTTGATCAAAAATTACTACTTCTGTGCCCTTAATTTAGTACAAAAATTCTGTTGTTGGGAAAGGAGAAAGATAGGAAGTTTGAGTTGATAATTGTCAACCCTTAATAGTGTTCTGTGTTAACAGAACATATCACTCTAAGGGCCACTGGCAAAATTATGTTAGGCTTTTTATTTTTAAAGCTGTCAGGCTTGTTTTCTGAGGGAGAGTGAGGGAGGATGGGTCTTGTTCTTAATTGGTTAATACATATGGCATATACACAATACCTTAAAGGCTTTTAATACTTCATTTATTTAATCTTCCCTCTCTCTTGAACTGAGATTTATTGTAGAGTTTCTGCCATAGATATTCCTCAGAATAAAGGCTGGAAGAGCAATTATTATGGAAAGCCAGAGCTGGCAGTTCGTAGGACTGATTTTCATGTCCTACCAAAGTCAGAGTAGAGTCAAAGTCAAGGTAGAGGAAAGTGATGCATTTAAACAATTTTCAGTTTTGTGAAAGAAAGTAAAGAGAGCTGGGAAGAAAAGGCTAAAATCGGATTAAGTCAGTGCAGAAATAATGTAGAAGCTTAATAAGAGGTTGGAGCAGCTACGTGATAGGAGGATGGTGAAAAATCAGCACCAGAATAATTACAGATCAGCGCTCAGTGAAGAACGAGTCCGTGGTTCAGGAATGCAGGGGCTTTGTCAGCAGAGTTTGCTTAGCAAGTCCTGCCTCTGGCTGCTCGCTTCTGGCTCTGTTCCACCGCATTGGTTGTGCTAATGCAGCTATCCATTGAGCTGATCTAGCTTTAGAAAATAAAAATAGGAATAGCCCCTCAAAGAAGGGGATTTGGTAAAGCTGAGTTAACTCAGTCTGGTTTACAGCTTGACTGCCGACTGTTGTAACCACAGCTGAAGCTGCGTCAGAGCAAGCCCACCTAACCCTGGCTCTTTGGCTGAATTGGACAGGTGACAGACAGTGGTGTAGGTGTTTTCTGTGAACTCATGTCAGTGAGAGGAGACTTGGTGAAGAACAAGGAACCATGTGGGATCTTGAACTGTAGAGGGACGTTCAAGGATAGAAAGGGACTGTGTCAAGATGGTGGTTTCTCCCGCTCACCTGATCAGATCTCTCTACATGAGAGATGCTGCCTGGGCTCAACTTGTAAGAAGTTCTGGGCTTGAAAGAAATCTGTTTCTTCTTTTCTTAAGGATGTTACTAAATATTAATTGCTCTTTTTTTCGTATTTCATTCAAGGCAAGTGTTTAAGTTCTTTCTTGCATATATTTGAACTGACAATCATTTGTGTAGTGCCAACACCTGTTCCCTTTGAAGTCTTTGGTAAAATCTCTCATGTTTTGGACAGAGTTGTGACTATATGTGCTGATTATAGTATGTCATTAATTGAGATTGGGATACAAAAACAATGCCCAAAATATTAATGGTCTTCTTTCTAACCTGCACATTGACTAATGCACTAATGTGAAAATTTAGCTCTTTATATTTGTGCCTTAATAGATTGAAATATTTCAGTTCTTTTTTTCTTTCCTATTTCATAGAACTTAAGTTTTATGTTTATGGCACAAAATGCACACAACTGCAAAACTGTGGGAGAAACACCTACATAATCAAAAATGGAAACCTTTTAGTATTGAAGTGAAAGGAAGCTGGTCTCAGTTTAAACATCCCATTGGTGTTTCTACCTTCTTTTCTGGCATTTGGGAAGAGATTCAGATCTGTGTCAGACTATTTTCTAGAGATCTTGGTTTTGGGGATGAGGGACTTCTGTGTTAAAATGTATGTGTGTGGAGGTGGAGAACCTTTTTTTTGTTTGTTTGTTAATAGTATTTTTGTTTATATTTGTTTATTACCTTTTCAGGCAGATCCAAGGGTGTCTGCTAACTTAACACAGTCCGGCACTTCAGTATGTTTATGGCCTTGAGCTATGTAAGACAAATTGCATTCATGAGTAAGAAAAAATAGAAACAACAAGCCTGCTTCAAATTTATCTTCAGACTTCTTCCAGTGGAATAGGAAACTTCTTTTCTTTTTGCCTGAAGCAGCATGTTAGAATTTCTATCCTATAAAGTGTTGACTGTTAACTATTCATTTTAAGGCACAACTAGTGAGTAAATAAATAAATATGGCTTCAAACACTATAACCAAGCATTAGAATGCTGATAAATTTCTGGGAGATGGGATCCTTTTGGAGGTCTCATCTTGCTTTTGCCGCTTCCTCTCTCTTCCCAAAGAGCAACTCTCACTACTCATCCAGGGTTTGATATTCTTTGGAGACTGGGACTTCAGCCCATGATCAAAATTGCAGTGGGAGGGTGTGCTGGAATCAAATCCCTCACCTCCCCCTCAGCCCCAGAAATACACAACCGCCGCCTTCTTTTCCCCTGTTTCCAGCTGTCTGACTGTGTGCTGCAACTATGGTTTCCAGCCTGGCTGGGGAGAGAGGGACAAGCACAGCCTGATTCTAGCTTCTTCACCTTCCTGCGACTGGAGCTGAAAGGCACATAGTGCAGATAGCATGCCCTTACTCTGGGGAACAGGGCTGGAAGGTGCATGGGAAGGGGGATATGTGCAAGGGTGTATGACCACCTGGTATCATTACTTTGTCACTAGCATTGACTCTGGTTATTTCAAAATTGATAGGATCAGGCCAGTAGCATGTGGTAAGTATAAACATGCTGACACCAAATGTGTATGTGTAATTTTAAATTATGAGTTCACTTTGGAGTAACTCAACTAAGTATGAAGAGCCCAACAGTGTTTTTCTGCTTCATAAAGTATAAATTTGATGTGATTAGTATTTTTATTAGGTCTCTAGATAATGTTAAATACAGAATTATCTTTGCAGTTCAAGTGGGCAAGGTGATAACAAGCATCTTGTTTCTTCACAAAAACATTCAGATATCTTAAATTGTCTATACTGTGCTTCTGAAGCTAGGCCTTCAGTGGAAAATACATGATTTGTGTTTACTGAAAGGGTACTTAGAGCTATTGGGATTCCAGAGACAATTAGTCACTCTGCTCTAAGATGCAACCAGCTGCTGTTTCAGTCATAATGAAGTAGTCAGTGTCTGTAATCTGGGAGGTGAACCAAAAAAAAGGAGGTTTATTTTCATTTAAAGTGAATTCAATGGAAGGCCAGCCTGCCAGCTTATTAAACTTGGACTACAAGCTACTTGCAGCCTGGAGCAAAGATAAGGAGCTATAGTAAAAACATTGACTTTAAGCGTTCATATGCTTAAAGGAGACTACAGAATAACCTGGAAGCAAATAAACAATAGTTAAAGCCTGATAAATAAATCCCTGAAGCATATACCATTTGTTAATGTACATCTGAGCTGATACTGCTTGTGGAAAGAACCAGTATTTGGTTCTCAAATAACGTGGTGAGCAATCTAAAGTCATCTGCGCAACTGAAGGCTTTGAAGAGGGAAATTTCAAATCAATACATCAGATTCCTTAGAAAAATATTTAATTTACTTATAGTATGGTTCTCCAAGATTTTGGTAAATCCCGGTCAGTGAAGGTAAGTTCTAACTCAGAATTCATTGTTCTTAGTGCAAATCTGCCAATGTATGTAGTTTGAAGTTTGTGAACATAATAAAACATATCAATAATTTTGGTGTTAATCTGCCCATAGTGGGGGAGGGGGGAAACGATGGCAAAGGTGTGTTGTCTTAAATTACTGAAATACTTCTCTTCTTTCGCACGTTTCTCCTGTCAAATGAAACGGGGAATCTCTCCACCTTCTTGAACACTGGTGCTTACAAAACTCGAAGTTCTCCATGCTATTTCAAATTTCTTTTTAATTCCTCTGCTCTTGGAGGCTTCCAAAAATACCTCCAGGAAAGAGAAAGATTTGGAACATTGGGTACAGATGCAGAGTATTGGTTAGTATAGTTTAAAAGATAACGTGAAGATTCTCCTACCTGCTTTTATCTGGACTGTCTGGGGTATGCTTTAATGATGACTCGGAACTAGCTGGGTAAAGGAGAGGGTATGAAGAACCTGAATTGTTTTTAAGTTTCACCAGTTTGAACAGAATACTTTCTAGTACAAATACATGGTTATACTCCTCAGAACATAAGTAAACCTTTTAAGACTGTAAGGTGGAAAACAGTAACTGTGTCAATATTACATGCATTCCTTTTTAAAACCTTGAGCATGAGTGCCTGTTCTTACATTGTGGCAGAAAATGGCTTCTGTAATTAGTAGGTGTAAAGGAGAGATTGTTTTTACTTTCGTCAAGTGTTGGTGAGATTGAGACCAGAATATGCGTGTTTTTTTTTTTTTTCTTTAAGGATGTTAGGAAAAATAGAGAAAGTGTGGCAAAAATATGAATTATTAAAGGATTGAAGAAAATACCTTCATAGAGACATATTTGAAGGTCACTTTGCTTATCTTAAAATAAATAAATAAATAATGTCTGTAGCAGAAAACAGCAGCCATTAAAATGCTCTTGATTTTGTTGTTCCATTTTCAACTAGATTGAATAGCTGGAATCTGAGAACAGGCAAATTTGAATGTAAAATTAGGCCTGGATTTAGGGTGGGTTTTTTGTTTGTTTGGTTTGGTTTCCTTGTTGTTTTAATAGAGTGAATAACTGTCAGAAAAAAACTACTGAGGAAATGGCAGTTATTTGGTGTTTACATGACCTCAAGTTAAAGTTAGCTAATACTAGGTTTTGGTTTTGTAATTTTGATAAGACAAACACAAGTTAGGTTTTTTGTTAAACCTGAATTACTATGCTTAATTTAGAGACAACATAGTTGAATTGTGATGTAAAGGATGGATGATGTTTAGATAAGATACTTCAGTAGTTTCTTTAATTATGAAGTGCTGTGAATCAATGAAAAATCATATAATCACTCTTTTTGATGCCATATAGATTTGGCTTTCTACTCTTGGAGGCAATGTGGTGTATTTCATCTTGGTCAATCATAATGGTCACTTCTGGGAGTTGTCACAGCAACATATGCTTGGGGAATTTGACATGAAGTAAGAAGACTGGGAATAGGAAAAAAACAGTGAAAAGTGACAATGATTTCTTCTCTGCCTGCCTTTAATGTGATAAAACTGTCAGTGTAGCAGGGCTTTATTTTTTTTCTTTAAATAGAAAACTAGTTATGGTTCCTTTGTGATATAGTTTCCTCCTTGGCTTGCTTGGTCAAAAAACTCTCATTTGTTTCTTTTTCTTATGGAATGCTTTTGGAGAGTCTCTCCATGTCTTCCCAATTATTAATGGAGCCAAAATTTTCCCCTAAAAATGAACCAGCCATGGAACGTCTTTTAAGTATTGCATGGTCACCAATTTGCAAATGTGTTTTGTGTTCTGAACATGCAGCTGACATCAAGCAATCCACAATTCTGAGCTGAAAATATGCTTTTATATCTTTAACAGGTCTACATTTTTGTGCAGTTTTTTTATAAATAAAAGATACAGGTTTTCGTGCTGTTGCTCAATGATGTCAGTAATGGGAAGGTAAATATTAAAGGCCAGTGGGAAGGAAGTAACACCTCTGAAACAGAAATCTGTAGCAATTCAAACATAGATTTGTTTAAACATAAATTTTTTTTATCAGCCCATTAGAAGAGTGAAACTAAGTACATTGAAGAAATTCCAGTAAGAATTTATATTCTTTATTTTCCTTACTGCATATCTGTGCAACATACTATAGCCTAAAGAAAAAAATTGATTTAGATTCTTTTGGTCAGTGCTGTTACATGCCTTGAAAAGTTGGAAGCTACAGCGAACAAAGATTAATGGAAATTAACTGTTGAGTTGGTAGAGCCAATGGGTGAGATGTAGTAAGAGAAATTAGGTGAAGCCACATAGTTTACTGATTATAGAGTGCAGGCTCAAATTTAGCACATCTGGAGTTGTAGTAGTTCTTTTCATTTAATCCTCAGTGAAAGAGCTCTTCAGTGAGAAGATATGGGATGACTTGATTAGCCGTTAAACACTTACAGGAAAGAAAATGCTGACCATTGTGGGCTTCAATAAATGTGTTAATCTAATTCATAGGATATCACATGTGCCATGAGCCAAGGTTATGCATGTGGACAGTTGATTCCGATCAGATAAGGGGCTACACAAGCTTGTTCTGCTCTTCCTCTGAATAAACCCTTTGGGTTCAAATAGAGAAAAGCCCTGGAGTTGGAAAATGAAGAGACTGTATAAGGGAGGGGCTAGTGTTGCAGGGCCGTCCCACCTGGGCACCATGAACTGAGGCAGGAATTCTTCCTTTTCCCTTTTTTAGGGTTGCCACTCTTACTCTCTTCCTTATTACATATATAATAGCTCTAGGTGGTGACTGTATGTGTGAATTATAACAAACTAAATTGGACATAATTGGGTGAAAATAAGATGCATGTAAATCGGACAGAATGCTTAACGGAAAATGTTCTTTGTGAGGTTTCTAGGGTTATGGGATTTTTTTTTTCGGTGGGAGTTATGAAACTCGGTTATCTTCTGCTTAAACTGAAAATTGCTAGATGTATAAGGGAAGGCTTTCAGTATTTCAGCTCTTGCAAAAGAGACAAGATTTTATTAAAGGTGTTCAGAACTGTTTAGATAAACTAAGATTTTTCTAATCAAAAATAGCGAGTGCCCAGTCTTTAATATTACATCTGGCCAAAAGTGTCACAAAGAGATCTTTGCCAATCTCTTGTGCATTACCTAGGTGGAAATGGAACCTTTCAGTATTTTCAAAATCTAGTCTGTAATCTGAATACTAATTATTTGCAGACTTGAACCTGTGAGGTATAAAAGGTTGTCTGCCTCCCTTCTCACAAGTCTTCTATGCTACTGTCCACAATTATGTTTTGTAATTGCAGAGAGAACAGTGTGTGTAACAGGCTGCCTGTGTAGTTAGTATGCGTTCATTTTCTTAATTAAGGTTTGGTAGGTCCTTAAGTTGCTAAGAGATTCTGTGGCCAGTATATTGTTATATCACAGAGAAAAACTAGTAGTTAGCCCTTTTGATGTCTCTGTTCCCAGATCTGTCTCTTCCAATGTTGTTATTTTCGCCATTGCTTCTGTGGACTAGACTCTGTGCTGCTCCAACAAAATGATGCTATCCAAGTAGTTCACAGTAGTTCTTAGAACCACCAGTATGACAAACCTGCCTCCCTTTGTTGCAGTCAGATTGCCCTATTCAAAAGTCAGGTGGAGGTTATAATGGTATCTTACATTGATGTGGGTGGTGGTTAACCATGTGAGTAGTAGTATCATAGATGTAGGGTGACATTTCTTGATCCCAGAAAGCTGATTCTCTTCCTTCTAGTTTCCAGAATGTGAAGGAATTGAGAGGACATAGGAGAATCAAGGATAATGAGGGAAAGGGTAAGTGCAGGTGTCAGGATTTAGATGGATGGTGTTTGAGGATTGGAGTCCTGTCAGAAGACTTATCAACTACCTGCACAGGAGACTGTAGTGGTCCTAAGTCTGGGTCTGTAAATTAAAAGGATTTGAGATTTATATGTAGGATTGTGATTAATGAATCATTTATAAATGCCTATGCTATAGCATTGGACTGTGAACATATGTGTATGTACATCTATAGTTAACCTTTAAAGGTTATGTACTACTTTTAGAAAAACAGGTTTTTGGGGGGTGAGGGGACAAGTTGGTTACGCAGGTCAAATGGATTTGGGTCTAAATTCCCAGGCTTTAAACATTACAGCCGATAGGCTGCTGGCTCTAGGGAGTGGAATCCATAGCTCAGTATTGGTAGAGATAAAGCGGAAGTGTGGTGCTGTGCATCTGTGATTACAGCATTGCCTCAGAAAGGCCAGACCTGGGTCTGTCTCTGCTTAACCTATGGCTTATGCTTTGTGCTTTTTAGGAGCCACTCCCTCTCGCATGGTTTTTAACCAGGTCTGGATAAACTCAAGTGACTGTGGTATTCTTCTAGAAGGATGAAGGTGTGGATATAAATTAGCCTGTAAAGTGGATAAATGACCTGTTTCTCGTACCCTACTCAATCACTGGTGTGTTGCATCAATGTGGGAAGCATGTTCTTTTGTGTTGGCCTTGCTTTTAATAAAAGTGTTTCTGAGCCTGGTCTGCTTTTTTTCAGAGCTGTATCCTCTCAGTAGGTATTGGGCAAATTTTGAACAGGCCTGCCGAACTGATTGTCAGATAGAGCAATGCCTGCTCCTCAGGCTGTGTTAGCCAGGGAGAAAGAACTGAGAGAGGGTATTATAAGCTGCAGGAACTTGATTGCCTGAAGGACTGCATATAGATTGGCCTCGACTTAGTAGCCAAAAGGCATGTAGGCAAGTAGATTTGTGGCTCCTTCCCTTATTTTGAGATTTGTATCTAGATAGAAATTAAGTCTCTGTTAATCCAAATGTGCTATTTAAACTTCTAGTAAAAGATGAAAAAACTTATTTTTTTTGTCTAATAAATGCCTCTGAGGGCATAGAAATTCAGAGCTTTCTTAGTGCTCACAGCTGCATAATATATCTTTTTAAAACAGTTAAATACAAGACGAGGTAGGCTATATGCGGAATAATTATTTGGAACAAAAAGCTGTAGTGGCTTGCACCCAGCTTAAAGTCTTTGCATGCTGTGAACCTCAATTTGAAAAACAAAACATCCAGATTTAGTGGGTTTGACTCTCTTGAGTGGACATCTATTATACTTGTTTGTGAACAATACTCATGTTTTGGAGAATGAACTAAAATTAAGGATTAAGCAGGTTTGTGGGTTTTTTGTTTTTGTTTTTTACCTTTTTTGTTTCAACCAGTTGTATCGGCATCTTTGAGGGCCAGTTTCTCTACTGCAGTGCTGATTTACTAATCTCAACTGTTGGATTCTGCTCTGTGAGTTGTTTGGATGTGGTTGCTTTATTGTCAGCTTTATTTGTCAGCTGCCTCTGGCAGTCTGCTAACCAGCCCTGTGATAATCGGTAAAAAACTAAGAGTTGTCAGAGCTTGCTTGAAAAAAACATGACTTATTGGTTGATTTAGTAAGAATATTAACTGGGTGACTAAGAAAATTAATTGTCAGTCTTCCTCCCCTATATTCCCCTCTTCCCCTCCCCACCCCCCCCCCTTTTATTGTGTTAATTGTAGAGACTGTTTCTTGGGAGCAGTGCTTGAAAAAGATTGCAAGAGTAGTATAGTTAAGGTGAATTGCCCATTTTAGCTTTTGTTGTTTGATACAGGCTGGGCAAGTATGGATAAATATGTGACAAGATACTGAATGAAAGTTATACGTAAATGATCTCAAACTGCACGAGAGAAGAAGCTTCTGATACCAAATTTTGTTTATTTTTTTCTGCAAAGTTTCTATTGAGTTGTACCCCAAGTCTGTGAAAAGAGACAGTATAACCAAACCACAGCTAGTGAAGGATATGTTTGAACTACTGCACGGTTCATGGAACTGGGCAGTGCTTGCAGAGATTCCCTGTGTGAGAAGAGCAGTGGAAATAAGAGATAACTGGGATTACACATTTTAGGGGAGATTTAGAGCAATACATATAACGTGATGAGATGTAAGACAATGTATGTGTAACAAACAGTTTATTATAATTTGGCTAATGATCACAGAAACGAATCTGGCAATGTTAGATAAAAGGCTGCTCATGTTCTACTTTACTTAAACATTAGTTTTAAGTAATTGAATTGTAAATGTTTGAAAGTTTTACTTAACACAGCAAGAGTCTTCATTGCTGCTGCCAATTCACCTGGGAATGAAACGGTAATGTTTTAGTCTCTTTTTCAGTTATTTTATTTTACACATAGTTTTCTTTGGTTGCCTGTATTCTTCCTGTGGCCCTACGTCTTCCACTGTTTCTCATTCCACTGTTCATGCTTCTTTATACCATGTTCTCATGTTGGGAAAAGCAGTAGTATGTCTCCTCTCACCCCATTCTGAGCACCCTTTGCTCACTTTAGGGTTTGAGACTTGCTTACATAAAGAATTTTTTCTATAGGGAAGATCAGGCAGAAGGTATGGAGACTTTCGCTGTAGAGCTTCCACTAAAATGTAGATTTCTAGCAAACATTTTCAAAATTGCTGTGCCAGGCTCTGTAAACTTTCTTGTAGGAGGTTGTTTTGTGCCTGAAGCTGTTCAGACTGTAGCTTCTAGTAGAAGCGATAGTTTATAATAGGTGGGTTTTTATTTGCTTTTTTAGTTAAAACTTTAAGAGATTATGCAATTTCTGTTGAGCACAGCCCTGAGAAAAAAAACTTCATTTATTTTTTTTCTTCCTTTTTTTTTTTTTTTTTGAATGGTTTGTGTTAGACAGGAAGTTTATTTTCCTGTATGTCAGTCCTAGCAAAATGACAACTTCAACAGTGATGCTAGTTTTCAAAAAAGAATTTTAAAACTCTTACAGAGTTGGTACATATGCAATTGTGCCTTTCTTGACAGTCTGGATATTATAAGTACTAGCTTTACTAGTGGATATGCTATTCCAAGTTGCATAAAGAAACTGCTGATTGGTGACATCTTTGTATATAAATATTCACTCTTAAAAAGTAGTGAAAAGACCAGCCTAACAGCCAGGAAAAAGAAAGCTTTACTCTCATTTTTCTGAATTTCAGAAAGCTGTGGGTTGATACTTGCAGACTATACTTTCCCTGGCTTTCGGCTGTCCTTTTCACAGTTTAGTGACTTTCAAGAGCAATAAAGCTACTATGTTAATTCCATATCTAGTAAAGTTTAAAAGTGACTTAGAGGAACACAGAAAAGCCACTGAACATCTGAAATACTGAACTTCTAATTGCATTTGCACAAACAACAGCCTTTGGACATGAACTCTTGTATTAGCTTATTTATAGCAGATATTAATGCTGGACTAGAATCTTTCTTCATTACAGTATTGGCAGCTTTCCCCCACTGTTTTTCAAATTTTCCTGTAGTTTTTACCTGGTGTTTTTTTGATAAAAGCGTTAAGATCCATTAAGGTGGGATGTTGCTACAGTAATAGGAGCAATACATGGGTTATTACCTTGTATGGCCATGCCTAAGGCTATTCCCAAAGGTAAAGAATAAAACATTGGTCCTTGGAACTTGGGATTTTTTGTTTGGGAACATATGTTTGATTAATTGTACTTTTCCTGTCACAGACATAAGCTAGCTAGGGCCTGCTGACTTGCATTGCATTACCCTGAGGGTTTCCCATTACAATGTTTCAAAAGTTTATTGCAAGCTGCCATATGTAGCAAGTCAGACCCACTTGCAGAAAGGTATCTCATTCAAAAAAGAATGGTTGTGTGGTGTCTGTATTTAATCTTAGAAATATTTTATTTTGTAAAACCTTCTTGTTACTTACTACAAACATGTTAGGATGAAGATAAGATGAGAGGTGGTCAATATTAATTAATATAGAGGAAAGTTTCAATTATTATGTACTTTCCTACCATATAAGCCCAGAGCACTTCAGATTCTTAGTAACTGTATGTCAGCATTGAATCTCAAAATCTTACTGAAGAGATTTGGGAAATCCCTTGCTTTAAAAAACTGTATCAAATTGTTGGGGGGAGGGAATTGTAAAGAGATATTGTTGTCTAATACAAAGTTTTTTGTCTTCTTGTTTGTTTTTTATCATCACATGTAGCAATGGGTCAAGAAGCTGGCAAACCTGCCTGGCCCAAACCAGCAGGAGGCTATCAGACTATTACAGGTAGAAGATATGGAAGAAGACATGCTTATGTCAGTTTTAGACCATCTTTGACCAACCAAGACAGGAATGGACACCAACTCAGTGGAGAATGTGAAGGATTGGAACTGGACGATGTTCAGAAAGAGAAGTCTTTGTGTACGTGCATATCTTTCTGCTGTGTGCCATATAATTGCAAACTGAGATGCTTGGGCATGGGAGGTGCGTAGAAAATGATGTAGAAGGGAAGAGAGAATGGCCACGTAAGTTAGTATGTGCAAATTGCATTTCAGATGGTTTCATAAAGTGAAACTCAGCATGAAGGCAAATTATAGTAGTAAATATAGTAGTCTGTTTAATTTTGCCTGAAGAAGTAGATTCCTGAAAGAGTTAATATGTCCTAACCAACTAGATAATTATAACACTGTAGAATTCTTTTTATTTTGTCTTCAAATCAAATGATTCTTTCATAATTACATTTGGAAGAAAATACCTATTGTAACACTCTAATAGAACTAGACTAATAAGTATGTTACATATCGTGGACCAGATTTTTCTCTGAGGTACCTTTGTCAACCTTAGTATAGCTAGAGCAGGAATTACTTTAGTGCTATATAACCTCTTAAAGATTCTCTCTTTTTGGTTTATACCTGTTGGACCATTTCCCTGCTTTTTTGGTGAATGTTGAACTTTAAATTTTAATTTCATCTGTCTTTTAGGACTTTAGCTTTCAAAGAATGATTTCATACAGAGACACAAAATGGCCTGTTGGATTATGAACAGTCCAATCTCTTTGTATGAGGTTATTTTCTGTTAAAAAGTAAATGGTTATTGATACAGCCTCAGATGTTCCAAAGTAGCATTTTTTCCTC
Source organism: Dromaius novaehollandiae (assembly GCF_036370855.1). Classification (NCBI taxonomy): domain Eukaryota; kingdom Metazoa; phylum Chordata; class Aves; order Casuariiformes; family Dromaiidae; genus Dromaius; species Dromaius novaehollandiae. Next base: position 30,224,388 of record NC_088130.1, read on the forward strand.
CTTCCCTTATAAGCTATTTTAAAACTACTTTTTCCTTTTTTCTTTTTTGATGATAACATAGTGTAGATTTAACTTTCTCATATACCATTGTTCTTGGAGACTATTATGTGATGTAGATCCTTTCTTGGTGGTTTTGTTTCAGTTGGTAACTTGACCATTTTTGTGGTTATCTATGCTTCATATATTTACTACATTTGCATCTTAGTTAAAGGAATGTTTACTGTAAATTGGTGCTTACCCTTGTGCAGATTTCCCTATGGTCTCCCTCTGATGCTGCCACCTTTTTTATGTCAGTGAATCAGAACTGAGCATACTGTTATTTTAGGGAGTCACGAGAAATGTATGGGATAGAGACTGTTATCTCCTTGCCTTATATGTTTTTTTTGTATGGAAAGTCTGAAAGAGTGTTGATTTCTTTTTGATATTAGGTCTAATAACGGAATGCCTTTCTTTTTATATTTGGTCTTTCTTTTTGGCATCACAGCTTTCCAGATTTTGAGAGAAATGTTTTGGATTGATTATTCCTCCTCCCTCAGCTAGATTACCTTTTTTTCCTCCAAGTTGATTCTTATTTTCTGCTGGGCGGGTACTGACCAAAATGTTCTGTCTATTCCCCTCCCAATTGACCTGACATCTTTTATATGTGTAAGCAACCGCAGAACATAGGTAGAAGAAACTTCATCGTTTTATCAGAGGAAGTGTTTGTAATGTTAGAGTATTGTTTCCTACAAGCCAGGCTCCTAGTGCCGAGAGGCACAGCTCATGTTTTTTATTTATGAAGTTCAGTGCCATCAGTTTACCAACCTAGACATGGATTAGCCATTTAAATGAGAGTAGAAGCTGAATTTGAAGTAAATGTTTGGTCTACAGTAGTTATAAGCATCTGTGTAGCAGTTGTCACAGTCGTGATATATATGTCCTTCATGCAACCACTGTTTTCCAGGTGTATTTGAAGAATCTGTTTGGAATGTTCCCTTAGCAAACTGTTTTTTTATTGTGTTGTTGTTTTTAAACATGGAACACTTATTTTATATGGTTCCCTGCATCTGGCTCTTCTTTAAAATATGCGTTATGGAGTGCCTTCATTTATCATGCATGTCTCAATTTTTCTCTGCTCAGAACTTTTTTTTCCTCTTGTGATTAAATTTCCCAAATGTATTAATATCAGCCTACAATTTAAAAGTACTTGCATCTAGTTACACAAGCCATTGTGTTTTCGGAAACAATTTGGATGTACTTTGCTTAGGAGTTTACAGGTGACTTGCACTAAGTATTAGTTTTGTGCAATGTATACATTTTTAACTTTAACTCTTGTTGCTGGGTTTGATGTTTGTCCCTTTATGCAAGAGGTTCAACTGTAAAATAAGCCAACTGAATTTGCAGTGATAGTAACTGCCAACTGTAAATTCTACATTTGTCTCTGCTATTATTTTCTCCTTATAAGGAGTTGCATTCATAGTGGCATGTACAAAATATAGTACTACTAGTATGTAATTTATAGTATCAATAAACGGCTTTATCTTACTGTGGCAGGAGGCACAGTTCAGCCAGTTAAAGAGTGGATAGTCTGATTTTTGTTATAGAAAGAAATGTTGGAGCTTTTTTAATCTTTCAGCATTTTTTTCCAAGTTTCCTGTTCTTGTCTTAGAATTTCTTTTCATGTAAACAACTTAGAGATCCTGCTCTTGAACATGTTCCTTCTTTAATATTGCTCTCTGCTGCTATCACAGGCTGAGCTGAATAATTTAATCTGTCTGTATGGGCTTAGTTTATAAAAATGAAAGCATAATATATTAGCAAAGAATCAATGCATCTCTGCCAAATGTCTCTCTATCAAATTGCACTGCAATCCCAATAAACTATCCTTTTTTCATGAGCAGATGTTGTAAATGAGAACATTGCTATTGTGTTTGATTATTCCAATGTGTTCTTTCTTACAACTTTCTATAAAGGTTCCAGTCCATTGGTTCAAGTTTGTTCTCATTTATCGGATGAGCCTTTGTTAGAAAATGTTGGAACTGGAGCACCTGTTTGTCGAACTGTATCGAGCCAAACTTTTGAGACAAACACTTCACCATTTTCTCTAGTCTCTTACAGTCTGGAAGGCAACCAAATGTCAGGGAGCATTATGAATCCTGATAAAATTTCCGAGGACCTTGCAGAATATGCTTCTGGAGAGTGTAATGATTTGAATGGCCAGAATGGAATTGCTTTTGTAAACATTGACTCTTATGAGCCAGATAGCAGTGATGGAGAGGATGATGACGGCCAAGGTAATCTTTCCTTGGCAAAAGAAGAAGCAGGTGTATTTCAGGAAACACTAGATAACATGCTTTCTGAGTTAGAAAAAGGTGTAGAGTCTTTTTCTGACTTACAGTCCCGGTTATCCAGTCTTAACAGAAGCGTTTCTAGGGAATGTTGCGAAGAAGTGGGACCAGTGCCTTTAGTGAGATACTCTAACAGAGATTCAGACTTGGCCCATCAAAACAACAGGACATTTAAAAAATCTTCTGCTGAAGATCACGCCATACTGAAAAATAACCTGAGTATTGCCAGTTGTGAAACACAACAGACAAAAGATATAGTGGATGTTGGAATCAGGACCCCTATTTGTAATGAATTAAATGTCAGTGATGGAAAGACTGACCAAGGGAATCCACCTGAACTGGTAGTGAGACCCAAAATTAGAAAACAAAATCCTACAAACCCGTTGGATAGAAAAAAGCTTCTCCCTAATGATGATGAAGAGAAGAGCAGTTCTAGGAGGCAAAGTGAAATTGCTGAAGTCCATCATGGCCATGCAGAGTGTGCCTTGAGGAATGGCAAAGAAAAAATGAGTTCCAGTATGTTTTTTGACCCAAGAGACTATGAAGGTACACAGAAGAATGCAAAAATAGACCTAAGGAAAAATGCAACTGCTCAGGAAAGAAAAACTGTGTTAGATGATAACACTTTCTGGGATGAGTTTGAAGACTGCAGCAGACACTTCTCAATGTCCCACAAAGATGAAGACAGGTAAGATTTGACTTTTTTGTCTGTGTATTTTGTCTGTATTACACACTGTATGTGTAAAATAATATGCTAATCTGAATAATTTGCTGGAAAGTGATATGGGACATAGTAAGAAATTAAGCAGTTTCAGAATATGATGATATAACAAGATGCCAACTTCTCCTCTCAATTCCTCTCCTTCATCTGTTCCCAAGTCAATCAAAAGAAATCGTACTTTACATTCTTCTGATCCACTGTCATGACTTTGATGTCTGTCTTCTCTATACAAAACCCCTGAAATTTGGTTCGTAGGAATTGGATAAGGGAAGGATTGGGTTGTTACTGGAATGCTGATTGTTAATACTTCCATATAGATGTAATGTTGCTGTTGTGTAGTATTACTGTGTACAGGTGTAGTCATGTGAGCGTACCTTGTTGTCACCTGGAACCTTAGCTTTCACTCTGGAGTCTGTTTTGTATGATGCAACACCCTGGTAGTTAATATACAGCATCTGGTTTTCAAGAGAATTCGTTATAGAGAAATATCTTAAACCATGAGTGAAACTTTAAAATATATTTTAATTTTAAATATTTATGTCCGATTTTACTGCCATAGACACTTTAGTGAGCATTAAAAAAAGGCAGGAATTCATGGAAGTGTTTTCTGAAACTAAACAAAAATGTAGGTGTAATACCTGAGAAGGGGGAAAAAGTAAGCATTTTCAGACTGCCATTTGTTGCCAAGCTTTTTTCACTATGTTATTTTCAAATGTTGCATTAGTAGAATACTTGTGGTCTGCAATGCTTCCGAGTTGGGGATGCTGAAGCAGCTTTTTAGAAATACAGTGAAAAACTAATATGCTGGGAGTCTGCTATCTATTTGCTAAAAAATCATTTTGTTTAGGGTTAGAGCATGCTAATACTCATTAGGATTTTCATTTGTTTATTTTTACGGAGAGGATGCAGAAGAGGGATAAATTGCTCTGCCTGATTTTTTGGCAAATTACACGTTCCCCTCAAGGACTGTTATTTTCAGAATTTCTTATTTGCCATTAGATCTCAATATTATGCATGTTGGCCTACATATATTCTTGCCTCCAGACTTTGTGAAAGAAATTATTCTTCCTCATCATCTCTGAAGAATAATTTGATTGGATTACCTATAATCCTGTTTTTAATGGAAGTTCTTTAGAATAGCAGATGTTTCCAAAGTAGCTATGAATGAACACAGTTTCAGATCTACAGGCTCCAGTTACAGTGTGGATCCCTGGGCAGCATTCAGGCCTATCCCATTTTGGGCTTTCTATCCAAAAGATGGACTAATTTGTATGAACCTTATGTTGATGAACACCTCTATTCACATAATGCTGGTTAAATGCTTGTCAGTGTGAGTTAGGGTTATCTGAGTTGTGAGAGGGAAAGGTTATTTTTTAACTTTCTGTTAATTTGTGGCAAATGCAGTAGTTTTTGTGGTTGCTTTAGTTTGAATTTCTGCAATTTTTCTTTGTTTCCTTTCATCGTCTTTGTTGATTGTGTTCCCACTGCATTCTTTACAGAACTCATCTTCTGGATGCTGATGTGCCCTTTTTTCTTTTTGCTATTCTCCATACTTTAACCTGCTTATTAGACTGTTTCCACTGCTTTTGTGGAGTATACAGCATGAAAGTTAATCTGCATAAAATCTTGTCATTAAAATATTGCAGAGTCCCAGTTATGAGAGAACAAAATCCTCAAGGCCTTGTAAAATGGGTTAGTAGACTTTTTTTCTTATTAAAGATGTAGGTGGAGTAAACAAGAACCCTTTTCTTTCTCATAGTGTTTGCTTTTAAAAAGTTTTTATTACTGTATAACTTATTTTTTCCACTGAAGTGCTGCTGCTAGAAGTTTAAAATGCAATGGAGGAAACATACTATAGTTTGCAACCAGAGCATTGGTTCCCATGATGCAAAATGATGGATTGTTGTCAAATGATAAAAAAGAGAAATATAGCTTACCTATCTGAAAGTGACTATGTTCTTCATGATAGAAATAAGTGAACCACTAAACAGGAAGCATTAAATGTTCATCACCTGCAGATTTAGCTTTTAAAAATGTAATTCATGTTCTAAATCTTCATAAGATAGATCCTTATGAAGTAAACTGTCAATGTTTACTGTATAAAAAGGACTAATATATGCTTTTCTGCTCTCAAAAGGTAAAGTTGTATGTTTGAATGTTTGTTCATTATTTGCACGTTTAAAAAATAATATATATTGCTGCATGAAGAACAGAATTGACATAGGTGTCATATGCTGCACCCTGTGACCCTGCTTGCTCCTATTTCCAACACAGAGAAAAAAATCACTTTGCTGGTTGCTGCAGCATGGGCCCCCACCACATGTTTTTCGCTTGGAGGAGATGCCCAGCTCTTACGATGCTGGCATGGAATAAGCAGCTCTGCGAGAAGTCTTATGTGGTTGTTAGAACCACGTTTCCTCTGAGGTGGTGGGAGTGCGGTTGCTTTCTGGTGTGGGGTGATGGGATGAGGAACACATCTGTTATTGCATGATATAATGCTAAATTGAAGGAGCTAAGTACAAGCCAGTTCAGCTGGGGAGGGACCATTCCCAGAAAATCCATGTGCAGATGCTAAGGAAATACAGTGTGCTTTTGGCAAGTGAAAAGTCTGTAACTCCCTAACCGTTACATGAAGTTCTGCATCTCTGCAGAATTGGACCCCATTAAATCCTACATTTTGAAATATGTACTTTTAGTGTTCTTCTTGCTTTGTATGGTATTAATGACTTAAGGTATATCCTCTTTTCTGTTTTGAATCGTTGTATGTATATAAACTTTATTACCGAAACTTTAAAGGCAGAATATTGGAACAGATTTGACTATCAACACAGGACTATTATTTATATTAGAATCTGCATTAGAAATCATAAGTGGACTGTAAGATAGGGAAAACTAAAATGAGAAATGTGAATCTCAGCTAATCTTACAGCATATTTGAATAGCCTTTAAAAAGATTTTTTTTAAAAAAGCTCAAATGGTAGTGATTCAGCTTTAGCTGGTGAAATACAGGATGCATTAGACTATATATACCCTAGACAGTACTGGCTGTCTCATCTATTAAAATATCAGAATTTCTTTTTTAACAGGTATTGTTTCTGTTGTAAAGTAATCCTTTGAAATGGCCCACGGATAATGAATATTCTCATTTTCTTCACCTTCCTTAGTTCTCAAAATTGCAAGAGAAAAATATATCCCTCCTTCAAATTAAAATATTTCCATATAATTTTTGTCCTTTGTCTTCTTTATTCTCATAAAACTTGAAGTGTATAATATGCAGTTTTTCAAAAGTACTGGTAAGTCATTAAAGAGCAAGTTCTATTGGCATGTGCTTGTACTATTACACAGGAGGAGAGATTTTTCTTTAAAGTGAATTTGAAGGTGGGGAGATGAGAACATTGATACACACTGACTTAGTGGGTTTACCAGATTAAAAATTCTGAGCTGTGGGCATCCTGGATTGCTGTGTTGTAAGTGAGATGTGCTCTATCAAGCATGTTTTCTGTTCACTTATCCATTATGTTTTCCTGTAACTTTTTGAAGGGACATAGCTGGTTGACTCTACTTTGATTTTGGTAGGTGTCTTCTGTCACTGCTAGTATTGGATGAGCCTTCCAAGTGTATTAGCAAATGTAGCGATTGGTAAGTTTGTCCTTCTGCAGATTCTGCTATCATTGCTGTTGTTTTAAAGCTGCCCACGGTTTGTTATTTACTGCTCTTTTCTACCTTGTGGTGGAGCTGAAAAAAACAAATTCTTTCTGAAGACCCCTTTGCTATTCATCTTTTTAGGCTAGTGAAATTAAGTAATTTTTCAGTAATTCATCAGTTGTATCTTTGTATGATTAAAAAAAATGGCATTGTATGTAGCTTAGAAGTTATCAGGGCTCTTGCTTACAGTTTTGTTTGTCCGAGAGGGAAGAGCAAAATTTGCGTGTTTGCCATGCGCTTCTTGGGATCACTACTGCTATTTTCTTTTTGCAGGGTGCTGGGAGAAAGAGGTTTGTATAGTTGGTCTTGGCTTGTACTCCTGTACTCTGCAAATGTGGAGGGAGGAAAGAAAAAACCTTTTTGCTAAGTAGGATGGGCATGATTCTTCTTTAAGAATGGATTTTGATTTAACTCTTTGTATACTTACCCTGTAAAAAAAATTATGAATAGTAAAAAATGAATTTATCCTAATCATATTGAGAGCAATGTTCATAGAAAAGTAGCAAATCACCTGTGTTTTCTTGTACGTGGTTCTCCCCGCCCCGTCCCCTCCCCAAAGTGGTGTTTAAATTCACACTGCATTGCCTTGTCTGAATTGCAGCTCGGAATGCAGTGACGGAGAATGGTCTGCATCTCTGCCTGCGTACTTTGCTGCTACGGATAAAGACCAGTCCTCAAGTGATGAGAGCTGGGAGACTCTCCCAGGCAGGGAGGAACATGAGCCTGAAGTGCAGAGCAACAGCAGTGGCCTAGAAGAGGAGAACACAGACTTCTGTTTCCAAGGAGGGTATGGTTTTATTTCATTAAATTACTTCCTATTAAGTAGTAACATCAGCAGTAGCATGGGGTCAACACAACACTATGGAGAATAATACCACTTCTAAAAATAATAATTATACCGGCAATAGTCATTTGCCTACATCAGAACAATCACACTAGTTTCCTATATTTAGAATAAAAAAATTATGTCATGCAAACAATGCTGACTATTTTATGAAAGAAGTAGAACTACTGGGAGAATGTTGGCATTCTAATAATAAGAAAAAGCAGCAGGTTAATAGGCTGGGTATACTTTTAAGAGCAAGACTAGGTACAGTATTGTTTACATACAGGGTAATTGTAAAGAGCTGTCCTTTTTTTTTAAACCACAGACATACACTACTCATCTTCTGATACTGCTTTGTACTCTGTGCAAAGCTATTGTTTTTCTCTTTGCTTCATTGCTTCTCATATTGCAGTGAATGGAACTGCTGCTCTCTTTTTATTCAGGTATTTCTGCAGCTCTATAAGTGATTATAGTAAACTTTAAGAAGGAATTCCTTGTTGAAAGCTTTTTCGCCAGTTTTTCATTGTTTTAATTTTTTTTTTAATTTCATTTCATTTTTCCAGTTGTTCATTGTTTTAATTAAAAAAAAAAAAAAAAAAGCTTCTGCCTGTTTTGCAAGGCAAGATTTGTATATAGAAGTAACTAAGGATAAGTTGAAGAGGTGGTGTTTTTTTGTTTGTTTTTTGTTTTTTTTCCTGAGCATCAATTATCGAACTTGTGTTCTTAGTTGGGGGCTTTATTTAGCAATAAGTCATGCTTATATGTTCTGCTGCTTTCGTGCTAAGGTAGATAGTAGCTAACACCAGGCAGTCCAAATCTGTGTCGTTACCTTATTCGTATCACTGTCTCCTTGAGTTTTGAAGAATTGGCATGGCTTTATGAAAGCATTATAAAAACTCATCTGTGTCAGAACAACAGCAGGAGAGCTGTCTGCTCTTAAGCATTCTTTGATTTGAACAGGCTGCAAGTATACCTGTTTCTGACATGGTTTCTGTTTATTTGCCCTCCATTGCGGAAAGTGGGTCTCACAGCCCTGTGGTTCGAAACATCCAGGTGAATTGTGCTGCTCTAGAAAATCCAGGAATGAAAAGAATCCTTTTTTCTAATGTGTGTACCTTTTTTTATTATTATTAATCATATTTCTTTGCATTGAGGCCAAGCTTCCCTTTGGAAAGCCTTTTCAGGCTGTCAGGAGAGCCTTTATTTTTAACAGTTTCAGGAACTTGTAGATAAATGAGATAATCTTTAGTACCAAAGTTGCTAGCCCTGACAGACATGCTAAGGGAAATGCAAAGAAAGCTGTTTACTGAACTGCTGGTCTTGAGCATTAGACAAACACTTTTGCCACAGAATCATGAGTGTTACAAGATTGTGTCTGAATAGGTCAGCTGATGCAGCTAGAAATTTATTGTTTTTTACAGCAAATGCTGAGTTGAGAATCTAGGGCTTTGCAGTCTGAGAAACACACAGCTGCAGCCCTTGTTGTAGTATGTATAGCTTCTGTTCTTTGCATGTATCTGTAAATTCTTCCAAATTTTTAGTTTTAGCTTTTGATTTATTTATTTATTTGAAGGGAACAGACATCTTTGGAGGAAGGAGAGATTCCTTGGTTACAGTATCATGAAGAAATAGAAAGTAGCAGTGATGAGGAAGATGATCCAGTTAGTCATTTTGTGCATCCTGGCTTCTTTATGTTGGATGGAAACAACAACCTTGAGGATGACTCCAGCATGAGTGAAGACCTGGATGTGGAGTGGAGGTATGCTTGTGATGGTTTCCTGTTTTAATTTCACAGGGCGTTTTAGTTATTTATCATTTTGCTTTTTATGTTACACATTGTGATATGCATGTTCATCAGTATGCACTTGCGTCAAGGGCTGGTAATCCTGCATTTTAAGGTTTAACTTAAAGTGCTGTGTTTTTCTAACAAGAGAAAAAGGACATAGATTCACTAAATCAGCCTGTGATCAGAGGACATTCTGGTATACTGAATGGTTACTTCAGAAATGTTAGGTGTATTTTTCAATTCATTTTTAGGCTGCTAAACGTAATGGAAGTATAACAAAAGTGTATCAATATGAATGTAATCAGCATTTAAGCTGGTGTTATTTTGTAACTTTTCCACCATTGCAACTGGTTTAAATTAGATGTTATAAAACCGATTTTATCTCTCTTTGTAATGACGTGTGGAAACCTAATATTACCGTAATTTTGAATATTTCATTTGATTTTTCTGTTGTTAGATTATTGAAGAATATTGTAACATAATTATTAGAAAATTCCTGCAAGTAGCAGGAGGATAGCAGAGCCACGTGCACAGCATTATTGAGCCTAATTCTACAATAGTATAGTGTGTTTATTTTAAAGTGAATGTTAAAGTGAACTAGAGAGAATACTTTACAGTGAGAGACTTAAATCTTATGCTTATTAAAAAATAATCAAATTACAGTGTAGAAGTACCTTAATGAGGAGAATATACCAGTCTCTCTGGTATATTTACAAAGGGCATAACAGGAAGTAATGCATGGAAGCTTAAGCTGGAAGAAAGGTACATATTTTTGCAGTGCAAGGCAATTAACTATCGCAACAAAGCTACGAAGGAAATTGGAGGGTTCTTAGTAGGGTATGGACAAATGCTGGTTTTCAGTTCTGGAGGGAGAGGCTTAGCAAGCTTCCTTCAGTGATCAGAATAGAAGGGAAGAAACTTCTTTAACAGGCTGTTAAGTTTTTTCTGTTCAGCATATACAGATACGTACATGACTTTGCTTGTATCTATTTTAAAATTTGATTTCTGAATGTTGAAAACAGGATTTACAGCTTCTGCTAAGCTAAGAGCTGTAAACCATAATTAAAATCTGAATGCTAATTTTAAAAGTAGCTTAATAACATGTATGTGAAATTTATTGGCTGAACTCCTGTAGCTGCACGCAGCTTTATTCTGAAGCAGCTAACAATAAAAACTTGTTGCAAGTATATCACATCTAAGAGTACACGTACCACTGGTGGTGTTAGATGATACACAATAATTAATGTACCCAGCCCTTGTGTTATCACTATTAACTTTGAAATGAAGACTATTTTACCTAATTGATGTTTTTCAGACTACTTGATGAATTTGGGGATGGCCTTGGAGTCGCTCAAGCCATTTCATATGTGGATCCTCAATTTCTCACATATATGGCATTGGAGGAACGCTTAGCACAAGCTATGGAGGTATTAAAATACAGTAATTGACTTCTGTGTAAAATAAAACCAAAGCACACTAAAACTTTTTTTTTTAATAGCCAAATATTCAAGTCATTCTGAACTTCAGATTGACTCTTTTTTAATTTACCAGGTAATCTTTTATATGTTAACCTTAAATGCAAAAGAGCTTAGGTCTTACTCCAGTCAGCTTTTCAACAGTATGTAAGAATGGTCTACATATGCTCAGCGGTATTATATTAATGGCTTTGTGACGTAGCCTTTCATTATTGAATCCTTATTCAGGAGTTGACAGTGAATCAGAAAAAATTGACTTTCCAATTTCAGCTTGAACATTCAGGTTTGCAAGCTTGAAAATAAATGTTAAAATTCTTTTAAATGATGTAGTGCAAGATGTCATTGATCAGCACTAATGTTTTTAGATTACAATATTTATTTTCTCTAAAAAATAAAAGAGAGAGAGATTCATTTCTACCAGTATAAACACATGCCATTTAATGTTGCTAAATTCCCTACATAACAAAAGAATGTTCAGTCATACCTGGATCTGTGTCCAGAGATTATCCCAATTTCTTTTTCTAAAAATATAAATAGAACAGAAGTTTCATCTTTTTATCCCTTGATACAAGACTGGTTTGGATTTGATTGTCTTGACCTCCTCCTTCTTCCCCCTCCCCCCTCTTTTAAGCATTCCCTTTTAACTTAATCTTGCTCTGATAAATTTCACTTCATTTGTCTAACTTCAGATAAATCAGCTTTTATTATTTTATTATTAAGAACCACCCCAGTTTTTGATTTTTCTTTTTTCTTTTGCATGGATTACCTGGTGTTGGCCACTGTCAGACTGAATGTGGAGCTAGGTGAAACTCAGTTTGAGACTTGACAATTCTTGCATTGCCAGAAACTTTCCCTGCAGGGTATTTACCAAAATAAGAGTTAAATGGTGCATATGCATACAATATGGTGTTGCAACAGTTGCCTTAAATTGACTGTTTCATATGGGACATAAGTTGAGGGGTACCACTGCTTGACTAGTAAAGGGGTGAACAGAGCAGACTATATGTCCTAGTGTGCTCACAGGCACAAAACCAAAGGCATCTTAAAATATTTTTTAAAGCTGACTGTCAGTGAAACAATTACAGATTTTTCTGTTTTTCTCATGGCTACCTGGGAGGTTGATGATTTGATGGAAAATGGTGAAGAAACTTTATGGGAATTTTCCAAGGGGACCGAAGGGTCCCCTAAAGTTGGTAGTGATTCAGTTTCAAGCTCTCCTGCTTCCCCCAAGGTATATCGGAGGTCTGCATTATTTAAGATCCAAGTCCCAAGGGTCTTCTCCAGCTATGTAAGATCTTAGCATTGCTCATCTGGAGACACTTCAAAACTGCTGCTTAATGTGCAAGACATCTATTGATACCTTTATTACAAAACCAGTATTTTGAAGTTGTATAAGAAAAATTCCATGTCCTTCTTGTAGCTACAGTTTCTCTCACCCCATCAGAAGGGACAGAACTACAGAAGCAGTTGACCTTCTCTTTAGCACCAGAGCAAGAGGTTCTGTGTAGAGAGAGGAATCTAATCCCATCTTTTCTTTTTTTGAATCTATATGTTAACACATGAACGGGAGACTGAGGCTGTTAAGGCTCTGAGTTTTTGTTGCTCACTACTGTGTAAAAAAATTCTCTAGTTATTCTGTCAGATGAAATGTGTGGACTTTTGTCAGGCTGACCTGTAAAAGCAATCCTAGGTGACTATATGCATGGCTGACAGAAACTGCTGTATTTACATTAGTGTCAACAGGAACTGAGTGTCACTGAGCTACTTAGCAAGCAGCTAGAGGGCTACAAACGTGTTAGTTACTCTCTGAATATGGTACAGGTTACATCCAGTCACTATGGATATCAGACAAGAGGGAAAGCCAATTAACCAGTATTAGTGCTTGAAATTCACTCTTGGATGTCTGAAACTTTATGGTGGGCAAGGAAGTCTGGCATAACTGGAATTAGTCAGCAGTGGAGAGCTCCTTCATAAGCAGTTTCAAGACCTGCAAGTTCTTGAGGGGAGATCCATCAATGTCATGCTTCCATAGATCCTTCCTGAGTTCTGCAGTTTGGTCCAGAGGTACTTTGTCCCCATTTTTTTCCTTCTGAAAGAGCATTGATGCTATCTGTCTTTTAATTTCTATGTTGTTGACAGTAAATAAATACCCAGTAAGAAATTCCAAAACATCAGTGCTGCCTGTAACAGCTAGATGTCAAATATGACAGCTGATTCATACACCTGCTCCTCTAGAACATAGCAATATAAGGTACCATTTTAATTTGTGTTTATCAGTGCTGTGCTCTTTGTGCTTTGCCAGTTTGATTAAGCTGAATTAAAATCCTTTCTATTAAGGGTTATTACCTACTGTCTTGTTGTCCAAAAGATTGGGTTTTATTATGTTTACTCACCGAATGCATCAAGAAAAAGTTATTCTCTGTTGCTTGGATATTACAGGTTCCTATGCTTTACCTTTTAGGTATACTGATGTCCATTTCAGTTTGCCTGTGTACTCCTGGAAAGCTGTTATAGTAATATTATTTTCCTAGCAATTTCTGCCTTTCGGAAATGGCAGAAAATGGTTACTGTAAGAAAAGGGACATCTGTACTGGTTGTGTCTAAATGAACTGCACAAGTTTTGAGTAAGAATTGTAAATGTTTGCTCCAATCTCAAATGGAACAGATAGAGCACCCCTCATCGGTTTGAAGGTGGCTACTATAATTGCTCAGAAAATAAGAGCGAGGATTATCCTAAACTGTCCAGCATTTCTTTCAGGCAGTCTTGTGTTTCTGGGAGTTGAGAGAAACTGACCAAAATAGGCCTGGTAACCTCTGTCTGTCTATGATTAATTTTGGTTTTTGTTTATCTTTTCCTGAGAACATGTCTTTAACAGCCACAGCAAGGTGTAGATAGGATTAGAATATATTTCCTACTTTCTTGAAAATAGGAATTATGAATGGCTAATGCCATTTAAATGACAACACTGCTTACATAACATATGATGTGGCCCTGTCACATGCTGGTTTAACATAGACTGAAAACTTGTGTTCCTGCAACTGCTTTCAGACTAGCTTTTAACAGAAAATGTCCCTGGCTGTCAGGCAATTGTGGATGAAGATGTAGAAGTCTGTTCTACAAACCTAGACATCTAAAATCTTTCAGTGGAACAGTAAGTGACTTAAATATGTCATAACATTACAAAGCTTTTCCTTATCTTTGCTACTGTGGTCACTAGGCTTGCTCAGATATGTGGAATATAGCATTTTCAGGAAAAAGAATTAAGAAAATGTTTTATTTTGGGATACAAAGAACAAACTAAACTGAGTCTTTTCAAGTTTGGATAAGAGACCAATTCCTGAAAATACCATCTCTGTCTACTAGAAGAATGCAGTTTCTGATCATCTGTTCATTGGGAGTGTAGAAAATGTTTGTAGTACGGGAAATTTTTGTTCTGTAGTTCGTTGCAACCAAATGTATCTGTGTTTCAATAGGGACTTACAGATCACAGGGAAACTGTCTCAGTCAGCAAGGTCAAGGTGATCAGGCTTGAGAGCACTTTGAGGGAAGTCAGAATTGAAGTGGGCTATCTTCTCTTCCCCATTTTTTCTTCCTCCTCCTCATTGGTATTTTATACTCACCTCCCTTTCCCTTTCCCCCCAAAAAGGGGATGATTTCATCTGCTGTTGATGTAGTTCATCTTATTTTGGGGACTTTGTTCTGGTTTTCTTGGGCCTTTTTGTTGCTTATTCTGCAGGATTATTTGGTTTCACTAGACATCTCTCCTGCTTGTTCTACATCTTTTGTACTTGCCTTGCAGATTTTACTGCTTTCACATTTTTCTGTACTCTACTTGAACAACCATATCACAAGCCTCTTTGCCCCCTGTATGGTTTCATATTATTTATATATTTATGCTTAGCTCTTTTAGAGAATAGTGGTTGCTTGTTATGTTATTACTAGTGTTAGTGTTACAAATGCAGTTGCCAGTTGCTCTATCTTAGTAGTATTTAAGTTTGGGTTTAGGACAAGCAGGTATTAAATCTTGCTTCGTCTGATTCTACTTTATGGGTACAACAGGCCTCTCCTTTGGCTTCAAGTTTAAAACGTAACCTATCTGCTTCCTGGCAATGAGAAGTACTTTTGCACCAGAGATTTGGTAATGTAGAAGTCTAAACTTTGACTCGATTTAATAAGTATTATTTTGATTTGAGGAATAGATTGGGTTGAGTTTAATTACAACATCATTAAAAGTCTGTCTAATGACTGACTTTATTCAGCCTGTTACTGATTTACTTAATTCCCCTCAAGTCTTCCCAAATTCTCTTATCTAAAATAGAAGATTCATTAACTAGATTTTTTTCACCTATGACAGCATAATAATTATCAAAGTCTATTATAGCTCAGAAATTTTTCAAAAAATTTTTAAAACCAATTTGCTATAGCTATGAAACTCTTGAAAGGGATGTGACATAGTGCTTCCAAAATTCAGGTGTATCTTCTTTCTCAAAGAGAGAGAGAGAGACTAATTTGTCATGGTTAACTGCGATATTTGGAGGGGAGAAGTGGCTATTTTCTGTAAGACTCTGGGTTCCTATTAAAGTAGCTTCTGTCCTGAAAACGTAATAACATGTGTGACTTCCATTTGTTTTAAGGATATTACTAGGAGTGTTTACTTACTTCAGTAGGAGTCTAGAACAGTTTAGGTGCCTCTGCAGCGTTAGTAAGTTTATTTATAGATATTCCCTGCACTGATTCACAGATTTGAGAAACTTAAAGCCTGTTTTTAGTTGTATCCAGCATTGAGTTTATGGTATGTGGAACAATAAGCAGTCACCACATGTAATAGGCGGATGACAATAAAGGTATCTCGGAAACCTTGACACCAAGGTTGTGAAATGGGGATTTCTTTGGTCTGCTTTGGTTTTAGAGATGTGGTTTCAAGCTTCAGAGTCACTGGGAGGCTTCTTTTCTCTGATGTTTCTTTTATGTTGTTTTCAGGAGTGAACAGTACAATGCTTTTGTAAATTATTTTCTGTCTTAGAGTACTAATACTGAATACAGACACAGAGGTTTGTAGATAATATTTTGTAGGTTTGAAGGTAATCTTGCATCCTCTTGTGTGCCTGGGAGCTTATCTAATACTTCTAGCTGTAGCAACTGATCTAATTTAAACATAGTATTTTTTACCTCCAATTACTCTCAGACCATCACAGCTGTAGGAAAATACTATTGTAAATACTAAATGTTGCTAAGGCAATATTGCCCATTGAAGGAGACTTGACTGAGTTTAAGCTGTTAAATTTGAGAAATGTTTTTATTTTGCAGGTAGGCTTGTGTACTGCACCATGGATAACTATCCCTGGGTTACCTTTAAACCAGCTGATTTATAGATGAGAATACTTGTGCTAGAAGTGAGCTTAGCAGAACCTGTAAATATTTGTTAGCTCATGCTGATCTCTGCGCTGCCACAAATACTGGACCGCAGGTGTAGAGCTGCTGGGTTACAACTGTCGTGGGAAGGTGGCCTGAGCTGCGGCACCACTGCAGTAGGAGTGCAGACATATTCTCAGGCTAGCATTCGGATGACTTTCTTCGAAGATCAAGAGGAGAAAATACTGAAGGCGTTTGTGTGTAATGTAATGTTTCTCTAGTATGCATATTTTGTCTTTTTTAGTTACTAGGTGGTGGATTGTCCCTTACATTTTCCCCAAAGTTTACAAAAATGTCATGTTACCTGAAACTTCTCACCAGAAAGTTTTTTGGCCATTAGAATAAATAAATTGCATGTTGATTAGAACGGGAAGTAGTTCATGAGGAGTATGAATAGTACATTCAGGATATGAACTCAATGCTTCTGGTTTTCTGGCTCTTCAGTTTCACTTTGTATTGCTGGTACGCAGCCAGGTGCATCTCCTGCGTTTCTTAGAGTTCAGATTGGTTACATTTGCTGTGTTATGATTTTTTTACTGAAAGCCTTTCTACTTTTAGGTCCTTTCATATGATCAAACATATAATCCAGACATCAATTCTGCTTGCTGTGGCATTGGTTTCTTAATGATTCTGTATGATAAAGATCTTAAAATTAAGTTTCAAACAGGTGACAACTTCTCACAGAGCACTATGCATGTCTTAGATGTTTCTCATCTGTATAATAACCTAGGTGGACCTAACTTTTTTCTTTTTCACAAAAACTTATATTGACAGTGTAGCTCAGGTACTTAATGAAAAATTAAGTATCTAGGTAATATTGTAGCTGAAGCCTGAAAACACATTGATGAAGCTTTTATGTTCAGAAAGTGAAATGTAATGACAGTTCAGTATTTGCAAGCTTCATTGGATTGTGACTTGCTGCCTTCTCTAAATAATTTTTTTTTCAAAGCAGGTTGTTCAGTTACTTTATAACATGAGCAACTGTTCATTAGAGAATAAGTTGCAACTTTGACCTGATTTTTTCTTTTTAAGAAAGATTAAAAAATAAGCTCTTACTGTTTTGACCTTCAGCTTCAGCTCATTCCTCACAAAAATAAAAATGATGTAATGGCTAATCAGATGTAGCTTGCTTCGGTCTTTTTTTGAGAAAGTAGTATGATTAGAACTGGTTTCCTTTTTTTATTTATTTTTTCCTTTGTTTTTATATGAAATGTTTCATTGGTGAGTAACGGAACTTGATCTCCCTTTTCAGACTGCTCTGGCACATTTGGAGTCTCTGGCTGTTGATGTTGAACAGGCTCATCCACCAGCTAGTAAAGAAAGCATAGACTGTCTCCCACAGATTATTGTCACCGATGACCACAATGGTATGGAAAAAATAGTTAATTTCTGCAAAGTTTAAAAGAACAAATTTAACTTTCTATAATAGCATAGATGAATATACTTATTGTGCAGCTGACAATGCTGTTCTAAGAGGTACGTTCATAAGCCTTTGCATCTTGAATCAGTCTGTGAATATACGTTTAGGTCTGTTTGGAAGACTAATTTTTAATGGAGTAGGTGTGATTTGTATTTTATCATTAGTGAAGCTGTTAGTATACATTGATTTGATTTAAGTTAATCTTAGATGGAAATAACTAATAATAATGAAAATGCTTTTTCTGCTTCAAAGCTGTAGGCCAAGACCAGTGTTGTGCTATTTGTTGCAGTGAATATGTAAAAGATGAAATCATAACAGAGCTACCCTGTCATCATTTCTTTCACAAACCCTGTGTAACTCTTTGGTTACAGAAGGTAAGTACTACTGGACTGGGTTTTTTTGAGCATTTTTTTCTGATAAGAATGGTTTATAACTTTTTAAAAACGTGGGATGAAATATTACAGAAAAAACAGGTTAAATTATTTTTATGCTTTGTAGAACCAAAATCTATTCAAAGCAAGGAAAGTAATTCATATCTGTACTAACCTGAAAGGGAATGACCTGGTCTTGATTGTTAGGTGTGCCTATTATATGTAGGTATAAATTAAATAACTGAATGCTTATTACTTGTATAAGGAGAACCCTGGTTTTAGAGAGGAGTGTAGTTGCGTCATTCTCCTTCAATGAGGTGGGGAAACATTTTGGGGAAAAACTATGGTCTGCCTTCAGTAATAATGAGTTATAATATGATTGGTTAAGAAAGAAATTTTTCTTTGCTGTACTCGTATCTGAAGTAAAGAAAGTGACTTGATTTTTCTCTGAGAGAAACCAAGAATCTGTTTTGCCAGAATGCATGTCAGGCCTATTTATGGTGGAGAACAGAAATACCTGCTAGAGTGCTGGCAGAGGAGTTCAGAATGCTTACCTTTGAGAAAGGTGCACTGAGTTAAGCTTCATTTTTATCACCTCTAATTACTGTGGTGATTACCCCCTGGGATACCCCCTGCCCCCTCCCCCCCAAATGTGTTACAAAGGCTTGAACTGAAGCTAAAGTAAAAGACCTGGACTGATCAACTAGTATTTTTAATTCCCTCTTGCACTCTGCTTTACATATAGAATGAGTCTAGATTTGATAGCTGTTAAATAGTTTTTAGAAAACTACTAAGCCTACAGTTTGATGTGCTATGTCTTCCAGAGGTACAGGAGAGAGAGATTAATTCATTCAGATCAGGGGAGTAAGATTAGATCTCCTTTGGCATGGGTTGTCGGGTGGGGGGGGTAACTTTTTTTTTTTTTTTTTTTTTTTTTTTTTTTTTTTTTTAAACCTTCATAGCATTATTTCCATCTCTGTTGTTTGCATTGTGTGTCTTGCATTTTTCTACTGTCATAATAGTAACTGCTTTTGCTGAAAACTAGGACAAAGTATTTCATGTTACTTTTGGGCTGTACCTAGTTTATATTTATTTCTTGCTTTAATAAAAAGCTCCCACCTGTAAGATCTGTTCTTTGAAGAGAGCCTATCTCTTTGTAGGGAGCCTGATGTTTCTTTTATGTAACTGAGGGTGATGGTGGTATAAAAGCAAAATGCAGCTTTCATTTGTGATGATGTTATGTCTCTTAGCTCTATTCTAGTAAGCTCTTCCAGCGAAATCTGACCTTGAGGTAGTGCTGTTGTTAAGCTGCAGTATACTTTAAATACAAAAGATAGTTTTTGATTTACGGAATTGCATGTGAACTGTGCAAATGACCTGTTTTTTCTTTCTCTGCAGTCGGGAACATGCCCTGTTTGTCGTCACGTGCTTGCACCCATGCTTCCTGAAGCAACTGCTGCCACTGCCTCCTTTTTGTCTGACCATAATTCCTCATCTTCTGTTCACAGCACAACAGGAACTCCGAACTAGGGTCTGAAATGAAGTCTTGGCCACCAAAATAAGAATGTAAATTTCTCCTGTTTAATTACAATGTGAAAACAATTATATATAAAATATTATCTGTAAAATATTATATATAGTATATATTTTAGTTTAGAAAGAGGATGTAAGACTTTCTAAACTGTTTAGGTTTACAATAATAGCTGAAATTTTCAAACTAAAAGTTGGAAAAACGTGCACCCTTTTTTTGCAGTAGAATGTTGCTGTTAACCATAATATCTAAAGCTTGTATTATGATAAATTTGTCCAAAAAGATAATTAATGTGGCACTTTATGTGTTTAAGTTCTTGCAACTGCAGTGCAGTTGGAGCATTATTAAAGTTATGCTTATAACCTGTTTTACATAATATAACCAAACTATTTGTTTTTGTCAAAGTTAGTGCCACTGAGTGACTTTGTGATTGATCTCTCATGTTTGCATCAAATGTGAAGATGTTCTGTGATCACAGCAGTAGCAGAATTTGGTTTCACTGGAAATAAATTGCATAATGGAACAATATTTCTTATGAGTTTATTCCATAATAAACTTTTTTGAGATGTCAGAAGTCCTATTAAACTGCTGATGACATGACAGTCTGGGCTTTTCATAATTGCTAGCACCATTTTTAAGCATATATCCTGTCTAAGAAGTTGAATCTGTAAGAGCTGGATACCTGCTTCCTTCAGTTTTTGTTGAAATTCCATTCCACTGATCAGCTCTTTTTAACCTTCTTTTTCTTTTTTTTTCTTTTTTTTATATGGGGCAGGGATGCTTGCTTAATGCAGATATAGTTAAAATATTTTTAGGCTCCTGGAGTCTGTCTGAAAAGTGTAGTAAGAACTTTATGCACTTAATTGAGAAATACATTGTCACAATATTCCTCAAGGCCAGCAGAGGGGAATGGCAGTGGAATAAACGGGTTATTAGGATGATTATTGTAAACTTAAGAAATATAAAAATGAACATTTCTAGTATTTCGACTGGCTGTAATGGGCTGTGCTACATTTAATATTTTAAAGGAAAAAAGACTGTAGTTTCTAAAATGTGCTTCTATGAATAATTTCATGTCTCTTAATGTTTTTGCACATACTGAAGTTAATCTCGCGGGACAGGAATTTGAGATTTGCATGTGTATATGCGTACTAATGGCTGCTCAACAGCTTTTCTGTGGTCTTTGGATAGATAAGCAATTCCTACAGTGTTGCTGTACAGGGACAATGTATGTGGGGTCAAATCCAAACCCTACTAAAGCAATTTTTTCCAGTTTTTCCAGTAACTAAGAGTTGAATTAAACTCTTGAAAAGGAAAAGTGACTAATAAAATTATCTTCTTGTAGCAATTCTTGAGCTACTCAATTATGATTATGGCTGCCACCATAGTATCTCATTGCTTTACAAGTATTAGTGTGTTCTTTTAACAGCAGTAGAAGATATACAGTACTGATTTTGGAGGGGCATATTGAATTGTGTGACTTGTTTTGCAGTGTGACTTGTGGACTGGAGCAGAACAAAGAATTGATGGCAGTTGACATGAGTCTACCCCTGAGGGTTTTCAATTAGGTAATTCCACACTTTGGAGTATAAGGAAGCCAAAACAGTAGGATACTCGTGAGAAGTGGCAGATGTGGTTAGCACAGCTCCTTATAAGCTTATTTTCCTGTGGGAGAACACTGCATTGCATTTCACTGAAATAGGCATCAGCAAGACTTTGGGAAATGTGACAAGCAACATATACTTCTGGGCGTATATCTGCTCATTGGTGAAGTTCATGCTAATCCAAGAAACAGTATTTTTCCACGTCTTTGTTACAAACCAGTGCTGCGGGGTCATAAAGTAGTTGATCTGTGGCTACCAAATGCTCGAGACAATAAAATAGTAATGCAGTCTAAATTTAAAATTGATCCGAGGTCTGCGTGGAATCCTGGGATGTATGTAGATTTAAGATAAGGCGGAAATTAAGACATTCATATCCCTTGCAGGAAAAAACAGCAGAAGGTTGGACTTCATTGCTTAGTAGTGTTAACCTTGCTATTGTGGCAGTTGTGTTCTTCAGTAGCTCTCATCTGCAGCAAATGCTATGGCAGATATTTTAACCAGCCCTTACTGTATAGTTTCTCTCTGGAACAGCACAATATGATGGCCTTCATTAATCTCTTAACAGTGTTTTATGAAGAGATTTACTTTAATCTCTGTGCAAGATTTGGAAACACTCTTGCTAGTGTGTTAAATTTTTGACTCCAAACTTAACCAGCAAGGTCAAGAGATCAAGCAGCTGTTGTTGGGCTTTTTCCTTCCTTTGCTATGTGTTGCTGGCCTCAGCTCTCACTTCTTTCTGTTTCTAAAAAGCTGGTAAATAGTTGTCTAAAAGAAGAGTGTTTGGGCTCTTGGTGTGTGCTTTTTAACTTGAATGTAAAGGTCTTGGCAGATCTTTCATGGCTCCTCAACAGAGGAAATACCAGATGAAAAATCTCTCTAACAAGGGATTTGAAAAAGCATATGCTGGATCATACCCAGAAGATTTTAAGTGAAAGTGTATGGCACAAAAAAGGGAGAGTCAAATGATAAACCACTGTCCGTTTGTTGTGATTATTTAATTTTTTTGGTAAATGATGTCATACCAGATTGCCATGCAGATTCTGTGGTTCCTACTTTGAATCTAAAATTGTTTGAGATGGGCCTGGTTCTTGAAAAGGCCATGGAAAGTATTATTTTTTTCTAGAACAATAAAAGTTAATTTTTTTTCTTTGTTCAAAGAGAATATTCTAGACTTTCTACAGTAAAAGAACTTTTAGCTGCAAGGAAAAATCCTTCTCTTCCATGTTAGGTAAAAACAAAACATTCAACAAGAAAAAATAAGTAAAAGTAGGGAGGAAAAAAAGGCTTGTTTCTATTAGAGGTTTGTGTTATCTCTGTATGCAACAGTACATTGGAGGTTTCTGACTTAAGTCTAATAAAAAAAATCATAAAAGTGGATACAGGAATGACCTACTTTGAATGATAGTTCAGTAATATAAAATTCATTGTGCAAAAAGTATTTTTGGTAAACTAACTGTGAGATGTAAGCTGAATGCATTTTAACATTTCAATAAAACATTTTCATTCCAGAGCTAAAATGCAATTTCTTTTTCCGTAAGAAAAAAAGTAGTGTGTTTAATTTTTGTTTCCTCCTTACCCCTGTGTTCAACTCAAGTGTGTTTAGAGATTCTGGCAGGTTTTGAAAGAGAACCTAAAAGGGTAAAACAGTAAATTATCTGTTTTAGCTATTTGACACATAGGCAGCGAATTTTCTTTCTTAGCCATACTGAAAGCAGCTAACCTAACATGAAAGGAACCTCCCCTTAGGTCAGAAGGGTATTTCAGTTAGTTCTTGGGGCCATGTATGTCTTAGGATTTCTGTTAAGATTCAAAAAGCTGTTTGTTAACACTTGCAGCTCTAACAGCTCCTTTGTTGTTATATAATAGAAAGCTCCAATTTTTTCCCCGTGTTCGAACACCTGAAAAAAAATTATTTGCTTTTTTTATTGATATACAATAGCTGTAAAATGCAATTTTTCTTTATCTCTACAAAAATAACTACTCACAAGCCATATAAGCTGTTTATACCAATAATAACAGGATGCTTAAACATTTGAAAACTTTATACTGTCTTTCAGAAGTGTCATGCAATAACTTGAATTCTGCATTCACTGTCCCTTGTAGCAGATGTTTAAATGAATGCTCAGGAAGCAGATATAAGGTAAGACCATGAAACAGAGCAATTGGAAGTGGTTTTCTGGAAAGAGATCGGTACTAGCTGGATTCTAGTCTGGATTTTTAGTTTCTTGAATGAGATAAAGGGGAGATCACAAATCTAGTAGCCTTTTGAGGTAGTGGTAAGGCAACATGGCTCAACCTGGTGTTCCTTCTGTTTTGTCCTTAAATGTCGGATTCAGCTTTCTATTGGCTCTGCCAAGACAAGCAGCAGCTAGTTGGGTCTGAAGTAGTTTAAGTTACTTCCTCGGCTTATTTCTTCATGTTCTTGTTTCTGCTAGCTGACACCAGTTTTCTTTGTTTTTGGTTTGGAGTGGAGGTGTCGAAACTCTTTTGCTGCAGGCAGTTTTTCATCTGCTTGAATTCACCAGTCAGGGCTGTTTCAGAACTGTGGGCCACTGATTTCACTTATCATTTGGCACTTAGTGCGTTATTGGCTCTGATGCTTGTTTGATAGCATCACAGCCTCAGCATGTGGTGCTACTTTGATGCTAACGCTTCCCTTGAATTTTCATATTCTCCACCTAAAGTAAATCTATCACTTGCTTTCTGCGTGTGTGATATTGCCATGTCATTCCCTCTCAAAATACAATTCCAGCACATCCATATTCAGATGTAGCTTTCCAGAAGCAGAATAGTGGAATTCTAGGGTGCTGCAAACTGGGGAGGGGGAAGGGAGTTTCTTCTATAGGTCTCTCCTTCTGCAAATCTCTTCAGCCAGCTTCCAGCTGTGCTCCAGGACCAGCAGATGCCCTTTCCTTCCTCAGTATAACATCATCCCACCAGATGCAGCTTCTTTCTGTTTTCTCTGCAACAGCCCTACTTACCTTCTTGTGGCTTGTGAGCTGCTAGAAAGAGACAAAAAAGTGACAAAGGCCTCATGCCGCAGTTACAAACCTGAAAGCTGGTGGTGGGGGAATGGACGAGGACACCATAGAAAAGTCCTGGAAGAAAATAGCAGTTGTTCTGCATTGCTAGAGTTAAGAGTGTAGTGACTGCTTTCAGAGAAGGGCATTACCTTTTCATATATTCCAGCCACATTATTCCGTAGGGAGAAACTAGGGAGGTTTCTAACTGGACTGTTTCCTCGACATGAGTAGAGCAAGCAGGCTGTCTCTTTTGCCTACGTTTGAACTGACTGTAGTGCAATAGCTAGGTAATCATGAAAACAATTCTGCTAAATAAAGAGTTTGTTCAAGCCTTTCAGTATATAGCAGTAATGGCTTGCTTGCTTAATGGCAAACTCAGATTTTGTAGAAATGTGTACATCACTATTTTAATAGGGTATGAATTGTCACTTTTGAATTCTAATCATTGGAAACAGTTGTAGAGCTTATGGATGGAATTATGGTTTGTAGGTTTTTAGTTGTTAAAGATGGAGAAGATTTATTTAAGCTCTCACCCTCCAACAAGACACAACCATAGTCACTTAAGGGAGTATGATATTATTTTTGGTAGGTTTATTCTTGCTCAGAAAGCCAGGAAGATCATCACCCGCCCCAGAAAGTATTTCTCTTTGGTTGCATGACTGTTTTTTTACCTTGAAAGTACTACCTTTGCGCTTCCTTTCTTGCAGAAGCAAATTTAATGACATTTTATTGAAAACTGAGAATGTCCAAAGAGAGCCTACTTTAAACTGAGGCATGATTGTTTGCGGGTGGCTTTTTCTTAGGGAATTTTAGATCAGCTGGCAGATACTAGTGGGTAAGACTCATTGTCCAGTGTTATACAGGAGTTCCGTTAACATGTATGAATCTAATCCCAAAGATTAAGTCAGTGTTCAGGAATCCTGAAGTGCCACTGTCTGTTGCTGGAAATTGTGCTACAATGCCATTTAAATCCTGTCCAAACTAATCAAAATTAAATTTGGTACTTCTCCAAACCAAGGGAGGGTAAGGCTTCAATATGAGCTCATGTCAGATTCCTCACGTACACTGTATTTCAAATAGCTAAGCTCACCTGAAATTTCCATACAAAAATCAACTCAATCATCCATATTCTTTCTGAAGTTGCATATGAATTCTTTTTTTTTTTAAGTAAGTTTGCTGGCTTTGAAAGTAAAATCTGTCAGATGATTTTAGGGCGAGGGAGAGGAGGCTATTTTGCTGAAAGAATGATATATTCTTTATGGATGCAATTTTCATATACTCTCCCAAAGTGTATTTCCAGATGCGTTATCTTTTGCTTTGAACTTGCAAAGACATCAATCCTGAAAAGGCCCATTGTGTTTTAGTGAATTAATGTAAGACTGTTGCCATAAATGACTCATTTTAAAGCATCATCATCAGGGTTACATTTATACTTTCAAAAAGCAAATGCATGCAACTCTAGCAATCCAATTCACACTCTCCTTTTAACAGCACAGTCTCTCAGTGGTGGCAGTAACTTTGTGAGCACACATCTGAATTGATACTGTGATTTGAGTGTTGTTGCTGTAGGTATTCTATCCTGGATAATGTCTAAGATAAAAGAAAAACCAGTTCAGTAATTGGAGTTTTTGAAAATCTATTTTATCTGCTTGTTTTTGGAATCCACACTCCTTCCTGTGTTTTGTGTTAATGTATGCTTTAGGGCATTCACAGTGGTAATGAGAAAGGAGAATATGTTGGCTATGTGCAGTCCTTGGGTATTGTCGATATGGTGCACGCGGGCAGCTAAGGTGCGTGATTATTTTAGCAGGAGAAGAATATCACTATGTGGAGAATATGCTTCTGTTCTTCATAGGCTAATAATCTATATTTAAGGATTTTGTTTGTCCTAAAATTCCACCTAATTGTGTTTTGTCTCTAGCTGTGAGGCATATATTATAACTAATGATAGCCAAAAATACTAATGATAGTTGTTAATATATAAGTATGAGGGTTTAATGGCGTCTTAGGGCTGAAATGCAAAGGATAAAATATAAAGACTTTAATTTATATCAAAGTCACTTTGCCCTCCAGAGGCATAGGGAAAGGCTTTCAAGTGGATGTAAAGAATTAATAGATAACATAAAGGAGTGATAATGTAAAAAGATTCCAGTCCAATGTATTTTTAACAACCTTTATACCAAAGTTAAAACAAGCTCTTTTTTCAGTTGTGAAACAAAATTGCCTTCAGCTTGCTAGACAGGAGCCTTCAAAAAGGCCTCAAAGGAGTCAGTTATACTTAATATGGTGGGAAGGATTACACTTTTTAAGTTTTAAGCTTGGGTGTTTCTGTGTCAGGTTTTTTTAATTGAAAACAATGACAACACTGATTAATAGGCAGTAAGTGGTAATTGATATCTCTGAGATAGGAAAACTGCTGAATTAAAAAAAATGAAAACAAAATACTATATTGTAATTTGAGTAACTGTAACCTGCTAATGTGGAAGATGATCTCTGTCAATGGTTAGAGAAGCTTCACTGTGTACAAGTGGAATTCCTTCCTCTTACTAAAAACAGAAATACACAAACCATTGGCACAGATTTGAAAATATTGTTTGCATATGCCAGTCAGTTTGCTAGGGGGTGAATGTTGTTTTAAAGTGCTATTTTTTGACTTGTTAGTTAGGGAAGATGTTCTTGTTAGCAGTAAATAGGGTCCTCTTAAGCTGCTGTAGTGAAATGCATTGTATTCTGCACAGAACTGGTTCTTTAGATACGTCTGCCCTTATCATCTTTACAGTTTTCACAAGCCTGAATCACAAGTTAGGTGAGAAACAATAAATTTTTGCTTTAAAGATTAGGCTTAACAAAGTGGTTTCATCCTGATTAGTTGTTTTGACCCAGGAGACTCTGGATTCCAAATGCTGAATTTTTAATTGTTTGAGTGCTAAGCAGTTAAAAATACAGCTTTTTTTTTTTCTTTTCTTTTCCCCTCCTAGAAAGCTTTGGGAGAAAGTGAAGTTGTGTAGAAAAATACCAATATAGATGGAAACAGAAGAATCATGGCAAAGAAAGGAAATTTATATATGGCTAGCACAACTTTGCTTTTTCGAATCTACTCTTGTGACCTCTAGCAATGATAGAAATTCATAAACCAAAGTAGATTCAAAAATGTGAATCTATAAAGTTTGGTGTGATCCACCAAAGTAATATAATCTTATCAGTCCTTGCTTCTGCATTGTTATTACTTTTCCTGTGTTATGCTTAAGTCTAAGTCTAAATCCTGAAAACGTTTGCAGAGGAGAATGCTTTTCAATACACTTACTCAACAACACACAAAGTATAAGCTTATATGTAAGTGTTCATAAATTCAGAGTCATATTTTATAATGCCATGCATCTTATTTGTCCAAGAGCAATAAGGAGAGATAAAAATCAGTACTGGTAAGAAAGCTAGTTCCAGATAAGAGACTTAGTACTGTTTATGTGTAGGTTTAGCTCTGCTTATAGTGAGATATGTTGTTCTATCTGCCTGTTAATACAGATTTAAATGGAAAAAAAGAAAATGGAGTGAGGTAAATCTGGGGAAAGAAAATATAAACTGATAGTGTTTGGGTGTCAAAACTAACATTAATGTCTTCCCTTTCCTCTGTTTTTATTGTCATTTTAATTTTGATTTTTCAGTCTAAGATCAGCTGGTTTTATATCATTCTTGCATCTGCAGTGAAGCATGTAAATCTGTCTTTATTTAGGTACTTACATTTGTTTCTTGAGTTACTTATAGAAAAAGGATGGATTCTGTCAGGTTCCTTTTCCTTAATATCTGTCTGAGCCCAGTTATCTTTCTCTGTTCTTAAATTTCTTAAATTTTTATTTTTCTTCCTATCTTTCTGGACTCTGTACAAGGGTAGTGCAAACTAGATATGCATGAGGAGGAATTTAAAATAAACACATACCAGTTCAAAACAGGAGACTCACCTCAGTGCACTTTCTGTATTTATAGACATTATACTGTGTAATTGAGTATCTGCAGGCATTTCTTCAACTTTATGCAGTAAGCAATATAACATTTTAATTACTTTTTCAAATTCATTGCATCTATTAACATTGTGCCTTTTTTTCTGACAATATGAAAGATAAGACCAACACAAAGCAAATATAAAATCACACATAAAAAGCAAGAGCTAAGTAAAGAGCTTGTTACTGATCTGTGAGCATTTGGGATAAGAATGAATAGCATCATTTAAACAGAAAAGTGATGCAAAAAAACCCAGATAATCTTCATCAATATTTGTTTCTAGCATGGTAGCCCCTATGTATTTTCAGTTCTGTTTCTCCCTGTGAGAAAAAAAACAGCAAGTTTTTCTTCCTTGGAGCTTTTCTTTACAAGTTTTGAATTCACTGCTTTTTTAACTTTCAGTGAAGAAATGCCCTTGATGTCCTTTCACTTCATCCAGTTTTCTTCTGAAAGTGGACAGTGGGAAGAGGAGATTCATTCTTTTCAATGAATCTAAGCAACCTACCTGACCAATGAAGACCAAACCGAGTTGTGAATGAGAGGGGGAAGGGAGCCAAAAGAGCAGCAGGCTAAACAATTGTGCTTTTTGCAGTCTTGTCCCACAGCAAGCTCCCTGGGCACTGCTAGCTGGACCACAGCTCGCTCTGAGCGCTCCAGGAAATTTGTCACCTGATCACCATGGCACATTGAAAACTCTTTGGGTCTAACTCTTACTTGACCTGTAAGAGACTTGTTCTGATTGAGAGGAGTAACTTGCATATATAGGGGAGGAAGGAAAGAGAAGGGTGCCTGTGTGCCCTGCGAGATGTTGAAGGCAATCTGATACTGTATATACGAGGCACATGTCATCTGCTGAAGGGTTTCTATCTGGAAATATCACAGCTCCTTCAGGCTACATTTCTGTATGCTTTCCAACTCTGAATTAGTTAGTGTGTCTAATCAAAAGAATGAAATACCATTTCATTTGTTGAAAAATTATTTTCTATTATGTTACAGAAAATGGTTTGATGAATGACAGTATTCAAAGTATTTATAAACACAGGCATATTATTAATACTATACTCAATGTGTGTTAAAGCAAGACTGTCTGAAGATAATACTTGCTTCTTCCTTATATCACTGAGGGTGGATATCCCTGTGTGAGTAATTAAATTCCTAAACAATTATAATTTTTTTGTCATCCTTTTTGAGTTTATACTTGGTATGCTTTTCTTTTTCTTTTCTTTTTTTTTTTAGCTAGTCTTCATATTCTATCCTTTGTTATGCATGATATTACACTTCTGAGGCAAATGGCTATATTGCTTCCCACTCACTACCTGTGTTTTGAAGCTATCAACAAGTTAGTGTGATCTGCTAACATGTATTGATGACATACTATTTGCGTTGTGGCACTGCAGTTTGGAACATATTAGATGATGCTAGCTAGTCCCAACTCTTCTAGAGTACAGAAGATAGCAAATTCAGGAAGGGTACTATAGTGCAAGGTGGCAACTCATCAGAAAAATTGTAGACATTATTTCTAAAAGAAAAAAAAGGAGGAGCACTTCAATACAATAATGATTATTAACAGGTTTCCATAGTTTCTGCTGCATAATTTTAACTCTCATCACATAATCATCTGACTACTAAGTGATAATACCACAGGTCCAGATTAAATTACAATATCTGAATAAAGTTGTTTCTAGTAATAACCTGCCTTTAAAATTAGAATTACACTTATGTACAACGGACAGTGAAATTTCTGGTTCATCAGGAGAGGAGTTATAAAACCTTTCAGGATCTGTGTTATCCAAGTGAAAATACATCAAATATTGCAGAAGTTTTTGAAAAGCTGTGAGCTGATGTTACATTAGGTTAACAAAAAGAACTCTTAAAAAATGTATTTATATTGCCTTGCAGTTAGAAATGATCTCATGCAACTTTGAGCTATCATTGATGATTATCAGCAAAAATTCTTTGTTTCACACAAACTAATCTTTGAAGATATAATTCTTCAAAATCCTTGCCACTCTTTCCATGCATAAAATTCAAGTATGTATTTGCAATTTGCAAATGCAAAAGTCCATTGCTGTTAAATGACACAGATCCTCATCCAGATAACTACTGTTTTGTTGGTTTTTTTTTTTTTTTTTTTTTTTGAGATGGAGCAGTGAAAGAGCAAAGAAGTTGCTGAGCCTCTGTCTGTATCTCTTGTAAGCAAGAGTAAACCTTTTATTCTTTCTATGTATGCCTAGTTGATGTATGAGGTAATGACTAATTTTGTGGAATATCATAAGAGGATGCAAAATGGCAAAACTTGCTGAAAGATGTTGTGAAAGTTCAGTTCTAAATCCTAAAATACATATTCATTGTAAAGAGGCTCATATGCTTGCAAGCATTTGCATTTTTTCTGTGCTACCAAGAAAACCAAATGAGGGGTGGAGAGTGTTATGTGTTCGAGTGTTTGCATTCCAGCCTTAGAGTATCTTGATCGTGGGTTATTAAGTTTTTTTTAAACATGACCAGTGTTTGTGTGTCTCAGACTATTAACTTTCTGTATTAAAAAAAATAAAAATCAAACCAGCATAGTCACAATAGAGATAGCATTTAAGTAATTGGTGTCTGTTCAATTTCTTATGAACATTACACATTAGTATTACTAAACGCAATTGTCTTTTACACATGTATGCATATCTTTTGAGAAATTACATTAATAAATCAGGAATTAAAATTTCAATGCAGACTTTTTCTAGAAAATTTCAGTTTTGCATTAAATTCTTTATTGAAACTGTGAAAGCACTACCCAGTTCTTGCCACAATAAACACTATTTTTTATGCAGATTTGAATTCGTTGTCCTGAGCACATAAAAGAAAGCTAATCTGTTGGAGATTTTAGTATTTTTATTTGCAAATGTGTTATCTTAGCCTTTCAGAAGTGATTTTCTGTTAATTTTGCATATCTGTGTCCAACAGTGAAAGAAATTGCTTTATTGATATGATATCACCTTTTAAGTGCCCCATCCAATGTAGAAGTTAGGTGGCCTTTTTCATACTGATAACTTTCATATATACATTCATATATGTTGAGCATCTTTTCAGGAATATGTATACAGCACAGAAATTAATGTGGTGTTATCAGGCCTACCTACTGTCCCATTCACATGCCCAGTCAGATAACCTGCTCCCAGCAGTGCCTGAAGATGATGCAGTCTGGCCAGTCACTTCCCAAAGTAAGGCAGCGTGAAATGGAAGTACGGGGAGATCCTGTAAGCAACAGGAGAGTAAGTAACTTCTGTTTCTATTGCCTGTCTTATTTGTTTGTTTTAACTGCTTTTAGGAGACTTCCAATTCATGAGAGAACCTGTCTTTGATTGTGGTTAGAGGATGAAGTATCATCAGACTTCTGTTAATGCATTTGTTCCACTGTCTCTTGGACAGGGTGCTTTCTTCTGTCATACTCTCATTTTTTGGCTGCTTCACAAGTTCTCAATGAATAATGTTAAGTACAAAAAAGGGGATAGTTAGTCATTAGATGACTTAGGTTTCTAAAGGCAGAACTACTGAAATGATGTCAGTTCCTATGAAAATATTAAAAAAAAAAAGTCGCTAGATTTAGTATCAGTTGGAAGCTGTTAACTTTTCTGTGAAAATTTATCTAACATACTTTGGTTAGTAATTTATAGTTCAGATTGAGGAAGGAGGAGGAAATTAATGGCTTTCCTTCACTAACAGAATGCGAAGATTACAGAGTGGATTTAAGTCTCAAATGAGGAATCCAAGTTTCCACTGTCTGTAGTCAACTGGCATTTTCTGTAGAGGATAAAGATACTTGCACAGTACAGTCTGCCAGGTTTAATGTCAACAGCAACAGTTGTTAGCTTTTTGGCTTTCACAATCAGTATTGCATTTGAAGGCATTAATATTGTGGAGCTTGAAAAAATTTTTTCAGGTAGTTTTACTGAGAAGTTTTTGCATCAGGGAATTATGTAACAACGGGAATTTTTAATTTTTATACATTTCTGCTTGAACATGAATTTAGTCAGTGAACTAAAATCTTATTTAATATATTTAAATTTTTCTTCAAATCAACATTATTCAATGAAGAAATATATCTGTTCATTTAAAAGTATCTATTTATCACTAACTCAAGGCATTTCACATTTGTTTTCTTACATTATTTATAAAATTACTATTGTAGATTGTAGCTCTTATAATTTTGATCTGGTGAATTCTAGATTGACAAAGAATTGGGGATCATTCTGAGAAGTACTTTCAGAAAAGAAAAACATTTCCTGTCCTAAATGCTTGTATAATCTAATGTAGGATTATACAAAACATGTTAGGCAGCAGAACTGTGTAGGAAGGATAGATGGGCTATGGGAGACTGAAATGCCTGTAAAATAAACATGTTTTGCATAAAAATGGGTCATCTTTGCTTGCCAGCTGTCTCATCGTTATCAGATAACAGAGTACCAGAGTCATTTTGGCAGAGTTTTCAGGAAGGATTTGTAAGAGCATGAGGCAGAGGCTTTATGGAGTTTGACAGGTAGTTTTATAGAGGCATGTTTGTACGAGAAGGCATCTTGGTTCTTAAGATAGTGTGCAGTGCCAGAGAGACTTCTATGTGCTTTACACACATTTGCTGTTGCATTTTATCGTGTAGAAAATTTCTATTAATTTCAAATGTCATATTGTTTTAAGTCAGTAGGAGAGCTGCCTGACTTGGGACTTTTGGTTTAGTCCCCATAGAGCATATCATCTCTCCGGTATCCCCTGGAAGCAGATGGCTTGTGCACTTCGACAAAGAGCCTCAGATGTGACCTTTCTGGCTGCTTGTAGCTACCAGGAACTGGATGTGCATGGTTATGGGATAACATGCTCTAGCAGATAATCACAATATACTGTTTTTATACTGTCCAAATGATGGCCCCAATGTGTTTGAGAATCACTGAACTAGCATTTATCTGAGGAGACAGGAAGGGATTTATGGGCTACAGTGTGGGAGACCATCTGATCACAGGTGCAGCCCTGCTGCGACTTCCCCAAGACGTTTTACGGGGAAGATAAACACTGAGGTCTTTGCGGCCCTCCTGCCAGTGCCGTTCTCCTGCCCAGTGCTGCCTGTGTGATAGCACCCTGGGAGTTTGGTCAGAGAGGGCTCACACGGAGCCATAGTGCTTTGCCTTATAGTTAAATGGAAAGAAGGAAGGAGCTGATTTTGCTTCCTGATGCTCAGAAAAGGATTTGAGCTGACAGACAGTTTTGTGACTCTCCTGGCCAAAGCATTTGTACTCTTTTGAAAGTATTAAAAGCCCCGCCAAAGTTGTTTTTGTCTCAGCACCATGTTGTAATCTCCGGAAGAGATCCGTAAACCCTGATCTATTGTTTCAGAGGTCACTAAACACATGGATCAGTGTTTAGATTTGTGTATTTATGAACTGGTGCAATTCTGTGATGGTTGTATAGACAATATAATTTCAAAATAACTAAACAATCTATTAATTTTTACAAGTGCAAGTAAGTCACAGTATCGGCTCGCACTGTTTATTACCAATGTACAGTGTGCATCCATGCATATATATACGTACGAGAGAACAATCAGTGTCAACATTCAGATGAGAAAGCGCTGGAAACAGAAGGTTCTTTCACTTAAATGTGTACTCTTGTCGACTTCAGTAGAATAAATATTCTTGATACACTTTCATTTTTAATTATATGTGTGTATATGTATATGATAGCACTTAGAATATCTGCTGTCATCTTTATTGACTAGTGTCTTAACTTTTTTCTCAGTAGTGTGTACAGTAAATTTTATTTTTTAAATGAAAAAATAGTACAATCCAATTTCAGATAGCAGCTATTTTATTTATGATAGTTGTACTAAAATCCCAGGATATAAAAATTTAAACAAGCATAAAAGATTATTATGACTAAAATATATACCTGCGTCTCAGTCTACATGAATATGCTTGTAACTTGTATATGCAAATACTTAACTGGTAATTAGAATATACATGGGATATCTTCATCTTGCTGTATTTCTGAAATGTTTTACATGTGTTTATTCCACCACATTGTCACTTCCACTTCACATGGGGCTCCATTTATTTACGAATAGCAGCAGGATCCTGAAACTGAAGCTCATGGAGGACAGAGGGCAAAATCAGGTATTCTCTTGAGTTCCCTATTTGCTTGATAGCTTTTTTTTTTTTTTGTATTTTTCTTTATATCAAAACTAACAATAGGAAAGTTATCTCTCTGGGTGTTAAACTTGGTTTTGCCTGGTCACCCCTGTCTCTGAAGTAACGATCATTGCCTGCTAGATGTGTCACAAAGACTGGATCAATCACAGAGAATTTATCTTTTCCTCTGAAGGAAATGACTTGGCCCACAACATTTAAAATATTTTCATTGACATCGTTTATCAAATCTTATAAATTAAGTAGCAAAATCATTTTCCAATTCTCATGAATCTCTGAAAGAATTACCATCTGTGATTTGCAGTCTGTCAGCAAACAGTAACCACATAACAGCAAATATGTAACTGTATGCATGGATAATACATGTGAAACTTCATTTTTAAAAGGGTTCAAAACCTCAAGCACATGTACAACATACCCTTGGACAAGCTGCTCTTACAATCTGCTGGAGATTTGGTGTAGATATTTCCACAGATCGACTGCAAAGCCAGCTGACAAAAACCACTGTTGAACTGAATTAACAACAGGCACCAGAAATTAGTGCTGAATCTCAGTCTGGAAAACACACAATGGCTGCAGGCCACACCATCATAACTCATAAACATTTGTGAAAGCACAGCGTCATCAGAAACAGAAAAAAACTTCCTCAAATTGTTTCGCATATGAAAAATAGCATTTTAAACAGGATGATAGAACATGAAAACACTCTGGGGCAGTTGCCTTCTCCTGCACATCAAACTTAAAAAGCAAATTTCTATTATCTGTTTTGCTATGAAGATAACAGAATAACTTACTACTGCGAACCTACGAAGTTCTGTACTAATGCTTTGGCAGGGTTATATTGTAACTTCTTGCATAAATAGATTGAGAAGAATGCAGTTCATATTAGTTATGTGATAAAGCATGAATTTATAATTTGCTTGAAACAAGAATATAATTGTGTTTGAATGAAGGAAATATTTTAGAAATGATCTAACAGCTCTAATTTGTTCTGTGCAGTTCTGGCATGTTGATTATGGTGTTAAAAATGGAAATATAAAAGCTTTGCTTGACAACTAGGATTGTTGCACAGTACTGAGCAATACTGTTTGTATTCTTTTTTCTTTTCTCTTGCTGACATTGCTAACTAGATACAGAAACACAGTCTACTGGGGACTGTGTTTAGTGGAGTCCCTCAGCTCTCCAGTGTGGTTTATGCCTCAGCCTGCATTTCCACTGGACCTAGCAAATCTGTTTTCCACTGGCAGGATCATTCTTGCTTGCAAGAATTCAACAGGCATTACTTCTCTTTTAGCCCTTCCTAATGATGGGATTTTTCTATCTCTGCTCTGTTACAATTCTTCCATAACTCAGTTTGGGTTAAATTCATCTCCTGTTAGCTATGAATTTACAGGATTTACAACAGAGTTAACTTTAGGCCAGTGTTTGAAAATTGGATCTGCATGGACACTGGCTTCTCACTCACACTCACTCACACACACACCCTAGTTAAGCAGCTTGATCTGATTTCATACTGTGGTAATTCTAGTTGACTTTCCCCAGTTTGAGAGCTAGTGGTCTATTACTGTCTGTCACTTTGATTCTATTCCAGGTTACAACATGTGGGAAGAGGGAGATCAAAATGGATGCTGTAATTTCATTTGCATGATATTTTTTTCTTTTTTCTTTTCTTTTGGTTTGGCTCCACTGGCAAAGTCAGATTAATATGCAAGTGTGTGATGTGTGGACCATAACAGAGAAGCGTTGTAAACAACCTGTTTTCAGTTGTTGGTGCATGAACAATAATTACTTGCCAGTTTTCCTAACCATTTTATTCGTTACTGAATGGAGATGTTTTAAGGAATTTTAACATTAGAAAATCTTCAAACTGTATAGGAATTAGTTTACAAGTTCACATACCCTTAAATGTCCACTGCTTTAAGTCAGAAATCTGAAACAAATTTTTTCATATAAGCTCTTTTCTTCATCCCATGGACCTGGGAGAGCACAGAACCCCTTCCTGTTTTCCCTGCCTTGAACTGAATATCATTATGTAATATAGCATCACTGTGTTTCATTCTCATTTGTATCATTCAAGTATGAACTGATTGATTGGCTCTGCATTTATGTAAATGTAATATAAATGTCAATGTCTTGAGAGTGCCAGAAGAGAAGAAACTACAATTTCTTTTTCTTTCCTCTTCCATTTGTACCATTGAAAATCACATTCATCACTTTTTTGAGCTACTGACAGTCTAGTACCGTGAAAACCAGGAATGCTGCAATTGCCTTGGATCCATTGCTGCTGCACAGCCATGCAAATTGAAGTCCTTGTTGCCCCTTTAGCTCAAGATTATTTTCAGCTGTGATTTCCTGGGTAAATCCCATAATCTTTGTCTGCTTTTATATCCCTAAAATGAGATTAACAAGGTTTACTTTAATACATAAGCACAGTGTTGGTCCTGTATGAATTGTAATTGCTCATAGAACATGCCAATGCTTCTACAAGAAATGACAGGTCATCTTCATCTAAAGTTTCACACAGAAGAAAAAAAGTCTTCCTTTGCCATAACAGATATATGACATTCTGTTAATGACTTCTGAGATCTGTGACTAACATTATGACAAATCATGCTACTTGTTTCTCAAAGCCATTTTCAAGTTAACATTATTCCAGTTTGTTTTTCATTATTTCTGGAAGACTTTCTTTTTCAGCAGATGCCTTATATCTATTTTCCTCCTAATTACTTTAAGAACAAGATCAATTCAGAGGCACACATGTACAGATGCATAAATTAATTCTTCAGTGCGTTCACCTCTGCAGCAATGTCCATAAACCTCATCTAAAAAAGAACCACCAATCATAGAAAAGGAGCAGGGGGGAAGGAGTTGGGATGTTCTTTCTAACATTTTCTGGTTCTTAGACATTTTTATTCTTTATCTCAAGAGGCAAAGAGAAATTCTAGCTCAGCTTTGTGGTACTAATTCATGCATTAGTTTGTGGTACTAATTCATGCATTAGAAAGAGGACTTCCTCAGGCTTTTTTTTTTTTTTTTTTTTTTTTTTTTTTTTTTTGTAACAGTGAACAGAAAAATTAATAGAGAATCAGATCTCTTGCTGTTTGCTGTTTTAACGCTGCCTAAACGAAGACAGGTAGGCTCCCAAGGCTCCCTGTGTGTCTAATGGAGAGAGAGAAGCTGCTCAGAAGCACTCCTGGGTGCAACTCCTTTCTCTCCGTTGTTTCCCTAGGTAGCCTACAGAGAGGAGCTGCTTCATTTAGACATCTATATTTGGTGCCTAATTTAAGGAGTGCACTCCTCTCTGCTGCTCTCCAAAGGATGAGACTATTTTTGTAGTCCACTGGGTGGTTAAAGGCTTCTTCTGTTATAGCTGTACATCTCTCCAGGCTACCAGAAATGCAGCATTCTGAATCGTCTATACTTTGCGTGTTTTTTGTAGATTGGTTTTAGTAAGTGGTACCGCTGGTGCCAGTTAGCTTTATACATAAGGTTAATGTAACATTAGCCAGAACAAAAACAGATTGAAGAACACGGTTGTAATAAGGTGTGCCTATTTAAAATAACAACACTTAAAATAGCTTTAAAACAAACAAACAAACAAAAATCTTCTGTTTGGGGGCTTTTCTTGTTTTAAGCCTATTTTTCTGCTTCTCAGAAAAGGAAATTTGAGATTAAAAATGTTTTATGATGCTTTATCTTGCCCATATCATAGTTGAAAGATGCTTAAGTCCATGCTCGTGAAATTCCTTTTTTTATCTACTGCTCAATATAAAAATTCAATAGCTAGTTTAGAAGTCAGTTTTTTCCTCTGCAGAATATGGATTTTTACCTCAACTGTTCACCACCTCCTGCCATCCCAGAGGGAAAGTAAAAGGCTGTGACAGTGATTGCTATGAGGAAATATCAAGAAGGTTAGGAAAAAAAAAAATCTCTGAATGAACAACAATACAATTTCTGCCTGGTACGATGCAGTATAGAAACACATGGAATATTAAAAAAACATGAGTGAGTACAAGGGCATCCCACACACTCGTTTGTGTCTCTGAATATAGCATCCAGTGAGAGATGTATGTATATATAATGATTCACAATGATGTATATCAAATGTAACTGTAATCTTTAACAAATACATACTAATTTCTCCCTTTCGTCTTTTGTATGTAACTGTAATGTCCTGTTCATTGTACCTGTGCTCATTTTTGCTGGTTATATGTAGAAGTGCTTTCCTGCTTAAAATAATTATTTTATTTTTTAATAGAGTATATATCCATATGAAATGTTTATTGTTTTTTCGGGGTCTTTGTCATTGGTGTGGTTGCTTTTTAAAAAAAGAAGTTAGATAAATTGTTCTTATATTTGTAATGAAATTTAAAAAATTTAACCAAATCCAGCCATGCATTAACTGTATTGATTTCAGTCTATTCATCCTTAGCTTATTTTGGCATATTGTGTCCAGGTTGGTAATTCACTGGGTATTTACGTACTTGACAAATAAGTCTCTGCAGGTCTAGAAGAGATATCACACTGTCCTTATCTGAAACAGTTCTATAGAGAGCACAGTCAAGAAAAGGAAGAAATCATTGTGATAAAGCTTGTAAAATGTTTTTGCTGCAAGCACTGAAAATAAAAGATTAACTGTACACATCTGTATTTCACAGGAAAGAGATATGTCTGTTGTAAAAGTGGTACAAAGTTGAATGCTTTTTATTAACCCTTTGGCTATCATGTTTCTGAGCACTCAGATATGAATAGGGTGAGAGTATTTTTGAAAGCAGGACTGAGCTCTTGGGAAAAATGGAAAATGTAAGCTAGTGGTGATGGGAGTAAGTTATTTGCTTTTCACTGACCCCTGCTCTTCCAATTTACCTTTCCTAACCATCCTTCCACTACACTTTACAGTGCATCAGTTGTCAATGTTGCATTTACTCAATTCTGTGAAATTGTGTTCAGGAGTTGAAGAGTAGGTCTTACAAGTTTTGGGTGTATGGAGTATATTTTTTCAGAAATAATAAAGCATCTGAGTTGCTGCTTCAGGGGCAAAATATAATTCATTCTCAGCTGTGGATGAGTGGACTGTCATTGGACCAGCACTGCCATTAAGACCTAGAGTAAAGCACTTTCACCTGTGTTTTTTAGCACCTGCCATATTCTGTATTATTTTGGAACTTTCTTCTATAACATACTGCTTTCTGCCTCCACTCTTTATAGGTAGTGTTGAGGAATTAGAGTTTTTGGCCTGTTTTCTCAGCTCTGCTGTTCCCTGAGCTCTTTCTCTTTCCCAAACTGACTTCCCTCCCATGCTGCAGCACTCTTCTCCCGGCTACTGCGAGCGCTGCCCCAAGTGCATGGTCCCAGGGGAGGCAGGGAGCAAAGGCCTGGGCTCGCCTACCTAAGGCGCCCTGCCACCCTGCGGCTTGGGCAGGGCTGCCTCGCATGCCCAAGTGCTGGGGAGCTCAGCAGTGGTGACTGCAGGCCTGGTTACATTTCTGGAAATGGCCTTGAGGTGTGGGATGAGTGGGACAGGTGCCACCTCAGATTTTCTGTATAACCTTATGCTGGAGTTTTCACCAAGGAAATAATGTTGTAACAGCAGTGTTTCAGCTGAGTGATAGGTTACTTTGCAGTAAAGGAGTTCAAGGTAAAAATGTCAAATCAAAGTGCTCAGTCCACTGAGTGGTGGCTGTATTTTAATTGGCAGAATCTTTATAAGGAACACAGTTAAAATTTTTCTTTCCATTCAAAATCCCAGCTCAGGATGTGGGCAGGCGTAGGCTAAACGTCTTTAGCTTAGAAAAGGGCTGCCGGGGGAAGGGATACCAGGGAGCCTTCAGGTGCCTCTCCCCCCACCAGAGCTAGTGAGCACCAGATGCAATTAGTAAAAGCCTGTTCAAGGCAAACAAAAGCAGACTAATCCTTGTTGGAGGGCACTATGGATGCATAAGGTTTGCGTGGGGTTCAGGAGCAGGCTGAACAAGTACTTGGAAGCAAGATCCATTGATGGTCGCTGCACTGACCAACCCCATCAGCTAGAGTTGCCCTGAACTGAAAATGTTTGAGCAGAGTATTAGGGAGCAGGATCATGCAGGCTTGGTCTGTCTGTGCTCTTCCCAGGCATGCCCAGGGAAGGCTGCTTGCTGGTGGTTTCTTCCTGGAGGAGGTAGGGATGGTGGTAGGGTTCATGGTCCTGCATCCCACTAAGCTAATGCTCAGAGACATTGCTACTAGTGCCACCATTTTAAGAGAGGAGCTGTTTGCCTATTTCTGCCCAAGAACAGCTGTAGACACTGCTCTTAAAGAGCCAAGGCTGGTGTGGAGAGTGACACCAGGGGGGGATCTGAGACGGGTGCTGGAAAGTGAGGGGATGGGAGATTTTGGCCCAGCTTAGTGCTTCCTGCTAATTAACTCTAGCTGGGTCCTTGCTTAGTCTGTTGGTTTGCTTAATTCCACTCTGAAATGCCTCATTAGCCCCAGCAGAGAAGAGTGGACCCCACTGTCTGTCACTGCACACCAGGCAGTTGAAAGTTGGTCATTACGGTGCCTAACATGTAGCCACCTAAGCGCTTTTTTTGATTATAAAATGGAGGACTTCATGAGCATTTGAGGCTGCAAAACTGGCCCGAACAATTTGCCTAATATCAAAGAAAACAAATCACAAAAAGGAAAATCTTAGATTAAAAAAAAACCACAAACAAACCTAAACACCTTTTAAACTTTATTTTTGTGATCCTTTAAAGTCAGATTTACTCATTCCATAGACAGGGCACACCTCTCCAAGCCTGCAGTTTTAAGCATATGCTCCCTCCCCCGCCCGTTACTGCTTTCCCCTGGGGACGTTCGCTCCCGTTGGCCGTTGCGCCTCGCGGCAGGTGCGGCCGTTGAGGGAGGGTGACGTCAGCGCCCCCGGCGAGCCGCCCCGCGGGGAGAGGCCGCCGGCCGGGGCGCCGTGGGAGGCGGGGCGGCTGCGCTCGGTGAGTCTTTTTGGAAAGTGTTTGTTTTTGGTCGAAGTTCTTCGGTGTTTTGAATCATATCGGGAGTTATTTCTTTTCCTTGGGGGGGGGGGGGAGGGGAGAGAAGTTTTTTTCTCAAGTCGTCTGTGGTTCAGTGCTGTTTGGTGGTGCTTGTTAGCGCTTGGAAAAATGAATGCAACTTAGCACGTGGTGGAGCTATTATTTCCTTGCTTGTAAGTTGTTTGCAAAATAGTGGCTGGTAATAAGGGATGTTTTTAAGTAATGGCCTTTTGAAGGGGGAGGAGAGAGATACTGAAGGGATGCATGTTTTTTAAAGATACTTTGGAGCACGTGTCCCAGTGGTAATTAATTGGGGAGGTGTAATTTGATAAGGAGAAAACCAAATATAGTTTGGTTTTTAGAAATCTAAAACCTTGTGTGAGAAGTGTTATGTTTCTGGTTTCTGCTGTATGGCTTATTTCTGTCTTGCACTAGTAGACCAGAAGAGGGAAGCCCTGTTGAGTATCCTACAGGAGAAGAAAGTGGAAATAAAGTGTTGAAACTATAGGGATTTTTTTTTCTGTCTTTCTCAAACTATAAAATTTGAGATGATTTTTTTTATGCTGGGTTAAATTAAGGTAATGGGTGGTAGAGGAGTAGAAGTGAATCTAAATATTGTTCATTGCAGGTTCCCTCCTCCCCCAAGTTTCAAGGCCTAGCACAGAAAAACAAAAGCTTTTGCTGAGTAGCCTCTTGTGCTTAGGCACCCGAGGCCAGCAAGCTCCAGGAAACTTCTGGGGAATGATTTAAGTTCCTGGAAACTGGGAGTAGAATATGTCAGTAACCAAAAAAAAAAAAAAAAAAAAAAAAAAAAAAAAAAAAAAAAACCCTGAAAATAACAACAAATCTTAGGGCCTGCCCTCTTGAATGGCATCTAATTATGGAAAAACTTTTACCTTTTGTGGTCAGTACTCTATTCTCAATATTTCACTAATTTCTTAATAGAAAACTATTAGTGGAGAAGATCATCTAGGGCAAATTACAGCATAAAACCCTTGAAAACATAATAAAGAATTTATTTGTGGCCCACTGATTTCTTTTAAATTCTGGCTATTGTTTGCTTCCCCAACACATGCGTGCACACATATAAACATATATTAGCATTAGTGGATTTTATACTGAAAAAAAAATGTTTTTCCTTCTTTAAATGGAAATACAGTTCAAGTGACTTGCTGAGTTCAAGCAGTTCTATGTTGTTACATAATTATAAAATGTTATGCTTTTAAATAACATGACAAGCCCGGAAGTGTTGATATTTTTTCCAGTTGTGGTTTTATAACAGGTGCTTGAAAATGAATTCATCTTCTCTTGCAAGGTTGAAGTTACTACTTAATGCTATTGTCTATTATTAATTTAGCTTAAAAAACCATTTTCTGCTGTAATTACAGAGTCTTTAACCTGTTCAATTAATCTCCAAGGACAGAATAAGTATTTGCTATTTAAAAAAAAGTCCACTGTTATTTTAATTAAAAAGTTGCTGTGGCTGTGCTAGAAATTACTTCAAATGTTCTATGTTAAGCATGAAATTTATTTAATGAAACCTATAAAATTATGTGAATAACTTTTTAAAAAAAACCCAAGTTTTTCTTTTGTAAAAGCTTTGTTGAGAACTTGAACCTCTTCTGTTTCCTCTCTTTGTTGTTTTCAGTATGTACCTTGTAGATGTTCTAACACAAGAAAGGAAAGAAAGAATTAAGAGAAAGCTTGGTTGTGTTTTCTTTCTTTTAACCTTATGTGATCACCAGCTGTGAATTTGACTTTCTCTTTTTTTTTTTTTTTTTAATTTAGTTTGCGGTGGATGCTAGGTCTTGTCTCTTTTCTTTTTTCTTTTTCTTTTTTTCCTTTTAAGGAGATACTTTGGCAAAATATCTAAGTTTTAGGACACTGCTTATTTACAAAAGTTAGCCAAGCCTTATTTTCCAGAATGGGTTAGTAGCAAACACCACAGAGGTATCCCCCCCCAGGCCTCTGAGGAAAGCTCAGGAATGACAGCTCTTTTGCCTCATAAATCAAACTCCTTAGCAGCTACTGCAACACTTTATTCCCACCATGAGAGTTTTCTAATCCAAATTTGCTCAGTGCAATGACATGAACTGTCAGACAAACCTGTACTCTAACCCAGACAGTGTCTGTGTCATTGCAGTAGTGAATCCAAAGCATAACATCTCAGCTCTTCTCGTCTGCCTGCCTCATTGCTCCTGCCAATACTTCACCTGATCCCTGGGTGTTTGGCAGCTCCCAGTAGTCTGCTGGACCCTTAAAAATTCCATGAAAG
The DNA here is from genome assembly GCF_036370855.1 of Dromaius novaehollandiae. Classification (NCBI taxonomy): domain Eukaryota; kingdom Metazoa; phylum Chordata; class Aves; order Casuariiformes; family Dromaiidae; genus Dromaius; species Dromaius novaehollandiae. The sequence goes on from NC_088130.1 coordinate 30,268,047, forward strand.
CATCCTCTGTGTGTGAGAGGGCAAGGGAAAATCTGTGCTGTGTGTGCAGTGCAGCTTGGGAAGCAAAGCAAAGCAAAAGTATGTTACTACTGGAAAGGTCAGTGGGATGTGTAATCCGTTAGTAAAGCACACTTCTGAGATACTGTTATTCCGGCTTTAGGTAAAAGAGAACTGAGTCAGGGGAGAAACCTGAAACCCCTATACGAGTTGGTTACAGAATCAGAATTAAAATATCTTGGCATTTGTCCTTTCAAATGTTGCTGGGGCCTTTCATCTGTGCCTTTTCTTCTTTTCATAATGCCATAAATTTTCTTGTCTTTGTGTTTCATGTTGTTATGGATTTCTTTCTCGAAGGTGTATAACTGTAGTTTGTTCCTTCACTTATTACGTCTCCTTCCTCCAAGTCCCCTTGTTTTCCAGCCTGAATCAATTCATTCATTACTTTTTCTGGAGCTAGATTTATCACAGTCAAAGATGCTTCTTGTACAACTCCCTGTACGTTTTGGTCTGCAGTTGTACACACTTGTAATAATGGCACATCTTGACTGACAGAAAAAACAGAGTACTTGACAACCTGAAGTAAAACGATTAACTCTTCAAATGGATCTACATTTTATCCTACCCAGACTGTGCCCCAGAAAGTAATCTTGCTAGATCATATTTTTCTACATTTTCTTTTACAGACTGGAGCTGCTCTTGTTGAAAAGGTCCTGGCCTGCTTCGTGGCTTTTTTTTTTTCTTTTGGTAGGAGACCAAAAAGCAAAGATTGAGTGATATCACTTGAAGGATAGTCTGTGGCTTTTCTGAGACTAGATTTAATTTGGTGAGTGAGCAGGTATTGAAAAGGTTGCAAGTCAAAGTGCTGGCTTTTACACTGCTTACAAGTCACACTCCATCCTCTCTAACGTTCTCTGCTCATGGCAGTTGTAATTAGTATGGAATAAACCTGCAATCCTGTAAGTGTATTGCCTAGGGATTTTTAACTTCAAAACAATGCAACATTGAAATATTAAGAACTAGAGTAGTATGTTCTGTGTTTGAAATTTGTATGACTGATCAGCCTCAGTATAGCATGTTCTATTAATATGTTAGAAAAAGACGTATCATTTGAGACTAGGTGACTCTGGGCATGCCAATAAACACTAAAGCTATGTCTGATGGTATTTGCTGGTAGGTGTTTTGATCAAGTGCGTGGAATACGTGTCCTACAAACACTAAAACTACAGTTTGTTAAAGGTCTGGCTGAGGTATGCTTTGGATCAGTGAATTGTGTTTGCATGACTCAGGGTACAAAGCCAGTGACTTAATGCATTATCTTACTGGCTACTGCTTTGGATAAAGTAGCTGGACTTGATTAATAAGACTTCATGCATCTGTAAACTGATGGTTTTAAATGGTAACTTCCACGTGGGCTGTTGGGTAACTTGCTAGAAGTAGCTTTGGAATGAGGTAGAAGTGTGTGGAAAAGTTGCAAGGCTGTGAATTTTTCTAATGCCTTTTAAAAGAAGCTACCTTTAGGTCTAAGAATAAAATACTGGCCTCAGGAAGTAAGGCTTACCTTACCAGAAGTGAAACACCTAAAACTTTTGTCTTAATTGCACTTTGTTTTTTAGCGTGGGTTGGAGGCCTAGATCACAATACGGACCCTCTCTTCTAAGAGCTGCAGTTTAAGGCCTGTATCTGTTACACTGAGAGCACCCCTTGTTTTGAGTAGACAAACTGACATTGGTGCTGCTACTTACTGAAGAAATGCATGTTTTAGTAAAAAGAAAAGAATTCTTTTTGTATGAGGAATGGAAACATAAACGGGTTCTTGAATACGTAACAAGTACTATTGAATCCTTTCTTTCAGTGAACAACCTTGCTGTTACGTTTAACCTCTTCTCCTCCCCCCAGCCCCTCTTCCCCTTCTAAAATGACCCAAAGTTAAGTCTTGGTTCCAAAAATTTTTGTCCTTTGTTAGGTACAACTCATGTGATACTAGAGGCTGTTCTTTTCACTTATTTACAAGCATGTTTACTAATTAGATATAAGTCCTGGAGTATGCATAAAAAGGTTTTTTACCAGAGCAAAGCTCCAATAATCTGCTTCTACTGGGGAATTGTTGTTTTCCCCAGTGTTCTAGTCAGCATCAAAGTTTATGAATTCATTGATTCAAATTGAACTGCACCCTAGCAGCTGTGATGCTGTCAGTCATTCCAGGCTGCCTTAGAGTTATTTATTTATTTTTTCTTTTTTTTTACACTAGGAATCCTTCTGTGTGCCCTCACAATGTGGTGATAAGGTGTGAGGATAAGTTAACAAAGGCAATTTTTAATATGCAAAAAAAGAGCAATTGAATTATTCAATGCAGCAAGTTCCTAAACTGTGATTTTGGGTACTACAAATAGTACCTGAAATCCTAATTCAGCACTTTAAATGCATGTCATTGGCTGATGTAAATGCAGCAAAGAGGCTGTTTTACTATTTCTTTGCCATCCAGGATCAATGGAAAACAAAAGCAGAGGACATCCATCATAGAGAAACAAGCAGAACTTTATTAGGAGCAGAAAAAGTGTGCAGGAATCATTTCTGTAAACATCCTGTACAATGCAGCTGTTGTTACGGAAATTAGGCTTGTCGGCCACCATAACAGGGCCCAACCCTAGGTTCCCACAGAAAAGTTCAGAGCCAAATCAAAGCAAATTAAATAATTAAATTTTAATGACACGCGTGCAGTAGTTAGAGCTCAAGCTGGGTGCCTCTGAAGAGGGACCCCGAACAAAGAAACCCCTGGGCAATTATAACTTGCCAGTCTAAGCTCTCCACCCCTCACGCGGTAGTTTGGACCAATAGTAATATTTAGGTCTGGGGTCTCCTGCTCCGTATTGGGTCTCATCACTGTCCCTAGGTAGGCTGTTTATCTTTACTGGTGCGGTTTCTGCTGACAGATGTGTTTTGATTCCTCGGGTCCCGCCCTTGTCTCTCAAGGCTAAAAACAAAGAGGTGTTGTTCCAGCAATTAGCACTGCCCCAGCAGTGACAGTAGGTGTTATCTCCCAAGGTCCTGACGAAGGGGATATAATCCAGACCCCAAGATAGTCCAGACCCCCCTAATTAACACTGTTTCAGCGGTGAGAGGAGGCTTTGTTCCCCAGGGTCCTGGTGCCCAAGTAGGCCTTATTTCAAAGCCTTGACATCCTCCCTTTCGGAGTGTGAAGCACAGGAATGCAAACTGCTTGTAACTCCCATATCATTCCAGTTTGAACCAGCTCTCAGGCCCCTTTTCTTACTGAACTAGGTAAAAATTCATTATTTTATCTAAGTGCGGCCTAAGGCTTCAACAAATTTAGCTACTCATGCTAAGCAAGTTTTATATAAGTTGTGCTAAGCAGCTACCTCTAGACAGTTTCAGGTCAATATTCTTTAACAACTGTAATGCATTTGGATCAAACAATAGTATAAAGAGACAGCCCTGAAGAACATCCCTATTCTGTAAGTCTGCAGGTCTTGCCCTCAGACAAATGGATGTTTATATATCTCCTATCTTAGCTATACCTCTTGAACATGCAACTTTTAAAATAAGACATTGACCTCTAATGTAAGTGAATGATGCTGTTCTTGATGCTTTTCTCTGGCAGTAACAGTAGTAGCAGTGATGTGGGTAGAGGCAGGACAGCAAAGATTCGCAGAAACTGCCAGTGCTACAAGTTCTTGCAAAGTACAGCTTTACTTCAAGGTGATGTTTGAGCCATTGAAAAGCTAGTATCACAGTATTAAGCATACATAATATTTAATATTAGCTATAGTCAAGAAGCTGTGGTTCTAGACATAGTTGAAGACTTGCTGTGATTTTGGACACAGGCTCTACCTCTTCTGGCCTTCTACTACTTTCCCTGGCTCCTCTTTTCTTAGTGCTTTGCCATACCCGAAACAAGAACTTTTTTTCTTAGTTGTTTTCTTAGGGCAGTATGCTTTTCTTTCTTCCTTCTTTATTTTGCACTTTAAAATCTTCTTCCTAAATCCTCCATAGGATTGCTCACTGAGTTGCAGAGCTAAAATTTAAGCTGGCTGTAAGTACATTCGGAATAGAATGCCTCTGTTTACGCAGGAAACATTCAGCAGAGAAATTTGTTTTTAATCAGAAATTGTGCTGCGGTTGGGTGGACATGTCTCCTTTGATTCACTTGGTAAGACAGGTGATGGGTTTGGCCAGTGAGCTCCTGTATATTTCTGGAAAGGGATTGCTGCGTTTATGTGCAATGTTCAGCTGTGCCCAGAATAAGGGATGCTTTAGCTGTTAGGGAGATCCCTTCCTGAAAGGGGAAGGTTGTTTTTGGAACATTGTGTTGATAACAAGGGATCGTGCCTCTCGTTGGTTGGTTTTGTTTCTCAATCAGCGTTTTGCTTAGGAAGAGAAAAGCAGCATCTCTTACCTGTTCTGTCCCTGTTAGAAGGTGTGAATTTGGAAATGCATGGCTAGAGAAGAGAATGTGGAGGGAACCAGGCAAGTAACTCTGTCAACCACAATACAAATAACTTCCTGAGCAAAATATTTGCATGATTAATATGAGGAAGTGAGGAGGAGGGAACTGAAGTGTTCCAGGCAGCCAGAGTTACTTTCTCTTGAGGATTTCGCAAGAGCAGGGAGGGATGAACTGTGTTCTAAAAAAAAAAAAAAAAAAAAAAAAAAAAAAAAAAAAGAAAAAACAAAAAAACCCAAAAAACCCCACATAGAAGGCTATGGAGAAAAGTTGGGGATGATTTGACAGTAGCAAGGGATGTTTTTCTGGGGTTCAAATACAGCAAAACCTCACAACAGCTTTATTCCTATGTCACATAAAATAGACCTTTAATAGATCAGTTAAGTTGTAGTTACTGTAACATTATCAATTTAAGGCCTGTACTTCTTCCTGGAAATATCTTCTCATGCCCTTACAAGGATAATCTCAAAGAACTAAACAAGAATTGGGCAAAATTAGTTTTAACCTACTGGTAATTGCATTTGACAAGTTTCGTATGTAGTTATCCTTGCTGCTTCTAATGAATGTATGGAATATTGTTTTCTTCCTATTAAAATACCTAGAGCTGATGTCCCATTATTCTGGATATTGCATGACAATGTGTAGACACAACCTTCTAAATGAGAATGGTCGTGGATAAAACAAGCTATTGAGGGTCCCAGGCAGAATGCTAAAGTGGGACAAGGTAATGTGGAACCTCCCCATTACCTCCAACTTTAGCAGCGAGCAAGTTGCAAGTTCTTTTCTGCAACAGGATGCTAATAGCTTAGCTATACCTGCATAGCAATGACTGCAGTGCAAACTGCTTTTCCTGCCTTTTTCCCCTCCTGAATTTTGGCAGTTGTTTCCTTCTCTTTTTCTTTTTCCCTTTTGAACTTTAACTTTCTTTTGCTTCCCCTGTACTTGTTTGTTTTCCTGTCTTCAACTTCCCCTTTGCTTTCTCCTGGACTGGACTTACTTACTTAGGACTGTGTTCCCTTTTCTTCCCCAGTAAAGCAGACAGGGGGATTTGGTTTGTAGAAAACGTGCAGTACATCATTTTGCAGTTGCTGTTCCGCACATACAGTATTCTCTTCTTCCCAACAGCAGTGAGCAAATCCAGAGCTGTGGTAGCCCCTCTTCCTCTTCTACATGGGCTTATGGTGGTTGATAGGGGAGTCTGTCTTCTGTGGCTTCCCAAATTGCATGGTGGTGCTTTCTCCACTGATGCACCGGGCAAGACCATAAGAACAGTGTGGCTTCTTGGAGACCTGAATGACAAATCTCATAGGGTATGCTCTTATTCAGTCCTTGCTCCTGTCTCCATCCTAGTATAAATGCTATCCCTATTATCTCCAAATAGAAAAAGTAATTAACAGGTATGAATCTAGTTGTTCTCTTGAATTAGTGGGAGTTGCTACAGGGGACAAAACATTGAAAGGTGGCATTATATGCCAGAACACTTGAATGTTTTTGCCTTTTTCTAAGTTGCTTGTCAATTGTGGCCATAAATATCGACTTAGTAGAAGCTGGGTGAAGAGAGTCATGTAGTACCTTACAGGCAACTTATTTGTATTTTACAGTGCAAGAAACTAGATTTTCTCCCCTTCTTTTGCATTCTGTGCTCATTTTAGTTTTTATGTTGCCTCTTGCATATTACAGCAAAAGTCCCATGAAAACCAGTGCTCCAGTTCTGTAGCCAGATTTTTGGCAGTCTGAAGGTCGTGATATTTCAGGAAGACATTTAGGTGTAGCTGGTAAAGAAGAACTTGTAGTAGGCTAGAGATCAGAGGAGGTTTCATTTGTGTCAGTACTTTTGAAGTGCTGTATATATTTGTGGCAAACCTTCTCCAGTGTTTTGTATGTTTCATAGTTTTTTCAAAAAATTATGTTCTTTCAAAAACTAGATAGTGGATGTTACCAAGTAGGCATATTGCAGTAATCCAGCACCTTGAAATACCATTCCATCTTGCTGTAATTTGTATGTAATAAAGGAGAGGTTGATGAGCCTGTGTGTTTTTTGTTGTTCTTGCTTTAGTTTTTGTCTAAGTATACACCTGTGTGTAGTAAAATGCTACCAAACTGAAACAGCAGTGTCTTGGCACTGGTCTAAAGACCAGTAAGGTGAGAGATAGTGAAGGCTTAGCCCTGCTTTATAACATGCTCATGTTAAGAGGCATGAACAGGAGGAGGAAGAGAGTTTGATAAGAAAGAAATGTGGCAGGAGAGAGGTACGTTTTTCTCTTTATTCAGAATTTATTGCTCCAATTCTCTTACTGGGCAAGAATTGCTGTTGGGAAGTAATAGTCTTCTTGCTGTGCAGCTGCAGGAATTCCGTTTCAGTGATCCTGAAAAACTAGCTTTTTAATGTGTGTAAGATGTGTTTTTAATCTGTTGTCACATGAAGCGTGTTATATACTATATTTTGTTTTCAAAAAGTGCATGGTATAAAAGAAAAAAGGCTACTTATTGCAATGCAAAATACAGCTGGCCACATGGTTTCAGCTGCTTCCTCATCTGTGTTTTGGTAACCTGTAGAAGGGGAAGTAGGTGGGCTGTAGTTCAGCTTGGCATGTGGAAACAGATACTTCAGTTTTATTGTGAGGGAGAAGTAGGTGAGGGCCAGACTTCTGTAACTGTTTGCCCCTTTAGTTCTGATGCTGTAGACTTGGCATAACTTGCAGGGAGCAAATGTTCAAGATATCAAAGCCATTTATTCCTACAGTTTGTGCAATGTGTATATTGCAGAAATGTATTACCTATGGGAGAGCTTTATCTGGTATGTAACTACTGTTCTCTGGAAGCTTGCTATTCATGATTGACTTTTTAATTATGCTGGATCAAACCCTGTTGAAGTTAACGGGCCAGCATTGGAGGAGAGGCCCTTTCTCAGCTGAAAGACAAAACTAGCACAAGAGTAAATGAGGATAAATTGGAAAATAGCTAGTAAATTTCTCCTAATCAGGAGGTTCAGAACAACAGGTTCAGAAACAAATTTCCAAGATGAATAGTGAGATGTTCAAAAGCAATTTTTCTTTAAGGCAGATCTTGATCAGCTTATGAACCAAACTAATGTTTTGTGCATATTGCAGTGGGAAACAAAATTCAGAGTCAGGAAGACCTTTTGAATTTTATTCTTTGTGTGGTTTTGGTGCCAAGATTTCAAGAATGGTATGTCCTTTTAAAATAGCGAAACTGTGCATATAAGAACGTGTTGCTGGAGGGGATTGTTACAGTATATATTTGGATTTGATTGTAGGGCAGGGATGTGTTTTATGATGGTGTTGATGCATGTATCCTAACTGTGCAGAACTTGCAACCATGAATATAAGGACATGACAATTTTCATAATGAATACACTAAACACTATAAGCAGTATTTAAAAAAATACACAAAGAGAATCTTAATACCTAATCCATGGCAGCAGTGTCATAAGAGGAGGGATGAAAGAGAACACAGTTATTGTGTTTTGGGTGTCTAAGCATAGCATGGATATGGGAAGGAAGGTTTCTGTTTAAAAGGAGAAGGAGTTGCGGTACCATTGGTAGTGTATACAGAGGGGATGCATGGGGTGTTGCGGGGCAGTGACAAGTGAACTATACTACCACAAAGGGTCTGTGCCAAAGTAGGCCCCTGGCTTTTCTTTAAATTCTTGTTTTAAGGCATACAGATCAGCATGATGTAGCCAGCTAAATAAATAATCTCTGTGGTCATGCAGGTGAATTTGGAGGAGACAAGCAAAAGGGATGGAGAATTCCTGAAAGTCTTTTTAAAAGCACCTAACGGGAATTGTGCAAGTTATTTCCATGCTCATGTTGCTGGGGATTCAAGCCCATAAAATACATTGGTGGTACTTTTTCTCTCCTATACATGTTGGCACAATAAAAGTGACTTCTTGTATCAGCATTACCCTGAGAAGGGAAGAGGCCTCGGTCAGGGAAGGAAGCCTTGGAGGAAAGTGTTTGAGCTGAACTCGCTGGTGCATCTGCTGCTGAGCATGCTTCCCTGTGGATGAGGGGAAGAGGGATGGCACCTGAGCTCTTTCCCATAGCAAAGCCAATTCCAGCAACAGCAAGAGACAGTCCAGGAGACTGGGAGAAGATCGCTGTGGTATTTTACTCTTGCAGTAATGAGATATAAAATGTTTGAATGTCCTACAGCTGTGGTTTGGGAGGGAGTCCTGGGTTTCCATGACCATCTGCTTTAGGGTTTGTAAGGCCAATAAGCATGACTGGAGGATTCCTGCTATATTGAATCCACTAAATGTGATAGTAGAAATCCCACAACTTAAGCAAATGAAATCCTGTTTCTCTTAGTAGCTGATCTTGCAGGGTTTGCTGCAGGTGTCCTTGTACTTAAACACACTTCAGTTACGAAAACATTAAACTGCTGTAGAAACAGCTAATGTTTTGAGTGTACCTCATCTCTCCTTCCTTGTGACTCAGGCTGGTAGTGAGCACCATACCACGGCACGTTCCTCACTAAGCGCTCTCTCAAGGAAGGCCTTCAGCCCTCAGAAAAGGGCCGCAGTGAGGTATAAAGTCTTATGTAGAATAAACAATGTTGAGACCCAAGTACACTGGGTCCTCCATGAACTTGACTTGTAGCAGCGTTTAAACGGGGATGAATATTTGGTCTAGAGTAGCAGCGGATAAATCCACCAGGAGCACTGGAAAACAGTGTGTAACATGATCAGAAGGCTCTAGCAAATAGACAACAGCTCCTTCGGAAGGCTGTGCTCACCCATTTATTCTGTTGCAATTAGACTTACCCGCAGCATAAACTCATTCCAGATGCGATTTTAACAGCTTGCTCGGGAGAGGCTACATCACTGATTTTTGTTCTGTGTGTAATGGATGCAAACCAGCTCTGCCTGATTAAAAACAGGTTTCAAGTGTAAATGAGCCCTAAATAATTGCTGGATATTGCTCTTCAGTAGCACTAATGATACACAATGCAGAGTGTCCTAGGTAAGACACCTTAGCTTCTGATATGTTAGATGAGAAACAGGCACCTCTGAGCTTCCTTGGGATTTTCCCATAGTGGGCAGGGGTTTCACTTAGCAGGAGGCTGGGGAGGTCTGTGGACCAGACTGCCCAAGTGCAAACCAAAGTAAAGGCTCTGCCGTCTATTGCGTGGATTTGGTGTGCACTGTTGCTCCGATTTCATTGCAGTTTAATTAGATACCCCTAGTAAAAGCAGTGTTCATACGTAGCATTTAAGGCAGGAAGTAGGAACCCGTAAGGTAGATAATGTTTTTTAACTTCCTATTGGCACCCTTATTCCCCCACCCATGTTCAGCATCACTGAAGATCGTTCCAGTTATCTGAGTCTGATTCAAAACTTTAGAATCTGGACAGGAGGGTAGTAGAGAAGCTCTGTCTCGTTTTGTTCACCTCTGTTAATATTTGCTTTGTGCCTTTTTTAAAACTGGTTATGGAGCAAGATGACAGCAGTGTGAGTGGGACTTCTCTCAAATAATAAGCTGTCACAGAACTCAAACACTGTAGCAGAGACTGAAAATGGAGCTTCAGGAGAAAAATTCATATGAAGTAAACAAACTTGGAGATTGAAGTGAAATCCCTCTGTGAGAAGTGATGCCTGCATTTGGGAGAAGAAGAATAGACAGTGTTGCATTTGAAGATCTGAATAATATTTTCTACTGAGTAATCATGTATTTTATGTAACCCTAAAACAAACAAGGAAGCAGTGTAGCCAGTTAAAATGAGACTGGAGGAATTTATGGAAGCAGGATGGAATGTCAATGTGACCATCACTTCCAAACTAGTTCTCAGTTCGGAAAAGGACTAATTTGGGAAACCTGTTGAGCTTTCAAAGCAGGGGAATAAGGGTCAGGAAAGAGGAGTTACTTTCTGCGTATTGCCAGGCTTGCTGGGTGACCAGGGCGACCATGGGCAGTCAACTATCACGACTTTGAGTTTTGCTGCGCAAGTACTTGCCATCTCTGTAAAATGAAAAAAAAATGCACTGACTTGTTATTTTCAGGGATGTAGATAGGCATAGGCTGTAAAAAGTGCTGTTACGAACAAGACGTGGCCGTGTAACGCAAAGCTGCGTGTCCAACTGAGGTCTGTCGCATGCCAGCAGTATTGTTCACTACAGCCCTCCTGAGGTCATGTTTAAGGGCTGCCTTGCTCCAGCCTCAGTGGCCTTTTTGTTGTCTGGCAAGACTTTGGGAAGGGGGTGACACCAGACATACTCACAAAGGTGAAAATGTGCAAAATGAGCGCTTGGGGATTTTTAGATGTACAGTTGCTTCTCTACTGATATCCCAGGCCTTGCGTGTCCTCTGCTGCGATGTTGTCCTCGGTGGTTTCTTGCAGACACTTGGAAGGGTTCAACTTGGGGGCTGCACTGTGGCGGTAACCACCCCCCAACCCCATGAAACGTAATTGCCATTCTTTTCAGTTGCAGTAGTTACCAGTGCTCCTGGCTCACAGATAGCAATGAAAAGGCTTGGTTATATTACCTACTATATGGGATCAATAACTGGATCATTCAGCCTGCATGGGGTGGGGGGAAAAGAGTTATGGGAGGAGGGGAAGGAAGGAGAGGTGATAGCTGTAACATCTCTTACCTGTCCTGGCTCTGTTTGCCTACAGCATGCCCATGGAAGAAAAATGCCTGATTGAATAATGTTTGCACAGAAACCAACTGTAAATCCCCTGGGCAGCATGGTTAGGATGCAGTTTGTCAAGTGTATCTTTCATGATTGTAGTTCTAACAAGAACTCTGCTGACTTGTTTATCTAGAAAAATTACGTTCTCTTGTATTCGCCCTCTATTTGAAGACTGACTTTGAGGATTGCATTGAATAGTGGAATAATCTTTGGTAAAACATAATTAATAAACGCTGACTTAATTTGACAGTTGGTCTTTTTTTTTACAGAAAAAGAGATTTATATTTAGGAAAAATAAACTGTTGGGAAAGACTCTGAAGTACATTACAGGGCTTCACTTGCATTTTGCTACTTTATTTCGTGCCATGATGGTATAGGTTGGTGATTGGATTCTTATTAAAAAAAAAAAAGTGTATGGGGGGGAATGTGCCAGAAAACTCTGTTTTACAGTTAGACCTCTTGCTAATTAGTGAAGAAAAGATTTGGTTGTGGATATGGGTAGACTTTTGAGGAGAAGACCTAAAAATTAACAAAACCATCAGCTTTTGATATCTCTCTTGAAGGGATAGGGAGTGGGGTTGTTATTGCAATGCTGTGTTTTCTTATATTGCTGAGTAAGTATTTTGTGCCATATATGTATACTGTATGTATGCTTCCCTCCTCTTTGCCCTGCTGCCGCTACAACAGATGCTAGCTGTGCTGGTAGAAATTTGGTTTTAGCAACAGCTCTGAGAAAGTATCCTGTGGCTGACACTCCTGTGCACTCCTGTGTGGGGCTCAACTTGCCTGTGTGCTATAGACTGTTGCCCCTACAGGTTCTTTTTCTTTAAAGCTATATTTATGCCTGAGCTGCCTGTCTATAGGCTGTCTCACTTACTTATAAAAATCAAGGTTATTTTAAAACTGTTTGAACTTTTAAAGGTTGGCGGCTGTTTTTTGCTCCCCAGAATTTGCATAGATGGGCAAGTAAAACACTGTAGGTGTGTAATGGATCCTTCTTCAAAATAAAATGTTTTGAATAAAATTGGGAAAATGTCTGAAATGTCTGGAAATTTTAAGCCTTTTTTTTTTCTTTTTTTTTTAATTAGTTGTATTTACACATTCAGGGAAGAATATAGGAAGGCCACAGACTGTTTTTTTCATGACCCTGACTGCTGTGGGAGAGAGTGGTGAAAGAGCTGGTGTTTTCAGACTTAACTGGGAGGATGAGCTGGTGTTTTCAGACTTAACTGGGAGGATGAGGCTGGTGTTACATTTCATGCCCTGTACAATGCCTTCCACTAGTTTGCACTATTTTGCTCCCTAAAAAATTACTGAGATTGAGGAGAGGAATAAAAAAGAAGTTCAGGAACCACTTTTGTCCCCAGGTATCCTTAGTCCCTGAATAATTCTGTCTTTTGAGGACTTGGTGTCTTCTCTCCAGCTCTGCAAGGCCCTGGCTTTGCTAGCGAGCCTTTCCCTTTGGCAGTGTTGCCACAACCAGGTCACTGTTACATGACCTGATCTGAACTGCACGTCATGTCAGCCTAGTGTAATTTTTCCACTTGACATGCTACAGTGTATTGTCCTCAGAAACAACAGCAAAAGAAGAAGACTTGGAGGTGTGTTTTCTGAAATACAAATTGGTCTCCCTTGGGAAAATAATTTTGCTTTCAAAAGGGAGAATGCAAATAACTGTCTACTCACTGCATATAGCATGTCACTACCACATAAATACCATAATGGTCTCCTCAGTCTTAGATTATGTAGCATCTCTTCAGAGGCTTAGCAGAAAACACAGCAAGAACAGTCTTATTCCTAGGGAGAATACCCTGTGGTATTATTTTGGGGGGAAACAAAGCTTGCAAAATGAAGAAAAATACTTACACTTTAACAACAGATAGATTCTTGTCTAAAACTCCCTTTTAAAATGGTTTTTAAGACCAATTACTTGTAGGCATGGAATGAGCTTGTTTAGAAATTCAGAAATAAAGCACTTCATGTTTTTTGTGAAAACTTACAAAATTTTTAATATCTAGTGATCTGAGAGCACAAGGCTACCAGGGTGAATAATGAAGAGGTTAGTGTTATAAGTAGTCAGAGTAGCTATACAAAGCAAATATACTGGGAAAGCAAAAGTGGTAAGAAAAAGCTCTGGTTAGGGCATTTTGGTTGTTGCCTAACTGTGGGAAACTAGGTTTGGAATAATGCAAAGGCAGCCTCTGCCCTTTGCAGAAGCAGAGGGGCTTTCTGGAACTTTTTCTTTTTGGTACTTTCAGTACCATGAGGCAGTAAACTCTAAAGATTGTCTTGAACGTACAGAGTTGATCTCTGGCTGTCTTCTGAAAGGAGCAATTGTTAAACTCCGTATTAGGCTACTGTGTTCCTTGGCTTTGCATCTAAGGCAGCAAGAGGAAGAGAAGGGGTGCTTAGAGCTAAAAATGCAGGAGCTTTTATCTGTATTTGACCATGTCATCTGGGATGGCTGCCAGCTGGTGGGCAGGATTTCAGCTGTAATTACTGGTTTGCGAACTACAACTACGACACCTGCCATGCTTGCTTGATGTTACTGCGGTAGGTATGTCAGTAGTATAAAGCTCTGTTTCCCAACAGGGTCTTTCCAGCTTTTGGCAAAGACTGTGATCCTTAACTAACTTAATATTTGGCTGCTGAACTGCTGGGGAGACCTGAAAAAGGCAATCTTATTCCACACGATATTGCAGTCTATGGCCTGGGCTCTGGATACAGAAGTAGGTGCCAAGATCTCTATATAGGTTTCTCTAGTTTATATGCAGATGTGACACTCCCAGTGTCTCTATTGGTTTTATTACTTTCCATGTAGCAAAAAGAGAAACCATAATACTAATAATACTAATCCAATAGGACTATTGGGTGCTGCCTTTAATTTTACATCTCTCTAACATCAGACACTTGAGGTGCCAGGACATGGTTGTGAGCTAAATCCTGTGCAGAGAGGATTATCTGTGTTTTGCTGAACTCATTAAAAAGTGAAGGGACACAGCTGGCCTACAGCAGTGTCATGAGGCTTGGGGCTGTGTGCTGAATTCCTGCAGCACACACTGAGCCTGAAGCCTAGTGGTATTTCTATATGCTCCCACAGGTACACTTTTTCTCCTAGCTTATGTTGCTGCTGAATATAGCCAACACGGCCTACGTCGCTATTGCCAAAACTGTCTCATAAATGAAACCAATGCTATCATAAAAACTAAAAACCACACACTTCCTGTGCCAGTACTAAGCAATGATGCTGCTCTTATTCCCTTCCTATTCTCTTCTAAGTATGTCTGATAGTAAGAGATCCAGATGTAAATGTCAGTAAAATCTGATCACAAACACCCAGGAACCACAGGTGAGAAATGCTTAATGGCATTTGATGAGGGAAGGACATTTCATAGGGGAAGGACAAGGGCAGCTGAAGTGAGATTTATTCAGATGCTATGCTGTCAGAAGAAAACTTGCCAGGTGTGTGTGAATATGCATGTTCAAAAACATGCATGTTCACAGTGAGTGTGAATATGCATGTTCAAAAAGAGTGATCTGTTTCTTAGTTTCCATGTTTTCTTCCTTGCCTCTCTGCCTGCTTTCTTTCGTTTGAAAGGAACCACAAGAAATGTCGGTATGACATGCCTGCCTGTTTGACGCTTTACAATAGCCTTTCTGACCTCAAAAGACCTGTCACAGAGCAGGTTTCTTTGGAGGCAATATAATGGATGGGTTATTCTCAATGGGAATATGAGAGTCACAAATCATTTCCACGCAGAGACCTAAGAAATTGCATTATAGACTGAAAGGCCAGTGGAAAGTCAACAAAATGCCCTTGGGCCTGAACAAACTTTTGTTCCGGATCACAGAGATCAGTAAGTTTAAGAGAAATAGAAGTGGCATTGGAATTTGTTTTTCTGCTTCTGTAGTGAAATACTTTGCTCAATATAAAAATAAATACATATTGTCTTGCTGGGAATATCAATTTGTTGGGCCAGTAAAAGACAAAACTTCAGCCTCTGACCTAATCACGGATGTCACCACTGAAGGCTCCATAGGATTTGGACAGACTCAAGTTCACAAGCTGCTTCTGACTCTGATGCCTGGCCATGGCTAGTGTCCAAGGACTGCCATTGTTCATGTTCGGAGTCTGGGTACTGCACTGACAAAACCCCTGCCTGGAAGTTGAGTGCGTTAAGTAACAGGCAGGCACTCGTTTCTCTTTAATGTGTAAAAGTAGTGAGACTTACTCTGAACAGTTTCTAAGATGAATGCCAATCTTCTTAATGCAGAGTATATGCAATTCATTATTCATTTTGGTGAATTGCAGAGTGCATCTTGCTGTGCAGGCCAGCTGCTCATTTATAAAATTGATTACATATGCTCTAAAGCCATCTCTAGGGAGCATCTAAATTGCATCCATCGCTGCCAGAGACTTTGATATCCCTATGGTTGAAGAATATTAATAATAACCAAGAGTGAAAGAAAGACAGCCTGTATTCTGATTCTTGATGTTTGTCAAATTTTGGGTGCTCTGGAAAGTTTTAGGGAGATGCATTTCCAGCATGTAAACTGTTGTTAAACCCCCAGCAAGAGCAATTCAAGAAGTCTTGGAGAGTGCAGGCTGGCTTTATTGCAAAAAGAGTATAGATAGATAAGCTGCTTTAAAATAAGTAAAATTTCCTGTGAAAATCAGCTGCTTAGTTTAAGTAACAAAATATTGGTTCTTAGATTCTGTTGCTTCCGTCAGACTACGTCATCAACCCAGTGAAGTGCAAAAAGGAGATGGAGGGGAGTGCACATTCACCTTGATCCATGTAAGCCACTTCCTTTAAGCAGCGAAGTTGCCAGTGTTGGGGATGTCAGTGGCTCGTACCAGGTGCAGGGGAGTCCTCCTTCCCACTCAGCTGTGACCTGCAGTTTTTGAGCTTCATGTGCAGTGCCCGTCCTTGGAGATACAAAAGCCATCTGGACTTGATCGTGGGCAACGTGCTCTAGGTTACCCTGCTTGAGCAGGGGGGTTGGACTAGATCTCCAGAGGCCCCTTCTGACCTCAACCATTCTGTGATTCTGTGATGTGCATGTCACCTTTCTCTGAAAAGCTGAGGCTGGAAGGAAGATGAGAGAGGTAAAAAGGCTCTCGCTGTCGCTTCAGTGCTTCAGCAGCACCTCTGCTAGCAGAGCAGGCTCCCAGCCCTTATTCCAGTCAGTGTTAGGATTAAGCGTAGAAACTGGGCTTCTGAGGATAGATGGCAAGTTTGCAGATAACCACCAGGGCTTAGATGGGACTTTGATCTTAAGGATCTCATCTTCAGCTAGACTTTTTCCAGGCAGGCCCCAAAGTTCCTGACTTCAGGCATCGGGTTTTTGTCAAAAAGGCCCTCTGTCCCAGCAGGGTTTGGAAACAAGGCTACGTGGCAGCATACTTGGCTGCTGGGGAGTGATGTGTTACAGTCACTCGTTCCTAGGGCTTAGTTTAAAACATGGGAATAAATGAGACTTTAATTTTTTAAGCAAGCCTTTGCTTTGGGTCTGATACAATTGTCTGAATTATATGATGAGAATGCAGATTTCTAAATGAGGAAATTTGACTGTATTCCACCGTGCCGTCTGTATCCTTTGGACAATGCTCTGAATGCTGGATGGCCTGAGCAAATACAATCTTAGTAGTCAGTTAGATCAGTACTGAGTACAGTGCAGTGTATTTTTTTTCATGCATGCTTTCTCCCCACTGCTGTGCAGGACAGGGGAGGTTATAATGCCTTACAAACTGTTGGTGATAATCCTGCAATAGGTAATATGCAGTAATCTGTGTTTGCTTTATAATATCAAAAAACTAGGTGTAAAACCGTCTGAACTTTGGCTTTTCTGCAATTGTACAGCACAAGTTTTATTCTGAGACTTATGCGTAGTGAACTAATTCCCGATCCTCCCTCCTCAAAAAGCTCCTATAAACCAGTGTAGATGAACATCAGACTGCAAAGCAAATACTACTTGTGAATGAATCCTGAAGAGAAACTGCTGAAAAATTAAATAGTTAAATTAATTTTCCCATTTTCTGCTTTTATATTCGCTTAAATCTTGTTTTTCAAAGTGATCTTGTAATTAGAGGAGCTCTAGCCATAAACCTAATAATTCCTGCATGACAGATTGTGGCATATGTTATTACACTTTCCAAACTCATCTATAGTCTCTGGCTTGCAGGGTCTTTCAGGTTTTGCTTTCAAGTGATATCTTTCAGTTCAGAACCAAGAGCAGAACAGACCTGTGAAAGGCTGTGGGATTTGAGGTGAGTCTGCTGGCCCCCAGGCACCAAAGCCCAAGTCTGCAACTCACACACTCTGTTGACTGGTGGAGATACCAGCACGTGAAGTAGCTGTAGCACATCCAGGCCTGCTGGGGGAAGGTCCAGTGTTGCCTCTGTGTTGGCTGAGTCAGGTATCTCGGCATGCATTTTGGGCTGTAGCACAGGTAGGATTCCCAAATGGGGCCTGATGTCCTCCCCAGTTCAGTAGCCACTCCTAGAATCAGGCCTGCAGGGATCTTAAGGTGGGCTACTTATTTTGCTCAGAAATGTTGGGAATGCTTCCGTTGCAGCCTTTGAGACTGAGGAAGCTGGGGTTTTAACTGTTGGACAGGAGCTTTTTCACACCCTGCCCTCATCCCTCAGGTTTGGAAAAGAAATGATTCATGGGCCAAAGGAAGGGCGCGTGTGTGCTGGCGTCTCCAAAGAGGTGTTGGGGTGCTTGTGAGAAGACTGGTTAACCTTGAGACCTGGTGAGTGCCCCAAGGATGTTCAGGATTTGGGTATTTTTCTCGTGTGACTGTTAAGTTTAAATGTCTACAGCATTCCTAGACTGGGAGAGCAATCTTGGCTGCTTGAACTGTCCTTTTCCCTTCATGTGTATCTGAGGAATGCCCATGCCTGTCTTGTTCTTTGAAATAGTGTGCCTGCAGCTCTTTCACACTGCAGGGAAATTTCGGATTCGTGGGGTCAGAGTGTGAACGTGTGATTGCTATTGCAAACTCCATTCTAAAGCACTTCATGTATTCATGTACTTTCATTGTGTTTCCTCATACGCCCCATACTGAAAGCCTAGCAACCTGTGCCTAATGTATCCTCCCTTTTGGAGGGGTCAACTTTCAGACAAACAAAAAACCCCCTTCTTTGTTCCTGTGTGGATTAGCTCAGCATGTTTTAGAAGAACAAACAGTTTCAAAGGTTCCCCGTTCTGGATTTTTTTTCTTTTTAATTGGATCTGTTGAGCAAGTATAAGGAGGAGGTTGTTTTTTCCATATCTAGCTCTTTGCATAGTACTGTAATTGGTGGGGATGGAAGTTGGGGAGTTCAGGAGTGTCTGCGAATAATTCCACCATGAAGCTCATTCAGGAAACCTCATAATTGGTTACCTTCCTGTGTGGAACACTTGTCAGAAAAACACGTTTGTTGTCTCAAGAGTACTGTATAAATGCTCGTATGAAAAGTGAATCTGGCGGGATTGAAAGACAAGTGCATAGACACAAGTTCAATGGAATTTATTTTCTGTCCTGGCATGTACAAATAACAATTCAAACTGTTTTTTCAAGACTATTAAAGGCATCTCTTGTACCTCAAATTTTGACTGCTATGAGAAAGGTAGCTATTGCTGACAGCTCTTCCAAGCTGACTGACTGCTTCTTATAGCACTATCTTTTTTTTCCTCATAGTTTTCCTTCTTGAACATTATTTCTGATTTATAAAACAATAATAAAATCCTCAGCTTGAGGGAACTGCCAAGTCTGAGGGAGAGTTGGTTGAAGGAGATGTAGAGCAGGAATCCTGTTTTTTATATGTATAATATATATATTTTATATATATTTATATATATATATATATATAAAAAGTATTGCAGTAAGAAGGCAAAACCATCTGTCTCTTACAGTGCTGTAAGAAACCCTACTAGAAGAGCAATGTCATGAGGGACAGGCTGAGCTCTTACTTTTCAAAATGAAAAAGGGTGTGGGGGTTGGACCTATTGTTGCTAATCCAAATATGTCTGAATTGTGTGGAGTCACTTGTTTGTAATGAAGTGCTCTAAATGCCTCCTAACTTAACATTGGTTTAATGACACTACTCACTGTCTTCCCTGTTTGCTATCCACGCCAAGTGAAGGCTTTATACTCCTAAAAAGAGGAGGGCTTTGCTTGTGTCTCGGTAGAGTTTGGACAGTGTACTTGCTTTAACTTACATGAAAGAGCTGCTCTAAAAAGGTGCAAACTTTCTAAATGAGCGAGTTGAAAAGATTCTTCATCTCTCATGCTGGGCTTCATCTTGGCTCGATTTTTCACCCAGGCAAGAGCTTCAGTGTGAAATGAGCTGTGATTTTGTGAGTTTCTGTGACTTGGTTCCCAAATGGCCGCATCAGGGGAGAGATGGTCCCCCACTGTCAGGAGCGAGGGGGCTGAATGCCTTGTGATGCAGGGGGCCAAGGCCTCAGCCCTAAACCAGTGCTAGCAGGAACTTTGGAATAGGTTTGTAAGTTGTAAGGTTGGGCATTGGCTAGTGGATAAAAATGGGCCATGTGTATGGCAGCAGGAGAGAAAACTCATGTCCCTGGCTGTATTTTGGATCAGGCTCACTTGAGAGGTATGTTGTGAAAATGCCTCTGGGATTAGCCCTGAGGGTGAGAGATGGAGTAAAATATCTCATCTGAAAATCCTGATATGGCCTCAAAGTGAACTGAGGGCCAAAAATTAAAATATAGATGACTTGCTGTACCTCCACCACTAGGAACTCTTTATTCAGAAGACTGGATAGAGTTAGACACAAAGACTAAATCCACTAATTTGGCTTTATATACAAACCAGCTTACCTTCCGCTTCAAATGCTAAAAAATGTAGTGACCACTGAGGCTTCTAATTCAGGGAGCAGTTCGGTTTCATTCCCTGTGTCATGTAAAATTTAATCTTTATATACACTTTAGATGATAACTAAGCCATATATTGGTATACACTTGGACTTGCACTATTTGTACCACATATTGTGTTAACTTCTTGCAACTGCCCTTTTTGTCAGTACGCCTATTTTTGTGCTATGCAGCTGATAGAGAACTATCTTGACCTTCGCAGGACTTCATGAAAACCTAACTCTGACTTGGGGGGTGGTGGGAGGTGAGAAGGGGGTGTCAGGTCCATAATGTCTGGACCTGACTGCCTGGGTCCATGTCTGTAATGGCACTATGTGCTTGCAGCTATGAGTGAAATGGAAATGGTCTCCATCATATCAGAAGGTGCTCTAACTTTATCTAGATAGATCTAGGTCTTTTTATTTTTTTTTTCAGTTCTATTATCAGGATTATTGGAAAGGATTTTTGGACATACTGGGTGTGACATTTTATGAGCAAGGTCCTTTAGAAGTCAAATTTGAATGTAAGGCCTTAATGCGCATGTTGCTCTAACTTTACAGTGGCTTTGACCATTCTGTGTTAACTAGTTAACCACTAGTGTTAACAGGATGGGCTTTCATAGCTACTGCTCGCACAGGCTAAGTTTAAGCAGTTGGATTGCCCTCCTTGCCCTTTTCTGTGCCTTCTCTTTAGTGAATTACAGTTAGCAAGGTAATCTTCTGAGAGAAGTAGAAAAATATTTCAGTATACTTCGAGTGTAGCTAATGCAATCTCATGTTTGCTTAAACTGGCAAAGAACTAATATATAATGGGCCTAAAATATGTGGCCAAGATGCACGCTTCTTTCCATTACAGCATGGTCAAATGTCAGTCTGTTCTTCTGAAGATTCAAGCTAGTTAGTTGTTCAGTTTTTCTCTTCTCTTGCTTCTATTTGCAGAGTATTAGGATTTTGCTCTAATTTTCTAATACCCTAGCTCCTGCAGCTTGCAATCTTTCTGATTATTCTGCATTCTCAATACAGTGCTGTTTCTTTAGTTCAGATGCCTTTCTGAAGATTCTTTAGCAGCAGCACTGCTTTTAGTGTGACAAACTTTGCAAAGGATTGAGAGGGATGGAGGAAGAGATGGCTACTGATGAAACCGTTATACTGAGCTGTGGGTTGCAGGCTTAGTGGAGTCAGCACATGACACTGACTCGCATTTTCTCTGTGCTTATCTGTATTACGTCCTTTGAGGTGAAAAGTGTGCAGTTCCAATTCAGATCATATCAGTGATGCATTTTTACATTTCTTATGACTAGAGAACATCATTTAAAGGAGAACTGAAATCTGACTGCAGAGTAGTCTCAGTGAATGTGTGTAATGGGGACCAGGCATCCTCACAGAGCTTTTTTTACATTAGAATCTTATAATCCTTGCACTAGTCAATTGTCATTCTCAATATCCATGATCCTTTGTCTCCATTCTGAGAAAATGTTAGACCTGTAAATAGGTAACATTGAACTTTTGAGCACCGTGTGGTCCTTGGCCTGAGTTAAGCCTCTGAGTGCTGTGAGCATGAGGGTAGTAGAGAGTTAGGGACCCAGAAACAAGGTTCATGTAAGTCAGCAATCTGAGAGAGCCACTAAATCAGCCAGTAAAATGAATATGCTGGAGAGGAGAAATCTACTTCCCCAAATAACCAATCTTTCTGCACCCCACCCCCCTCCAATCCCTAATGTCAGGCAGAATGACAGGAACATACTTAAGCTTTGAGACCTCAACTATGGGCCCTTTCTGGGCATGAGTCAGATTAAAACCTCTCTCTCACAAAAAGAAAACAGTATTTCTGCCAGAGTTGGAGGAAGGTTTTGTGTCTGAATTTGAAAACATCTTAGCAATACTCTTTCAATCTAAAGGAAAGGGAAGTGTTTCTGTCACTTGCAAAGAGAAAAATCTAACTTAGATTTTATACGCAAACCTTCGATGACTGGATAAAATTGGATGCATGTAAGCAATGCTCTCCAGTGTCAACACACTGAAACATTTTTCCAGCCAGTGCTGGTACTAAGGCCCCCAGTGCTGCCACAGATGAGAAACTCCTCACAGAAGAGGTCTCTTGGCAGTACAGCCCTTCCTTTGGCAGTCCCTTCACAGTCCCACTGCAACGGTGCCTCTGGGCTGTTCTCAATCTCGGGAGGCCTGGATGAGTATCAATATGCATACATGTAGCCAGGGAAGGAAATGTAGAGCTATCGATGCCTATGGATACGTATTGACTGCCCTCAATCTCGGCCGGCATGCAGATCTTTCGCTCTCAGACTGATGTTGCTGCGGGTGAGGCATTGTCGCCCACCGACATCGATAGCTCTCGATACAGAGCAGCATGGATGCCTCTCAAGATCCGTACCTATTGATAGGGATCAGTGTCGATAGGTATCGATATTGATTCCTCTTGATTCCTCTTGATGTCACCTGACATCTATAGCTTTTGCGCTCGGGGCAGTTTTGTTCTTGGTAGGCACCAGAGGCTATCAGCATTGACGGTGCTCAGTTTGGCAGGGCTGCAGTGTGTATCCTTTTACAGGGATTTGGCTAGGCAATGGCATCCCAAGATATCAATCCCTTAATAAGTTGTAATAAGTGGCAGGGGTGTAATACGTGGTGGTGGGGGTGAATAAGGGGCAAGGAGGGTGGAATAAGATGCAGGGGGGCATAAGAAGTGGCATCTACAGGCTTTTTTTTTTTTTTTTTTTTTTTTTTTTTTTTTTTTTTGCAGGATGCAGCGATGCCTAGCCAAGTTGACTGTAATATTCAGAGGCAGTACTGAGTATGGATTACCAGACGTATTGCCAGGGAACGATATCTATAGATAGCCAGGCCTCTCCTTAATCAATACCTGTCCATCTCCACACCCACCTCAGCTTTCGCTCTCAGACCGCATGTGCTCTTGTTAGGCATGAGCGACTGTTGACACCAGTGCCTCTCGATATGGGGGTCTTAGCCCCCCATTCTTGGCCCAGATGAGAAACTCATCATAGGACAGTTCTCCTGGCAGCACAGCCCTTCCTTTGGCAGCGCCTTCCCAGAGCCGCTGCAATGGCACCTCTTGGCTTTTGCTTTCTCCCAACCCTACACCTAACTATAACCCATATTGTACCAAAGTGTCTTTTGCATGGAATTTTGTGAAGTGTCCAGTACACGCTGGGTTAGTATTCGCAAGTCAGGCTGGAAAAGTCCCAGGTTGAAAGTCTTGTTTGAACTGAAATGCCATATGAGGCTTTTTTTGAGATGTTGGTATTGCGGCCTAGGTGCTCCTGCACGTTATTGCTTTGCCACTGCAGGCTCTTCAGTTTATTAGGGGAAGATGCGGTTATATCGGATATATCAAAAATATTTAAATGTTGGGATCTGCCATTTAAAGTAGTACTTAGGCGCCTAACATCCTTTGGGATCTTTTCAGAAGCCTTAGGAGCTTGATCTTTTAAACTGCAAGTCCTTTCATTCTCCTTGTAAGCTGTACAGAAGTGTAGGACTGCACAAAGGCCCTCATCACTTTCAAGGCTCCTCTGCTTTTTTTTGCCTCATTCCCAATTAACTGCTGTAAAGCTTCAAATGAGAAGATTTGACGACCCTGTGCTGCTCAGTGTTTAGCAGTGGCAGGTTTTTCAAACAAGAAGTTTTTATTATTTGGAGTACAGTCATCACTTGGCTGAAAAGACGTACTTGCAGGAACCTCTTAAAAATTTTTCTTGCGAATACTTTAGTGTCTCTGCAGAAATTTGCCATAGCTACGTGTAACCCCATGCTGCATTGTCTTCTGTTTCAACACACATCAGTGAATCCAGAGGATTAGTTTTGGCTTTACGCTCTCATTTGTGATTCTTGGAAGACTGGGGGGAAAACTACTTGAGAGCTTACAAGAGTAAGCAGTTGTTTTTTTCCCACCCTTCAGCCATAGGCACCTCTGTCCCACTTAAAAGCCAGTGCTGGGATGTCGCTTCTTTGCTAACTGCTTCTTCAGTCAGGCACTTAGTCTTGCAAATTCCAGCGTTGTGCCTTAACAGTCTTCACCTAGTGCTGTGTAAAGGTGGAAGTACACAAAAGCCTTTCTTTCCACCTGTTGCTAACTGTTGTAACAAGGTGTTTCTACAGGATGCATAAGGCAGTGGACAGAGTTCTTCCACTGGGATATTCGTACCCTATATTAGCCATGAAATCTTGAAAGATTTCATTTAAATTTTTTTAAAGTGTAATAGTTTGTATTTTTTACCTGAGTCATAATTTTGGTATCTCAGTCTTCATAGTAACACTAAGAAGAGATGATGGAAATCAAAGAAGTTTTATCAAAGCATGGTGAAAATGGCAGTAATAACTCACAAAGATTGGTTTCACTCGAAGAAAAGCATTAAGTGGCTTTAAACAAACTGGTTTAAGACCAAACTGGTATTTAAATAATATATTTTTTTAAAATATAAAGTAAACGGAGCACTATGTCATGTGTAAAAGAAACAGTATAAAGATTGGATATATCTTCAGGTTACTGCCTTCACCTTAACTGGAAATGATTGTAGAAATGGGGAGGATTTTAATCTGCTATCCAAGGGACAGAATATGTGTGTGTGTTTCTCAGCGTTTGGCTTCTGAACACAGTTGTAGCTTGAAGAAAAGATGTGTAGTGTCGCATCCTCAAATTTGCAAGGTGCTAGCCACCAACTTCTGAACCTGTTTTGACATGTCTTTTCCTTTGTGCCCACTGGGTTACTCTTTCTTTCAATTTCTTAAGAATTAGAAAGGGTATCCACAAGCGACACAAGACAACGAGCAGGGACCACATAGGGTGCTAATTCCAGAAATCGACAACAGGTGCGTTTTTTTTGTTAAATACAGAATATTTTGTAGTATACCCAAGAGTAGTGTTATTAGAGGTGATCTTCCACTTCATTACAGAAGCGAGTGAATAAATATATCCTGTAAATATCAAATAAAATCAGAGACAGCTTGATACAAATATTTTACATTTATTGGAAGAGTACAGTAAAAAGGGGACTGCAGACTCATTAGTGGTAACTGGTCCATCGGAAAAGACAAAGGGCTATTCAGAAATGGTCTGCAGTTTACAAGAATACTGAAATTCTGTTTTGTAACAGCCTAGGAAAATAAAAAGTTAGCTTAAGTTCAAATGTGTAACTTTAAAGTATATAAAAAATTGGCAAATAAATAAAAGTTAAAATGCAGATCTATTTAAAATTATAAAGGACAGACAACTGACAACTGTATTACATAGTTATCATTTCAGACTTGCTTAAAAGCCAGATAAACTCACAAACGTCGTTTTGTTTTTTTTTTTTTTATTTTACATGTGTACTTTTGGGAAGAAGCACCCATTTCCAGTGTTATGTATTATCGATCTGTTTCACAAATATATTATTTTTAAAAAACAAAGAGTATAAAAGGTGCTTTACCTGACGTTAAACTTGCTGGTGCATACTTTGGCACAAACTGGAAAAAAAAATCTAAACATGTTTGCAAACTGTATCCGTGCCTCACTCAAGGTTACATGAGTCAAAAGCTCTATGTATGCTAGTGGGTCAGTGAACCAACCTTTCCTCCTTCGCCAGCACCCCTCCTCCTTCTCCAGTTGCCCACAATTATATGAAGGAAAATTATGTAATTGGGAAAACAGCAGTCCTACAATTATTAGTTCAAGCTTCATCTCTGGATGTCTTTCAAACATACATATAACTACACAATCCTTTAATAGGAGGGAAGGGTAGGTGTGTGGTTTTGGCTTTCAGTCCTCAAGCTTTCTTTGTAGGAATCTGCCTGTCTCCTGTGTGATGAGCCTAAACCCTGAGTTTTTCCTGTTCCATATTTTTAGCATTTCAGTAAAAAATGGGTGGGAAGCTCAGTGGGAAAAATAAGTTCATTTGTCAGTTACAGGTAATGATAAAATTAACAGTGGGAACAGATATGTTCTAGCTGGTCGGTCTACTGAAGAGTCTGAATCTGTGGCATGACCAAGCAGAAGGTGGAGGGAAGGAAGATAATGTAGAGTCCCCATTGTATATCTCCTTTCATTTATGCCTGTGTAGTGACAAAGAAAAAAATGTTGTCACTGTCTCTCCTTAAGCACTGCAACTTCAGGTGTCGTGAGGAATTGGTCACTCTGGAGATACAGCAAACTTCCAATCTCCAGTGAATTTACTGGTGATTTGTAGCAAGTATAAGCATGTTATAAAAAGATGGCGTACAGAGTGTAAAACATTCTCTGTGGCCTCCTTGCTGCATCTATGCTACATGTCAGAGTGGCTGAAAGCACCTGAATTGGCTACTTTAACTGAGTAGTTTCACTGATAAACTGGAGTGGAATGAAGGTACAGTTCTACTTTTCCGCAGAATTCAAGTCAAATATAAACATTTCTATTGCAGAGAGCATTTGTGCAAGGAATACTGCTGTTCAATATATATAAAAGGTTTTAATTGAAACACTGGTATTTTAAAATTTATTAAGCCATATCAACTTAGTTGCCTACTGAAAGATTAGGTGCCTTGTAGACTTTACTGACTTAGCAATGCATCGTTTGAATTTGCAAGTCTTAGAATGGGAGTGCATGGGGGTGTGTGTGCGTGCATAGGGTTAAAACGAGGCATTGGGGAATGATGGTGTTCTTTGTCTTTTACATTGTGGTCAAGTCATGATGTATTTCAGGTTTGTATGTTTGTTTTGCCTCACTTTGGCTTTGCAATTACTTCAGTTCTGATACATTGCTGCCTGTATAAAGGTAAACATCGGTATGGTATTTTTGAGTCAGAGGAGACCAGGGATGGATCAGAACTTTTGTCTTACGAGAGTAACTTTCTAGAAGTAAGTGAAAGGGGAGCATATGTAGTACGAGGAACCATCGGAGTACAGTAATGCCTGGGAGATGTGAAGGGCCAGAGTCTTCTGGTTTAGCAGTACAGCTCAGCTAGAGTTGTTGTTAGTCTACTGCAGCCCTCTTCAAAGGGCACAAAGATTCTTTTCTAACTGAAGCACAAGATCATAGAGAACTAGTTTACGTAGCAGTAATCCAAGGATTTTGTGTTGCTACTGCATTTAGTATTTGTGGGTTTTCTTGCATGTTGACAAAGACTAAAATGACTGAGCTGGCTGTTTAAAGACAATGGCATAGATCTCTTACTTTTTAGTGGTGGAAACTGCTTGCTGATAGCCTCAGTGTGTAATCTAGAAGTGATTGCTGATTGATCTGATTTTTCTTTTAAAAAGCATAATTGCCTTAAATTGATGAAGGGTTTCAGTGGAGAAGCATGTGCTGTGTGTATTAGCTATGTAGCTGAAATTCTGTGAATGGGGTAATCTATCACCTTTTTAGTTCTAAAATTAAATGACAGTTCCAAATAGTGGCAATTTAGGAGCACTTTTTTCAAGCCTTCTTTGCCAGTAAGTGTCCTAAGTTACCCTATTGACACAGATATACTTCAGTTCATGTTTATGTATAAACACAAAGCAAGTTGTTGCTAGTTCACAGATCTTTCAAGTTTTCACTCTGTCTCAGTCAACTGCATTTGAAGCTTTTATTTACTCATTTTTTTGCAAGTATGGCCAGTGGTTTCTAATTTAGAGAGGGTATGTATAAAAATAATCTGAGATCTACAAATGAACTACTCTATAATAGCTATAATGTGAGAGCTCCAGAATAACAATGGGTCTAGCTAGCAATCTAATTAGTCCTTCACCTCCCCCCCCCCCCCAAAAACAACCCTCTAAAAATTCGAATTCGAGTCCTTCCTAAATGATGTCTATAAAAATGGTGCTCCAAAATAGCTGATGTTCTAACACACAACTTCCTGAAAATGAAAGAATTCACAACAAAATGCTACGCTTGGACATATATTCCAGTTCGAATTTTATGTACAAGAGCATTATAGGGGCATTAGAGTAACTTTTGCATATTGGTGCAGACAGCATTCTCTTAGAGAAAACAGTAAATATATTTCTCTGAGCATTCCCATTTTATCAGATTAATAGTAAGGCTGAAATACAGAAATCACTCTTTGCTTATAGAGAAAGAACAAAAAACAACCTAGTTTTTAGAATCAAAGTTTTGGATTTTTTTTTGAACTAGCTGTTGATTTGAAGCTACAATGCGTAACTTCTAACTCCTATGCTAACTTCTCCCTCCACTCCCCATCTACTCAGTATATTTCTGCAGAGGAACACCTTAAGAATTTAGTGAAGCTTGGCAAAACTCCTTATGACTCTGACTTTACAGATTTAACAGTCTCAATGTGAGACTAAAGATGAATGAAACTTGGAGAACTGTTGATTCTCTCTTATGCAAATAAGTACATGATTTTTCTGCAAAAGCATGTTGGTTTAAAAACTTATCTTACTTTGACGTATGCATTAAAGTTGTGGAATGTTACTGGAAGTACAGACGAGCAGGGGAAAATACAGAGTTCACGTTCTTCTCATTCTTGAAAATGAAAATAAAAATCTCATTACTCTCAAGTTGCACAGTCTAGCCTTAGGAGGGTAAAGTGCCAGTGAGGGTGGAAGCACAGAGCACATCCACGCTTGCACTGTGGTGTCTTTTTGTACTAAATCTCCTTTTTTTTTTTCTTTATTTGCCGCCTCCACATCTGTTACCTATTTTCTGTGCCCCTTAATCCATTTACTTTTTCCCTGCTCTTAGATACTGCTGGGATTGGGGGGTGGGGTGGGGGAGCAGAGGGTGTTGCCTTTTATAATACAGACTGTTAAGTTTATGAACCATTTCAGATATCCCCTGCAAACAGGAAAAGTAGCAGTTAGCTGAGGATTGAGACCTCTGTTTGTCGACCCATGACTGACTTGTGTTCTTTTGCGTAACTACCAAGCAAATAGGAATAAAATCTGATCAGGGAATCACGCAGCAACAGGATAGGCTATTTATAAGATCTGAAAACCAATAAAGCAGAAGAGTACTGATAACAGTGCTGACAAAAACAGGGAATACTTTATTTTCCAGGGAAGGCGATGCTTTCTGAAGGAAATGGTGATGAGCGGTGACTGAGAATCAGCTAATATTTAGTACTAACCTGTACTGCTCTCAAAAGGACAATAATTAACTGTTCCATATGGCGCTTAGTAACATAATGAATGTGCTTACTGAACCTGGGATTTTAAAGGATTGTGAGAGTTATTAGTCAGAACTTGCTGTATCTTTCAGTTGAAAGACTCTTCCCTTCCTTGGTCTGAAAGTGAAGTTGGGTGTTAAAAATGCACTAATATGCTGAAAAGTATGTACAGCTGGAAGGCACAAACACCTTATCAGCTTCAGAAAAGAAACAGTCGCAATACCTGAATGCCAGTGTTAAAAATGTGATGTGAGAAAGTATTCTTATGTTTTCAACTTGCAATTTTTATCTTTTAAAACTTTTTCTTAGCTTTTAGGAAGAAAAACTATCCTGGGGCAATTCTAGTACAAGATAGTGACCTCCAAATTAGAAATAGTACTCTTTTATTGGAGTTACTCCTATAGAAACTGGATAGGTTTATGAGGTTGATGCATTTTTCTTGTACAGTTTTTACTGATGAGGGTTAAGGACCCCATATTTATTATAGCAATTCTGCAGAAGAAAAGTAGAAGAAAAACTTTTAATAGAGCCTATGTTCCAGATTTACTAGCTCACTCTTAAAAAGTGATGGTCATTTGGAAGTTAAGGAATAGTAGACTTCCATCTCTACCTTCTAATTACTAATTAAAGTCCTATATTCTTGAAAGTAAAGGACTGTGTGAGTAAGATTTTTAAAAAAGTACCTTGGTTGGTGGTAGAGGTATTCTTCCCTCCACATTATCTTGACTTCCCTAGCAAGAATGCTTCCAGCACTAACACATGTCCTCTTGTGCTTCAGGAAGAATAATTAATTGGTGAGCTCTTATTTTAACAGCAAAGTATATTATGCTTAGTTATAAAAATATTACAAATACAAGTGCATAACAGACATTTTGGATTCTCTGAATTAGTCTTTCTTTTTATTCCGTTTTTTTAACGAGTTATCAGTACTTATCACAACCAGCTATTTTTGTAACTGCTGCTCTTGAATACCATATTTGATGACACTATTTAGATGCTAACTTGTCTCCAAATATTTCATAGTTGCAAATGGTCAGTGGCACTGCCATTTAGAGGATGTGACAATAAGAATACTGGAAACAAGCCTTAGTAATTAATCACTGTTGTTACTGTCTATGCAGCAACATGTCTGAGAAAATTCTCTTGCGTGGGGGGAACAGTTTCAAATGCCTCTGAGCTTTTGCTGCTCTACTTAACCTAGGGAAGTTTTTTTTTTTTTTTGATTAATATCTTCATAATGGGAAGGGGTTAATGAAATCGTAACTTCATAGCAAGTTTTAGGGATGTGCTTGTAGCATTTAAACAAGCATAAAAGGGGGTCAAAGACATGAATGAAAAAACCACCTTATGTATGAATAAACTAATGTTTCCTTAAACAGTTTTCTGTCCAAACACAGATGAGGCTTATTTTAGAAACAGCGCTTTTTACTGGAAGCTTTCTGGTGATGTACTTTAACAAAAAACTGCCTTTTTGCAGAGCTGCCTAACATTTTAAAGTTTTTACTGGAAAGTCAGGAAGCAAAAATGCAAAGTAACTGCAGCTGCTAAAGGAAACTAATGAAAACGTACACTTTCAAAGGGAATGTGTTGGTGAAATGTTGACTCTGTAAGACCAGACCTTGACTGAAGCATAATCTGTTTTCAGACATGATGCTTTTCATTATTTTACTTTCTATAAGATTGAAATATATATGCTTAGGAATCCTAATGATTTCACTGATGATTGAACTCTGAAGCTACTACAAATGCTCAATTTCTACTGAAAACAATTTAAACTAAGCATGCATTATTGGCCTTCAAAACAATCTTTTTAGAAACCATGACTGTAATTCCTTGGAAAAAGATGAAAGTAACAGATAAACCTGTAGAAGTCCATCTCATGTAACAGACTTTGGTATTTCTAACTGACCCTGCTAGTACTCAGTCTCTCCCATTTAACAGCCTAAACAACTTAGAAGCTCCTTGGATTGCCCCTGGCCAGGACAGCGCAGATGCAAGAACCTACTTAAAACACTGTGCTTGAAAGAGACTTAGTCTACCTTCTTTGTAACTGCCTTAGAATATACAAAGTATTGGGTAAACAAGCCAAATAACCAGTATCTGGTTTTAAGGTATGAACAATGCAAGAATTAAGTCATTAAAAGTCCACAGAAAGCTGATAAGGCAGCTTTGGTTCCTGAATACCATGTCTAGCATTCAAATTTCATCATATGGCAGTTTTGTTTGTGAAGTCCCCTGTGGTAAGTTTACAAAAACTTAAAAACAGTATCTATAGGTATACTTGGCATGGATTCCACTTCCTGAAGTGTATAATTACAGTAACTACTAGTGAGACATGACAAATAAATTACGCCAGAAACACTGCCAAATCAATGTTAAGAAGACACTAAATAATCTGAGACACATGTCCTGTGTTTAAATTTACTCTAT
Organism: Dromaius novaehollandiae; assembly: GCF_036370855.1. Classification (NCBI taxonomy): domain Eukaryota; kingdom Metazoa; phylum Chordata; class Aves; order Casuariiformes; family Dromaiidae; genus Dromaius; species Dromaius novaehollandiae. The sequence continues at coordinate 30,299,565 of NC_088130.1, forward strand.
GCCTATAAACTCATTCCGGTCATCTCCCAGGGAGTTGCTATTTTTGAACTGAACTGATGCCTGCTTCAGGAATAATAATAATAATATTTTCTTGTTGCTGTACATATCCCATGTTTTAAAAAGCCTTTCATTTTCAACAGATGTATGATATGAATGATAAACATTAACTATTTCAGAGTAAAATACGAATACAATTTTTATCTGTATGTGAAAGTCAGGATGGTGTCCGGTTAATTTAAGACAAATAAACAGTATTTTTTTTGCTGTCAGGAGGGTATGTATCAAAGACGTAAGTAATCTCTATCATAGAGAAAGAATATTAACTCTCCAAAGAAGCTATGAATGTTGACAAGAGCAGACACTGTTGTCCTTACTTGCAGACTTTAGTGGTGCATAGATGAGGACCTGCAGTTGGATGATTCTTGGATTTGGAACTTGGATTTTTCCAAATGTTGTTGCACATTCCTTGAATCTTAGTATGCTTGTATTCGTGTTAGCATACTAGCAAATTAAGGCACAAGCTTTGTGTAATATTTAAAAGCATGCAAACTGACAAAAAAAAAGTTTCCCATTGCTCTCTGAAACATATCTTTGGGCTACTTGTAAGTACAGTAGAAAGTAAATATGTCGAATATGCTTACCGGGAAATCTAAATTTATGCCACTAAAATTTTCAAGTGCTAGACCTTCATGTCTATGTATTTGCTCCCCTAGCTCCAAGAAAAAATCCATTCCAAAAGTCAAGAAGCATTCGCCATTCCCTATACTTGGCTGCTAACAGTTCCACCTCAAATGAAGGTGATGTGCTCCAGCATGCTTATTCACTGTTTTATTTGGACGCTAACTTCAATATAACAGACAAACTCTTCTAGACTACGCATATTTTGGTCACACATAGGCCTTAAACATTACCACTCACTACTACCACAAATACACTTTAAAGAGCAAAAAAAATGCTGTGGACAATAGAAAAGTCACCTTAACAGAAAGAAAAATGCAATGTAGCCACAGACTTTGCTACATCTCAGTTCCCCTGTCCCAGTGAAATAGGGCTAATAAACATTCCAGATGCTGCTTTACTCTCAGTCCCCCGTTTCTTACTCGCATTAGCAGCAACTGACATCCCTTGATCTGTTAATTTTTAGCTAACTCCTAGAGAAAGTTTAAGCACCTTAATTCTGGAACTCAGACCAGGATGCTGTAACTTGTTCCTATATCCGTGCAGGGCCCTAGAAAATAATCCCATTTGCAAACAAGACCAAGAGCCATACTAACAAACTGTGCCTTTTCTCCCCTGACTGCTGAGTCTTTATTCTGAATGTTAATTTTATACAAGCTTTTTCCTTCCTGTTGGCATTTACAGCTCCCTTCTCCCCAGTGTTCTGAAATCTGATTGTAATTATTTAAGAACGTTAAAAGGTTAATGTTTCTATTCTGCCTTGTTCAGCCTGCCAGATGCTTAAAACATATTTCCTTATTTTGGTGTTGTGAACAATTTCCATATGCCATAGAGAAGTAGCCTTTTTCTTTGGACACTATGCATGGAATGTATTTCAGTTTGCATATGCTTTTGCAGACTCCAGCTGCATACTGAAAATCATTACAAATTTAAGGGAAAAATTCAGGATCTGAAGCAAATCTAGCAATTCACATTCTTTACTTCTCTAAAATCAATATAATTGGTTATCTACTACATGCTGCAAATCTCCTTCTTGTTGGCCTTTTCTACATGTGCACATCAACTGCTTTTACTTATTCTTTGGAGGGCAGACGATTTGCAGCATTTCCTAACGATGTTATGTATAGTCGAGACTTGATATTGGCCTTTTTGTTTCTTAAATAAACTTAGGTCATTGCAAAGGAGACATATTACTGAGTTCTGGTGGCTTCATAGGAGAAAAACAGTAGTTTAAGTAAATCATATCCAAAGTCAGAAGTATTCACTGTAATGCGGTAAGAAATGTAGATGTAACTATTTTCTACAAAAGAAAATTCTAGATTTCACTGTTTAGTAAATATATTTGTATCCAGAATCTTAATTGACCTTCATCCTTAAAGCAAAGTATCATTTGAAAATATTGCTCAGTTGCAGAAAGAATTTTAAAAATACAAAAGTTTCTAATTGAAATACTTGTCAAAACCTGTTTTCAGTTATAAGGCCATCATGTATGACACAGTCACCACATCAGAGTGCCACTGATGTTGATAGCTGGGACAGGGATAACAGAATGAGAACACAGTATAAAGTAGAAAACCTCTGAAAAATGTCACTAGCATTTACTTGCTGTAAAATAGATAGAAGCCACAGTCCCTTAATTCTATAGTATGTGCTTTTCTATTTACATGTATCCTAAATGACAATATTACTGTGACTGGATATATAGCATTTGGCAGAATATGTCTTTAATGCAGGTGTAGGCATCATTCAAGGTGGTACACTTGCATATAAAAAAAAGTTAGTTAATTTTAAAGTAATCCTAGAAGAATATTGCAAATAATGTTGTATAAACGCGTAGTGTTTGAGGGGAAAATATTACTTCACTGGAAAATAAAGTCCCGCAGATTGAATTTGGCACTAGTTTATCACTATGTCACTTTCTTTTTGATGGAAGACAACTCTTTCTGAATCTCACTGAATTTTGGCCGGTTTTCAGGTTTGTAGTCCCAGCACCTCTGCATTATTTTATATATTTCTTCTGGACACTTTTGTGGAGCTGACATTCTGTATCCTGGTAAAGGGAAAAATACTTAGTGTTGAAAAATGATACATATTGACAAATCTAAAAAGAAATGAGGAAAGTTCATTGCATAAAAAGAAACTTGAGGGTAAATTTTACGCGACTTGTAATATGAACAAAGTCTTCAACATATTACCCATTTGAGCTGGCTAGTTAGCCAACTAATCTAAGCTCAGCTACCAATAACATTTAAGTTGGCTATGGTAAATTCCCCATATGCTTTTCTTGTCACTAAGGGCAGCAACATGCTTAGATTTGTTTCCTGAATCCAAGGGTGTTGCTACCACTATAGTTTCGGTTCTGCCTCCCTCTTTTCCCCTACTGAGGAAATCAATAATGAACATTGTGATGGGAGTAAATTTCTTTGCTCTCTCATGCTTCTCCCGTTTTTTGCTCTCTTTAGAAGTTCCCTCTCCCATTTGTACTTTCTCCTTCCTCCCTTTGCTCCCCCTCTGTTCTCTTAACTTACTTTTATATTTTTCTATATCATCTTATCACTCCTGCTCTTCTGGTTTGCTCATAGAGGCAGTGGCTTTCCACAGCTCTGTGCTGTGATCTACTGACGGAGGTCTCTGACTTAGTGGAGAGCAGGAGAATGAACAATCACTAAATTAAGTTATCAGCTGATCATTCGGAAGCCACAGATAAGTAACTGTTGTCCATACACTGAGGACTCCCAAATTTTTGAACTGTATCAATTTGAAGAGATTATTCTTCTCAGTGGATTTATACAGAATCAGTACTTAGGTGGTATGACTTGTTTTTATAAACACTCCTCTGCTTTGGAAAGCATCAGATTTTTGCTTTGGCCTTCAAACTTCAGTGCTTGTCTGCAGTGATTATAATTAACAATAGCATTTTATATAAATCAGCGAACTAGCTTTTTTATCATTAGCAGTTTTACTAGCTTAGAACCCGTTTATGAATTACATAGTAGTATTATGTAGAGGAGGAACAGTTCTGAAATGCCACTGAAGATAATGAAAAGGAATCAAAGACCTGAAATCCTGCTCACAGTTATTTGCTACTTTATTTAAAGCCTTTTGACTATTTTGTAAGAGAGAACTGTGACATTCACTGCTCAACCAGCTTGCCCATCTCCACCATAATTGTAAAATTTTGTCTGAAATGCTTTAAAAGAAAAAATGGAACGATACCATTTTTTTCCCCCTAGCAGTTGGGGAATATTTACACATGCATTAGCATTTTCTTAACTAATTCATTCTGGTCAAGCTTCTGCTTTGCACAGCAATCAACCCCTCCCTTTCATCTCACTTTTTAGGTCTGTAATGGCAAAAGGCAACATGCTGTAACTCTTTCCTCCTTTAAGTCACTGGTCAGTATTTTCCTTCTTGCAAGAAGCCTACAAATCATATTATTCCTTCCAAAAAGCTAGACCTAATAATTAAATAGTTTAATAACATTTTTGCTAAAGTTGCTAGATAACCCATATGTCATTTCTTTGGTATTTTTATACTGTATGTACCAACATCCCTATGGCTCTGTACAGCATCTCTTTTGCTTCCTGCAAATAACTACCTTTCTCCACTTGTTCTCGTGCTTGTTGGTTGGTCATTCCAGGGTATGGGCACACTCCTAAACTGAACGTCTCCCACAAAAGGATTCCAAAGCTCCATACATCACTCTCAGATGTGTATCTCCCTAAGGAAAGGAGAGAAAACCAACGACTTAACTTACAGAATATTTCTAAGAATAATTCGTGTTTTAGATAATTATGGACACATTTTCTGTTGAGGTATTATTTTGTCAGGCTTTAAAGAGAAGAAAGCTGTAGCTCCTAATGAACATTCTTCAGATACTACAGTGTCCTGTATTTCAAATGACAAAAATAAATTATCTTAATAGCTAGGAATAAAATAAGCTAACTTAAAGTTCTGTAATTTGACAGACAGACTTGTTACACAAAGCAGCACATGGCTGAGAATATCTCACCAGGCTGGTTATTTTCCATGTAGGTTAAGAATTTCTTTGACTCTTGCTGTCCAAAAATATATTTTTTTCTAATATAAAAGGACAGGAAAATGTTAACTTTTTTTTTTTCTTGCCTAGTTTACAATCACTTTCAATTCTGAAGATACTTTTTTTTAAAAAAATACCTTTTCCAGTTACTTAACATAGCAGGGCAATAAGTGTTGTGAGAGGAGCCAAAATCAATGGAGTTCTTAATTGCAAAGAGGGCCTGGGTGTCTTACTCTGAGAAGCTGCTCTCTGAAAATAAAACTACTTTATAGCTGTTTCAGCTGTTGTTTAACTTGTACCTTGAAGAATGATGTGACCAATCAGTTAAAAAAAATGTGGCCTACTGGTTCCGGTATCTTCAAATATGCTTCAGAGAGATGGCAGAATTAAGACAACTGAATTCCACACCTCATTGCAGAATGAAAGTCTTATATTAGGGTAGAAGGACAGCTCTTGGCAGAAGATATTTCTATTATCCCTGACTGGATTCACATTAAGAAGGATGCTGTATCTGGAAGCGACAGCTCCTAGTCCTTTGCAACAGGGGCTATGAAAATACTATCTTAAAAATCCATTTACCAAATTTCTTTTATCACTTTTTGTGGCTGTATTTCTTTGTTACATTCTGTTATATTCTGTAAGTGTCTCTGTTCTTAAAAACATACATGTTCTTCCAAATGCATTGTTTGTTCATTCCTCAGCATTAAACAAACCCAACTAGCCTACTTCTGTTACTTCCCCCTCCTTCTGCTGCACTTCCAGAAGGGCCCTATAACCCTCTTGCTTGTGTCAGATTTTCAGCTAATCACTGAAAGGCCAGTATTCTTCACTTAGACTAGAGAAAAGGAAAATACATGTAAATTAGTGACAGTTGGTGCTATGACAACTGTTCAGACGTCAAAAAGTTCAGTTTGCTCTTAAACTAAATAGCATTTCCAGCTGTGCTACATTAGCTTGTGTGCCTAGCAGACAGTAATTATGGACATTCACTATGCTGTTTGTAGTAAGATTAGTTTTCTTGTCTATGTATCAACTCTCTTTGGGGTTTGGCATCCAGTAATTTAACACTTTTCATTTAAGTCATTCAGCAGATACAAGATAAAGTGATTAGTTTTGTTTAAAAGTACAAGTTCTGCACAGTCAATTCTCTTTCCCGCTATGATGATATCTGGGCAAAAAAGGGCATACTCTTTCACAAACAAGTAAATACAATAATTTATGAACATTACAAAGAACTGAAAAACTGTACTGGAAAGATATGCATTAAATATGTCTATTTTAATTTTGAGAGAATAGGAAGCGAAACTACCCCATACCTTGGCCTAAGTATGTAATTTTACTAGGTGCTTTTAAAGCAATTTCTTCACTTGCTGGAAGTGATGGAAATCATATAGCTCCAAATAAAAATAATGGGATGGAACAGCAATGAACACTACCCACTGAACCAGAGCTTCAGTCTTCCATAAGCTCAGGTAGCCTCAGGATTTTATTCATGACTTCAAACAGTGCTCCATAACCATTTGTCTTAACCTGGTTTCTAGAATTCCCAACTTGTATTTTGTCATTTACATTTTTTTGTGACTGCTATTAATTTGTCATATAAAATAAATCCAGAAGTGATTAAAAAATGAACTTTGACTTTAAGCACTGTATCATTCATGTAATAGCCAAATGACCCTGTCTCTCGTTTTCCTTCAACCCTCAAATTTTGCCATTAAGAACTGACATGCCCAGTGGCTGTCATCTAGTTTTGAGATACTGCACATTTAGTTCTGTCTCACTGTGGTATCCCTGACTACTTTGAACGTTACCCATACAAATTACTGTAATACTTATGACCATATGATTAGGATGGTAAAACACATACCAGTTATTTTTACTTGCACTTTTCAAGGGAATGAAAAAAGAATGTTCTGTCAAAGATAACCCAGAAAACTTGCAAAATATGGCTGAAGCTAAATATTAAGACTGCTGAGCACATTAACAAATGTTTTAGATAGGCTATTTTCCAAACACTGCAGAAAGTCACTAAAAGCTGGCTGGGTATGGATGCATTTTAGGAAACACCAAATAAATAAAGATGTTTGCTCTCCTGTAAAGATATGGAAAATAGCTAAGGTTCAGAAGAACAAAATGAAGATGGTGTCACAAAAGCCAGTTTCCATTGGGCTGCGTGTGGTGCGGAGAAGTGGTTTTCCATTATATATCAAATAAACTAAGCACTTTTGAAATAATGGAAATAAAAATTCAAAACACCATTTTATAGTGGAGTAAACACCCAAAGTAGAATGTATATTCTGCAGTGAATATTATCAACACTAGTGCCTCTTAGAATAATTGATAATACAGGGTCAGTCACTGAAGCTACATTTATTATTAGTTTTCCAAAGGAAAGGTTTGTATTATTGTGTTATAGTATTAACTCCTGCAAAAGTGCTAATGAAAGGAAGCCTTTTTTTTCTATCAATCATAAGTCAAAATGCTATGATTTCCATATGGTTTTAAACAAAAGCTTTAAGAGATGGGAGAAAAAGTAACTTAAAGATTTAAACTTTTTTTTTTAAAAGAACTGAAGTAAAGAATTGTTTGAGAGAACTGCATTCAAAACATGACATTCATTTAATATGCTGCTTCTTCGCAGCCTACTTTACTCAGTAGAACTTATTTCTCTGGTTTCACCTACCAACTAAAAAGCAAAATCTGTGATCTTCTATTTTTGTTCTGAAGCTACTACTCACATAGTATGGACTACTTCCCTCAATCTGAAATAATGGATTTCTTTTCCCCTATGATAATAGCATAGCAATATATAAAAATGCAGTTAAAAAAAAAACCAGTGACCCTACTTTTCTCTCATGCAATGGTTTATCTAATTGAGTGTTCTAGAATTTTCAAATTTTCTACCATTTTCCAAAAAATGCTAGAATAATCACTGCCATAAATATGCAGAACTTGCCATTCATTTTGCTAATGATTATGATTTAGGTGACTGACTAGGTAGTCAACTGCAATGAGTCAGCAGCGTGACTAAAGCATTATTTTATTGTTAAATCAGTAGCAGGCTTGATGTTGCTGCTTTATTCTGTTTGAAGAGAAAACTATTTTATACATAACTTAAATGAGGTTGAAATATTAAACTATTTTAAACATTTGTTGTTCTGAGCTGGGCACAAGGAGGAAGAATATATGCTCAAATATTGTCCATGGTGTAATTCTCCTGCATCTTATGCTGTGTATTTTTATGGCAAGAAGATAAAGGGCTGGCCTTACCGTAGTTGAGAGCTTCTGGAGCAGTCCACTTGATAGGAATCTGCTTTAAGCCTGAAGATGAATACACTCCATCATCTTCTTGACGAGACATTCCAAAATCGCTTATTTTCAAGATGTTGCTTTCACCTACCAAGCAGTTCCTTGCAGCCAGGTCTCTAGGTTAAAACAAGAAATAAACCCCCAAATTTTTACAGCTTCAAAATTACTAAAAGTCATTTAAAATGTTAAGGCAAATCTGAAGCAGGTCCTTACATCTTTTCTGTCATAGCTGAATTTACCAGTAAATGTGAGTATGTCACAATGTAGGTAAGGTTTCTAGAGACCAAATACATACACATTTCAATGCTGAAATAAGCAGATGCAAGGCAAGAATCTGCTGTTGCTGTATTGCCCATTGAGGTCACAGAAATAAATCTACAGACTAAGAAATCAGATTTGATGCAAATGAGACAACTCAAAGAAGCAGCTTGAAACATGTTCCCCTAATTAATTGTGAAAGACACTGAGAAGCCAGAGTCCTGCCTCCGTCTTATCTCTATTAGCACTGCAGGTTCCATCAAAAATAAAAAGCTACTCAGTATTGCAGGAAAACGTATTTTGGCTTAGTGATGGATGAGAAGCCCAGAAAAAACAAACAACGTTCCTTCCCCTCCCTCCACCTCAAGGATGTTTTTTAGATTAGGAGACAACCTGTACTAATGTCTGATAAAAGGACTAATACAGCTTCTCTACAGCATAAGTTATGAATAATAATAAATTAGGGTTTTTGGAGAGAAAAAGAAAAGTGTTAGATAACAGAATTAAATCTGTAGCATCTGTAGTAATTCATTGGCAAAGTATTTTCTTAACTAAATTTATACTGTTTGTTTTTAGTTTAAATAGCAAAAATAAGTTGCTGTACATGAATATTCCACAATACCTGCATTAATGTTAATGTTTTGGATTGGAGCTGTAGCATGGTTTTGAAGTGAATGCCCTGAGCATTCCCATTTACTGCACGTTTATTGGTTTTGAAGAGTGGTTTAGGTGCAAGCAAAGTAGATTTCCTTTAGGAGGAGACTCACCTAGAACTCTGCCCAAGGTGTGCACCAAATTTGTGTCTACACCTAATGCAGAAAGAAAGGTCTGAACCAGTGACCGGTCCTTCAAGCAGCCTCAAACTCTGTGCATTATGGGAACACTCGGACCAGGGGATTGGACTTCATTTAGTCCAAAGAAAAAGTCCTGAGCCACGTATAGTGATGTTAAAGCCCCTATAACTATGCTTCAGTCTACTGATCTGTACTGATATTGCACTAATTTATTTGAAATGTAGACAGAGCCTCTTTTTGCACGTAACTATTATAACCTGATTTTAAACTTGTAACTGTAGTAGTCTCAAACAACTTGTTGGCCAGTGAGAATATCTATGCCTCTTTGGCCTGATGCTGCATTAATATCAATGCAGTTGTTTTCCCAGTTAGTGAAGATGCTCTGTTTAAAAACAAGTCTGAAATCAGAGTTTTCAGCTGAAGAAATATGCAAATGTGTAAAATGGTTTAAATACACACTAAAGTATGTAGTTTGACGTTAACATGTTGTATTGTCTAGCAAAAGTGAGAGCTGCAAAGCAAAATCAAATTGTTATTGCTTATACTCATGTCTGTACAGTGTGTTACCAAAGAGTTTCAGGAATTTAAGACTGGAACTCCAACTGTATTAAATCAGTAACATTTTCATCACTTAGCTCAGTATAGTCTGGATGTTGTGCCAGGTGCATTCAAGGAATGGAAAAAGTCTTAAGAGGTAGATTCTCAAAGAAAATTTATAAAGCCAATTAAAATCATGGACATCTTCCTACCTGAATCAGACCTAGTACTTAAAAATGTTCTAAGTCTGATTAAGACAGAGATGCATACTGAGCTGTCACAGATTTATTCGTTATATTTAGTCAATTTATTAAGGGAAAATATATTGGAAAGAGTACGTAGTATGATGCTTGTACATGATGATTACACACTGTTCACCTACCTTTTGTGTGTTTTGTATGTGCTAGTTTTCTTTTTCTTTCAGAGCACTCTAAAAGAGTCAGTTTTTATCATTACCAAAAATTTTCAAATACACTTCCATGAAAATCAAACTGGTATTTGAGAAAGTTGGTTAAGTTTATGACTCTATTTTCTGGACACAGGTGAATCAACACAAGGTCCTTTGGAAGACCAAAGACACACAACGTTTTTGCTTCACGAAACAACTTTTCTAGCTGTTCTATCAGCTGGCAGCAGGTTGCTGAACTGCGCTATTCCAGCTGCCCCGCTTTACGCAAGCGCCAAGGGAGGGCCGATGGGCCAGGCAGCAGGTCATGACCCACAACTTGTGCAGGCAGACATAACTGTCAAGTCCATCATCGATCTTTCTGGGCAAGTTGTTTCCTCTTTCTTTTTGTCTCAGTTATTTATCTAACAAATAGAGAAGAACTTTTATCACCATCTTTCACAGAGTATCAGTACAAATTTAAGGAACAGTGAATGCTCAGCTGTTAGCAGTGAGATAGAAAAGGATGCATTGTAAGATAAGACAGTGTAACTTACTAATAAAGATACAATTAGCATAGCAAATGTAGCAGTGCAGGTCATGAATCTCACAGTGTTAATATCTTTTTTGCTCTTAGCTAAAACATCCACTCTTCTAAAGCTATAATAATATATATTATTTTTAATATGCCATTTCTGTTAAAGCCTCTTGAGGACTTATTATGTTTACTTCTGATTTAAGCAGATTTACTCTTTCTTTCTCATACATTAGGTGTGCTCTTTCTCTTGCTTATTCAGAAAAGACTTTAGATGTGAACTTTTCTTTCTCTTTTTCATTAACTTTAGTCATAATCTTTTTAATGGGTTTTTGAATTTCCTCCCTTATGCACTTAGGATTTTTTTTCAGGATTACGAACCAGCAATGTTCAGCAGATCCAGTGCCCTTTAAAATCATGCTAAATCCTAGTCAAAAGTTTTGTTACTTTGTACATTTAATAACTTGCTGCTCAGGAGGGTGAAATGGTGTACATACAATTTCATTCTCAGTGTTCCACCATCAGCCATTTCACATGCTGGAATTACATCCATGGTAAGTGAATTTTTCAGGTTTTTCTTTTCTCCCTGTTTTCTTACTTGGAATTTCTCCATTATGTCTGTTCTTTTAACATTTATTATGTTAATTGCTCAAGCTGCTTACAGATGCCATGCATGTCAGGTATCTTGTTAGCAATTCCCTTGTCATTTTAACTGTGTGTCATATTCTCAGCATTTCTTGTTGAATTGTCTAGATTTCCCTGTTTGTATTTATGTGCTTAAAACCATTTTTTTAAAATACCATTACACTGACATTTATATCTTCCTCATGTTTTTCTTTTTCACTTTGAGCATGTTGGTTAGATTTTTCCATGTATTCCAAACAGTTTCTTCACTGTTTCTCCTCACCTCTGACATGTCTTCTGATCTAGAATTAGGCTGATGCTATTGATATGTTTCTTTTAAAAGGATCTTGATACTTTTAACTCTAGATACAAGAAAAAAATGGCCAAAAATACATTTTGGCCACTGTGATTCATTAGAGAACTTGTAGCTAGCATCTGACAAAAGAAAGGGTCTCAAAAATATGAGCTCCTTTGCTTTAAATAAATAACAGCTTTAATTTTCTTCCAGTTTCCAGGTTGCTAGTTCATCTTAAAAACATCTTTCATTTATATAATGTTCTACTTGCCACTGATAAAAGGAAGCAGGATGTTTTGCAGCAGAGTATCCCTGTATACTCCCTAAAATCTGCTTACCATCCTATTCTTTATCCCATCCCTTTGGTATGACCAGCCTATTTCACAACATTTAGTTGCTCTCTCTTCTGAATCTCTCCCATCAGCCAGGTTTGGTCTGGAAGCTGTTCCACTGCATGAACTAAGAAACAAAAATATTCCTCCCTTTTCCACATAGGGAAGAAATAGTCCTTTCTTAGGTTCTTCTCCTCTCTCTTGAAATGGGCTTCAGGCAGAAGCATATTTTCTTATATGCGGCATAGTCCAGAAGCAGAAAGGTTAAAAGTGATATTGGTATAACGCTGTTAAGGGGCTTGTAGAAAACCCTTTGCATCTTATTCTTCTGTATGAAATACAATGGGGCTTCATTCAAGAGACAATAGGTATGATGGATGACATCAGTGATTAAAAACAAAAGAAACTGTAAACATATAGGGCTGATGATTAGAAAACCACTGTGAAGAGTCAATATTACAGATAACTATCCTATTAAATATTTGTAATAACTCATCGCACTTCCTAGATGGTCTTTTAAAATAAATATGTTCAGTTTGTTTTCTCTTCCTTCTCCTTAACTTTCCCCAAAGTAAACATCCTAAAGAAGCACAGATACAATTGCATGGAATTAGGTGCCTCTCTCTGTATGAGGCATTGTTTTTCTTTTCATACAGCATTTACTACTTGCTGCAGTAATTCCATAAAATCAGTATTATCATTATCACACAAAAGCAGCAAATACTCATTATTTCGCATTGTGAAAGCTATACAGATTGGGCACAAATTACACTCAGCAGCTTACAGAACAAGTTCATTAGTAAAAGAAAAGCTGACTTTCACTTTTTGATACCATGCTTATAGAAGCTCCTAGGGATATTAAAAACAAACGAAAAAGCCCCTTACTCCAGCTACCAGAGGAAAAACTAATATGTAAAGCAGAAATCTAATTTTTAAGCACTATTCTAAAGCTTCTATTAAACACACCTCATAGACTGCATATTGCTAATACAGGCCGGACTGCTGAAACTACAGCAGATAGCTCTAATGACTTTTGCTGAAAATCCAATAGCAAGTTAAAGAGGAAGTGGAGGCAATTTCTGAGTGCGGGAGTTGCTACCATCCAGATTCATGTATGTCAGTGAGGACTTAAACCTCAAACTTTTCTTTCAGACCCCCCTGGAAAGAACTGTACAGCAAGTAATACCCAGTATTTCAATGGGATTCCACCCATTAAAACAAAAAAGAGACAACTCCACATTACGAAACCCACAGGACACACTGCCTCACTGAAGAAATTAGCCTTTTCCCTGGACTATGTAGTTAAAACACCCTCAGCTGATAAAAACAAGTAATCAGTGAACAAGATCAGTATACCTTCTTTGCACGTTTAATTCAAAATAGTCCATTATCTGATTAAAGAAGAAAGAGTGGCAAGTCTGTAAGTGAAACTGTTGTTTTTTGTGCTCTACAGCTACGTACACTCTTTCATCCACTTCAGGTAATTTCCAGTGCTGGTTGGCTAATTACATGTATTTTGATTTAATTCAAAAGTTTCTTGCTATGCACATGCTGCTACTTTTTCTCCGTGTGAAGAATATAGCAAATAGTATCTAATAACAGATCTGAAAACTAAATACTAGAGAATCAGAAGCACATAATTCCAAGTGCTCTATTTTGGCCTCTTCCCTTACACTATTTCTTCTTACAGTTGTAGTTATGACATAATGAATACTAATGGAAAAATATTAACTGTAATGCTAATCATTTTTTCTTAGTTCCCCATGTAATTCATATCCATCCTCATTTTCACAGATGACTAGCACTAGGACACTAGAGACAATCCAAGCTAGCTGCAGTAGTGATTTCTTGATAATCTCAGCTCTTCTGCTTGCTATCGGTATTGTTGGATATTGTTTTTTCCCAACTATAAAATAAGTAGATTTCCTCACCTCAGAGCAATAGTGACATTCAGTTACTCCCTGTAAAGCATTTTGAGATTTTCAGATGAAGGACTTAAAGTTTTTTTCCAACAACAACTAAAGCAGCGCCCAAAACAAAAACACACTCAGAATGACCATCTTCAGTAACTGAACACAACCACAAATACTAGATGTATCTAAAAACACATATCTTTTTCAACAGATATAATTTCTGTGATTGAACTGGTTAAATCATACTTCCACCGCATCTTTATTTTCTCCACCTGTAAGACTAAAACATTATCCTGTATTCCGGAAATGGTCTGCACTGCAGTGCTCACTCTCACTTTCATGATAGTGAGAGTGCTATCATGAAATGATTTATTACACCGTGGTGAACTACCCTTCTGAACTAAGGTTATGAAGATAATATTAATCAAAAGGCAAACTTTTTAAGTAATACAGGTCAAAGAAAACAGAAAAAAATGAAAACTATTGACAGGGCTTAGACATTATTTTAATGCACTATAACATGGTCTGACTAGAAACCAGTTGGTGAAGAAGAGTCTATTCATAAATGTCGTATTTCTAGAAAATAACAAAACTATACTGAACTATAATATATGGTCATTAGACACAGGGAAGAGGTGTTAAGTGTTTTTAAAAATGTTCTAAGGATAAATACTGACAGACAGACACACACACACACACACAGCTGAGCATCATTGTGTTCCTAATTAAAAATTCTAATATATATATATGCGTGACTGACCAGTAACCCCCTACAATGGGAGAAGGCTCAGAGGGCAAGGTGCCCCATGAGGTTCAGGAATAGTATAGGATGTGGCTCCTTAATCTTTGTTGTTGCACAGAGAACTGACTTTATCGCAACACAAAGGGGACCAGAGGGTGACATTTGTTTTAGATAAGCGGCCTTAGCTGTTAATTAGACCAGATGTAAATGCATCTTCCTGAAGTTATCAAAGGAATGTGAATGTCTCCCTGAGATTAGCCAGAGCAGCATGAGGGAATGCGTATATACATGGCTCACCCCAACACAGAGTATAAAACTTCAACAAGTAACAGAGGAATTTCAGAGAGAGCAACGGACTTGAGCTGGCTTCAACCCACATATTCCTTCCCAGCAACTGGGGATGCCCAGCATTGTGACCATGAGCATGTCAGAGAGACCAGTAATGGCAATCGCATTGGTACTGTGATTGAACTGTATATTGCCATTGCTGTATTTTACTAAGTGTATACACTTATGATTTCAGTATATGGCTCTATCACTCTGCTAAATCAAAAACCCTGTGTAACATCAAATATCTTCGAAGTAAACTTTTATATTAAACATTGCACTCTCTGTGTGTGGAATATCTAAAAGAACCTGGTCAGTACTGGACTGTGACAATATGTGTATTATTCTCGTCATCCCCACCCTCTAAAAAAACTTACTCTGTTACTGTTTTGTTCCTGATTTTCTCTCTTTATGTAAGTGCTTTGCTAAATATGTGGTAGATTGCGGCATGGATCACAGCAGTGGATGATGGAAAGCTACAGCATCCCATACAGAACTGCAGAGTGGGATGCATTTGGTTCACTAGGACAAAGCAAATTGCTTCGTCTGCTGAGTGGTGTATGGCTTAGTAAGGAAACCACTATGTGCAGTGAACTTCACCCTCAGGCCTATGCTATGTACATTCGTGCTGTATCCTTTCCTATTGCTAGTTTTTTTTGAACAAGTGACAGCTGTGCTGAACTATACAGACACAGTAATAACAAAGCTCTTGATGAGCTTTTGTACAGAAAAATATATTCAGATTTCCTCTACAGTAGCTGATTATTGCAAACGCTTTCATATACACCTACTTGAAACAAAATTAAGATACAAAGTTTACTCATTGTACAGTTGTTTCTGATGAACAAGTATGATACAAGAATCAGGATTATATTTGTTTTTATAGACTGAAAAATTTTCAGTTACTAATAAATATACAACTACAATAAAGCATACTTTGAGCTAAATGTAAATTTTGGGCATACTTACTTAGATTCAATTGTTTTTGTAGCAAGGGTGGCAGTAGTAACTTTAGGACTTCAAGAAGAATACCTAGCCCAATATGTTCATCTTTCAGAGACAAACTTCCTATTTTCCTTCTTGATCATGACAGGGATCACTCATATCTCAGAGGGTATAAACTGTCCCTTTAGAAGAACAAAAGTGAAGCAGCAGCTCTGCATGATGTTATCATTTCTCAAAGTTTTTGTGCTACTCTCCTAGTACTTGGTGTTTGATATGAAAAATTCCAGTTCTTAGAACCGAATAATTGTGTTAAGTATGCATCTTAAATTTCATTAAGAAATAAATAATTTAAACTAGCCAATTGTGGAGGCTGAAAATGAGTTTGCAAATAAGAGAGGAATAAAAAGGAACACAGACTTCCTATTTGCTGAATGTTTTGCATTTTTAAGAAATGCATTCAAAAAAAAAAAGAAAAAAAGAAAACCAAGATTGGTAATTCTATATGGAAGAGGGTGGAGATATCCCAGCCCCTGCTGTGAAAAATGACAAGATCATTCTTGCTCTTTGGAGCCATCTCACCTTCCTGCTCCAGGTACATTTTTACTAAGAAGAAACCCAAGTTGCTACCACATGCTTACGGTAATAATGGAGGAAGACAACCGTAAACTTACTGTCTGCAGCCCAGAGAAGGCTCCAGTGACTATTCAGATCTACCGACAAACTGTAAAACTTTAACCACCTTTGAGTTTACTCAAGTAAGTTAGCACGTGTTCTCCATTTTCCCAGTAAGACAAGGTTTCTGTACCAGCTATTTTAAAAGAGGCAAAGATGTGCATGGCAAACAGTGAGCAGCTCCTGAACAGAAATAAATGTCATCAAAGTAGTAAACTGTGAACCTGGATGTGGAGCAATAGAATGATCTCTCACATCATCTATTCCTCACACCTTATATATTCCTCACACCAGATAACAAAAAGACATTCACTTGGCCATTATACATCAGTGATAGAAAAGCCTGCATGCTGAATTTAAAGAAAATGTCTAAAGCAGAGGAATTTTTTAACACTGACTTTGTGATGATTAAGTTTTCTAGAAAAATGCGTTTTTCATTTTTGTTAAACAAAGCTGTATTCCAGTGTACATATTATTATGCATTAATAAAGTATAGCGTTTAAAAAAAAATCAGTTTAACACTAATTATGAAAGCAGAGCATGAGAAACAGACAAAAAACCCCACTGCATGTGCCCAAGGAGCCAAGAAGTTCAAGAGCATTATTATAATACAATTATTATTATTCTATCTTTTCTACCCTTTTCATTAGAATAAAACAAAATTTAAAACAAGGAATGCAGTAATATTTGCTGGCTTTTCAGGTTTCAGTGAACAAGGAAATATTTTAAAACTTTGATGCTCTTTCCAGATTAGAATTAAGTACTTACAGCTAGAGCCCATTGAAGCTGGTCACATCAGCTGACACAGAAAACAAGCTTAACCACTGCCATTCTTTCAACAGCTAACACCAACAGTGTTGTATTCTGGAATAGTTCAGGTCAGCTCTGAATGCATTCATAACATTTTAATCTATTTCTGCTCCTACCATTAGAGAGGTACGTATTGAGATTTCAAAAGTAACACGAATCTGGATTTATGTCTATAGCTTAACAGATACAGTATTATATAGGCATTAGATCCAATACACTTTATATAATGCAGTTAAAAAAAAAATCATCAGGGTGCAAAGACATGAAGAATCCACCATAATTAAGGTACAACAGACTACCTGTTTGTGAAACTAATACACAAGGAATAAGAAAGAAACCAATAGGTTGATTAGAACGTAGGAGGAAAAGACAGAGCAGAGAAGCAGTAGCATTAAATAGCACTAGACAAAAGAGTTAATATTGTAGTCCCAGGTTTTGCAGCTGGAATATTAAAAAGAAATGTCTCTCGAATTTTTAAGAGGAAGACATAAAGGACATTAATAGAGAAGAATGAACTACGATTTAAAGTAATTATTATGTTGTTGGTCTTTTTCAGTACGGGAAGAATTTAAATGGATGGCACATCCATTTGGGTAACAGGTAACATGCTAGCTAAGCATATTTAGCAATGGACATCAGGCTGGCAAAGACAGATATACAATAATATAAACCTAATTCATAATTTGCTAATCAGAGCAAACAAACATTTTGTAATTTGTACCTGGCAACATCTCTCTACTACACATCAAAGATTGTCAACAAATGATTACTAGCATGTTAAAACACTTTGGTATTCCAGTAACAGTTCATATTTTGTAACTGTTGTAAAAGAATCTGAAGTCAAGATGAGTGGAAATGAAGATGAGAAGTAGTTTGCTACTTGTCCTGGATAATTAAGAAAGATTTGCAGTTAGCTGATCGGGAATATTTAAGTATTATTTTCATGAGGCTAGTATATTACAGAGAACTATACAGAGATACTGAAAGGAATAAAATGACCATGTCTATTCACGGTCTGTAAATTAAAAGTTTTTCAGTACCACCTTTCTACAGTAATGATAGAAAATGAACTTCTTCCCTATTTTCTGTTGCTATTTCCAGAAATCTACAGTAGGCTTTCTAGTCAAATATTAAAGGTAAAAGTTTTGTACTTTTTTGGTAGCAAGAGGAGGAAGAAAGTGATGGGATGTGGGCAGTTTGGTGGGGTGCCTGAAGTAGGAAATATGGAAGAAGCATGAGATGACGATTGTGCGAGATTGCCTGCT
This sequence comes from Dromaius novaehollandiae, assembly GCF_036370855.1. Classification (NCBI taxonomy): domain Eukaryota; kingdom Metazoa; phylum Chordata; class Aves; order Casuariiformes; family Dromaiidae; genus Dromaius; species Dromaius novaehollandiae. The sequence goes on from NC_088130.1 coordinate 30,318,025, forward strand.
GAAGAAGAGTGAAGGTAGCAGGAGATGCAATGAGATGGCCATAGCTTTTGGAAGGTGGGAGAACTCCCATGTGCAGGTCCCGCCATCAAGGAAGAGTTTTAGAGCTGGGAAGAGTCAAGGAATACATGTTAGTAATGCCAAGGGCTCCAAGTTCATCCCCCACTGAAGTCTCCACCTTTTTTCTCCTATTTCAAAGGAGAAACTATTTCATGAAGTCATCTGTTACAAGGCGCTCCTTCCCCTGGAATAGCCATACTTCTCTATTTGTAAGTCGAAGCCACTCTGCTTCTGGTGTTACCTGTCTCCACTGAAGCATGCCCACTCGTGTGTAATGCTGGTTGCCTGCGGATTTGCAATGCTCCCCTGGCCTCTGGGGACGCAAAAGCTTGTCAGAGGTGCAGGAAACCCTTGCTTATGCTCAGGCTAAAGACAGGAATGTCATCAACCATCAGAAACCTATTACAAAGCTATGGATTTATTGTACCTGGCTAATATTACGAAGTATTTCCACACAAATAACGTTCCAAAACTGCACTGTAGACACATAGGATCCTCCCTGATATTTTAAAATTTACATCTATTGTAGCACTTGCTGTGGGCAAAGGTAATACAACAGATAACCCGAGGTTTAGCTAAGCATTTGCTAAACTCCTAAAATCTTCCTGCATAAAGAGCGTCATTATGCAGACTGTCATATATTTTGAAAATTGCCTGAAAGATCAGAGAAAGCATCTTAATAAATGACAATGTACTGAAGTGTAAGGTGCCTGTTTTCCTTTAGCAGCTTTACTAATGATCTGGTGGAGAAGTTAAATAGCAATTTAATTAAATCTCCAGATGATATCAAATTAGGAACTGCTGCAAACACAAGTAAGGGCAAAAAATTTAATAAAAAGAATGAAAGAATGAAAGAAGGGAGAAATGTCTGTTGGAAATAACAAAATAAGACTTAGCCTGTAAAACAGAAATGAGTAAGTTGTGAAAAACTAAACCAAAATATAGATATTCAGTAAAATGCAAATACTTCACAGCAATCATGCTGAAAGAAAAGGAATCCAAAAGAGAAACAAAATAATTATGGACCTGATGGGACTGTGTATAAGTAGAAGTAATGGAATGAAACTGAGCACAGGAAAATAAAAGCTGATTATCTACTAGATTGGGAGAAAGCTGCCTAGGGAAATAGAGAAATTCTGTTTTCTTAATCCACTTACTTAAAAAAACATAAAATCGGTTAAATAGGTGTAGAGAACAATGTTCAGTTTCAAAGAGATGGACTAAATAAGCTAATACAATGTTTTATGAATTAAAAATAAACATTTTAATGGTCCCACACCCTCAACTATATGATTATAATAATAACAATAACAAGATAGCAGTAAAAGCAGGAATGACCTCAAGAAGCACTTCTTTTCTGAATCAGCATATTCAGTCATTTTAGTCTGTATGAAAAGATGACCTTTTCAGCTAGTCTCATGGATGCACACTGCATCTCATAAAAGTCTGAAGTATAAATCTTACCACTTAGAATATGAGCTGCCAGCAGCATACAGCAAAATAACCCTATAGATTTATTTTCACTATACATTTATTTCAGTTTAAAGTAGAATGTATAGAAATTGGCATAGGCAAATTTAAGATGACATTTTGGTATTGCACTATAAATTGAATCAGATAAGTGATTGCTAACTGTTAATTAAATAACTGGAGAGTCTTTGAAAATCTTTAAAATAAGTTTAACAATAGGCAAAACAACACAACTTCAGATGCAATTGGTGAAACAAATTGCTTATGTGTACAAAAAAGTATTATAGATGTTGCCAATGGGGTACAAGTAGGCACCTACAAAGTTGGAATTTTTAATCACTGCTACATTGCCTATATTATTTGTATCAAATTCTGTATCCACTGCATCTCTACCCAAATGCATTCTCTCCATTCAAAACACTGCGCTGACGCTGACAACTTTGCTGCCAGTAAATGCATGCCATTTATGCAATCTCACCATACACAGTTTAAATAAATAAATAAATAAATAAAATTCAGGTTTTTAAAAAGCAAGTTTAGTAGGGTCCAGAGGTCCATTTTAGACTATTGCATATAACAAGGTAGAAAATGACAGTATGCTCACTTAAAATGCTTTTTGTTTTTTTTTTTTTTCTCCACATAAAATTGGGCTTTTGCTTTGTAAAGAATTGGTAAGTGATAAATTTAGAGAATTCTGTTGACCCTACAGTTTTATATGCTTACACAAGGCACCTTCATTTTCTTATAGATGTCTCTCACTACAGAAACCAAGCATTTGTCCGACTGACCCCGACAGCTTTTGGAAGACTAAGATCTCACTTCCATGGTACATCTTGTAATATTTTAATTATATTTTCTTCCCTGGTATTTGAAAACTATAATTCCAGTTTTCTTTTCCAGATGGAAGGCCTGAGATCTCTTCGACTTACTACTGATGTCAGAACCCTTTCCCAAACGCAGCAACCATGCAGTCTCAAGAAATTTGGAGATGGGCTTCTTGTGTTTGTGTTTGTTTCTACTTTTTAATTTTACCCCCTAGCCTTGTTAGCATTTTTTAAATTATGTTACTGGTGAATAGGTTTGCCTGCTCTCCTGGAAATCCCTTCTCTGAAAAAGATTAAGCTTGAGTATATGGAATATTTAGGGGAAAGATGGGTGAACAGCAGCTGTGGCTGCTGTAACGTAAAATGCATGGAATTAGTTATTGCAATATAGATACAAATTCTGTGGGACGAATTCTACAAGTGTCATTTGGAAATGCAGATCAACTGTAAGTTTGACTGCTTAGACGCAGTGGTTGGATTTAAAGATGAAAGCAAATCCCAAGGTAGAAACCAGTGTCCAACTCACTAAAAAGAAGTATGAAAGTGATGAGGCTGGAACATAATTAAAGAGTTAATGAAGTTGGAGGTGTGAGGTAAATCTTCCTATATTAATAACAAAGGAAAAAGTACTTTGCATATAGTTAAAAACAGTCAATACTTGTACCTTAACTAGCTGTTTACTGTGAATATGATCCACAACCTGAAATCGTTGTTCTACTAAAGTTAACTAACTAAATGGAATCAGCATTTCAACCACTATTTTAAAACGCAGTTTGTTCAATTATTTAACTATACTTTCTTCCAACTTTGTTAAGTTTCACTAAAAACTGATACAATTTCTTGAGAGGAAAGCATTCTGCAAACCTGCGCTGGAAATGAATTGATATAACACAGGAGAACCATACATTGAAAAGCGGGGCTTGAGGATTTACAAAAACACAGCAATTACCTGGTGACAGGACGAACTAAATTCCTTTTTTCCAATAAAGAATCAAAATATCAAATTCTTTTGACAGCACATGGTTAGTATTTGTGGGAAGCAACCATAGCAACTAGTGTCATAAGAAGAGCAAGATATTCTTCAAATCGAAATGCCAGTGTTACATAACTTGGCTCAAGTTTGCTTTATACACACAGACATTTATATAGATACAAATATATATACAAATACAAACAAGTGATAGAATTTTCAGTTTCCATTTTGAAAATTTTTCTATTAGATTGTCCAATAATCAGATAATTTTCCTGTCTTAATCACAGTGCAGTTTGTCACATATATTGGATTACTGAAAGCAAGTACTTTTTCTCCTTTGCATTTTTATCATTCAGCTTTATATGAATATGAATTTTGCCTACCTTTTTGCTTTTTTCTGAATTGCCAGTTTATTTATTTCCCACTTTCTAACATCAATATCTAGAGTTGCATGTAGTATTCTGCTCAGTGTGTCTCACTGCTACCTTACAGACTGATAAAATTTTTCTTTCATCTGTTTATTTCTAGAGCATGGATACCAATTGCAACTCTCTATGCTATCTTTGTAAAAGAGGATATGAATAGCACAATATGTTAGATATGAAATGATTTTGTCATGAATACACCTGTAGGAATATAAAAGAAGTATATGATTGATCAGTGAAATTAAAGTTGGGTATATAGCCCATAATCTTAGGGGAAATAACTGAACAATATTTGCACCGTTTTTTTTAATATACGTCAGTAGCTGCAACTTGTGACTTAGCTGAAGCGGATCTGAATTTTCCAATATGCTTCCATTATGTTATGTCTACATTAGCAAATAATTCAGTGCATGTGAAGCAGATAAACAGACTGAAGTAGCTGGTGCTAAGGCTCCTCAGATTTCCGTTATATGCAGCAAAAGGGTTTTACTTATGCTTAGATATAGTCTGGTCTCCTGTGCCAAACATGGTCCTGAACTGGCTGAAGCAGTGCTACTGTACAAACCTTGACTTCCTCCACTGCAGGCTTCTCTGGGAGCACCATTTCGTCCTTGCCCCTATCCCATGCAGAGAGCAGCAGCACATCGGTGCCACGTCAGTGCCCTGCCATCATTGCTCGTAGAAGACTCCTCCCTATTCCTGAGTGACATTGTTATGCCTGGCAACTGCCCTACCTTCCAGTTCCAAGTTTGTACATCATCTTCTGCAAGGGGTCAAAGCACCAGCAGAGGTGAACTATATGGACTTAAAAAATAGATTAAAGCTTTAATCTTAGAAAAATGCTGGCTCACTCTCAAATCTAGAAGATTACCAGGCACTAAATCAGTTGCTATAAAAGACTCCCCAAAAGGAAGCTGAAACATTTTAAGATAATGGCTAATTCCTGGTTAAAAAAAGAACCACCATATGTTTAATGATGAAAAGTATGTCCTTATATTTTACATAGAAAAAACTTCCATCACTTTTAAATTTTTCTGAGCGCTCCCTCTGTCTACCTCTCTTTGAAGTTTACACTGCAGTCTTGTGGTAGGAAAGCCAGTTATTTACTTACAAACATATAAATGGTTAATGTCAATTTACTGCAAGTCCAGCTGTTTTATAGAAAAATAATGATATACACTGAGAATTTAAACAGTAGAAATTTAAAACACATTAATAAATAATCACGAAAAGTAAGTATATCTGTAATCATGGTAATATTATTTCACACTTCAATTCACCCCAAATCAGAAAATAGCAGCATGAGAGATCCTCTCATCTCAGTTTTGCCATCTGTGTTCGTAACACTCAGAATTTCTGTTCAGGCACAAGATAATCCCCGATTATTTCAAGCTAGACAGATATGAAACCCTTAGCTACTACTAGTTTTTCATGTAAGCAGTTACTTTAGCCACCGTAAAGATTACTGGAAATACAAACGGGAGCAGAGGCGGTCTCAGTATAAGAAAATGAGGAGGGAGTCGGGGTTGCTGATTCGGTGCAGGCCCTCCTGAGGAGGAGAAGCAGGCTGGTGTGGGAGAGGGCGATCTGCACAAGCAGCGGCGGCAAGGAAGGGGGGCTTCCTGCCAGGGAAAGAGGAGTCAGGGAGCTCTGCGATACCTAAGATAGGAAGGACGGTCAGTTCACTCGTTACTGAATGGGAATGGAGATGTTTGTACCCAACTAACTTAACTATTAAGAAGCGATAGTCATAGCAGGGAAGTTTAAAAACTCACCGTTTAAGCATGTAGAAGTTTACTCAGCACACTGATCTCCAAAATCCTGTCCAGCAGTTACTCCAAAAGCAGTAAGCCTTTCTAATCAAGTATCTTTACTTAATCTACCATCTTAATCCCTACACAGTTTCTCAAAACTAGGACTTGGCCCTTATTTCACTGGTTTATATGTACTTCCCAGAACCCATGAAATTTGATGAAGTAGCTGACATCCAGCTTTGTCATGTAAAGGCTTCTGATCTTTTTCTGTCAGGCTTGAGTGACTCAGCTTGAATCTGTGAACAATAAAATACGGTAACATTGATTCAACAATTCCTGCAGCTCCATGTGCCTTCATGATCTCTCTCAATCTTCCAAATCAGTTAACATGCCAATAAGGCTTTCCTCACTGACTGAAGCCTTGCATAGGGGATTTTGAAATATCCTTTGACAAAGAGCAAGTCTGTCTTTCAATCAATACTCACACTGATATAAAAATGTTTCATAAAAAAGTCCTCACACTGTAATTCTGCCAGAGAAGATAGGAGGCAACTACAATGAAATGACAAAAGGGAAAAAACCCATGTTCTGAGCTTATTGTTTGTTTTACTTTATTATGTCAAAGAACTGTAACTCCTTTAGGATGTATGATCCAACTGAATTCAATTTCTGATGGATGCATTTGCTCAGACTTGTTCAGAACCTTATGAGCAATATCTGTTAGAATTGTGTCTACCTTTGAACTGAGCTGAAGATACATAACCTTACCTAAGTTTCTCTCTGCTTTATGAGAAAAATGTCTTGATGCCCTAAGATGAACAATAAGCTGAAAAAAATGTATTTCCTTAGTTATCTGATATGTAGAACTACATACCATCTATGATTACACAGAAGTAATACTTGCTTTACAACAGTAATTCCTAATGTTTTTCAGCTGAATGAACTTAACTTTTTCATGGAAGCACACTAAAACCCACTTTACGTTCTTCCTCTGTCTTCTGTTTTTCACACAGCCACGCACTTGCACCAAATGTAACACTTCAGTGATAAAACTACAGCAATGTAAAGCTATGAGGTATTTCTGAAAAACCTCCACTGGCACTGGGAGCATCTACACGACAGTAAGGTATACAATCATTGGTATTCTCTGAAAAAATAGTGGAGAAATTTTTGTCAAATTCACAAAACAGCTAAAACCTGCTATGTATATAAAAAAAATGGGGGGTGTGTGCACGTGCATGCACATGTGTGTAAAATTAGAAAAGGGAAATATACTTACTTTCCTCAAAAAAGCAAAATGGATATTTATTATTCATTAGCACTGACACACAGCCTAAGAATTTTCAATTAAAATTGAAGTAGTTTCCTGTCTGAAACAACTGGGGTACACTTCTCTTTGGACTGTCAAGAATGAGTATCAAGAAGCCACTAAAATACTGAACTACATTATATTTCACTGCAATATGTATTTCATTTTCTAGCAACGCTGACTAGAATTTTCTATTATAAGAAAAAAGCAGGAAAAGTTTTACATGCACGTTACAGCGTGCTTTGGCTTTACTTCAAAAATACTGATGCTCACACTTACCTTCTGGCCAACGATCTATGGTCAGAGGATTCTGGATCTCATTTCTGAGGTGACCTACCTGGTAACTAGTTGACTGTCCTCCTTCTCCCCCCTCCAGTTCAACTACCTATGTTTTTGTCTTGTTCTATGGTGTAATTGGCTATTTGTCTTCTACATGAATGTCTCCTTTACCCACTGTGAAAATGAAAACCCTGCAGTCCATCTTTCTTTTTAGTACAATCATCAAAAACATAGTTTAAAAACTGTGGAACACCCACCAGTGGTATTATCAGTGAGAACAGTATATTCTTACATCTCCTGGCTGTGAGACATTGGTATCTGATGGTATATACAAGAGGGTCTCTCCACTTTCCAAACAGATTTAATATGAAACTTTGAACTCCAAAATACAATAAACAGGTAAAAAGAAGAACTACCACTGTAACTTCATGGCAATGACTATAACAACTTGTGATAACATGTATCTGAAGTAGAGCAAAAGCAATTCTTACAATCTAAGGACCTACTTCTTTTCCAGTTGAATTCAGTGACAATTTTTTTGGTGATTTCAGCATGACAAGTTGCATTTAATGCACTTAGATCACACACAACACCAATTTTGCTCTCTCTCCTGCAATTAGACTTCGGTCTGCAGAATCAGTTTATTTTTCAGTACAATTTAACAGTAAAATTCTTGCTACAAAGATGACAAGCAAACCACTATTTTATTTTAAATACGACCAGATAGCCAGTGTTAAAAGCAAATTAATTCACTTCTTTTTCATGGAATGAAAGTTCATCTGGCTGTAAAAAGTCTGAGCTTTTCATTTAGTATTCAGTTTCAGTGGGAGGTCAGGACCCTCGGCTGAATAATGATTTCCCTTTTTAATGATATCTCTTCATACTTCTAGATTCACACCTCGCCATTTCCTCCCAATTATTATTATTAAAGCTACAATGTTCTCCAGACTTTTAAATCTGTTCAAAAGTACTGTTTACGAAATAGGAGCGCATTAGATGAGAAAGTGGATAAAGGAATACCTGAAAGAGTATGTAAATGTTTAAATTGTTCAATATTAGGGTACATTTTTCTCTCTAGAAAAAATGAGGGAATTTCAAAATAATTTGCAAATTGTGTCTTTTCTTACTCAAAGAAACCAGTCTGTGCAAACTAGCAAAATCTGGAAGAACAGTTCTAATAACATAATGTAACTTCATGTTCTGCCTCTTAAAAAAATAATGGTAAACAGAGAGAAACTAATATTCCTGCTGAAAGTGATGAGAGCTAAGAGTACAGCGAACTGCTAAAATTGAATCCTGTGGAATTAAAATGAAGATCTGAGGTAGAAATATCTAAATAGTCTAGATGATACTGGCATACTTAATGTGTTTTAAACATCAGAAGTTTAAGATTTTCTCTTTCCTAGTTGCTTTTGGATAAAGTATACATATATCCTATGACAATAATTCCAGAGTACATGTTTTTATTGTTTGTGTATAACACAACAGAAATTCACATTCTGTGCACTTCAGGCTTGTTTATTTATCTAAACAGTAGATGTCACTAAACTTTTGGCATTTACCATAAAAAGCAATTACACTTACTCCACTACTCTCCACTGTAGTAGGGCTATCAGAGTACAGAGTATTATTTATACCCTGTAGAAAAGCTGTAAGATTTTATTGATCACCACAATAGCTTTCTCAAACATTAGTTGTATATTATTTTTATATTAGTTTCAATGGCCTATACTCTCATTTTTTATTTTTCATTTTTTAATTAAGGAGAGCCTCTTGCTCTCATGCAGTGAGTGGATTTATTATTCTAAAAAGGTGCTACTCAGATGAAATTGCCTGAATAGTACTCATAAATTCCTAATATTTGTAAACAAGAAAGTGGTATTGCAGTTAACAAAACCAACCGTAGCATAATACCGTATCAAACACTCACCATGCTACAACTTGTTAAACAGAATGAAGGAGCCTACGAAAACTTGCTGATACTTCTTTCAATCCCTTTTACCTTATTTTTACCAAAGCTTACTCATTTTTTTAGTGGGAATCTTCTGTATCAGGAAGATCTCATGAGAAAAAGATATAGTGACTCAGCTCTGCAAAGGCAAAAAAATAAGCACAATATACTTATCTTAGAAAAAAATTAAATCTCCTCTGAACTTTCTTATGAATTGTGTTGGTAACATAAGAATTTCTTCTTACCTCTTACCATAATTCTTACCCTTTCTGTAACAAATTTTGATGTTTAACTTCACGCCTCGCCACTGTGTTAAGGCCATAGAACATTAGGTTTTCTAATGCAAGGACTTGTATTTGATTTGTTCCTGCATGAACAAGAATAGCCATTGTGCTATAATAAAAAAAATACTCTTCTAGAAGAACAGATCACACCTACATACATCATAGGCAGTTGTACTACAGTATCATATAGTTTTCTGAACACATACTACGTGTCAACGTTTTGGACCCTCTGCTGAATCTTAGCATCCTAAAACAAGTTCAGCATGGCAGAAAGACCAGACCATTATCTGAGATTTCCAGGAACTGTTAAGCACTCAAATATATAAGACCAGAAATACCAGCTTGCTACTAAAACATTTGTTTTAGCTACGCTGTAGCAAAACCTAATAATATCATACTTCCTGATACAGAGTTTTGCAAATTCCATTTTCTTGTTCATGTGTCAGCCAGTTATGTAGTAAAACCTGGAAGTGTAGGGAAAATGGAAAGGATAGGTAAGAAATGTCAGAAAGAGAAGTTCTGAACTATTGGAAAGTAGCAGAACTTACGAGGTATTAAGTTTATTTTCTTGTAAAATTTTCCTCCTAAAAATGGTTCATTTTCTTCTAAAATTTCATATTACTTTGAACATCGTATCATGGCATTGTGTTACCAACCTGGTAGTATAACAAACTGTATCTTCAAATCTGTGATTTCTATAGTATATGACTTGCAAATCTGAAAACTAATTATTTTAGTTTTGATACTGTAATTATGAACCCCGCTGAAACCAGCTATAAGACTGCTAAAGCCTTGCCATAGGCCTACTTAGGCTAACGCAGGCCTTAGCACGGGCCAAAACAGACTTCCTCACCACTCCAGCCTAAACTCTCAGTCTTGCTTTTTGCTTATAGTTGCACCTACGGGCAACTTTTTTGCTATTCTGTAGGATTTTAAAGGAGGTATTATTAACTTATTGAAATGAAACTTCTGCTGGCCCAATAAGCTTTGATGTGAAATCAGGACAGGGTAACCTGAAACTATGACGGCTGTATTGTCGTGTCAAATCTTTGTATTTCGATAAAGCCTGTCACACATTGGTCACGTACACGTGGAAGCTAATGACGATGCATGCACAGGTAACATAGTCTTAAAGCTATAGAAGGGAGCAGCATCCCTTGAAGAGAGCGATAAGAATCACCCTAAGACCCTGCCTCTCCCACCGAACGGAACAGCACTCAGCCACTGACTTGATTTGGGTAATCAGCAAGCAGGTGTATTAATCACCAGTGTGAGGTGAAGTTATAGTTCATTAAATTTTGCTTTATTTGTATACAGTGTATGCTCATTAGCAGGGATTTCTCATGTCCTCCCTCTTGAGCCCATCAAAAGCAGCAATAAATCCCCTGTCCATTCAGTCTGCCCAGGAAGCTGGCTCCACACTCAGCCTAGCTCACTCCTACAACTGAGTGGGCAGATAACCTGGAGAGCTAGCATCACCTCCCACCTGAACAACTCTTACAGCTCCCTCTGCTGGTTTATGTCTTAATAGTCATATTATTCAGGCACTGAACTCCTTGGATGAGGAATACTTTCCATTCACAGTTAGTAAAAGGACATGGATTACATGGATATAATTCTTTAAAATTAGTTCATATTGCAAAATATTAATTTACAAATGAACTTGGATACTATGCTAATACTTGTGTTATTAATTCAATTTTATTATTTTCATTTTGATTAATGAGAGTTATCTTTAAGACAAAAAATGAAGTATTAATCATAGTGCATTATATTAGATAAACTTTGCTTTGGCAGTTTGCCCATGAACTAACAGAATGGAAAACCCAAGCTGTGAATGCCTCAAAAAGATCAAAAGCAGGGTTAGTACCATGAGCTTTCACAAGAAAACAATCATTTTTCTTGTTAATGTAAAAATTTAGCTACTTTCACCTGCAGAGATTACCTCTCGAAGCTCATTCATTTCAATGCAGACCTTTTCAAAAACAGGCAAAAGGGTGCTCCCAGCTAAGGGATAATAACCTCCATCCAGTATAATTTTAGGGAGCGTCATTTCCACTTCCCCCGTTGCAAACAATGTATTATGCTTTCATTGATTAACAGACACAGCGGAGAGGCTAAGAAACACTAATGGCCATGACAGTGTCCTAAATCTAAGGAAATGTTTGCCAGATAACAGTTGGGGCTGGCTGACAGGAGCAGTCTGAATGGGAACCTTGCTCTGCTGTCATCCACAGACCAAGGATTTCACTCACCAGGGTGCCGTATTAGTTTCTTGCACAAGCACCAAATCCACAGAGTTAAATTAAGGTTTAAAGTCACACATAAGTTTTATAAACAGTCACACATCATTAGAATCAAGAAGTTACTGTCTAATGGTAGATCTAACCTCTAGTTGCTAACTGAAGAATGAAGCGTATGAACGCCAAAAAACGTGTATGCTAAAAACAGTATGCTTTTTAGCATCCCTTGCATTACCACTTACTGGTTTATTCTATCACCACAGATTCTTATTATGATACTTTATTGTCAAAATGGACATTGAATTTATTTTTAAAAATAAGTCTACAGAATAATTCTGCAGTAGTATGGCTAAACAATTTATCTCTTCATGGCATTTCAAATCATAATCCTAGGAAAAGCGACATACTGAAATCTCAGAGGTCAAAGACAATTGGGATGTTTTCCCCATTTTATGGGGAACACAAAGAATGACATTCAAACACAATCAACAATAGGGAAAGTTTATCATAAAGTAAAAATATCAACATCCTCAAAACCTTTCATTTAATAGACGCTTTAAAACATTAGTATAAAGGGCTATCTTTGGCTGATCAAATTGGATAACGTCTGATGCCATTCAGATAATACATCATCTGTGTATCAACTAGATATAAGATGAGACCTAATGGGAATTTCAATTAAATAAGATGAAGCATTATAACTGCCTTTTAGAATGAAAAGTCAGTCACAGAAAGAGAAACTTTGTTTCTTCGTATTTTTTTTATATGTAGAAACTTCAGTTTGTCATTCCAAACTGAGAAACAGCAGAATCTAATGTTCTGTACTAAACTGGCCTCTGGGAACTATTCATTATTAATGTTAGTCTCAAAATGACCACAGTTAAACAACAACTTTGCTTTGCAGCTTTATTAATAGATGCCTTGATAATTTAATATTTAACAAGAAGAGTAACCACTGGCAAAGATAATTGGTGCTGGAAATTCCCAATGGCAAACAAAATCTGTCCTATTTATCACAAACTCAAGCAGCAGCTGAAGAAAGAAATGTGGTATTCTAAAAGAAGGTAACGGAACGTTAAGGTCTATCATTAATGTGATAAATATTAATATAATCATATTTAATATAATCACTCTATTATTTATGTAACAGCAAAAAGCCATAATTAAAAAATATTTCCTACATACTGCATATGTTAATTTAATATAATGAGATATATAGTCTACTGATTATTGATATAACAGAAAAAAATCACAATTAAAAATACATACTTCCTACACACTGCAATTACTGACAGCTCTGGTAACAGGACTGCAGTACTGAGCATAATTCAGACAAATATATGTAAAATAACATGAACGTGCATAGAGAGAGATTTACAGTAAATGAAAATGTATTCAGACATTTCTTATATCTTTGATCGTCCAAACTCATGCATCCATTACTCTAATCACAAGCCTTCAGAACTGTTTTGCAGCGGTGGCAAAGCTAACTCAGATGTGGGACATAACTAGTTTGCTTTTAATGGAGATTGGGGTGAATTTCTGACAAAGCACACAAGGGTAAGCAGTACCAACCCTAACAACAAATACATAGAGTCTCCATTGAAAAATTGTATTATCCTCCCTTTTAAAATCTTTTGTTATTCAGTCATGCAGAAATTTAGAAGTCATCAATAATTTAGAGAAACTGATAATACATTTGAAGGAAGCTCACTTTGTATTCAGAAGCAGCTCTTCATCATAAGTCACATCCACTTACATTACAGTATATTTAGAATTCAATAATCGCTCTAATTTAGTATACTGACTTCTGAGTATACTACACTTGTAATATTTAATTTAATGGGTTCAGATGCTTACATTTCCTATTTTTTTCTCTTTAATACTTTCAGATCAGAATTCTACGAGCTCATTAAAGAAAAAAATAATTGTGTTACTAAAAGACAATCAAAACTACTAATTCAGAACTGATTCAACTTTAATTATAAATAGATTACTCTAGGATCAATCCTCATTTACCAATGTGATAGTGCAGAAGACTTTAGGTTGCAGAAAAAAATCCCTTGAAGATATTTCATTTATTTCCAGCTGTTCATTCTTAGACTGATCTCAGTCTTACTGCTTCTTTTTTTTAAATTAAGATAAAACAATAAATGAATCAGTCAACTTGAACTTCTAATTTATGTGAGCTCTGTAAAAACACCAAAACCTAATTTTCAGCAACTTATTTCTGTGAATTTCATTTTTGAAAAGCATTAGAAGACATTTTGTTTAATTATTAACAAAAGATTTAGAATCTTTTAAAATTTACATTTTAGATTTAGAAAATTTAGATTCTTACAGCTAAGACTAGAAGTACTAAAAATATACTCCCCTCCTACCTACTGCCCATTGCAACATAAGGCAGAACAAACTCAAACCCAAAATTTTTAGTTTGCCGCCAATGTAATGCTGTTCCTGTGCAATGCTTTGTAATTCTCAGTACTACTTTTAATTTGCTTACCAGGGTGCTAATCAAAGGATGTTTATCATGTAAACATCTACACAGAAACTGAGAAAGGAGGCTAAAGTAGCTTTTTCAATGTATTACATGCCCCATGCCAGCTATCAGATGACAATGATTTTTGGTTTTCAACCTGTCTAAATTGCAGGACTGTAGGTGATACTGCAATCCAATACTTCTTCAGTAGACTGCCACATTTCAACCTTAAAAACCTTCCGTGTAGAGACAAATTGGAAAGTGGAATGCTCAGAAGTTAGGAAATCATGAATTAGCACTATTACTGCAAAAATACAGCTGTAACTGTATTTTGAGGTGCACTGCTGACATGCACCTTCATGCTCTGTACACCATTTTTAAAAAAATCCTAGCAATAACATTGCTGAGCCTCATTGCACCCTAATGTGCAGTTCTCACACTACCAGAGGAAACAAAGCACTCTCCTTCATTTAAGTTTCTCTCAACCAAAGACTCCCAAGATTAGGAAGGACTCTGAAGAGGTGTCAATTAGGGTTATGAATGGACATAAAACTCGAAAGAGCAGTCAGAAGTAAGGAAGCCACTTGTCTCCTTTGAGTACTTGTCTGTAAGTACTGTCAAGATTGCAAGTGTTTCCCAGTAGTACTCTGCAACGCACTGTCTACAAGAAAGTCCACAGTCTCTCTCTGATGAAGACTAAAGGATGATCTTTCCAAAGGTGCATGAGTCCTATGACCTTCAGGAAAAATAAAATTCTCAGTGGAAGTGTGCCTGGAGCTCCAAGTGGAAATCCTACAGCTATCAGGAATAGAGATGCTGCACAGGAAAGTCAGTGGTGTTGCCTGAATTTTAGACAAGCAAGCCCTTAGGGAAATTGGAGTTTTCTTAGCACCTTGATAAACACAGTTATGCAGTCTGTTACCTAGTGTGTGCTCTTCCATGTAGAGACTGATGGACAGACCTTTGACCTTTTCAGACATCAACATGATGACCTAAAGGGCCTTGCCAACTTAAAAAAAAGATAAGGCACATCTAACTTAGAAGATACAAGGCTTGAATCTATGACGGGGGAGAGACAAGTCATGAAAAATGAACACCAGAAACTAGCTTAGGTGGAAACTTCTGAAAAGTCTGAAGAGTTACCATGTCCCTGCGGAAAGCAGTGGAAGAAGAGATGGTCATTTAACCTCTAATCTCATCATCTTTCTGGCTGAAGTGACAGCTACCAAATATACTTTATTTGAGGACAGTAAGAGAAAAGGACATAAAGAATCTGGTTCAGAGAACCACCCCATTATTAGGATCCTCAGCTTTCTCCCTGTTTAGGGATGAGGTCCCTGACAGAAAAGTAAAATCTAGTTTAGAACCTGTACAAACCCACTTGTAGTAGGACAAGAAAATACACCGTGAGCATCAACCACTGGTTGTAAGACTGAACTAATAACCCAACACACTCTGGTAAAGTTCTTATGTACAAGTGGAGAACTGAACAAAACTGGCAGAGATGTTGAAATTGAGGAATGCAGCTAACAGAAGTAGCCAACAGACACAGCAGTTTCTGGGCTCTGCTTAGATCTTCTGGGAACCTTCTTGGATGTTGTGTGGTTTTTTGGGGAACCCTCTGAGGAACTAGGGGGTGCTTGCTGCAGACAGGTAAGGAGAGCTAGGCAAGGACAGCTACAGGAGGCCTTAACTTCTGGGAAGCTCTAGCTAGCTGTAGCTGCTGCTAATGAGCTCTGTTGGCTGCCCCTGATCAGACAGAGTTGGGGCCTTTGTTCCAGCTGACCCTTGCTTACGGTCAAGCATCCTTTTAGCCAGTGCCAGGGTGAGGCCTATGTAAGAGCCAGGCCTAAAGCACAGCTCCCAGAGTGCAGTCAATAGATGCAGCAGGGTGCAAAGAAGGGGTCCTTGTCTCCACTCAGAGCGGCACACGCTTTCTCAGATATGGCTGTGACACCGCGCAGAGGGTGTTTCCCAGTAGCTGTGGGAGTCGCTCTCTCTGCTGTGTTGGAGGCTTCCACCCAGATAGATCTTGCAGGGGAGGAGGAAGCTCTGCAAGTCTCAGGCTGCAGGGAGTACCTGGAGCCCCTCTGTGAGGCTGGGGCTGACAGTCATCCTTCATGCAGAAGGTGTGCTACTGCTGGTGAGTTGTGTTGCCAGGTCAAGGAGTTACGGGAGGAAGCTGGCAGGCTGTGGAGCATGAGGGAGGATGAGTGAGAGAGAGATGCAGCTGATGAACAGGTTCACTGCCCTCAAAGCTGAGGACGAGCTGGGAATGGTTTCAAGGAGGGCTTATAAAGCCTTCCTGCGTATTTGCTCCAAGTCTAGGTAATTTCTCCACATAATGAAAAAACTATTACAAATACTTAATATTTAATACGTACATTAATAGATAAAATTGAAAATAATCAATAACCTGTGTAAAATCTGCAATGCACAGTATCTTCATAATCTAATAAAGTCAGTGGAAATTCTGTTTTAGTGAAAAGAAGATATCAGATAAGAGGTAACAGAAATTTTCACAAAGGACATGCATAGTAAGAAATAAAAGCTCAATACGTGGTACTGTAATGTGGCAATCAAATTCAAAATTTGAATAAAATTTATTTTATAGATATGACAGTGAATATATTTCTTAGGGCACTTCCCCCTTCCCTTTTTTTTAAACAACATGCCTATATTAAGTAAATGGCCTATACAAAGTAGCAATGCTTTCATCAAAGTTCACATTTGCGGTTTTAACTTTAAATGGAATAGAAATGATGTTTAGTGTTCACACTCTAAAAACCATTATGCTTTGAAACATTGTTTTATATGAAACAGAGACATCATCTTATAAGAAAGGCTTATGAATAAATTATGATTATTCCTTACATTTATGTGCTGTTTCAACTATACCACTGACAATAATTCTCTAAAAGACTTATTTGCTGAAGCATGATCAACTATTATTATTAACCACCAACAGTACAGAATTTTGATTCAGTAATAATTAAATATTTTCTATCTGTGAAAAAAACAAATGGAATTTTGCACTGTCATTTAATTTTACACATGCAGTTCTGAACGAATCGTAAAAAGTTCATAATGGCAATGACTGTATACAGAAGTATATGGACAGAAAAGACTAATAAATCTTCTTAAGATCTACAACTTCAGTTTGCATAATACCTCTCAAAAGAAATACAAATAAGGTCATAAATTTAGTATTTCTTCCACCAATGCTTTCTTTTATAAAGTCCTTAATACTTCCTCAGGGAATTTTATGAATTATAGGAGTGGATACCATTTTATAAGAAATTACTGCTTGCACAATAAACCTTAATGAGTCTATCTAGTTGACAGAAAGGCAAACTCATTCCACAGAAATGCAGTCTTTCTCCATAGTCATCACCAGCACAGAAAATTACAGAAACTACAATAAAGATCTTATTGCAATACCAACTTTTAAGCACTATGTGCCCCAGGAGGAGATGCATACTCAGTGAGACTCCCTGTGCTCCAGGAGAATCAGGTATTTCAGAACAGAACCAAAACCACCCTTCTGGGGAGCACTGACCTGCTGGGACCCATGGAAAGGAGGCGCAGGCACACCCACGCATCTCGCTCCTATCCTCCGCTGGATTCAGGCACAGAAATGCAGCAGGCAGGCTACCCCCTCCCTGTAGGACGGAGACCTGCTCAGCTTTGGGCTTCAAGCCATTACCTCCTACTTCCCAAGAGGGTCAGCTCGCTGCCACTACACTGAACTGCAGAGGATCACTTTCCGTTCTTTCTGCTGTAGCTGAACCATTGTCTCAGGCAGAAATAAAAGATTCACAGACCCGGAGTAAGGAAAGAATAACGTAATCATCTGGCCCTGCGCTGAGGGCACTCCTGGTTAGGAAAGAGTTCTGAATCACTCCTTCCAAAATTCTTTACATTAGCAGTTACCGGATTAAAGGAAAAAAATGTTCTGGGAGCTGAGCAGATCGTGTAAACTATATAGTAACAGGGAAACCATGTTTTCTTAGTAATTTATACATAATGAATATAAATGGTGCATATACTGTATCTAATGAAAGTAATAAAAATTCTGAATTGACATCCACAGAGCCAGAATTTCATTGCATGAAGCTAAACCCGCCGTATTTTGTTTTATGTGGGGTTTGTAATGACTAGAAAATAGCACTAAAACATACTTTATTTGCACTAAGACAAAACCAAGCAGCAGTAATATGAATAAAACATGGAAGAAGTGGACCACAGAACATGATGATCCCACCACTGAATACATCTTCCTTAATTCAGGATATGGGAGACTTCCAGAACATTAACTCCATTGAATGAAAGGAAAATCTGAGTAAGGAATACACCTCGATTCCTGTTTGTTCACATCTTCTGAGTACATAAGCATATGGTACATATACAGAAAATAAGTGATTTAAATCCGATACCACCAGCTTACTTACAAAGCACCAGACAGTTTGACCTTTCCCTAGTAGTCTGTCACTCTTAATTAATATATTCGCAGCACAGCACCAGACTGCTGCGCCCAGTAGTGTGCAACAGGTTCAAAGTACCCAACAAGTAATAAATGTTCTGTGCTTCTGTGGCAGACATATCCAGCATTTCTAGTACTCTACCATATCTCCAACTGCTCCCCTGGGTGCCCAGAAGTTCTGGACAAGCGTGCAAACTCCTCATTTCAAACACGGAACAAACCTAGAAAATTTCTGTGCATGAGAATCCTAATATAATGCAATTTAGCATTTGATAAAACACATTTTAAAATTTGATGAGCTACTTTTCTAAAGTGAGCATTTGGCAACCAACCTCTGTTAGTAACTTTAAAAAAAAAAAAGTAATTATGTAGTGACTGTATTACTACTACTGAAATCACCAAATTTGGCTGTTTGCTATCCTGATTCAAAATTTTTGTTGCTAACCATCAGATTCACAACAATCAACTCATAAATATAATAAGCGTGCATTACGCCCAACCATAAGGTCTGAAAAATCTTTAGGATCTCAGAAAATAAGATTGTTGAAATAATACTGGAAATGCCTATTTCGATTTATTAACCTGTATGTTTCATAAAAGTAAGCAGCATTCCTGAAGTTATTACTTGACTACTTGGTTGCATTTGGATACTGCAGTTTTCTTCAGGATACATTTACTGAAATTTTTATTTTTATTTCTGCCTTTGAGGAAAGTGGTAACTCTCTGTGATAATCTATGATAACAATAAACATTTTTTGTGAGGATTCTGTAAGTTTTTCCTCATGTGCATCCCAGTATGTGCAACCCAGGCTGTATGCATTGACAAATCAATGGCAGCAACAAAACATGGGATTAGATTACAGTTCTATTTCCTGGCTTTGGACCTACATGACATATTTTTATTCAGCTTTCTAAACTTACCACAATGAAACCCTCATATAATAAGACATTGCTACACAAGACATTCTCTCTAAAATGTATTCTCAGGAAACAAGCAACAATAACAAAACCTCACTAAACTATAATTTAGAGAAAAAAAAACAATGGAAAAAAGGACATTATCCATTACCATAAGTTGTCTTATTACAATCACAATAAAGTTCATCCACAAGCCATCACGAATATAATGAAGTTATTGTGAAGAAAGCATTTGATGCAGTGAGAAATAATGTAAATGAGTCTTAAAAGTTCACTTTAAGTGGCACAACTATAGCTGTTCCTATTCACTGTTAACTGCCAGAACCTCTTTCAAAGATAAACTGAGGCCATACTCCTATCTGTAGTAAACAGAATAGTCCTCATTAAGCTAGATGAGCAAGGAAATCCTTTTTCCAGAGTTTCAAAGGGGAAGGGGAATAGCTCTTCTCCAAAAGTAATAATTGTTTCTAAAATAGTTTATATTTTGCAGGTGTCACATTACCATTTAATGAATAAATACAGTACTCTTTTTCAGTAATCATAATTACCAGATAAAACATTATACACTGCAGTTCAAATACAGGTTGCCTATTTAGTTATTTCTTTTTCCCTTGATTTTACTTTCATGAACACATGAGATTGTAACAGGCACTTCTGATCTAACATTGACCCAATAGCTAGAGAAATGATAAAATACTACAACATTTATGAAGATAGTGAAGATCACTAATGCCATCAATTGCTTTGATTCATATGCCATTATTTTCTTAACAAACAGAACCAGGCTGAAACGCATTCTACCATGACAGAATGCTGCGACGTCCATCTTCTTTCTCTCCATGTACCTTTCAGTACTTCTCTGGGATTTCCCATATGAAATATTCTATAGTCTTAATGAGTGTGGGGGTTTTGTTTCAGTGTTACTTACATACCATGATCTGGCAAAAGTTCTTCAATTAATTTGTGGTCCAGAATAATTTATAATGTTTTGGAAACAACATGAGATAACTACTCTATTTAAGTTTCCTTAAATGAAGTCAAACACAAAAAATAGGGTTTTTTTATATATATATATATACACACACACATGCACGTATATAAAAATCATAAAATAATACTGTAATATTTTATAAATAGGTTTTGAACTTATTCTGGTTAGAAGGATGTGTTTAAAGGTTAATCTGCTTCTTGACTTGAAGCATGTAGAACAATTCATTTTTGATTAAAAAAACTATGAGAAATGCCATTCAGATTGCCAATAACAGCTTTCATTAGAACTGTGCTAAATATGAAGTGGACTGATTATGTAAGCTAAGTGGCCCAAAGTTTAGCTACAAATGTTCTACAAAGCAAACCGGAAGTCACCAATATCATAAATGAAAACTTGTTGTTTACAATTTTTCTGGAAAGGGATTATTATCATGTTTTATGTCTCATATTTCAGCCATATCATAGTAGCAGAGTATACACTGTGATAAGTTGAAGAAAAAAATACGTGAAAATTATTTGATAATGAACAAGTATAAGCAGCTCCAGAGTGGAGTCAAGCTGGAGAAGAAAAAACAAAAAAAAATAAAAGCGGAAAGTAGGGAAATAAGGTACTCCAAAAGTATAAGGCCTGACCACTTTCAATATTATAGAGAAAGCAGTCAGGACAACTAATAATGTTTTAGCACACAGAACTCCAGGACACATTGGAGTACATACTCTCCAGTATAAACACTCCCTTACTTTATGATTTGACATATCAGTGGATTTCCCTGAACACACTGTAAACATACCTGAACTTCTGTATTGGCTATACCTGTATCTCTCAATTTCAGAGAGGACTTGAGCTGCCAAGATTGCTTTTTACCATGATTCATTGTCACTGTATGATTTATGCTCTTTATAATGCAAATTATTATGATGAAAAAAATCATTATTAACTTATATTAATAGCAATAAACTATACAACCCAGATAATGTAGTACTTTCTTTTACCCAAATGAATAGAGCAGCTTAGAACTTAGTGATGATCTCATAGAAAAAAGAAAAAGGAAAAAAAGAAGGGGTAGCCTGTTTTTAAATAGTAGGGATGATTCCCATTGATATTAAACATCACCATACGTTTAACCTGCTGGCATTTCAAATGATCAGAATTACAATACCGAAAATAAATACACTACTTACCTGTGTATACAGTTTTTAGATTCGAGATATGCCATACCAGAAGCAGCATCTAATGAAAATTTCACTAACTGTTTAGTTTTTAGCTCATCCTTCTTCTTTCTTAAAAAGGACAGGAAATCACCTCCTAGAGAAACAGACAGATGGACAATGAGATATGACAGATACAATACTCGCATTTATCTCTCATTAAGGACGCAAGACTGAAGAAGATGTGTTATGCTATCAGCTGCTCTCCTCAACCCATCAGTCTGAGGTTAGCCTAAGAAAAAGGAAAGAAAGCACTCTCACCAGGATGCGGTTTCCCTAGGCTCCCTTAAACATTAGGTGCATAAGTGTGAAAACTGCACAAAGCATGACAGCAGTTAAACAAATCTGTGTTTTTGTTATACCAAAAAATCTTCACAATGCACACTAAATGTACATTTATATGAAAATTGATGGCAAAACCAATTAGTTTTAATACTTTGTGATACATGCAGTTCTTCAATCACAGAGTGGTTGCTGCAAGGGTCTATTAAAACTGTGAATACAGTGATTAGTTTCTATTTGTAGGTTTAAGTACATTAAAGTACTTGATTTGTAATTGGTCATTGCAGTGATATTTCTCAAACTCCGAAGACAAAGGCCGAAGACGTCAGAAAGGTTACAAAGTGTTTCACTTCCCAAGCAATGTTAACTGCTTATTTGATGCTGCAATTAAAGGCAGTTAGCTATTCCCTAACCTGTATAAATCTATGTAAACAATTATTACTGTCACTTCACAGTTTTCTGTCTTGGAGGAACTAAGGTGCTGCCCTCTTAGGAGAGGAAGGCAACAGCCTGAAGGATTCCCAAAAGGCAATCTGTGTTTGCAAAAAAAGTTTCAGAAAAAGTGATTTAGGAAAAAGATAAACACAGGTGACATTATATAAACATTGTAATACCATGTTCTGATCGATATTATTTTAATAAAGGTCATACCTAAAATAAATTTAATTGTTGTAGGCAATGTCAAAAGATCATCGTGTAGCTTTTCAAGTCACAACATTACTTGCTAATTCATAGACAGTCATTGCTCCATTATTCCTTCTTTTCCACTTTGCACCAAACTGACTATAGCTATTCTTTCACACAAGAATGCATCATGGCACAATTTCATTTACTCTTTCTTAGCACAGTAAAAAGACTTTATATATTAAAATTTTTAGCTAGGATTTTCTTAGGAGGCCATACTTATATTTCATACTTTAAAAACTAAAATAAGAGGTTACGAAAGGAAAAAAAAAAGCCTGCTATTATAAAGCCCAACTTCTGAGGTCCTTCAAATATTAAGCTGGAGTAAACGTAAGAGGGATTAGCATCTTAATTGCCAACTGCTGCACTCTTTTATTTATTTATTTTGCCTAGGATCAGGGGTTTTTTTAGTACCAAGTATCTGGAGATGAAGGCTTAATAGGTCGTTCCTTCATGAAAACTCAGAGAAAATAAACACCTGATTAACCTCTAGATAAAAAACAGTTTCCATTTTGCTGGTTTCCTTTTTTGTAATCACAGAAATACTACAGAAAAATTGGAAACCACTGTATTTTCTTATTACTCTGACTTCCAATTAACTTGTTCAAGCAGATGGAACTAGAACAGATGAATAAGCTTATCTAATACACGCTTTCTTTAGTGACAGATTTCTTGCAATTCTTAATGTAACAGCTAAACGCAGTCAATTTAAAGTGCATACAGTCAATTTTCAGTTCTCAGGAGTAACAAAGCATTGCTTATAAACTGTATAAGCCAAAACGGGATAGTCTTAAGTATTTAAAACCAGACTAACAGAGCACACTATGAAAGTGCAAGGATGGCAGCAAAGGTGGGCGACCTTGTTCCCTGGCAGCGCGGCACGCTGCCGGTGCAGGCGGACACGGCGGGCTGGATAACCCGCCGATGGAAAACCGAGTTGCCTGGATGCCTGTGACGCTAATGCCAACTTGAAATGACTTCTGTTTTACAAGAGATGCAGTCACGTACAGGACGTTTCCAAAGTCTGATGGGATCAGTCGTGGGATACTGCATTTTAAGTTCTAATGAAAACTTGAAAGAACAGATACTATTGCAAACTGGAACAGGTAATGAGCACCCTTCCTTTAATCTGAGAGGTTATCGACCAGGTCCGGTCACTGGCAAGAAGCAGACCACGCCATTGAACTAGGGGCCATTTCTTCCACGTGTAAACAAAGTTATTCTGGTTATAGTAGAGAGTTAAAAATCATTTTAAAGCAATTCTCTCACACACACACCGCCAAATAAGCAATATCTGCATTCAGATCTGACTAGAATTATTTTGTTTATATATTGAGCACTCACTGCTCTGTATATAGGAATCATCTTTTAGTAAGTATGATTATATGTCTATATTAATGTAGAAGTATTAATTACTTCCAGTGTTGACAAATTGTGGCACTGCTTGTACAGGAACAGAAAATCAAGAGAACTTACAAAAAACTGCCAAGCAATCCTAAAAAAATACCAAGAATCAACCAATGTTCTCCAATATCGAAGGCTGAGAATTCCCAATATCTTACTGCAGGAAGCACTGAAAAAGCAGTTGACCTTAGTTTGATATACCAAAAAGAAAGAAGCCTTCTGACACAAATATATTAAAAAGGAATGAATTCAAAATAAGAAAGGTCTATTTATACCAAGTGTTATAACAACATCAGTGTGAGCTTAAACATTAATTGTAGGTATTGCTGGAAGTGAGGTTAAAACCTTTACGGCAACAGTAGAATTCTCGTTTTCAAGCAAAAACTGTTACTGCTAAATTGTCTTTCTTGAAATAAATCCTAACATTGTTAAATACTGGTGAAAAACAAAACATTCAGCTATCACTTAATTCTAACAGGCTTAAAAAAATGGAAATGGAACCCAACAGGATGTAAGACTATAAGTGCTGGGATATATGGCAATGATTTGGAAATTTTCTAATTTTATAAATTTTCATTTTTGGAAATGTCTTTACACTTGGAAATTTTCAAATAAAAACAGAGTATCAGCTGGAGTTTCAACACACATGTTTTATGAAACAGAACAAAGATAGAGAGGTATAAATGGAGTCCCGGGCAGTACAAACAGCAAGGAAAATAGGTACTCTTCCAGAAACTCTCAAATTAATACAACTTGTAATCAACTGAAAAACAACAAATCATCCAGTCAAAGTCATTTTAAAATAAAGCCCAGCATCCTACACAATGGAACTCTCCAAACTGGAATTAAAAATATGTATACAAAGTAGCTGCACAATGACTGCAGTGCATTTCATGTGAAAGATGAATAAAATCTGTAGTGAAACACAACTGTTACAGATTCCAGTCACAGGCATTACTTTTAATACTAGTAATTACCTAATTAATAATGATTTTTACTATCCCTTCTTTTCCTTCTCCTTACTGATTCCTGTTGTGAGGGTGTTACAAGGCAACCCTGAGAAGCTCAGAAAGAATGTTTGAAGTAGGTAGATTTGGATAATTTCTATCTTAGATAGAATTTGCTTAGCATGAGTAGCCGCACACTTGCTTAGCATAAGTAGCTAAATTTGCTGAAGCCTTAGGCCGCGCTCCTAGTTCGTTAAGAAAAGGCCTCAGAGCTGGTGCAGGCTGGAAAGATAAGGGAGTTACAAGCAGTCTGCATTCCTGTGCCCCACTCTCCAGAAGGGAGGATGCCAAGGCTGAGAAATAAGGCCTGTTTGGGTGCCAGGACCTTGGGAAGCAAAGCCTCCTCTCACTGTTGAAACAGTGTTAATTAAGGGGTCTGGATTATGTCCTCTTCGTCAGGACCTTGGGAGATAACGTCTACTGACCTAGCTGGGGCAGTGTTAATTGATCAGGACCTTGAGAAGCAGGGGTGGGACCCAGGGAATGAAGAAATCACTAACCAATCAGTGTACAAGGGAAAGTCGCAAATCTGGCAATTTGTTTGTATAAATGCTACCTGAAAAGTTGGGGGGGTGTGCTCGATTTGTGGGAGACCACCGAGCACCCAGGCTTGCGCAACTCTGAAATAAATAAATAAATGTCTCTCCTGAGTGTGTAATTATTGGCTCATTGCACACCGGGCAACGAATCCGCTTTTCGGACAACAGTTTTCTGGCACCCCAGATGGGACATCGCTGTAAAGCCTTGCCCGGATCGTCTTGCCAGTTCCGGCGGGGAGACACTGCTCATCGGACTCCAGCGCGCACCGACCGTTTTGTTCGGGGACTCCGTGAGCACCCTCCCCGGTCGGAACAGGTAAGCGACTCAAAGGTGCAACGCAGTAATTATTAAGAGACATTGCATAAAGGGTATGATACAAGGGTAATTGGTTGTGGTAACCAAAGGTAAGCTTTGTACACGTTTGGACAGTGACGACTGGAGTGTACGAAAGCGTAATTGGTAAGAACGTTCTTTTAAGGGTGGTAATATGGGAACAGGACAATCTGTGGGGGTATCCTCCTGTTCTCCTTTAGGATGCATCCTGAAACACTGGAGAAAGTTTGGTGGGAATCCTTTAACAAGGAGAAAATTAAAGGAATACTGTACTCAGTGGTGGCCAATGTATAAACTGGAGGATGAGGAAAAATGGCCAGAAATGGGAACGCTAAACTATAATACAATCTTGCAACTTATGTTGTTTTGCAGAAGACAGAACAAATGGGATGAGGTCCCATATGTAGATTTGTTCTTCTCTCTGAGAAATGATCATGAAACTAGAAAAAAAATGTAAGCTGTTGATCTCTGATTCAAATGTGTTAATGATGATGGGAAACAAAGAGAAAATGTCTCGGTGTTGCTCTGCTTGTAGCATTGGGAAAAGATGTTTAAAAGCGGGTGATGAGGAAGAGGATGTACAATTATTGGTCTCTCCTGAAAGAGATCAAGATAGTGTTAATAGCAGAAATAAGGGAAGTGAGGCATGTAGCCCGATTGCAGGCAGAACTCGGGCTACTCGGGCTCAACAAAATCCCGTGATTCAGGCCCTGCTGCGTCAAGCAGTCGGACCAGACGGGATGCCTGTGTATGTGAAGGTCCCTTTGTCAACTACAGATTTAATGAATTGGAAGGAGTCTGCCGGGTCGTACCGAGAAAATCCAGAAAAGATGTATCAATCCTTTAAAATGATAATTGAAAATCATAATCCAGATTGGCAGGATTTACAGGTGCTTTTAAATACTTTGCTTTCACCTGAGGAGAAAAGAATGGTATTAGATAAAGCTCAAGAGGAAAATGAAAGGCAAAGTGCCAAAGACGGACCAGACCGTTTTATGCCGACCCGGGAACCGGGTTGGGATCAAAACACAGGGGCAGGCAGGTTAATGACTAAACAGTACCAACAGTTAATACTATATGGGGTAAAGCATGGAGTGCCTAGGCCCAAAAATATTGCAAAACTATATCAAGTCGCACAGGGTAAGACTGAGGATCCCTCTGCATTTTACGAGCAGTTATGTGAAACTGCCCGAAAATGGACAGACTTGGATCCCGAGGACGAAGCAAATAAAATAACTTTTACTACATTATTTGTAGGACAATCAGCACCAGATATAAGGAGAAAGCTTCAGAAAGTAGATGGTATGTCGGGGATGTCGATATCGCAATTAATAGAAATTGCAGATAAGGTGTACAATAATAGGGAAGAAGTGGAGAGAAAGGAAAAACAAAAGGAGAAACTGAAAGATAAGAGGCAAAATGCTGCAATCTTGGCAGCTGCATTTGCCCAAGCATAAACTCCCTCTCAGGGAAGGAGTTTTCCGAAAGGACAAGGACGTAGAAGAGGGTATAGAGTAAGAGGGAATTTGGGAGATGGAATTCCGCTAAGGAGAGATCAGTGTGCAATTTGCAGGGGGAAGGGGCACTGGAAAAATGAGTGCCCGAAGAGACAAACAGATCATTGGAAACCTGAGTCTGCATCTGTTCCAGAGGCAGATTTGCTCATGATTGGTACAGAGGATTCAGACTGACAGGGACCGGGGGTTGAGGAATTGGATTCCCCAGCCGAACCCCTGGTTTCAGTAAAGCTGGGGAACGAAACAGTTAAATTTTTAGTAGACACTGGAGCAGCATACTCAGTACTAAATAGCTGTAAGGGACCAATGAGTAAATTCTCTATGCCAGTAATTGGGGCCACGGGAAAGCGAGAGGTTAAACCTTTCTGTCAACCAATTAAATGTGAAATAGGAAATAAAGTGTTAACACATGAATTCTTGTACATGCCAGAATGCCCATTACCCCTAATGGGGAGGGATTTACTGAATAAACTGGGGGCACAGATAACCTTTGATCAAAACAAAGTTAAGGTGCACATTCCACAAAGTAACGCCTGGAAGGCACAAGCATATATGTTGCAGAAAGCACTGGATTCCGAACAGGTGGAGGATGGACCAAGTGAAATTCCCTCTGAAGTAATGGACGCAGTAATCCCTTTTGTGTGGGCAACGGAGAAACCTGGAAGAGCCAGATGTGCAGAACCGGTAAAGGTGAAATTAAAACAAGGAGCTAAACCGGTAAGGTGAAAACAGTATCCCATGAAGTTAGAGGCCCGTGTTGGACTGGAGCCTATGATTAATAATTTCTTAAAGTATGGACTGCTGCGAGAATGTCAATCCGAGTCCTGCCTGTAAAAAAAAAAAAAAAAAAAAAAAAAAAAAAAAAAACTACATGAGAGAGGGCACCAGGCTTTGGGAGTGCTTGTACAGACTTTAGGAAATTGGAAAAGACCTGTGGCTTATTTTTCAAGACAGCTGGATAAAGTGAGTGCAGGGTGGCCAGGATGCCTCAGAGCAGTTGCAGCTGCTGTGCTGTTAATACAAGAGGCACAAAAATTGACGTTGGGACAAAAAGTGACTGTTTATGTGCCACATGCTGTTGCAGCAGTTTTAGAACAAAAAGGGCATCACTGGTTATCCCCGAGTAGGATGGTGCAGTACCAGGCAGTGATACTTGAGCAAGAAGATGTAACCATGAAGGTGTATAATACCCTTAATCTGGCATCTTTATTACCATTTCATGAAGGGGGAGGTTGGCTCATGACTGTCTGCAAACTATTGAGCGAGTATATTCCAGCCGTCCAGATTTGAGAGATGTTCCATTGCAGAATCCAGACTGCGAATTATTTACCAATGGGAGCAGATTTATAATAAAGGGAGAAAGAAGGGCTGGATACGCTGTTGTCACTTTGGAAGGAGAAATCGAAGCAAGATCACTACCAGCAAATACATCAGCCCAGAAAGCAGAACTGATTGCTTTAGCCCGGGCTCTGGAATTATCAGAGGGAAAATGGACTAATGTGTTTCAGAAGAAGCCCCCCCCCAGGGGAAGTAGAAAGGGGCTTTATGCCCAGGGATTACTGGCAAATTGATTTTTCTGAATTACCAAAATGTAATGGATATAAATATTTGTTGGTAATTGTTGACACCTTTTCAGGATGGCCTGAAGCTTTCCCGTGTTGTACCAATAAGGCCAGGGAGGTAGTAAAAATGTTATTAAAAGAAATTATACCAAGATTTGGGGTACCAGAAGGGTTTTCTTCAGATAGAGGACCTCATTTTATAGCAGAAATAGTACAGCAAATCTCAAAAATACTACAAATTAAATGGGACTTACCTACCCCCTGGAGGCCACAATCCAGTGGAAAAGTGGAAAGAATGAATCAAACAATTAAGAGACAGGTAGGAAAATTGTGTCAGGAGACTCAGATGAAATGGACTGATGTTTTACCTCTGGCATTATTAAGAATCAGAATAACCCCAAGGGTTAGGGAGAAAGTTAGTCCATTTGAGATTCTGTATGGTAAACCTTACACTGTAAATTTAACTGGAAATGAAATTCAAATGCATGTTAAGGGCGATCAAATTTTAAGTGATTATCTCTTGTCTATGGCAAAGGTTCTTACTTCTCTCCGTAGGTACATCCAGTTAAGATCTCCTGTACTTTTAGATTCACCTGTACATTCATTCCAGCCGGGAGATCAAGTGTATCTTCGGACCTGGAAGGACGAGCCGTTGGTAGAAAAGTGGAGGGGACCGTATCTTGTACTGCTAACAACAAATACTGCTGTGAAACTGCAGGGAATTGATTCCTGGATCCACTACACCCGAGTGAAAGCAGTACCTCGAGAGACGTGGAAAGCTGAACAAGTTCAACCTTTAAAGTTAAAAATATATAAAGATATATGAGTTGTATTGAAAGCGAATCGGTTTTAAATTTAGATTGTATTCAGGAAAGAATTGCTTTAATCTGTTTGTTAGGAATAGGGTTAATATTGTTGTTATGGTATCTATGGTATCTGTGTAAAAATGATGTTCTCCCAAATAACCAGGAGAGAAATGTGGTGGTTAGTTTTTCTAAGTTACCTGAGCCAAACAATTAAAGGGAATCAGGAAGGATTTTGGAGCCATAATCTCCATTTGGAAGTAATTACGAAATCTATGAAGATAATTAACCAGAAGGATTGCTGGGTGTGTACCCACTTCCCTGAACATTCTAACAAGGGCTTCCCCCTAATTGGAGTGCCTCTTAATTTTTCCTTTATGGAATTTATGAAACAGATAAGAAATGATAGTGATCAAACGAAATATAATGAAACAACCGAACAGGAATGGGAAGTCCAGAGTGTGACAGGAGATTATTACCAATGTATCCGAAGATGTAATAATAGTAATAGATGGTGGGAAAAAAAACTGTACCCTATGGAAAGCAACCGATCAACTGTACTGGAGCCATTAAGGTGGGAGGTTATAAAAATTGCTCTCATATACCTGAAATAGGTTATAAGTGGCCAAGTAAGGAACTAAATGGGTGGCATGTTCCGAAAGGTAGTGGATGGTATTGGTTGTGTGGGAACAAGGCACGAAAAGTGCTACCTCCTAATTGGTCAGGGGCATGTACTTTAGGGGCAATAATCCCTAATGTTACTATAAGAAAAGAACTGAGTAATAAATATCAAAAATCCTGGCTAAGAACATTCATGAGGAGACAAAAGAGGGTCAATAATCCTTTAATAGATCGACCTACTAGGTTTCAGTCATTCGTAAGGTGGCTGTTTCCACAATTGGGAGTGAGTGAACTTGAAAAAGCAATAGTAAATATTTCAGCAGTTATTGAAAAAATAGGGAATAAAACCTCTGATGCCATTGCAGCTTTACAAGAGGAGGTTTCAGAAATTGCTAAAATAAGTACCCAAAACTGAATGGCTCTAGATATGTTATTGGCATCTCAGGGAGGAGTATGTACAGTAATAAATACTAGTTGCTGTGTATATGTGGATCAAAGCGGGAGAATTTCTACCGATCTAAATGAAATCTGGAAGCAGACTGAAATCTTACATGAGGTTCAGAAAGATGATACTTCTTTCGGATTTGAAGAAATATGGAAATGGTTGACTTCCTGGTTCCCTGATGTGAGCTCATGGGTTAAAAAATGTTTAATAATTTTAGGATTGGTGTTAGTAGTTTTTGTATGCGTTTATGTAGTGATTCAATGTATTTCTAAGTGTTATATGAAACTAATATGGGAAAGATTTTAAAAGAGTGAGACTAATATGAAAATGATCATATAAGTCTCAAAGGGGGGAATTGTTACAAGGCAACCCTGAGAAGCTCAGAAAGAATGTTTGAAGTAGGTAGATTTGGATAATTTCTATCTTAGATAGAATTTGCTTAGCATGAGTAGCCGCACACTTGCTTAGCATAAGTAGCTAAATTTGCTGAAGCCTTAGGCCGCGCTCCTAGTTCGTTAAGAAAAGGCCTCAGAGCTGGTGCAGGCTGGAAAGATAAGGGAGTTACAAGCAGTCTGCATTCCTGTGCCCCACTCTCCAGAAGGGAGGATGCCAAGGCTGAGAAATAAGGCCTGTTTGGGTGCCAGGACCTTGGGAAGCAAAGCCTCCTCTCACTGTTGAAACAGTGTTAATTAAGGGGTCTGGATTATGTCCTCTTCGTCAGGACCTTGGGAGATAACGTCTACTGACCTAGCTGGGGCAGTGTTAATTGATCAGGACCTTGAGAAGCAGGGGTGGGACCCAGGGAATGAAGAAATCACTAACCAATCAGTGTACAAGGGAAAGTCGCAAATCTGGCAATTTGTTTGTATAAATGCTACCTGAAAAGTTGGGGGGGTGTGCTCGATTTGTGGGAGACCACCGAGCACCCAGGCTTGCGCAACTCTGAAATAAATAAATAAATGTCTCTCCTGAGTGTGTAATTATTGGCTCATTGCACACCGGGCAACGAATCCGCTTTTCGGACAACAAGGGCTCAACTGCTTTGTTTGCTGAACCATCTCTAAAGTTAGACTTCAAACCCTTACAGAAGGGTTTACTTTGTTTACTTTCTAAAGGGTCATAAGGATCTCCAGAGGAGATTCCTGCTCAGATGGAATAAAAGCAATTTAAATATATTCTGCATTGCAGCTTCAGCCCATCCCTTTCCCCTTGTTAGGTGCCTTTAAGAAAACAGTAGCTTAAAACCACAAAATCATCGGGAGGATAAGTGCAAGTGCCTTTTTTTCAGTTTGTTTAGGTCTGGAATTTTGTAATTCGTAGGCGGTTATCTTCTGCGTCAAGGATTTGCGGACTGGAATGTGTGCGCCACTAGAGCCACGCTAACCGCTTCAAAGTGATACCTAGAAGCTATCGTGGCCTGTGACAATATCCTCCTCCTTCCATGCCACCAACACTACTGCAGGTGGCCATTTTCAGCAAAATTAATGAAGTATGATGATTTTAAGAAAGAAAAAAAAAAGGCAGACTCATGCATGATAATCCAGATGAAGCAGTAGAAATGCATATGGAGATATTAAAATTTGGAAACTGCAGTGCCTCTGCTGTCTTTTCACTAAATTATACCTCAATCAAGATATTTTTGATATTTAACAAATATTCAAAATATTTGTCATGTGTCAGAAGAGTGCATGTGCAACAAATGAAGCACCAAAGTTCAGCTTGCATGACCAGTCGTGTGATCAGATGCAAGCGACAGGACACGTTTCATTTCCAAGCACATGTGCATTCCCATCACTTAAGTACATTAATCATAGGATTAGGGAGGATGCCCGAATTTTGGTGATGCGATGGAGGGACACTTCAGGGCCCATGAGGATGGGGCTCCAGGCCACCAGAGTCCTACCTGGCTCGCAATCCACTCCAACCTCATGGCTTGTTCGGCTGAAGCAGACCGAGGTGTCGTGGCACAGGCTGCTCCATCTCCTGCCCTTAACGCAAGACCCACCTTTCCCTCCAGATGCCCTCCGAAACTGAGCCCCAGCGTTCTCCTCCCATGCAACGTTAAGGATAAAACAGCAACTCTGCCACACTGAGGCTCTTCTTTTGTGCCACTGTAAATTCATTTTTCTCCTGAGATTTGTACATAAAGTTTTGTCTTTTCATACTACCATGCTAAGAATCCTGTTTTGTGTCAAGTCTCATTTCACACAGAGAACTCAGGACTTGTGATTTAAATGACGACTCTTTTTCTGCAATAACAATGTAACCTGAACTTCACTGAGGTACAAATGAACAGGCCAAAGCAGGAGGGGGAGAAAAAAAGTGAGTGGCAAAACCATGATCAAAACATAATCAAAAATATCTTCTCAATTATAAGCACACTAAAATATAATACTGAACTAGAGATAAACAGGGAAAAAATTCTTTAAAAGATGACTGTGCCTCAAAATGCATGTAAGTTATCTTGTATAAATCAGTTACTGCTGTTCACAAAAACTGTTCTCAGGTAACCAGCTAGCAAAGACAATGAGGCATCAAGGTAAACAAGAAGATACTTAAGTATTCAAAAATATAGATATAATAAACCAACACTGTATCACATTTTCCAAATAAGATGATGGAGCTAAAATTATATATGCTTTTGCACTGAACTGCTCCAAAAATAAACATTAAGTGACCGCTTTATTGCCAGGTATCTATTTATGCAACTATCTCACAATACTATTTATTTTGTGGTCATAACATTTAATTAACTCTTTCCCATGACTTAATGCTTATAGGTACAGCAGTAGATCTCCTGTTGGCCACCCTCTGTTGCTATGCCAGTTCACCAACAGCTAGCTACCAGCACTGCCAGCTACCACATAATTTAACCAACATAAAGTTCATCAAATCCAAAACTGGGTTACATGTAAAGGAATTGTTAGATACCTCCTTTGAGGCCAAAAAAGCAGCTAAAAGTACGTAAGAGCTAATCTACTGTAACAGAGAATACAGCTGTAAAATTTAGTAGTAACTAGACATTACAACAGCAATCTCAGAAAAAGAAATTAAGACAGTAAGCCAAATTTCTTTTAAAAGAAAAATTAAGCAAGATACAGTAAAAACAGTTGTCTCTTGACATTTAAGAAAATACTATTTTACACATAACAAATGCTCCATATAACAATCCATAACAAAAGGGTTCCAGTGCTTGTTAGGGTATTCCTGTCTAAGCAGGATGGAGGCAGTTATGAGGCAGATTAAATTTACAATGTTTTTTTTTTAATCAGGAAGTTTGCTTTGTTAAAAGTATAATGTGAATGCAATGCAACTGTTAATTTCTAGTCTTTGTGATTTACAAATCACAATTTCTATTATACCATAACAAGGAATCACTATAACAGGATTTTGCTATTAATTGCTTATTCCCTTCTGTTTTATCAGATTATATGAACCTTCATGACCTACAAATATACCGATCCCCCATAACCCACTTGTCAATCCAAGAATTCCAGGGATGTACAAACTAACCATCATATAGCTGAGATTATGCAACAAAATAGTTTTTCTCTTCTGCACAGTTTTGAAAAATGTAATTCACACCTCCAGGTGTGAATTTTATTTTTGATATTCCATCAATAGTGCCTTGGAAGGTTTAATGTAAAAAGTTCAATGTAATGATTTCGTACATTCTTCTAAATGAGAATAAAAATTTGTGACTTTAGATTGAAAAATTTAAATTATCTTATACATTCCTAATACGCCAAGGCAATCAGATTAAGATCCTAATTTTTATCAGCTCATTTTTGAACAGGATGGAAAGCTGCTCAGTTTCACATATTAGAATGTGTCAAACTGGTAGTGTATGAGCCTGTAACTTCTCCATACAAACATAACTTGAGGAGGTGATTTAGACTTGCTAATCTATCTTCAGTTTTTGGCATGCACTATGTGAATTTCTATAGTTTTGAGCAAAAATAGCACAGATGCCTAAATGCCTAAAGCTATATACAGTGTATTTTATGCCTATCATCTAAACAAATTTTTAATAAAATTACCCTAGTCTGTATCAGAGTCACAGTATGGAATAAAGTCTCAAAGGGCAAGTTTTTGTTAGTAGTTCTGTCTTCCGGTATCTGTCATTGAATAGAGGTCAAGAAAATGTTTTTTAAATACTCTTTTCGACCTTGATGTGAAAAGCACTACTAGCTGCAGACATATTAACAAAAAAAAAAGTAAAGTGATTTATATTTTTTATATTCTGTACAAGGTGTATTACGTCATTTCAGGTTAAATCTGATTATCCTCATCATTAGGACACAAATATAGGCTTAGCTATCTGTCCTTTAACTAACAGAATTACAATGCTAGTAAATTCTGACTTTTACAATCTACTGTGGCCAATATTTGAGCTATTCATCTTCACAAGAAACCATCCACATGAATAGCATCAAAGACGAGTTAAGAGGATTTCACCACAAACCCTTCAGTATGCAACTCCAGCTATGTGATATCTTTATGTGCTTCTTAAAACTAGTTTTAATATAAAAGGGAGTAATTTGCTATTTGCAGCACATAGTGTCAGAACGTAATCTCCAATATAATAGCTGTTGATAAAAATGAAATAAACAGACCAATTAGACAGACTATGAAACAACTGCAACAAAACTAGATGACTTCATATTAGAAAGTAATACTTTTTCTTATGCATGGAATTTCCATTGCATTCTGCATAGCTACCTGTTATTCCAGTTAATGGCACACGACACTACCAGAAAATGAGTTCTGCCCCAACA
The DNA here is from genome assembly GCF_036370855.1 of Dromaius novaehollandiae. Lineage (NCBI taxonomy): Eukaryota > Metazoa > Chordata > Aves > Casuariiformes > Dromaiidae > Dromaius > Dromaius novaehollandiae. Next base: position 30,353,649 of record NC_088130.1, read on the forward strand.
GCTATAAGTGCTACAGAAATAATTAGACCATAACAACACCACCACCAAGCAGAAATCAACTAGCAGTTTTGGATTTACAAAAGGATAAATAACAGGACTGGAGTGTTTGCCTAATAAAACAGCATTATTTTATTAAGTAGACAACAATTTGTAGTACTCAAGCAGGAAGCTCCACTTAGAGCAGCCTGCTATAACTGGATTCATCCAAAAACAGCCTTTCATGTATTTCACTGTGAAAGTGAAATATTTCTCATTATATACAGAAATTTTAAGAGAATACAAATAGTGGTGGCCATACTTTATACTATAAAATATACTATACTGTATACTACAGATTTTCTGCTATACTTTATGTAATATTTATGGCAATATAACATTAGCGTGACAAACAAAAAGAAGCTACCATTTTCGACATCTATGACCTATGAGAAGAAACCAAAAACCGTGAAACTGCAATTAAATATGCTATATCAGTTTACAAAATACTTCACTTTGCTAGTATCTGACTGATGGCATATATGATTGACTATAAGCATGTACTTCAGTGTTCTCCTGTGCTAGTGCTTAAAATGGTACCTATCCACTTGTTTGAGGCTCCATGATTCAGTATTCATAAATGTTTTATAAATTATAATAACATTAAAATATTTTTTACCTGCACTTGGAAGAATTTATAAATTTGAGGATTCAGTCTTTTGACTGTCAAAATTCATATTTTCTTTGTTGCCTAGTACTATAATCCCATGTGCATTATCAACAGAATAAATCCAGACACAGCTACTTAAAACTATTGATTTTAAATATTAAAAATGCATCTGCAGTAATTCTGGTAAATGGTTTTTTAAAAACAAATAAGCAGCTATTTCACAAACTATTAAAAATTTAAGTGTTTAGAAATGCTTAATTCTCACTTTCCTCAAAATACAGTTTCACTTTTTTCACACAAAATAGAATTTCACTTTTCAAGTAATGGAACATTTGTGTGCAATGCAGTTACTTTCAGCAATTATTTTGTTTTACATAGGTAGTAATGGAAACTGTAAATAAACCCCAGGTTTTTCAACTACTTATAGAGATAAATAATCGTGCTACTGCTGCAAAATCCAGTTAAAACTTAATTTCTCCTGTTAAACCACATAAAAATTGCTACAATCACATAAAGTTTTGCAATAGTAATTAACACCTGTATAAATGAAGTAGGAATGGAAAAGCATGTGTGTGAAAGCAAAGATGAAAGAAGAGATCAAAAGAGCGACAGCCAAGAGCCTGATTAGCAGCAGTAAAGCAGGGAACTTGGAGAAGATGTTCCTGGCACCGAGACCACGGTGCAGGCGACTTGGCAGCAGCAGGCCAGTGCTCTGAGAAGCCCACAGCACAGATCACTCGTCAGCACGAGCTCTGCGCTCTGATGAAATGAAGATGACGACAACTTTACAACACATTCCACGTGCCGTTTCTCTGCCTGTTATTCTAACAGGAACACAGACTCTTGCCATAAGATACTCAAATGAGGAAAAAATTGGCAAGGGTCAGCAACCTTGCCTCAGATTTAAGGTGGGTCAAGTAAGCCACATTCTGACGCCAATGACCAGACCACAATAACCAATGATTCCCAAAGGCATAAAGGCCTGTCCAAAAACCAGTGTGTCATTACCAGTCAAGAGGAACCAAGAAATCACAGCGAGAACTCTAGAGCCAGCACCTTTTCTCCTCCAGGCTGCACAAAATAATCATGCCGAGACAACGGGGACACTGTGTCTTGGTATTGTGGCAGTGAGGACCTGGCAGTATGAGTGGGCAGATACAACTTACCTAAGAAATTAACTAAAATGAAAATCACCTTCCCCGTCCATGAAGCCTTCCACTGAGATTTGTTACACTAATTCCTACAAATTGGACTATGTTAAAAAAAAAAATCAGTATCCTTGAAAGAGATTTTGAGCAAGAAAGTAATGATGATCCATGTGAAACAGCACACACATGTAGAACACTTTTTAATCTAAAGAAAAAAATGAACATTTCTCTCTAAATGCAGACACGTTAAAAATAATAGATATTTTTACTTAGAAATTGTTTTAGGTAAAGCAAAAAGTAGTAAGATAAAGGAATATCTACAAACAAAACTAAAGAAACAACATTGCACACAGAAGTGCTTGTCAGCTGCTAAATTTTTATGTTTGGTTGCTTTCATTCAGACTTAGAACAGACTGTCCAGTTGCTTTGTCTACTTGCTGATGGATGAAACAGGCATTTATTTTTGTACAGGCTTGCTACAAAACACAGCATCATCAAAGCCTAAAATATATGAAAAGATAAAAATTAAATTCTAATCTCAAATATTACAATAAAAAAGACTCTATAGCAGGGCCTCAGAGAGAAGCTCTGAGCTGAAAGGAATTTTTAATGTCATCATCCTTTGCCCAGCTGAGGAATCCGACTGTTCCCCTCTTCTCTTCACGCCCTCACAGGTGCAAAGCAGGCAGCAAACAGGAGGAAGGCAGAGCCACACATGAACATATAATACTAAGGAAAGAGGAGGAAGAAGGGTTGGGATGTAGGGGAGGTTACAAGAGGGCTGGGGAGGAGAGGATGAAGTGGGACATAGTCATGGTGAGCTGATTCATAGTTGGGTGTGACATGTTCAACAGGAGAGAAGGGGGCAGAGGCAGAAGTTTGGCAGGTTGCAGAGGGGTAGAAACAAATTAAAATGGAGTAAGAGCTGCAGTGAGTAAGCCAAGATGGACCAAAGCCAACCACAGACAGAATAGCATGAACAGGGTGCAGAGGTAGCCCCAGACTCTTGTTCAGGAATGGCTTATGAGATCCTGTTATAGGCACTGTGAGGATGGCTGTGCTGTTTCGGAGCGTGCCTGGGAGCCAGCATAGCTGCATTCATGCAATGCTGCACCTGAGCTAATAAAACCTGTCACCTCTGAATTGTTTCTGCATCAATGGCATAGACAATTTGCATCCCAAATGATTCAGTCCAAATCACAAAAGGTTACGTTATCCAGCTGCAAAGATGGATGTGATGACCTTGCTGAATTCCACCTTGAAAGCTAGTTAGTATGTCTAGGCGTAAGCTGAACAGACGTAGCTGAAACCTGAATTCAGTGAAAAATTCAGACAGCCTTCTTGTACTGTCAGATTACTGGATGTTTTCATAGCACTTTATAAGTATGAGCATAGCTCTACCTGTTTGCAGCTGCAAGGGTACAACAAATCTATTCCAATGTATGTCAGCATTAGCCTAAATAAAACATGGAATACAAACTCAGTATCCAACTGAGTGGGAGGGTAGGGGAGGTTGTTTTTTTGAAAGCATGCATCTGTTATTAAATAGGAATTCTACAGCTGTATCAGAAAGGCATGCAATTCCAGAGTAAAGTTTACAATGCACTTAATATCACAGGGAAAACCCGAGAAATGTCCACTAGGGGAAAAAAAAAAAAATCACACTCCGAGCAGGTAATTGATAGAATACATTAAATGAGGCCATAGAACAGATTTGGAGAAGAGAAACAAATACTGAAAAAATATTCAGAATTACACAAAGTAAGGATCTGGTAAGCAACAAAAACCTAGTTATTAAAGGTTGTCTCATAATATATATATGCTAGAGGAAGCTAAATTGAGACTAAAAAGAGGCAAGCCAGAATACTGAATGCCTATTTTTGAATGCCTGACTTCTCAAAATGAAAGCTCTATTAAGATGGGATGTGACAGAAGGGTATCCTAGCTTCTCCTTTTCCTTCCCTTACTGTAGTTTTAAGACTAACAGTGTGGGATAAAGCACAAAAACCCATGGCGGGGGGGGGGGGGCAGAGAGAAAAGAACAATGCATACACTGACCTGGAAGAAATGAGCAAAATGTCCAACTTTTTTGATTGATGTGGCCTCAGAGAGAAGTTATGTGCTTCCTTAAACAGTAGTATAGATCATATATTAAAAACAGTCCTCACATTTGAGAACCATCCCTGACAAAGGCTTATTTATATGAGGAAACTCCTGCCCTAAAAGCTACAGACTGCAATCATAGAGTGTCAAATACGGAGCTGAACAATACCCTCACTGAACAATTTTAAGACTAATATATCCCACCTTAAACGGATTCATTTTCGGTCAGATTAAGTCTTTAATCAAGTCCACAAGACAACTCCACAAACTCAAGGGCCTATTCTAACTTCAAGCATTTGGCAAACTTCAACATATGGATTCTCCATAAAGACACCTGGGATTTCTTTCTCCCCCCAAATCATTAGTATCTCTCATTTCACTTTAACTTCTTCTTGTCTTTTTAGGATAAACTGAGTATGTAAAACACATTACAATAGATTACTAAGAGTTACTGTATTAACTTATGTAATCATACAGAATTCATATTTTTTAGATTAGAAAATATCAGAAAAATCTCTCAAATACCATCTTTGCAACAAACCTTATCAGACCTGCTTATCTGACATTCCTTTATAAAGTGGTAAGAAAAAAAAGATGACTATTACAGAGAAAAAAACTTACTGAAACCTGTATCATTATCAGATTTTTTCACAGTACTAACAGGTTCCAATAGTCTAGTCTGTCTAACAAGAATTTTTGAAAGGTATGAAAATTTTGGTCAGTATACACTAACTGGCGAGTTGCACTCTGCTTTTTCGGGAGCTGATCTGTATCATTTCCGCTCCTTCAATGGTTACCCTGGCAATTTTAGGGGGTTGAGGGAAGGGGGGGAAGAGAGGGAGAATAATTTTTGGGGGGGGGGGTTCAAAATTCCTTTATTATTATTTTTTTAATTCTCATCTTAAGCTCCTGAAAGGCCATTTTGTGTCACACCTCTTCTATACACGTAACTCTCAATGTATATATGAAGGACAGTGTTGCTGCTACATATATCTTAGGTTCTGTTTGTAAGTGACAAGTAGTATTTTAATTAGTTTAAGATTTTTATCAATTAGAGAAACAGCTGTTAGACAGCAGTCCAAATAATGTAATTAATAATTTCCTAAACAAGAAGCACATACCTCCCAAATAATGCTCTTTAGAACACTGACCAAGGATTTCTTATTAGTAGGTAACCACTACCACCTACTGAAGTATTTATTCGTGGTATGTGTGTCATGAGAAATAAGAAGAAACAGCTGACAGAACATTCTGTATTCAAAGAAAAAATTATTAACAAAGAGTAACAAAGAAAAGCAAGTTCTGTCTTTTCAGGCCTTCTCCTTTCTCAGTCAATTTAAGGGACTGCTTTTTTCATTAAATGCTGCCTGAGAAGCTAGAAGGAATAGAGAGATATCATACCAACAAGCTCTAGAAAAAGATGCTGCAGCCTGGTTACAGAATGTGCCTCTCCTTCCCCCTTGCAGCGGTTCCCGCAGGATGAGCCAGGACAAGCCGGAGAGGAGAGGAGAGGAGATGAGCCCTGCCTCAGACAGCCCCCCAACAGAGGAGGGATGGAATGCATTTTTCCACACATGCATCCCTTAAAGTAAAGAGAAGTTACAATACACACACACAAGATTAAGATATTTCCTTCATTTTTTGATCGATGATAGGCAGGGAAAAAGATAACACAGCCTTTCTCTATTAATCTACTGTGAATTGACACTGGGTGGATGTGTGAAGTTAGTTCAAAATTGGCATCAGCCACCTTAGAAGAAACTGAAATGTAAGCAAGTGATGGGTTTTTTTCATTAACATACATAATTTCTGATCTACCTTTTCACTTTGGTTATATATCTGCAGCATGCTCTGCTATCTTATTTATTTTTCTCGGTTACTCACTGCTATGCTGACTTTCTCCCGTTTTCTTTATCAAAGTGATCCTTTCTTTAAGAAGCATGTCACTTGTTATGTTCCCTAAAGACACACAAAAATTAAAGGAGCTACCTATAAAAGATAATTATCTTTGACAATTCCTTTATTTCTCTATCTCATTAACAACATCTGGGATGTTTTTGTCTCTAACAACGGATGCACAGATGCTTAAGTACATGTTTGCCACTTTCTGTACTGCTTTCAATGATGACTTTATCCAGATGCACAGGCCTCAATTCCTTTCACATTTGGGACAATGGAAAACAAACAAACAGAGCTTGCTCTTCAGAGAAAGTCAGTGACAGAATCACCTCTCTAAACGAAGTGCTAAGTTTCCAAAGCAATTTTTAACACCTGAACAAAGTAAGGATCTGAATTGAAATCTGAATCTGAAATGAAAAGCAGATTTAGCCACTGCTGAAACACTGAAACCCACATCAAAGCAATCTTAAAAGACACAGTAAGCAGGATACAGTATACATGCATTTAGAAAAACAAACACAGTAGGAAAATCATTAACATTAAACAGAACACAAAAAACTTATCATGGGGCAAGGGGGATTCCACGTTTTATGGAGCTGTTTCTAACCTTTTTTCAGAGAAAAAAACTGCCATATGGATTTATGAATTACATATTTTCACAGCCGCACATTTACAGAATACAATTCTAACCTAAACCATTCCATTTTTAATTATTAAAAAGAACATCAGAATTAAACTGCTTAAACATCTTCAAGCATAAGCATCTGTAAGACAAAACACAGCCAAAACACGTGCTGAGACAGCTGAGTGATGAGTGTAAGTCAGCAAGCCCACCAATATTTTTTTCTTCAAAGGGCAGCATTAAATACCAGGTCAAAGCACTAATAATAATTATTTTACATAATCTCATCCAACTTGCTATTATAGAACAGAAAACTAGTAAAATCAGAGTCACTGTTTTTCTGAACTGAATGAAGTTGGTGTTTTGTCTTTCCTTCCTCTGTCAACTTCTTCAGAGTTGACATCCTTATCTCTTCTGGCTGATTTGGTCAGGCTTGTGGTGTGCTGGCCATATTTTAACTCTCAAAAGAACACAAAAAAGTGTGATGGCTTGAACCCAGTACAAAGTTACTGAGGGCAGGCGAGCATGGAAGCTAGCCAGAGCACTTAGAGCCCAGCAAAACAGGATTAGAATTAAGAAGTTTCTTGCAAACTCAAAGCCAAGCGAAAGAAGAATTTTTGGATAGATTTGGCACGGGAATCGGTGAAAGACTTTCACTAATTCCTTCTATAATTGTGTTAGTATGTTCCTACAGCTTTTCCTACCCTCTGAAAACCCTGAATCAGAACAATAAAGGTGTGAGAAGATCAGGATTTATATTCATCGGCAGAGATGTCTGGAGAAGCTGATTACCAACTATGCTTGTCTCAGGACCTGTCTCAGGACAATGCTCTAAGTCTCCATTTTCATAAAGTTAATCACATGCAAATATAATAATCTAATGTAACCAAACTGAATAAAGGCAGGTCAAGATTTCCTCAGTGAACTACTAAAGCCAGTACTCAAAAATTATAAACAATATTTACTGAGTCTTCATGAATGAAATGGTTTGTAATACAGCTTGCAGTATAATTTAGAAGACAAAACTAGTGATATATAAAACAAATATGCTGGTGCATTTTAAGCAATTCTAGAGGTTACCAAAACCATACATTTTCCAGCTGCTAAGAGAATCAACAGAGCAGTAAAACTGCCCAAAAGCTGCTATCATCCCAACAATTTGAAACTCTGCAACTGTTGGTGAATAACATGAACCCCAAATTCCAAAAATAAATCAAGAATAATTGATAAACTGAATAATTTTGCTGAACAATATATTCTCACAAAGAGAAAACTATATATTAGAAACAGCAACCTATCCATTACTATTTATAATACCAAAGATAATCCAAATTTGAGTTACAAAAACCGAAACACTTCCAATCGTAGTTTCTTTAAATACAAGCATCGAAACACTCACAATATAACCCTTTTTTCTAAAGAAAGTATTATGTACTGTCTTTTTAGGAAAGTAATTAAGATATGGCAGAGATACCTTGTAGCAAATTCTGTTGTTTGAATGGCTACAGAAAGAACAGATTTGAATAGCTCACTCCACTCAAACTGGTAGAAGGGAAGATCTACAAAGATTTGCAACACAGGTGAGTTTTGAGATCAGTCATTAGAATGGAAATAAAGGCAAACAGAAGACAATACCTTTTATGCTACAGAAACACTACATATTAACATATGGTGTGAAAAAAGAAAAAAAAAATTACCTGGAACAAGTTCCATAACAATATAAATAGGTTGCCGTTGTGTGCAAACTCCTATAAGTTTTACAATATTAGGATGATCATATTGTTTGAGTATTCTGCAAAACATACATTAGGTTTATTATATTAATAAACTTTATTGTACAAAGCAATTAAGTATTGTATGAAAATATCTTAAACCCTTAATGTTATTTTAATGGAACATGCCATTCATGCTATTGTTTAAAAACAAAACAAAAACAATGTAAGAGATGAATCATCATTCTGTTTGAAACTGAGGGCATATCAACTCACTTATAAATCAAGATTGAGCACCACATTATTTTGATTGTAATCCTACCATTTGTCTACATAAATAAAAGAACTGAAAAACTGCTTGACAGGTTTGGCATTTCTCAAGAACCCTGGCAATTAAATAGCATTTCAGTGGCAAACCAGTAGCAGAGTTAAGTCAAAAAAGCATGTACTGTTCAAATCATACTCATTCCAATTTTAATCCACAAAATTAATTAGTACAATAAGTTTTAAAGCAATATAGAGACAGCAATTTTAATTTCGGAGAACTAAACAAAGACATTTACATCTTTTTACACAATGCTTTAATAAGAACGTTTGCAGGCTAAAACAGCATGCTATGATTTAGAAGTGAAATGAAGGGTTAGGAAGAATTCTAGAGAGACATCATAACTTTTATATGTTTTTTTCCTATTATTTGCTAACTCAAACTTCCTCTTCTTCTTCTCTTCTTCCTATGAGCAAGAGTAAAATAGCAGCCTACTTAGTAGATACATACTTAGTAAGAAATACTGCATTTCATTTTTTTCCCAGTACTACAGTGTTCCTTCAGCAGTGAGTTGCTTAGCAAATGAAACATCTCTGTAGTAGCCAACTGAGTTACGAGACATTTGAAAATATTCAGAAGCTATAATGGCTGATATTAGCTCTTTATATAATGTCTTGTACTTTTCCGTATTGATCACACTGTTTTTTGGTAAAAATGAAAATACATCATGTTCCATTAGAAGAAGGGAGCACGATAATTTAAATAATTTTTAAAATTATTTAAATAATTTTTAAATTATCTTGATACATCCCCTCTACCCTGAGGGCTTGGAATGTATTTATTTGCATACCCATATAATCAGCCTATATTCAAAATACTTAGCATATTGTGCTATGATTGCCATTTGAAAAACAGGGTATGCAATCATATGTTGTCTGAAACAGTACAGAATCACTCCTCTGAAGTGGATTCTTCTACCAATGAGAAAATTAGTAAATGGGATGTATACTATAACCTGGCCAAATCTGAAGAGCTGTTAGTCAAGCATGTGAGAAGGTAGGATTTATGACTGATATAATCACATTTAAAGTAACAACGTCTCCTTATCCCAGTCCTCATGGCACATCTCAGACAAAGCTCTAAATGCTTTGCTGAAGAGCTGGTTTAAGCAAGTGCAGATGTTGCGGCATTCACACGTTAAAAATATCTATTTTTAGCTACTGGGGAAACACGTGTAGAATGTATTGAGGGAGAGGAAAAAAAGGGAAAAGGAAAAGTTTAAGAATTGCTTCTTTGAATTTTTGTAAAGATCAGTTTTTATAAATCCATTCAAAAATAAGCCTTGAAAAAACAACTCAAAATAGATATATCTTTTAATTAAATTTAGAGAACCTACCTGGCTTCTGACAGAAATTTTATTTTCAGTTCCTGAGGAAGATCTTCTTTACAAGTTTTTACAGCAACAGGAGTCTTATCCTTTAATGTTCCTTTATATACCTCACCAAAATTACCCTGAAATCAGGAGAAAAAAATAATTCTAATTAAACAAAGCCTTCACAAATATCCAGAAAAATACTGCAGACATCTCATGTTAGAAAGCATCTGAACTGCCACAGCATTTTACAATGCTTTTATGAAGTCACATGAAGTCTTCTTCCAATATCTTTGTCCTTAACACAATTCAGTTCACACAGACATCGTATATCTGTTATATGAATATTACATATGAATTCTAAATTGACCTTGTTGGAAAGAGAGAAAAAGAAAACCCATGATTTGTGTGTAAAACATCTTAGTAACTTCTAAAGTCAATAGATACTGAAAATAGTATTTTCTTTCTTATTTTTACTCCCTCCCTTTTTCATTTTCAAACTGTTGTATTTTAATAATGGTTCTCAACTTCTGTCTGTAAGATACAAAAACATGATCTGTGAAACTAGGACAAAACATTTTAAAACCACATAAACATTCTCACACATACAAGGAAGGAAAAAAGCAAACTAAGAAAAATAATAATCAATATTCAACCTTAATTCTAATTGTAAATTAAAAGCACTGAAAAAAAATGTGCTTTTTTCCCCAAAATGGTTAAGCGTCCCACAATATATTTTTTATAAGCTAAGCTGATCAACACTGCTCTATAAAGACAAGTATGCAAGCTCTCATATTTGGACAGGAATTTAGAAAGCAGCTCCTTTTTATAACCACATTTTTCAGATTTTTTTGCAGCAGTGTAAGTTATATATTTTTTCAGTTTTCATAGGAGGTGATTGAAATAATTAGCAGAATAGTCTTCATCATGTGTATTTGCTACTTAGGTAAGAACAGAATGAAAAGGAATTAAGACAGATACTGAAGGAAGCAGCGTACTATGAGATATACAGCAAAACACAGGGGTCAAACAAAAACTCACAAGAAAACAAAACCAAAAATTGAAGATCCCATTCTTTTAGTTAAGCTTTGTATTTCCCAAAGAACTGACACAACCCCATTTTAAAGGTATGTCAGGTATATTTCCATGAGTTCCTCTCCCGTGTGTTAGTATCTAGAGCTGCACGTGAGTTCAACAAACAGCAAAAAATCTCCTGGAAATATCTTCCTTTCTTTCCTCAGTCTTCCTTTCTTTCCTCAGTGATGGAGATTTCTTTATATCATGCACTTGAATACAGTAGTGCCAAAGGAAGGAAGATTGAAAAGGAAAGAAAACCCTCACAGATGAAAAATAATAGTGCTATTACTTACAAAGGAAGAAATTCAGGTGCCTAAACATAGGTCTCTAGTAGTATTTTGTACATCCTACGATAACTGAGACAGCAACACAGCTGGCAAACACAACATATGATACACAACAGTTATCCTGAGTCCCTTCTAAAACAGCACTTCTAAATGCTAGGACGCTACCTCTGATACCTAAAATAGCACTAGATGCCCATAGGCAAGGAGTTGAATCACTTCTAACATTCTTTCCTCCAAGTTTCTGTTTAGAGGTACTTAATAGTAAAAACTGAAACTAAAGACTACTGAAGTATTAAGAATGTTTTCTTGATATAAAATATTTCATTATCATTTTATATATGATTTCCAGTATAATATTTATTTTATATAACTTCCATTTTGCAGGGTATTAGCCAACAGAGTAAAGAATAAATGGACCATTCACTTCTGAGGTAAAAAAAAAAAATCCTTCCCTTATTAAAGTCTGCATCTTCTTCTGCATCAAACTTTTATGATTTTCCTATTCACCTTTTGCAGGCCACTCATCCTTCAGATTTCTCATTTCCAGGGTGAATGGCAGCAGTTTATTTAACATTTTCTCATATGGAAACTATCCTACACCTTTGATCATCCTGTTATTCTTATCTTTTCTAGTTTGACTATAGCTTTTTAAAGATGGATGCATAACAGATTTATATAACGGACCAAGAAGCTTGTTATTCATTTCATTATTTTTTAAGTAATTATTAACTAGATTTGCTTTTATAATTTCTTCTAAGCACTTTTTTGTCCTTATTGAGGGTAAAAAATGTTTTGCGCCAAAAACATGAATACATTCATAAAATCATTTTAACTACCTTTACTCATCAAGCCTAATTCATATTTCTTTTTTGGAAGACAAGCCTTTTTGATGTCTGAATCTTTATTTTCTTATGCCAAATCATCTTTATTTTTCTCCTCTTCAGATGTTTCTGTTAAGAATATGAAACTGGCACTGCACCTGTATAGCATTTTATGTGGATGCAGCTCTGTCTAAAGATAGTTAATACTTGTTGTCATCTTAAACTGTTGAAGAGATTTTATCCTGGGAAACATTTTTTAGACTGTACTTAATTCCCTCACTTCTTGAATAGTTTAATTGATTCTTGCAGTGTGTCTCTTAATACTAAAGCAACTGTTGCTTCCATTTGGCTTCTCTATTTTCAATTTTTCAAGTTTTTGGACATCTTTTGGACATGGTGTCCAAAGTAGCATTTGCCCTAGATAGGTGCAAAGCTGCTGAAACCGTAAGTGGAGAACAAGGTAACAATTACCTGAGTAGGAGTATTTTAAAGACTTATGGCTACCAAGCAGAATTTGTGATATGAACTACAGCACAAGAGAATTAATTTAATACATGTAACTATTGTGAAGCTACCTATCATTCAGTAAGTCATACAAAAGCAGTGAGCATGTGTTATAACAAGTGTTGGTTAAATCATCGGATTATGTCAAATTCTTTCTTTATTTAAAATTTCCTACTCTGCAACAATATTTTTCTTTTGTAAGATTCAACAAAGCAAAATAGCCACATAATGCTTTATAGAAATCTAGCTAGCTTTCAGGTTAGGTTTTAGGCCTTCCAAACAAGAAGAATATGCACACAACAGTTAAACACTTTCAGCAGTAAAACAAACATATTATATCATTTACCTGTAAATGTGATTTACGTTTACTTAAAGCACAATATTATGATTATTATGAAAATAGAAAATGTATAGACTTCATGACTAATACATACTTATTTAAATGTTATTTAGCTCACTTGATTACTTACTTTGCCAAGTAATTCCCCCAGTGTGACATCTTCATGATTGAGAACCCATTTCTTATCCTACGGAAAGAAAAGGAAAGAAGAATTTCCAGTTTCTATCTACGTCCTTTAAGATACATTCCAGCCAGTGGAAAAGGACCTAAAGAATCATCTTATTCAGCTCACTTAGTAAACAGCATGATAAGAAATTAACAATTCAAGAGTCTGTAAAACAGATTTTAGAAATCTTGCTACACAATACAATATTGAAATATACTATATAGCAAATTTCTATCAGAAGATTAAGCCTGCAACATGAGAGTATGCATGTAGAAAGAACGCAGTATGTACTTTTCACAAAAGCTCTCAACAGCTCTTGCCAAAAATGACTTAAGTCAAAATCAGATACTAACACTTCCATTTTAGAATACAAAATAATGTATTGCTAGATCAAAAACCGATTTCTCTTCTGGCTGCACCGAAAAAGGAACCAACTTTTCTAAACATGAACTAGACAAGTATTTGCATTTCTTAAATCTTTTCTGGTAGTTTGATATATTACAGGAAACTATCTGAAAAAGATAACGTAATAAATGCCAATTATAGTATCCATTCAGTGCTGATGACCAACACTGCAAATATTCTTCAACAGCCCACAGACACATCAAAAACAATTCTAAGCTTCTTGCTACACAGACGTATTTAATAAATACTTAGTTAAAATGTTATAGTTGGATATTTTAAGTCTAAACCATACAATGAAAGAACTATTTATTATTTCTCATTTTTAATTGCACCTGAACTGCTTGCTAACAACCTCACAAACACTACTACCATCAACCATGTTACTGGTAAGAACCTAATTATATTTCAAGCATTCTCTATTACTAATGAAACAGGTTGGAAAAAAAAAAACCCCAACAACAAAAAACAAATGAGTGTACTGCCAACTCAGTAAATCATTTCACCTTAAAGCTCACAGAAAACCAAATCAAACATGTTGGCTTTGCAGTATCCCTGATACTAGAATATCAGTTTTACTGGACCATGGAGGACTTGGCCCCATTTCTATTGAGAATGCATCAATTTCAGCACCTGAACAAAACCAAATTACAACACAGAGTATTAACTTCTAGGATTCAGAGTCCCAAAGTCTTTAGGACTTCTACAGATTAAAACTGATACCAGAATTTTATGAGAGGAACGTACTGATGCCAACAGAGCGCTATGGAACGTGCGTCGTGCTGTCGCGATGCGCCCTGAGCTATCTCCTACTAATCTTGCTGCGTGTAATTATCTATTCCATAGGACACAGCTTTGATTAATCAACAGAAGTTAAAGAAAATTAACAAAAAGTTTTTGGAATTTATTAGAATTATGATGATTTAAAGCTATCTTCTTCCTATACACTTTTACCTTCAATTAAGCTCTGAAATACATTATGGTCATCTTCTGTTGACTACGCATTAAGTGAGAGTAAGCATTGTTATAACTGAATGTGGTTTATCACCAAGTTTTTAAAAACAAAGCCTACATATTTTCATTCAGGGAATTAAAAAAAAAAAAAAGACACAATGTCTTTACATGGCCATCTGAAATCAATATATCAGTTGTAGTTTAAAAACATATGCTATTAAACATTCTTGTACCAGCATCAAGTACAAGAGATTTTACTTTTAGCAAATGTCAAGAGGAGACTGAAACATTTTAACTTAAAGAATAACCGTTTTCCAAAGTGTTCTTAATTTTTTGGACCGCATTGTCCCATTTGCTTTCAGGATAAAAAACAACAGCAGGAGAATTATTGCCACCATTTTATTTACCAGATACAAAGATCTAAACATATTAAAACAAATTATGGAACTGAAAAACTGGAAAAGGAAAAGGTCTGTTAAGGTATTACATTCATGAAAGTTCTTAGCATAGGTTACAATATTTATCAAGTGCTTTTTCTCCTGGTTTGCTTTACAACGTTAAGTACATTTAAAATTATGCTGAACAAAGCCTGTTTTGCTTTGATTTAGATAATCTCATTTCTGCTAATGTATTTATTGTTGTTGTACTGCTATTTGTTGTTCTGCTAAGGTCACACACAGTCTTTGTAATCCTGCAATTGGTGCCTGCTTTCCAAGTGAACCACAGTACGCAAGTAGGCTCTCACTGATAACCACTACATCAGACAACAATGCAAAATACAAATACG
Organism: Dromaius novaehollandiae; assembly: GCF_036370855.1. Taxonomy (NCBI): domain Eukaryota; kingdom Metazoa; phylum Chordata; class Aves; order Casuariiformes; family Dromaiidae; genus Dromaius; species Dromaius novaehollandiae. The sequence continues at coordinate 30,368,754 of NC_088130.1, forward strand.
CATTTTATCATAGGCCAAAATTTCACTCACTATTGCTAATAGCTTTACAGTGTGAAATGATCTTAAAAACAAAATGAAAGCGTAAGCTGTCCCATTATTCTCCCTCTCAAGCATAATGTACCAGGCTGAATGAAACCGAAAGATTGTTGTGGGTGCTGCTCTGAAGAGGGTTACTACTACATAAAAATGCATGCATATGTTTTAACCCTCTGATTTTTATTTTGGTGCACCATAAGGCACACTAATTCAGAAATGACAAATTATACTAGCTTCTCAAGCTTCCAGGATCTTCTATGCTTAACAAACCAGCACACACCCCTGCTAGATATTGGTTAAGTACAAGAGAAAACTTAGTAATAATTGTTAGTATTGAGCAGGAAAAGTACTTTATATCACACTGTTACACTCATATTAGCCTAGAATTTTATAAAGCCCTGGACAGATAAGAAAGTTTTCTTAATATTCACTTCTGCTTACTTAAAATCATTAAAGCAGAGGCTAAAGACAGAGGGTAAATAAAATTACTATTCTTGATACTGCTTGCTAATTTGATATTAGGCAATTTTATGACAGATGAACAAAACGAATCTTCTTACGTAGCATTCAAGGGATAAAGACGGGTCTGGTTGCAGGAAAGCTTTTTTTTTTTTTTTAAACAAGATCTTTTGTGCCCTTGAAATTTTATATTATGTGCTCCTAGAACATTAGCAAGTCACACACAATCCCTTCTGAAAAGTCTGCAATTGACTGTAATTATTAGGAACAATTTGGCACTATGCATACTAAAATAACACTAAAAAAAATGCCTGATGAGCAGGAGCAGAAAGCTTGCAGACTCGGTCTTCAATAATGCAGATTCTCAAACAACATTCAGAGCATGCCCTGTATTTTTCTTTGAAGGCTCTTCCACATCCTGCCCACGTCCATCCAGCCTTCAAAATCCATACTCCTCACTGTTTGAACTCTCTCATCACACACTTCCCACACAAAATCATGATATTTACCTTCCAAGCCTGCCTTTACTCTATGCTGACAGTGAGTTGGGGGCCGCTGAGCACTCGGATACGCATGCAGCAGAGTAGACACCACACACTAGGGCAGTAAGCCACTGCAGATCAGTAGATACATGCCAACTGATGGGCTTAAGTCTGTTCCTTCAAACGAGCTGATGCAGCGTGCAGAGTACAAAGTTTGAGCTTTATATAGGTGGCTGCTTGGCCTGCTTGCGTCTAAGCCTAATCCTGGTGGTACCCAAGTTTAACACAGGGCTCTATCTAACCGGCTAAGATTCATGCTGACAACGGTTAAAAACACCAAAAAGCAGTTGGGGTGAACAATCAAGCAACCCAAATGTTGTAACAGTGTACAGAGATGAACAGGAAAAAAAAAAGCAGTTCTTTCAACAAACAGTTCCTATGCCAAGTTTGAATGCAAAAGGCCATCCAAGCATGGAACGGAGTAATTTTGGTCTAAATTCCAAAGCAGTTTTAGCTGTGGAGCTTTTAAAATTCACTTCTACTTGTCTCAGATGTAATAGCGAATAACCTGTATATTGAATAGAGTAAGGAATTTTGTGTTTCTCTGTTCCCAAGTGGAGCAAAGATTCATTTGTGCTTGTTATGCATTTACAAAGCTATAGATAAAAAAGAACAAAAAATGTGAAACAATTTACCATGTGTAACACCAAAATAGCTCATATGAAAAACTGGACTTAAATCATTCATTGGAAATCACTAGACTAGGAAAAAATTCCTATGCTCAAACAAACTTTCTTATTACCTACATCATTCTCCATCACGTATATATAAACTCCCTGTTGGTAAGCCTTTCTCCTATAAACCTGACAAAGTCACTTCAAAGTTCTGCAAAGAGATGTAGCATATAATATCAAACTTGTCAGGTTTCTTAAAAATCATTGCAAACTAAAGTAATACTGTATTCATTATAAGAAATTCATTTAAATATACAAACATTCATTTCACTGCCTCCTGTATTTTTTACTAGTTTTTTTTTTTAATCAAAGTTGTTGTGATCCTTTGCAATGATAAAGTTTTACTGGGAAGATCAAAATTTAAAAAACAAAATCTGGAAAAAATTATTACTTATTAGGTAATATTAGACAAGTCTGCAGAGTTCACATTTCAAAGCATCTGTCAAAAAAAATTCATAATGCAAGAAGAAAATATCACCTCAAAACTTAAAAAAATGTACCTGACTAGAATATAATCACGTCAGATTTTAGTATTACTTCAGATCTGACAACTTCCGCCACTCATTGAGTATTATTTTGTTGCTATTGCCTTCAAACTAGTTGCTTAAGTTTATAAAAATACAAATATTTGCAACAGAAACAGCATGCAAATATATTTTCAGCTACAGCAGGTAGGAAATATTCTACTCTATATGCTGACAATGCTTCCAAGGAAGTGTAGTGTATAAATCCTTTAGTTAAAGTAAGAAACTCAGTAGAGATTACATTAGAAGAATGCAGACAGAATATCTATTATCTTTAAAAATCCGAGAGAAGACTGTTTTTAAAATAAACTACTATGGGTTACTAAAACATTTGAACCATACATGCAGGGAAAAACTAGAATTCAGTGATTTTTCCAAATTGTTTTGTAAGGAGAGTGTCCTAACTTGAATCTGCCTGACCTGGCAATCATTCTTCCTGACAACTGAAACACACACAGACTGACTTGTTGCAGTTGTCTTAGGAGCCTTTTTTAGTTGGCTGTCCCATCTATGTTGCACAGACAGTGAGCCTACAAGTCGTGCATTGCTGTTCCCTGGACCTACTGGGAGCTTCAGCCTCTTGACCGCTGGTTCTGGTCCCTGCTCTGCCTCCTGCTCTGCTCTGGTTCCCCTGCCTGCCATCCCACTCGTGATCCCCACCGATACAACCCAGCCTTGCCCAGATGCCAGTTTGTGATACAGCCTCCTCTGTTTCCCCAGCTCAGACTAGCCACTGGCCACAACTTTCTCTCACCCCATGGATGGAGCCTTTCCTGAAGTGCTTCATCTTTTTTTTTTTTTTTTTCCCTGAATGCCAATGATGGGGAAGGCGGGGGGGGAGCAGTTTTTGAAGGAGAAACCTATTTGCAATCTGTGTAAGAAAGTATGACACATTCTATTCTTAGTGATACTGCAGCCATTTCATAAAAAGCTATAATAATTCTACCATTTGAAACAGATCTTGAAAGAAAGCATGAAGAATATCCCATGGTAAAAAAGTCTTTGTCCCACAATAAACTGTAGATAATTGTAAAATATAACAATAAATTATCTGAAATAAACTAGAAGATATAAAGTATTGAAAATGAGAATTTCAATTTTGTCATTAGCATTCTACAGGAAGATTTTAGTAGCATACAAAATTATATATCGATAAAATGTTCTGCTTTATACATAATCCAAATGCAGCTTCAGTAGCTTAAGCCCAGCCTCCAATTCTATGGCATTACTGAGGCAGTTCTGTTTCCCATAGTGGAGACCAGAAGCTGGCCACTATTTCCACATCTTCACCTTAGGCTCAGTGACTCACAACACTCTCTGCTAAGAAAACAACCTCTCTATCGCCAGCGACTGCAATTCCTACTTTAGCTCAAACAAGGGCGGCCTGGACTGCGAAGGAAAATTTCATGAAATCTCAATGGGAACTGGACATTTAACACCCTTGTACATCCTGTGCCAAGGGAATCTGAGAGCTGGGCCTCAAATTCAGAAGATTTTTTTTTTCCAAATGAAGCAACTCAAAAAACAGAGCGGAGCATTCAGTATATGAGCTGATGTAATACAAGAATCCACTTATTTACTCTTCCACAAATAGCAAGCTTCGCTGTTGTGCAGTTTGGGGAGAGACAGTTATTGTACTGTTTGCAGATATCTAAGTAGTTGATGGAAAAATACTTGCGAAACTTGAAAGCAAAATGTTAGTATGAACTGTTACTTGTCTGACAACTCTCATTCATTGCACTGAAAGAACTGTGCTCTATTCCAAGAACTGTACACAGGTACATACCGTATACAGCTATATGACGCTCACCCTGTAAATCATTGTGACTAATTGTGGTGGTCTTTCACCCCCAAGACTGGCAATGAGACCTTCTGCAAATGTCTAAAAGTTTATTTACTTATGTTTCAGAGAAATGTATGGTCTCAAAAAGTCCAATTTTCATATAGGGTTGTGCCCCAATATACTAAAAATTTTAACGTAAGTTCACACCATACTCAAAATCATTTTGCTACACATGAAGACATGCTGGAGAAGGTCTCATACTCAGCTAAAACTCAAGCGTTTGCTTTAGCCAAAACGCTAAGTAATTTTAATATACAACACAGGGTTTCAGCAGTATGTGTACAAAAATAAGACCTTTACAAGAGAGTAGAAATTTCACTTTTCAATTTAACTACATAGTCTTATTCAAATATATTTTGTGCTGACCAATTATACATCTGACTAATCTACATCAGAACTATTTATTCCTACATTATTTCAATTACATTTTAAAGATAGTCTTTCTCTCTGTAATTATCAAACTAATATATGAAAAAATCCCTGTGTCTCTACATCTCAAAGACAGAGAAAACCCTTTTGTATGTAATTAGACCTTAATGCAGGGCATTATCTCTCTTGTTGTGGGTAGAACTTGTCTATAACTAACATGCTAGGTCAAGCCATATTATCTGCCTTGAACCAGATATTATATAAAATTATTTCTGCTAAAAGACTAAATCCTAGCAGAAGGCACAACAACCATCATCACTGCCTTTAACTCATCAGTTTTTAAATTCAAAAGCAAATAGTGCAGAATGTATAAAAAAAATTCAGTTATTAGCGAGACAGATAACCAGCAAAGGATTTCCCTAGGAAAGCAACCCTTAAAAAGAAAAGGAACCCTGCCTTGAACCCTAGGTAACTGGTATGGAGTACTGAGTACAACCTGAGTACAGAGCCTGATCAAGGCCCTTTTTGAAACACAAAGCTTGGGACCATCTTAAAAGAAGCTGGAAGATGATTTTTTTTAAACTCTGAAAGCTCTTCTACCCCTTCAACTGAGGAGGGTTCAGTCTCTGACAGAATAGCATCCACAGTGCTCTGATTCACAGTACTGCGTATTTCCTTCCAGCTACATACCAGCGACTTCTGCGGTCAACTCATACGGAAGGCTTATACTGACTTACTTCTTCTTTCTGAAAGGAGAAAACCGTCAAAAAAATGGAAGGTGTACAGAAGAAACACACTGCACAGTTCACCTTGCTAGGAAAGTGGCTACTCATTACCTTCTTCCACAGCTTTACATTTAGATGAATTAAGCAGGGCAGAGGGGAGTGTGAAGACAGGAAAGAAGGGGAAAAGTCATTACTACTGAGATTTCTAGGACTTCTTTATTATGTTTGAGGCCACAGGATCACACAGACAATTGTTTCTATAAGGCATGCTCAGTGCACATTCTGCAGACCCTCTGAGTGTCTCTAGTGATTGTCCCAAACTCCCTGCAGGCCACTTGGTCAGCCTCCCTCACATGAAGTCTTGTACCACACCACCATGCCCGTGTGATGGGATCCATGCACAGCCATTCCCCCTTCCCTGGGGAGGGCTTCCGAGGAAAGTCTCAATAGCTGCTAATAGATTTTTCACCTATAGACAAGATTCTTGATTGAAACTGCTGGCTCACTGACCAGAAGCCAAAAGCACCATATTTTCTTCACCTCCTGCTTTTGATTTTGCTCCAATTTAGAACTGTTCTGTCCACCAAAGCCTGTAATATTTTCTAGATATTTTTTGTTGATTGGATACCTCATTCAGAAGCTGTTACACTATAAACAGATAGAAGGGCCAGCAAATAATGCACACTTTTCTCTACCAGTAAAGCTCCAGTTTAAGTAAATGATTTGTAAAGAAAGCTATGAAAAATCATTTGTAAATGATTTAAAGAAAAAAAAAATTAAATGACTACTTGGAAGTATTAACAGAATTTTTTTTACACTGAAATAAATTCTGTAAAAGCAAAAGAGTTCAGAATTAAAAAGTTAATGCATTTTTTTTACCTCCTAATTCCCAAGATTCAATACTTCAGTGAATGACTTTTTGAAAATATTGACAACATGACATTTCAAAGGCTTGTTTATGAAGAACACATCTGATGCATAAACCTTCAGAGGAATAATTAAACAAAATGGCATTATAAACTGCAATTGAATGAACTGTCAAAGGATTTGTTATCACTATATTAGTACATTAATCACTACCTGTATTCTTCTTTTTATGAAAACTTTTAGTCATTTATCATACCAGTGTAACCTATTCATTCGATTCAGTATCTTGGTTCAGCCAGATTTTTCACAATCAAAGGATTATTCAAACTTTGATCAGTTTTGCTACTAAAGCTCTTGTTGCTTTAAGAAAAAAATTTTTATCAATAAATATATGCAAATTGCGCCAACTTGTTATACTCAGTTTCATAAGCTATCAGTAAGTGAATATTGATTTAAACGATACATAAATTAGAGTTGCCTATTTATGAGTGATTTGCTCTGTGAATAGAAATATTTAATTACTTTTGTAGGTATACGAACTATGTCTGAAGTTGAAGAGCCTCATCACATATGTCACTCCAGCAGCTAGTTGGCTGAACCAGCAGAATAAAGAGAAGGCAGCTGCCACTCTGGGAGACACTCAAACGATCCTTTCTGTTTCTAGTTGGAATATCTTCAAAACTGCTCTTTTACTACTCATCAGGCACCATCTGCACAAACCTCAAAAGCAGACGGCTAAAGAAAACGATGGAACCCTTAGCATCGCATGCTCCTTCTGATTGCACTTTTCATCACTCATTTAGTCTCTAACTTCTGTGTATTCATAATTGATTCTGACACCAGGAAAATTTGACAGACCATCCGTGAGACTTTAGTAGAAGATACATAGTGTAACACAATCAACAGAACAAAAACTGTAACCAGCACTTCTCTCTCCTATCCTAATTTCCCTCCCCTTAAACTATTCTGTATCAGCTATTCTGTTGTGCTCCTCCCTCCTACCTTCTCTCGCCCTCTGGTTCAGTAAAAACCTTAAACACTAAACCCAGTATTTTCTCAATAGGAAAATATCAAAATACAATCCTCTTCCCCTTTAATACAGCCTTCACTTTTTGTGAGGATTATCATTGAGCTTCTGAATTAAAAAAAAAAATGGCAGCCTCACTAACACATTCTATTCCTCCACTCAAAAAACAAACTCACTCACTTGAGATTAGTTTTTGAAAGAGGAAAAAAAGGTTTGGGCACTCCAGGACAGGTTTAGCACTGTAAATGCTATGCAGAGAGAAGCACATAAGCCTTAGCACTGGCTAAGCCTGTAATTTCCTGCTAAGGTTCATGACTCTTCATGCACTGAGAACGGAAACTGGAAACCTAACTCAAGGCTTATGGTGGTACTGAAACACCTCAACCTATGGTCCCTAAGTCCATCTGTGAATTCAACTCTCAAACTGCGGATGGTCCCTCTGTCCAATAGCACTACTCTAGACAAAGAAGAAAGTATCTTAAATAGAAATATTTAATTGAAAAAGACTAGAGCTTCACATGTATTAAAATTCTACTTAATATCTTAGGCACTTGTGGAAGGATTTCACTACTGTACACTCTTCTGACCCCCACCAATACAGTGAAAAAGTATTCAAGAGAAAATGTTGTCATCTATCTCATAGAAGTGTACAATTCCCATGTTAGAAAAGAAACAAACTCAATTTTCTAGTTTGCAATGTGTTAAATATACATCTAAATACTCTGTTTTGAAACAAAGTGTCTCTGGTTCCAATGATTATTTTAATTAATAAACTATAATATGAGCAGTACCACAAGGTGAACTGTAACAAGGACAAGGCTATCTATGTTTTTACTGAAAGTATGTTGCCTCACTAATACTCTGTTCAAATTGCATTCAATTGAATATGTCATCAGTCAATATTTCTGCACAAGTGCCAATAATACATTAATTAAGCACATAAAGGAATGTGTGCATATCAGTGTGGTAGCTTGAAAATACGCAGACTACCTAATATGTTTTAGGGTTTATTTACTGTTCAGGAGTTTAAAAGACAGCTTTGGCTATACCCAAAACTATGTGAGAATTTCTTCGACGTTAGCTTAAGTTAAACAATAGCTAGAAACAAAGTCACGTCTTTTTTCTATCTGATCACAAACTTCATGATTTGGACATGTACTTGTTTCTGATTACAAACAGAATGTAAAAAAAGTATTTCTCTACTTGTCAAATGCTATTACCATTAATTACCATATTACCATATTATTGCCATAAATGAATAGCATGTGCAAAAGATACTGAAAGATATAAAAGAAAGTGACAAAAAAATGGAAAATAAAAATCTTTAATGTAGGTATGTGTAGACAGACAGCATAATGCCCATCAGAGTCATAAAAACTCTCATTTTGACAGAGTTGCTTCTAACTCAAACAAATTCAAAGCAAATTCAGTACATTCTCTTACCTAACCGTAACCTAATCAGAATGAGACAGAAGGCCAGAACTCTTGAGACTACTAATGCCACTACTATTCCCCCCCCTGCAAAAGGGAGCTGTTTATAACGTAGCCCTCTTCTTGCAACGCTACGATAAACGTTCCTTTACTACAAGGACTAGTCCTTGTTCAGACTTGTCCACCTTTAATTTTGGACCACAGAACGTAAAAGCACTATAGACAAATCCAGTTACAGAAATTAATGCTTGGACACACCTGCTTGCTATTGTATAATATACCTTATTTCCAAATGGGATTATTTCAGAAAACCGGAAACTTTATTATGTTTTACTTCATATATGTCCTTTGGCAACCACAACTCTGTATTTGTCTCAAGACAAACATGGAAGAAGCTGAAATTGAATTACATGAATGCCATACTTGATAGCCAAGCATAATAACTGACTTGCCTCAGATAGAGCTTCACTACCTTTTGGGAGACAACCCTTTATTAGATATAAGGAGCTATTTGGCCAAAACAGGATTTTGAGACACACTACAAGAATACCAAGGAAATAACATGATATCTAAGGGATAGGAAGGAACTGCTTCAATCTGGACACTTACAGAGAGGAAATGAGAGATTCATGATGATGAGACTGCTATGATTAGTACATGGTTGCTTGCAAAGCAGGCAATGGTGTCCCTTGTTCCTTGGCCCACATACCCTGGGCCTACTTGTGAAAGGCACTACTGTCTTTTGCAGCCACATTCTCCCATACATTTTGCTTAATAATACCAGCCTTTCTTGCTTATTCTTCTACATTATTGATAAAGCAACCTGAGTGTCACGTCGGGACTCCCCAGGGGCTGGTAGCAGTGAGGGCTCCCAGTGGCAGCAAGGCAGGGCCTCACAGCCAGGGCCCATCTCACTGCCCCACGAGGGTGCTGGGCAGCCTGGGCCCAGGCAGCAGGCACCTCTGCAGGGCCAGACCAAGGCCAGGCTGTTGGCCCAGGGCTTCAGGTTAGGCCTGATAAGGAAAACTCAGCCCAGACAGAGCCCTGCAATGGCTGGGCACAGGGATGAGGCAGGGCTGGATCAGGCCAGGACATCAGCCCACAGATGTGTGTCTGGGTCCAGATCAATAGGGCCCACAGCCAGGCTCAGGCAGAGCTGCAACACAGCAGAGATTGGAGCTCAGGTGGGAGCCAAGCACTAGCACCTTGGTGGGGGGCAGCTCCTGTGGGACAGGTCAGCCCTGGCCGTGGCCTCCCCGCAGCGCTCCTGGGACACTGGCAGGCAGGGAGCAGCTCCAGCTGCACTGGCCCTGCAGAGGTCCTCAGCCCCAGCAGCCAAACCACCACCAAGGGGAATGCTCTCAGGGGCCTGACAGTGATCTGGCTATTTACTAGTGACATGTATTCATCAATGACCTGGATGAAGGGACAGAGAGCACCCTCAGTAACTTTGCTGATGATACAAAACTGGGAGGGGTGGCTGTGCTGCCATTCAGAGAGCTGGACAGGCTGGAGAGATGAGCTGAGGGGAACCTCAGAAGTTCAACAAAGGCATGTGCAGAGTCCTGCACCTAGGGAGGAATAACCTCATGTACCGGTACAGGCTGGGAGCTGACCTGCTGGAAAGCAGCTGTGCAGAGAAGGACCTGGGAGTCCTGGTGGACAGCAAGTTAGCCATGAGCCAGCAGTGTGCCCTTGTGGCCAAGAAGGCTAACGGTATCCTGGGATGCATTAGGATGAGTGTTGCCAGCAGATCAAGGGAGGTGATCCTCCCCTTCTACTCAGCCCTGGTGAGGCCACATCTGGAGTAGTGTGTCCAGTTCTGGGCTCCCCAGTTCAAGAAACATGGAGCTACTGGAGCAAGTCCAGAAGAGGGCTACTAAGATGATTAAGGGACTGGAGCATTTTTCCTATGAGGAAAGGCTGAGAGAGCTGGGCTTGTTTAGCCTGGAGAGGAAGGGGAGGGGAGAACCATAACATTTATAAATATCTGAAGGGAGGGTGTCAAGAGGATGGGGCCAGACTCTTTTCAGTGGTGCCCAGTGACAGGACGAGAGGCAACGGGCACAAAGGGAAACACTGTAAATTCTGTCTGAAGGTAAGGGAAAGCTTCTTTACTGTGAGGGTAGCAGCACTGGAAGAGGCTGCCCAGGGAGGCTGTGAAGTCTCCTTCCTTGGAGATATTCAAAAGGCATCTGGACAGTGTCCTAAGCACTGTGCTGTAGGTGTCTCTGCCTGAGCAGGGCAGCTGGACTAGGTGATCTCCTCCAACCTCAAATATTGTGTGTGTGATTCTGTGTTTGGAATCGTATCACTGTATTTAACCTTTGAAGATACTGCTAGATCAACAGATGGCCAAAAACTGAGAAACAGGTTGTCAACTAGGCAACTCGCTGAGTGGAGAACTATGGTCAGCCTTGATACTGTTACCCCTCCCAGGTGTTCAGGTAGCAGCTAACAGTCTCTCTCCATGTTATACTGGAGGTTTACATAACTAACATTTTTACAAGCAAGTATATTCCCAGACCTCTTGAGGCTATCCAGGGAGCTTGCTTTGATTTCAACAAAGATAAGTACTTTCAGACAGAAGAGTTATTTCAAGAGTTAACTGCAACTTGGAGAATATCTATTGATAATTAAAAAAATAGTATCTTCAACTGTGAAAAAGAATACTTCGAAAACAAGCAGAACATTCTCTTTTTATTTGTAAAACAAAATATCCTGAATTTGAAAAGACTCTGGACAGAGATCATAGCCAGTATCCTTGTCTTGAACGAGCAAAAGGGAATCATACATTGTTCATTTCTTTGGTAGAAATGCAGCTACTAGAATTGTGTGTAAGGCCACTCAGTCTACGGTAAGAACAGCTGATAATCTCTGCTAAAGATGCAGTCTCTCTCTCTTCCCCCCCCCCCCCCAAAAAAAAAAAGACTGAAATTTTATCCCTTTTACTCTGAATTTCTTCCAAACACATAAGCTGAAGTCTGAGGTGCAGCTTTCCTGCTGCCTATTTCCCTTCATTAGCAGAAAACACATCAAAGATACCAGATATTATTATGCCAAGAAGAAGGTTTACAAATTAGTTGCAGTAAATTATAACAGCTCTCAGTAAAATGGAAAACATAACCCAGAATGAATACTTAGTGCTCAGATTCCCCTAGCATTATTTTTCTTTAATTTTCAGGAACAATTTCAATCATAAAGTAGTCTAACATGGTACTTTTTCAAATTAACAGCCAGCAGTAAGGCAATTAAGTACTAAGCATTTTAAAAACAGACATTTTGGGAATTAAATATGAATTTATGAGTCTATGCTTAAGCACCGACTTTTTAAAGTCCTAGCAATTTTTTTTAGTAGGAGAGAGAAAGGGAGAAAGAGAAAGTGTCACACGTGCTTGTACTACTTTTTGGAGTACCATCCGACACAAACAAGATTCTTATCTAACGGACTCTAAAGCAAGATTTGTAAAAGGTCTACTGAAAGAAGGAGCAAATCATGATCAGGTTCTACCATAGTATGAATAGATAAAAATACTTCTATTTTGTCATTGCCGCTATTTACTTAGCTCACGTTCTCTGTTAAATTATTTCCCCTAGCTACTTCAGACCACATAAAAACCATACTGCAAAACACCCTCATACTGATGAAGACAGGCTCCATAGGAAATTCTGCCACTGCTTTTCACCTTATGAGTGGACTTAATCAAAACACAAAAAGCTAAAAACTTCTAAAAATAGGGGAACTTGAGTAGACTTATGAAAAATAAAGCATAAATTAGAATTAATTCTTCAAAACACCACAATGATTCAACTAAAGTAAAACAAATTGCTTTAAGAGAATTGAAAAGATGAGACTCTCCAACCTAAGAATCTGTCTTAACTCAGCATGAAGCATTTACCAAAAGCCTAAATCTCTCCCACCACAATTATCTTTTCATTAACATTACTCTAACCCCCCCCAAAATTAGAGGAATAAGCCCTTCTGTCAGCACCTCAGGTATAGTAAATGTTCACACACTGTACTTATATGTTTCTTCATGCTGTAAATGGAAAAAAAATGTGTTTAGAAAAAGAATTTGAGAAGTAGCATTTGCTCTCCTTTCTCCCTCTGAAATAGAAAATATCAATTGTATGAATTACTGCAGCTAAGAGCAATTTGTGCACAATGACAGGAAAGTCAATCTTTCATGTACAGTATTAAAGATAATTAGAGTGAAATTCCTTTTTACAGCTAAGAGAATCACCATCGCAGACCATTTTTCATCAGCAGTAGGTATCCAAATACCATTTTTCAAAACTTGCTGAAGCAGAGAAAAGAATGAAGCCAAATAACGGTTGTGTACCTGTTGATACTGGTCTGTCTTCGAGGAAATGAGAAATGATCTTGTTAGATAAGTTCTATTTTTGACACCATCTATGCCAGTAGATCTAATGTGCGTATGAATTTCATGAATCATAAACCATGTATTTCAAGTCCTTCAGATTAAGTACAGAAATAAAGGTAGCTAGTGGAAAAGATTTTTCATAACAAGTGTGTTTTATGAGAGGATTTTTAAAAAACCCACTGACAACTTCTTTAAAACTGTTTCAGAATTCATGAGGTGTAAAAATTGTTGTAGAAGCCGTTCTGCATTATTATCAGCACTGAATTAAGCCAACTTATAATTCACTGATGAAACTCAATGTGAGACATAAAACAGAGTAACGGTGCAGACAGTACATTTTCCAAGTAGGTAAACCTACTTGCCTGACTTGTCTATTGTTCCATAGAAAACCCTGTGAACTTCAACCTTTTTCCTTTACCAAATTGCATGGTACATTATCATAAGCCACTCAGAGGATACAGCTGAGATTTGAAAAAACTACTATGCAGCATATAAACTGCAGAAGTGACCTCAGTGAGCATTCTAAGATCAATAGACAAAATGACCACAAAAGTCAATATACAAAACCAATTTTCTTCACTTTTTTGGAAGGACATGCAGTATTTCTGTAAGTTTACATTCTCTTATTTTAGTCCACTGACTAGAAAGATACTGAAAAAGATAGAACTCTTCTCAAATACAGTGAGAAAAAAAGACTGAGAAGAAACACTGTATCACCATATTAATGACAGTTCTCCACCTAAGAAATAGATACAGAATGCAAAATCCTTAAATACAGGAAAAGGAGGATAAAGTTGGAATAGAGAGCATCACATTTCAGACACATTAAGGAAATTTATAACATCTAGCAAGGGTCCTCTGACCACTCATTGTGTATTTTCTCACTCATTTCTATTCTACTGAATATAGTAACTTCAGCTTCTAAACTGAAGTACTCTGCATATTTTTGGTTAATGTATGATTCAAATAAATAATCTCTCCTTTATTAGATATGCCATTCAAAAGAACTCCACTACTCTGTAGGTTCAAAGGAAAATGAAACTTTGTGAATAGGCACAGATTTATATTTAAACAGTTGGTATGATTTAAAGAGAGAAGAAAGTGAAAGCTCAATAACATTATTCATACAAGCAAAAAAAATACTCAAATCGTTAAAATAGCCTAAAATATTTTAATATAGACACACACACTTCTACCTTTTGCCCACCCCCAACCCCCAAGCTATGGAGGGTACATGAAGAGGTATGTACAGCTAGGCTTGGGAGACTACAGATTTCTATAAAAAATGACCACGGGAGTCTCTTTGAACTGCATAAGATACTTGGTAGCCACATATTTGGTCCCATCTTCAGTTAGCTTCAAGCCATCCTTCTATTTCCTCTTAGATGGCTTCTTTTCCCTGAGATAAAACATTTAACTCACTGTTTTTGCAACATCCGTATCATAAATCTGCTCCTTGCAAATCTGTTCCCTTATATAACCAACAATCCTTCCAAAAATCATTCTAAAATTGTAGTGGTTACTAGGCAATACCTGCCAAAGAGCTGCAATTTCTTATTACAAATTGTGACAAATTAATTTTTTGAACTCAAAATGGTAAGATCCAGCATCTTACCTCTTCCCAGACACATGTGCTCGTCTTGCACTGGCTTTCATAATCTTCAGATCACATGTTAAGATCACGAAAATGCAAAAGATCACTAAAATGCAAAAGAATTAACCTGGCAAAACTCCAAACACACAGCTGAACTAGCTTAATGTGTGACTGGAAAGGACCAGGAGAAAGGCAAAGCCATACGGAAAGAGAGAGGGAGCAAGAACCCCCCAAACACCTTTTTGGCAGCAGCAAGCTGTTCATTTGACTCAGCTGTAACATGAAGCTTCTGACTTAATTCATATTCTTTTTTTGGTGTGAATATCAGTAAACTGCCTGCATTCCAAGCCAGACAGATGATGACTTTGAACCACAAGTCATGCAACATTACAGAAATACCGATGGTTTAAATGAAGCATTGCATTAATTTCTTACATCAGATACACCCTTCTACATTGTTCTTCAACAAGATATTGCTAGCTTCTAACATATCATTAACTTCTTATTCTGGATAACAAAAGGGCTGGGAAACCTCTGACAGCAGAAAAAAGACAGCTAATAAAGGACACACAAAGAGAAGTGGTACAGACCCACCAAGTGGCCCTGTTAAATATTAGCAGCTTCTATTACCATACACTCACGCATTCTTCTGAATGCTCCGTTCAGCAAATGTGTATTTTTTTCTCCTATATAACTGAATTTAGCTTGACAAAATTTTCCCATATGGTCTATGGCAATCTACTGTTTGTTGAATCTTACTGTATTTTCTGTATCTTTTCCTAAAACACAAAGTCTAAGAATTAATTATGCTGGTACACCTCAATGTTTCTCAACTCCCTTTGAATAAATGGGCCTATAATTAAGCAAACACATCTATTATTCATACTTTTTAATTTAAAACCTGAACACAGTGAGATAAGGGTGAAACATCTCTTTGCCATTTATCCTGTTGACCTTACTTTTGTTACTTTAAAGTCACTGTAAGTGACATATTATCCTGTTGGTCATTCCATAAAACATTCCAGCATAAAAGTAATCACCTCTTTTCACTTTGTTCATTTGTAGAAAAGAAATCTGTAGAAAGTTTCTAAATACAGAGAATTCTCTCCAGCTCAGGAAAGCCCTGAGCCTTGGATGGTCAGAAACTCCTATGGCCAAGGAAGTTATGATGTATATCCATTTCCCATAATTATATTCTTCATAAGGCATACACTTTTAGCCACGTTCTGGATACAGGATACTGGGCTAGACTGACCTCTGGGTTTATTAATAACACAGCCAAATCAAAACTGTTATTTTTCTTCTCCTTTTAACTTGGCTATTCTGTTCCTTGTCAAACAAATGTCACTGTGCTCAGTAAGTATCCTAATGCTTTCCTTACTCTGAATATCTCCAAGATATATGAGCAATTTTCTTGCAAGAGTGTTTTACAGCCAAATACTTCTCATTTTTAGGAAATAATTGCTGAATGCTAATCAAAACTGGACACTTCCAGTCATCATAAAAAAATACTTATCACGTGGCTCCCACTAACTTCACTGAGAATTGTGAATAACTTCCTTTTTCCTTCCTGTTTATGCACACATTTTCCTGTAAAAGACATTTTCATCAGTAGCAGGAAATATTAAACTAGACAAACCTTCCCAGTTGACTGGAGTATGTTTTCAATCTGGTACCATAAAGAATAAGCTCTCTTTTTATGAGGCTTCCATTATAGCTACTAAAGCCAAGTTATTAAGTTATTAGCTTACAAGCAGTAGACTAGTCAGAAGTGCAGCATTTTGGTACATCAGCTCTTTCATGGTACACTTGCTGCTTTTTCATTTCACCATCATCCCATGCAGGGGCAACTAGTCTTTTCGTATACAACAGTGCTTCAAATTCCACAAGCACCTCATCCAGTCCTTCAACGTGACTTAAACTTACTACTCACCGTGGACACATTACATGAATCAGTGGCAACTCTTTCAGAATATCAGCTGTCTGAAAGGACAGAACTCTTTATAGTGGTTACTTCATCATGAACTGAGGATGAGATCCACATCCACACACATGTTATATTTCACTATATATGCCCTTCCTGCAAGGTCATCCTGAAGTTCTACCTAATGTGGTCACTGAATTCCACCTTGATCAACATTTAAATACTTTTCTCGTACAGATTCCACTTCTTGAGAGTTCAAGCGCTACGACATTCACTGGAAACACATATTTGAGGCAAGAATAACCCTGCTCCTGTCAGTGAGTAGCTTCTTCTGAGTGTATCCTTTGCTTCTCCACAACTGAAATGTCAGAAGACAGTGGACTTAATTCTGATGTGGACTGATCTTGTAGTATATTGTCTCTGTGATGAACTGCCATAAAGTTAGGTGCATTAGAGTGCAAGCAATCCTTAATA
The DNA here is from genome assembly GCF_036370855.1 of Dromaius novaehollandiae. Taxonomy (NCBI): domain Eukaryota; kingdom Metazoa; phylum Chordata; class Aves; order Casuariiformes; family Dromaiidae; genus Dromaius; species Dromaius novaehollandiae. The sequence continues at coordinate 30,385,628 of NC_088130.1, forward strand.
AGAAATCATATTCTTGGCAACTCCAAGATAGCTCTGGAGATCCACACGCATCTGTAACAAGCACTATACCAATGCAGATACTTATGGAAGAGCTTGTTTTGTTTGATTAACAGTAGCTATTTATTAAGGAAGCCAAGAGCTATCTCCCATAGAACCGTTCACTCTGAAATCACTCAGAGTACAATGGGTATACAAATAAGCACTATACAAAAATCCACATTTACCGGTAGAGTTTTTCTGACTGTGCCATCCTTACAAATACATTACTTCCTACTTGCTTTCTCCTGCACTGCAAATCTAGCAGACAAAGCCTGTGAAGAGCACTGAAGAGAGGAAAGTATACGTGCCCACTATGCCCTGAGCAAAGAACATGGAGAAGGTCAGAAGCACACCCACTGCATGCAGAAGGCTAGGACAAAGAAGTCCCCTGCTCATCCATTTGAGAAACTTGTGGAGGCACAACAAAACACAAACATGGATAGCACACTGAGAAGAGCCCCCATTCCTGGTAAATAATTTCTCTTAGGATCAGATACAGTAACTTTTAACTTCCAAAACTTGTTAAGACTGTATCTTGAAAACAGGCTCTTAAATTTATGTTAACATATGCACATTCCAGTATTTACATACCATACTCAGAATAATTGTAATAACAATAAACTGCAATTCTAGAGCTTTCTCTTAGAGGATTCCTAAAGAATTTAATGTACATTTATGACTTTAAACTTGCTCCACCTATTTAAATGTATTGTAGGCAGGAATCCAATTCCAGTGACCCTTCTTCCAAAAATGACCTGCCTTATGCTGAAGTGCAATACGTGCTAGAGGCTGCCATGTAACTCATACCCCTAGGGTTTAACCTCTACTCTTTCACTGCAAAGTCTGCCTTTCAACTCATACAACACATTTGGCTTCTCTTAATCAATAAACAAACAAACAAACATAAAACACACACACACATAGAGGAGTTAATGTGCTTTTAAAGTCCTTTTGGAAAATAAAGACCCAAACTAACTGGACTATTAAAATGAATACGTAATTACTGCTGCGATATGTCAATACCGAATCAATTCTTTTTATTGTGAAGTCTTCTACAGTTACACAAGGCCATTCCACGTCCTAATTCTGCAACGGTTAATATCGTAACAGAAATCAGTCCTTCACTTTGACACCCAGCTTTGACTTGACCTACTTTCATACTCGATATCTATACCTAAATGCTTAACGTTAGACTGCCCATTACAGATCCAAGAAATGGATGTAAATGGGGCACACAGAGAAAACATCCCTTCTAATTTCCACAGGCAATTTGTACACTCCTAAATATACTTGGATTGCCATAACATTCATTTTATTAGTAAGCATTAGAGGTGTCATTCTTGGTGTTCTGTATACTAAATCTTACTTATTAGTAAGACTCTTCACCACGCTTAAAAATAAACAAGTCTTAAGTCTATTGCCCTTCCATACACACAAACTGAAAACTACATATTCCTGAGATTTTCTGCCAGGTATGTGAATATAGAAGACAGCTTATGTCCAGAGAAGTTAACGACAAGCCAAAGGGAGTGGCATATCCTGGTCAGCAACTCCACAGAAGGTGTAGGTTCACCAAAGTTTGCATCTATAGAAAAAGCAGTCATCTGTTCTCTAATTCCCTCCTATCCAACATCCAGTTTGCTGTGATGCCACCACCTTCCATGCAAGTTTCTTGGAAGAGGTTTTGATGGGAATCCACGAACCACATGAAACCCTCCTACAGGAGGACCACTCCATGAGAACACACATGCTGGCTCCAAAGCACTGCAGGATCTTTTTTTAATGTTAGGATGACCTTCCTGAGAAGAAACATACTTGCTCTAAATATCACATTCTATCCACATACGGATACTAGATTTGCTGGTGAAATTTGCATCCATCATTTTTAGCCTGCAAGCCATGCAACTGCCGTTATCTTATTTTTTCAGTATATACTGGTAGCAATCTCAGGTGCTTCTGAGAGAATCTGTGAAGACATGCTGGTGTAAAACACTATAAATTCCAAAGGAGCCACTCATTGTAACAAACACATGAGTTCCTGCAATCCCATGAAGCTCCACAGAAACTAATCTACAAACATATTTATGCAGGTAGCAAGCATTTAATACCACAATTGTCCAAGTTTTAACAATGTCAACCTAAACAGTAATTTAATATAAAAAAGACAGATTTTAATAGCTCTAATAACCGAGAAAACAACTGTTCAGCATTGCCCTCTGCCCAAATAGAAACATAACAATGACACATCGCTGGAGCATCTGGCACATTTTCATATTAGACATACAATAAGTTATCTCAACATAAGTATTTACTTATTGATAAGACTTGTATCAAATGACATTCCTGATTATGAACAGTAAAAAAACAAAAAAACAAAAAAACAAAAAAACCCCACAATACCTCCAAACAATGAATCTGCATTCAAAAACTGTAGCTAAACTATACAAGATTTTTTATTTGAATAAGTTTAAGTACATATGCAACGTCAAATACAAAAATGAAGTCATCAATATATCAGGAAAGCAACAAAAACAAAATAGTAACAAAATAGCCTGAAAAAATATACGGGAATCAAAAATTTTATTTCATTCTTTACTACAGCCTTTGCCAACAATTCTGTTAGATCAGTTTTTCCCTAGTTTCCTCTGGTCACACTGTAACAGGAAAACAAAAGCAAAAACTCTAGATTGCATAACTTTAGCTGATCTGTAGAAAGCCTCTGTCCATATTAATCATGTCTTCACGATCAGAATGCAAAACATTTCCTGGCCATCCCTCTGAGCCTCTAATAAAATGTTTTTAAAACAGTAAGGAATAACTTCCCTTCTTTATTCCAAAGTAATTATTTTGCACAATATGGTTTGGGTAGACGATATGCTTCAAGTAACCTGTGCTTAAACATGAATAAAGACAACTTCTGTAGAGAAGAGGAAAAAAGCGTTATAGAATTTACAGCTTTATAGAATTCTGCTGCAGTATCATTCTTGAAAAAAGCGACCATCAGTCTCATGGTTGCTTTAAAATCTACAGTGGTTTTGAATTCTAGGTCACTGACAGCCAAGAGAGGTCCACTCCCCCTGGTTCTTCTTTACATCACCCCACTCCTTTTCAACATCTTATTTCACTGCAACTAGTGGAGCTAAAATTTTTCAGGGACAATAGAATACATATCAAAAGCTACTTCACTAACTCATAGTATAGAACTGTAACACTACAAAGATACCCAAAAGCACAGACTCCAATGCTTACTCTTAATCTATGCTGCATTTGTTGAGCCTAAGAGTCTGCATTCGAGTAATTTTTTATACCAGTCAGTCAATGAAAGTGTTATTTGTATTATATAACTCACACTGACTGCACTAGTAAAATCAAAAACTAAGAAGAACATAATTAGAAGCCTACATGAAATAAGAAATGATGTTTGTAACTATAATTTGATAAAAAATAGTTATTATGGAATACCAGAATTCCAAATCTTGGGAAGGAATACGAATCCAAAACAAAATCAGGATGTTACGTCAGCAGAAGTTTCCCTCTTAACCACATATTTATTTTATTTTTTAGTAAAAATTTCTATCTTCTATCTCTTGCTTCATAAACTTTTTTTTCCCCACTTTTAAATTGTTTTTGGAAAAAGCTGTCAAAACATATCTAATGTTATTTGTTATTTTCAGCTGTGTTCAAGATGACTCCTTCTGGTCAGTTCGCAGGCCACAGAGCAATGTGGTTCTCTCCTTGTTCATATGAATGTTGAAAACCTGCCCAAATTCTGCTATCCTATTAAAAAATACTGCTGATTTCCCTGGCATAAGAATAATAGGTCTTCTGCATGACCATAATGATACTGAATGGTAAATGAGTGGCAAAAGCTAGTTGCGTTCAAATCATGTTTATGCAATGAATATGATCATTTTCTATCAGTTTATCTTTATATAATATAATTTCTCACCTCTCATTGTGTATTTAATTTCCTTAAAGGAAATGAAAGATGTATTTTAACATCCAAAAGCATATAAATCAGACTTTTATCACGGTCATAAGAATTACAGTTTGGGATAAAAAAATCAACCCATACTGATTAGGACCAACAGGTCCTCCTCAGCATTTCTGTTAGGCTGCCGAGATGAGTGGGTACCATACTGCTTTGGATGCCACAAACCTAACCTAACGTAGAATTCTGACAACAGAGCTGTTCACTGTTATAGTCTGCTTCTTCCTTCCAGCGGTGATCCCTGCCCCTAGACAGATGCCCTCAGGACAAATGGATACAAGATGATCATCTGAATAGGCAGGACCCATAAATGCAATTCTTTCCCTCTTCATCAGCTTAATTCTTTCCTGCCACAAGATAAGAACTTCTAATTGAGTGATGTTTCTTTGCCTCCCTCCTCTCTCTTAGCATGCCTAAGGTGGTGTGCCTGGAAGTGAGACTATTCAGCAGCCTCCTTGAATTCCTCCAGTTCAGCATTGCTGGCCTGACAAGACACAACTCTGATAAAGGTGTATTGCCTGCACCGTGAGCACACATGTTCTCCGCAACATTGGATTTCAACTTGTTTTTAAAAATAAAATGAAACAAAACAAAATACCTGCAGAACCAGCCAGCATGAAGGGGAGACAAAAATCAGGAAAGTATCCATGGAAAGCTAACTAAAAATTAAGTGTCTGCTAACTATAAACTAAAGGAGAAAATACTAGCTCTGTGATACTACAAGAAGCTGAAAAATGGAGCAGATAGACTGCTTATGCTTTCAATCTTTGATATCTGCTTATGCTTTCAATCTTTGAAAGCTGATCTCAGAGTTAAATTAGGCTGAATCCTAAAAACAAAATACAACTTAAAATGGTCCAGTGACTGAAAAAATCAGGGTCATGTCAGAACTTCATAAGGGCATTTTCTTGAAAAGAATCTGACCACCTTTATCTTCTCACTTAAATTTCTATTTCTTCATAATTTATTTTTTCACAGGTGTAACTCATTAATATATCCTATCTTGCAGCTGACTATCAAATCCACATGGAATTCTCATGCCATTTGCAGACTTTTATTAATCAATATTGGAATTACTGCTACCAGACTGTGCAGGTTTGTTTTCTTTTAACACTTCTGCTCAGGTTAATCAACATTCTTTACATTTCTATATTATTTTCCCACGTGCATGAAATGTTTGAAGTCATTTCATAGGCTTCTTTGTGATAGAAAAAAAGATTCAGAACTTGTAAATGAAAGCTACTAGCAACAAATACATAGCCTCAGAAATTCATAACCTCAGAATTTTAATATGCTGCAGAGGAAACAAAGGCTATATCTGCATTAGCAAATACTGAGGTAGTAGCAGATCTGCAGAGTGAAGCAGCTGGTGCTGAGGAATTGATACCTTTAGGGGAGCAGGGCAGTATCTCAGATCAAGTCTACCCTGGTCCTGACGACTGATCTCCCACTAACACTTGTGCACCTCCCTGCTTTGATTCAGCTAAAAAAAGCCAAGTTTTGCATCTTTTGAGACTGCTCAGTAATGAAAAGTGGTGATGGTCAGGAGATTTGCTTCAAAAGCTCATTTCTGATCTGAACTAAAATGTTAATGCAGACACGTCCAAATAAAAATGTTTCTGATTTCCTTGATGATTTTATTTTCTAGTACTAAAACTGAAATATATTCACAACTTAATATAGAGTTCTTATTAAGTGTACAGAATACATTTCAGGAAATTTAAAAACCTCCACAACATGAGGTCAAATATTTTAGAAAATTAAAATGTATTAAGTATGTTTAGAATAGTTTTTCCATTAATAAAGACCTTGGGGATGCAGTGAGGTTACTCTGAGGCCTTTTACATACTAGTCATTCCATCAATAATAAATTGAAGAACATAAAGTGCATTTTTTCTAAAAGATAATAAATAAATATAAATGAGAGGCTTTTCCATTAAAAAAAATCACTTGCAGATATCTTTTTAATGCCCTTGGCTTTTCTAATTTAAACTCTATTATTTCTATATCATTAAAATTCCAAGCAGGCAGATTTGGTCTACATGAAACAGGATGTAGGACAGGCCTTTTGTGGCACAATTAAGAGTGTTTCTTTCAAGGACAACGTCACAGAAGGTGAACACAAATTTTGCTAATATGGTAAAGGAGAATAAATGATTGCAGAAAGAAAGAAAAGCAGAAGCAAACTACATAGCATAATTTTTTTTCCTCTAATGTTCTTTGTCATACTTAACTTTCACTTTCTAAATAAGTTATTACAGGGATACCAATTTGCATAAAAAGATTAAAGATTGCACAAAACGTCAAAGATTGCTTTGCAGCTATAACAGAAAGATAGAAAAAGGAGTCTTTACAGATGTCAAATGAATTTTAAGGAAACGATCAAAGATACACTGATAATAGAGCACAATGCAGAAAATACCTTCAACCTGAGGTGTCAGAGTACATATGTCATTGCTAAAAATAAGTATGCTTAAAATGTCTCCACTTCCCTATATGAAAGCCATGAAAATTAAAAAGGAAAGCTCAATACACTCATTTTCTTAATTCTAAACTACTTTTTCCAATAACTGATTTTGATCATATGGGAGAAGAAATAACATCACAAAATCATAGTGCAGAAAAAGAATTGTTGCAAGGCTCTAAAACAGTAAAAACAATGCTAAAATAATTTTTTTAAAACAACTGAAGTTGTTTAACTTCAATACTTCATACTTTTCAATACTATCTTAGCAGATTCAAAATGTTGGCCTTGAAGGACTTAAAGTGCATTATAGCTTGTTTTTTACTTTACACATGGTGTGAGTGGCTATCATATGCTCAGATCATGTTTTTGAAAGCATAAAAACAATACAGGTGATACAGGTGATATGTATATATAAAACAATATATAATAAAGTTTCCTGTCACCAAGTACTATTTTTAGCACTCTTTTGCCAATACCAGTATGGACATCCTTTCCATCATTTCTTGTATCCTATCAGGATGAAAGTTGAAAAATTCATGAACCTGAAAGGATTATTACTAAGACCGAAGCACATCAGCACAAAGGAAGTCATATCACCAAATACAGAGCCAGCATGATGGAACTGTATGGATGGATGGCAATTATTTGCAGCACTTGGGAAAACCTGAGCAAAGAACTTCATCACTACAATTGCAAGCAACTACCAGCTGGTTATAAGGAAAAAAGACTAGCACAATCCACAGTACTAAAACTTACTTTTGTTTTAGTGCTAAAACTAACTCAAATTAACAAGTCCAGAGGAGAGTAGGCCTATTTTATTTTTTCCCTGAAACCAGAAAAACACTGACTTGGCACATGGTACAGTAGAAGAGCAAAAAAACCTGTTTTAAAAACAGCCCTCAATCCTTTTGTAAGGTGATTATGATATGTTTAGGTGCATTAAGAGCAGCATTGATTCGAGACCTGAAAAGACCCCCACCACAAAATCATATGTCTGTGTATGGTTCTGTTGGTTATCACCAAGGGATCTTAAGACAACTCGTATATGCATTTATACCTAAGAGGGCACGAGATGAAGTACAGTAATGGAGAAGTGATCAGCAAAGTGATTTGGGACTGTACCAGAAAGATTCTTTAACTATGTATGGTTACATGAAACTATGCATAAATAAAATCCTAACTTTTTTTTTTAATTACCAAAATGAAACAAAAATGTCAAGAATATAAAACCTCCCTACATTCAAAGTAGACAGAGAATGAAAAGATGATGTTTTCTAGGCCTATTCTATTTTAAAAAACAGAGAATAACTAAGAATAAACCCTGTTTAGCACGCAGTAGCCATACTACACTGTCATTTTACATTTGCTAAAATAAACCTCTTCTAAAAGGCTTTTACACATTGAAAAGTGCTTAAACTGTGTTGTAATCTGTACATTATCCAAAATCAGAAAGGCAAAAAAAAAGGAACAGATAAAACATTAAATATTTTATAAATACAGTATTAAAAAAAGGAATTCACAAACAGACATTAAAAGATTTCATTTGTGGTATGACAGTCTTATCTTTAACCTAAACAATTCATATCAAAATACGATTATTCTCACATCAAAACCAAAATCCTAAGTTTTCCTATATATTCAATCATGAATTTAAAGCAGTGCTTTATGTTCAGTAATTAAAATCTCAATTTTGTAATCATTAAACATTAACCTAAAATGCATACTTACAAATCCCCATTATTTAAATTTAAAATTTATATATAATAGAGAAAATATTTATCAATAAAGAACTAAAAATCCCCTACATATCAACTTAAATAAATGTTCAAATTCCCTAGAAACTAAGCAGAATAAATGCATTTCACAGCTAGACCACAATGTACCATTCAGGTAAGAGGTAATACATTTTCACTGTCTTTATAATCAAAGCAGACTAAAAGAGAAGGTTGTTCACAGTTTTAAAAGTTACCTAGAAGAAGTAACTTTCACTTTTGATGTGATCAGAGGTGTCTCCATACATCTACGTAAAGTTAGGAAAAGTCCATGAAAACATGTGTTGAACATACACTCCTTATAGAGAATAGGTATATGGTATTAAAAGCTGTGAAGAAAGTCTTTCACCTTAAAAAGTAACTCCTGCTTTTTTTTTTTTTTTTTTTAAGCAAGCAGAGGTAAGCATAAACAAAACACATTGATTTTGAGAAGAACCGAACATATACTTTACTTTCTTAGGATTATTATAGAAAAAGATCTAGGAGTTTGGCATATGAAACTAACTCTGAATTATATGTTGTTATGCTAACATTTTGTAGAACGTAGAAGGTGCCTTACATATGCTTGTAACTAGTCAATCTTCTTTTCCATTAAGCATATATGGCTAACTCATAGTTAAAATGGAAACATTAAGTTACAAAGAGTTGGTTTATGAATGAAATATGAACTGAATAGATAATAACTACAAAGACACCAGAAGAACACAAGGAGACTGATAAGCTTTCTAAATTGTAATATATTTTAACATTTCAATCCCATTTTGTTCAGGTTTACTGATTAAAAAGCAAACTTTTATTCCAAATTTGCAATAATGCTGGTGGGATGGTACCTGTTTCCATGTCTGTATCATTACATTATATATGATACATAAAATAGGGATGAAACTGTGAGTAGTGATAACTCTTCCAAACTTTGTGAGAATTTAACCACTTGAAGATTATCTTTTTCCTTCAGAAAACTTCTCCATTACATCTTTATGCACAGTGAACTAAGTTTCAGTTACTTAGTCAACAGTGGAATCCAAATGAGATCCAAAAGCAGAGAAAAGAAGAATAAAAAAAAAATGGAAGGAAGTTTTGGGAGACTCTGAATACCATTCTTTCAGGACGGCAATTATTTATTATAAAAATTAGGATGGAGTGTTATTTTGAAGGAATAAACTGAGCAGAGTACAGCAGGCCAGAAAAGTTCAGAAAAAGAATGAGTCACAGAACAATGAACAAGAATGAATATCTCTCAAGAATTTGCATGCTAGAAAAAACACTAAGAAAACTGCACTCTTCTGTCTAAAAGCTAGCAACTGAGATAGTTCCAATATTCAAATTATTGACCTAAGAGCATATACGCATATTTTACAACCTACTTAGTGTTTCCATTTATCATCACAAGGAACTTATTTTAAATAATAATACAAACCCGAGAATACTTTCAGCTTAATAGAATACTTGGAGTGTATGCATTACCTTAACAACAGGATTCAGCAGAACAACACCAGATTTCTTTGTAATGACTTGCTTTGTCGTGTAATGATGGTCTATGAGCTGAGGAATAGTTGGAAATCCAGTTCCTTCAAAACGATACTGACTCTGTATGGAAGTAAAATGAAATAATTGTTTCTGTACAAGTAAAATTTCAAAGAAGGATCTGCACACTAATAACCAAGCAAAGAAGAGTTTAGTTTTATAGAATTAAATCTCTGTCTTAATCAAATTAATAAGATTTCTACTGAATTAAAGGGAATGGCGATCAGAAAGATAATATTTTGCAACATTATTCCATCTCTCGTTTAAGCAACATAATGAAATAACTACTGATTAAAACTCAAAGATTAAAAAAAGCTCTTGCAATTCAAGAGGTGGGACAGCTTGTGATACTTAAACTGACAAAGTGAAAAAAATATTATGAAATAGAAAAAACAACACTAACTTCCAACGTACCTAAGACTAAAAATTACATAAAACAACCGAAAAATAAACATCTGACATGCTAATAAACACGAGATAGGTAACACTGTCTTAGTCAGATCTTACTACACTTCGGATATTTGAAGAAATTAACAAATCCCTGGCATGGATACAAGACCATGACTGGCCTTTATAAGGAGCATATGCCAGAAAAGTCCACGGTGCTACAGAAGCTAAAAAACGAGGGCAGGTCATGCATATAGCTTATAGAGAAGTTGAACAAGATAAAATGCCCTTTCTTCCCTTCTATGCTTTTTAGCAATTTCTTTCATTTATTTCATTTTAGATATCTAATTCAACATCATAACAACAAAACTGTGGCATCTCTTAAGTTTTCTCAGAAGCATTTAACATTTTCTTACAAAAAATGTGATTTCAAGCACTAAGGGGGGGGGAAAAAAAAAAGAATAGCTTCATTGCTCATCCCTGCCCTTATACCTGTGGGGGTGGGGGGGGAAGGAAATGGCAAATAAGTGTTTATTTCATCTTCCTGACTCTCTTAAATTCTACACTGCAACCTAGTGATTTGGATACAGGATGAGCTACTGTGCCTATATATACAATATGTACACATTCTCAATATGTACAATTACAGGACTCTGCTCAACAGAGGAACTGCCCTAAGCCATCCAGCAGAACTGACAACAGCCAGAAGAAACAAAGATTTTGGGGGGGGGGGGGGGGTATAAATGGAGATTCAGGTTCATTTAGTCAACTGGGCAATGAAAACCAGCACTGGCATGCAGATCTTTTTCTAACACCTACAGGCTTTTTTTTTTTTTTTTTTTTTTTTTTTTTTTTTTTTTTTTTTACAAAATGCATCATAGCAAATTTATCTTCATTAGGATTAAAGGCATCAACTTCCTGTAATGTTATCACTTTTAGTAAAGGCAGCTTGGTCATGTCATCTATTTTTATCTTTTTATTGGTTCTCTATTGTAAAAGTGCCTTCTCAGTCTGAACAGTTTTGTGGTTTATCTCCCTAGCTTCATTCACTAATTAAAATACTCTGCTTTGCTTGGCCAGTGATAGTAGCCTACATTGTTTTCAAATAACCTCCTTCCAATTTCCATTCTGATGACTCAGAAAACGCTTAACATGGTTAGGGTGCTGATGTCCTGAGAGACTGCCTAGCACAACAACCAGTACTGCTTATCACTTCCTCCTACTAGATCCCATCTCACACCCATCTGCTGCCATTTATGTAAGACCTTTGGGGCAGACAACATTCTTTTATTCCAGGTACTTACGCAGGATCCTGACCATGATTAAGATCACTTAACAAACAACACTTTGAAAATAGCATAGCGTCCAATGGCAGCAGTGAAAAATGGATTAGCCTTGAATGATAGCAGCGAAATTTGATGGTTAAAGCTGAAGGATGGAATAATTTATCATACAAATACTTTTATCGAGATGAGTGCTTAGAAATATCCATAAAACTTATGCAATTATATACTTATGCAATTAAAGGACCACCATTAAAACAAGTATATGTCATACTTCTACTCCGCAGTCTTTGATTCAGAAGCAAATTTGGGTCAATGGAGACAAAACTTGTCAGTGACGGAAGAGAGTAATCTGACCAGTCACAGAGGGCTGATTCCACACTCTGTGAAATCGCTGTATGAAAAACAAGTTTTTACACTGCACTCTCAGCAAACTTCCCTACCAAAAAGTTCATGAATCCAGTTCATCTTGCCATATGACCACAAAAGTCCTGCCACTTATTAACTGCTTTTCAGGGTTAATAAGACTTTTTCTGTCTTAAATGTGCAAGCAGACAGACCTAGTGACCTGATGATATTTGGACTGTCCAAGCTGTGCAATATTAAACAGCATCGGTCTTACATTTCAAATAAAATTCCTATGAAAAAGTAATGAAATTACAGGAATAAAGATAATTTTTAAAATTTATCTTGGAAAAGTGGATACTAAAAAGCATCAAACTACAGATAAAGGATAGCCTCATAGTAATACTTTAAAAAAACCCCAAAACCAAAAAAACCCACAACTCTATCTTAACAGGTTTCAAAGTCCAGTCTGCATTTTTGTTGAAACCCCACTGGAGTGTGACACCTACAATGATTTACACAAAATGATTTCAGCCATACAAAACACAACATGCATTTAATTCTGTTGGGTCAGGATTAGAGCACCAAGCATCTTACAAGAATGTGTGTATCTAGCTAGGGGTAGTTTTATTGCTCTCATTTTCTCATTCAGCACTCTGATACACCAAAATACATTAAGGTCATAAAAATCAAGATAAGATAAATGCTGACTTCAGGTCAAGGTTAATTCCTAGAGTAAAACTCCAGGTGAAAATTAACAAAAAATGCATCTGGACAGGTGTCCATAACCAATGATCCTATAGAAACCTTCCAAATTCACAGAAGTTGGAACAGTATCACTGTCCCCTCATTAAAATGAAATACAGCTGCACATTAACAATAGGGTAGGCTGCATCGGCTGGGGATTTAGACTGGGAAAATTCCCTCAGTGTAAACATAGTTAAGGTAGCAAATTTGTGCATTTGTTTGTATAGTTTGACTGAAGTTTGGCAGATTTTATTGCAACATGCTGAAGTATGTTTTGCCAGCATTAGAGCATTACTGAATCAAAACAGAGAATGATTTGCTGGTATATTGTACCTATATTCCCAGAGACAATAGCTAGAGGAATTTCCAGCAATGTTATGAGCACTGTCGTATTTTGAATGAATTTGAAATTCTGAAAGGTATAAAGAAAAATACATATGAATAAAAATATTCAGAAGCATTTGTGTTCTGCTGAACAAAACAACATCCACAAGGCTAAGAAAGAATACACGCACCTCACCAGCAGCAGGTACCTCAATTCCCAACTATATAGAAAACATCACAGATTATTTTCTCCCAGGTGAATGTTTCCATTTTTCAGGAAGATTCAATGGAAATTAATTTACAGTTTGAATTAAAAGTAGCCTAGTAAGCACCAACTGTGAAAGCAGGTTTAAAAAATAAATGTACATGAATAAATTAGCAGTAATGAGTTCTGGTTTTCAAAACATTTACAGAAATGTTTTGGCTTTTCAACAAAGAATAAGAGATGCAGAATAATCTCATACTTATCTTTTATTCCTAAAATGACCTTTTTCCCTGATTTCAGCACTGATTAGAATATATCCCAATAGCTTTCATATTTCATATAAAGGCTAAAGCCAAATGTCAAAGTAAATTATGTAGATCCTAAATTGTTTAGCTGAAATAATAAACTTCCTAACATTGAACTGAATATTTAGTACTGTATCAGAGACGTACATCAGCATATTGTATGATAAAGTGCCTCCGTTGTCCATCTGAAAACACAGAAAGGACATATTCACCAGGTTTCCCGTGGCTCTCTCGCACCAAGAAGTCTCCTTGCTGTTTTAACAGCTCCTGGGCTTCTATTCTTGGAATTGCACCATGATACCAGTCTTGCTCTGCCAATGGTTTCTCAGTGGTTGATATTACATCAAAGAACTTGGAAGAGATATTGAATAAAAATGTTACCATAACAGTACATTTTTAGAGCTCATCTTTACATTAAAAGCATGATAAACAACAATAATCGTGTATATTTCTACTAACAAACAAAATTAAGGCTATTTACACTAAAAACATACTGATCATCTTTCTTTCTATCACTTAAGAAATTAAGTTTGCATATATGTATCTATGTATCTTTCTATCAGAAGTTAATGGAAATATTCATAAAACCATGTAAGAAATTTTATTTTGCCCTCCTTTTTTTGTAAACCAAACTCACCAAACTATCACCCTTTCTCACATATCCTGGTATGTATACTAACAATAATTCAAAACAAAGCATTTCTTTATCTGTAGAAAATTTATGGGACATAAGAAATGGAGTTTTCAAAATATTTGCATTGGCTAAATTATTACCACAGAATTTAAAAATCCCATTCCAAACCAATCAACAATTTTAAGAGCCATTTTTTCCTAGCATTTACACCATAATGGAGGACATGCACCTGGGCATACTGTGTTTATGAACTTAGATACAGTTTCATTGTTACAAATGGAAGGTAGTGAGTCTTACCCTGTAACTTCACATATTAATTTTAACAAACCTGCATTGTTTAACAAAACACTTTGGAAAATATTATATTTTGCTCAAGTGACCACTTCAGATTTATTTGTATGGGTAGACTAAGAAGCCCTTATTCAGGCCATATGTCATTCAAAATCATTAATCCCAGAGCTCATACAGATCACCGCCAGAGCAGCAAATCTCTGAACAAAATAATAGGCTCCATTTTGTATCCTGAATAGGACACACATCCGTGTCCCAGGATGTGTCCCAGGCAAGCCTGCTGAGCTGCGTTTTAGGTAACAGAAGGAAGGCTGACATCTCCACAAAGCACTATCAGACAGGTAGAAAACGAAACCTATGATTTTGACTGAACCTCAGCTACCGCTCCACCCAGATGAAACAAAGGTTTCTCTTCCTCACGTCATCAAATCCCTATAGGATGGGCAAAGAGAACAAAAACATCCCACTGGTGCATGCAAGAAAAATATCTGACATGGTGTAGTTCCGGGCAGGGGCTGCCCATCTGCACATTTAAGGTCTCCCTAAGGTGACCATCAGGTTAAGACGGTTTATCTAACCAAAAACACTGGGAAGAGCTTGGAACTGAGAAAGCATAGGAGCAGACCCAAGATAAGGAGTCCATGCAGGACTTTCCTGACACAACAAATATCTGTAATTCTTGAGCACTTTCAGAGCAAACTTTCTGATGTCAAAAACACCTTTGTTAAATCTATGGGTTCCTGGCTTTCTTTCTAAATTACAACTCCGAAGGGCTAATTTAGTCTAGGATCCTAGTGGAGGACTGGAGAATATAGTCAAGAGTCTGACAGAGCCTCATAGCCTCCCACATGGACGTTGCAATCCACAGCCCTGGGCATCTCTTGTATCACAGAGATATTTCCAGGCATGAGATCTGAGACCAGCACCACAACCAACTGAGCCATCACTAGAACAAGTATGCTCTATACAGACTCAGAGCTAAGCTGGACTTTGTAAGAAACAACAACAGCTTGCACAAAAAGTGCACAGCCTGAGATGTCGGGAGCAAAGGATGTACTCCAGAGTAATGTATTTAACAGCACAGTGAAGCCCTAGCACTAGGGCAGTACTAGTACATGCCTCAGGATACTGTTTGGCCAGGAAGACGGTTGTGTTTTCGATTTCATAAACAGCTACATACTTCTCAGATTAGAGCTGTCCACCACTGCTAATCGACACAAAGTGTTTTTTTTTCCCCTGGAAATTTCTAGAACAAAAAATAAGCTTTCAGAATGCTATAAAAGGTTATTTATTTTAACATTTATCTTTTAAAGAGTTTGATCAGAAAACCCAGACCCAGACCTACACAGACAAGAAATTTTGGGGGGTTCAGAGTAGCAAAACCTTTCCACATAAACACATTTCTATTCCAAAGGAAACACTTCTAAGGATAAGATGACAGATCAATGTCAATAAACTAGCTCACAGCCTTCACACAGAAAGGCTAAAAATATAGGTTACATATATATATGTGACCCTGCGACTCATTTTACAGCTTACAAAAGAGGCAGCCATCAGACAATAGCACCTGCTTATGTTCAAACTGGGTCAAGTCTGAATCACTGTTTAGATCATCATGATCGCATCCTAGAATAAAATATCTTAAAAGCCTCTATGACACAGAAATAGCTTTGGGAAAAACAAGGGAGCATTTTAGACATTTCTAACTATGGTGTTCTTTATGACACTAACATCAATCTCCCCCCTTCTTTCAAATTTGCTCAAATATTTCTTTAAAACAAAAATAAAATTGAAATCTCTGCCTGTTGTCTCCTACCTAATACTACCTTTTTTATCATATGCTACAGGTTAATCATAACTGAGGTAGAAATCCTTTTATTTTCCTCTAATGAAACAATCAGTAATTGATTATTTCTTTGTATGTTATTGAAATTGTAGGGTTTTTTTCTTTTTATGAACACATTTTCCTATGCCGACATATTTTCTGTATAATCACCCTGCCTGGCTATTAGAGAAAACATGGCTATAAGTCCAGAACGAACAGTACAAATGCAAGATCATAATCATTTTGCTATTGATTTCAACTCAATTTATCACTTCACACCAACATTTCTACTGCATTTTATACTGTGATTTAAATGGTTTCAATACAAGAAAGGTTAGTCTTTAAAGAAGACAGAACAAAAAAAACCACTAGTGTAAAATTTAGTTTACAATTCCTATCTATTTTCTTCGCAAGTTTAAAGAACAGTAAGCTATTTAATAATATCAACAAGATACTGAACGAAGAAGTTTACATTCTAGGCCTCAATCTTTTACAATTTCACTTTTGGGATGAGAAGATTTCTTGCCCATTTTGATGTCCACACTGATAGGAGCGCTTTCAAATAAGTGATTAAAAAGCTTACATGCCAAAAAATTTGGGGAAAAAATGGAAAAAAAGATTTTTGCTGTTTATAGTGAGCTTCCAGTCAAATTAACAATTAACAAAAATCATAAAGAAGAAAGAGGAAATTTATTCACACTGGAAATTTTCAAACTTTTTTCCTTTTCTTTTTTTCTTTAAGATTTCCACTTGTTCCCAAATTATGATCGTGGCATGTTTTTCTTTCTGAGCAGTGCAAAATGCTCTCATATCCTTCATCTTGCTCTTCATGTATACGTTACTGTCCTTTTTACTTACTCCATCCCTCCCTCTACATAGCAACCTATTGAAACTGAAGTTTTTCTCCAGCAATAGTAAATGAAGCTGCTGCCTTTACTAAAGTGAAAAATTAAGCAGTGTTGTATTACTTCCAACTTAAAAAAAGACAGTCAATGAGAAGAGAATATTTTTGGGAATTATATGTTAATAACTAATAGCTTACTTAATATTGTATTTTCACATATATTCTGAGCTCAGAATTTGTGCACTTTTTATTTTCCATCTTTAAACAAACAAAACATCTTGCCAAAACATTTTTTTCCTCCTCAGGTAAAAGAGAGGCACAGTTGTGGATCAGAAAGGAGGGCAATACATTTATTGATATTCTGAGATATTTCCCTGCAGAATACCACTCAGCCCTGCCATTAGCCTTAGTGAAACCTGATAAATCTATTCCCACATGCTAATAGACCATATGAAACCAAAACTACCTTCAAGGAAAATTATTATGAAAAATGAGTATTCCATTTGAAAACAAACCTATAAAATTAAAAATGTGCAGACTTGAAAATTATAAAATAAAAGCAATCATGCTGGAAAAAACCCTCTCGCCCTTAGAAAGAACATGACTGTGTACTAAGATCATTCTTATTAAATGTAAAAAAAAATTAAAATTATTTAAGATAAAAGAAATGAGTGCAGTTATCCCAGAAACAGTAGCAGATGTCTGTGACAAGCTGAAATCCCTCACTAGCAAAAACAAATAGACTAATTTTATTTGAAGCACAAAACTTGGCATTCAAGATGCAATTCATTCAGACTTTTCATTCTGTTCATGAACAGCACAGTATCAGAAGTACAAGAACACTGTGCCCTTTTTTTTTTTTTATTTTCTTTTCTCAGCTGATTAAACTTATATTTCTTGCTGTTATAGACAACTGATTTGTATGTTGTCTGATAAAATCCACCACCTTTGGTGGATTACACTTCCATTGTCTTCTCCTGAATCCCCTACCTCTCTGTATTTTCTTTGTAACTATACTTTTTTCTTATGTTACCTTCTACTTTCTCTTTCTGAGAAACTATAAATCATTTAAGTGATAACACATTAGTAACAAGTAACTTGAACTTTGCTAAACTCCTGGTTGCTTGAGGAAGCATAGGGTTTTTCTACTACTTTTTTCCAATGACACTAAAAAATTAATTTTCTCTAATTACATACAATATTAATTAAAATCCTGTCACCAATTAATTATGGGACACTGTTTTTACAATAATACTACATTTAACCCAAGATATGGTTTCACATTAAAAGCTTCAATAAGTTTAAAATGTATAGTATGAAACCAGGTAGCTAACATTATGTTTTTACATAGACTACATTCTATAAAAGAATCAGTACTGGTCCTTTTTCTACCCTTCTTCTAGATTCTATTTTGCATTGCTCTGTTTAAAAGAATTAACAAATTGTTTTATATGTATTATCATTATTTTATAATGCGCCTTCCATAATAAGGCAGCGTACACTGTTGATGAATAACAGGTTTGAATTACCAACTTACAAAGTTAGCAATCCATATGGCTATGTAATTGCCAGCAGGAAAAAGTTGAGCAGCTAACCACTTTAAGAGCAAATTACTAATTCATGAAACAAATTTTTTCTGTACATGCATGGCGGGCTTTTCTAATGCATAAGAAATTGCTAAATCACAACACACACACAAGATTGGTGTATGTATTATGTCTTTGAAGCTCATTTAAATAATGCAAGTAATCTAAACTACATTTGTTACTTAGATTTGACTTTCTGCCTCAAAAGACCCAATTCTTATCTCGCCTCTTCCAAACATACCCCAAAGCTTCTCTAAACCCACGTATACCCAAGTTTACACAAAATGGAGTTACAAAGTAATTTGGACTTGTATGAAAGTTAGAATGAAGCAGATAGAGCCATTAGTTAAAATGATACTTTAATTAAAGCCAATGACAGTACTGACACTGCCTTTCCCTGATTTCATCCTAATATTTTTTATCTTGAGCCTATTGTTTAAATTTTGTTCTCTTCTTCCATGTTTTCATCCGAGCAGTTTTAGACAGATTTTTTTTTTTTAATCATAACAAATTGTATGATACATTCAAAGTCCAAGGCTATGTCTGACCTACATGAAGAACAGAGGTCATAGCAACATACATTCTAAAAGGCTTTCATTATGAAAAGTGTTGCATGTTTACACCAATTAGAAGTTTTATAATACAAAGATAATAACAAATTAGAGATTTAATATCTCTGCTTTTCCTATAGCATTTTACGTATGTCTAGCACCTTTCACAATTCTCATAAGAAAAGTGCTTCTGTCCTAATTTTCTCTCACTACCGTATTTATTATTCTTCTCCTTTATCATTATATATAATCTTACTATATATATATATAATTATTTTATATAATACAGTCAGTATGTATGTGTGTGCATGCAACTGTAATCTCTCCCACGCATCTTAGATATTGTTTAGCTATAATACATTGGCCATAATCTAACAGTGACTGGTGCAATAGAAGTCCTCTTCATTATAAAATTTTCTTAAAAATGCTATTTTGAGCCAATAGTTCGGGTTACAAGACCACAAATCAAAAGACATTTAAAAAAAATTCTCCTCAATGTAGGATATCTTTTTTGGTGGGAGTGGGACAGTCATCTTTTCTACTTCTGGAAAACGCAGACGAATTGTTTCAGTAGGAAGATATACAAATAAAATATGGTGAATTCCCCAAGTATGTAAGCAAGTATTTCAACTAATCTTTCAAGACTATATTTGGAAACAAACGCGTAAATAGGAGTTATACGAAACAAGTTTTCTTCCTTTTGTCATTTTGTTTCATAAACTGTTTTTCATACTTGGGCAACAACATTCTCCATCCATTGGGGAACCTGAACAACAGTCAAGCAGAAGTAAGAGATACTCAATGACTTCATTGGGGTAGAAGCTAGACGTATAATAGCTAATGACTTAAATAACACCAGTTCTTGTGGTAGTAGAAGTAATAATAAAAAAAATTTTCTTATGCTAGTGCCTGTATAATAAATGTAGGGAATATAATTTTTGCAATGATGAGTAAAACATGCCTGACCATCTGACCTACTACAGATATAAATAATATACAGCATTACTAGTAAATCTATCTCACAGGAAATGGTATCTTTAAAAGCAGAGCAATCTGGGAGCTGCAAAGAATATACAAATTCCTTTTGTTAAATAATAATTTAAAATTGTTCTGACATACAACTATGCCACAATATTATACCCATTGAAAATTAGAACAGTAGTTTTTATAATATCATTTTAATCCAGCCTTCTATGTAAATCAAAATGTGTGGTATTTCAGAAAAAGTTTTCAGAAAAAAATTCTACTTAAGCTGTAAAAATAAGAGAATGTAGTACAACATGACATTGTTGATACTACTCACCGATGACGAGCCCAGCATGGATTTTGGAGATCTTATAATTCCAGCTATAGAGTGACGAATAGTGTCAAACCTTGAGACTTTGTCCTTCTTATCCTAGGAGGAAAAGTAATATCTCCAGTAAAACCAAGTAATACAGATCAATACAGATTTACCTCCGAGCACTGATAGTTGAACTGTTGGAAGGTATGAAATGTAGACATGCAGATTTTGTTTAAGATAGGGACTGATTCTCTACTGATACAAACAAGCAAGCTTGGGTCAACCTCAGTGGGATTATGCTAATGCATACTAACTGAAAGGCTGAAAAATTCTGGAATTCCTCAAATACTTTTGTAATTATTTTAAATACTCCTATTGTTAACTCTAAAATTAGAGAACTGAAATGCTTTTTTTGCAAAAAAAGCAGAAGACCTTTTTCTCAAATGACCTGTAATACTTGTTTTTGAAAAGATTATTGATTTGAAACCATAATAAAAATACATAATAAAGCCCATAAGTGCATACTTGCATTCTCCTTAAATTCTGTTTTTTTCTTTTATTAATTTGTTCTTCTATACTAATGCACTACTTGCAAATATTAATACCAATCAGTGCAACTGATAGGATCCGCTTGTTTTCCAATACTACAATAAACCATAGGGGCTGACATCATTCTCTGTGTTGAAATTCCATAAGAACAGGGCTATTCAGTAGAATTCAGTAAAACTGGAACACTGAAACAGCCCTTAACCATCTCTAATTAAGTGTAAGTCAACAGAAAGTCCAACATGCTTATAACTTGACTTAGGCCAAGGACTGTATATATTTCCTTATCTCTGATTTATTGTCAGCTCTCATAATTAAGTATCAAAGAATCTTTTCAAAAACACAGAAATGTTTTTTTTTAACACTGAAAAACTTAGTTATTCTCATAATTTCATCCTGGAAACAGCCAAGGTATTCTGATGAACACTTTCAAAATACTTAAACCTGAAGTGGAGAGACGACACATTAATAATCTCATTCTAATTAACTACAGGTTAACTAAACTGTAAGAAATTGAAAACGGAGCCAGAATACATCTATCTGGTAGTGTTTCAAAAAAAAAGATTGCTTCAAAATTTTGAACATTCTTTCCTGACTGAAGAAACTGAAAATTTGATAATGTAATAAATGCTATTTCAGTTTATTCCAAGAATTCTGAATGAGCAACAAAATCTATTATGTCTGTATGTAGAATATAGCATTGTTTGAAAATGACTCCTGAATATAATTAATAGTATATAGGCTAAACATTATACAATTAAAATAAATTTACTTATGTAGCACCAAATTTCCACAGTATTCTGTAATTTGTATGCTAAGAGAAGAGAGAATGAAAAAGGACATTTTACACTGAAATAGCCAGAAGGCTAATAGGCAGTTTATTGGTCACTGAAATTAACACCCGTCAACCATGCGTCCACTTACCCATAATAAAATTTTTATTCAGAGTCAAGTAATACTGCTTGTCAGCTAATTTTCTGATAATAAAACACTCTGTCCTTAGTTCATTGGCAAGCTGTTTCTGATTTTTTAAATATTGATGGATTAAGTCAGCTACTTAAAAAAAATAATAACGAGGGAACATTGTGCCAAATTTTGGTTGCATGCTTGTCAGGCTTGGAATGATCAATCCATTTCATACATCTCTTCACAAGTGAGGCATAGGATTTAACTATGACTAAATGTCTACTTCTCACATGACAGAGGAAAAAAAAGTCACCAAAATATGCATGAATTCCATTACGCTTTCTCTAAACCAACTCAGAAGTTTTAATTTTATTTTATACTGATACTATGCTTATCTAATGACAACAAACTACCAGTAAGCTTTTACATTCATCAGTTTGTCCTTATCTAAAAATCTTTTTAACAAGGTTTCCAACAGAGACCTCATCTTTTTTTGAGAGGATAATAAAGATATTGTTTCAATGCAATAGAAGAAGAAAAAGGTAGAGGGACTCTGGTTAACGCACAGCTCATCTGACTACCACTAAGACTCATGAATTGGACCTCCCCACAAGACTTTGCTAAGGATCACAGAATGATGGTCTTATTGTCTCATTAAATAGAATGAGTATTAAAATACAGATTTAAACCATAAACTTTGGCTCTGCTCAGTATGTAATACATTCATAGACACTTGTCAGCATTTTCATAGCACATTCCCTCCAAAATATTCAAAATACTCTGTATCTTACAGGAATCAAGACTAACAATTTATTTCCACAGCAAGCATTATCAAATATATGACAAATACAACTGTAGCCTGTTCTGCATTTCTTTACATTTTTAAGCATTTTTAAGGCAACTCAAATACACTTGAAGAGCAGCACCAGTGATCTCTTACTGTATTTCATCGTCATTGCCCAGCTGCAGACCACCTTAGGAAGAGCTATTAGATCCTGCAGGGAATCAATTTTCACTGAGGTACTGAACAGTACATACATCAGGACTATGAGATTTTTCTATGCACATTAGGTATAAATCATTCCCTAAACTAATATAAGAACACAACCCAGAACAGCCCATCTACACTTTATTATGCGTACTGTCGTATTACTTAAGTCAGAGTGTTTTTTAAGTCTGCTTTCCAAGGAAAAACAAAATATGCAGTCTATCAGTTCTCTCTCAGCCAAGTCCATCAAAATGTAGCATGGATCATGAAAGGAATATTAGGTTAAGATTTCTGAAGGAAGCCAACAGTGGAGACTGTGTCCCCAGAAAGAAAAGCTCATTATAATTCCCCACAACCCCCATTCCGATAAACATCGGCCCCCTGACCGAGCAGCACAACCGTGCTGGCCAGGCAGTCAGCACACAAGCTTCAAAAGCGAGCAGAACACACACTACCATTAGATCAACAAACCTGTGAAGGAAACTGGAAAAGGGTTGGGAGTTCTGCAGCAGGGATGCAATGCAGACTGCAAGTGTTGGCAGAGGATAAGTCTGTAGGAAACCAAGGTTCATTAATTCCAGTGCTCGTGAAGCAACTTTCATTATGATTGGCAATACAGTTTTTCTTCCTAGAATACAGAATGCAGCTTCTAACATACCGTAACTGATTTAGTTTCATTCTAGTTTAAATGAATTACTTTCAGAGGTACTAGCAAGATGGTAGCACAATTTGTCATTTACTTTATTTTATACTACACCAATTTCATCAAAACGAAAACTAATCCCAGGTCTGTAATATTTTATGCAAAGTTTGAATTACTGGAGAATAAATTATAGCTTACAATTAAGAAGTTAGATACAAGGGAAATATATACTATCATTAGAGAGCATTTTAAAACTATTTCATTGACTGTTTAAAATGCACCTGTGACATGACAGCGAGTCATGCAAGGAATGATGAAAGATACACTGATTGATATTTCACTTTTAAGACTAGCCATATTTCTAATCACCCTCCAGAAGAATTAAAATGAGAATTAAAACGAGTCTCCTCGAGACCTGGGACTGTCATTTAGATTAAGTCACAAATTTTTTATCCACTGGATAGGTATACATGGCAAAATGCAATGCGCTGTTGCTTTTATTTCTGAACAATAGAGAAGGAGTTTATTAACATAAACTACTAATTTTGTGAGGAATTGATTGACAGCAACTAGCATAACCAGAGTGCTTTGTCATATGTTCCAAAGCAAACAATTATGCAAGCAAGAGTGTTACCATTCTACCATTGAAAAGAGAGAAATTCTGAAACCCTATTCCCAATTGTGTACATCTCAGCTACGCTTCTCATTTTGTTTTTTTCCTTCTTAGATGCTCTGAAGAATTACCTCAGCAATTTTAAAGAGATGACACACTATAAGCCAATCACTTCAGCACTCTTACTTTCCTTTTTTCTCTTCTGAATAGATACAGAGATAAAAATGAAGCATAATAAACCACAAAGAAGTCCAGGACTAAGGACATCTGAAAAATGCAAGTAAAGCACTCCCTATTTTGCTTGAGGATTACCTATTAATTTTGCTGAAGCGTATCTTTATATATGACAAGCGTATCTTTATATATGACATACAAAAAGTGGAGCTTCTGTATTTTATCTGGTCACTTTGGGGAGTTTTGCGCAACATGAAGTACTCTCCATTTTGACAGACTTCCACCATAGAACATAGACTTTCCACTATAATTGCTAGAGTCCTGTGGACAAAAATCTCCCTTTCGCCAGATATATTGTTGTTTTGCTGGGCAAAAACACAGTTCTCCAGGTCTTGGGGTGCATAAAAAAAAATACAATACACTCAGAAGTGTGACACAATCAAAATGACAGACCATAAGAATCGTATTTGCAACAGTATTTGGAATGAAGTTGGGCAAGACAAAGTAACAATGCAAAAGATCTTGCTCAGATTGAACTACATGATGTAGCTCTTTAGCTGTATGAAGCCAGAGGAAAGGCTGTATATTAAAACAACCCCCCCCCCCACCATGTTCTTTAGAAAAGCAGGGAAGTAAGAAGCTTGAGAGAGATCCAAGACAAAGATAAAACAGAATTAATGCTTTTGAGGGTCAGGCAAACAGTGGCATTTCCTGTAGTAATCAAAAGCTAGAAGGTTAAAACAAGGGAGACAACCAACAATGCAGCATATGTTCAATTCTGAAAAAAAAAAAAAAAAACAAGAAAAACAAACAAAAAACCACACAGCCAGGCATGCACATATACATCATATAGATAGGCCAATACTTTAATATTACTCTGTTCAAAGAAAGACCTGTCCGATGGTTGAGCTATTAACCATCAGCATGCGTACAGCAGTTGAACGTGGACTTGCAAGTGAAATTAGAGAACTTTCATAGGAAATTTAGAAGGAAACATGGAGGGTCCTCTGACAGAACAAGAACACACACACTCAGAAGTAAAAGGCAAAAATTTTCAATTGGAATAATATGATCAGTGTTATCTAAAAGGTGAGTGTGAAAGTACCAGTTCTGAGATCCAGCTAGGAAATTGGTCATCAGAGATTTTGATGAAAATGATTTCAGTAAAGTGCAAGAGCTACAAGCCCAATTGCAAAAGCTCCAAGAAAAAACTAGAAGGGAGGAATTCTTGGCAGTTATTGCAAGTGATACATTCAATGAACTTAAAGATGAAAGAGAGAGATTAGACAATATCTGCCAAAGCAATTAATACCCAAGATGCTGTCATTTATGTAAAGTGAATGCTAGCATCACTTCTGGTTTGAAGATACGATTCCTCTGATGAAAAAGGTGTCAGAGTAACATCCATTATAAGGCTTCAAATTCAGATAATGTGGAGAATAAGGACAATTTTTGCCCTTAGAAGGCTTAAAGACATCTGGAATGAGAATGGAGTTCTGTGATTTATCCAGCAAGAGTTCTTCAAAGAAGCTTTGGAGAGAGAGAAAGTAATTTTCTAAAAATGATCCTCTGCATTAGTCGCTTCAGCAGCGGAGATCAAAGTTATTTGGGAGAGGTCCCCAAAGTGTATAATGAACTTGGAATATGTCAGTAATGCTGGCCTGTCTATTGATGAATGGACATACTAACCATAAAATCTTAGTGACATGTCTCTTTTAAAAGTATTAGCACATACTAATGCTTAGTAACAGACCTAAAGGAGAGGTCAAAAGCTGAAGCCTATTGAGAACTGAACATACACAGCAGAATATGCCTGACATTCCTGAATTCTACTCTTTGATTTCAGAATACTTATCTCAAACTCAAAAGGCTGTTTTTCCTTCTCATCAATGACAGAATTGAATATCTCAGAAAGATCACATGTACAAGAAACACATGAAGAATTATGTAATGTTTAGCAGGCAAAACATCGCTTAATAGATTATTAATATAGCATCCACACATGGAACTAGCTACTGGCTGAACATGAGCCATTTGTCTGAGCTGAGCAATCATCTATCTCAGGAGAAGCTTCCAAAGAATAGTGGTATGTATTTTCTGCTTTGCTATTGCAGATATCTAGAACTGGGGCAGCAACCTGCTGAGCCATGAAGTTGTAACATACAGTTATTAAAAACTGGAACAAAGCTAATTAAAAGCATCTCAAATACACAGTGAATACACATTTCTGAATAAGCTCTTGTTTTCTCGTTTTAAACACAAGAAACCCCTTTCGAAGCAGCAGAAATGATGCATAATTGATGCATACATATCCTGTACTGGATGTAAATTAACAGTCCCCCTAGAAGGTGGAACTGCAGTGGGTAGCTTGAAAAACAGGACTAGCTGGCATGAAACTTAAAAACAGGTATATTGGGTCAGACCAAAAAATCTATGCAATGTCCTGACAGTCTATAAGAAAAGGACAGTGATAATTCTCCAGAGCACTCCCTTGGCCTCTAAGAATTTGTAGTGTAAGGACTTCCTATACCAGATGTGATGTTTTCATATGTAATAGTCTTGGATGGATCTTCCTTCCATAAATTCATTCAGCTGCTTTCTGAATCCATATAAATTATTATTATCCACTGCTGCAGCAAGCAGTTGCACAACTTAATTATATGTCTTTGAAGAGCGCATTTGTTTTCTTGTTTTGAACCAGCTGCCTACTATGGCCATCTGATAGCGCCTACTTCTTGTTTCAGAAGAGACAGTGAACAATCATTACTCTCTATTCACTTTCTCTATGTCACCCCATATTGTATAGACCTTTGTCACATCCCCCTTCAGCCCAGTCTATTTATTCATTACAGAAGCTCCTCCACATGTCTGCACATTCTTTTGACTTTCTCAATTCTCCTATATCTATTTTGAAATTGAGTGAGTTGAAAATATACGTGGCTACATGGAGCTAGACTCTTCTAGATAGTACACAGCAAAAGCACAAGTGGCAACAGACAATTGCATCACGGAAAATTTTGGTTAAATACTGGAAAAAAAAAATTCACAAGGAGGATGGATCAAACAGTGGAACAGGTTTAATGACCTTGGAGGTGCTCAGCACTCGACTGCAACAACGTCCTGTGAAACTGGATCTAATATCAAAGTTGGCCTTGCTTTGAACAAGGACTTGGACCAGATGGCCTCCAAGAGCCCTTTCAATTTAAAATATTTTGCAAGTCTACGATATTTGGGAAGCAAGTGCACATCGATTTACACAATAACATAATGTGTTCTTCTCTATTCTCTGTGCTTTCTTCATAATTTCTAGCATATTTTTTGGTTTTGATCACTAATTAGAAAGTAACCTGACATTCTTAGGAATACTGAGACCTCATTCTCGAGTGGTAATTCAGAGCTTATTACTGTGCATATAAAATTGGTATTTTCCCACACCATGTACAAACCTGAGCACCAATGCTACAATCTGGTCTGCAGTAAGGCAGCTACACACTACGGTGTTAGTATTACCAACCCCAACCCCCAAAAGCTCCCCAAAACCCAAACACCATTAGCAAAATATGTAATTCAGAGCAAGTCAAGTATTTTTTGACAGTAAGGTGAAGAAATTCTTTATTTTGCTCCCAAATAAAGTTTCCTGCCAACGTGAAAGCAAAAAAAACCAGGGCAGTCATTTATGCAAATATTAATCATGACTCCCATGCAAGAGATGCAAACCACAATTAACAGAATCTTGGAGGTGCAACAGTGCCTAGGAAGCAGGTTTTTTGTGGTCCAGAGAAGCAGTGATAAAAAAGAGCATTAAACAAGAGACTGGCATACCATTTGGAGAAGAAATCCTGAAAACCTTTGGCAGTTTTTACTCAGCAAAGTCTTGGACTTTAGTAAACACTCTGCCTAAATAAATTCAAGTTTACAAAAAGGAGCATAAATACTAGGATCTGACTTTTAACCTTCTTTTTGAATGACTATCCCCAGGAAAGAATGTAGAGTGAAGCTGAGAGAGACTGCATTATATTTTCTGTTTTCAATTAGAGCATCAACAAACCCATTTTTCAAGCTACATATGAAATGCCAGCGAAATGTCAGCTTCATCTCTGAAGTGATTAGTAAATCATTCCAAACACAAAAATATGTATTAGTGGTCTTTAAGGAAGTAAAGAGTACCTCTTAATGGTGGCAGGCAAAAATGTTTTCAGAGACATGGGACATTTTATTACTTATATGTTAAACAGACATTTTAAAGATGAGATTTAGATTTCACCTATTTATTATCAAGAATGTCAGCTGTGCTCTAGGAAAGAAGGCGATTCAATGTACATTACCTAAGATGAGGTACTGTAATCCTGTCCCTTGCAGTACAAAACTATTTTTGTAGAAGGAAAAAGCAGCCACACAAAAACTTTTGAAAGGCAGCTAGAGTGCCTCCTTGAACCAAGGAGTTCCTGCCTTGCTTAATACAAGTATATCTGTGCCACTAATCCCTAATACATCTCTACCCATGCCAAACACTTGATCACATAATGAAACCAAACAAAGGTGAATGGATTTCAATAGAGACAATTTAACAAACCAATCCAGACTTCTGCAAGCTTAGA
This sequence comes from Dromaius novaehollandiae, assembly GCF_036370855.1. Lineage (NCBI taxonomy): Eukaryota > Metazoa > Chordata > Aves > Casuariiformes > Dromaiidae > Dromaius > Dromaius novaehollandiae. Next base: position 30,414,498 of record NC_088130.1, read on the forward strand.
TGCAAAGTTAGAATGAATATATATTTAAAAAAAGATTATGTCTAAATGCCATTACCTCATGAAACTATTACAGGCAGAAAGAAAAACAGGGCAAATTAAAACCTAGTCCTCCAAAAACATAAGTGGGTTTGTAAATTTACAGATATGAACATCCCACTGATTTCAGCAGCACTGTTAGTAATCAGTAGTACTATTATTAATTCAATGTACAAATTATGCTATCATTTTACTAGTTTCAAGTCATCAAAAGTGATCAAATTCAGGTCTATACAGAACTTGCTACAGTGAAAAGGGAAGTATCTGGTTATAACATGACCCTTCACCTCTGTGTTTACTACTACCCTGTCACAATAGAGAATCCTAGAATATATATTTAAGGTCTCTCTTTTTATGCTCCTGTGTCAGTACATCAGGTTATAATAGGACAACATATAAACAGATGTGCTCGGGCAGGCCAAAGGTCCATCTAGCCCAATATCTTGTCTCCAGCAATAGCTGAAATAGCTCTCCCATTTTTTTCTAAGCAGCACCACCTCTTGCTAAGAGAGATCACCATACCAGCTGTGAAAAGCATGGAGGCAAGGCTTGTACCGAGGCAGAGTTCAACTTCTCTTGCACTGGACTGCAGCTTCCAGCAGGCCACACACAACATCTGCTTCACACTCCTAGATGCACTGCAGTACCTGACGATCACAAAACCAAGAAAACCTACATCCTCTCACACCTGCTACAGCTCACCATCCAGGACAAGATGATGATGAACTAGCTACTGGACAAAGCCACCATCTGCCAAGGACAGTGTCTTGCTCAATATGCAGGCTGTGTTGCTGCTTTAGAAAACCAAGAACCACAAGCCAAAAGCAGTGAAGGAACTGCTGCCTCTCTTCCAGGCAAGAAGTGACCAAAGCAATCTGAATTACAGTCAAGAGCGGATACTAGGTAAAAGTAGGCAAATGAAGCAAAAATTATACTTCTGCAAAAACTCTCCCAGTCTCCAAACATTTTCACCTTGGTTCCGAGAATTCCTGAGCCAGATATAATTTTTAGCCTTAGAAACTAGAAGGAGTTTATGGATTGGCAGTCAAATATAAATCCTCCATTTTACTTCCATGCTAATAACATCAGAATGAGCAATCAGTGAGATCTCATGAATGTGACTTGAAATTTCAAGTTTATAACCATAAATTTAAAAACATCATAAAACTCAAAATATATTAGAGGGAAAATGTTAAGAGATCATAAAACATGCAAAGTAAACCAACTGTGAGGAAGTTTTACGCTTTCATCATCTGAACATTATAGTTTGTCAGGCAGCTATGAAAGCACATGCTTTATTAGCTGCAAGTACATGTGTGCCTACAAATCATTTAAACTTTACAGTTTTTATGATTTTTTTGACGCAAAGAGGCTAGTTTTCCTTTGTAGTTTATTACTGTATACACACAGCTGAAATATTTTCCAAAATGTATGACCCAAACAGTATAGAACAGAGAGATACAGTAGCACTAGAATTTCTGCCTTAGAATTGTAATCAAGACCAACAGCATAGCCATCATTTGAAGAGATGAAGTCTTCAATTTGAAATACATTTTAGAATTGGTAGAATTATATACATGTGATCTTGTCACTTCCCCTTCAGGTTAAGAAAAAAATAGTAATGAAATCTTGATAAGGTAAAGAAGAAAGGGATTTCTGTTAAATACACACAGATAGTATGTTGCATTAGGGACACTGGAAAATTTTATCTCTATTTGACTAAGTTCTGATAAAATATCAGGTGATAATTCTCCTCTGCCCAATACAGATGTTACTGTAGAAAAGTATTTGCATGTCCTGAAGTTTTCATACACTCAGTTTTTCACAAGAAGCATGAAGACAGATAGTGGTTTCGGCACCTATCAATAAAGGATAATATTCTGTAATTATTACCTCAATTAGCAGTTGCTCAGATGAATGGTAAAATTTTACATGACCAGTAAGTAGCTTAACTTTTAAAAAAGTCAAATTCTAACTCTTCAAATGGATAAATGTTACTTAAGGATTAATAGATCTTCACTACAAACAGTGAATTAATTAATATAGGTAGAGTCATCCCTGCTGAAGTATGCTCAAGAGAGCCATCAAAATAGGGCAACTTTAACAGAAGAAAAGTTTGGTGAAAATCAGCTATACGGGGTAATAATAAGAAGCCACAGGTGAAGAACCTCTAGCCTAAGTTTGGCATAAGGCATGGGACACTACAGTTATACTGTGCAGGTGGCTGAACGACCAAGACCAGGCATACAATGCACCTCACAATGAACTTGGCAGGTTAAGGAGGTATAACTACAACTTCTTAGCATTTTTATGTGAAGATGAGGATTGTTGAAGATGAAAAGTGTTGCACAAAATGGCCAAACAACCTCAATTCCTAACGGTCACTAGCTGAAGTAGGAAACTAACGATGAAGGTGGTCCGTAGCTACCACAGGGCCTTGAGGAATCCCTGGAAAACAGTGTACAAGCCAAAAAATGGCACCTAGTGATCTTCACTCACTACAAAATTAAAATAACAGGCTTGTCAGAAATCTACCTTCACATAAGAATCCTGCAGACTGAGACACACAAATGTGTGTCATTTTTCCCTACTTGTAAAAAAATGTTACGGTTGTGTTTAAACTCCAAAGTTCAAGATACAATGCCAAAGCACATTTCAGCAAGGCACAAACAATTAACTGTTTTCAGTCCTTTATTCCTGACCTGCAGGAATAAAGTCTTCTCTCATCCCACTAACCAGAAGAACTACAAAGCATGATCTCACACAGAGAATCTGTGGGGCAACTTGGAGGGAAGGGTTCAGAAAGTAGCAAAAAGAAAAGCTACATCACATAGCCACAAGCAGGTGAGTTATTGCTGCCATAGAAGCTAGTCATAAGATACCCCAGAAAAATACAGGGAAGATTGAAACTGTGCACCAGGTATTGGGACAATGAAAATGACAATTTGGCTCTTTCTTCCTACACATTTTTTAAAGCAGAGTTCCACCTGTCCTCAATTCAAGCAAATGTCCCCTCCAAAAGGATATTCTTTAAACAGACCTGCATCTCTCAACTTTGGCATTTTGCATCCAGAAGGGAAGGCACAGACAGAAAACTGAAGCAACTGAGCATGATGCTTTATCAGCTGCATAAAGTGAAAACTTAAGCATTAGGAAGTAGTCGTCTGTGCTTCAGCCACAAAGGCAGAGAGAGCACTGTCCCAACAGAGAGTTAGAAACACAGCATGAACTGAATACAAAGTGCTGCTAATGACTGTGCTTAGTATACAGGTCACTTTAATTAGAATGCATTAATCAGTAAGAGAATGAATGACATAGTCTTTCCGGATCTCATTAAATTTACATTAAAAGAGCTATAGTTTGGATTTGGTTGTTTTTCAGTCATAAATACACAGAGCGATTCCCACTACAAAAATGTTCCTGACAAATCTAGTGGTCAGCTCCAGCTTTTAGGCATTTAAGCCCAAGGAAATCTGGTCCCTGGAAGAGGATTACAGACATTGAAGCAAATTACCTTGAAGTATCAACAGCTGCTAGTGGAACAGGGGCCAGCAGTCAACATGTAAGGAACAGAGAACAAAAGCATCCTCTCTATTTCCTGACCTTGAAATTCACAAGTAGCCATATGTCCCTCCAGAGCTCAAGACACCAAGAACTAGAAACTCAAACTTAATCACTGCAAGATTTTGAGGCTCTCAGACTCTGGACAGGGACTCAAAACCCAACTTCAGCAGAAGTCAAAGCCAAGCTACAGAAGCAAGCACTCCAGCGTGTGTGTGTATGCATGTGTGTACACTCAGAGCGTCCCCCTACTCTCAAGGGAAGTTCCTACAAGGCTGGGAAGAATCCAGTCTCACCAGCTACATGAGCTCACCACAAGGATTTTGTCTGTAAGTTTATTCAACATACTGTTTCGCCCGGTTTAAGGATTTCCCCCACCCTCCTCCCAAACTGGCACTTACCAACGAGCATCTCTCTCATGACAACATTATCGACTGGCTCTAATGAAGCCACCCTGGCAAACTCTACAACTTCAAGCTACTTGAAATAGTATTATGCACGTTATATGACCCGGCAACTGTATCCCGTTCAGAAACAAATACTGAAAGAGAATGCATTTGTTTTATCACAGTAAAACTGAGCTTCATGGAATTAATCACAAACAGCTTTAGTGAGAGAGAACAAAATATGTTCTTAGGCAGATCAGCATTTACATCAGTTATATTAAAGAATAAAACTAACACTTTCATAACAAGATAAAGAAAAAGATTTTGCAATATGACTAGATTAAAATCTGCTCAGCTATTTCTGTTTGACAGCCAGCACAGTCAGAATTTGATGTTTGTTTTTAGCTTTCACAGGGCCCTGCAGCACTTTATTAGTAAAATCAGTGTGCATGTTAATAGATAAGATGATACAGCAACTTCATGGAAGCTACAACACACAGTTGTAGCAGATAATTTGAGCTAGACTTAAACAAGGAATCTTTGCAGGATGACAATTTAAAATTAAGTTTTCTATTTATATGAATAACATATACTAGCATAACTACTGGAAATATATTAATATTTTTGTTCGCAACACACACATAATACACAAATACCCACCACTTCTTCAAATAAGGAAGTAGTAAACCAACATAGCTTTAGACATTTCTGCACATTAAGTAAACATCTTCACAAACATCTGCCACTGTAAATAATAAATTAACAAAAATGTTACCAGTATTACCCAATTATCTATTTAGGCAGTGTTCCAAATCTACTCTGAGTAAAACCTAAAGTCACTACTCACAGCTGAACTCACTTCACACCTCAGATCACAGCTTCATAAATCATAAACAAAACCAAGACTTTTCTCCAAATACAGACATCAAGGAGGAAAGACTTCTCATGCAAGTCTTAGTAATGGTACCAGAGCGTAACAGATTTCAATCCTATCCAAAGCAGCATTCATAAATTGTACCTAGCACAATGAGCCGGAACGAATCAGGTAACATTCCTCTTGTAGAATTCCAAAAAGACTTTCACTTGTTATTCTCAGTGGTCAAGAGAAGAAATATTTCACTTAAGTCAGTCATTGTTCATTAAAAACGGAGGGCCCACAATATCCAGCCAAGACATCCCTTCTGGAAGTTCATCAGTAATTCCTAAAAAACATCCTCATGCTTCTTGTCAGATCAAAAACCAGTCTTCTGTGACAGAAGAGACTTCCTCAGCTCCCTACCCCCTCAGAGAATCAATACTTTCTCCAGATTATGGGTACGCAAGGCTGGTAGCTATGTATGACTCAGGGTATCCATCTCTTAATGAGTATGTTGAAGAAAATGTATGCATCCCAAAGCCTACAATATCCCCAGGATGATACCTTAACCATCTTTCTTGAAGATCCTTATTTCCTCATTAATTTTCACCAAATACTGAAAAGACACCATCCCATTACCACTCTGTTCCTGAGACACTTCAATACCAAGATCAGCTTCTAGATACCATCATGCATGTAAAAAAAAAAAAAAAAAAAAACTTGCAAGCAATATATAGAAATCCAGAAATCCTATAGACTAAATAGCTCAACGAAACAAAAGCAGCAAGCACCTAAAATGCAATGAAAAGCCTCTGATACACAGCTGCAACTTCATATACTACCACACAGGCTCTGAACAGAAGTCTCATACTGCACGCATCAGTGATCAAAGAGGAGGATGTTTCTCCAAAAGAAACACCCTTCAGAGGAAAACTGTCGTATTTCTGAGAAAGTCACTTGATTGCCACATACAAAAATTACTTGAAGACAAATCATACCTCCGCTGATAATACACATTCAGTTGTCATGTATTACCATAGCCCAGAACTTGCACTAACAATTATTAAACAATTACAATTACACTGTAAGAAGATCCTATGAGGTAGGAGACGTTCACAACTTCCACCTGCAGGTTCCATGTGAATAAGTTAGCCTTTTTTTTTCCCCCCCATAGAGTTAAATTCTCCTCTTTCTGCTACAATAACAATTAATTTTACATTGAACCATTTAACATAGACAAATTAAAGTTGTACCAACAGTCCTGAACTTTCGATTTCCTTGAGGACTGCTGTGCCTGTTTCAGACTAACAAAGGGCTTGTGTACCTAAAAGCTTACCTTTTTCTTTTTACTATATAAGTTAATCTCTCTGAGCAAATCTTGCATCGCTTAAAAATAATACAGAATTCATGACCTCTTGTAATTCAATGTTATCAGTCAGCTCAATGTAATGCCTGCCCAGTCATACATATTTTAAATCAGCTTCTCTTATATTGTGACATTCTTTGCTCACCCAGAATGAATTCAGCATAATAATTAAAAGTTCAACTACTCTAGTTGCTAGCACAAAAGGAAGATGAAAATTTCAAAATACCATGACACAGAAATTGTCAAGATTGCCAAGCATATATTTTTTAGGCTCCCTCCAAAACATATTTAAGTTTCTATTTTGCTCTCGCCTACCTACAGTTCTTTGTTTTCATTTTTATCAATCACAGACACTAAATAAACACTAAATATATGCTTCCAGAGATAACTTCAGCTATCTTAGACACTGTAAAGGTCTGCATTGTAGCAGTTTGCCAAAACTAGTAGATATAATTTAAAAGGGGAATGAGAAAACTTTACATTACATTTAAACCCAAATATTGGGCTGACTTTATTTTATCTTAGTACCTGAAGCCAAGATTAAGAAATAAACCAAGTAATTCCGAGGCAACCAGGCATTTGCAAATATAGCCCTTAATTCTTTAAATTCTCAGTTGATATCATGTGCCCTATATTTTTCTTTAATATCCTACTAATGCTTTGATTTAGCACCTGATAAATCACTGTGACAACATATATTGAAGGCAGCAAAACCGTAGTCTCAAGGAAATACTCTCTCTAGGAAATCTGCTAATACTAACCACCTGTAAAACAGTACCTCCATCTTGAAATTACCAAGTTAATTCCATTTTCTCATTCTATCTTTCAACTAACCTACAGAGCAAAAAATTAAAGCAACCGTTTCACTTGGTAAGCACAGATCTATCAGTATATTAGTGTCAGCTGCTGAGGGCATGATCAGGCTGCAGGGAACCCAGCAGCCCCCCAGGAACCCTAGCCCTGCTCTGCCCGTGGGCCCGGCCGCTCCATTTTGGCTCAGGCCTGGGCACCTAGTCCTGGTCCCAGCTACGTTGCAGGTGCACCCGTCTGCACCCCCATCTCCTGGATGAACCCCTCAAATGCATTTTGCGGCTTGTCCCCAGCCCTGGCTCCCAGGGGGGACTTTGGACCCATGTCGTAGCCTTGGCTCCAGCCCCATGTTCTGCTTGGGCTCCCCAGCTGGTCCCTGTTCATCACCCTGCTGTGTTGGGGCTGTCGATGTGCCGCTGCCAGCACCCGGCTCTGCCCCCGCACTCAGACCCAGCAGGAGTATGCCCCGTAGGTGAGGGTACCTGCCAGTCCTGGCTTGCCTGCCCTCATGGAGCGGCCGGCCCTTGCTGCTCCTGGGCAAGCAGCTTGGACCCAGCTCCTCTTGTATCTCTGGGTACTGAGTACTGAAAGAGCAGAGGTTTCAAAGAGCCACCAAACTCAGGGAATGAAATTGGGAAGACTACTTCCCAGTAATTTGATTCATGCATGTCACAAGTTCCTGAAATAAATAAAAAGATACATTGTGACAGAAAATATCTATAATCTCACGTCTCTCAAAAATTTTGTGTTTACTCATTTTAATAAAGCTGCCAAAGGTTAGGAAGACGTCAGATGAAACACCTGCTCCAGCTGGTTTCAGTAACTCCTAAATGGGTTAATAGAATAGAAATGATTTGACTGAAGAACTCAACTTGCTCAAGTAAGTGCCGATTAGGAATCATAGGACCAGTGAGGAGCATGTGGGAAACAGATAACCTAAATTCAGCATCTCATAGATGTTAGATTTAAACTTTGACCCCAGAATGACATCCTCTACTTTCTATCCAGCTGAGGGAATCATAATACATTCTGGAAGAGGGCATACTCTTCTTTTTGGCAAATTTCTTTTGTTGAAGGCATTAACTGGCAAAGGAAAAACTCCGAGGCAGCCAAGTCTTTCTTGGCTGCTCTATCCTTTCGGGGATTTTTGGTTTGTTTTCTTGTTTGTGTTTTCTTCCCCCCGCCCTTTTCTTTTTTTTTTTTCTTTTTTTTTTTTTTTGAGTTGTATGGATCTATATGCTTCTAATTTCCATATAGTGAAATCCTTTAACTTCTGCAATTAAGAAGCTTAAATAAAACAAGTTAAAAAAATTATTTTACTTCCAGAAAAAAAAAATCTGCATTCACATTCAAAAAACAAACCTGTTTTTGGCCCCCACAATCTTATAATTAGGAAATACATTTGACAAAAACAGAAATAATTCATGAGAGTTCCAGCGGTGCCCCAAAATTAACAAGCTTTAATCACTCTTCAAGAATGACATTTTTCCATGCATCTTGATTGTGGTACTCCAGGCTTTTTTCCTTTTTAGGCTGAGCATCTTAGTTTTAGAAACTCCTGGACACATACTACTATCTTAACACATGTCATTATGCCTTTCTTACATTACACATTTCTTATACTATCCCATGACAACAGTCAAATACAATATATGCTTCCTTGTGGCCTCTTTCTGAATTTTCCTAGAAGAAACTGAAATCAGTAATCCCCAAAATTTTTGACTGGATTACAATGACTATCACATCTCACACGGTAGTGTGAGTATTTTCAGGTAGTGTAGTATTTTCAGGTAGAACCTGAAAATAAGTGTCTGTAGGAGAGTGGGATTCGTTTGTCTGAATATCAGTATCCAGCATTTTGCATAGCTTAGGATATCCAAGACATCTACATGGGGCTGGCAGACGTGAGTCACAGCTTGAGATCTGCCAGGATACCTCAAGCAATCTAAAAATGGCACTAATATTTACATCCAAGCAACTGGATCCTATCCTGACCAGAAACATTTCACATTTTTTGTATTCCATGATAACACAAAGGAAAAAAACCCACAGTGATATCTGAAACATGCTATTTCATTTTGCCCACTGTTAAAGGTTACTAATATTAAAAAATAAAAATGAAAACAAAATAATCTGCCATATATCTTAACAGCAGGCTTCGAAATGTGGATTAGGTCATCATTCTGGTTTCTGATTTTATAGAAATTGAGAGCTTACCCACATGGCAGAAAAGAGCAGAAGCCACAAAACAAACCATAAGATACCATGCTTCAAATCTGTCATTAAGTTGCCTATGGCACTAAATTAAAACCATAAATTCTATTTCAAAGAAATATTATGTAGCAGATTTTAAGACTTTCAGAAACCTAATCACTGCCTATAAGAAAGAAAGTATTTTCAACCAGCCAATTCAAAAATAAAAAAAAAGGAGAAAGATGACATAACAGACAACTTCCATCACATTATTTGTGTGTTACCTAAAGACTATAAAAAGTTAATAATCATACTAATTTGGTCCCATTACTATGAAAAAATTGTAAGAAGCCAATGATGATAATTCTGGCAGAGAATTATTACTTTGCTCCCAACACACACAGAAACATATGCTGGAGACCAGTGTGACTTCTGTTCAAAGGAAAACTTGTGAGTGAAGCTTTCCTAACATCCAGGGAAGATTTTGACCAGAATAATGATTCTCCAGTGAGTATACAATGCTGCAACATTAGCATGACAAAGGTTTCTTCCTTAAGGAATCCTGAAAGCTCTTGGACTGTTTTTGGCAGTTCAAGTGAGAAATCCGTATTCTCTCAAGAACATATACTCCCCTTCTTACAGAGAGGGTGTACCAATTCTGCAAGCTCTGTTTACTCTGAACCAAACACCTTCCTGAATTGTCAAAGGTTGTTCACACTTCTAATTTGCCCTTTCCCCAAGACAGACTAGAGCACTGCTCAACATTTTTTCTGATAACACAGACATTAAGAAATGCACAGATTCTGAGCCTTAGTCTACCAGAAGCCTACTGTCAGAACAATCTTACTTCAGAAGCTGCCAGGCATGTTCACTGGAAAGAGACCTGAAGGCTCCATTGATCTGTTCTCTTGCACATTCTGGACCAGTCAGTAATACCCCTCAGGGCAAAGCATGATTGAGTTTTATCTGTTTCTTACTTCGGTATCTCTGTGTGGATTGTTCTTCCTCTGATATACCTCCAGCAGGCAAGTAGGATTTAAGAAGAAAAGAAACAGAAGCTAGAACATACTGCCTCTTCAAGGAAGAGGGACAGAGTTCATTCTTTACACTTGCTATAAGCATCTGACATTTGGAGCATTTTTGCTCAATGTTAAGTTCTGGCAGTGAACCAGAAACACAGATCCCAGCCAGCAAGCTTGGAAAGCAGCCCAAAGCAAAGTTCACTTAGTTGAACTTCAGCTGTCCAAGAATCCAACAAATACAACTGTTTATTTCCAAGTCTTTTGTGAATTAATAGGTACAATTTCTACAACATGACTGCACTGGCAGTATTTCCTCTGCTGACACAAAAATAAGAGAAAGGGTAAGGATACCAAAGGTGCATAGACCACGTACTTACTTTGGCCCTGTTTCTATTGACAAGAAACTTTACAATCTTGGATTAGCACAAAGGAGTTTTATAAGATTTATAAATATAAATCAAATAACAGAAAAAGGCAGGGGAGCCCTTTACAGTTATGTGCTCTTAAACAAGATTAGTTTTATATAAATACCATGAGCCACAAATTACTAGCGAATTACCTAACAACAACCGATAAACAAGTGAGCTTTCTGGCGATGCATTACGAAGTGCAGGAATGTCTCAATTTTTCTGAGTCAGTAAGAAAAAAAAGTTAACGATCTCTACCATTAAGCTTTCTGTTACTGCTGCAATGGACTGTCCCAGAAGCCAACCACCTCCTCGTGTCTCTTTGAACACGAAGATTTCACATAGCCAGAGACAGTGTGGCAAAACGAGACCCCTAAAGCGTGGGTACGTCTCTCAATGGGATAAGTTTAAGGACCTCATGATGCATTATATAAAATGCATTTAACGAAACGTCTTTAGTTAAATAACCAACTCTTGTAAATGCTTTTAATATCTGTGTAACTGACTTGAAAAAGTTAAAAGTGTGCAATTTGGTTAAATGCATCAATTATGATTTTAGCAAGAATCCTAAAAACATTTGCCTTAAAACCAAACCTGCAGAGGAAGCTAAGAGAAAAATGACTCTAGGAGTACTGGCTTGTTAATCACACTATTAAAGGAGCACTGATTCATGGATTCTGGAAAGCAGAATTGGAAATACAGAGCAATAACAGTAAGAAAATAAAAAGTAGCTTTAGAATAATTTACAAATAATGAATCCATCACTTTAGCACTGTTTTATGCATTTAATATGAACAACTTTTTGTATATTTACCACAATCTTCACCAAAAGCTGACTTATCTGACCCTTTTTACAGCAACTATGTTTTATACTCAAACTATGATGTCTGAAGCCTTTTAAAAATGAATGACAAATATTAAAACGAACTAGAACTGCAGTGAATGTCTATCAAAATTCTTATATATTTATATTTATAGAAACAGAAACTGGCTTGCAAACACATCTATAAATCTATACTACGATACTTTGGTTACTTCAGCCACAGCAGACAAAAGAGGAGTTCAGAAATGTAAAATCTCATGCTAATGCTTATTTTCTGTTACCCCACTGCATACATTTTTAAGAGCGTCATTCTCCTGCAATGAAATGTTAACAATCAGATGTATTCCCCTGGCTTTGTCACCATATCATGATGTTATAGCTTCTTTCTGACATATTTACCTTTCACAGCATAGTTCATAGCACTAGAGACATTATGGACTGACTCATCTGTACCTGCCATCCTGACACCCAAGCCGGACTAAAAGTCCTTTAGTATGGAGAAATAACAGTGCCTTTGTAGTGCTTGTCCCGTAGACAGTATAGCTTATAAGCTCTTGTGGTTGGTTTACATGCTGAAGGCCATGCGTTACAGTCTTCCTGTATTACTGTTGTATTTTAACATTTGGGGGAAAAAAAAGGCAAAACACTTTAGATGACTCAGATGTTAGAAGAATGAGAACACACTTTTTTTTTCCTCTCCACATTTCTGTGTCTCATGAGCCTTATTTGAACATATGTAGTAACAACAACTCTTCATTATTCAGTCATAACTGGTCTTCTGGCACTGAGCTCCACCTGCTGACAATTTTTTCCAGTATTACACAGTCTCCATACAAATACTCAGTTTTATCGGTGCTTCCAGTATAATGCTGCAATATGCAAAATGAATCTACATGAACTATGCCTATGCTGAGATAACCACAAGCTTTCTAAAGAGGACCTGAAATAGTGTCATCCTACCACCCTTATGTCCTAAAGTGTTTTATTCTATTTAAAAGACTTAAATAGTTTTTGGAAAAAGTAAATACATGTTCTTAAAGATAATGGGTTTGTAACTTTACACCTTTTTTTTTTTTTCCCTCCCCCCCCTTTTACACCTTTTTATCATGTAAAGAAAAAGGAGATGACATATTAAAGTGGCATACATATTTAATCATATTATCACTAAACAAAATAAATTGCTATTTTATATTAAATAAATCTATTGTCAGGCTTTCACAGCTCCTGTGAGATTTACTATTCTGTAACAGTACCCATGGCCGTACAGATTCTGTATTTTTCAAGTCTTACTATGAAATGCAAATCACCATCATCTAAAGTCTCATGTACTTAATTAAAGTTATGCTGGCACTGCAATATTCAAAGTCTTCCTGATGTTTTTAATCAGATCACTAGACCTAAAGAAGGAGGTTTTGTTGTTTGTTTGTTTTAATTATGGTGGGCTGCTGCCATGCTCTATTAACCATATTAATAGCAAAAGTCAAATAGACAAATCTTAAGACAAATGACAGGCCATATGTTCACTGATTAAACATCTAAATACTAAAAACCTAACTCAAGCTTGCAGTTACTGGTTAATTTTTGTTAAGTGACATGATACATAACAATTTGGATACTACATAGTTTTGGCAAAAGGATACCTTTTTACCAGAATTTATCAACTATTTCTGAACAGCGATCTCCTTACTTCAATGCAAGTACAGTAGAATGAAAGTTTGATCTGATTTTCCTGCTTGCATAGTGCACAATATGATAATTGCATAATTATGCTAGGGCTCAAAGGAATTATTTTAAACTTGTGGCACCTTTAGCATTACAATTATCTTTATCTCGCTTAGCTCTAATGGTATAAATGCTAGAAATAAAAAAGTGTTTTACTTTTCAACATATAAAATTCTTAAATGCAATTGCAGTTCAGGACTAGCCAAAACAGAACTTTTTTCTCTTCCTTGCTATGCCATCATCATGAACGAAACAGAATCTTCCAGTAATTTCCTTATTCCTCAAAATGTTTATATGAACATCAATACACAACTTGCATTCTATAAACAAGAAAATATATTGAACAAACCAACATCATATTGAAGATGCACTAATAAAATAGAAACCGTCCTACAGTTAATAGAGGCACTGAGGTAACAATCTGTCTATAAGAACACCTCAAGCAGCACTTCAAAACTGCATTCCTTGTCAGCATCCTGTGGCACTGTTATCTAGTGTAACAGATGGAAAACAAAACAATTTGCAAATTATTTCCCTAAGAAATTGGCTGTATTTATGTGATATCATATAAATAAAGAGATAGGCAACTTCATAAAGCTGTTTTGTATATAACATTGTTAGTAACAAAATAAACTTCAACTTGTGACAGAGTGCACGGTCTACTTCATGGGCAAGAAAATATGCACGCTCACAGCACAAGCCAATACTAGTTCTGTCATTCTTAAGAAAAAAATCGTAAAACAACAGTTTACAATGAATTTTTGAAGAAGGATAAATAGCTACGTTCGAGTCATTTAGATGACCTGATTTTAGACAAAAACCTAAATGGATTTATAGCCTAGGAAATAATGATCTTCCTGAATGATTAACTTAAGAGACGATGCCAGGATGAGCAACAGCATCAAGAATATGCCATTATTGATTGTTGAGCATCTGCATAATGTTAAGGAGTTTTAAAAAAAAAATCCTGTTATATAAATTGACATGATGTTTATATAAATAGTCCATCTGTCTATTATTTTTCTTCTTTTGATACAGTAAAGTTTGCCCTCTCAGTACAGAGCAATTTGGAAAATGTTTAATTTAGACTACTGTTGTTTCTAACACTAGTCAATTTCATTAGCACAGGATATCAACTCATGGGCTAAACAAAACTTACATGTAGTTTGCCCTTCTTAAGTAATTCACTCACACATGAAAACACCCAGCATTTAATCTTGCTCCTTTAATGATGCCTACAAATAAATTATACTATAAAATCCTCTGAAGCCAAAGTAAAATAGCAAAATTTTTTCTCAGCACATTGAATGTATGCAAAAATTTCCTCACTTCTGTTTCTGAAAAGGAATTAATCAGAACTGTCATTTTAGAGGTTTCGGTATGTACTACTTTCAGCAAAAAAGATAAAATAGGTAACTTTTTTGAATAAAAGTTCAGAAGCAAGTATTCTTCACTTTACACTGTACATAAATGCAACAGTGTTTTCTCCCATATATTCAGAGATTTGGACACTGGAAGACAGACTTCAGTAACCTTGAACTGAGGTGGAAGAATACCATTCTACTGAAATTTTATACTGGTCATTTCAACTGACCCTTGCAGAGAATATCCACTAACACTACTGCAGGATAGTACAAGAAACAACTAACGAGATAGCCTATAAAAAAAAAAACAAAAACAGAAAACAAAAAACAAAACCCTCCTATTCCTTCACTACCACTCTCCTGTTCCTTCCTATTCTCTGTCCTCATCTTTTCGAGTTTTATCATCTCCTCCTAGATTATATTAAACATATAAGGTTCATAAAAATAATGTTCTGTAGCAATGAAAATGGCAACCACCCTGCCAGCGCCTTTTAAATGTTAAACAGTAGTAATATAGGCAAGAGAATACTGACAAGTATAACCGTACAAGAGGAGGGGAACAAAAAAATAAACTTGGTTCCACAAATAGAAAACGAGAAAAGCATCTCTCTCTCACATGCAACCATTTCCTTATCATTTCACTGAGCTACTGCCATGCTCTGCGAACCAAAAGTAATGGCACACCAAATATCAAAAGAAAAGAAGTCTCAAACATCTCATGTATGTGAAACCTAATCCATAAAAGCAAACACTACTGCCCATCCCTTTAGTAAACACACATTGTTTGTTTTTTAATGTGGCCTACTATCTCTACCTTACACATAGCTGTATACAGTTGGGAAAAGAAAGTCACACACAATATTAACAAAGTAAAGCACTTATTTAAATTACAGTGTCCCATCAAGTAATACAAAAAGTTCATTTTGATTGTCAAGAGCATGTAAGTATTTTAAAAATAAATTGCACAGAAATTGGTGTTTGCAAATATTAGTTGAACAGTGATTACATTATGTTAAATTCATTTCTCAATTACATGTGTGCTGTGATTCCAACAGGTTTTACTGCTAGTTGTTTTTTTTTTAATCTACAACTGTGAATGTACTTCTTCAACATTGCCAATGTAATTATCAATAGCTGCTCACAGTTTATATACTTATTAAATCTACTTAAGGATTTATATTTTTGATTATAAAACCATCTAATGAGAGTCTAAGTATCAAGGGTGCAGCAGGCCAAACAAAGTCTACCAATGTACAGAGAGAGTTACAAGAGACGGAATTTCTGCAACTTGAAAAACAACAACTGATTAACAGTTTTATCCAGCTAAGTAAGCCTTCACAAATGCCAAGTGAGGTGAGTTCACTTCAGTCATCATGCATATGAATGTTTTAGGCCTCTCACCCCAGGACTGAAGTACAATAGCAAGATTGCATGATCTAGTAAAACAAATATAAAGCTTACCATAGAAGTGACTGATCTGGCATCTTCTTCATAATTCACTACAGGTGGTGGCTCTTTCCCATCATTCTCTTGAACCTTTTGTTCCAGTAGTTCTTTCTGTGCTGCAAATTTTGCCTCAGAGCATCTTAATTGCTGAACTGTTTGCTTGAGTTCTTCCAGTGCTTGCTTTTGGCTCAGCAAAAGTACAATACTGCAGAGAAAAACAACAAGACAACTTAGAAACATACATGATTTAAAATACATACTTTGTTTCATGAAAGCTACACCAAAGAAAGCATATTCAATACTGGAACTTGTTTATTTTCACTTTATCCATCCAGTTAATGAAGGAAATTTTATTAAGTTTTTATAAGAAAGAATGTGAAAAGTCTTGAACAGAGTTATTACTCCAAAAGCATACAAGCATGAAACAAATATTAGAAAATTCCCAAAGCTACAAGATAATGAAAGCAAACACCTATCTAGTCATTTCCTTTCTTCTTCAATGCATTGCAAAAAACACGTTGTAATAAACACAGGAGGAACTATTATTTTCATTCAGTTTGACTGAACCGCTAAGGTTCCCTAAACTAATTCATATTTGAGTAAGAAGAAATAGAGAAGAAATACACTTTTACATTATTATTTCCAGTGATAAGGAATCCACTGCAATCCAAGTAGTTGTTATAATGGTAATTATCTTCACTATTAAACTCACATCCAGTATAAATTTATCTAGCTTCAGATTAGATATACTTGTTGTGTCTATCTTCTGGACTGAAAGGTCTTCTACTGTGCAAGTATTTCTGGACTGCAGTCAAGATACTCTTCAACATTCTCTTTATTAAGCTCAACAAAATCAACTACACAAGGGGATAAAAGAAATTCTTTCTTGTTTTCTACACATTTTTATGGCTTTTCTCTGAACCATCTCCTATTTTTCAACATGCATCAGAACTGGTACCCATATTTGAACAGCAGTCTCACCTATACAACAGTCTTCTGATATAACATTTCACCATTTATAGATTCAGAGATCACATACAGAATGCAGTCTGAGTTTACCACTATCTCATCTCAGCATTTTAGTCACTTTTCTTCCACATCGCTGATTTAAAATAACAATAGTAAAACAAAAAAGGTTCAGTAATTCAGAGTAAGAAGATTTATTTACAGTTGTTTCATTTCTAGTAGCCAGCTTTTAGTCTGTTTATTGATTCACCTTTTTGTGAGAGAGATTTCAAACCTACATTCCCACATCAAGAGACTTCAAACTGCTACCCTATAAATAAAATTTTGTAGAAGACCCGAGGTTTTCCTTTCCCAAACAGCTGTAGCATATCCTACTGAAGGCTGTATAAGCTCTAGATGCTTCAGGCATATTATAGAGCTTGACAAAGATCTGTGGGGTGTGAGGGAGGGGAGAACCTTGCAAGTGGTCTCATAGCAGACCCCCCACATAAAAAGACTGTTGCTGGCTCCTACCAGTCTCTTATACTCCAATTATCAAGAGTTCAACCTTTTTGCATGGAACTGGAGAGCCATTTGAAGAGACACTGTTTTGTTCTGCCAAGCTGGGTCTTGAGCCATCCCATCAGCACAACAATTAAATTAAAGGAGCTGCCCAGCTCTCTAATTTTTTTAGGATCTGGAGCAGGGAAGGGTTATATAAGAGATGGGAAGCTAACTTTTTTTTTTTTTTTTTTTTTGTATTGCTGATAATTCTCACTAAAACAAAACAAGATTAGTGCAGGTTATTTCACATTTAAGTCTTAGGAACTGCATTACAGACAATTTCCTCTCAAATTAATTTATTTTGGTATTTGTTATACTCACTCTGACTTCTTTTCACAAGTTTTAGAAGATTCTTCTATTTTCTTCTCTAGTTCCAGCACAAGTTCCTCTTTGCTCAAAAGTGTCTGCTGCGTCTGCACCAGCTCTTCTATTACCGTTTTTAACCTGTGATACATACATTTCAGAAATCAATGGTATGCATACACAAACTGTACATATTTGGGAACACTGTCTTCTTTTTCTAAAGATAAAAAAAGAGAATTAGTCTTTAAATTATGTTACTTGCTGCTTGATGGCCTTTTTTTGTAGCTATTGCTTTATATTATGTTACTAACCTTTGTTATTACAGTAGCAATACTTGATTGCGTATACGTACATGATCTACTGCATGCACGCTCTTCTATCAAGAAAAGTTCCTCTAGAATGCATGTTAAATTATGTGGATTAACATCTTCCTAATATATTGCTAATTCACGAAAAACTGTATGAAAAACAAAAAGCTTCCCAGTATTGCAGTCCATATTAAATAAATACGTACAATCAGTAGTTGTGACGTATTCTCTCTGGAAATAATACAACCAGAACCAATAGGTCTTGCATTAGGTGTTAAAGCAACACTCATCTCATTCTAAGGAGTGTTGCTTTAACTCGTATGAATGATATGTATATTCTTCTCTATGATTAGCAACTTTTTTCAAAAGCCCTCAATCTTTGGTAATGGTAAATCCAAAGTAAAGATAAACTTGTACAGAAATACTCAGCACTAACTTGCAAACTGTTACTGCACAATAAAAACATTATTGACACTTTGCAATTATATTGGCAAGCATTCCAATACCAAGAAAGTCAACAAATGTAGAGTAAGGCTTTGTGATATACCTTTCAGTCAACTCTACAAAAAGCAGATAAAAGGCTTACATAATGATGACTTCTAAAAAACTCATCAAAATATACGCTTTGACATCAGGCAATTGCTAAGCCAGGAAAATACTTTGAAAAAAAAAATAATTTCCATCTTGCCATTCCTCTACTCATCTTCAACTATCTTTCTCTGCTTGCTCTGTATTTTCAAGCACAATTTCAGAAAAAAGGCAAAATACATACTGTACTTGTTACTGCACAGATCTATTGCCCAAAACTGTCCTTGACTGGGGAGTGGTAGAGGAGGTCAACTAGATAAATTACATGGCCTTTAGATATCTATGAGCTGTGTTCCACATGCCCTGTATACCAAAATGAATAATTTGATCCTAAATATGGTATTACTTTTCTCCTCCTGATCTATTTTGTACATTGTTGATTAGACTTTTTTTTCAGACTGTCCTAGGTCTTAGCAGAAAAATTAGTATAAAAAACCATATAATGGAAGAAGAAAGTTAATTTCCCACATAACAAACATCTGTGTGTGCTTATTTTGATAAAACAACAAAGCTTAAAACATCTGTATCTCTTAAAGAAATATCACCACGACTTCCTTCTAATAAATTTTTTTTTAGGTTATCACAACCTGTATGCTGCACTTCTCAGAAATGACAATTTTCTTACACTGAGTCTCAAATTTATTATTAACAATAAACTTTTTTCTTTTTATACCTTGCTAAAAATATTTAATTACCAGTTTTGTAGCTGCAAATACTGCTTTCATTAGTTTTTTAATTAACATTGTAATTAACGATGTATTAGCTTAACAATCAACTTACGAGGAGCAGATTTTACATCTAAAAATCAGAAACCAATACTCTAAAAGTTAAGACCAAAATAATGAGACTGTTCATCACTGGAGTGTATGATTGCATACATACAGAATTAACACATTAAAATGTTTTGCCATAGCAAAAACATCTGATTTTATGTCAGAGCATAAGATTCAAACAGGAGGTTGATGTAGTTCTCTCCAAAACATCTGAGGTATTTTAGGATGTTTCTACTTAGCTGAGGAAAAACAGAACAAAACAAAGCAAAGCAGCCAGGCACACAAAAATAACTTATCTTCTTTTACTCAACCTTCCTGTTTTAAACAATAATTTTCATTCAAACTGGCTAGAATCGACATCTCTGATGCTGCCTTGTATCACACCTTGGTTACAGTTTGTCAAAGGAAGTTTCTTGTGGCCTCACACACACTTCCTGGAAAAAGTCAGTTTAGAAGAGGTGTTTTAACTACTAACCCTTTAGTCACTGCAATCTTTGTTAGCTTTAATAATCACACAATCTCAAATTTTCAGGTTCTAATGGAATGAGGATGTAAATAAAGAGGGAAAACCTCTGCAAAACAGCTCTCTCCAAATGAGATGCATTATTCTGGCAACCTAGAAAACCTTCTTTCAGATTTCTTTAGTCATTAGCATTACATTGTCTCAAATACTAGTAAGTATAAATGTTTGCACTGTACGAAACTTACATTTCGGAAGACTCCTTTTTTTAAATTAATCTAGATATTAATTCATATTCCCACTGATCAACACTTATCTCCTTAAAGTTGTTTCCTCTTGGTTTTTAATCCAAGCATCTTCTAAGCACAAACTTTTATTTTATTATGCTTTTCAGAATGTCTCAACACTAGAGTCTGTGCTCAACACTTATCAGGAGATACCACATCTCTCATTACTTAGAAAAGCTCTCTAGTAAACACTGACCTTTAACTACCTCTCTCTGTCAAATCTTCTTTATTCATAAACATAAACTTACCTGAAAATGTAAAACTGAGGCAGTTTTCCTCATCATTTATTCTTAAAATATATTTTAAGACTTTCAATCAGTATTGCATGTAAAGCTATCGCAATTCTGCTCACTGATCTCAAAAACGATACAGTAACCTTGAAAACACTCAGAGAAAGATGACAAGCTTGATAATTTGTGAAAGGAAGGACTAAAGTTATAGACTGTTTGGTATGGAAAAATGATGACCAAGTAAAAGTATGGCGGAAGTTTACAGCATCATGAGTTGGGTGGAAAGGAACATGTTGTTCCTATTCTCGTCCAAAACGAGCTTCGAGTCATAAAACAAACCTAAGTAGTAATAGGTCCATATAACATGAAGCTAATCTTCGAAATTCCTTGATCTACAATATTGTGGGTGATAGATACTTACACATATTGAAAATGACTGGACAAACTCACACAAGAAAAATATCTAAAGCCACGAGAAACAATATTACTTCTGGCTCAAAAATTTGAGCTACAAATTATGGGAGCTGAGAACATATTCTCAGGAAATAACATTGCATACACATTCTGTTCTTGTTCTCTTTCCTCGACTTTCCCCATGGGCTAATGTCAGAGAGAAGACAGTTGGCTAGGTCAACCTTTGGTCTGACCTAATACAGCCAAGCTTCTTTGCTCAGAGGTCTTAATAAAATCTATACCAGCAAGTGGACATCTTGAAGTCAGCAACACTTAAAAGAGCTATTTGATTCCTGTTCGAAAAATAAAATCAAACCATAGAATCTCTCTCTCAAATGTATAAAATAATTTAAATTGCATGAATATAAGCTTTATAACAGGATACACTGGAAGTTGTATTAAAAATGTGTATTTGTGCAGATATGTAGATAAATATTTACAGACACAAGCACTCATTTCATCAAAATCTTTTACTAAAAAAAGCAGTGGTTCAGCTGTTTTGCCTAGACATTTAATAGCTTATTTCTAAATACTAGGACATGGAAGACAAGTGAAACAAGAAGTTATTTATCTTTTTGAGCTATGAAAGGTAGAATTTATATAAAAAAGAACTGTAAGGCATTTTAAAAGGGAGATTGGGTATATTTTTTTCCTGACGTACAACTTACACATAGCTACCTACATACAGCTTACGCAGGAACTAAGCTCAATTTAGCAATGATACAGAATATATCATAAACAAAAGCATGTTTAAAGGGGTGGGAGAGAGGACAGCTAACAAAAAGGAATGAACAAAATCCAGAGACACTCAATAGTGTTGAGGAGACATAGGGATTAGAATAATTTACAGAAGACACACTGTAACATGTTTGCATTTGAAATGCCTCACTTCTATTACACTCCACACTATAATTTTGGTTTACAGAAAAAACCTGAATGAAGCAAAGGTCATAGTTTGATTAAGATGACAAAAATTCAAAAAAAATACATTGATTTTTTATTTGGATTAGTTATGCTTTCTAAGGACAAAGGGTCAAATAAATCAAACATGGATTGAAATACATTATAGAAATAGATTATAGACATAAGAAGTTCATTTACTAATGAAATTCTGAATTTACTATTTTATAATCAATATAAAAATATGTACAATTAATAGTTGCAGTCTCACCAGTGACTCTATCAGACCATTTCATGGCAAAAGGTGAGGCTGACAAGATAACAAGAATATTAGAACATAAAGATACTAAACCTCAGCAGGAGATGTGTTCTCCAATAATAATTGATTAAAGGTGTGATTGGGGAAATTAATAAAAAGAAAACTGCAGAACAGATTAACAGAATATGTAGAGAGGGAGTTTATCACCTTGAGTAGCCAAAAGCGCCATGAAATGTAATAAAAAGCTACATCTATGTTAGTAAATTAATACACTTTAAAAGGTCATAACAAAGAATAAGAATTTTTTTACAAAACAAAAACAAGACACCTGCAAAATAAGTAAAACAAATGTATTTATGAACATTTCCTGGTTGGCGATTCACTGACTGCATCATTGTATTCAGTGGCTTCATCAATAGCTTTCAGTACTTTTTCCTAGAGTAGTGAGTGTGGAAACACTTTTGAGAAGATGAGTAAGTTCCCAAGGATTCATGACAGATTTGGGGCATTGTGGGAATTAACTGGGGAGGAGAGGAGACTAGACTGAACTTCAGGCAAATTAGGTGTTGGGGTGGGGAGAAGTATTTTGTGCAAAGGAATAATGGAAACAGTGTTTTCAGTCTACAGCCTGAAAACATTATTTTAGAAATTGGACCTTTGCAGTAGATTAACTGAGGACTCAGGTATGGGATGAGTTGATCAAGCCTCATAATATATATCATAACGTATGATAGCCTTTCCAAAGGATGAAAGATTTGTGAATAAAGACTTACGTGACTTGTAAACTTTCTGCTGTTAGATTATTCCACATGATCTCATTAGCTTGAAGGTTTTCATTTTCTTCTAGTAAAGACGTATCAAACTCTATTTCTTGTTCAACAACTTCTGATGACCTAATTTAATAAATAAAAGTTACATTTGCAAAATTAATACCTATTATCTAGAATAGGGAATCTATTTGCATGGGTCCACTCTTTGCTGAGCCACCTGTATATGTGCTTGTGGCACTTATCACTCTGCACATTAACAGCAATGGATGATGCAAGAAGTCTTAAACTATTCACTTCTGTACCAATATGCAGTATCAGTTCAATAAACAGCAAATGCAGTTTATTTTTAAAATAAAAAACTTTCTTGCATTACCTGCATATTCTGTTCTTCTGCTTCAGGCACTGCCTACTCTGCAATAACTGTAGTTAATACAAGGATACCTAGAGTTCACTTTAAACTACCTAGAATTTCAGCAAGGAGAGAAATATAGCAGAGAAATTTAGCTTAGCCCAGGATGCAAAATGCATCCAAAACCACAGTAAATTAGCTCACGTTGAATCTGGTTTGTCATGTATAGTATGCTGCCAGTACCAAAGTTATGGCTCTTCATGCGATAGCATAATTGGAATTTCGTTTTTCAAGAGACAGTCAAAGAGACGGTGAGGTTAAAAACTTGACATTCAGCCAACTTTCAGTACATGCAAGTGGAACAGCTTTTCAAATTAGGATAAAGCTTTACAAATAACAATTTAAAAGGAACCAAACAGAAACAAATTCAACTTTGACCACTTCAGCAGTGTTACATTTTAACACAAGTATTTCTCGAGAGGAAAAATGAACATGCACATCAAAATGAAAATGTATACCTGTGAGTTTCTATGAAGTCATTATATTCAGAGTTAGGGTCTATCTGTTCAACAGAGGTCTGGATCTCTTTATGGACATTCACAATCTCTTCTGTTACAAGACTAGTGATCTGGCTATATTCATCCAAGATCCCTTTTCTAGAGAGGAAAAAAAATATCTATAGTATATGACATGACACTGAAGGCATAGATGGCATTGAAGATGCTCCAAACTTTCAACTTGCTGTTTCTACAAGCTCATGTTTCAACTGGCTAAAAAAGCAAAAAAAAAAGATCATATATTACTTCAAGAAATAACAGATCAATTGTGGCCTCTTCTTTACAGATTGGTTATGAGTGGAGAAATCTCTTACAGTTGTGTTCCTTCTACTAATTTCAGAGCATCTGCATGTAGCATAGCTGAATTAAAGCTGTAGGGAAAAGGAATGTATGCAGCTCACTGATGACACCCTTTTTCCCACAAGCAGAAGACTTATCTCACTAGTCATCATTTACACTAAAGTCTTTCATGTTCCCTTGACTGATAAAATATACTCTGACATAAGCTAAAATGAGTCAGAGAATAGTTAGCATTTCCTTTAAGATCTGGTTTTCCCTATTGTTTTAACTATGTTCTTTAACATCTTAATTTTTATGATTTAGTCATTAGGACAAGAATACTTGTAAATCACAAGTTTGCATATATTTACAAGAAGCAATAAAATCAAGCAAGAAGTTCACATGAGAAAATAAGAGCCATCTAGCCTTATGACCTGCCTCCAACAGTGGGCAGAAGTAAGCAATTAGGGGACAGTAAAAGAAAAATAAGTGATATCCTACCACTAATTTTATTGGCATCCAGCGATACTTCCCCAGAATACCATCCTATTCTCTTTAACTTCTAGCTTTCCAATGACCCCTCAATCATTTCCTATTTCATTTTTCTTTGTGACAAATTTCCTGACTTGCTACGTTCTGAAGCATGGTGAGCTTTTTTTAAATACTGATGAATTATGACTGACCCAGAGGAAGATGCACAGAAAAAAAGCATTAATAGATTTTTCCTGGATAAGAGTTCAAGTTATGTTCATTGTACATAGAAAACATTATTTGCTTGGATTTCTTCAATATTTTTTCTGAGGAGAAAACAGACAAGAAAATTCATTAAATCTCGACTTGACTGTGAACAAGAAGTTTGAAAAAATTTCAAGAAACAGTTCAGTGTGAGGAAAGGGACAAGCTGATGTCAACGACAGCAATGCCAGATCTAAGAGCAAGAGTATCTCTGTCAGCTACTACCAAACCAAAACTGGTATTAGTAATTTTAATCTACACTTGAAGTTTACTGAACTATTTAATCTACAAAATTAAAATTATTACAGATATATGTATTCCCCATGGATGGCTACACCACCTATATATGTGAAATCTCCACCTCTTTTTGTGTAATTAAGCCCAAAGATATCAGAGAGCAGTAATTATCCAATAAATTCAGATCCCTCTAACAATGTATTTAGTGACAAAAACATTTTTGCAGGTTTTTACTTCAGAGATGACAAAGATAAGTGGGTTCAATAGGTTCTTGTTCAGAGATAAAATTCTTCAGTGAATTATCAGAACTCTCAATTCTAATACAGCACAAAAATTTAACTGAAGTCTCTTGCCATGATTTTACATATGAAGTTAAGATAGAAAGATCATGCAGAGAGTCTATTTCATTTAGATACCTTTACCAAAATCAAAGGAAGTAATATGATACTTCATGAGACAGTTTATGTTGTCACCTAAGCATCACCCAAGCAGATAGAGCATGAAACCTGCAGCTCTCCCTCACTTCCTGTGTGCTGAAGTCAAGATGGATGTAGATTTCAGAAAACAAGTTACAGAAAAGACGAGTGCCTCACCTCTATACGAACAATACTTACACAAAAGAGGTTAACTGCTTTTCTTTAAGACTAAGTGACTTGCAAGCCATATTTTCAACTTGCAGTCCTCAGAATGCCCTGGAAAAAGACCTACAGAACAGTCTCCTAAATCAGCGCTCTCTCCAAGAAAGAGAAGGAGGCATCATGGTGTTACGGATCAGATGGGAGCATAAAGTCCTCCTTTACAGTTCTCTGAGATCATCAGTTTGCACATCTTCATCGATGATGTGGAGAAAGATCTTTCAGAAAAAGGTAATTGTATTTTTAAGACTGGATGCCTTACAACGAAATTAGATTGATATGATCCTGTTGCTTGCATGGACGTGAGTAACCATGCATCTGTCTGACCCTCCTCCCAGATCGCTTTCAAGACTGTCTGCCAGTTAAACCCAAATTTTCTACTGGTGGAATTTCAAAAAAACGAAGACTACTGGATAGGCAACAACATTGCTATAGTATCCCAGGTGAAGAAAAGGATAAAGCATAAGCTCAACTATAAACACTGCAGACAATCTCTAAGATTTTAAAAGTTTCATGAAAAGACAGCTTCTCACTACAAAGATTTCATAACCCCTTAATACTACTGTGTTTACCTAAATAGATTTTTCTATGCACAATTTTTGTCAATGGAAAGACGAAAACAGCTTTTTTCATCACCCCTTTATATACAAGTAATTAATCACAGTTTATTATTTTCTAACAATAGTAAATTAATTGATATACATAAAATTGTACAAATTAGAAAAATATGAGAAAATACCACATACAGTGCTTTGATCATTTCTTCTTGCATCTTCTGTAGGGAATCAAGTAACAGAGGAAGTGTAGTATCATAATATTGGTGCTGATGCAACTGTGCTCCTTTCAGTGCCAACACATATTGATTATGCAACATGTGAAGCTTCATAGTGGCTTTATCACACCGGTCTTTGGCTTTTTCAGTCTCCTTTCCTGAGAGAAAGGAAGAAAAGAAAAATACATGTGGTGATTTAAAAGTATACAAACATCAATATTTGTAGATTGCCTAAATCTAACAGATTTATAGTAAATTTTCACTTTTTCCACAGTACTCTTTTCGAGCTATTTCTCTGAGAAAGGTAAAATTTGACAATTCTCAGCTCATTTGTAAGACCAAATTATCGTTGTGTTCTTATTCAAGACTAAATAAGAAAAAAACTGCTGTATTTCCTCTGAGCAGAAATTTGAGAATTCTTTTACTGAAATGCATATGAAAACCATCATGTATAGATATAAAAGTAATATAACTATGAAGAGTAAAAAAAGCCCCCAAAAACAAAAACCAAAAACTCTACACCTCAAACACATAACTATGACAAATGCTAATCTTTTATTTGCCTCAAAGCAAATAAACAATTTTTCATGAAGAAAATAAATGTCCTACTAGGTGAGAACCATGATATGACCAGTGCTCTGTCCCCAATAGTGATAGCAGGAATCGCTTTTAGGGAAAGTAGGCAAAGTGCTATTTGTGGCCCATTTCCTGTGTATTTTCCCATCATCCGTTCTCACTAGATAAGAGTTGCTAGAGGATATTTCTCTGTTTATTCCCTGAACCAGTTTTGCAGGAATGTGTCTAATCCATTTTTGATTCTGTTGATACTTGTCTGCCCCCACAACTTGCTCTGGCAGCAAGTTCCAGGAGCTCACGGCCCGCTGTGTACAGCACTTTCCTTTTATCTGTTTGAAAACAGTCTCCTGCTGGTTTCAGCTAGTGCTGCCTAGTTCTAGTACTGCAAGATGTGCTAAATAAGAGTTCTGCATTCATCAGGTCATCAACTCCCTCACTAGGCCACTGAAGAAAATGTTGAATAAAGGCCAGACCCAGCACTAATTCCTTTGGTTACTGAGTCTGTTCCATTATGAAAAATGACTATTAAGCCTTACTCTTTGCTTCCTAACTTTTAAACACCTTTCTAGGTATAAGGGCCTTTACTCCCATCCCATGGCAAGTTTTTTTGCTTTAACAGCCTTTGGTAGAGTCTCATGAAAGGCTCTTTGAAAACAAAACATACTTTGTTCACTGGAACCTTTTTATCCACATGCTTATTGACATCTTGGAGTTCCATCAGCATAATAAATGTCTTTACAAAAGCCCTGTTCCTAACAGATCATTCTTATTCACGCCCTCAGCAATCTTATTTACTGTAGACCTTACAACCTTATCAAGGATGGGAGTTAGAATCACCTGCTGATAGCTCCCAGGACCAATTCTAGCCCCGGGCAGTCCAGCAGGCCCCTGGCATGGTGGCGGGTGGTATCCCTTCGCCAGCAGTTCAGCAATTTGGTATCTGAGCTCCTTCAGAAGTCCTAGTTGAAGGCCACTTGACTTATAAACAAGTTTATAACGTGACTTATAAACATCTAATATGTATGTGGTCCAATATCTCTCCAACCTAAAACTTCCTGCTTTAATTTAAACCCTTACTTCTTTCACCTGACATGGACATTCTACAACCCTCTCTAATCCATCTTTTATATATTAGAAGACTATATACACCCTGATTAGTTTTTAGCTTTTCCAAGAACTAAAGGCATTTTAAATGAATCCTGTATCTGCAGTTATCAAATGCATATACACAATTACCTGCCAGGTAGACATACAGTAACTAAACCAATCTCATTCAGACAGACACATTTCTTAAAATCATTTAACTTCAAGTAATAAAATCACATTTTAATGCATCTGTCTACCACACATCAAAAGAATTGAGAAAAAGAAAAAGGAAGCATACATAGCTAAATAGCAGCATAGAGGCTTGAAAGCATACCTTAAAAAGCTGAAATCATGTCAAACGAGAAATACACAAACAATTGAACTCTGATAAATGAAAACAAAAACATGCTAAGGCAGGTCAAAAAAGAATTGAGGGAACAACTTGTAAAATAGGGATAAAATTGATAACAAATCCTCTTTCAAAAACACACTGGAATCGGGAAGCTTCTTAGAGAATCCAAACGACCTCTTGACAATTACTGTATAAAAGGAGGTGATCGGAAAAAAAAAACCTAAATGAAATTTTTTGCATGTGTGTTTGCTGTGAAAGACCTTGGGAGATATCCATGCTGAAATGTCTTTTTCATGCTGAAATGAAGGAGGCAAAGGACCTCCCTCCTCAGAAATGTTGGAAGGAGAGTTTACGGAACAATGAAGCAAGAAGAAATCACCAGGACAGGATGGTATTTAGCCTTAGAATTTTAAAGGCACTTGAGAATGTTATAGTCAATATTATGGTCAGTTTTCATAGGAGAAGGTAGACACTTAATGGAATGTCTCAGGAATATCAGCTGGGACTGGTGTTTCTTAACATATTCATAAGTGATTTAGAAGAGGTAGAAGAAAAAAATGAGGTGATAAAGACACTGATGAAGGTGCTGACTGAAGAAAGTGGAAATGAGAGTCCAGTGCAAAGAACTGGAAAAGGACTATGAAACATAGTGATTAAATCATGAAACAGTAAATTTATAAATTTATAAAGTAAATTTATAAATATTATAAATTTATAAAATCATTTATAAAGAGATGCACACAGGGAAGAACTATCCAAGGTCAATAATCAGTTTTAAGCTTTCTAAATGGACTCAGGAATGAGATCTTTGGGTCAGCATAGGTAGTTTGATGGAAATGTTAGCTCAGTGCTCAGCAGCTATCCAAAAATGTGCTAATAAGAAAGGACCAGACAGCATTATTATGCCACTGAGTAAACCCACATAGCGTAGCATGCAATTCTTTCACCTCAAGAGGGACATATTTGAAATAAAAAAGGTTTAGAGAAAGGGCATCAAACCTCAGAAAGGTAGGAAATGCAATATGCACAAGCAGTGACTAAGATGAGGACTCCTGAAGCTGGAATAGAGAAGACTGAGCAGCAACACACGAGAGGAGATGGCCAGTGAACAGATGTGCCCAGCCTTTCAATATAACAGCTGGAAGGCATCATATGAAAATAGTAGATATTTTGTTCAAAACAAATAAAAGGACTACTGTTTTACCTAGCATGTAGCTAAACTGTAAATTCTTTGTCCAAGGTTATTTTTAACATGAAAACCTTCTGTAGTTTAACAGTGAATGGACAAATGCACACAAGAAAAATCTCTGAAGGGCTATTAAGAACAAAGACAGCACCTCTGATTCAGGAATTCCCTAAATAACAAATGTGCATGAAGTTGAGACAGCTGTCTATCTGCTTGCCCATTCTCCTGTGCTCCCTAGACATTTGCTACTGGCCAGTTATTTTCTTAAAACACAATAAGAAAATTATTTTAAAAGAGTATTTTGTGTTTCATTTAATTGAAAACATTCTAATTACTGGCCTAATTTCATATGTGGAACAGATGTCAACTATATGAACACATTTACCTTGTACAACAAGCAGAAAACGTATCTCCAGAACTGTCATTGGAGAAGTATTTTTCATCTATGTATCTAAGCTCTTAAAAAAAACCAAACCAAAACAAAAAAATGTATATATCCTCAGGTAAAGTAGTTCTCTTGAAAATTTCTCCAAAACTGCTATTTTGGAGAGACAACCACCTCAACTTCCTCTAAAATTTTTGCCACGGAAAACAACAACAGTTTTGTCATTTGTAAACACAAAGAACTAAAATTCGTGTTTCATGCAGAGACTAATTTTCCCAGAAAAAGATACCAGAATTTACAAACCACCGAAGACAGGCGTGTCTGCCATCAATATATCAAGAGCAATGTAGGGCAACGATGTTTCATCTGCAAACTAGCACGTATACACTATGCAGTCATCTTGGAGAATAAAAGGTATGTGAACATGGGGAGATGATGGAAGATGACTGAATGGAGAGGAAGAGCTCAAGTGGTAGTTACACTATAGGGACTGGATGATGAGAGAGGACAAGGCAGCTGCAATACAGAGCAGAAAGCAGGGAAAGGGTGTTTTGCATGGCCTGGCCCTGGCCCAGTCCCCTGGCAGATGTGCAGGATGGAGCACTTCTTTGGAAACAGGAAGAGGAGGACAACATGGTAGCAGACAGAGAAATGCTAGATTGTTTCTTTATTTTTATTATGTATTTGGCCACCTCTACTCAAAGTATTTGGCCAGCATGCCCTCCATTATACTACCTGAAATTATTTCTGAATATCACAGTCAGTTTAAAGGCTTAAAACCTATGACTTGTCTGTGCAGGTATTTAAACGACATTCCCTCCCAGTTTACCACAAACCAGCATACATCACCAAATTGTACAGTACACCATCGATACAGGTTTCTGACCTATGAACCATAACAGCTTCGAACAGTTAAGCTAAGCTGAATATTTACACTAAAAATCATCACAAGCACATTACTACAGACTATCAATATTGTATCTCTTTCAGAAACCTCAATAATGGCTAAACTATGTCATTTCCCTATCTGCCTTGAAGATTAAATTCCTTTGCCATCCAGTATTCCTAAGTAGAACAACTCAACTAATTCTGGAATAAATCAAAGTATCATACACATTCAACTTTTAAATACAGCCTCTGGACCTATAATTAATATAAGAAACAAGCTACAGTACTATTTCCATATTGTAATTTGTTTTTTAAAGCAGCAGAATGCAGTGAGGCAGCATGCACAGTTGTTCTACATGTCAATTAACATAGAGGAAAACATCCAATTTTCTTTATCTGTATAATGAATTTCATAAATAGATCTAATTATAATTCTACTGCCATCAGTTGTTGATAAATCTGTTTAATGTTTATAGAAACAGACTGTGTATACAATATGTCATGCCATAAACACTATTATGAAGCTTGCAAAATTCAATTATGCAAGTTTGAAATTTGCAAAGAGAAAGCTGGCATACTTGTTAAACCATTCTAGGAAGTCGAGTATTTCAAATTTTAATAAAAACTCTTTGAAGTTTTTACTACATACAGTACAACATAGCCATCCAGTAAGTTGTTTTAAGGTATTTGCTGTTAAAAAGGCAGATTGGCTATTCTGACGTTCTATTACTCTCCTCTAGCCTAATATTTACCTAGAATGGAAGAACAGAAACTGGATACTACTTTGAAACTGAGAACAGCTTCAGCTAATAATGCTCTCTTTTTTTTTTTTTTTTTTAAATAAGCATTAATTTACAGTGCAAGCACCTCAAAGAAACCAACTTTCAGAAAATAAGTATTGTAAAAACAAATTCTTCATATACATTTTAGATCAACAAGAGATAATTATACTGAAGAGCTCAGGTCTTCCCGACCTCCACGATTTTTTCTCCCAACTTCTTATGCTTGATCAAAAATGTTAATTCCCTTTAGATATTTATCACCTTTAACTATCAATACCTATCAATATTGACTTCAATAAAGTTTAACAATGATTGTGACTGGTTCAAATTTGCAGTATAGATGATGATGATTTACTCAAACAGTGAAATTCTGACACTGTGGAATTCACTGTAAAGCTCCCACTAATTTGTGCGGGACAAGGATCACCTACCAATAGGGGTGGTTGTAGTGTAAACTTTAAGACACAAATTAATACATGGCACAGGCTTAGCTGTTCCAATTTCTAATTCGGCTTCACTGTAAGGTAGGTTAAACTAATGACAGAGGCTCATATCTGTTGTTGTTTCTGCAATAGGAAATTCCAACTGAGCTGCTTTCAATTAGGGATCTTCAGCTACAAGTTATGTAATATCCTGCAACACTACATGGGTACCAAAAAGAAAACAATTTTATTAAAAATTTAATCTTAAAGAAAATAAACATATAGTGAAATTTTTTGTTTTGATCAACAAGAAATACAAAGCATCCCCCTCAAAATCAAAAGCTCAAACAGAAACATTTTGGGTAGGTTAAATACAGAAAGATGTCATGAAAAATTCCAGAACTGAATGCAGTAAGAAATGATTCTTTATGTCTATGCTGTAGACAAGCTGCTAGGAAAAAAGCACAACACTGTACTTCAGTGGACACACTCTACCACAAGCCCTGAACTTTTGTTTCATTGAAAATATAACAAATTAGTCTTTCAGTTTACACAAACCACTCTAGCAAAGATATCCCACTCTGCAGAAAGATTATATTTTTTACTCTCAGTATTGCTTGGCAACAATGCTACGAAAAACTGTCCAAGAGCAGTTCCTGGAAGTATCAGTTATTAAGCAATTTGTCCTTAAATTAGCTTTGGTTTTGATTAGTTTTTTTTTCTTTGAGACCTCATTTGGGGAAGAGGAAAAAACAGAGAGATTTCAAACAATAAAAAGTTGATAAGACACAGACAGCTAAAATTGTGTCAACATCTAAGCATGTCATCATATCTGAGATGTTCTCTCAGACTCTTGCATCTTTAAATGCAGACTATGCTCTTAAAAACAATAAATATCGTAACTGTTTTTCAAGGAAGGATGACTGAAATACTAAACAGTTTGCCAAAACTTCAGAAATCTGACATAGCTAGTCCCATTTTACAATCTCTACAATTAGAGAGAAATGTCCATGGTAAGTTCTCCCATAGTTTTCATAAATCCTGGAAAATGTCCAATGTTATGATATTTCAAGAAGGACTGACCCTTGCCTCGCACCCATGGGAGCATTAACAATACTGACAGGTATGACCTTCAGCCATCCAAAAGTGATGATAAAGTGTTCAAAGAAGAGGCAATGGAGACCATTGCAAAGGCTGAGCTCACAGCAGATTAATTCACTTTCAGAATTTATAGCTCCTGGCATTGAGATAAGACCTTTGTCTTCGGTGAGCAGAGAATGCTGTCCCATGAAGAAACACTAATGAAGATAACCTCCATCTGACAAAAGGGAAAATCTTTTTGCGATGCAAGCTGAACTTTTGACAATGACTTTAATTTAGCTTCAAAAGAAGGTAGACACATACCTAATATGAAAACGCTAGGACAGACCAAATGAAAACCAGAAGGGCAATCTCAACATCTTGAAAGCCCATATATTCATTAGAGGAGTGGGGAACAAATCTTTACACATAAAAAAAACCCTGTGACTAACAAACTCATGGAAACCTAGCAGACAAGGACATTATGTCAAAAAATCACGTAACTGCCTCTATGCTTCTGGCATTTCTTGGACTAAAGTCACACAAAATTTCTGGATAAGGTTAAAAATGGGGGCGGGGGGGGGGGGAGGAGGAAGCAACAAAGTTAGAATAGCACCACAAGTTGACTACACAATATTTAGCTGCTCTAATGCTAGACAAAGAAGATAGCATAGCACAAGATCAAAATAGATGCTTCCGGAATAGAAAATACCTTTTACTAACTGGAAGTGGTGAATGATTTGTTTTTCAAACAATTAGCAAAGCATCTAAAGGAAGCGGTTGCAGCTAGGAACTACATCTACCAACTTGTCCGTTGGCACTGCCATAAGCAAATATACAAATGGTCTTGCTAATGCTTAGAACTTAGCAAGTCCATTTGATGGAGGAAGTAACTTAGAAATGAATCGATTTTAAACTTAATTCTTACTGATACACTGAAAAATGGTTATACACATGAACATAAAAGACAATTCAGACAAAAACAAATAATGAACCATA
Source organism: Dromaius novaehollandiae (assembly GCF_036370855.1). Classification (NCBI taxonomy): domain Eukaryota; kingdom Metazoa; phylum Chordata; class Aves; order Casuariiformes; family Dromaiidae; genus Dromaius; species Dromaius novaehollandiae. Next base: position 30,448,650 of record NC_088130.1, read on the forward strand.
ATCAGGAATATACAAAATGGTTTTCAATAAGCTGCAGACGTTTCTTTGTAGAGTCACTTGTGGGGCTCACCAACACATGGGTGACAAGGCACTCTGAGGAGGAGGAACAACAGCCAGAACAAGGTGAATATTACCACTTCCTGAATTTCTTAAGACTAGAAAAATACCAAAAGATGTTGAACAGAAAGTGGAAACTGAGAATCACTTCTAGGTCTGATTTTTTTTATACATATATATTTATATATATATAAAAAAAATCAGGCTTAAAGTTAGAGAGGTTAGGGTACAAAAGATCTCCAACTACTAAAAGACACAAAGGCAGAAAGACAGAGCTCTGTAAAGACATTAGCAGTAGTAGTTGAAGGACACAAGAGATTCATAATGAATTAAAATAACTAATGTATGACAAGGCTGAAGGATTTTATGCTTTTTTTTTTTACTTAAGAAAGAAATTTGGTAACAATTAACCTAACAAAATTTTAAACAGTAAGATAGTAAAAAGTTGAAGCAAGAAACAAAGTGAGTATCTAGCTACATTAGATTAGATTACATTCACATTATACAACAGACCAAGTCTGCACTACAGCAGACGCTCACTAACGGCGGTACAGACAGGCAGACGTACGTGGTACCCACACTAAGCCACAGCTGAGTAATACCTAACCAATGCAGAATGCAGGTGCCCCTATGAAGGAGCTTTACCTGAACCCCCAAGTAAGACCTTCCACACGTGGGTTTTGATTCCCGATAACCACTGACAACAATTACCGTTGTGCAGCTGCTAACCCAAGCCAGCTCACCAGTCCAGCCCCTCACAGCACCTCAGGCTGTCGGGGTGCCCTGAGGGTCCCGGCGGGGCAGGGCCAGGCCTGGCAGCCCAGGCCCACGCAGCTGCCCATGAGGGAGCAGGGCCCCAGGGGCATCAAGCACCACCGTGGGGACGGCGCTGGGCTGAGGCCAGGCGCCCATGGGTCAGGGTGGGTGCCAGGGGATCCGCTGGCTGGGCAGGGGGGAAGACCCAGGGTGGGCAGGGACAGGGAAGGTTGTTGGTGCCCCCAGGGCCCGGACAGAGACTTCCGCTTTGCTTCTAAACACTTTCCAGAAGCTCCACTGTACTACATGAGTTACTGCCTCTCAGTTAACCCTTTCAAATGAAACACAGCAGTGGGGGAAGGTAGGACTCCTACAGGAATACTGTTCTTACAACATCCTTAAACAAAAAAAACAAAACCCACACAAACACACACACCAAACATTTTTTGTGTTCAGCCTAGTAACTCCTCCTTAAGCTGCTTATTCTCCAGCACTCCTTGCTTTAAGAAATCACTGCCTACAGTGTCAACAAACAAGTTCTCTGAAACTTGCCATGATTTCATGTTCGATGGTTTGACCTTGCAGTCCCCTTCATATTCCTCAAATGACTCACACAATCTTCTTCCTGTTAGATTTATATTCAGACAGTTTCAACTAAATCTTGTAGTTTCTATCCTACTGTACACCGCAGGGCATGATAGCCAAACTCTACTCTCAAACTCCTCGGCCTGATCTGGTCTGTCACAACTCGCAAGGAAAAGAACCGGTTACTCTCACACACACGTACACGCGCACACAGGCACCCGCTTTTCTCCCTCTTTTCCTTCCATACTTCAGACCACGGAACACAAGCACTAAACAAATTATTTTCCTTTGGGAATTATTATGGCATTTTTTAGCTCACCTCATCCGTTATCATTTTATCATTATCTGTCTCAGATATGCAACCAGTATTTTTACTTTAAATTACTGCCCAAGGTTCTTAGTATCAATTAGGATATCTTGTCTTAGTTCACAAGAAAGGCCAACGAGTTTGGTTTCAGATTTTTGGTAATTTTCTCTATTAAAATCTTGCTACAGCATCACAGTACTTGATTACAGAAGAGTTTAAAATTGAAAATAATATTAGCAGACTATCAGGGCTTTTCTTTTTCTTTTTTTTTTTTAATGGAGCAACAATCCTCCTTTGATAAAAGACACAAATCTTGAATACGATGGTGTTTCAAAGTTATTTTTCCTCTGGTTCTCTTCAGAATATTTTTCTAAATATCAGTACTGAATTCTAGAGCTGTGTCAAAGCATACAGACATGCATGAGAAGTTTGCCAGTGTTTAAGAAGGCAGTTTTTCAGATAATTTCACAGAAGTGCATTTATCTTTTCAGATGCATATTTTTTTCAGCATTTCTCCTAACAAAGGTAGCTCCTGAATTTTTTGCTGTCTCTACATTTGTTTATCAATAACAAACCTCCCATATAGTCACTTCCTTATTTATTTGAATTCTGGAGACACACATTTTCTCAAACGATTATTTCATTGTGCCTGGAAAATAATGCTCTTTTATACTATTTGCTTGCATTATTCTACTGAAAACATTCCCTATACATGTGAATGGGATGAGTAAGACCAGAAGAGACTTTAAAAATCATTTATACTGATCTACAAAGCACTTTTTAAGCACTTTATTTATTAGTTCTGTCTCAGGAAGCAAACTTTAAAATTTATTGACCAGCCTGAATTACCAGCTAAAGAGATGCAAGTGCAGTACTCTTAATTAACCTGGGTTTCACAAAACTAAATTCACAAAAATGGACAGAATAAAAACAGTGTGTTGGTTTTTAATCTCCAAAGCACTTTTTCCTCTTCATTTCTTGCAAGTGGCTAACATGAATGTGCTTCTTCAAAAAACAAAGTCGCCCACTCCCTCCTCCATTCAGTGCATTTCTAAGAAGAGGACAAGGAGGTTTTTCCTCAGACCTCATCTAACAGATTCATGACTGCAAGTGACAAATAGTTTTCTGATAGGAAGAAACTATTTGTATATACTTACAGACTTCAAGTTTACAGAATACTGAAGATTTAAGCTTCTGAGTTAAGAGTTAGTTCAGTAAAGTTACCTGGTTAATGGGTATCAGCAGTGAAGATATATAAAGTATAAGAGTAACAAAAAAAATTGTGTCTTATTAATTCGAACATGCTACAGCAGTTAATAAACACCACTAGTAAATTCCCTCAGAAATATGAGTGCTGGTCTGTGAGGACTGAGAGCAAATCCATGGCTTCATGTCAATGTTGAGTGGAAACAATATGCCCAAGCTGGTCCCAAACTCACTCCACAAAAAGTCAAAGTGACATGTTTTTCTACAGCAGCATAAGTCAACATATTACGTTCTATTTACCTCGTTAACTCAGCATGATGTCCGCACAGCACTGTGGGCTTAGAGACTGTCATTTTGGCTTGCTCTGTAAGAAGTTTACACAATTTTTTCCTCAGTATCACACGTCCAAAGGATTTCAGAGGGCTGTCCACTTTATTATGCAAAGACAATCTAATAACCGTTTTTATCTTATATATTGCTCAAAACGAACCCAGCATGCACTACTGCTGCAATTCTGCAAAGGAACATGGTGCAGTCCCAGTATATACTTTTCACAAAGCATTCCAACTCATATGGTTTGAAACCAGAATAGACTATTAATCTGTTCAGACTCCCAGCTGCTGAAGCATGCCTCATTAGAGAGGCACTGGACCAGATCAGCTTGCTGATGTCACCCTCTCCCAGCTTGCTTTCTGTAACTGCACATAATTGTGTTCCCCCCCTTCCTCTTTTCTTCCATTTTAAGACCGAAAAAGGCAAAGAATTGCCTATCAGTCAGCTGAGTGACACTAACCAGACTGCAAGACACTTGCAGGCTCCATGCTTACAGCACAGCCAGCTGGGCTGCCTCTGTTATTCCATGGTCATGACTGACCCAGAGAGGAACAGCAAGGCATGGCTGCATGGTGTAAGGTCTATGGCAAACAAGACTGGTCATTTCCCATTGAGACAGCATGCAGAGAGCGATGGCCACAACAGGACGGTGCAGTCTGGCCTAATGAACAAATGAACAAGACTTACTCTCTGCAGGTCAGCTGTCTCACTGCTTCCCCAACAGAGCCCAAGCAGAAGCAGTGCTGTTGGAGGGTTTCCCTCAGCTGCTCCAGAGCCACCATTTTGGTTGCTTTCATCTTCCTCTAGTCCTGAAAAGCACCAACCCTTCCATAACGAAGCTCCTGCAACCTAACTCTGGGAGGGCTCCCCTCTACTCACAACAGCAATTACACCCCTATGGCCATGACAAACCAATGTTTCATTCCCCACACCGCAAGCATCATCATATCTCCTTCCAAATCCACTATGTACCAGCAGCATCCAGCTCCTTTCTTCCTTACCATTCCCTAACTACCTACCCATAGCACCCAACAAAAAAAGCACTATATTTTCTTCTGCCTCTGCCCTTCATAAAGCAGTTCCCTCTTCCTCACTGAAACGACTCCCCTGTGCAAAACCTCCAACAGCTGCCCTAAGTCAAGCAAGAACTCTATCCAGTATTATTCACTGCTCAGTCTTCATACTTTCTTCACAGGTCCTCTTAGTGTTTTCAGCAACAATTCAGGAGTAACTCCGTACTACGGCATCAACATGATGATGCTAAGTGACTGTCCTGATACCTGGTGGAAAGTACAGCACATGGTAATTACAGCTTTCCTGACAATACATTGTGATTGAAGGAAAATATTGCAACAAACCACTACTGGAGAAGAACACTTTCAACCGTTTCTAACTTTGCCAGTCTTTACCCTTTTCAGTCAATATCCTCTAAAGCAGGTGTTTAGCTCAGAATACAATTTCAGTTTTAACAACTCAGCCATTCAGAAACAGGAAAACAGTTATTTTCCCAAATTAAAGAAATGCTTGTACCTCTCTGGTGAGCAGCTCTAGTAAATTCATTCTCTCAGTAGAAGTTGGCTTTACTGTTCCACACAAAAAAAAGAAAAAAATTGCCAAATTTCATAATCATTACAAATCATTACACTTGCAAAACAGCAAAATATCATAATTGTTCCTTTGTGTCAGTTACACAGTGTTTCACGTTGACCAGCTTGTACAGACACTGCGCAAATCTACGGCAAGTAATTGAGCATACTCTATCTAGCCCAAGGGCACAAAACAAAGTAGGATTTTCTATGCAGTGGTTGCCCCCTTCTGCTCCAGAGAGGTGGGGCCAGACACTGTAATAGATACTCAATTTGCCAGAAAAAAGGAGTCTGTCAAGAGTAGCATTTTAAAAAGTGGAACTGGGCAGGCTAGACGAGAAACTAGACCTAAATGGAAAAGGAAATCAAAGGAAAACTGGCAGGCTCAAGTTGAACAATGCTTTGGAGAACTGAATTCTGCCCCAATCTCCATTAATAGCTTCAGAACTCAGACAAGTCATTCAAACCAGGCTTTTATAAAGCATTCATTTCTTTCATAAGACCCTTCTCATTTCTGCGAAGCCATTTGGTACTTTGAGTCTGATTTGCAGAAGTGCTAGATGCTCACAGATAATATGAAGCCAATGTAAGTTGTGCTTTGAACTTAAGATGACCTTTAAAAGGTTCAGTATTAGCTACCCAAATCCAGGGATATTACTTGTGCCATAGATTAAAGAAGTCTAATGATACGTTACATAAATATGATCTTTATCATCCAAGCCTGTAAGTGACCAAAAGACACATTTGTTGGCAGCACACTATCCAGTATTACTGAAGGGAAAAATTAGACCAGATCGCAAAAGCTAGACGTCCACCAAATACCACAGAATATTAAATATTTACCCAAGCACTGCTCTTTAAAGGTACAATTCAGTGAATTTATCTTGAATAGACAGGAACAGACAGGATTAAAATACCTTACCAAGTACCAGAAAAAACAAACAAATAAGGTGTTTCAAACCCAAATTCAGTTTTCTAAGAAATACACCATTTGGAATACAAAAGCAAGTAATACCAGGCTACTAAAGAGCAGCTGACACCATGTTCCCTGGTAACAGAAGATAGCACATGCCAAGATACTGTCCCTGCCATAGCCCTGATATGACATTGGGCCCGAAAGCTGTTCTCAACTACTACAGTCTAGCCCTGGACGCTAGTCGTAAAAGCATTACTTCTTTAAGTCATTCTTCAGACACCTCTTTAGCAACAGATTTATCCTGTTTTAAGCTCTTTCTTATCTGTAACAAAAAGTTAGGACTGTTTATCCTAACAATCAATTCCTTCTTGTGCTCTTTTAACACATTTTTTTCTAAGAGCTGATGTCCAAAAATGTCTCCATCCTTCTTGTTGTTTGTTTAACAAAATGTTTTTCAGCTTATTTTCAATACTTGGTTATGCCCTCCCACTGTTCTGGTAGGCATTGTTCCCTCCTTGTTTTCAACAGTTCTTGAAATCCTGAAAAACTGGGCAGGTTTGTGTATTAAAAAAAAAGTATTTCTCTTAATAGCATGGAATTTCAATGAAGCACTAGTTTCTCAACTAACATCTGGAATAACAAAGCATTACAATTTTAAAAATTCCACAGCTTGTATACCTCACAAACCAGTCTGGCAGTTGAAGGACCCAGAAACCCTGTGAAAATACCATGTCTGGAAAAATTACAGCAGCTCAGCTGACCTGCAGCTGATGTACAACTGCAGTATGTTCATTCACACCATTACAACTACTCCAAAATTTGTAAACAACAAGGCATCTTGTGGGTGGTGATGGTGGGGGGAACACAGGACTTCTAATTCTGCAATTCTTGGGAGAAAAACCTGCAGTCTGTCAAAGTTTGTTAACAGAGATTTACACTATGATGGTAGAGAAAGTAAAATTAAGTATCAACTATAATAATGGAAGACAGATACAAATGCAAGCAGAAAAGAGACAGAGGATTAAGGAAAACCACAGGAAAAGTGTCTTTAAAAAACAGCTTTTGTTTGTTGTCTATCTAAACAAATATTAATCCAATTATCCAAGCCACGTAAAAACATTATAGTTGCTGAACAGCCAAAACACTCTTTGATTTCAAAGTCTGGTGCATAAGGAGTGCAGAACATGGATCAGAGCTAAAACAGGAAGCAGGAATGCAAAGAACAGCTGAGATCACAACACCCTGTTTGTTGTATTTTCCATGTTAGGTACCACATGTTCTCGTGTTAGGTAGCTAGTTGGGGATAAATTTCCAAATTAAAGTAACAGGTAAAAAAACAGCTAGGGAACTCATGAAATTAACAACTTGCATATATTTACATTTTTAAGTGAACATGAACACGAGTCAAAACCTGAAGCTAAACTGTGCTAGAGTATAATTTCCCTTATTCCACACTGTTTTGTCTTTACATTCCTTTGCCAGTTATCACTCAGAATTTTAGACAAATTTGGAAAGAAAACAACCTTTCCCTCAGTGTTGATAGCTACTCTACTGCACTGTGAATTATAGTACAACAGAACCAAGGACAGTAAGTATCATTTCAGGTAGTCATACAAAAACTAAAGATGGATCTTGGAATTTTATTTACACACTGTCACTCGATTAATTTTCTTTAAAGTAAAAAAAGAAACCTTAAACATGCAAGAACACCAAATATTAATATGGTATTTCAAAAGCTGATAGAACAAAAGTTTTCATTTTCCCAGTAAAATTCAATGGGAATCAAAAGCTACTCAACTGGAACAGTTCATTCCTTTAAAAATGGACAAATGAATTCTTTTCCCCTTTTACTTTAGGTTAGAAAATTTGGATGCATTCTACTAAGTGTCAAGAAGTGATGTCGATGCCACTGCAGCATCTGAAGGAATGGCGCAGCAGCAACCACAAAAGTTCACAGGATGCAAATTGGCTGCAGCTGCAACTCTGTCTCATCTACATTCTAACCTGCTTACCATTTTTATAGTTGATTTGAATAATTTTACATTCCGAATACATCCACTGAGGGAATCATAGAAAAACTTAAAAGAAAAAGACTCTCATTTATCTCAAAGGAAGGGTTATCATTTATTTTTTGAAACAGCACCACCAAGTATACATGATGACAATTAGCCCATCTTACTTAAAATACTTTATAATTTTTTATGTTGTAGTCAACTGAATTGCTCAAAATAAAAACATCACCTTGTGTCACTGGAAGAATTTTAGAACATTTGAAAAAGGTATTAATAAATAGATAGAATTAACACAAGTCAGTCATACCTTTAGCCACAGCTTCTTTATACTTTTCTTTGGCAGAATTTACTTCTTTTATTAGTTGTCTATAGCTAGATTTTAGTTTCTCCAGTTCTGTCTTTGTGACCTTTAAGAAGGCAGAAACACAAAATGTATTAAAAATACTTATCCTCAACATTAAAAACATCTCAGTGTTAGTGAAAGAGAATTACAGGATTTGTTTTCCAAAATAAGGATGTTATCTTCTTTCACTGTCTTGAATTTATATTAACAGGTTGTTCCATGCTGTAACAAAGGCAAAATCAATAAATGTACGACATGAAATAGAGGAGTGAAACACAGATCCCCATTTGCATTAGTGCAGTAGAGTATAATGACAAACACGTTTAGGAAATTCAGTTTATCGTAAACACTACTACATTTCAATCAAAAGGAAAAAATAAAAGCACCAAAAAGATCCGTATTAAATCACAACAGATGAAAAATTTCTGTATACTAGCAGGAAGTATTTTAGAGTCTAAAATAAAAGGCAAGAAAAAAGAATTTTTAGATTTAACATATCATATAAATGGTCTAGAAATAGCAACTATGTACGGGCCAAACTACCTGTCATGAGACTTAAATCCCTTAAAAGGAAAAAAACAAAAACAAGCACTGTGGAACACAGCACTGAAGGATCTCCTTCCAATGGAAGAAGCTCCACTAAACATGACATCTTTGGTCAAGGAATTACAATAATGTTGTCTCTTCCATCCACCTTGTGACAAAATTAGTGCACTGTGCAGAAATAAAGGCTCACAGATCAGAAAACTTTTAAGAAACTCCCATAACAACCCCCACCTCTACAATGCCTAAGAATTGGAATATATATTAAAGAAACTTAAAACCTTCAGCAAAAAAGTATTACACATTCACAATTGAAAATCATAGAAAGAGGAACTTGAATTGAAGCGCTCAGCTCACTGAACATGTAGAAAAGGCAGCCCATTCTACAGAAAAAAAGGCTCTCTAGACAATCTTTCAGTACGATAAAGGCAATCAAACTTCGCATGCAGAAGACTCCTGTACACAATTCACCCTTTTTTAGTGAGGTAGGGCCCAGATTCACGAAGAAAGAAGAATATCCAAAATCTGAATGGGAACTGGAATAAACCTGAAGATACAAGCTTTACTATAGCTTTGTGTCAAAAGCACAGCAATTTATTGTCCTTAAGAGTTTTATCAAAAGATCCATCATCCAAGAATTCTCTAGAATAAAAAAGGATGATGCACATGCATTTTGCTGAAAGGAAAATACAGGTTTTGCCAGAGTATCCTAAAGATTATGAACCACACAGACACTCATCTTTACAAGTTTTAGATAATGCCCTGGGAAGTAGTACTTCGCTAATGCATCTAACAAAAGCAGAAATAATACCACATAACATGAAAAGAATCGTGTGTTTCTGTGACCATTCTGTAAATGCTCCAGTGACACAAAACCTTTGAACAAACAGAGCCAGCTGACAATGAGGGAACACAACAAAACTAATCAGAATGCTATTCAAATGCTTCTTAGGAAAACCAGGAAAGGGAAAAAAAAACAGAAAAAGCAAATCACAGATTTATTAGAAGGGGTGCAGAATATTTGCATGGCCTATGCCCATGATTAATTAAAATCAATATGGCTCGTAATGAGACTTTTGGGGAGTGTTTAATATGCATTATATTTTGTTGGAAAGGTCTTAAAAAACCTAACGATTTATTAGAATTAACTGATTAGCAGAAAAAACATGTTTTATACAGTTTCTTTCAAAAACATGACTCAATTCCCATCAGTGCTGTTTCTGCTTATCCTCGCTATGCCTTTCTTGCTTGCTTTCTTTTTCCATTTCTCCAGCTCTCTATAGATTTAATCTTTATTATTTCTAACTTACACCACCACTTTCTCCCCTTCTCCTATCATGACTATACCTAGATGCACCAATCTGTAAGCAGCTGTAAGTGATTACTTGGTTTGGAAATTTTATTAGAGAAGGCAGCCTACTGACCATGCACCAAAAAGGCTGCACTCCCCACAGTCCAAACCTGGGGAAGAGGCCAAGATCCCAGCAGATTATGGAAGCAGTCCTATTACAGACAGTATGTCTAACTTAGTATGTTTAGTACTAGTTTAATATTCTCCTCCTAACGCGCCCAAGAATCTCTTAGTCATCAGTCCCTGATATTTGTATTATATTACTCAGATGTTATATTTGAATAACATTACTCCAAATTTCCCCCTTAACACCAACCACATTGCTGTAGTAAAGAAAAAATACTGCTTTCCTTCTCTCAGTAGAGCTTTCACACTGCCAATCTGATTTTCGACAGTTGCAGCTGACCTTCTTCCAGAGCACCTAAATGAAACTGTGATTCCTGTCAGCTTCACTGCCTAGACCCAGCACTCTCAGTGTCAGCAGGACAGCTGACATCATCTTCTATTCCACCACTAGCACTACAAGTAACAGAAAAGGCCCTGAAGAGCTCCACCTGAAGACTTAATACTTGGTTTACATTTGATTTATATTTTAAAATAGAGACTAGAATCCCACCCCTACCCAAAACAGTCTGGACTGTCAAGAGCACTGATTAAGAAAAGTTTTCAAAGCTGTGGCCCCAAGGATGCCTAGAGGGGGCATGAGAAAAACAGGAGAGACAGAAGTGTCATATGGAATCATCCTCTACTGGAATAAGAGCATTTTCAATGCTATCTGTCCAAACAAATTCATACAGAAGAAAGCTTCACATCTCCACCTTGTCAGGTGGCAGGGGAGAGAAAATGTAGAGGAAATAACTAAAATTAAAACTAGACAAGATCTACACACCACAAATCACCACCTGTACATAGCACAAAAACACAGAAGTAGGAAAAAATGCCACCCTCAATATATTATTTTGTAAACATACAAAACTATAATAAATGTATAAAGCACAGCTGAATAAGTACCTTGTACATCTCTGCTTCAATTTGTTGATGAACACCTACATAACTCTTCTTCACTTGCTGCTTATCTTTGATCATCATTGTAAGCCTATGCAAAGGACCAGAATTAAGATCCTCTGCATGTGTCTTCATTATTTTGCTCAACTGTTCTGTTTGCTGCACCATGAGCAACCAAGACTGGAAAACAAAGGGGGCGGGGGGGACAGAAAAGCAGTTACTTTTTCTGGCTTACAAATAACCAAATGATGAACAGGAACTGTGAGGAAAGTACATCACTGTTTAAGACAATTTAGTAAAATATTTTTACCTGAATACAATTGAGATCATCTAAAATAAAGTTCTATCTGCTACAGCAAAACCATCCCTTGAACTTATTCAGAAAAAAGTATCAGAGACAAAAATGTATTGTATGGTGATATTTCAGCACCATTCCTGTACTCCTGAACACCCGTGAAATCTACACAGCCTGTTTTAGATTACATTCTCAATACCTTTGACGACAACGTCCCTGTGTTCTTTGTTCCTTTTCCTAATCATAATTCCTCTGTTCAAGATGACCTTTCTCTCTTTATTTAAATATCTCATAATAATATGCATTTGAGTTTTTATTGTTTTAGAGGATACCATTTATCAGCTGCTCCATATTAACTGACAGCATAAGTCTCCAGGCCACCAGGGGCAAAGCATAAGGTACCAACAGGCTAAGAGATAAAAGCAGTAACTCAACTGTCACAGTAACTGAACATCTTTCTATACATTATTTAATTAGCTTCCCTGGCAATTCTGTCAGTCACTTTTCAGGACAGCAAAATATATTCTGGCTTTGAATCTTGCCTAAAGAAATAACTGCAATGCGAACAGAGAGATTTCCAATGTACAACAGATATGGACCTGAAATTAAAGTTCGGATCAAATGAAAGTATCTGATACCCTAAAAAAACCTGTCACACTTGGTTGACAGGAACATTATTGAATTCCTTAGCGATAATCCACTAACACAGACTGCTGTACTACATTTGAAAATTCAGAGTGGCTATTTGCAATACAATTTATCAGTTAGGGAAGGCAGCTAATACACTGATTTTCATAATCTTGCTCTTACTAAAGATAGAAATCCACCTTAAATCAAACTTGAGAAATCTAATTTGTTTCATAGGTTTTGGGTTTTCTTATATCTCATTTTAAATATACATACATATTTCCATCACTACATGACTAGGGTAAAACTCAGACTGGATTTTACAGAATGAAGTGAAAGACAGTTCATTCCCATATACGTATGAAGCTATCTTTAACACTTCTTTTGGTTCACAGAACACTTCTTTTGGTTCACAGAACACTTCTTTTGGTTCACAGATGTTCCATGGACTGGCACAGAGTTATCTCGGATTGCTTGAAAAGTGGTATTCTGAAAGATCACGGCCTAAAGCTTCCCGGCTGTTTCTGAAAAACATTTAATCTCTCCATTACAGAACACTTTCTAGATCACATCAGAAGACATACTGCAAAGTCGTGTATGAGAAAAACAATGTTAAACACCTCTGTTAGAGGAGCGGGCCTTGTGGTTACAGCTGAGTTCATGAGACAGCTCCTAGAGATGAAACTGTAAGAGTTCTGCATTTGATTTTAGGCTGATTTATTATTGATGAGATAAAAATTGTTTCAATCAACCCTGAAAAGCACACCAAAAGCATTCTTTGACAGAACAGGTATTCTAAAGAAATACTGAGTTTACAATTCACCAAATGAACCCAAATAAGTCATATACATTGTAAAAAACTATCTTTCCATTAAAAACAAATTTTGCGCATTCCCCATTCCTAGCATCTCTCTTTCCACACTGAAAAAAACATTGGTTAAACAGGATTTCAGTGTTTTGTATGATTGTGTTTTATCCTTTTAAAATATTGAAAGTTAAAGTGAAAAGGTATAACAGGGGAAAGTCTTCAAACTTGAGATTTATACAGGATATAGAAAAGCAGCTGGGTGGGGACAGATAGCAGAAAAGGCAAAGCCTTTCCTTTCACAGAAAAAACAACACAATATATCAAAAGCAATGGAATAAAATATTGTTTATTTTCACAGTATTTTTTTTAGACATACAAACACAAAAAATGCTTATGGGAAGCACTTAAAATTCTGCTTTTCTGACATTACTGATTGCTGCCCTGTGCCTTCCAGCAATTTTACTGCCTATTCGTTAAAAAAATAGGACACATTTCCCCAAACACCATCTCTCTGTGTTTACTCTTGCAGCATAGTTAAGAAAATAAAAGCATAAAAGATTAGAAATACTCTCTTGTATTTATTCTTTTATGTCACATAACACCAAAAGATCAAATATACGTGCACAATGTTTTAAATAAAAAGAGATACAAGATTTATGCCCAAAATATCTGGTCAGATTTTGGTTCTGTAAAATGCTATGCCAGAACAAGAGAAAAGGTATCATGAAATAGCAAAGTAAATTAGGATGACATGAGCAAAGTAATCAAACAATAATTCAGATAATTTAACTGCCCAAACCAGTAAGACAATAATACACTGCTACGTAACCTTAACCATGAAATTTCAGGGCAAGCCCATACAAAAGACTTGCCAGTAGCCTGTGAATACTTTTGCTGTTATGTAAAGATGTACATAGATCAGGGGTGGCGTTGGAGAGAGAAATGGCCCCTCCTTACAAGAAAAAAAGAAAAAAGGAGCAAAGGAGCAAAGTAACTCCTGAAAGAACATTGCCCAAACAAAAACAATGTCCAAAACAAGATTAAGATGTGACATGGACGCCTCTCTGCAACCCAAGAAGAAAATGGCTGAAAACACATCCTCAGCTTTTTTAGTTTGCTCACGCAAAACAGATACCCATAGCACTGACATAAACTGTGCTAGACTGAGTTGGCATGAGTGTATTTAGCGTTACAGCCCTTAACTTTTAGGTGGCCTATTCCCCTTTACTGTCCTAGCCCTAAGCCACATTCAGTTTCATTGCCTAAAAGAACTGCAGGACAGCTTTACTAGCACATAAGAGCAATTCTACTGCGGCAGCAATGGCAAGAATTACTCATCACATCATCAATAAATCTATCCAAAATTTTAGGATCCGACAGTATAAAATACATGGTGTAGAAAGCTTTAGAAATATTTTGACTTCTGCCATTCTTAGGCTAATGAAAATTTTTGAATCTTAGTTTACCAAAATCATAACAACTTAGCTAACAAAACTTATAACAAACTCCGTATGAGAAACGTAACCGGCTGAGAAGCATTCCAAACACACCATCAAAACACACAGACAGAAAAAGGCAGTGCGTCAACTGAAAAGGCGAGAATTGCTGGGGGGAGGGCAACGACAGAATTTGGTATAGCTAAACACTACACGGTGCTACTTCTGGGACACGTGAACAGGCTAGCTACACCAGTGCAGCTTTCCATTCATACACACCGCCACTTTAACCCAGTATAAATCTAGACAGCTGCTAGAGGATCAGTCATGTTCCTACTCCTATGCCATGGCTGGCATTCAAGCGGCAACTCCATAAGCCCATAAGCTTTGTCTAAAACTTAACCTGACCAAAAAAGGGTGTTGTCCTGCAGAGCAGGAGATCAGGACTTATGTTGGACTGAAGTGGCGTGTAACCACTGCTACGGCCAGAGGGCCAAGAATTGAATAAGCCATTAAAACAGATTTGTTTTCTTTAGTCGGGGGAATCCAAGTCAGGAGTGAAGCTAACCAACAGGTTAAACAGGGAAGCTTACTTCATCATTACCTTTGTTGTACTCGCTCTAAATCCAATGATTAATAATTTGGGGGGAGGACAGTTTTATCTTCATAAAAAGTCAAGATAGTTATTTTACACTGGATATAAAACTATGCTTAAACAACTTACAATTATGAGAAACATCCTGAATTAATGTTTTGTTTTTACAATACATACTATGGTGTGAATAACAGTTGGAATGCTAGGCTCTGTGTCTTGGTTTCCTGGCATTTTTCTATTTCTGTCACAAATTCTATATAACATAAACAATAGTTCCTATTTAACTGTTTTAAAAGAAAAGCTTACTATAGCCTACCCTATTTTCCAAATACTAAAAAAAAAGCAGCTGGCTCAACCCAGGAACCTAAAATACTGAAGTTCAGAATTCAGAATTCTGGTTATTTTATTGCTCTCAAAGCAAGGCTGGAGCTCAACTTCTGCACATTCCCCTGAGGGACTAAAAGGAGCTCATTTTAAACACTGTCAACAGTAAGTCTCAAGAAGCTGAATCAATAGGGATCCAACAGACATACTATTTTGAGTTGGGCCAGTTACCATTCCATTTTCTTTTAAATAAAGTGGACAGAATATAAGACATAATCACTTGGCAAAGCATCCAGGAAATAAATATTTACTGTGACACACTTCAGTAGTTCATTTTAAAATAAAAAAAGTAACTGTACTTTGTTACTTACAAAAAATGTAAGTAACAACCAACCAAACAACCAGCCAAACAAACAAAAAAACCAAAAAACCCAAATACTATTGATTTCTAAGGATATTCCAAATTCAAAATACTTTCTTCTTACCTTGGACACATTGCTGATATAATCCAGTTGAGAAGTGCTCTCTTTATCTACTTGATTACAAAGATTCTGTAAAGTGGAGGCGTACTCTTTATCACTTTTTACTCGCATGACCATAAATTTCTTCACTGTTTCAAGCAGTCGTAGTTCCCAATCTTGCAGTTTTAATAAAGCATCATGAGAATACTTCAGGTCACTTCCAAACCCCATTTTTTAAGGCACTATATACCGTAGAGGTGACAAGATAGCCTCTTTACCACATCTGAAAGCAGAACAAGATTCATGAGAAACACAGAAAGAAAAACTTGGTGTGTTACAAAGAGCACCTATTAAGGTCTAAACTCTGAAGTAACATAACCATAAGATTGAGCACACCTGTACATATACCACCTGGACACAAACTGGAAGGAAGGGCACCACACTGGTTAGAACAGCAATCTGGGACTCAAAGACATCTCAGGTCCTACATGTTGCTTTGGATTGAGAGCTTAATCTCAGTTTGTGTCCCTCAGTTGCCCACCTGTAATGCAGCATTATAATAGTATCTCCCTAACTCAAAGTGGAGTTATGAGGGAACACATGGAAGCCCCTACGACAGATACGAGACCAATCCACATACTTAATCAAATCAATAAATACAGGTAACAATATCTCCAGGCAAAACCCCCCAACTGCATTGCTTCACTCCTAGTGACCCCAAATGTTTGACTCCCCCTCAGATCATGACAGAGTTCTTAATTTCATGCTATTTTCCCCCAAGGCAGCCCAGTCTCATCACACAAAATGGACACCTGATAACCAGATAATAAATATTGACTAAACATTGAACCCTATTCTTATGAAATACTATAGCACAACCTCAGGTCAAAGACACCTGTCTGAGCTTGCTTTAAAACATCTGCCACTTATACCAATAAATTTGCAACCACATCACAGAACAGCTGAGCCCACGCACACAAGTAATTTCCACAGACTTGCATATGTTTTGTACTGTGGGCTGAACACCCATTTTCTGTGTATTCATCACAAACCTGTTCCTATACTAATCAGCCTCAAATTAGATGACAAACCTATATGAAGTACAACTACACTGCTAGACCACAGCACAGACATACCCTGTGCATTGCTCGTTCACCAATTCCCATGCTCCAGCCAAGCCTTGGTTCTGCTGAACACACGAGGACTGATTTCTTCATAGACATTTAGCTGGCACTTAAATTAGCTGAGTGCCTTACAAACATTAATAGATTTATCTTCCTAACAGCCCATGAGGTGAAGCAAGACTAATACTCCTATTTTACACAGAGAACTAAGACGCAGAAATTAATGTCAACATTGTACCAGCTAATGCCGGCTGCCTAATTTGCAAGGCTTAAAGAGAGCCTTCTCAGAGTGCCTAGCATTTCTAGCATATTAAACATCCAGAACAAAGACGTGATTGGCTTCAGTTACCACACAAAATTTCTGCAAATCAGAACCTACAACTTCAAAGTTGATAATCAAAAAATGAAGAACAGCCATCACATAGGCAAATTTTCCTGTATACGATCTGTCCGATACGATACATGCCATGGCAATAACAACATAATCACTATCTCCAGAGCAGCCTTACTCCCCGAACCAGTCTCTCTCTTCCTGCAGCTCCCTGCCTCAGTCAGCATTTCCAACAAGTTACAGAAATAAGTGGCGTCCAGTACATATCCATCCTCAGAACACAAGCCATGCTCTGTATCAAAAGAAACAAAAAGTCCACCAAGCAAATAACAACAGCATTATGTTATTATGCACACATACAGTAGAGGCAAATAAGGTTACACAGGCAACCTTAATTCTAGCACACTCTGTTACAAGCTTGCAGCTGCTCTCAACTTCAACATCATCACATTTTAGCCAGAAATCTCACTGATGGTTAGAAGGTCTGTCATAAAAAGCAATACTAAGTAATTTATACAGGCTGTATTTATAAAGGATGGTCTTTGTCATTTTTAGTTGTATTAATGATAATATTTTTACAGTTAAAGTTTAGGAAGTCTTGCAAAAACACTAATATTTTAGCAAGATGAATGAAAGAAAAAATCTTAAAGCACCTACTTATTAACATGACTGGTGCTTCATTTTTGATTTTTGGACACTCTTTAGATCTGTATCTACTTTCGAGACCAAGCTGATTTTTCTCCTACCACATGTAAGAGTTACAAGAAAAGCTAGTATCTTTACTTCCTTAGATTCCAAATTCACAAAAGGTGGGAGCTGAATCTCAGGATGAAGTCCTGTGCTGCCAGTAGAGTGCTGTTTTCTTTTCTTTTACTCTGACCCTCATCTTTTACTGAAAAGCAAGAGGGCAAGGGAGGGAAAAAAATATTCTCACCATCTATTTCAGTTAGCTTCTACTGACTGTGGAGCCATAAGATCGCAAAAATCAATAGAACAGGAGATCCAATAACACCTCTCTCCAGCTTGCCAAGTCTCCTTTCAGCAAGTAAGGATTAGATTTTTTCAAACTACACTATGAGATGCCTGTGTACATAGACAAAAAAATTGTACACATACTGGACTCTGATGCTTGTTTTAAATCATTCCATTCACCACTACAGAAGAAACACAGTAAAAATTTCTTTTGCAAAACTGTTCAGATTCTGATTCTTTAAGACTAACCAGGATGAACTTTCAGAGCTGATCATTCTCAGCTGGGCAAGCCAGCCTCAATACCCCTTCCTTGTAAAACAGGAGAATGTTCAAGCAAGAAATTGAGCTAATCTCAAATGCTCCAATATGGCAAAGGCAAAGAAGTGATAAACAAGTATCCAAGATCTAAACCACTTAACTGCCTATAAGCTAAAACCCAACACTTTTAATTAGATATAGAAACCAACCGAAACCTGTATAGATCACAGTTACTCAAAGACAAAACTGTATGAAGAATTACCAATTCTTTATAGTAATAGAAACGTTCAATGCAGTCTGTACTTAAAATACTCTTAAAAAGCACAACAGCATTTCAAAAGGCCATTGTTCAAAGAGACAATAGCTGGCATCAATACATATGGGTATTTTTCCAGGTTTGATATTCACCTGTGTACACAGATGACTTCATAGATGCCTTAGTGGGTCAGACTAATGACCAATTCAGACCAGTGCTCTGTCTCCAACCAGGACAACAGGAGACGCTGTTTACAGATAGTGAGCAAACCTGTCTGCTATTTGTGGCCTGTTCCTCTTGTGCTTCCCCACATCCACAGTTACTGGATTAGGGAAGATATATTAATAGTCCCATTTTTTTGCTTCCCAACACAATATTATAACAGTAGTGCTGAACACGCAAGACAAAGATTCTCGCCCAGATTTTGCAACCACAAACTAGTGGCAAATTTGAGAAGCACAAAGCAAAATCTAAATCCAGAAAAGATTTACTATGGGACCAGTAGGAGATAAGGAAGGTTTGAGACACAGAGGTACTTCCTACTCTGATGCAGAAAATATGGGGGAAAAAAGTGTGAAAGTATGAAAAACCTGTTTCTCAAAACAAGACAGAGAACATTTTATCTTAGAGGAAAGGGAAAAAAGTAGATGTTGGCATCATGCTTTAAACTAGCTAGATGAAGAACTGATGACTCTGAACACACAAAATCACAAATTTAATACAGGAGAAAACCTTCAAGAATTGCTTACCCTTACTGTGAAGAAATCTTTCCTACTTGTGTTAGATACCCATGATGTTTACCTCTTTTTCCATATGTGAACAACGCTTGCATAATTTGATATGCCAATGAAGTCTCAAACAGAGGTCTAGCATGTTTTGTAAAGGTAACAAATTCCCAGTGGCACCAGACGAGGCAAATGAGTTTCAGCTAGTTTAATCTTTATTTTGAAATAGGATGTAATCTCACTTCTCACTATAAAATTACTGGATATGCAAATTAGCCATCAATATTTGGTAAATATTACCAGTTAAAATATATCCCAGACCCAATTCTAGGAAAGTAGGACATACTTTTTTTAGAATCACTTCCAAAATAACAAGCTAATTATGTGACAAGTAGTAAACTGTCAATGTACATTTAATAATCTACTGTGAATGAGGAACCATTCCTTGAACAGTTCTGAATTTCAGTTACCAGATATGGTCTATGAGTGATCTCAATCACTGCCACCAGGAGTAAGATTCCAAAATAAGCAATGTTAAATTTTGTCAGTATGTCCCTGAAAAGTTTCAATGACAGCCGCATAAGTCTTCAATACTGAAACAGAGGCAATATTCCAGCATTAGCAGTCTTCCTGGAATCCAGCAACGACTCCAGCAACAACTCTGAAGAAAGTACTTTTCACATCTACACCTGATTTAAACATTGCAACCCATCCCTGACACATGAGAATGACCCATACTGGGTCAGATCACTGGTCCATCTAGCCTTACGTCCTGTGTCTCTGTCAACCACCAAAAGCAAACGAGTAGGGAAGAACAGAGCACGTATAAAACAATATTTATCCAGAATACTCTCCTACCCTCGCAACAGCTTGTGGCTCGTGGATTCTATTATATATTGCCATGAAACATATCCAGGAATGTGATCGTTAATCTTAAAATAATGATGAATCCCTGTGCATCATTGGAACTTGTGGTTAATAATGTGAATGACAGCCCACATATTTAGAGCTTTCCAGGCCAAGCTAGGTAACTCATAAACCACAAATCAGAAGCAAGCCTGGCTTCCAGTTAAATTCGGAACAGGGCAGCACAGCACATCTGGAGCCTCAAGAAGAGGAGATATGGAATGGGAATGGTATGCTGAGAGGATCACACTTGCTCTTGATCAACTCTTCTGCTCCTAAACCAACATGGGCTCCAAATCACTCAGCGTGGTACATATTTTGCGGCCCTAGTCAAAACATTAAGAATGCTGAGAAAAAAGAAAAGGAAGAGGACTTGGATTCAGGAGAAACAAATGCTCAAATTCAAGGCTTTAGTACTGATTTAAAAACATTCACAACAGGTGATCAATTTACTAGACAGTCCATCTCAATTTCTGAATATGAGGTTTATAGTAGTTATATTCCATTAGAACAACGAAAGAAATCATTCTTACCCCTCTCCCTATACCCCAAATAAAAATTAGACTATTAAATGATTGAAATATATAATTGAATAATTGAAAAGATCTACTCCTTGAACATACAAGACCTACTATGAAACATAGAACACATACTAGCTATCATTTAGACTAATCGCATATTCAAACTATTGTCTATATATGCATTTGATGTTAATTGTATGAAACAAACTAGCCTTCACCAAGTTAATGCTTCCATAGAGCTACTACTATCAAAAAACATGTAAAGTGGTAATCTAAAGGTGGCCCGATCACCTCAAAATTGGTCTAAAATATTAGTTTATCTAAGCCAAAATAAGCAGCTTATTTTCAGGAAAGCTTTCCTGCAAAACACAGCTCACATACCTTTAAAATTTTTCTCTGAAAAATGATCCTTAGTATACTTTTCTTTATGCCAGCAGCTGCTTCTTCTGACTTTCACTTTCCAAAATATACCTCTGTTTTCTAGGAACTCTGTGAAAGAAAAACAGATCAAATACAGTTTTTACTTTGTTCCAGCATTTACTTTACAATATGTTGCAAAAATTAAATTTTGGTACGTTACTTTGCATTTTCAGATTATTACCAGAATATATATTTAAAAAAAAACCCCACAGTTGGAAGGAAACACGAAAAGCAAAGATGCCTCAAATGATTGCAAGTAGTATTATACTATCACTTCATACACACAGTTTTGAGGCAAGAAATAATTTTGTCTACACAAAACCTCTATATGGAGCTCAAGGTGGTTATTTTTTAAAGTTCTCGGAATTTCTTTTCCTATGATGTGTATTATACCCGGAAAATTAAATAAATTCATTTATTTGTGAAGGTATGAACTTTGTCCTTGATAAAGCAAAAAGGAAGCCAATTACTAAGGAAAGGAGAAGCATGAGAAACCAAAAGATATTATAAAGCAAAGATGAACTTAATAGCAGTATTTTCAAAAGACAGTAAGGAAACAAGTGGCAAGCTGTGAAAGTGACCAAGATACTGAAATTTCCTTACAAATTCTCCAATTACTCCAAGACCTTGAATAGTAGGAAGTCAGAGTTAAAAAGACTGCAGCACTCAAAATTCAAGCTGCAACTCTGAAATACAAATTACGTGAAGCAAACTGAGAAATGAGGCTGGATCTTTGAGGTTTTATATTTTTACATTTTATATTCTTTATATTTTTATATACAAGTTTTACATACTGCTTGTAGCTGCCAGCTAATCTGTATAAGCTACATCTGGACCAACTAAGTGTTCATATACAATCTTATACCAGTTTAAAATTAAATCCTTAGATGAGGCATTCTGTATTTGTTTAGCTAGGCCTTTTAAGCAATTAAACACATTAAACAAAACTGAAAAGAGAGACTCAGTGTGGAAGGGTAAAGAAGAGAGAACTATGTTGCAGACTTCCATTATTTAAAACAAAGCACTAAGGGTTAGTTTTAGGTTATATTCAACAGATATTATTTAGTATTCCTTTCTGGTTACTTAGTGACATGCTAGAAACTCAGTGCTGCCTAATACAAATACAAAACTTCTGCTTCACCATGACCAAAAATAGAAAAGATTCTAAGTGATGCTTACACTCAGTTAGTGCACGGAAATGGCAGCTACACAAGCAGATACAAGAAGAGATTAAAAAAATGGATCAGACTAGAAGGATAACAAAATTTGCCATGTTTTTAATAGCAGATATGCAAATTCTTGTGATAAGTTCCAAAAACCAAGATTCAATTATGTAAGACCATCAAAATATTACAATCAAGAGCAAAACCTTATGGTA
Source organism: Dromaius novaehollandiae (assembly GCF_036370855.1). Taxonomy (NCBI): domain Eukaryota; kingdom Metazoa; phylum Chordata; class Aves; order Casuariiformes; family Dromaiidae; genus Dromaius; species Dromaius novaehollandiae. The sequence goes on from NC_088130.1 coordinate 30,471,087, forward strand.
AATTTGGTTCCAGTCCTCCCATCACAAATACAAACCAGGCAGAAACAGCAGAACACCACTAGACAGGAACATTTCTCCCCCCGCCCCTTTTCCTGTTTCATGAAAGTGAAAGGCACATTACCAGCAACACCTGAAGATTTTAAGCAGATGTCAAAAAACTGCATGTGGTTAAATGTCCCTTTCCAAAAACTCCATTTATTAAAACAAAATTACTGAATGGAGCCCAGACAAACTGTATCTTCTTCTCTCTCAATACAGAAGAAAATCACGACATTGTTCATTATCTACCACATATGTAAGAAAAGACAGTTTTTGTATGACAATTTAAAAACTAAATACAAAGCCAACTTCCATTTATAATCACTGCAATTACAGCGGACTTTTTATACACAGGTGCATATTGCCATCTGTATACAAGTCATCAATAGTATTTAAAAGTCCAAACTTAAAATTGGTAATACACACTCTTCCTCATACTGAAGTAATTGATGGGGTATACTAGCTAAAACAGGGAAGTATAATGTACTTTTGCTGGCGAACTCTACAGCTACTTGCAAGACAGCAATAAAATGTTATAAAACAAAATTCCTGATGCTATTTCTGGGCTTGAACATAGTAGAATCTAATAGTTACAGACAGCTTGCTACCTCAATGTAACCATGGTCGAATGAACAACAATTAGGTAATGAAGATATGTTTAAAAAAAAAAAAAAAAAGGAGTTAAAAGAAGGTAAGGCTATAGCAGAAAAGCCAGATGAATTCTTGTCTTCTGAAATTACTGCTGAGGCACTAAAAGCCAATCCCACACCTGATCCTCTTTATACAGGGGATATATATGGCATTCTCTCAGGCTGAAGCACCAGAAAAGCATGTAAAATATAATGAGGATTCACCAGAACCAGATACTATTCAGTAGAAGTGTTAAAGGACCAAGGCTGAAATTGCCAATCTACTAATTCTGCACAAACTTATGATTAAGGTGACCTAAGTAAAGACAAATGGAGAGTGGCAAATACAATATATCAAATTTTTTGCAGGACTTCACAAGGCAATCAAGAAAAAGTACAACACAGAGTCTGTTTTCCACACTGGACAAAGTGGTTAAAAACACAAGAATTTTTAGACCAGAATAATGGTGTTGGAGTGGGGGAAACCACTCAGCTTTTGTACAGGAAGTCGTACTTCACAACTTTTCTTTGGTGTTGCAAGTGGTGGTGAACAGAAGACTTCTAAAAAGTTTCTGTTGAGGTGTCTCGGGGAAAAAGAAATGAAGATCATGAGAATTCAGATTTAAGAAACAAAGATTCACAAGGGATGGAGTCACAAGCCTCATCACAATCTGTCCTAGGACCTCTGCTGCTGTTCAGAACAGTCGCCTTAATATTTATCATTTCACATATCATCTGTGTTCAAGCTTGCAAGTGATACACAATTATTATGAGCAATCAAAACTGATACTTGGTTACAGAGAGTTGCAGAAGAATACTGAGCAACAGGCATATAAAACAGCAGGTGAAATTTCATGTCAATAAATCCAATATAACACACTGGGAGAGAAAATTCTAGCCATATATGCAATGCTGCGCGCAAGGTTGTTAAATGCCAGGAAAAAGGTCTGCTATTCCCTCACCATACCTCTTTGAAAACACTTGTTCAATGCTTAGCAATGGTGAGGGCAGTAACCATTCAGGATAGAAGGCCTTTATGAAAGGAAGGCAGAACATAACCCATTCTTATGCTGCTGATAAATTCATGGTGCTCCTGTATCTTCTATTTATTCTATCTCAAGCAAAACAAAGCACCAGAAAAATATGGACAACATTGATCAGAGTATGGAGCAGCTTCTGCACGAAGAAAGTAAAGAGAATTTTTTAGTTTGCAAAACAGACAACTAACAGGAGAGTGTCAGAGTAAAGTACCAAAAAAAATTGTGATAGCACAAGATGACAGGATGTGTCACATGTTTGAAGTGTTTCCCAGAACATGGGAACATCAAGTGAATTTTTTTTAAAGTTGCTCTTAAGTAATTCTCCACCTAGTATATAATTACATGAGAGAATTCAATGCCTCAAGACATTTTTGAGGCCAAGAAATAGGCAGGTTCAAAATTATTATACAAATTCATGAAAAAAGGTTTGTTAAACACAGTGCAACTTCCATCTCAGGGTATCTAAATCGCAAAAGCAGGAAAGTGATGTCAGAGGAACTATCATTCTATACCTATGACATCAATCCCTTTTCATTTGACAGTAGCCGGCAGCAGAAACATAATACTGAGCTCAATGGACTTCCCTTGGTCGCATACAGCATTCCTCACACAGTGCACTTTCATTCTCTTACCCCTGCAGCTCTACGAAGAGAAGAGTTTTTCCAGCACCTCTGGCAGTTGCGGTCTCATTAAAAATACAAGAAAATAAGAAACAGCGGACTCCATCAAAGAATATGATTTATAGTCATCAGTACTACAAAAACAAGAACTAAATCAGACAGAAGCCCAGGAAATAACCTTTAGACCCTCTCTGCTTAGAAATAAATGGTTGGAGCTAAATCACATGACCTAACAACACCATCTAATTCCTTCTCCTAAAACTAAAGAACCCCGTATACGTGCCTGGGGAAGGAAGATTTATGTCAAGCCTCAATCTTCTCAGTCTGATCTAGTATTCTACTGCCCTGAACATTAGAAAACATCCCTGATACCGAAATCTTATCTCCTCTGCTCTAGGTAAAACCCTTTACTGAGGAACAGTGAGAACTGTTTCTTTGCAACTCAAATATTCCATTTTTCGCTGAAGCAATCCTAATTCTTTTAATCTTTCATTTAAGATCATTATTTTCTAGACAACTGCTGTCTTCTCACTTGGAATTCAGAGCCTAAAACAGTGGCATAGTGGAGGATCTACCAACTCTGAGAAAAGCAGAGAGATTACCACAAATGTCTTTTAAGCTCTTGTCTGAGTGCATTTACCTTCTCCACAACAGCAGGATATTAAATCTGTCTGTCTTTGTGATCCATAAATCCTAGGTCCTTTTCTACAGGCCTGCTCCCTAGCCTGTTATTTCCTCATCTTGTATCCATGCAAGTCCTGCCTACAGGTAATATGTTGTAGTTGTGCCTACTGAATTACATCCTATTTTATTCTAGATGATGTCTCCAATTTGTCGAGATACTTCCAAATTTGAATCTCATTCTCCACCACGCTTGCAGTCACTTCCAGATTCCTGTCATCTGCAAACTTCCTCAGCATGGCCTTTTTTCTACCATCTCGGGCCTCTTGTGAAAACCATGCAACAGTAAGAGACATAGTCAATCCGCTGGCATTTTGGCAGGGAAACACATGGTCTGTGTTCTTTGGGTGTTGTTACCCAACTAGTTTTGCATCCCACTCTGCAGCAGTTTCTGCTTCACAGACATGGGTAAATAGCAAGGCTCAAGATCAGCTCTTACCAGGCAGAAGAGTAGAAGAAAGTGAAGGAAGCAACAGGTTAGGAAAAGCAGAGTTAGCTAAAGTAAGGACCAAATTCTCTCAACTTTTTCTATATGTTTATGAATATATAAGCTGCATATGAAGACAAAGGCACATTCAAAAATGTGATCTACTGCAGGAGGAAAGAATCTCATGTGCCAGCATGTACCAACACAAAGCCAATTTCCTCTTCTTTTCCCATGAATATATTAATGCTAGGAAGAAGAATATTGCCCTATGTACTCTGACAAATTACAGAGAAATATTAGGTTAAAAATAACTAATTCAATCATCTGATTGTGAGTTTTACTAGTCATTTCTCATGTCTCTTGTAGGGCTTTTGAAGGGTATGAGCAGCCTTACTAGTCTAGGATTACAGTATTTCTACCTTCCGAAGGACAGGATTGCTCTCCTAGAATTACAAAGAAACTTACAATGCTAAAATTAGCAAAAAGTTTGCCACAAATTGAAAAAACATGAACATTTGTATCTGTGACTCAAGCTCATTTTAAAGTGTACGTTATATAGCTTTTTAAAGAAACTTCTGACCAAAGAAGAAAACGACTAAAGGATCGTGCTTTCAATAAACTTGTTGTCTTGGATGCATAGAGAAGATAGAAACAAAAATTTCTAGAAAAAGTGGTGACAAGAGACAGCGTTGAAATTAAAAACAGTAGTACCCTTGTCCACTGATGATTTCGCCCATGCGTAGTTAACATATTCCTTTGCTTATTTCTTTCATTCAGATAGATGTTGACTCCTCTAGTTGTGTAAGTGCAGTCTTCCTTATTTAAAAAAAAAAAAAGGAAATCTCAGGATAATGTTTCATCTCTTGATTTCCATTTGTTTGAGATAAAAAACACTGCATAAGAGAATGAACACAGTATAAACATACAACCAGCGCACCAAAAACAAACAAACAAACCACCCTGAACCTAAACCCTCAGTCCTGAGGCCTGTTGAAGGAAGTATCTCTTTTGGGGAAGACAGAAGAGGGAACAATACTGATGCTGTTTTAAGGGTCTTTTATCACAACACAATACAATGCAAGACTCTCCCTTAGAGAGACTTCAGGCTCTGAAACTCATCTAATGGCTGTCAGTATGTTTCAACTTAGAAAAACAGAATACTACAAGAAGCTTTTTCCAGAATCACTGTATTAAATTTTGAGATTTAAGAACAGTACTGGCAATCCACAGGATATGTGAAATACTTTTAAAGGACTAGAAGCATTTTCATTTTTCTAATGGCCCAACATCAGCCACAATTTCTCTCCAATTAGATTAAAAACCAGCCATTAGTGTGTAACATATGATCATATTGGTCTCTTCTGGAGAAAAATAATAGAGTCTAGTTCCAAGTATTTATCACTCTGAAAAGAAACTTAAATAGCAATCAGGTTGTTGCTTTTTCTTTCCTCCTTCATTAAACTAATTACATCCTTCTGGTTCATTAAACACTCTGCTCAGTTAACTCATCATTCATTCAGTCTTCTTGAGGTCACTTACTTCCTTGACATCATTACGTCATATTTAATTGTAATTCTACCACATTGTTGGTCTATCCAGAATACTAGCAACTGTTTCCCCATAAGGAATAGAGTCCTGACCCCTCCGTGCTAGCTGATGTTCCAAACTGCTGCCTTGCTAGAAACAAAATATAATGCGAGATTCGGTGTTGCCTGAAGTTTGCATTTGTCTTTCCTGAGCTGAATGACTTGTCCTCAGCATGCTCCTCATCCTAAGAGATGTATTAATTGCGATTACTTCTTTTAAACGGGATAAAGTTATTCCCACTATAAAGCCAGAAGCACCAGCAAGACAGAACTAGGATTCACACCTTCTCAAAAAGTTTTCTTGGAATGCAAAATCAGGTGCACAACAAATTTCAACACATTAGTATTATGAGAGAGAACTTTTCAAGATACATGAGAAAACCAACCCCTTTTTTTTAGATCCAGTCAGTTCTGTTTGGATATCATCAGCCTTCCCAGTTATAAAGAATGCTTCTTCTAAAAGGTATTACTTTCATTTGCAAAGATACAAACAGAACAAGCTCTAATTAATGTACATTCTAACAGGCAGTTAAAAAGTTGTGGATGTTTACTTCTCAGTTCTCTGGAAAAATGGTGCTCAAATGCAAATGAGAGAAGAACCGTACTTTTGTATTGGCAGTTTTTAGGACATGGAGCCAGAAGTAAAGGGACTCTTCACATGGAAGTTTATTTACACACATAAGATTGAGCCTAATTTAACTTGATCACAACAGGCAATACTAATTTTTTTTTTTAAACCCAGTCTTTCATTCAGCATGATTATCAAAGGCATTCTTTCCCAAAATGATGCAAGCATCTAATTTTTCATTTATGAGACCAACGTTCTTTAGGACATAACACTATTCATAGATATTCTTGGGAAAAAATGTTTTTGAATGATAAGAATGTTCGTATTGTAGGCAAGAGTTATTTACATCCCTCTGGGAATTCTTGCTTTACTGTACTCTGGGACACTCGCAGGGAATTTGACTAATTGCATCTTTAATCCTGAAATCACCACTTAATTTGAGAAAAATAATGTAGGGGGACACAAACCTTCCTGTTTTAAAAACCAAATATTAAGAGGCATCTGCTTAGTCTCTGCTTTGGAAATGGTTAAATCTGTAATGTGTTTGTGGACCACACTGCAGACACAATCCAGATCAACTGATGGAGGTGTTCTTACTTTTAGACCGCCCACAGCTCTCATCCTCTGAAAGCAAACTAACCACATCTACACTGCAAATCACTAGACCCCCTCTAGGCTTTCCAAAACTGATTGGGAGGAGGTTGGTGATGTTTTAAGCTCAAATTACTAAAACAGAAGAGATCACCGTGTCACAGCCCATCAGAATAATGTTTTAGCAACATGATAGATACAGTATGCACTACAAGCCACGTGGAGATGTGAAGCCTTATGCTCCACAAGGCATACAGGGCTACTGTTAGAAGATTGTAGTGCATAGGATACAGATTTGCAGCAGTATGCCTCCATCCTGCAGCTGGAACAGAGCCTGGAGCAAACATTCCTGTCAGCTTTGGGTAGGTTTCTTTTCAGAGGGTACTAGCAGGCTCCAGAAGGCAACCTAACAGCAAAGTTAGGACACAGGCAGCATGGGTCAAGCCTTAGAGGAAGACTACAAGTCTTCTTGGAGAAGACTATATCCAGCTGAGATCTGGGTCTCAATAAGGATGTGTATAATTATCTCCCCAAATGAAAAATACCGAATCATTTGGAAAATTACTTAAACTAGATGTCAATTAAGTATGGTAATCTAACAGCTTCAGATTTACTAACCACATCCACAGGTTAGCACTTTCCTGCTCTAATTTCAACATTTACTCATTCCAAAAAGGCAGAAGAGGATATAAAATGGTCTTCCTGTATCTTTGTTATAGATCTTAAATTCTTCTTTGCTTTTGCAATTGTGCACTTTGCTGCTAACTTTTCTTTTTTTGGTATTTGGCAAACCAGACATATCTCCTGAACTGGTAAGCAAATGTATTACCGAAATGATGAAAAAAATCTTCTCCCTGGACAAAACATGCCACTCATAGTTTCAGCATACTAACAACACACTCGCACCAACAATAAACAAGTATGTTTCTCTGCTTCCATGCTTTATATCTTTTAATCAGTAATATTTCAAAACAAAACAATTCACAAAGGGCGCTCCAAAGCTGTATGATTTTCCTTAAAATTGGCTACAAAAGTATTTCTCACAACATCTTGCTGAAGGGACAGGACAAATGTTTTTAAACATTGTTATTTATTCACAGTACTTGCTATCATTGTTCAAGCTGTCACATTTAAAAGCTTGGCCACTTCTCTTCACCACACCCCATATCTGGAACTCTTGAAACTTCTCTGGGATACTAAAACTGCAGGATACTATTATACATTCATATACTTTTCAATGCAGAAACCACCACTACGAAGTCAAATGCTATCTGAAAGAAAACTGAAACATTAAAAAAAAAAGCTTTTGGGTAATGTACAAAAGCTGTATTTTAACAGACAAACTGACAGTATACCCTGCCTACTAGAGTTTAGCAAACTTCTGTCATTTAATAGCTTACATGATAAGTTTCAGGTATTCAAAGTTTAGCAAGGTTTATCTTAAGACCACATTCTCATTTGCTGATAGGTTCCCCCAGGATGAAGCCTGTTGTTTCCTAGGAGAATCTCCACCAGTTGAGCCATTATTAATATATTATTTGTATGTGCACTGTAGTGCCAATAAGGAACAAACTTAGCTCTGCCTGTATTAAAATACCTGTAATAGTCTATGCCCCATCCCACAGGTCTGTTTCATACAGAAAAAAACAACTTACTGTTATTCTTAGTTGAAACAGCGAACACTATAAACACAATCATACTCTCAATGTATGGAATAAGACTTTCCAATTTTTCTAAAGAAAAAGTTCGCCATACACAGAGCTGGAAAAAAACAACAAAGCTGGCACATCAAGTAGTGAAATGAACAGATTCACAAATGGAGGACAAAACCCTAAATTCTACTGTCTGTGGTATATGCATTATGTGATCATGTAATTACTTCCATACTACTTTTCTCCATAAATGCCTGACTCACTTATTAGAGGATGGAGTGCCCTGGGATGATTCAGCACTCTGTCAGAGGGGCTCATCTTCAGAACTCATCGCATCCATTGCCATAACTGTACGTCTTCCAGTTTCTAAACAGGCGATTTCAGGGAACAAAGGCCTCATGATTAATGCAGTTCAATACTACTCTGGAATCTTTTTCTGCTTATGCCAAAGAGCTCTTGCACAATATCAAATCACAAACTTTTCACAGTTCATCCCTTCTTAAAAGGATACCTGATTTTTCATTAGGTCTTTACAGTCATTTATTTTGATACTCAATTTCTTAATGTTTTAGCTCCTCATATTAACATAAACAGCTTCCAAACCCATAATATGGGGAAAAAAAAGTTTGGGAAGCATTCAGATTGAATGATGAAAGTAATGAAAGTAACATAAGAGTTTGTGAAAGAACTGTCTTCAGATCAAATTTTGAATAACTTACAGAAAAACGTGTAGCATATGACAAAATATTTAGTACTTAATCATTTAAAGTATTTGCATTATTGGCATTTATGACAGGGGTTCCAAGTGGACTGTATTATTGTGCAAGCAATATCATAAAGCATATCTAAAGGCTAGATTAAGACTGTACAAGCAATCTTCATTTTATTTTTTCCTTTAACAGCTGTATGTCTGATGGGATAATCTCCATGCAGAGATGTGTCACAGAAATATTACATGGTATACTACTACAGCTATTACTGTACATTCACCCAAACAGGAAAATAAATGCAAGACTTTGCTCAAGTAGTAACTCTCCCCGCAGCAGAAAGGGAGAATAATCGTATCAGAAAGCCTAACAAAAGATCCTCGCTGCTCAAGACACAAGTCAACAATGTAAACAAGAGGCAGCGATAAGAGCAAGGTTATGAGAAGCTGATTAACACATTTCAAAGATCGGGAATTCTGACAACCTAGTACAACCAGCAAGAGCTGTCACTGAACCACAAGTTATGAGTATGAAGAGTTGTGCCCATACACTGCTGTATCACTGGTACATGTGTAATAAGCTGGTTAGTAACAAGTTCAGATGCGAGAACGTGAATTAGAAATTGTTTGCAGTTAAATAGCTCCACACTTTCCCATTAACATAAAAAGGTAGGAATGCAAAGGAAACTGGTGACTGTACACCACGTGGTGACTCCAGATCCAGAGTAGAACCACCGCCTTATACAGCACAATTCGAGCACTCAGATTAGTAATAACCTTAAGCCTTAATTTACTGAGAATTTATTTTATCATCATCAGGGAAACAAAGGACTGATGAAATCCTTGCTGCTTCAGATTCTCTGCATTAACAGCCAACCTGAACTTTGCATTTAAAACTTTACAAAGGATTAAAATCTTTTTGAAGTCAGCCCCTCAAATATGATTTCATGATATGAGAAGAATCTTAAAAACCAACAAAAAACCATCAAGCCAAAAAAGCCATTTTACAAGCACCCTCGCTGCTTTCTCTACACTGTGTACCACCATACATGTGTATCTTTTAAAACAAAAGGTAACTATCTTCTCTCAAGCCCTGGAAACAAAGCTAAGAATTCCATTGGTTATTAACAAAAGTTTCCAAAATAAATCTTCCTGCAGAAATGCTGCAGTGACCTAATGCAAATGTTATACAGCAGAAACTTGCAGTGTATTTACATATGTAATATGTTAAATCCTTTTACTCCTTAATAAAGTGGTGAACACTCAACAATTCCCAAGTCTGTTTTTCCTGCATAATAATCCTCCCAGCTTAAGTTTTCTAAATCCATTTTCTGTAATGCAAATACATCAATGCTGTAATTATGACAGTATTAAGTGGAAAGTTTTTTATCTTAAGATAAAAGCACATATGCGGTTTACTTTCTGCTAGAATGAACTTAAGCTCTATTTTCTCTTGATGCTCTTCCCCCCCCACCCCCCCCAAGCAAAAGAATCCCCTTTCCTTTTCCTAGACCCACTTCCCACACACTGAAAAAACTCCTCCCTGTGAAGTGATGACCTCATGCAGCTAGCCCATCTCCTTGTATGGAGCAACTCCGGGCTGGCTGCCAGCTTTCTCTGCCTTCAGGCTGACAAGGCAACATACCTTCCTTCACTCAGCTGGTTCCCAGCTCCCAGAACATCCAGAAGTGGCAGCAAGTGGACAGGGCAACATGGACAGGAAGAGAGGTTCTCAACATGGATAAAACACAGGCCACTATAAGCCTACCCCAGGCAACAGTCTGGGATAAATCTACTCATGTTCGCAAAACCTCTCCTCTGTATTCTATAAAGTACTAAACTGAATTTAGAATATTTTCAAGTACAGAAACAGTAAATCCTACACTAATTAAGTGCAACTCAGCAGCTTACTCTTGCTATCCACATTAAAGCTCCTTATCCCAGTGAAGCAAATGTTACCTTTTCCCTGTCTTACAGAAGACCCATTCTAATCTTCCTTTATATCATCCTACTTTTAAATCCTCCCATCCTTTCTTCAGCCTTTCTGTACTTTGAAGTGTCTCATTAAAGTGCTTTTTATGATCAGTTTTGTACATTAAGAATTCAAGTATCAACTGAAGAACCATCATTCCTTTGAATGATTTGGTTGTGACAAGAAGTTATAGCTGTAGAAAAGCAAAGCAGAAGAGGATCTTGGTGATGATTAACACAGCTTTTGCTCAATCAAAAAGTAACCTTGTACATATAAAGCTTGATCCTCTGCTTCAAAGTAACATCCCCAAACCTCAACCCTTTTGGGGTTAACATCCCACAAACGTCTACTCTAAATACACAGTAATACTGATAAACTACTAGAACACATTAAAAAGGAATTTACAAGAGCAGAAATATACAACATTTATTTGTCATACTAAAAATAATCATTATGGCAAATCAACCTATAATATCTATCCTTTGCAGTTTGGTTTTATTGTAAGCTGCTCAGAAGTATGAACTTTCCAGCTTCTTGAGTCTTCCCAAAGCTAGCACATACATGCAGCAAAGTACATCAGGCATCTTTTCTGGAGAATGCACCTTTATAATATATGATTCAGTATGTACAATAATAAAGATAGAATACTATTCAATAAGTTTTCCTGGTCTTAAATCAAGTTCCAGATGTTGCCAAGGTTTTTCTTACATTACTAGTTATCAAAAGAAGCTGCATTAAGATATACGTCAGAATATCCAAGTCACTTCGTGCAGGTTTGCTACCAAGTGGAGAAAAGGTATGTCAAGTATTTGGGAGATACTGCTTATTTCTGGTCCTATTTAGAAAAAAGAGAAAACAGAAAACAAGTTTGCTTGTTATCCCAGATGCTCACATGGGATGCATCACTTCCAGGTGTGTATGTTCATGTACATATAAACAAAACAGAAACATATTCCAGTGCAGAAAGAGATCTTTAATGCCCCTGTATATCTTTTGCTCTCACATACCGAATATACATGCATCCAGTATCCTTAGTTACCAAAACAGTGAACAGAAACAGCTTATTTACTTATCCCGGATTGAAAAAAAGGCACACGAGGAGAAAGCCAGCAGAGTAACATCACAAAGCCCTCATCTACACAGCCTCCAGACCCAACACACACAAAGTTAAGAAAGCCCCTAAGCCGTACAGCGTTACCGCAGGAAACACGGGGCTTGTCTGCCCTTCACTCGGGGCACAAAGCTCCGGGGGGCTCCCGGGGCTCCCCCGCAGCCCGCCCAGCGTGCCTGGGCGCACTGGGGCAGAGCCAGGGAGACTCCGCTCCGGCCGGACAGCGCGGACACCGCCGGGGGCGGGCGCAGCGGGAACCGGACCGACGCGGCCCTTCCTCCCGCTTCGCCCCCGTGAGGCCGCCGAGCCCGGACGTCCCGGCCGGGGCCCCCGCCCCGACCCACCTCGCGGGCCCCGCGCCCCGGCCGGGCCCGACGGCAGCCTCTGGGGCGGGGATCCGCTCCCGCCCGCGCTGCCTCCCCCGCCGGGGCGGAGCCGCCGCCGCCGGGCGAGCCCCGCGCCCCGACCGCTCCCGCGCCGCCGCCGCGGGGCCACCGGCTGCCGCCGCCGCCGCGCCCCCAGCGCGCAGCGCGAGCGACGCCGGCGCGCGCCCGCCCCGCCCCAGCCGCAGGTAGAGCGGCGCGCGGGGCCTACCCGCCCCCCGCCGCGGCCGCCTCGCGGGCGGGCAGCGCGCGGGGGGGCGGCCCGGGCAGGCTGCCCCCGGCCGCGGCACCGCCGCTAGGACTCGGGCACCGCCGGCGGCGCCGCGCCGCGCACGGCACCTACCTACCTGACAAGCCGAGCCCCTCCGCCACGGCGGGCGTCACGGCCCCACCAGCGTCACGTGCGCCGCACCGGCGAATCGGCGCCGGACTCCCTTCTCCCGGCCAACCAATCCGTGCGCTCACCGCCCCCTGGTGACGGTCTGCGGCTGGCAGCCAGTCAGCGAGGGGTCAGGCGCTGCTGCGCCCGCCCCCCGGCTCGAAGGGAGTGACGCGATTGGCAGGGGCGGGGCAGGGCGCCGCGGGGCGGTGGATGCCGTGGCCCCGCGGCCGGGGGGCGCTGAAGTCCCACTGGACAGCGCGGGGGGAACCTGGGCAGTGGGCGCGGCGCTTTCCCGCGCGCGCGCGGACAGCCCCCAGCGAGCGCTCGCGGCTGGTGGCCGTTGGTGCAGCCGTTAGTCGCGAGGAGGCCGCGCGAGCGGGACCCGCCCGCCGCGACGCCCCGCCCGCCGCGAGCCGCGTTGTGGGCAGTAAGCGCTCTGACAGGAGACGCGTGTCAGAATTACGTGTATCAGGCACCTGGTGCCGCGAGCTGAGATGGGGTGCTGGCAGTGAAGCCTGTTGGTGTTGCTGATGTCCCTCAGCAGCACCGGGAAGCCTGCTTGCACACTCCTGCCCTCGCAGCTGCCCGTCTGCCCAGTGAAAAGTAAACAGTGCCCCCCAAAAAGGCCGCCTTTTCAAAAGGTGTAATAAAGCTCAGGTATGTTAGTTTCCCACTGGTATATTTTCCCAACCCTTTTAGCTTAAAAGCTACACTTAAGGATATCTTAGAGTTTGAACAGAAGCATATATGATTCCTTCATCCCTTTTACCATATATTTTCTCTACTGGGCAATTACAGCCTGTTTTCTTCCACTTCTGCGTTCAGCAGCTGGCCCTGACCGGAGTCGGGCTGTACAATACAAGTGTAACACAGAAGCTTTGGAAAGATTTATACTTAAACCAAATTATCTTGTTGGCTAAGTAGACCAAGTAGCGTAAGTGCTGTATGTAGTGCACTGCTGCAGCAACTAAAATCACATGAAGATTGCTAATGGAAAACTTCATTTTCCACTATAATAAAATTGGCTTGTGGTCTTCTGTATCCTGAGATACCATCTTTCCTGACCTTGTAAGCCACGTAAGAAAATGTTCACATGGCCAAGAGCCACAAAACACACACCACATGCCTCAGACGGTTGTGAGTAGAGGAAACTCCAAAAGCAGTTCAGAGGACTAGAGATGACAGTAGCTCCCAACACTGTATCAAGGGGTGGGAATAGATGTGTAGCTGCATGTCAAGCTCAGCAGCCACTGCTGACTTTTTTCTTTCCATAGGCAGAAATGCAAAATTTCCAGCAACTGCCATAACACCAGAGGCTGACTCCCCTCAACAACAGCTCAAGTGTAGGCATGACCCCTGAGGTGCTTAAAAGCCACATGAGATGAAAAGTCAAAAGGCTGCCATGCTTACTGCAATCACTGGATCAGATTCATATGGACAAACATTCCTAAAACTTCTCAGAAAAACAAGCAATGTGTGGAAATTAGTGCTGAATATAAATAAAAAACTTATCTGTGCATTGAAAAGTGCTCTTAGAGTCTACTTCTGAAAACGAATGTACCACATTTTTTTACTAAAGATAACTCTTAACTATCTTTTCCATTTCTTTAATCACTTTTAACATTTCCAAAAATTCTCAGAAATATTTTGTGTCTTGTTTTTAGTACCACTGGTTTACAAGCAGATGTTATCGTCTTCAGAAGTTACTGGAGAAGGGAAACAGAAGATTTGATTCAGACTTTAATAACTGGTAAGGAACATTTACATGATTACAACACTTGAGATATAATGTGCACCAGGTTTAATGTGTTCGTATAACTTTTCAGCTATTTAGTATTTGACCATGGAAATGTAGGTGGGAATGTAAAAGAAATATAAGAGATGAAAAAATTGCAAAGTCTGAGAAAATAACTCATGGACATTGCAGCTTATGGGCAGATAAAAAAACGTCTGATGTTGTGTTACCTAGGGATCTTAGTATCAGGAACAGATAACAAGAAGCAGCAAGAAAGCTGGGTTGTTATCGTGACACTAACTTAAGAGGTTGGGGACACATTGCACAAATATTAAAATGTTCTGTATTCTCTTTTTAACATATTCCGTTTTAAGGAAATTAATTCAATTTAATTAAGAAGTAGTAACAAGGTCTGTTATTGCAATGCATTTCATACTGGCAGAACATAAGAACCAGTGTAACAGGCTAGAGTTACAGACAAGTATTCTGTTTCAAGTGCTAGACAGTAGCTGGTATGTAGGAGGGAGTCTAAGAAACCAGATACGGGCAGAGCAAACCTATTCCAATCCAGGGCCTCTTAAGCTAGAATTTGTCTTTAGACCATCATATTTAAAAACCACTAGTGAAATTATCCTGTATGGTCTTGTCTGGTCAGTTTAAGGCATTTATGCTTTTTTCTTTCACAATATCTTATGGAAATTTTTTCTTTTATTTATGGATTTATCAGGTGAAAAAAACCCTACTGTTTGTACCTCCTCCTATACCAAGCTGCCTACTTACCAAAGAAGCCCCAGCCTTTCTATCATGTTTTATGATATGGACCTCATTGTAAGATGGGGATCTAAAATTAGAAGCAAGTTCGCAAAATAGTAAATATACAATAGAGGAAAATAACTAAAAGCTGTTCTTTAATTTGCAGTAGAAAGTGTTTCTAAGATGTAATTTACCATTAGTTAGTTTTCAACAACATTGTATTTGGGATAAAAATCTTAATTTAGATGAAAATACTGAATTTAGTGTAAGAAATTATCAATGACAGGGTTTTACGCAAATGTAGATGCAGACAGACCCCTCATTCAGTCGTGTTTCAGCTGTATTCAAACATATATCGTATTGGATTGGACAAATAACTTGTCAATCACGCTGCACACAGAAATAAGGAAGGTCTTTTATGATTATATGTCTATGGTGTGGCAGTTTAGTTGGCTTCGATAGTTGTGAACCTGATGAAAACTGCTAGAGGCTCTGTGAGGTTAGAAGACTAGCTCTCCTTTAGTTTTCTGATTAGAGTTTAGAACAACTTCATGAACAACCTGATTGATTTTTAAGGAAGAAAGGATTTATCGTTCCATTTTGTAATTAGCTTTTTCAAACCTTTGTATATTTATTAAATGAAGGAGAAAAAGGATACCATAGTCACTAGCATATAATGTAGGCATATGTAAGCTAGTTTAAAATTCAGACTGTTAGTTTTATTTAGAAATTGCAACCAATAATTGATCTGGAAAAGCATTAAAAGTATATTTTACAATTAAATGCCTAAACTAACTTTATTCCTGACCGGTTGCGGCTGTTAGTCCTCTGCTCTCTTTCCCACCCCAGTGTTCTTGCTCTGCACACATTCCTCTCCCACTCAGCCCCACACATAATTTCCTCTGCCCTGCTACTACCTGGCCTGAGCCAGGGCCCACACTAACTCTGGAATTAGAGAGCCTAGGTCCTAAAAGTATCTAAATGAGACAAAAAGGATCAAGGAAATGGAAAGGGCCCCTGCTTCAGCACATTCTCTCTATCCCTGAACATAGTTTCTTCCTGCATCTCCCCTTTGCTCCTGCATGTTTTAAACCTATCATTTTTTGTTAAACTATAAACTAATTAACATCAGTACCTTCAACTAGTTTGTCTGGACAACTGCAGTAGTCGGGTTTTGCTACAGACCTCATTGCAAAATACAGTCTCCCTGAGAAACTCAGCAAGCGCCTGGACATGCTAAGTTCTGTGGTGCAACACCTCAGCACCTACCAGGCAGAGTGCTTTGTGGTTGAACTAGTTGAAACAGTAGTAACTGTCTAGTAGGAATACCTGAAGAATTTACTTTATTATGCTGGTTCTGTCCTCTCCATTCAAATGACTGTCATCTTCTGTAGACTTTTGTATTTTAGTTTTTGCAAACTTCCGACTTACCAAAGAAACTCCAGCCTTTCTATCCTATTCTATTCTCCCCCCATTATGGCCCTAGAAGTCCCAAGGGATTTGCTCCTCAAATAGCAGGAGTCTTGTCCTATTTAGTTAAGCTCTAGGTAGTTAAGCTCTAGGTTTCAAGAATCCTTTCCTTTTTGTTCTTCTGCCTGCTGCAGCTTTTCTGGTACACTGCCAGTCTATAATTCAGTCAGCACATTTTCATAATTTTGAATGCTTCTTTTCTACCTTTATCTAATTTCTTTTTGTTTATGGCTCCTTGCCTTAACATCCTAAATGCAACATGCAAGTGTCTGCTTTATGCTGTCAATACTCATGTTGAGAAACCTTAAGGTTATTCTTAGGGGACAGACACTCTAGCATTATATTACTTGAAGAATGAAAACAACTTTAAATGAAATTACATGCCTGGAAGGGAAATATAAGTGTAAGAGAGGGAGTGCTCATTATCACTCCTTCAAACTGCTGAAGTAAAATGCAAGTCATTGCAAAGTCGAAAATCAAAAAATCTCTTGGATATACTGAAGAATTCTGTTATACACACGCCACTAATATGGGGAAGATATTAGAGAGGTATACTCAGAATAAAGGATTGCAAAGAGAGACATCTGTGAGAGATAAAAATAACTTAATAATAATTTCCCAAATAATCTCAGGCTTTTGACCAACAGTGAGATTCCTTGATCCCCAATAATGGCGTATCAGTTCTTTTTTGTTGAATTAAATTTGCTGCAGTTCCTTGGTGAGCTGGCATGAATGAGTATCCATTTCTAAACTTTGCACATCTTGGAAAAAATTGTAGTTTGCTGTTTTATTCATTCTTTCCCTCTCTATCATGTGTTCTATTTACTAACTATACTACTATCTTAAAGAAATACTTTAAAAAGGCTTAAATAACTACACAAACCATGTATAAAAGCAGTGGAGCTTTTGTGCCGGATACAGAATACCGTTATTGCTGTTATTAATATACACAAAAATTACTCTGATTCTTCTATTACATATCTAGAGAATAACATCATAAAACCCAGGCATGTTAAAGCAATAAAACAAAGAACATGTGAGTACAGAGTAGAACAAACAGCTGAACTTTTTCATTTCACCTCTGCCATAGACATCCCACCGGACTTAAGCAAAGCTCTTCCTGCCTCTGTATCTCTATCTATAAAAGGCAGTGTTAATATTTTCTTTGATGGATGTCAGAAAGAGTAGATTATTAATATTTATAAAGCATTTTCAAATTGTTGGATGGAAAAAGCTAAAAAATGCAAATAACATGCAGAATATGCATATTTTAATTATTTCTATCATTGGTCCTGAAAGTCTAATATTCATATTCTTTATACAGATTTTCATGATTACTTGGTATTTTTCTGTTTTCTATCCTTTTTCTCCCACCCCCATTTTGTACTTCGTATTTTGAATTTCAATGTCTGTTGCTATGACAACACCACGATCTGACTGGTGCTCCCTTCAGACCCTTTTCAAGTCTATGCTGTTCTACTTAAAACTCCACATTTTTTGTTAAGGTGCCTGGAGATTTCCTCAGAATATCCTGACAGGGTTTTCCCTACCAGAAGCTATGGTGCAGATGTGCATTCCTAAATCCTCCTACCTACTATTGATTATCTCTTCTTATGTACATTACTTTGAATAATTGCCTCACTGAGGCATGGGGGCTAAATAGAAAGTGATGCAGTTAGCAGTGGGAAACATATTAGTCAGTTCTTCCATATGTATATACATATATATATATTTACATATGTATACACACATACACATATGCCGGCACATGTGTGCATACACACATGCACAATTTATTTCTCAGTCACATGCAAAGCTGGAATCCATCCACCACAGAACTTTTTGGAGAGAATCCACACTTGGAGAGTTAGCCACATTAGCACCAGAAAAAGAAAAAGAGCCAGTAAGCTCTCTTTAATTTCACAAAGTCATAAAGAAAACTCAGCAGATGTAAGGAAAGCTTACCAAAGATCTGAGGGAATTGAAAGCATGGTTTCATTCTTAGAAGGAGCTAGTGATGCTTGCTAATGCCTGAACAGAAAGCAAACACATAATGGAGGAACCAGTAATAACTGGTAGGTAGGCACAAGCATTAAAATCTCTGACTTCCTAAGACTATTTAAATTCCTGATAAACTTACTGCTCTTATCATTAATTAGAGTCATAGGCTGCAACCTAAAAGATAATCATGGATATGTTGCTCAATTCCACGAAGAGACACAACTGTAATCTAAATGTGGGATCTAAATGATGCACTGCGTCAACTAGTGATAATGAAGGGGACAAAAGCTCCCAGAAGCCCCACAGATATGTTCCTGAGCACTTAGACCAATTTAAACTCAATTACGAAGCTTATGCAAAGTCATTGCAAAGTTTGGGCTCCAGTTCCTAACATGACAAGCTCCAGTTTTATCCTGTACATCAAATGGTGTTCCAGGCTGACACACTTGGTTTTGAGTTTCCTACTTCTAGCTCTATGGAGCAAGATTTCTAATCCTTAATATTCTGATCCCGACTAGTAAAAAATTGAGCAATCTACAGTGAAAGTGTTTTTCAAGTTCCCCCTTAGTTGCTGATTTAAGAGCTAGCTATTACTCTTAAGCTTGAGGAGTAAAAATCTCAGCTATTAGTCTCTCCTTGAAAATCAAGGGATTTCTATCCTGCTGTTTAGTTAATGGGACCAGAGCAAGATGTGAATGTATATGATTCACACAGTAAAGAAAACACTTTAAAACAGTTCAGCAGTGTTAAGGCAAATTAATTTTCTAACTGCAAGAACATATGATGACCATATCTTCATCTATCTAAGTAAAAGCACACCAGGGTTTCTGCTGATGTTTCCTCTCAGACTGGAGCGTCACAATATGAAGTCTTTGGTGATGATAAGTTAAGTCAGTATTGCTGCCTCTACCACCACTTCCACTACCATGTGTTCATCTCAGTCTTCAGCATGCTGTTCCCTCACTTTTGCCAGCACAAGTGTTTACACAGTTGTTCTGTGAAGCAGATAAAGGAAATGATCTATCTTAAAAAACAATCTTGCTATTGTTAATTTTAAATATACTGTACATATATATTTTTTTATATATGTCTTGCTAGGAATTTTTTTAGAGGAGATGTTGTTTTGCTCTCTGGTTAATATCATAGCCTTATATGCTTAAATAAAGCGTGGCCATCACTGTAGATATATTTGTATGAAGCATAGTTGTCAGTCTATAAAAATCCTATGCACAAAAACCCATCATTTGATAATACACTACCTTGACCCACAGCATTAGTTGAAGGTATTCATGCCTCTCTCCCCCAATGCACATTCTTTTTCTCGTGCTGCAGTATGCTGCTGCCCCAGGTTGTGCTGACACAACTGTTTGCAGGATTACATTGTGAACAAAATTTGTAAGTGTAAATAGAAACCTGTAAACAAACAAAATCTTTAGGATAGCATTTATTAATCCATGATCTGGAAGTTGAGCCTTTGCCATGAGACAGCAGCATTACTCTCAGAACAAGTTAATTATTTAGTCCATCTGGACAGGTTATGATTGTACCTACTGTTGTGAAGGGCATTAGTCTTTCTAAAATGTAGGCAGCAGCAGGAGATAATTCTTCAGGAAAAGGTAAAGATCTGTATCTTGATTACCTTAAAAAATCCATGAGAAAGAAGGTAAGAAACAGAAGGGAATATTTATAAAGATTATACATTTCTTAGATCTTCTTCCTTTAGGCAAAGGCCTAGAAGAGGAAGAGTTTGTGTAAACTAGCATCCATAGGAAAATGTCTGGATAAGTGACTTCACATCTTTATAGGTGAATATTGCAGAGAAGTGTTTCTTGGAGTTAACATGGCAATAGATTTAAATCTTTATTTCTCTAAATCTCTCTCTAGACTTAACAATCAAGTTGCGCATACTTGGATTGTGGAAGTAAAATACTTCTTACTTTTATTTTAGCCTTTGATGTCAAGAGTAATTTCAGTGTAAAGACTATAAATCTTTTCCTCAGTTTCACATTTCCATACTTAAGAGATTTTTTTATGAATGGGGTATGAAATGTCCCATACTTTGAAGTTCTGGTTTTCCTATATCAATACAGATCAAGGAAAGAATCAAAGTATGACTGAGGGCAGAAACATCCTATTAAAATCCCATGCTTTTCTCAGAACTGTCTTGTCTGTCAGTTTCTTTTAGTACTTATTAGAGAATCTGGAGGGACACCATGTCTTTGCAAACCACAGAACTGGAAAACTTAGGAAGAGACAACACTGTGGAGCTCCCAAGGCAAAAATGTCAATTTTATCTTTGTTTACTTAGAAGCTTTTACAGAGAAACACAGGAACTTTCTTTAGGAGGTCTGTAAAATGGAATTTCTTCATAGCAGAAACTGCTTTTGATTTTTGGGCCTCCATCCCCTGAGATATTTTACACATTGTTACTCTTCCTAAAACATAGTGTGTATTTCACAACTAAAATTATCTTCTAAGTGTTACACAGCACAGCAATAATAACTAGGTACGAAGAGCTACTTGCCAGACTCAGCTTCTTTGCTCCCAGAGTCTTTCCCAAAAGGTCTTCCAACTCTACAGCAGCTCACAAATCCTTGCATAGAAATGCCAGCTAGTAATAGTTCTGTAAATAAATATATATGTACATTAACAAATCAGTTCCTTCAGAAAGTGAATTAAGAAAAAATAAAGAGGGAATCAGTAGGTTTCTCAGATTGTAATATAAACTTTGCTACTACTACATGTTATTAGGGAAATTATAACAAGCTGATTAGCTCATAACCCTGGAATTCAAGCTGGTGCTTCCTGGTGTACGTAACATGTTGGTGTCACAGGACATTCAACAATTATTCAGCAGGTTGTACCACTTTTTTGCAGTTTAGATAGCCCCTGGCAGGTCTGCACAATCTTTTAAGGAAGAGTGAATACACACACACACACTTTTTTCATGAGTCCTTTAAGTCATTTGGTCAGTGAATCACACTGAAACTGGCAGTACAATGTACAAGCAAGAGTCTGATGCAACAATGACCACTATTCCACATAGTGAGAAGCTTTTCCTATGAAGCGCTGATCCCTGTAGATTGAAACCATGTTTTGACATCAATGGAGTAGGATCATGTCCAACAGCCAACACTATGAATTCCACAGCTTGCAGTAATAGGCATCAAGTGAAAAATGGGCAGATATCCATCCTCCAGCTTTGAACACCTGCAGGTGAAGCTGTAACAAACTGATTAGTAGCTTTTGCTTTTTTGCCCTTGTCTAATCAGCTATAGTAAATCAATTGTGCCCTCTAGAATCCAAAGCAGGGTAAGACAAGCTTCTGACTTAGATCTACTTCATTATTTAAATAAGAAAATCAGCAAAAGATATTTCAAAGGAAATGTTTATCAAAAATATTATTTGCTTTGTTTCATAAATATTAACCTCATCTCTATTTCTAGCCCTATTGTATATAATTGTAAACAATGTTTCTTATAAAATGTAAATATTTTTCTGTTCTGATATTCCAGGATTATGTTGATATAATTTTAATAGAAACTGCACTAAAATTGTTAATGTATGTGCACAGAATAAAATGTCTGTAGTTTATCAGTATTCTTCACCTACTGTTAAATATGAAATTACAGAAGTTCCTTGGCTAGCTTATATTAACTATCTGAAACAGTGTTTGTACTTAGCTAAAAAGGATTTTTTCTGCGCCTTGATATACTTTATTATAATTCTTTTAGATAATCAGGCTAGCACATTTAAAGACACATTCTGTTTGTTTTGTCTTTCTCTCTTTTTATATAATGTATGAATGCAAGGACATGCCTAACTTTGAAGAGTGAATCAGTAACAGTTGGTCTTGCTACATAATGGAGAAGTTACTTATTGCTGAAGAGTGCAAGTGGGGCTTTAAATAAGATCTACAATACAAGATTTCCATTGGCACTTTGTGTATAGATCATCCAGATAAACATTTGTGGGTATCCATGCCTTGCATTACTATTCTGTTGTAGTACAGGACAGGGCAGCATTATTATCTTGGACCTTTGCTATAATAATTGGGAGAGCTGTGAGCCACACAGATGTTTGTCACCATGTATAAATTCTAGATGCGTGGTTCTCAGACTGAAACCAGAGTACTAAGTTAGGCCCCTATATTTACTCATTTTAGTAAATGTGCATGGAGAGCTAGTCCTCTCAAAATGTTATAGCCAGGGTCAGGGTGCCATGAGGCCAGCGCCTCCCCAGGGAGAGGTATTGGCAGGGGCTCCTGGTGGCAGCAGGGCGGAGCCTGGCTGCCCAGGTCCATCCTGCCGCCCCACAAGGGAATGGGGCAGCTGGGGGTAGCTCCAGCCCCGGCCACTGGGCACCACTGTGGGGATGGGAATGGGACGAGGTCAGGCTGGTCAGTCACCCATGGGTTGGGGTTGCGTTTGGGGTCGGGGGGGGGGGGGCATGGCCAGGCAGGGGCAGGGCCATGGTGGGGCTGGAACCCAGCACCACTGTGGCATTGCAGGGCAGGGATGGATGGCCTTGGGCTGGGCTGAAATGGGGGCCTGGGGCTGGGTAGGAGGGGAAGGTGCACGGGTGTGGGCAGGGACAGGGAGGTCAGTCAGTGCCCTCAGGGCCTGGACACCAGATTGCCAAGAAGGGATATACAAGGGAAATGGGGATAGAAACTACAGGAAACAAGGAAATGCTAAACAGAAGGGTGAGTTTAAAATCCAGCCCTCAGAGGTTTAGGTCACTAACTGAAGCTAAAAGGATTCATAAACCTTACATTTTACTGCCTGAGCTGTCCATTTTGGAGACAGCAACATACCTTGCTCCATTTGCTAACAGTCCTTGACACAAAACTATGCTTCTTCTAGTGCCTCCCTCTCTCTCTGGGCCAATAGAGTAATTTTCTGTTTTCTAGCAGCAAAGGAGGGATGGAGAGTGCCCTTAATACATAAAAAATGGGTCCTGTACATTGATCAGGGTAACTGGTTTAGGAAGTGAAAAATGACAGGGGAACTGATCCAGGTCTCCCATTACAGAAGTAATTTAATCCATTACCCAGCTATGTAATAAGCATTTGAGTAGTAATACAGAAAGAAGGGGCTAACACTGGCTGTATCTTTTCTAAATAAAGATGAGCTTATTTTTTATGCAAATATCAGTCATGGGATAACTGAATGATTCAGACTGGACAAGACCTCAGGAGGTTGCTAGTGCAACCCCCTGCTCATAGCAGAGCCAGCACTGAATTAAAAGCACACTGCTTGGGGCTTTGTGCAGCCGGATCTTGAAAACCTCGACCTCTTTGGGCAACCTGTTCCTCTGCTTGACTGGAAGAAAAAAGTTTTTCCTTATATGCAGTCTGCCCATTGTCTGTTGTCCTCTTGCCATACCCTGCTCTGAAGAGCCTGGCTCCATCTTATCCATGACCTCCTTTTAGATACTGGAAGGCTGGTATTAGGTCTCGCTGAAGCTCAACCCTCTCCTCTTCCCCTCACCTCTCTCCTTCCCTCCTCCCCCCCACCCAGGATAGGCCCCTGGGGTACTCCACTTGTCATTGCCTTCCAGGTAGAGTATGACCCATTAACCACTACCCTCTGAGCCTGATCAGTCAGCCAGTTTTTTACCCATCTGATTGTCTAACGTAATGTTCTAACCCGGATACAAGAATATTGCAGGAGAGGGTGTTCAGAACCCTGCTAAAGCTGAGGTAAATGACATCCGCTGGTCTCCCCTCATCCACAAATCCAGTCATTTTATCATATAAGGCAATCAAGTTGGCTGGGCATGATTTTCCCTTAGGCCTGCAGTAGGCTGCAAATATTCCTATTAAATGAAAATACTCAGAATAATTAGGCAGAGGAAATGCCTATTATCTGAATTTCAGTTGAGTATCTTTTTCAGTATCTAAAGCATGAGAGTGCAACTGTTGAAGATCTACATCCACAGAGACTTTCAGGTTTTTAAGGATTAAGCCTGGATTTAAATGTATATTGTCTTAAGAGATGCAATTCTTTGTTGGATTTGAGACTTATTTTACCATATATGATGGGCCTTCACTGGAGGAGAAGCAGTGTTATATTGTATTATCACAGCAGTAATATCGGTGTTACATTGTTATATTGTTATATAATCTTTAATTTGTATAATTCATAATTCATCTGTTGCCACAGTTGAAATATATCCAGTGAATGAAGCTGAAAACTGCAGAGGAAAAAAGGTAGTTCAAAAGTTTAAAGATTAAGACAAATGAATGTTGGTCAAGGGAGCTGGATTCTGTCTCTGCCTTTGTTGTGGAGACCTTAGAATAGTGTTAGACAAAGTACTTTAGTAACAATTTTGAGAATCATGAACTTGATATTTCATTATCGTGGAGAACTTGACGTTGCAACTTTAATGAGTTTATTTTAAGGTAGGTCTTTGTATGCAATTAAACAAAATTTGCACGAAATTCTTCCCTTCCCTATAATTCTGTTTTTCCTACAGTATAGAAATCATCTGTACAACTTGAAATATAAACAGTAACATTTGAGTCTTTTCTGGTTCTTTTGCACTTCAGCTTTATAAAACAATAGCGCTATCTAAAAATGTTTCTCACATTCATTTAGAAATGCTGTATGAATATTTAATAGTCCAGTTTCAAATTTGCGTGTGGCCAGCTGTCACAAGATGGCACTACAGGGAATCCAGTATAACTTTGGTGCATGCTGCAGAGTCATGTCCATCCCTAAATCTCAATTCACTTGATAGCTTATAAGAGATGTAGTTATCATCAGATCTGGGAATAAATCCTTTGTTGCTTTTATCTTGAATCACATCACTTACTAGGCACTAATTGGCTTCCATAGGTAATGGATGTTGAGTCTCACCGAAGAGCAAGCTGAAGAGTTGAAACAATGACTGAACAAGCTGAAAATATTCTCTGTTGGGAAAGTCTGTAGCATTTCTCCAAAGACCTGCAAAGTTTTGTAGTATATTTGTTTGGTTTTTGTTTTTTTCCGTCTCCTACTATTTCTGGAAGAAACTGGTAGACAGCTATAACTGAAAATTATTATCTGGTGAGCTGGACTAAAAATAATCAGACTCATAAGTGTTTTTCCTAACTGTAACCTAACAAATTGAGTGTGAATATAGATTTAATGGGCAATAAGATCATAAAATTTTAAAATGGTCACCAGCCTAGACTTCTATCGAAGTCCGACTATTCACCTCCTAAATTGCTTCTTTTGATTTAATTGGTAGTCATTCTTTTAATTTTCACATAAAACAATTTGCAGTTTTATTGAAAAAAGAGACAGAAGATGAAAGTTAGTTTAGGTGAAATTTAGCTTAGAATCCACCTTTTGTTTTAGTAGGATAAATGTCTCATATTCCAGCTGTGCATTAAATTTTCTAGCTTTCCTTACAAGCTCCTGGGTAATAGCCATGACTTCTGGCATAAATCTCTGTTTAAGACTGCATAAATCATGAAGCGCTTTCTAGAATACTTTTAAGATTGGAATGCCTAGTAATAAAATCTCTTAAATTATATATAGCACTGATCATCCCCCAGAAACAAAAATGCTGTAAAAACTATGCACTCAGTCTTCTATCCCAGACTCACACTAATAGTAATGCAGTCCAGATCTGTGGGTCAACTCACTTGTAATCAGCCTCAAAGGTTACTTTTATAGCCCCTTAATCTTAAAGCTAATAAACTCTTAGGCTATGCCTATGCTAGGAAATTAAACAATCCCAAGGAACAATCTCAGACACTGGAATGTGACTATATTGTTAAACTCCTAAAATGATCTCTCTCCCCCATATTTTTGGCACATGCCTAATATTGTCCAAAATTATTCTTGGGCATGAGCTGGGAATTTCAATGTATGGGGGCCTTTCCCTCTTCTAACAGATTGCTTGCAGCCCCTCTTTTGGAGATCTAGAGACTGTTAGAATAGCTGCGGTCATTCTGTTCCAGTTGTCCTCAATTATCAGGAACATTTGCCTGGTGCATTTAATTTACTGGTATAGATGAAGCCTCTGACTATACTTAACATCAGGTGCAATAGCCCCTCACGGTGTTTCAGAGTACATTCAGATCTGTAGGGAATGAAAAAGGGAAGAGGGATTCTCATTCATGTTTCTTGTAAAAGGGGGTATTTGTGCATGTTAATGAGACCTGGAACTTAGCCCTCGTGACAGTGATCAGTGCAGGCTAGCAAAAAGCATTTCTCAACCACTGATTCCCTAAATATGTCCCAGGCTGTGGGTCCCTTAAGACTTATCTACATTCCACTGTATTATTATTTGCTGCCACTAAAGCAGCTGAAGAACAGAAGCATGTCAGCATCATTCAGACAGCAGAAACTGTCTTGCCCAATGTTGACAGTATAATCTTATATTAAATGTTGCGTAAAACATTAGTTATACGCAGATTGTATCATGCTCAGGATTCTGATGTGTTACAGGTTTTCTGCTGAGGGCACATAATATTAATAGAGATGACAGAAATGATCATAAGCTGCTTTCCCTAGACATAGCTGAGTCAGCAGGGTTTCCCCTCTATCCCCCATCTGTTAATGAGGCTTCTGGGTCACAGTCCAAAAGGACTGCTCCAGCAGCCAGTGACTGAAGTACATTAAATATTCTTGTCAAGTCCCTTTTCCCATGGCCATCTATTGGGACTGTTAAGAAGGATGCCATAACACTTGAAATACCTGGTTAGGATAAATTTAAGGTTTCTTTATCCTGCCAGGTTAGCCAAGGTCATCTTAACACTAAGTAGGATCTGTTTCTAGAAGTTTTACCTGAAGAACTGAGGTCTATAATAAGAAATTGTTTAATCTGTACTTGTATACAGCTATTTTTTAAATGACCAGTAATATGTCAGATACAAAAGGTCGCTTATAAAATCTCTGATACCATTTCGTTTCATGCTCATTTTATTCCACTTATCCCAGAAGATAAGAAGAACCTTTTTTATTTCTCACATAGCCAATTCCAGCAAGTATATCAGATTCTGATATAAAAGAAAAATCTTTAAAGTGAAATCGTGAAGACCAGAGAATTACTTACAGTCAGTGATGAAGGAATATTTTTCTGCTGTAATTCATTTTCTGTTTTCCTGTGCAGACTGATGGTATAACATACCACAGAGATATTTCTGTTGCTTTTTGCTGGTATAAATTTCCAGCTGGTGACATATCATGAATATATCATTCCATTCATTTTTTGGATGCTCTTATGAAAATCTTTTTTATGAATAATTTTCTACTTTATTGGATTCTTTTTTACCTTTTGCTTTACTTCTTCCAAACCTGATATTTGTACTAAATTTCCACTGATTTTTTTTGAGCTCTTATGATATTGTTGGTTTACTGTCTTACTGTAACTAGTAGTATTGTATAGTTGCTTGAGGATTTTTGGATTTTCTGCCATACCTGGATGTTTTAAAAGAAAAGTACTTTTCATCCATTGTTATTACCATTGGTATTTTTTTTAATAGATGTGGATGCATTTGCAAAATTTATATTTCTTTGATTGATAGTTTCAGGACAGTTGTTACATTTCATACTCTTGTTACGTTTCAGAAAACAAGTTAGAAAATTCTTCCTTGGATAGCAGCTGTAATCTGACAGATTTAGATAGGTGCTGTTGTTGATCTCTAGGGAAGGATGCATCCTACTGGAATAAATATATAATCTAGATGCTGTTCCACAGAATCATCATATGAATGAGATGCAGTGTCTTATGATACTTTTTGTAAGCATTAGAAATATCAATAAGAAATTCTGCTGCGAAACATGTTATGTATGTTCTGCTTCACTGGTAGTACAATGCTAACAGACTTGTAACCTTCTGTACAACAACCTCACATAGAGCAATTCTGGTTGAGCAATTTTCTATCCATGTCAGATGGTGTATTTTAAAACAACAAATAAGTGTAGTAGCTCTAAGTTTCACACAAACAAACTACAACACAGGATGTGGTAGAATGAACTGGCAATACATAGGCTCTTTTGAAATCAGTATACTATTGGATTATTTGAAAATATATAATGTATTTTATGTAAGTTCCCAGGGCATGCTAGAAAATCTGGCCGTTATTTATTTGTTTCTGTGGCTTTTAGTAAGCTTATTGCTTTATGGAGGAAGAATCCAGTCCTTGAATCCTAATTCATGAAGACCCTCAGTAATGCCACGGAGACCCCCTTTTAAGCATACCCAAGGTACCCGAAGTAGTCCATGGCTAATCTTTAAAAAGCAAGAACAATTAGGTGAAGAAGAATATCACTAAAAAAGTTTGATACATATTTGGTCTCCTTCAGACCACTAACTCACTGAAGCGCTATCATTCTGCAACATTATACAACACAAACATGCAAATATTCTGCAGAAGCACTGGCAGGAAAGAGGATGTGATTGGCTACATTTTCTTTATCATAATGATCTTGTGTAAGAATTACCTAATCTATGACTGTTCATAAAACTTAAAATATGTTAGCTGACCTACAGCCGAATTTGTTTATATCTTTTCTTTATAGCTTTATTTCTTTATCTGTGCATAAAACCTCAAAACATTTCAACTCTAAGTATATTTTTTAAAGTTTGCAGTGTTCTATCTTTATGGAATAATTGGACAAAGAAAGATCTTCTGCAGATAAATTGCTTAATCGATCAGCCTTTAAGTTAGAATAAATCTAATACGTTGATTTATTTGTACTATCTCAGTAAACATTTTTCTGGTTTCAAAGAGCAAGCGCTATGAGTTTGGAGGTGGTATGCTCTAGCTAACATGCACAATAAAAGACCAGATCTTATGTACAAAATGTAGACTCAAACTAAATAATGGAGTTGTGTGCAGCATCTTAATAGTAGGCTTGTTTACATGAGGTTCCTGAGAAACTTTATGTAACTTTATTGAAGTATAGTAAGATTTATTTTACTGTAATGTAGAGTAGGGATTCATATGTGTGATACATTCTTTTTGTGGCTTAAAACAGAATTTTCCTTCCAGTAGACTTTGAAATCACAAAATATATATGAAAATTTTTAGAAAGAAACATATATAAACATACAAAAATATTTAATGACATCCAGTAAGAAACTGGGGAAAACATTTTCAATGTGAAATACAGAGAAAATTCTGCGGTGGTGTGCAAGTAAAGATGCACAGCAGAGAAAGTGAAAGCACAGAGGTGGAACTGGGAGGAAGGAGTGAAAGAACATGAATGCTGCATTTGTACGCCATTGATTTTTAAACATTAATTGAATGACTGCTCGAACTGACTGGTAGACAAGAGAACAGAGTTACATACTCTACACACTCTGAGCTTCCCCACTCTGTTTCACTTGATCTATGATTAAGATCTTTTGGGATGAGAGGATTTTCCAGTCTTTACGCCTGTTTGGTGCTTGCTCCCTCTGCTTAGGCCAGCTAAGCTGCTTTGTCTATTTAGCTGAGTAATGTAGACTCTAGAAGACACACTTAGGCTACTTCCTTTCATGGTGGTTCCTTACTGGTTCTAAACCGGGCTAAGATATCAAAGAGTTCACCAAGGCCTAATAAATTTAGGCTACATTTGGATATTTGAAATACAAAGTTTACTTGTAATAAGAGTTTGGCTTTTGATTAAAAATGGAACAAATCAGGAATTGTTAACTAGATTCATACATGGCTGGTTATCTGTTTGTGAGACTCATCTGGAGTGTGATGAATTGTCCAATTTAAAAGGAAGACAGAGTTTCAACAAAATGTGACCTCTTCATATTTATATAGCCATGAAAGATGATGTGAAGGAAAGTAGTGAATGCTGCATTACTGTGCTTGAGATGAGAAATTTAATTTCCAGTATTCCATTCCTTTGTCTTGAAGCCTGTCTTCCTACATTTTAATCTCATCATCAGGGCTTTTTCATTTGGCTGATGAGCTTGCTCATCATTTTTTGAAAGGCAGATAATTTCTACCAGCAGGAGAGTGAGATCTAGGTGAAAAAGAGATTGGAGATGTTGACAGAATATTTTTTTAGACATCCTATTCTTTGCTTCCCAGATATCAGAATATACAGAACAATTACAGTAAGTGCAGCAGGTTTTACTAGTGAAGCTTGTGGCCTAAATACTGCAGAAATCGGCATTATACTAAGGATTAGGGTTTCTACTGAGGTCTCTTAAACCTGCTATTCCCCTTTGCCCAAGATGAAAAAAACTTTGTTGACAATGATCAGATTTGAATAGCTGCCACAGAATTATGTTAAAAAGGTTTAAGCCTTTTGTTATGCTTAACTGACCAACAGAGATTTCGGAAGTACTCAGGCATGCTGAAGCTCATCCACTGTGTGACAACTTCTTGAAGCTCCTTGGCAAACATCTGCCAGTGACTGAAATTCTTGTCTATTTTTTTTTAGAACATTTACATTTATCTAAAGCAGAGGACTTCTTAAATTCTTTGGAAATCTAAAACCCATTGTCAGGGCAATAAAGATAACTTAGGAGAACTCCCAACTCTATTATGGTAAATTGTGCCTTGAAAACTCAATGGCAGGCATGGTGTCTTCTTAGATTCATCTGTTTGTACTCGTCCTGGATGATGCATTCAGACAATTGATCATTTGGTTCCACTTAGGCTCTCTTCTCAAGCTTTACAAATACTGCTGATCTTATGTTTACTGATGATGTCATTCTGTCTGATTCTAACCTCCCTTATGGAAAGATGTCCAGTGATTCAATGGAAGTTAATATACTGTCCTAAATTAGGAGTATTGCTCTACTTGTTATCTTTCAAAAACTGAATGTTTCTTTGATAAAGTGAGGCAGACTTACTTAACTTTACCCTTATCTTACCACATGTGTTACAATTTAATATATATAATTTTGTTCTTCCAAGGTTACAGTCACATTTTTTGTTCATGTGAGTCCTGTCAACATGGGAAAAGCATACAGATGGAAGAGCAATAAACCCAGCAACCACCAGATGCCAATTGCAGAAGTGGTTGTTCATTATAATTAATAACTTGATATTCATGAACTCTAAATAGTTTTCGTGCTGATTAATTAAATTCCTTTTCCTCATAACTGTATTTTAAATATTTCTATCTTTTAACCTTTAAACCCACCCCTAAGTAAAAAGAAAGCCTAAAAGACTCAAATACATGGATTACAATATACCTTTAACACTGTTAAGCTTTATCTAATTAATACCTTATCCACCTTCATTGTTATGTGAAGTTATGTACAAAATTGTAACACTACTGTAAAGGCACTTGTAACTAAAACACCAGCAATTTAACATCCTTTGACTATGCTTTTTGTTTCACAAGTATAAGAAGTTAAAGAATATTAAGTTTGTCAAATACTGTATGTGGAAAATTGAGCCTCAGGTTTATATTTTTGTGTAAAAAAAGCAGTATTCTGCAAAACTGAGGATAAATTTTTAAAAAAGTAGAAAAAAATCATTAAAATACTTCCCTGTATTTGTTTGTTTTGAACAATTCTTGGGGATAGCTCTTCCCCCTTCTAGAGAATTTTTTGATAGTAAGAAAATGGAAATATATTTCTAGTGAAACATAGTCCCATATGTCTGAGAAGTATTATCAGTCCATTTTTTATTAAAAGTTTTCTGTGGGGCAAGAGGATATTGTCTAGAGGACCAATAAAAACCTGGAGAATTTGATGACTGACTTACTAAGGGATGAGGCAGCAACATAGATTTAAGAAAGTCAGAGCAATGTAAACAGAATTGGAAAGGTAACTTTTTGAAGGCAAAACCAAACTATCAATGTGAATCTTTTGTCTGTACTTTTATACTTATAAATGTTGTAAACAGTCTTTTACTTGTTTAATTAAGAGGTTTTTAATGGAATAAAACACTGATGTAGTTTGGCATAGCTCAATCTCAGGTAGGAGTTATGTACACATAATTCACATAATTCAGCCAGCAGAGTTTAGATTTCATTGCTATAACGTGGATTACATTGACACAATTATCTTTTCCTGGATTCTCTTAACAGCAGTTGATTTTATAGATCTCAATCACAAAATCTCTTAATTGTCTCTGGAAGAACCCCACATATTCCAAAAAAGATATCAAACTGATTTAAGAGAGGCGGGAAAGAGAGTACAGCAAATCTTTTGAATCAGGGGGTCAGTTGTAACATTGGAGGAAACTATAGCTGCTGTCATTCATATGTCATCATATCTCAGTGCAAAGAGTTAAGGTAGACAGAACTCTTTAAGCTTTCTCCATACGAACATAAAAAGTACATTGAAAAAAATGCAATGTATTTAAAGCCAAGTACTCAAATGTTAGAATTGCCAGAATTTAGATTGCCCACATACCCTTCTTTCCCCACCATCTTCTGGTATGCATTATGATTCTGATTTTAATTAACTGATCACATACTGTTTTCCCCCCCCAGGACTCTTGTCTCCTCCTGTGCACAATATATAGATAATGCTCACTGAATGAGTAACTATTCATCATTTTGTTTCTTTGTTATTGTTCAGCGTATGGTCCCATGCCACATTTTTAAGTTCTGCTCTGAAGACAGAATTTTTAGTTTCCTCATGGGCTTTTCTATGGTGCTCATCACTATAGTGTCTGAGTGCTTTACGAATCTTAATGAATTTATCTTCGCAGCACTTCTGTGTTCTGAAGAGGAATTGTTATTCTAATTTGACAGAGAGAGAACTGAGACAGAATAAATTAGAAAATATCCACTATTTTTGACAGTCAATTTGAGATGCTTAGGAGCTGATTTTTCAGATTGCTTGGTATTATATAATATAGTACACATTCAGTGGTCAGTTCCTGTTGACTGTTGCAGATGCAAGTACTTAAGATTTTCAAATCACAAGGACCTGGAGGTGCAAGAATGAGGAACACACAGGTAGACCACTTGTGAAAAGTTCTGTTTCAAGTGATTTATTGAGCCTCACGCAGGCGATCTGTGGCAGAGAGACGGATATAGTCTACTTATTCAGGGCACCACTCAATTCCTCTGAATATTTAGACCATCCTTTCTTTTCATGTAATTTCTACCTCATCCACTGCTGCACATCTTCCAAATTCTGCAATAACAATGTAAGAATTATGTAACCTTTTACTCTGTATCATTCTGATTTATTCTCAGAGCAAGACTATCCAGAGAGCACTGAATGAGAAAACTGTAACAAAATTTCATGTGTAAAAAAATTTTCAAATTACAGTGCAAAGACACAAGAGTTTGTATAGAAAAGCTCAGTAATGCTTTAGAATATATCTTTGCATGTGATCTCCTGGCTTTAAAAAAGCAAACCAAAGCAATGAATTGTGTGTCGCCATACAGATAGTCAGCTTGTTCATGCAGAACCTTTAGACAGCTCAGATCTGTCACTTGAGCTGGGAGAGTAGACTCTTTATATTGACCGACAATGAAGAGGATTTGAAAGGGATTTGCTGATAGCGCAGGAATTATGAGAGTTGAGAATTTTAAGTTTTAATCTAATATCTAAAGGAGATTGTGCTACTATGGGCTTCTGCCCTTTTGCCACATTTGAGTCCTTCTGGTGCTTTCCCTCCAGTCTATGCCAGATCCAGTTTTGTTGCTTTGTTCCCTTTCTGAGTCCTTAATGTAGTCTTCACTTCCTCTAGGTGCCCCTTTCTCCCTATTCATCACAGTTCTAGCTATTTTATGTTCTCCCCTCTAGGCCTCCTAATCAAGTCTCAGTCTTCACAGGAAAACTTCATTATAAAGAATGGCTTGCAAAGTATGCTGTAGTTCAATATTATCATAGTGTTGCTTTTTAAATGATTTCTGTATGTTCACAAATCCGTTTATTATACTCTTGGTTAACCAATTCTAATTCAAAATACTATTGTTTCTGTGCTGTCTTAGTGTAAACCTGATTCCTTCTATTGATAAACTACAAAACAGGACTGTGCATAAGATACTGAAAAAATTGTATTTGTCTGTGCCATGAATTCGTTGTGTGGCCTGGGCAAATCGCATAAGTTCTCTGTGACTTTCTACCCCATGGACAAAATAGGGATAGCAGTATTTCCATTCTTTCACCTACCATTTTTCTTGTCCATGTCTTAACATGCACATGCTTAACTTTATTACTCTGCTTAATTGCACTGATTTTCACAGGGTCAGACACTGAAGTTGTATGGGTTTTTTGCCCCTTTGCAGTACGTGTGTAATGGGATGCTGATCTCAGCTGAGGCCTTTAAATGTTATTAAAATTCCAGTAAATAACAGTAGAATGGCAGTAATAATTATATAGCACATTAAACATATATGGTGCTATGCAAAAGAATAGCTACAGCAAAATTGCCTTTCCTTCCTGCATAGGACAAAATGCAGTGATTGAGCTCAAAACCTGTTTAAGGTTTTAATAAGTAGGTCATGATGTAAGTGTATTTTAAGAATTTATTGTGTTTATTTTAGAAGGAGAATATTGTATTTATTTTAGAAGGAGAATATTGTATTTATTTTAGAAGAAGAACAAATCTCATATTGATTCTGACTATGTCACAGTACTATATAAGCAGCAGAACTCACGGAAAAATATGACTCTTAAAGAACATGAAAATTAAAAGTTTGTTCAAAGGAAGCGAGCAGTTTAAGAGTAATGTGGAGAAGAAAAAACAAAGGGGAGATACAGAGGAAAACTACTCCCCTGAAACTATGTAAGAAAGACTTTTAGTTTTACATTGAAGAAAAGAAGAAATTTAGTGAAAGTAATTTAAGAGTTAGGATAGGTATTTCTGTGTATCTTATCACCATGTCTTGCAGATATTCATTACTGGTATTTATTATTACTGATATTTTAAATAGACCTCGCTGAGAAATCCCACTGTCACCATTGTAGTGCTAGTGTGTTTCAGTATCAAAAAGTGAATGGTTTTGTGTGGCAGTGGGCATATCAATAACAGCAGCAGCATGGTAAAACACTGTAAATCATTTAGAAGAGGAGCAGCATAGAAAGGCCTGCCAGGGAATTAAAGAATATGAAGAAAAACAGCACACAGGAATGTTTCTTTTTCACTGCTTGTTGGGGTCTGTTGTTGATTTTATTTTTGACGGAGGATGGGAGCTGATTACACCAACCCATACATAGTAAGAAATAAGATGTGGAAGCTGCTTCTGAGAAGCCCCTCAGGCTACAGCAATTCTATCTTATCATCACTGGCTGCATAGATGTAGTTTGTCTTTCAACACCAGTGGTTAAATTCAATAATCCTATTACAGTAATGAAGTAGGATGCAAGAATCCTTCAAAGCAGAGAAGAGCCAAAACTAAATTAAATACATTTTGAGACATCAAAATATCCTTTAAAAATCTGCTTTATACAGAGTCTGGGATTTCTGCATAGATCTTTGTTACTAAATAAGTAAGGGAATAATCGCTAAATGATTTGTAGTTATTCTACCCTGAAGGATATTTTATGGGATTCCATGACTTAGTCCTGCTCAGCGTAAGTACTGGGCAATTTCAGTTAAGGGAGTCTGTGAGAAAGTACAGGTTTTAGTAAACATTTTCAGGAAGAGAGCATGCACTCTTCTTGTGTCTGCAGCTTGTCCTGCACAGGCAGTGTGATCAAGCATCTCAGTAAGAGCTTGCTTGAGATTGTGGCATGGTTGAAAGCAAATTGATTAAAGTTCAGTCTGGATATTAATACTAAGATGATAAGACCAGGGGGAGCAACCAGAGGATATGGAAGAGATTGCATCAGCCCTTTGATTGAGGATGTGCATTCTTCAGTTGTGACTTCAGCTGACTTCCTAATTAGAGCTCATCTTACTAGATTTCCTACAGCTTTTCAATTGTCATGTAGCTGTAAGGATCTGGGTGGCAATTTATCTATTTTTAAACCTGGAGCAGGTCAAAATGCTCCAGTGAACTCTACCACTTGGAACTGTAAACTGATGCAGGATTAAGCTGCCTATTTGTAGAGCACAGCATCTTACTGTGAGCAGTTACTACAAGTTTTTGTGCTCATTTTCTGCTAGATCTGGATAGGGTACTGTGTGCTCATTTGAGCTGAGGCTATGGAGCTCTAAAGCTAAAATAGCAGGGGATCTGACATCTTGAGAGGTTACATAATGGTTAATTGTAACTAACATTCAATTTTAACCAACTTGTTTCTCTAGCTTATAAAACAAGGGAGCTTTATAGTAGGAGACTGGGATGTACTCCAGGCACATGACCTGTGGACAAATCATCTACAGATTCTATAATTTGTTTGCCAGCGTATAAAATAGGAATAATGTTACTTATTGTGGTACTCTTAAACAGTTTTAAAATCTTTAAATGGAAGGTACTATGAATTTGCTGAGTTTGATTTTATTATAAACAGAGGGATTGTCATAACAGTATTTTCTGTGGAGCTACTTGATTATATAAATCATTGAGAACTTTCAAGTTTCTCCCTCATCTGCACTAGGTCTTTTTTGGGTGGGGAGTGGGGAACAACAGACTTTTGAGAAGGTCTTCTGTATGACTAGGTAGATATTGTGGCACTCTTGAGAGCGTATTAATGGAGAGTCAGAATGGGTATCAATTCTATGATGATGAGGATAGGATAGGGGAAGCAATCTGAGAATATATTGCAATATGTTTAACAAAAGTTTGGGGTATTTAGTGATCAGCTGCTTTTAGTTCTGGAGCTGTAATATTCCCAAACCATTCCTTCTCCAACCATAAGTAATATGAGTAGCTATACAGTGAACAGTAATAAGGGATAAATCTGGCTGAAAAGCTGGCTGAAAAGCAGAAAAACTCCTGGGTGAGTTTTCAGTTACATCAATTCCTTGTTCTTGTTCCTGATATAGCTGCAGAAGTGCTGGCACCTGTACGAAGAAAAGGTCGGAGACTAATGATGACATGGACTTGTTAGTCTAAAAGAACTGTAGAACTGTAGTCTTAGTGATACTCACTAGTAATCTGTACTTTTCCACAGAGTCAGAAGGAAATGTTTTAAAGTTTTCTGTTAAATTTTTTTAATCTAATTTTTATAAGTTTTTAATCTAATTTTTATAAGTTAATGGCAAAGTTTTTAAACAACTAGTCAAAAACACAGAGGTAAAATGCCTTTGAAAATGCTAGAAACACTAAACTCCCCTTTTAAAAAAATTAATACATTTTCATTTCAAATTCATTATCCTAGAAAGGAAGAAAGAAATCTCACTATATCAGTAGCACGCAAAATGCTGATCATTGAGTTTATATACTTTCTCTCCCATGCCTGGAAGCAAATATCTCAATCTTTAAGTGACTGGCCTTTAAGAATAGAAATTGAAATTTCTGATTACTTTTTATAGCATATATTTATTTTATACTCCATTGTTACTGTGCTCCTAATGTCTTTCTTTACACTGACTAGTCACATTTTTCTTGTATATTTCTTGTAGCAGAGACTAGTGCGTGTTATTAGATGTTTTAAATTACTTTGCAGTTTTAAAAATGAACATAAAGGGCAGTCAGTTTAGAGAAAGGTGAGTCAGCAGCCCCATCTTTCAACTCTTGAACATTTCCTTGTGACTGATAGCTGGACTTGCACTAGGTGGGTGGGATTGCCTTGTTTAATTAGATAATATGAAAGTGTTCAGCTAGGTGTGAGCAGAGATTGCTGTGATATGTGATAAAGCTTAAGGAAGGAGCACTCTTAGAAAAAGTCAGAGAGGGGATGCCAGCTGCAGGTCAATATACTCTTCTTTAATCCTGTTTACTGTGCAGTTCACGGAAGATGATTCTGGAATGGCTGATGGTTTAACATTGACTGGTTAAAACTGGCTACATTTCTCATTTACTGCAAATGGTGACATTTGTAATGCAAGATGGCCAGTCTGGCAGTTTTCCATCCTTTAAAAAAATCTTCTGCATGAAGAGGGAATATTTTGTTCTGTTATATAATCTCACATTGACTTTTTTCTTTTAAGATTCTGTGTTCTGGCCATCTGGCTCCTTCTCACTTTCTTTGGCTCTGGTATTGAAGCCAAGCGAGATAGACTGTTGAAAAGACCAATGTTATTTAGTACATCATTGACTCTCAAAGACAATCATACTCAAGTTTATCACTCTTCTGATAATTTCATTACAAAGAAAAGAAAAGAGGATGGAAGTTACTGCCTATGAATTTATCAGTGCTAATTTACTGTGAGTGGAATTTTCAAAATCTCACAATGTGGGAGCCTGAATCTCTGTTCAAAAAATGATCCGACACTTAAACCAGGTCGCCAAAGCCATGCATAGCCCAGATCCAAAAGAACAGTTAAGCTCCTAACACCAGTTTAGGGCTTCACCTTCCTATCAATTTCCTTAACTAGGTATTAGGAGCCTAAATACTCTGTTGCTTCTGTGCCTAAGTATCTAATGATACAAATAGGCACCAACTCCTACTTTAAAAAGTGTCTATGTAGAATATGTACCTAAATCGATAATCTTCCATCTATTAACAAAACCTGTTGGGATGATTCATGCAACTTGAAGATGAAAATTGTGGTCATAATCTATTTGGAAAATGTTGACTGTTCAGAAAGAAATAGGAAGTGATACTCTACGTCAAAACTGACATTACTTGCCTCGAGTCACAACTGAGAAGCAAATTATCTTGAACGCATACAGCTTGCTTTCTAGGTAAAGCACGTGCCAGTGTCTTTTATACATCATATGAAAGCCATATTTCACTAAACATCACTAAAGAACTGGGTGAACAGCTCATTGCACAACAATATATAATGTGTAGGGTAAGAAAAAATAAGTTATCATGGGGAATGTCAGTCTAAAGGACATGTGGCACAGGCCTTTTCTACCAGTACTACAATATGACTGAGAATTTTAAAAATTGTGAAGAATAATGTCTTGAGCTTCATCCAAGATGGGGGTAGTAGTCCTACATCAGACATCATTTTGGTGTGTGATATGTTTATTTGTGATAAACTATGAGTTTAGAACTGAAAGTGAATGATTGCTTATTATAACTGATTATCCTTCTGTGAAAACAGAATTCACTCAGTCCAGTGACATATGCTTGAGACTTCATAAATGGATTTGGGTTTGTAAGTCTTTGTAGCTCCCATGCTAAGACACTTGAACCCAAAACAGCAGCCTTCCAGGCTCCAGGTAAACTGCAGTCTATCCCAGGGGATATCCCAGTTGCTAAGGGTCTCAGTTCCCAACATGAGCATGCACCAGCTGCCTAATGTTCACTTCTGGGTACTCCCTAGGCATAACTCAGCTTTCTCAATGCTAAACAGCTCACTGCGTGCCCACTGCCAGAGCTCTCTCAGGATCCCTGACCCAAGCAGTTCTCTCCTATACAAGGGTTGTGTTTGATCCAGTCATACATAAACAGAGCTCAACTCAGACACTGAGGACCAACATCTAGTACGTAGAGCTAAAACATGATTTTTACCTCCCCTTTGGTCGTTCAGTTCTATCTTCAGCCTAGAGAGATTCAAAATTGAAGTGCAACAGAAAGGGTAGCCAAAGCTGCTAAAACTGGCTTAAGTTTGTGGCATGCTTTGGTGGTGAAGAGATGCTTGTGAGGGAGACGTGTGCCTGGATCTATCACAGGCAGAAGAAACACCCAGCACTCCCACAGCCTGTCTGGGGAGCTGCTGTGTAAAAGCCAGGCAGCAGTTTCATTCTGCTTCAAACAAGCAATTTCCAAACATGTTTTGGAAACAGGTTTTAGAAGTGGTTTGATCTCTTCCTTGGAAAAAAAAGGGAGCACCTTCCTCTAATACTGGAAAAGATATCTAAGTCCCTAGCATTTTCTGTACTCTGTTTAGAGACCATATTGTTCTGGGCATACTGTTAAACTTGTTTCATAACTTATTTTTCAAACAGGCAAAGGGTTTGTTGGGGGCGGGGGCATTATGATTTATTAGACAAATATAAGGTGGTGAGACTTTAAGGGCACAACCTGTCAAGGCAGCTATGTTTATTAACTATACACCTTGTGTACATGCACACACTAGCTGCATACATATTTACTGTTTTTGAACTACAAACAGAGAGATGAAAAAATACAGATTTGTATTTTATGTTGAATATTCCAACAAACTAGATACGGGAGGTATTGAGCATAGAAATTAATTTTAATTTCCAGATTTAAAAAAATCCCTTATTTGTAAAATTGCTGTGATATTCTTTGTTTATAGAGGTTATCCAAAATAATTATCAGTGTCACTGATTGGATCATATCCATTGGATTGTCCTTAGTCAAGTGCTGTTTCCATTTGTTCAATAGGAGTTTTATTTGAGTAAGGATCAAAGAATTTTGTACCTCAAGTGTAACTGCACTCCTGATGCTCCATGATGAGGTCCTATATTATCTAGGATGTCTGTCCTTCAAACACCAAGGAGGCCAGGTCTCTTGGCAGCAAAGCCCTTCCCTTGGCAGCCCCTTTGCAGATCCATTGCAACAGCGCCTCTCTGCTTTCTCTTTCTCCCAGCCTTAAACGTAACCCTAAACCTAGCCCTAGGATTTTTTTTTCTGGTGCCTTGTGGGACTAAACTCCTCCTTAACTGGTGCACACCAGAAGATGTTCACAGGCCAGGTCTCTCGGGAGCACAGCCCTCCCTTTCCCAGCCCCTTCACAGTCACACTGCAAGTGCCTCGGCTTTCTTGTTTTCCAGACCCTAACCCTAACCCCCTAACGCTAGAATATATTTCTGGCCTCTGGTGGGACTAAGACCCCACTGCTATTGCAGATGGGAGTCTGCTCACAGGCCAGGTGTCTTGGCAGCCCAGCCCTTCCTTTGGCAGCCCCTTCACAGTCCCACTGCAATGGCACCTATCGGCTTTCTCATTATCCCAACGCCAACCCTAACTCTAAACCTAGGATATATTTCGGGGCCCTGGTGGGACTAAGATCCCATTGCTGGCACAGACGGGAAGCTGCTCACAGGCCAGGTCTCTTGGCAGCACAGCTGTTCCTTTGGCAGCCCCTTTGCAGTCCCAGTGCAACAGAGCCTCTCAGCTTTGTCTTTCTCCCAAACCTAACTCTAACCCTAAACTGAAGGCTAACCATAAACCTGGGATTGTTTTTGGTCCCCTGATGGGACTAAACCCCCCATTGCTGGTGCAGACAAGAAGCTGCTCACAGGCCAGCTGTGTTAGCAGCGCAGCCCTTCATTAGAAGCCTGTTCACAGTACCACTGCAATGGGGCATCTCAGCTCTCTCATTTTCCAAACCCTAACCCTAACCCTAACCAAGTCCCTGGTGGGAATAAAATCCCCATTGCTGATGCACAACAGAAGATACTCACAGTCAAGGTCTTTTGGCAGCACTGCCCTTACTTTGCAGCCCCTTCACGGTCCTAGTGCAACAGCACCTCTCAGCTTACTCTTTCTCCCAACACTAACCCTAATGCTAGTATTTTTTTTCCGATCCCTGGTACAACTAAGCACCCTATTGCTGGCGCAGAGAAGAAGCTCCTCACAGCCCAGGTCTCTGGTCAGCAAGTCCCTTGCTTTGGCTGCCCTTTCACAGTCACACTGCACCACCGCCTCTTGGCTGTCTCTTTTCCAAACCCTAACGCTAACCCTAACCCTAACGCTAGGATTATTTTCGGTGCCCTGCTGGGACTAAGCCAGCCATTGCTGGCACAGAGAAGCAGCTGCTCAGACACGAGGCCTTTTGTCACCACAGCTCTTCTTTTGGCAGCCCCTTTGCAGTCCCAGTACAACAGCAACTCTCAGCTCTCTCATTTTCCGAAGCCTAACCCTAACCCTAACCCTAACCCTAGGATTATTTTTGGTCCCCTGGTGGGACTAAGCGGGCCATTGCTGGTGCAGACAAGAAGCTGCTCAGAGGCCCGGTCTGCTGGCAGCAAAGCTCTTCCTTTGACAGCCCCTTGGCAGTGCCACTACAATGGGGCCTCTCAGCTTTCTCCTTCTCCCAGTCCTAACCCTAACCCTAACCCTAAAGCCCTAACCCTAACCCTAACCCTAGCAGTTTTTAGGGGGGACCCTGGTGAGTGTAAGCCCCCCATAGGTGGCGCAGAGGAGAAGCTGCTCCCAGGCCAGATGTCTTGGCATCAACACCCTTCCTTTGGAAGCAAGTTTTCAGTCCCAGGGCGACAGCACCTCTCAGCTTTCTCGTTTTCCAAACCCTAACCCTAACCCTAACCCTAACCCTAACCCTAACCCTAACCCTAACCCTAACCCTAACCCTAGGATTTTTTTCGGTCCCCTGGTGGGACTAAGCGGGCCATTGCTGCCGCAGAGAAGAAGCTGCTCAGAGGCCCGGTCTGCTGGCAGCAAAGCTCTTCCCTTGACAGCCCCTTGCTAGTCCCACTACAACAGGGCCTCTCAGCTTTCTCCTTCTCCCAAACCTAACCCTAACCCTAACCCTAATGCTAGCAGTTTTTAGGGGGGACCCTGGTGGGTCTAAGCCCCCCATATGTGACGCAGAGGAGAAGGTGTTCCCAGGCCAGGTGTCTTGGCAGCAACACCCTTTCTTTGGCAGCGCCTTCCTGGTCCCAGGGCAACAGCCCCTCTCAGCTTCCTCGTTTTCCAAAGCCTAGCCCTAACCCTAACCCTAACCCTAACCCTAACCCTAGGATTATTTTTGGTCCCCTGGTGGGACTAAGTGGGCCCATGCTGGCGCAAAGAAGCTGCTCAGAGGCCCGGTCTGCTGGCAGCAGAGCTATTCCCTTGACAGCCCCTTGGCAGCCCCACTACAACGGAGCCTCTCAGCTTTCTCCTTCTCCCAATCCTAACCCTAACCCTAAGCCTAACCCTAGCATTTTTTGGGGAGGACCCTGGTGGGACTAAGCCCTCCATTGCTAGCGCAGATGAGAAGCTGCTCAGAGGGCAGTGTCTTCGCAGTGCAGCTCTTCCTTTGGCAGCCCCTCTGCAGTCCCAGTGCAACAGCACCTCTCAGCTTTCTCCTTCTCCCAACCCTAACCCTAACCCTAACCCTAACCCTAACCCTAACCCTAAGGCTAGGATTATCTTTGGTCCCCTGGTGGGACTAAGCAGGCCATTGCTGGTGCAGATGAGAAGCTGCTCGCAGTCCAGGTCCTTTGGCAGCAAGGCCTTTGCCTTGGCATCCCACTTCTAGTCCCACTGCAACAATACCTTTCGGCTTTCTTTTTCTCCCAACACTAACCCTAACGGTCGGATTTTTTTCCAGTCTCTGGGTGGGCTAAGCCCCACATTTCAGGCCCAGAGATATACTCTACCTTACTGTGTGGTTTTCACCTGAGGAGCAGAATGGATGGAAGGGCCTAGGTATATTTTGGCTCTTACATTATCTTCTCCTGCCATTGTATTCCTAGAAAGTTTAAGACCTCTCCTAGAACAG
The DNA here is from genome assembly GCF_036370855.1 of Dromaius novaehollandiae. Taxonomy (NCBI): domain Eukaryota; kingdom Metazoa; phylum Chordata; class Aves; order Casuariiformes; family Dromaiidae; genus Dromaius; species Dromaius novaehollandiae. Next base: position 30,514,712 of record NC_088130.1, read on the forward strand.
CATTTTCTTCTCTAATGAAGTTGAGAATTTCATGTGCAATCCATTTGTTTGGGCTTCGCATGCGCAATATATCCCCATCCCCAGGAAGGATTCACTGGCAAATCTCTATAACTTGAAGAGAAACATCAAAATCCATCATACCAGAGATTTTTCATGATTATCTATCACTTTGATGAGTGTGTATGGTGTGACTGTTGAGACCTCACAGACCGTGGAAGCTGTCTAACATGAAAATCAGTCATGAATACAATGGTCTATGTTGAATTCATTAGGTTCAGCACTGCTCTGCCTAGTGGCTTCCAGTTGTAACCAGTCCTTCCTGTCTGCTCAGTAATTTGATGCTTTCTGGGTTTGGAAAGGCTTTGAGAGTGCAGTATTTGTAAATAGTAGCTAGTTTGGCCCATTTTAATTTCCAAATGCCATTATTATAACAGTGAGATTATCCAGATTTTGTCTCCCGGGCAGGGTCCTCCCGTATGGTTAGCCGTAGAACACATATGTCCTCTTTTGTAATTATATGGTCTCTACTGACAAACATTTTCAAAGCTGTACAGTACTGACACTGAAGTAGTATATAGAACTGACAGTATTGTTATTTTATTAGGAACAGGGATAGGCAGGTCATTTTAATAGCAATGTGACCTCTTAGTCACGTGTCCTATGTGGCCGGTGCAGTACTCATTTTTTTCTGTTCTTCTTCTATCTTTCATTATTCCTTAAGAGCTTTTCTGAAGTCTAGTATTTATGCCTTTCTAGGATGGTCTATTATCACACACAATGTATGAACCTTTGAAGTTCCAATACAGAGTTAATTCATCTCAGTTAAGTCATGCCATCCTCTCTGCCAAACCACCATGGCAGACAAGCCTGTCTTGAGTAGGATAGCATTAACCACTCTCCCTGCATTATTTATTCTCCTTTCTGGCATACCTTTTCCCCACCACGTAAGCTATGAGTCTTAGTTAGTTTTCACTGTGGTGTGTTATGAAATTAGCAACCAAAGCCCTCTTGTCTTCATCCTTCATCAGCACCAGTTCTTCAGTCTCAGTCAGGACGGTCAAACAATCCTCCCTTGCACTTTACAAGCCATGTGAAGTTTCTACCAGGTACCAACTCACTCTTCCTGCTTCTTTTTTGTCACTGTCCTATGGTGAATCAGCCTGCAGTTGAAAGGTTCTGACTGCCTCCATAGAACAATATAGTAAAATACAGATCTAGAACAATTGTTCTCTTGGAAAGTGTATCTTTTCTTTTTTTCTCCGCTACTGAGGAAGAAACACTTTGGAATATCCAATGGAGTTTACCTTTTTTGCCTTAATGAGTTTGGCAGAATAAAGCTAACACTGTTTTTCAAGAGCTTTTAAATACATTATTATATATTTAGACTCTTCACTAGCACCTGATTTTGGCTATTATTGCAGACAGGGTCTTGAGCTAGAGGACCTTTGGTCTGAATGAGCAGACCTTTGGTGTACCTGTTATATTTACACAGAAAATATGAAAATAAATTAATTGGGAAATAATACATGAGCAAAATCCCAAATAAACTGACATAAGCCCTCCTTTTATTACCTTTTCTTTGAAAACTTGGAGCAGGTGAAGAAGCTAGGGTAAGCATAAATTCAGGTGCAAATGACCTCAGGAAAATGGTTGCACTTTTTGTCCCCACAAGATAATCTGGGAAGTTGCCAGCACTACAGAAACCTAAGTGTAAGTTAAAATTTTGGTTTATTAATCAATGGAAATTTAAAAATGCCTGTCTCTGTGTATGCTATGTGTTTCCATGCTGCTTATTCCCACCCACTGGCTTCTCTCCACCCTGTGTGACGCCATCTGTTGTGTAAACACAGCTACCCAGGAGAGGAGGGCAGCATGTAAGAATACTGATCTGAACTCTGAAAATCCTGTTTTGCCAAGTGATTTGTCAGTTGGACTAGTTGTCTGATTTTTCTCCATAGACTTCCCCACAAACAGTTTTGCTGGCAACAGGAAGGGTGGGGAGAGAGGGGGATTCTACGATGCGGAAGTAGGAATGAATCAGGAGTGGGAATAACTAAGTCAAGTGTGGAATCTTATCACTGCCGAGTGTAGAACTTTACTTTCAGGAAGGAGACATTACTGCGAAATTGAACTTGTAGGCTTTATTGAGTTTTTTCTTCCTCATCTCAAACATCATTCAGGACTAATTTATCAGGGCACCACCACTCTTCTCTCAGAATACCTTTAATTTAGATGCTTTGCTCGTAGTTCTGCTGTAATATGATATAACATCAGTGCTGGCTAAAATATAGAAGGGTGCCATCTGTTGTTGGATTAGATACAGATGTCAATTCATTTAGCTGGGCAACCAATCTGAATTGTTCACAGCAAATCCAAGCAGGGTATCCTAAATGTTCATATCATGGATTGGCAATCACCATGATTTAATAGCTACCCAGCTATCGTTTAGTAACTTAAAACATGTGATAATTACAAGTTAAACATTTCACTTTCATCCTCTTTTAACCTTCCAGCCATATAAATGAAATGGGAGTATGCCTCTGGCAACTGAAGAAAAGCCTGAAGTCTTGATCAGAGAGAATGATATCAACAAACAATAAATGTGAACAAACTATTTCACATTTATTCTATTCCCATATATTGAGTTATAATTTAGATTTTCCTTCTCTCTACTCTGCCAGTGCTTTAGAGAAGCACTCCTGTATCAAAAATGGTGAAAGCATAAAGATCACAATGCAAGAATCAGTTATTAAAGATTTAGTGAAAAATCATGTGAACTCAACAGAAGGCTAAGTTTAAACTCAATGACAAGGCCCTGTGGTTTCTGTACCATGACAGTTCAAAATTAATGTGAGAGATAATGATGGATTACATGTAAAAATATTATTACAGTCAGTGTAATATCCACTGTGATGTTTATTTTATATTGCATTCACATCATTTTTACATTTTTGACCCAAGCAGCTAGACAAAAGCCTAGATTATTGCGTTCTTCTAATTAGGTGAAGAAGTGCTGATGTCTTTTAAAAACTCCATTTTATTTTGAAGCAGCTTTGCATTTTTCTTGTGCATACTAAGTCCTGTTTTCCTGAACATTGGAAGAACTGACCAAGAACAGCTGCTTGTTTATTATCCGATGTTGTGTCAACCATCCCTAGTTCAAAACCTTACTCCCTTGACTGTTTTCAGGGTTAAACCTTAGTCTTCATAGAAGTCTTCAGCTTTTTCTCAGGCTTGTCAGGTCTGATACTGTCAACATAAGATGCATTTGGTTTCTGACTCTCAGCCCCTACCACCAGCACTGGCATCTCATGCTTTTGTAGTGTGGTGCTGAGGCATCTTTCCCCACACCCAGGGTATGCAACCTTCACAGTGTCACCGCTCCATGACACTGTGCTGCCAGTGATGTGACACTGCATGGGACCCAAGCTCAAGATGCCAAGCTACAAAGGCACCTGTGGCAGTAGCTTACTTTTGCAGACTTAGGTTACAGAATATTGTTCACTAGGAGGGGATTAACAGTATATTATATACTGTGTTTGATGAGCTGCAAACTATATAGGACCATGGATTAATGTAAGGAATATCTTGAAAAAGGACACAGTTGGGTGATCCTCATATCGTGAGGATCATGCTTGATTGATCTTTTCACTTCTAGCAGCAGAGAGAAAAAGGAATAATACAGAAAAAGCTATAGTGGTGAAACAGTGAAAACATACCTCTAAAAATGGGAAATTAACTTATGCAAATAACTATGAACCTACTTTGGAATGTCTTTGTCTCCATTTGTGTCTCACTTAGATGAGATTGAGTATCAACAGCTGTTTCATACAATGGAAATAGCTTGTAACAGTTGCCAGCAGATTTGGGCCAAAAATGTGTTTTCTAAATTAGTCTTCATATTTAAAAAAATTAAAGGAGAAACAAATGTTTTAGGGGTGGGGGTGCTGTCTTGCAAAGGGGAAGACTTACTTTCAAATGTCTGTTTAGAATCAGCCAATTAATGTATTTGATCTCGTGTTAGCCTCTTCCAGCCAAGATCCCTGCCACTAGGTTTGTGGAGTGTGCTGGGGTAGATTTGCCACAGTCTCACCTGCAGATGCTGTCCAGCTACACATGAAATATTTGCACTAGGGAGCTCTTGCAATAGCAGAATTTCTATTTCAGTGTGTATTCACAAGTATTTGACAAAAAGTGAAAGCTTATTAGGAACAACTGCAAAACGGTCAATCACACCAGAACAGCTAATCAGCATGGTCCATCTAGAGATCTGTAAGCTACATCTGGCCCACAGGCACTTGTAGCAGGCTTCATATCCAAGGCAGCTGAGCATCTGCCCACCTGTCTGCCCTGCCACAGAAACATCAGAAAATGCAGCAGCTGGGACAAACACTGCAGAGAGGAACAAACGCTCAGTGCTACTGCTCAGGTGTCCTCCTGCCCTGCCAGAAGCAGAAACAGCCACAGCTACACAAGGAGGAGGAACAGGGCTCCAGCCTTCAAGTGTACGTGATTGGGAGTGGTCAACATAGTCAGCACTGGGAGCATCTTCGTATCCCAAGTACCTTCTCCAGAGCAAAGCCAGGTGGGTTTCAGTAATTTTCCCCAAATAATCTTGTAAGAATTCCCCAAATAATGAGCGTAAGCATACTCAAGAATCCCTGAAAATCCCAACCATAGCTTTTTATTTAAACTCTTAAATAAATATTTAAGTCAGTGTTTATGATTTGCTTTTAAATTCTGTCTCATGTTTTCTATGAAGTAAAGAACAGAAATGAACAGTAAGCGTTGCCCCAATATTTGGAACTGAAAAGATAGTCTTGCCTGTTACAGGATATAATGCAGAAATACTAGGAAAATGGTCTGATTTCAATCAATGACATTTTAATTATTTAGTTTGTTTAATCTATTATTGAAAAACTTCCATAATGCAGCTCTAGAAAGCCTTCTTATACTAAACTGCATTTTTTTTCTGGAGTTGCATCAGAAGTTTCCAATATTTTTAATTAATCATGGCTGGGTTATATGCCCTATAAAATTAACAATATATGAAGCTTCAATATTTCATTTGATCTTAATAAGAATGTTCCACTGGAGCCAGATTAAGTGAGTTTTTCAAAATAGATTAAATTACAAAACCAAATAATTAAAGACTGATTTATTTTCAAATCAGACCATCATTCTCAGATTTCTTCAGCTCTTTCTACAGTTAGAATACTAGTATGTGTGTAAGACATTATTTAAAAATTAATCCTCTCAAATGCACTTCTCATGGAAAAGAAAGAATATCGATATTTACAGATTGTGGACATCTGAATTCTCTAAGGATTTGGAGGTCTGCAACTTTTGACTTGGTAATTGAAAAGGGAGGTGATCCTTTAAATTCCAACAAGCATATATTCTAATTCAGTCAAGGTCACTTATCAATCAAATGAATGTCATTTCATAAACACCCCTGAACAACTGCATTCCACTATCTCAATGGGAAGGAGAGGTGTTAATGGGTGTCTAAGGGATGAAATCAATTTAGCTCAGAGGCACTCAGCTGTTAGAACACTTGTGAACATGACTGGCTGTTAATATATGCTGATTAGTATTAATATTATACAGTGTCTGAAATGTGGCTAGCATGACATTTCTAAACCAATGAATGGTGATTACAGTTCCATCTTCTTTACTCTCATCTATGAATAATCACTTCTGGCTGTGTGGACTATCAGATTTGCAACAAGAGCAGTACTGGCTCTGAAGATTTGTACCCGTAGACCTCTTCTCTTTGCTGTGATCCTGTTTCTGAAAGATAATAAAGAGCATTTGACCTGTTATTTACTGGCAGCACAGAGTCCTGCATAGTATGCTGAGAGAGGAACAAGGATCTGCCATAATGAATTAGAAATATAAGCATATTGTAGTATGTGTTGACACTGACATGTTGAAATGGAGTTTTGAAATACTTAATTATAGAATAAAATTATCTTTGTAGCCCAGTCAGGGGTTTTCTGGTGATTTTTTTTCCCTAACCTGATGTTGATATGGTGGGAAAGTCTAATGCTAGAGAGAAAACAGCATAGATGTCTTGTCTGTTCTTCTCTACCACTGTAATCAGAGAATATGGATGGGTCAGGAAAAAATCAGGGATGCTCAGACTCTCTGCACTATCCTGGTGCATCTGAAACACTGCAGTGAAGGAAGCTCTGCAACAGAGGTAATTTTGGATCACCTATCCTAAAAGTGGAATTGTTTCTAACAAGTCTCTTCAGAAGAAGAGATGGTGAAATCCATTCCCAGGAAGCTGTCATCTATGATTCAAGAGCAGACAGCTATTTCTGGGAGTATAGGCAACTATAAATCAGAACTTGAGGAAAAAAGGAGAATATTAATTAGTTGTCCAAACAGGCAAAGCCCTTTATTAAAACCAAATAAGTGCTACAGATAAAATTAAAATTACTTCTGAACAAAGATGGGATTTCAAAGGTCTGTATCTGGGTTTGGTTATACACTTTTTTTAAGTCCCTGGTCATAGAGAAGCAAATAGCTAAATGGATGAAAATTACAAGTGATTCCACTTTTATATACAAGATACTTAGTGAAAATAACCAAGTGTACAATAAAGGCACACTTCATGTGTGAGAGGAAATAATTTCCAAAAGCTGCTAAATCCTTAAGGAGGGGAGGATTTTCAAGATTATTCTAAATCTAAACCCTATCATATATATTTATTTAAAATAAACTAGCGCTTATTCTAACAAAGGACAAATTATAACAATTCAAAACTGCAGTATTGTAATCCAAGGACAATTCCAAGTTCTCTCCTGGCATTTGAGTCAGCCAAGATTAAACTGGAAAAGATGTTCAGAGGCCTCAAAAAGTAAATTGCTGCACATAGCACTAAATAGAGTTGTCCCCACATCATACGTGAATGAGAGGAAGTTATCATTTAAGATGCTGGAATGGCATTAATGAACATCTGAGGCAATATGATCCATCACATCACCTTGGATTAGTTATACTTTTTGTGCTGTCTGCTTGCAATTTACAGGGAAAATCAGTACATATGTAGAGAAAAAAGACATAGAACATAACTAAAGAGCCACACTTCCAGAAAACCTGTATAAGAAAACAAGATCTCTGTTAATTTTGGGGAATCAGGTTTAAACTGTATAAAACAACATGGGGAATTACTGTAATTAGGTCCTCATGGAGGTAATCTTCCCTTCTATGGTTTTTAACATGGAAAATCTATAGATCATATTTTTTCACAGTTTTAGGTAGCCTGCACATGCCTTCATTTTCTGGCAATCCACCACAAAAGTGATGTCTGCTACACAAAATGAAGCAAAGGCTTTGCATCTTACTTGTTTTTTAATTAACCTACCAATTCTCTATACATATCCACAGTAAACACTGACAAATTTGTTACGGATACAAGACCCTGGGGTAATCAAGAGTAAATCATGTGGATTTAATTTGTAAATAATTATAGCCATTGTTTATTTTTGCTTAATATAATTCATATTAAATAGGTTATTAATAAATATCAATAATTAATTTAAACATTAAAAAGTTAACAGGTATTGATTTAAGGAAATGGTAATGGTGTAGGTAATTCAGTTGTGTTTCTTGTTGCAAGTCATAAATATAGCTCTTGCTTTACTGTCATTTTCTTTATAGTGAAACTGCTGAAAATTTAAAACTTGGGAAAGAAAGAGGAAACAGAACACAAAATGAGACAAAATAATCAAAGAAAATAAAAGCAAAGGAGGCAGAAAGATAAGAAAGGAAGTGCAGAAAAAGTAGCCTCATACTCTTGGTACCAGTATGGTAAGTTTAAATAACCTGATCCATACATTATATGATTTTAAAATTAGTATTTTTTTCAAATATAATTAAGTAAGCAGTAGAAGGGATGGAGAAGAAACCTCAGTTCTTTTGGAATTAATCTACTTTAAAACAGAATTTTGGAACATAGAGAAGATCAATCAAGTTCATGTTCTTAACAACATTAAAAATCATTTTAAAAAATCAGGTTCATGCTCTAGTATTCCTGCTGAAGCAAAGGCTCTAAAAAGTATCTCTTATATTTGAGGCAGTTTGAATCAGGAGTAGAACTGGATAGCTCTCCCTGTGATACTGGTTGTGAACAACTTCAGCTATGCCCCAATTCATTTATTTATTGAAAAACAGGTAATATTATTCATAACAGTGTTTATTGTTTATTAAAAAAAAGATCAAATGAGATTTCCAGTTACTGAGCTTATAAAAACTTGAAGAGGCAAATTATTTAGTAAACATGTAGGCATAGGGTTTTCCACCCGATTATTTTACAAACATTATTTTGTTAAGGATCCAGTTATTATGCATTTCTATTTTCAGAATTGTAACTGAAAAATAATTAAGCAATTTAACATATTCAGAAATAGTAGGGTTTTTTTCCATGAATTTAAAATTATGCACCTCTTTAAAAAGTTTTAAAACTGTTTTTGAAAGTATAGGCTGATTCTGTATCTTCAAACCAAATAGAAATAATAAACCTTTCAGCCTGAATAAACATATATTATTTAGTAAGGACTCAGGGAAATAGCTTATTTGTTTTACTTTATTGTAATACTTTAAATAATACATATTTTAAAATATGTGCAATACTAGAGGTGTGTTAGAGAACAGAGGATGATGAGTAAGAACAGTCTGGATGAGCAGATTCCTTTTAAAAAGTAAAGTGAATACCTGAGAGAAGGCAAAGCTTCATTGCCTCTGCAGAAAGTTCTCCATATCCTCTCCAAAAAGACTATCACTGGCACAGAGCAGTTTCTTTGCCTCTTGGGGAACCCTGAGAGCTTCAGGAAGCATTGTGAGCACTGATTGATTAAACAGGCCTTTGGGATGAAATGCCTTCACTCTGGGACTCCTGTATTTCAAGCTGTGCCAAAACCTTGCTTTTAAAACTCCTAATAGCCATTGCGTGAATGAGATTCAATAAGGAGAGAGCTTAACCTGCCTTGTAGTCTTGCTGGCCTTGTCATCTTATCTGTAACAGCTGTCATCTGAGTCCTGGCAAACTTCCACAGTCATGGAATTGCAATGCCCCAATTGAAACTTCTGTGCTACCAGTATGATGTATCATTTCTACCTGGTCAGTGCTCTGTCACAGGAACCAGAAAGCTTTGGTCTTATAATAAGAGGATGAACAGGGAAGGAAACACATTTTCTTAATGTGTTCAAGGCAGTTGGAGGAGTGGATATTGCTCCTTACCTGATGGTCTGTGGTACTAGGCCACTGTAGTTCTACTGATCTGAGTTTTGCATCCCAGTTATCTCTCAGTTATGGCCCGTAAGAAGTGTTTTCTCAAATTCATGTGACTTGCCCTGTTTTTTCAATAAATTGCTGCCATACAAATGGTCTCACAAAAAGAGAGGTTATGTGATGCTAACATCATAGGCTGAGTGAAAAAAAGAAACAGAATTACTTAAAAGCCATTCTGTCTCACTCCAAACTTAGTTTTCTTTAATTAAACAAGGTTGGGCCGTGCGAGTACTTAGGTAGCAGACTTTCAAAGAAAAGCTTATTAAAAAGTGATCATTTTGTACAGCTATTCAGAACTGTCTCTGCCCCATGGTGTCATCTGAAGTCTTACCACCCTTATTTCTATACCTTAAGTAATATCTGTAGGGCTTCTGATGTGATAAAATGAGTGAAAAGAATTTTAATAGGTGAAAACGTCTGATCAGATTTAATTTCAGAGTCTATTCCCGCTGGCTTGGCAGAGTAATATCACATAGAACACTTTTTCTACAGCTGTCTTATTTGTAGTACCCCTGCTTCCCCTAAACTTCAAAAGTACCAGTTAAATAGTTAAGACCAGTTATGACAAACATTCTTTTGTATCTCTACCATCTGAAAAAAGAATTGTTACAGGGTCAAAAGAAAATTCAGGATTTTGCTGTCTAAAAGAGGCAATATATACACATAAACTTCACCTTAGTCTCATCCCTTTTTATTAATGCCATACATGGTTATTATTTCATGGACAAACTAATGATTTCCTTTTTTATGTAATCTCTTTCACCCTTTTTTGATAAAATGTTAATCTTTAGTGTTTTACAGGAAATTACCATAGCAAAATAGTTTATAGATTCATTCTTATTCTCCATCTTGTGTGTGTCCAAGTATAAAAGCAGTGGTAGATTTGTAATGACCAAGACGAACCTCATCTGCGTGAAACTCTCTAAGCCCTGCTGGATATGGACATCTGGATGTTATCGTTTGCACTGTGTCTAAAAACCATCACATAAAAGAGGTAAAGATTATGTTTTCATTTTGGCCTAAAGCAGCACATCACTGACAAAGCTTGCTCAATTAGTTTGTGCTGTGGAACAAAATTTCAGTACACTTTCTAATTGTGCAGGAAAAAAAAAAAAGAGTTTAAACCTGCCATAAGTCTCAAGCTGGTATCTCTTAGGGCTTCTAAGTTTATAAGCAGCTAAAAACTGGCCTGTTGTGCTATGTCCTAAAGCAACACAGCAGTGCTGAAACTGTGTCTAATTAACCTCCTGCTAAACCTGAAATGTCAGGAAGGAATATTGCTAAACCTTAAAGGTTTTCTAACTTGGTAGATATAGATAGTACTAGTATTTCTAGAATTCAAGTTAACTGCAGTGAAAATTGACAGGAAAGTAATGGATAGCTAGTTTACATTTTAAATCCAGGATTTTGCCCAAAGGGATTTCTAAGATCATATATATTTTCAACTTAATGGGTTAGGCAATATCTAGTATGTGAAATTACTTTTCTGCTAGATGTTTTTTAGTGAGGCTTTGTTTGTAAGCAGTCGCTTTTTTCTACTGAGGAACTTTCTTCTGCTGTTCTGCTGAGAATTTTAATTCACATAGATGTGGTAAAGATCAGGTGCAGTAACTTTAATTTGAACATTTTATTTATCTGATTTAATTCTTGAGCCTCAAAAATTATATCTGAATATCATGCAGAAATGTTGATTAACATTTTTCTATGTAGCTTACTAAAACTGAACCAGAGGAAAAAGAAAAGCTTCAAAATGAAAATGCCCTCCATGAATTCCTGTCTAGTTGGGCAAATATTAGTTGTCACATATTAATCTTGTACATATGCATCAGAAAACAGAGAACATGAATTTCAATATTTTAATTACTTCTGGTCAAATTTGCATTGCCATATGCTAGAAAATTAATAGTTTCATAGAATTTTTTTGACTGGAGTCCAGGAAGTCTATGAACAGAAAGGAGTATATATTGTTCCCAGCTTTGTCGTTTGTTATTTATGAATTATCTTGCTCACGTCCAAACAAATTTGTCATGGGAGGCTCAAGTTTAACACAAGATCATCTTCTGAGGATAGGTTTCTCTCTTCTTCTTAAACTGAGAATTAAGAAATTTGGCAAGAAATATAACAATATCTAAGTACATTTTACCAGCAGAAAACTTCAGTTTCCTTATTTTCAAAGCATACTAGCATACACAGTAGTTTCCATAACTTCCCAAAGCTGCCTACTCTGGAAATTAATCACCAGATGGTCAAGTGTTTGGACGAGGAGACAGTGTCTGCATCTAGGGAACCTTTAGGGAAAGTACATAGCTCTTTGGAGTCCTGCAGGATATGTGCAGAGATCCATCAACTCACTTATCACTACTTTCAAGCCTAACAGACAAAGTCTTAGATTTAGGTGGGAGAAACAGAGTATCTTTCCATCTCTGATTCCTAAAAGATTAATTCACCATTCTGGACTGGATGCAATTTTTCTTTACATAGATTTAAGAACAGTATTATAGGTAGGTGGCTTATCTAGTGCCATTGGTGAAGAACACCAGAGTTAGATCTGAATGGTGCCAGTTTGGTCTGGCAGGGTTTATGTGCTTAGGCTTAGCACTAAAAGAAGGTAAAATATACCGCTTGAGTGGTATCTGTCCATTTTTGGATCTGAGAGGGCTTATTAGTTTTGGACTGATTGTGCCTTCAAACAGCCCTGTATCCATGTTAATAAGATCTCCCAGAGTTAGTGTAGTGACATCTGATGTAAGTCTGATGGTAATCAAACTTTGGTCTGGGTACAGCATCCAAGTATTATAGTTAAAAGCTAAAGTGTTAAGAATAAGCTATCCAAAAAAGTAGTTAAATAAAATTGAGTCTTGTGTCAGTGAGGAGCTAATAATGAACTCCCTACCTTTGTCCTTTTAGACATGTCATGTATCATGTCTGTTTGTTAGGGTACAAATTGATACAAAATAGAAGGGTAATATAAGAGATATCTTACACTAAAATATGTAAGTCACAATGGTGGCAGAGAGAATTTTGTCCCATGTTGTGTCCCATAGCTGTTAATTTACCGGTCAATAGAGAATAGGCTATCTTGTCTATAAAGAAATGTTTGTCTACCCCAAGAGGTGAAACAATGATTATTTGCTTTTGAGAAGACTGAGTGAGCTTTAGTATGGAAAAGCTAAATCTGTCTGGACTTCCCAGAAGACTTCAAGAAGTAGATTGCCAGTAAGCTCATAATTGTGGGAAGGCATGTTCAGAAGGATGTTCCTGAAGGTGCCTGCTGTTGGGACTTCTCTGACAGCATCCACAGGCAGCGCTGGGGAACAGTAGGTGTGTTCTATGATGGAGGATTTCAAATAATCTCTCTCTGATGGATACAACCTCTGTCATGAAATATGCATGAGGACTGAAAACAAATTGCCATCATGACAGCAATACAACTAAGGAGAGAGAGACACCTGCCTAAGCCTCGGTAGTATAAAAGTGGTTGTACTTTAATAACTTCACCAATGTTTCTATGAAATGTTAACTGTTTCCTGAGACAATGAATAAATGCTCTTATTTATATTTTATCTTAACCTGGCTTAATTGTTATTTTAAGGTAAGTAGATAAAAAGTATTCTCATCAAAATTATGATTTGTAAATTAGGACACTGAAGCACACTAACAAGAACTGTGACTCCTCAGAACTTCCTTTACTATATACAGTGGTTAGCAGAGTGGGCCCCAACTTTTAGCTGCACATGCGAAGAGGAGAACTGGTGCCACTGGGGGACATGGAGATATTTCCCCAGGAACTGGTAATAATTTTCAAGTGGACACTAGTAACCAAGAAGGCTCTGTAGTCTGCACTAAGGTTATGAAAGGCATACTTGAACCTTGAGGCCAACAGGAGTATATCACATCAAAATATGCTGCCTCTCTGTCACTCTATAAAATGATGAGTTGATTATATGATGTATCTCACTGTAATAGGAGAGCGCGTTCCAGCCATACAGAAAAAGGTATGATCAAGATTCCCATCTTTTCCCCTAGGGATGAAGTATGTGCAATGGAATGTCCTGTGTTTATAGAAACTTTTAAGTATATACATGTTGCTATGTTTTTATATTACAGACAGGAAAGTTCAAAGGAATGTGCTTGCTCTTGGGAGTGGAGGAGGAAGAGATCTGCCTGACTGAGTTATGTTTTAAGCTTGTCAATGAGGGGGTTATCTTCACTAAAAATTTATACAAAGCACAGAGGAATGGTCCCAAACTTACTAGTGAAATGCATTTGGTTTTCTTATTTGGTTTTCTTTCCTTCTCATTTTAATCGTCATCACAGTATTAAAAATGAACTTCTGCTTTTTTTTCTATGTAAGAAACAGAAATGTTTCAGAAGCAGCAATTATTGGGTGTTTTGCTACTTTTTTGTTTACCTCCACTGGCTCTTGATACAAAATAGATTCAGATGGATTAAAATAAATGAGAAGTTTGTCATAAGAATTAAGTTATCTTGGTAACCTCATTAAAAAAATCACCAGTTAAGGATGTTTTGCTATTGTTTCAAACTGGAAAGTGAAACAACATACCAAATTGATAGTATACATTTTACTGCCATGAGGAAATTAGGATGAATTTCTAACCCACTTTCTAACTCCTTAGAAGCAGTTAGGAAAGGTAGGCTGCTAATCTGGATGGTAAAACTGAGAAGAGATTGGTTCTCTAACATCATCTGCTCAAATGAAAAAGTAGTTCTCACTGATTCCAGAAGAAAAACAGTATGTGGTATTATAAAAAGTTACACCATATGATTTTTATGGGATGATTAGTATAAAATACAGAGGAAATAGAAAACTTTGTACATAAACAAGGAGTACCATGAGTAGCATAGCAAATTATGTGTAGTTTCAGATGGATCTGTGTCTTGGATTCTCCGGTCTTGAGTAGGGGAAAAGTCCAATCAAACCCCTTCCACAGCTGCAGTATTCATCATCTCCCTCTAATGTAAATTCTATGGTGTGAACTCCTGTTGCATGCTTTCTCTCAAAGTCAATGTTAATAGCATCTCACTTCTCTACCCAAATGCCTATTTTTATGAAACTCAGGAGAGCTTAGTATCAAACATAGTAGCTTCAAATTCCTTTCCCTATGATGATTTTTTTTGAAACAGATCAATGTGTTCAGAACTATAACTGGGATGCATGTATTACAGAATTAATCTGTCTTCTCTAGCTTCTGTGGATTGGGGGAGGACAAAATGGGGATGAATATCAGGGCTCAGAGGAAAATGTTATGTATGGAATTTGTATTTGCTCTCCCTTCTTTCCCTCCTCCCCCATGAAGTTGGTTATCTTTACAGAATGATTGCCTAGGATAGCTGTACCTGATAAAGTCTCAACTCAGTATTCAAATTTATCTGAAGTTGGCAGTTTGAATGAGCTTAACTCTGTCACTTTGATTTCTTAATTATCCTATCTTTGTTCACTTCATCAGGCTCTAATTTCTTCCATTTCTTCCTCGAATATGATCTTTGTGAGGGGGTAGCCTTTCATTTAGTAGCTTTCTAATTTGAACTTGTCCAAACCTCACATCTCTTGGTTTGCTCATCACCGATAGTGGTATTAAGATGTTCACATGATATCAGTTATTGTACTGGAAGTGAGGGTCGCAGAGGAAAGATTTGCTCTTTGCTCATCAAAAGTGAATGTGGCATAACAAACCAGTACAATGAATGGTAGTGCAGATGTACCTTAGGTACGGCACTTGCTGAGTTAATTTCTATTAACTGAATAAGGGCTGGGAGATGTTACATGGGAAAATTTGAAGTATTGTATAGTGGCTTTCCAAATTCTCAAGTATGTTATAAAAGTCAGGGAAGGCAGCCAGTTGTCTGGGCAAGTCAGATATGAAGAAAAAGCTGGGCAGGGGAACAGAAAGAGTATTCTTTCTTCAGAAAGAGTTTAGAAGGTGTTTAAAGCCTTGATAAAATTAGCAATTCCTTGCCAAAGTTTATACAGAATTTAGCTAGTTTATTTCCAGCTAACCTCCCCTTGCCTCATTGTCCATGGAGAAAAGAAACAGCTTCTCGTTTTGAAATCTGAATTACTCTTGAGTCTTTAAATCTGAAATTTATTGAGTTTTCCCCTTAGGAAATTCCCTCTCAGAGTCTTATTGGATATGGATGACACAAATTATAGAGTAAAAGTCTCAGCAGAACATATGATTATTCTCTGTTACTTAGCCTGATCAGGTAAGTTAAAAGATTCAAAAGCTGCATGACAGTAGTCTGTCACTAAATGCATGAAGCTGGTTAATCACCTTTTTTTTAATATTTAAAAATTGCTTTAAACAAACTACACTGATACCTGATAAAAACAGTGCCAATACCATTTTCTTTACTTTGCATTATAGGAAGTCATAGTTCTATTTCAAACACTGTCAAATTTCATTGAAATAGTAACTTTGAAGTACATTTGGCATTTCAACACTAAACAGTTCTATTTAGCTAAAAACTGATCTTTGTGACATAGACAGTATAACAAATCAAGACTGTGATAGTTCAGTGAAATACTTAAGTACATGCTTGACTTCTGTACTGTTCAAACTGTTTTGTTTGAATTTTAGTCTCAGAAATATTAGGCAGATTATGTAACTAGTCTGGAAGAAATGCATGAATAGTAGCTTCCTGCTGACTGCCATTATGTAAAAATCAGATAGCTCTAAGTTTCCTGGCTAAGGTTAGCTGTCTGCAATGTATTTATCCACCACTGACATCATCACTCTACATATCTTTTATAGTCGAGGACCAGGTACCGTAAGGAGCAGATGACATTTCAGATGACATTTTAGTGACCATATATCCTGTATCTCTAGGATAAGATCAACCATGTCCTCAAAGCTCCTATTTCCTTCTATTAATGACAAAGGCAATTTAGATGGATGGATCAGATGCAAAAGTCTATATTACAACTTTCTAAAGTTTGTTAAAGGAATTGGCTCCTTCTTTCTGAAACAGTAGCAGCTTCTGTACCACCATGAAGTGTAAATATAGATAAGGCAGAAACCCAAGGGCATACAACAGTCCTAAAGGTACATTAAAAGGTGTTCAATACATGTCTTTTGAGAAGAAGGTCAGGAGAAAAGCATTCAGCCAGCAAAACCAGCTACAATTGTGGAAGCAGACAAGTCGTGCAACAGGTTTTTTTCAGCTTGTAAACTTATTGAATAAGAACACTGGCACACTTGTTCAGTTAGAAGAGAAACAAACTGTATAAAATTCCCTCTCGTAAGCCCTCCAAAAAAACCCACCCATTTTCTTAGAATTACATGTGTCTGGAATTAATTTTAAAACCACTCTTTTAGCCTAGTCCAAGCAGGTAGGCACTGGAAACAGACATATATGTGACCAAGCATGAAAATAGCCTCAGATCACTGTCACACAAATTCCTCTGCAGACTCCAAGGAGGCTTGTATATGCTGAACTTGAAGGGTTACAAAAGTGAACTTTTAGAAGACCGCATAAAGAATTCCTACATGGCAGACATGCAGTTGTATCAGAGCACTCTGTTGGACTCTTGCACAAAAAACAACAGAGGACCTTAAGAGGAATGCCATCTGCCTGGGTTGGGTTCAACATGAATGAAACTCCAGGTCAATGATATAAGAATCTTTACACATCTACAGGAATTAGTGTAAGTCAGCAGTGTTCCCATCTTTCAGGGCACTGAGGGCATTAATAGACTTTAATGGCCCTGACTGGCCTCACCTGGGAATCCCACCCCTGCCCAGGGGGGCTCTATTTAAGCTCAGCCCTGCAAGGGCAGGGGTTGACTCCTGGTTTGAGTTATGTTATAGATGTGCTGGTTTCTAGCCCTGTCTTAGGCCTTGTTTTCTGTGTGGTCCTTGAACCATGTTGTAGCCTTGGCTCCAGCCCTATTTCTGGCCTCATGTCCTCTTGCTCTTCCAGGGGCTCTCTGGTCAGATCATGGCCTCAGTTCATCACCCTGCTGTTCCTGGGGTATCAATGAGCCATTACCAGCACCCTGCTCTGCCCTCTGTGCTCGGACCTGTGGTGGGACTGTGCCTCATCAATGAGGGCATTGGGGGGATTGTCCTCAGCTCTTGACTCCTGTGTCCTAGGGGGCAGCCAGATCTTGCTGCTTGCTGACATCATCTAGAAGATTCACCAAGAAAAATTGGTAACTACCACACTTGTATGTGAAGCCAGTGGTATATGGATGACACCAAATTTATGTTATTTTGCTCTAATAGGTGGCTGAAAACATTTGCTTTTGCTACTAACATAAAAATCACTAAATAATGGGCTTCTTGGTGAGGATTCTAATAAAGATAAGGTCTCACAAAAGCTAATAAAGTCTTTCCAAAGACAGGCTCTAGAACAGGTTAACTGATACAGTAAAACCTCACCAGGTAAGATTTCCAGCACACTTTAGGACTTCAGTGTAAAATCATTATCATAAGAAAAAGAGGGTTTTTTAATTAGGATTACATTTCCAAAAGAAGGGGGAAAGTCAAGCTTGAGATATAGTCAGACTTTCAAGACAGATTCTGGAAGTACAGTTGAGCAAGACTACGTCACAGATGCGTAGTTTTATCCCCCAAACAGGGGTACAGCTATACAAGTAAATAGTTTTTTTATTTTAAGGTTTTCTTCGGGAGAAAAAAGTGTGGCACATGAGCAAAAAGACAGCAGAGAACATGGGTTCCTGAAAGGGAAAACCTGTCTGAACTATTGTCTTTGCTTTTTCTTTGTTAGCTTCACATTCCATTGCATTTTCAATAAGTCTGAAGTAGTAGGCTAGTCGATCTTATTTTCCACCTTAAAGTGGATGTGCTATTTCAGGGCCCTATTTTTTTGTTTGTTTGTTTGTCAATAAATTTATTAACAGAATGAAAAATGAAACCTCATTGTTCCTTTTTGGGGGGGTTGATTATTCTGCACTGCTGAAGTGAGATAACAGTGATTTAAGTTAAGCTCAGATATAGCTGGCAAGGTCTGTCTTTAGTGCAACTATTTTGTTCATTAGAAATATGCTTAATGATCATTTGATTTATGAAGTTTAGGTAGGTAGAGGACAAGGATTTAAAGAGCAATTGACTCTGCTCATTTTACAGAACTTCAGAACAGAAACATTTCTGAACAGCAACTTGGCTATTAACCACTGACTGGACCCCCCCTCATAATGCTTTTGATGTTTAAATTAGTAAAACAGGTATGGAATATACTGAAAATCAAACCTCAGTCTCACTGTTTGCATAGGGAATATTTAACTATACAAAAGGAATATAAGTAAGTGTTTGCTTAGGGGAGCTAGACTTCATGATATTTCTAGTGTTTTAAAATAAAATTGGGAAGCTGGTGAGAAATGGGTGTAATTCATCCTGGACTGAAAAGACTTGTCTCTTTCTAAAACACAAGCTGCTTATTAGGGTTTAAGCAACACAGAGATCCTTGCATGAATCTTTTGTAGTAAGGTAAATGAGTCATCCTTGGGGAAAATAGTGCACTGCAAACTACAATTCTGTCATTTTCCAAAGGACTTGCACTGTAGGAAGCTAGATCCAGAAAAAGGAGTTCAGGATCTTGGTGCTTTTGGATTCCCAACATCAAACTAAGTGCCTAGGCTCTCAAGTTACCCTTGAGTAAGGTAGCTGAGGTGCCAGAAGAGAGACATGCTGTTTCGGTGCTCTGCCCAGTCTGGAGAATCTTGCTTCTTAACAGAGGACCTGCTGTCAGAAACATGGAGTTGTACTTCATAATTTTAGTCCTGCAGCTATGAATCCTGCATTCCTTACAGTCCAACAGAGCAACTTCAATATGTTGAATCAAGTGCTGCATCTTTCCATTCTGACCTTTACCCACAACCTAGTGTGGGAAGATGCTCTTGAGACATGTGATATATAGATTTAAGCTGAGGTGGAAACTGAGTTTATAGATCTTATTCTTGAGTGCTTTAATGTGAAAATGATGGATAAAAGGTGAGTAACCTTTATCTCCAACGTTGTGGAGGTTTCTTCTTAGTAAAAGTGCTGTGGCAGCTGTGTTAAACATAACTCCTGTATGATCTGTTCTGTTTCAAATACATCTGCCAAATCCAATCCATTCATGATTTAAGTGTTATTCCCCCCAACTTCCAAGTCCAAAGACATTTTGGATCTAGGCAAAGACAGTTCTGAAAACATGTAGTAACCAGGACTGGTGCCTGAGGACTTCTAAAGTTTCTATGATTTCAGATGTCCTTTAAGAAAATTTCATAAAAATCTCAATTTTGGAGTTGGATATCTGAGATCTTCCTTAAACTGCTCCCTTAATTTGACCACAAGAAGACCTGAGATCTATGCAACTTTACTGGAGAAAGCTTGGGTTCTGTTAATTGTAAATATTCCTGGAGGTTGGAGGTAGTCAGAAGCAAAACAGAAATTTCAGTAACCTAAGTCTTAGGTTTTAGTCCCATGTCTGAGATTTAAACTGCTGCAGTGACAGTTCAGTGGGCACTTGGCTGTTCTGCTTATTCTGTGGTCCTAGGGCTAGGTGCTGTCTAGAAGCTAGTGCCCTTGTAATGGGAATAACTTAATTTTTGTAAATTGTTATAGAAAAAAATGAATAATATTTTGTCTTTAAAATCATACTATTATATTAAACCCTAAAGATAATTGCAAAAGTTGCAGTAAGTGACCCTAGGTACCTCATATTAGGTTCCGAGCTTCAGGAAATTAAAAATGAGTGGGATGCCTACAGGGGTAGGAAATATATGGAGGTATGTTGGTGATATCAGCAATCTGAGTGACACAGTTCAGTCAGAGGTATTGGATGATTACACAGGATGGAGGAAATGAGTTAAAGGGCAGTTTATAAATGTAGTATACTCCATTTTAATCATAGTCTGCTTGTTGGATACTTTGCTATTATGTATTAGTCAACAATATGCTTGATCGGTCAGATGAGACAGCAGAGTTTCTTCACCCCTTCAGCACACATCTCCTGAACTTGCGTTTGGATTCTTGCATACTGTTCACCTCGAGGCTTTTCTGAACGCTCTTCAGTTAATTGCCAGAAACTTCTGTGATGATCTCTGCAAGATGAAGGGGAGTGTACATCAGCTGAGGGCACAAATTAATGTGGAAACTAATGTGTTTGCTTTGGGATTTTGAAACAACTGTGTCATCTCTTATGGCAAAGAGATTCTGCATCTATATTCCTTAATTCTAACAGACAATATTATGTCTACAAGCCTTTCTACTAAAAAGGACAGACATCAAGCTTAACCACTACTCTGTGTCCAAAAAAGAAATTAGGTAATCTGTCTATTTTTCATCATTTATCCTCTGCTATCTAAAGTGTTCTATTTGTTTCATGGATTGTGATAAATGGAACAAGCTCCTGATCTTTGCAGATCAAAGTATGCCTTGCAAATATTGTGACTGTTCAGGTTGAAAATATCTTGTTGATAGAGTTAAACAGTTTTTTCATTTCTAATTTCATCTCTTCATTTTTATTTCCAATATTTCCTTTTGCCTTGTATGGACTATCGAATTTTAAAGAGATGTAACTATGTACTATATTGTATTGAGGTTATTACTACTAGCCTCCCCCCCCTCCCCCAAGAGGGTATAATAACCTCAAAATATAGGTGAACAGCATTTATTGCTCACAGATTACTTACAATAGTCAAAGATGGTGGATACCTGACTTTTGTTTCCTGTCTCAGAGACAATAGCTTCCTGACATAATGAGCTAAATTGAAAGATCACTTATAAGGTAACCTTCATACAGTAAGAATGCAATTCTTTTATATTTTACTTTTTACTGTCAGGTAGGTATCCATTCTGCCTCCCAGAAGACCATGCAAATGAGTTGGCAAAAATAAAAGAAATACTCTTATGGGCCACATTGCTCTGTCTGGCTGAGCTACAATTACAATTCCTGATGACATAAATGGGGTTTGTATTTTAAATGTCTTAATTACCACCTGCTTGGCAGTATTTCTTAAATTTGGCAGATTTGTGGAGCTTTCTATCTGCCAGGTGTTTATATACTTCCTTTTAAATTTGAACTTAAATCTTTTGTAAATGCCTTTGTCCTCTAAAATGCTTCATATCGAAAGTGATTTTGAAACAAACCCCTTGGGTCATAGCTAGAATAAATGAGAGAGAGGGAACTACTCCAGAGCAGCTACTAGTGGTTAGGTCAGACTTAAGGGCATAGAAACTACCTGCCTTCCTTTGTGGAGGCAAGGGATAAACAGTGCTCAGTCAGTTATGCTATCTTTCTGCTACTCACTGCTTCCCCTTCAGAGGGTATTCACAAGTGCCTGGTATGAAGAGATAAATAAGATAAAAAGTGTGTGGGGGGGTTAATTTCTTTAGCTTTTGTGAACTTTTGTTAAATATATAAAACACTCCGTACAAGTAAGAAGGAAGTTAAATTCTCCAGTATGCCGAAGCTGTACTCGGCAGGATAGGGAGCCCACTGAGACTACCTGAAACAGCCACTAGGCCTTTGAAATAAGAGTAGGAAATCTACTTTATAATTTCAGCAGAGCTTACGACTGCAGGAGATAAGCTGCAGTGGTTCTTGGATCCCCTGCACCTCCAGCCATCCTCCATACATCTACCTTTCTTCTTACCTCTGCTACTGTACGGCCAGACAAAATGAAAATTGAGGTTCCCCTTACATGAGGAGAATACTCCTGTAGAAACTACTGTCTGGCTTAAGTTCATTTCTCATTATTTGCATACGACAGAGTGCGTTAGATAAAGGAATCCAGATTTTGTAAGAACAGCCAGTCTCTTGAACAGACTGCCAGATTTTTACTTGGATCCTTTATTTTATTTTTCATTTTCTCTTTCCACCTAAAAGAAAGCCTGGTCAAAAATTAGTGGATCTATCAGTCCTGTTTTTCAAGATTAGTATTACTGAATACAGCATTCTGGTTTCATCATATTTAATATACTGGAGGGACACTAACACAGCTGTAGGTGGCATCACATTGCAAAGACCTTGTGTGTGTACCAGAGAAGCTCCTCGGCTGTACATACAAGCTTTCACTTGTTAGTTTTCAATTGGTTTGAGGGGTCTTATTTTTGTTTTGTTTGCATATTCTGCTTATGTGAACTGTACTGAAAAAGAATGTATGACCTTTTGGGGACATATTTGCATTTTAAATACTGTTTGACATATTTTTGGAAATAGTCCACAACAGTTTCTGCTGAAGTGACATTCATAGCTCAGGGTTTCTGAGAATCATTCCACTATTTTGTTCATTTAGCTTAAAATGCTGAGTTACTTTTTCTGTCTCAATATAAGCGTAAGTACTTGTTTATCATACCTCAACAAGTACTTCACTAATAATGCCTATATGTGTATTTTGTAAACAGTCAAATCCCCAAATCAGTTCTTTAAAAACAAAACAAAACAAAACAAAAAAACTGCTGGCCAGAATTTTGGGGAAATGGAACAAATTATGGCCAAGTTTAAAGACAGATTTATTACAGTTGAACAGTGCTGAGATACTCACTAGTGTATTAATCTTTCCCTTCTATACATGATGAAACAAATTCAAATTGTGTTCCAACTGCTCATTTTGCTACTCAAGATGTTAGACCATTCTCTGTAATCTCAAAACATACTAGCATTCATACTAACTTGGAAAGAGATCTTTTACAAGAAATTACTCCCTTTCAACTTTACATCAAAAGCTGAAATTCCAGGACAGATTTATAGAGGCCTTATAAAGAGTGGATGAAATAATTTCAGATTATATGGTTATGTTCAGTATTAATGAAGTTATTTAGAAATTAACTTGGAATTAGCTCACCCAATCAGACTGCAAGGAGTTTGTATAGTTACTGACCTATAATGATGGGATTCCTTTCAGCCGTTCCGTGTTCTGAGTGGTTCTAGGTCTTTGATTTGCATGATCGCACTAGTATGATTTCTCCAGTTAAAATGAAAATGTGCATCTTTCTAAACTAATAACTACAGTGTTGCTACTTTGGCACTTATGCACAGTTTTAGAGCCTGTTTGTTTGCACAGTCATACATTCTCTGTTTCAAGTTCTCAGAAAATTAGGAATAACCTATTTACATGAAGAAAACCCTGATATAGGAATTATAAGTGAAGAAAATTGTGATGCAAAAACTGAGGGAGAAGGACTAAAACTGAAAGAAAATGCTTTTTTCTTCCCTTTCTCCCTTCTTTTCATGCAACCCTCTTCCTTCCCAATTCCATTTTTATGGGTCAGTACAGTTTTCTCTGCAGAATATTCTTGATTGCCACAGTTGTTTAAAAAGAATCCCAGATTCTCAGTTGAATATTATCTTTTCTCTTTAATAAACTATTATGCTATACTATTTCTCTTTTCATATTTGAATCTGACATTTTCTCCTTAAATACACTAAGATGACAATATATTGCCTATCTTTTAATTTCAAAATAGCATACTTAGATCAATGTTTAAAATCAAGCCTGAAATACAAATTTAATATCAGAACAGTACATACAGTGAATTTGAGAGCTACTGGAACAGATGCAGATAAAGCCTGGTATAATGATGAAGGGAATTAAGTCTCTGTATTAGGAGAGGTCTCTAGAAGAGATTGGCTTGTTTAGCCTAGCAACAAGAAGGGTAAAAGGATAAAATTCCTCTTTTTAAGCACATCAACGACACACCAGAAAAAAAGCTATGGATAATGCTGACAGAAAACAAAATGGTTATAAAATGGTCATAAATATATTCAGGTTGGAAACTCATACTGTTTCTAACTATTGAAGGTGGCATTGTACAACATTTTTCTCAGTAGCAATAACAAGGATTTTGGCTTCCTCATGAAAGTGTGTACAGTGTCATTGCCTAAAATGGGTGAGGACTGAATGTGATTGAAATCAACTGAACAAAAAGTCTCTAAAGCTGAAGTTTGTTGCTAGTATTTTTAAATGTTTTTCTATTCTACTGGTGGAAACTAAGTAAGTATCA
Organism: Dromaius novaehollandiae; assembly: GCF_036370855.1. NCBI lineage: Eukaryota > Metazoa > Chordata > Aves > Casuariiformes > Dromaiidae > Dromaius > Dromaius novaehollandiae. The sequence goes on from NC_088130.1 coordinate 30,538,985, forward strand.
AAGGAAAAAAAGCTAAGAGGTTTATCAAGCAGAGAACACCAAACTCACTTTATACATCTTTTCTGACACACAGTCAAGGTGGATGAAGGAAATGCAGTGTACCTGAACAATACTCACAATGCTGCGCAGAAAATTCATGGAAATGGCAAGAAAATACTACCTAGTTAGCAGTACAGAATAATGGAGTAATATTTTTCATATTGAGCAAACTCATAGCAATGACTGTATTGATACAATGACTCAATATGAAAATAAGCATAATTCATGTATTCGGTAATGACCGAGATGCAGATGTTAAATCAATAATAGATGTAGTAATTTGCTTATTCTTTTTTTTCTCATCTTGTTCTGATCTATGTGCTAGATAAAAGTTAAATATAAAGAGTCTTGATGTGACTATTTTTCCTTGTCATCTATATTTTTGTCTTCAGAAAAATCAAGGTAAGCTACACCAGATGTCTGATGCCATAGAAAAGGCTGAGTAGGAGAAATTTCATGTGTGTTATGATTCAATAGCACAGGATTAAAATATTTTAAAGTCATTTTCTGCTCTTCTGACTTCTAATTCATGTAACGCTAATCCAGGTATGTCCCACTCCCTCAAGTGTGAATGCTTCTCTAGTATTTATCTTTATCCCATTTAAATTAAAAAAGTATGAGCACTTATCAAAGATATTGTGGGCAAAGAGTCTATTGCGTAGGGAATCAGAACCAGTTTTTGCTCAACTTTTTTTTTGTTGAATATTTTTGACTTCTCAAATGAAAAACACTGGGGAAAAACTGGATGGAGGTTTCCATCCTTTCTGTTTGGGCCAGTCGCACACAGGAGCAACTTAAGAATAATGCTTGGAAGGAAGAGTAAACTGAAATTCAAAGTAGAGCACTGTAAGGGAAAAATATTCTGCTTCAGCTATATAAAATACATATATATCTTTATATCACACTAGTGAGAAAACATCTCAGTAGAATTTTGGATAGCTTTTGCTGCCAGCTGCTTTGCTTTAAAAGGGGGAACTGAATCAATAAATGTATTTGAACAGTGTTTTGGGGATCTACATAAACAGTCTTTGTGACCTTACACTTAGAACAATGAGGGTGTAAAATCCTGTTAAAAGATTCTGAGCTGAGATATGTCACTGAAATTATTTCATATAATAAAAGTGTAGGCTACAGCCTCCTTGGTTGATGAAGATACTTCCCATTCTTGTCAGATCCAAGAAGCGAAAAAAGGCCTTGCTAGAAAGGGACTGCAGCTGTTTTCCATTTTTCTACTCCATATAGCTCTATGTGCATGTCTAACCTAATGCAGTTCAGCTTAGAAAAGACATTCCTACCATAGAAGTATAGTTTTTTCAAAGTAATTCTTACTAGAGCATGTCATAGGTTAATGAGAAATTCAGGGACTTCATCTAGCTGAATTCAAATATGTTTCTGAAATTGTTCTTTAATTAAATTTTATACTGCCTCGCTTTAAGTCCTATTACTGGAGTATGATATGGAAAATAGAATAAACTGGTCAAACCTGCACATTGGAAAAAAAGTTCATCTATTTTCCATGGTTCTTGTTCTAATGGCAGCTTAAGTACAGAATAGTATTTAAGTAACACAAGTATAAGATGAAAACTACTGGACAGAGAAATATCAAATTTTTTCCCCCTTCAAGGAAACCCCCTTTAGAGGACAGAAAAGAGTGGACAGTAAATAGTTTATTACTTGATACTTCTGTCTAAGTGGAAGGAGCACTGAAGCTGACAAGTAGGCATGCAGCCAAAAGTGCCAAATAGCTTGCTGTGGCCCAGCAGTTTTTTCATTTAGAGACATTATTCATTAGTAATATTGATGGGGAGAAACAGAGGTCAGTATAGAACCCGCTGTTTACAAAATGCAGGGTGGACTGAATAGAACAAGACACTCTTCAGGATTTTTCATTTCCTGAAAAATAAACACACCAGTATTAAGTACTGAATTTGTAGTAAACAGGAAAGTCAGACACTTAGGAAAAAGCCTAAATATTAGACTGCTAAATTTAATTTTTTCCTCTTCTAATTAAATCACTTCAAAGTATACTTCCTTCTTTATATCTACCTGGATCCTACTATCACTTGTGTCCTGGATTAAAATGCACTGATGCTCCTGGAGCCAAATTCCAAACAGGCATTTGGGAAATACCTACTCACTTGTTGCCTAATCTTGTCATAGTGAATTTTCATGCGTTCAGTCCCCCAGTGCATAAACTTCTGATGTTCAGGCATGAGCAGAACCTGAATCTTAGCAACTCAGCTTCTTGGTACTCTATCACACATTCCAGGAGGATTTGCATACCAGCTGCTCCCCTGTCTGTCTTCATCTGAGGCCCAGTGTGTTAAGTATATTCAGAGCATGCTGCTTTCTCTGAATCCTATTCTACAGATTCCTAGTGCTGTGCATTCAATGAACAGGATGACTAAGACACTTAATTCTAGGTTACCATTTCCCTTGGAGAAAGCATTTCAAGTAAATCTTTTTGTAAAACTAGTCTGCTGCTGTTACAGTTCCATGCTGTTAGTCCAGAAAAATTCTGTGAATATTACAAATGACATTTTATTACCATTCTTTTGAATTGTAATATATTGAAATCTGTATTTTCGCCTCCAAACTCTGGACACTGCTGTATCTCTTGTTGTCTTCAATATGCCCATTACAAACATGGGTACATTAATTTTTTTTGTATAGTCACCTCAAGTTACTCTTGACTTCTGAATGCCTATCATCTGCTGAGTTTTCTGTTTCAAGATACTCATCTTTAAATTAGAAATACTTCAATTTTTACCTAGTTTTTAATATCTGCTCTTAAGTAAAGAGACAACACAAAGAAGAGGTAACTATTTATTAGCATATATTATAGTTGGACCTTGTGCCAGGCACCTCTGTAGAGCAAGCAAACTACACAATAAGTTTTATGACCCTTTTGCAGAGTCCTCACAAACTGACTCTGTTGATCCCATCTTCATATTTTAAGATATCATCTGCATCTGCTTCACAGGGTGCTATTGAGCTGATAAAGGCAGAGACTGACTGGTCTTGCCTCCTCATTTTTCTCTTGATCTATGCTACTTACAAAACATCACATCTTTTAAATTTCACATTCACATTTCATGTCATGCCCAATTCAGTACTTCAAGAGCATAATTCCTCATTTGGTGAGGCTCCTATCTAGGTTTAGTCTCTACCTGGAACCAAAGAGCTGGAATCTAAAAGACTAGCAAGTAGTGTGTCCTGATGGCTGACTGATGGAGAGAGGGACTCCGTATCAAGGGGGGCATGCTGTGTACTTCTATTTTTCTGTAGAAGCATGAAAACTTATGGCATAACATGTATATCTTAAAATATTTCTTAAGGCACTGACCAGTTAGAGCAGAAGGATTTGCAGACCTATTATACTGAGTCTAATTGTACAGTTACTGTGTTAATCACTCTGTCCAATTTAATAATGGCAGTTGGAATATATCAGTTATATTAACTGTATAATATAATAGCCATTAATGAGAAATTTATAACAAACGTTTTGCAGTCTTAGCAAAATGCAAATGCTACCTACACATAAGAGGTGTGTGGAGAGAATTGTAATTCCTTGACTTGTGCATTTTGGGAGAGGGTTTCACTGGTAGAGTAACAGCAGTACCTGCTGCTGCTGGTGCTTCTTGCTGGACTGTACTGGCTCCTGCTGTCATTGAGCTGCCCTTAAACTTCAGGATGTCAGTATGCAGGTGCTCTCTGAAAGAGCTGCAGAGGCACAATGTTCATGCTGTATCCTTGCAGAAAAGACCCTGATCTTACCCCAGTGTCAACACTTACTAATTTTAATGATATCACTGTGGTTCAGATGGGTATAGCCTGCATTCTAAGAGATTTTCCAGTATAGCTTTTCCCTTTCTGTTTGTACTTACCTTCAAAGGTAAGAAGGAAGATTCACCCCTGTAAAGGTGGTGTTCTTACCTCCTTGTGTATATATGTTCACTTATTAAGTTCATAAAGTTTTTTTTCACTCAGTGACCTCTCTGCAATGAAATATGCGTATCTGCGTTGTCAGAAACCAAAGTAAGCCCACTCAATGTCAAAAAACGTATACATAAGCTTGAATCCTTTGCTACGATTAAAAAGACGATTTGTTAAATTGTTTTTAACAATCTAGTTAAACGTAAGGTGGTGGGTACCTCTTCAGTTCATTTTTACATCATTACAGAATAGGTAAAACACAAGGCAAGCTCCCAGCAGAAATTTCTGAAGACTGAATTATTCTCATAATTGTGGTTGAGCCCAGTTGGTCAAACAGCTGGTGGGGTTACTTTGGGTGTGCAGCTACTGATGTCCTGGAGGCAGACTGGTACAAAGGAATCATTCTGACAGTTTTTTTCCAATGGCATACTCCCACCACACTGCTCTGATTCTCCTTTACCAGGTTGTACTGGTTACAAAGTCAGGAATAGATGAGACATTTCTAGTTCTATTAATCTTAGTAAGAGTCACTGTAATTTAGCTTGAACTATTTGATACCAGCGGAAGTTCCTCACTTTTCTGGAATAAGTTATTTCACCACTATATAATGCTGATTGTGACAGGAGTAGTTACTGCGCTTTCCTGTTAAAACTTTCCATATTAACTGAAGTGGAAAATAATATTATATTTCTTGAATGGAACTATTGTACCTGTGTTCAGAATGGTAATTATATGAACAGAAAAGGTCCCTTTCATATTCATCTAAAATACTATTCTTCCCATAAATGATACTTGCACCTTTTTGGAAGTAAGGAAAAGGAGGAAATTCTCGATCTCTATAGATCAATACTCCCATGGCTCAGTCTTCAAAAGCTTGCTGGGTTATATATTGCTATATGTCGTGGTCTTCTAAGTGAAAAGTCCTTACAATAAATTACCATACAAGGAGGTTACTCAGATAAGATATGTGTCTTGATCCTGTAATATATTTGCAGTATACCGGGAAGAAAGAATATTTTTTTGGTTTGTTTTTTTTTCCATTTTCAAGTTCCTGGTTAGTTATTTTGCAGGAATTCATTGTAGGTGCTGTTGTAATTCGTTCCGTTAAGCTTCTGAAAAAATATTTCTGCTGATTTGATTACTTTAAGAATGCACAGATAGAAACCTAATCTAGGATTTCCTGGAATCCCTAAAAGCATTTTTGTTTATTCAAAAATAACTGAACTTTTCTATTGATATTTTTTCTAACCCATCAACAATTAAAGATGGTCTTACTCAATAGGCAAACCCCTTCCAATCTGTAGGGGAGTATGACCGTTAGTATGGTTACTTGCTGGGAATAGGGCTCAATATTGTTACATCCTGGGACTTATACATTTTATGTTCTCTTACATTTTTAAATTGCCAATACTTCATCTAAATGTCTCAGACTCAGAATATGGGTTTAACCTTGAGCTCACTGTATCCGAAGCAGTTGCTGACATCGAATTTTAAGTGACTACAGAATCTGTATTTATGGATACAGCTTATGATACAAATTGTCATTTCTATAAAATGCTAAGCAGCATTCATTCAAGATGAATCCGATTGCTTTTATGGCTCTTTTTCAACTTTGGGGTGCTTCCTAAGTATTCTTATTCAGACAGTAACAATATGGTATTGGATTTTTTCAGAAAAGCAGAGTTAAAACTAAAAATTACTGGTTGTATGTAGTATTAATGGTCATCATTTAATTATCTTTATTCTATATATAGAGAGACTAGAGTGCCAGCATGTAATACACAAATTTCAATCTTCTAAAAAAATAATTGGGTGTAAAGTAAGGATTAGAATGATTTGAAACTCTCTTAAATTAAAAAGATGAAAAGTAATAATGAAAACTAGATATTCTTTTGAAAGATATCTTACTGGATACCAAAAGCCATAATTCCACAAACACATTGGACAAGAAGTCATTTAAGAGATATGTGGTGTTAAAGCATTTTTCACTTGTGAATGTGCTTTTAAATAGAGTATAACACATGAAAATTAAAGTAATTTTTGTTCCATTACCATTTAAAACATAATTTTAAACACAGGTTCTTGATGAGAGAAATTAAGTGGCTATGAATGGCCACTACAGTCAAGAAAACGAGTGGTGTTTTTAACAGTTCAGGGGTGAACCATTCTAGGCCTCCCCAAGTCTATATTCAGACAGGGATAGAGACTCATGTCAATTCATTGTATGAGGCTTTGGCCTTTATAGCTTAACTGGTGGAAACATGAGTGTAACCCGCAGAACGCCACTTGCCACATGTGGGACAAATGCGGCTTCTGTAGTCGGTACCTGGCATTGCTGAGCACACACATGACTTTGCTCTTTAGCACTGCCTGTGTCAGTGCACTTTCTTTGCTACTGCAGATAGCACAGGATTTGACATCCGCAGCCTCTGGAGCTAATGCCAAAGAGCTAAGATTTCCTTCAAATGTGTTAATTGTAATGCTTCATTGGCTTACCTCCGAATTGTTCAGTGCGATGTAAGGGCCCATCCAAAACAGCTCTTGGCAATCTATTGTTTAACGTATGTGTCAGATGCCCGGAGAAGCCCAGCTGAGGCAACAAGAGCATCCCTTTGATACCAGATCTTGGATAATAAGATGTAGATGGTGACACTGTAAATGGTAAGGCAGAAAAAACAGAAGCTGGTTTTCTGTTCTGTATTTGGAACAATATGGGAGGTTGTGGCTGTAATGAATGGTATTGTGGACAGATCAATCCCATATCCTTTTTCTGTTAACATTCGCTAAAACACTTCTAAATAAACAAGTCAGAGTTACTTATCAAAACAGACTAAAGGAAAAAAACTGGAGTCCTTTAAGCCACAAATGTAAACTCTAGCAACTTTTTGAAAGCTGGAAAAGCATTAACAGCTGGGGCATAATCACAGCAGTAATATTTCTTTAAAAAGGGAAGAGACTGTAAATATAGATAATCTGCAATGTGCCTGGTCCAAGGCCTGGTATCCTTAAGAGGTAGGATAGTATTATTGTAAAATACAAACAAAGAGGCCAAACTTAACTCAGACTGGCTGGAATAATTTCATTTTAGGATGAAACCCATAGTTGTGTTAGAAAAATGTTTGTCTAACATGTTGATGAGGGACAGTGTGTTGATTATAACACACTTGGATATCTGCAGACACTTTATGTAGTATCCTATTATTCTCTAGAAGCTTAACACAATATTGCATCTGTCAATGATGTTTTTTAATTCTTTTGAATATAGCCTACTGATATGTAATGCAAGCTACAAACATAATCATTTGGATTAAAAATTCTTACTGGCAAACTTTTAAATGATAAGGATTTGAGGTTACCAAATAGGGCATACAGATTTCTCAGGAAACGGACCATTGGCCCAGGATTTCGGTATTTTTTTTCTCAGTAGCTCAATGGAAGTCAAATCTCTACTGATAAAGTTTGAGGATAACACAGTGGAAGACCCTAAACCTTATGACAAGTTGCTGTTTAGTCGAAATCACTTCCCTGACTAAATGCCTGCATCCAACATGATGCATTTAGACTTCTGTTTGATGTATCAAGCTCAGACTCAGAAGAAACCAATTCCCAGATCTGTGATTCTGATTTAATAAGTATTTCCAATCCGATAAAGAAAAAGCAAAGCAATTTTTTTGCACCTTCCTTTCATAGCTGGAGGCAAAGCTTGCTGGGGAGGCCCATGCAAGCATGTCTTGCCTAGGAAATGCTATTGCAAGGGTTTGGGGCAAGCTTAGCACCCCATTTTGATCATTTGGCTTGTCTTGTGATATCCTACAGGTGCCACTGTGGCCCTCCAAGAAAATACTCTGCAAAGCAAGGGCGGGGAAGTGTAGCTGGCCCAACTGCCAAAGCTGGTACACATCAGCAAGGAATAAAGTACTGTAAAGTCCACAGATAGCACCAGTGCCATCGCAGAGGAAAATTAAAAATGTTGTGCAGTGTGAGCAGGTCTATAGCAACAGAGGGACTGAGTCCCTGTGACCCATGGGGGCTGCAGTTCTCACTGGGCCTTAATGAAGTTTTGAGTTGTTTTGACTTGTTTTAGCTCCCCTTCTGCCTTTTTTTTTCCTTGTTATCTAGAAGAGAGATGAAGCTTTTTAAAACTTGGAATACAAGAAGATTTAATGTGACAGTTTGGGGGATGGAGGGGAAGGATTGTTTTTCCGAGTGTGTGGAGTCCCCTGCTATAGTTCACTAGAACTTACTGAGTGTAGCAGGAAATTTTACATTAGCCCCTGGCCTACAGTGTTAACGCCTATCTTTTGTGAAGCTATAAATAAAATGAGATGATCCTATTTAGTTATTTTCAGCTGGTATAGTCAGTAATAATATCCAGATTCCCAGAAATTAATCCCTTTAAAATGCTGCACAAAATACTCAGGATATGGACTACAAATAATATATGGATGTTAAAGAATACTTTTGTTTTTTCTGGAAGGACTGAGATGAGAGAAACAGCTAGTATATCATTTATAGAAGTACATTACAAATCATAATGGGACCCCAGCTTAATGAGAATTTTGGAGTGGTTCCATCTGTACCACCAAGTGGCTTTGGATGTCTAAGCTTGTCTTTTATGTGAGCACAAACTAAAATAGAACAATGTTCTTAAAAGACATGGAGAAAACTGAGTGAGACAGACTGAAATTAAAGGATTTATACAAAAATCCCTCCCTGTCCTGGCCACTGTCCTGGCAAGGCAGTCCTTCCCTTCTGGCTTGTCTTCAGGCCAAAACATGAGGTTTTTGGCTTCCTGACTTGTCACAGATTCTAGGGACTCTAGATTTCTCTGAGCCCCTAAGAAAAGTTCGAGGGTAGGCTGTCTTTTCTCATTATTCTCGGTCCAGCCTTGCAGTGCAGGCTTTCTCCTTCTGTCCCACATCATGCTACAGAAATCTGTCCCTGTCCTTGTGTCCCTTTGCCCTGTGCAGCTCCCTTCAGGGAGGAGGAATCCCCTTCTCTCCAGCTGAAGAACAGCCCAGGACAGTGCAATGTGGCTGCCTTCATCTTTGCTGCACAGCCACCCTGTCTAACATGCCAGGCTATAAAGCATTTATACAGCACACTGAATGAATAAATGGTTCTAAAGCCATGCAAATACTTTAAAGAAAAGCTTGCTTGTCACCAAAGCAAGTGGCTGTGAGGAGCGAAATGGTGCTATATTCAACTATAGCTTGTTCAATTTGCAGCTTGAGTACTAAATATATGTGAAGTATTCCTAAAATGGAATATACTTTAAGAAGACACCTTCACTATGTAGGTTGGCATTCATGTATGGTTTCCACAAAATGCATCTAACTTCAAAAAGCAAACAGCAGAACTAAACGCATGTGGGTTCTCTATCAAGTACTCTCTTAATCTTCCCACGTCCATTCTAGGGCCGATGCTTTTTGTTTTAAACACAGTTTTACCCCTCAAAATGACCTCCAAGCATTGCTGGACTGTTAGGAAGCTGTGGAGCAAATAACATGATACAAGAAACATTCCAATTGCACTTCCTGTCAATGCGGGCTGTAGGGACTGATGATCCTCGTGGCCACAAGTGCTATTTTCAGATCTTGTGAGCAGTGTATTGCTTGTGAACCAAAAGCCGGGAAACGCTGGTATAATACTGTAAAAATTAAAAGAATATAAGTTCTAATGATTTAAAAATGCTGTCAAATTAGATATGGCACAGATGAAGGAGGATGAATTTATAATTTTCCATCTATATACTAATTAAGACTCAATTTTCTTATGTTCTGAAGCCTTTCATGCTGATAGATCACAAGTTGTATGTCAAGAAATAATATAAAACTGTCTGAGGACTCAAAATAAATCTCTTCAAACTGGAAACTGTTCCCTTTTCATCTTCAAGGTTGAAAATTGTTTTACACACTTTGCATCATGAAGTCTTCAGAACATTTAATCCTAATGAAGTTGAATCATTTTAGACATTTTAAGACACTTCAGAGTTTTAGGATTTGTCTTGAGATATTGCTATTCAGGGAAGCAAAACAGTCCTGAAGACTTTGCCCCTTTTTCCCTCTTGAGGTTCAAATATTAAGATGTGGCACTGAATTCCCAGCCCCTATTCTGGGGGAAATAAGGTAAGGAAGGAGATTATAGGAAATGACTGGCAAGTTTTGTATTCCATTTCTAAATCTGCCACAGCTTTCCTACATGACTGTAGGCTATCTTACCCTGCCTATGCCTCAAATTCCCCTTCTGTGCATGTAGATAACGGTATTTTTCTCTCTTCATGGTAACGTGAATCTGAATTCATTAATCTTTATAAGTCACTCTCTCCTATAAAAGACACACTTGCTGTGTACAGCTCCCTTAGTAAACAGGGAAAAGGCTCACGTTATTCTCTTCTTTCCTGTGCTTTTGAAGTCAGTGCTATTTTGATTTCTGCTAACACTTCTGTTTTAAGACAGCAGAAAACCCCTCTGTGCTTCTGTCTCCCTTGTGGCTGTGACTGTCAATGCCAATGTTAGGGCTCTTCCTTAAGAAAAGCTGTTTGAGATCTGTGGGCTAGAAGAAAGGAGTCTTACCTTTTCAATTAACTTCCAAAAAGATAAGTATTAGGTAACCATTACTGAGCAAGCCATTTTCCAGTTCATCTACACTGTTCCCAAAAGTGCATCACTGATGTCTATGAAAATTCTTAAGAATGAAATATGAAAAGTGCATTATCTTAGGGACAGGCAAATCAAATGATCAGCAAACAACTGATAAGACATGGAGACATTAAAATGCTTTTGCTGATAAGGGATCTAAGTTTCATGGCTTAACAGCTTCCCAGAGTGCCAGTTTAAATCAGTAGTAGCAAACTGAAATAGTTCTATTATACTATTCTCTCACATTCAGATCAAAACTTTGGTGTACAGCTTTCAAGTTTAATTATATTAAAAATAACTTTAGAGTAAACTTTTTTTTGTATCTTGAAACACTATCCTTGTTAGAAAAAAATGCTGTGCGTGGGAATTTCACTTGCCTTATGAAGGAAAGGCAAGATTACTTTGTACATGCCCAGTCACTGTTTTTGAGGACCTCAAGAGTTGTAAGCAGAACTAATGGTGTCTTCCTTTCAGCAGCACAGGTTCCCATGGGAGATGGGCTATGTAGCAGTGGATTCCTTGCCTACCACCCCAGGATAAGGGTTCCAGCTCACATGCATGTGTGGTATGAGCTATGAAACCCACAAGCTGCTCTCCTACCCACCTTAGTCCTGACAATCCTGTATCAACAGATACTAAGCACCTCCGAGACGACCTAGAAAATAGAGGTTTCAGCAAGGCAGGCTATGTGCATCTTTGCTTTGATCATAACTCTGTTCCAGATGTCTTCATAGCAAAACCACAGCTTCACCAACCTGTTTCTACTGATCCCTCCATCATTCAGTAAAACTACACTTCATGCAATAATACATGCAATAATACAGCTTGATTTTATATAGATAATTGCCAACCCCTGAACAGGGGGCGGTGTCACCATACATCTGAGGCCACCTGTTACAGTAATGTTTTCTAGTTTGCAAAGACTTGTCATCGCACAAAACACCCTGGAAGAGCATAAGGCACCACAGGGCAACTTTAACTCTGTTTACGATGTTTAAAAATGACTTTAATTTATTGTAAACAGCAAGATTATGCCCAAAGCATTTGCTTGAGTAAAGAACTTATTCTGAATGGTTAGCAGAAAACATAACCATAACCAATTCAAATTTACCTCAGTGTACGAATCAAGAATAAAATATAGGCTAGTCCACAGGGAGTATAGATCTTTAATTAACTAATATTAGGTACTATGGCTCAAAGTAACTACAGCTGAGAGCACTTCTCAGGCAGTAAAAGAATACTGTATGTGACAAGCAATTTGTGCAATTACTTCTAAATAATCCCACTTCATAACAAGACAGTTTGCAGGTTTCCGAAAAGAAGCTGAGTAAATATTAAATTTATATTAAATTTATATAATATTATTTATATTATAAAAAGAAATAAACTCATGTCATTCTATAAAATTAGGTAGCATATGCTTTAGTTTTTGCAACCACTGATAGGCAGTTCTTCCACTGCTAATTTCCTATAATGGAAACAAGCTTTCTGCAACTACCCTGACCACGCCACAACTCTCCCTTACCTGTACTTCAAAATGGACCATCTCACTCTGAACCCTCTGAATTATATTCACATGCAGACTAAACTGTGCCATGCTGCATGTACAGGTAGAAGAGGAACATACACTACTTAATCAACTGCAACCAATAGTATTAGTAGATGTAGACTTCATGGAAAAACAAGCTGACACCACCGACTAGGGTTCAGCTGGGCAGAAGAGCGTGCTTTACTTCATATGAGTGAAACACTGAATACATTCATACAATGAGAAAACAGCTTTAAGTTTTTCTTTACATAATTTGAAGGTGTTCTGTATTCCCCAGACACATTTTCAAAGCCTGAGTTAGACATTCAAGGCTAATTTTTTTCCCCCAAGTGATCAAGCCCTACAAGCAGAGCCAGCTTTTCAAGAGCCTAACACCTAAAGAACTGCAACTTTTTTAAGGTCTATGCAACACCATGAGCAGTTAGAGCAAGAATTACATTTTCTATGTAACATTTACAGACTTCTTTTCCCCTTGAAGAAATCTGAATCAAGCAAGCAAAACTTTTCCTGTTTTAATACTTAAAGTATTTTAATACTTAAAGAAGGGACTTTAAACAGTCCCTTATTTCTGTCTCATAGTTCTTTTCAGGCTAAAGGAAATCTCTCAATGTTTTTTTATTTCCAGTATTGTAGCCCCCCCCCCCAATGTATTTCATCATGAGTATGCCACCTGCACATGAAGTCTTTAACTGGAAGTTCAGCCCAAGTAGCAAAAAGAGCACTTTTGCAGCACCTTTGTACATAGACAGAGGCCCCTGCCTCTGCTTTTTCCACTGAGAGCAGCATTACGGGCTCTCTCCAAGCCTGAGATCCCGCTTACCAGACACAGCACCTCAACAGCCCGGGCCAGCCAGTTCACCTCATTCCCACCTGCCAGATATTGTTCAACAAATGCATAGGGATAGTGAAGCAGCAGCCAATTTCATAAGTCTGACGTAGCCACTGTCTCTTCTGCATTCTATCCATGGCTGTCTCTGGCAGTTCCTGCATACCTGTTGTGCTTTTCCAGCAGGACTTTTCTTTTAATTCTCTAATGCAGTAGGATTGCTAGAGTATGTAGTTAAGCACTTGATCCTACAGCCTTAACTGCCACATAGGTATGATGGTGGACTTTGCACATGGGTAAAAACTGGACAGTCAAGCCCAACTACTCAGCATTCAACAATGTGTTATATTGCATGTAGCTGCTGGGACAGTTTCATGCTAAGATGATCTCAGTTTCACGGTTTGAAATGAACTCTACATCTCTTTAAAAAAGCACTTATAGAAAAAGTTAAAATGTGCACATCAAATGTGCAAAGCTTATTTTATGCATTTCCTTATTCAGTCAGCTTTGTTCCTTCCTATCTCTCAAAGACAAAATGGAACCCAAAGAGGCTTGTGCACTCAGTAAGGTGTTTCTTTTGCTAACTGGGTTAGCTGGTCTAATAAGACTTACCACATATATTTCCTTGCTGTGGTGACAGTTGGATGATATGTGTACTCCATGCACTGTGTGTCCACTCTTTAGGAACATGTCCTATCTTACTAAAATGTGCAAAATACAGGAACATAAACTATGTGTCCTAATACATAGTGTACAGCATTCATATCAAGCTGTCAAAGTGACTCTCACTTTTTCCCAGACTTTTTATATTTGCCTGTTAGGAATTTCTTTAATTTTAGGGATGCGCAGTTAGCAAGCATGCAAATGTTTAACATAGCTGCTCTTACAGGAGCAAAGCGATGAAATTTTGAGGGGTTACTGACAGATGCAGTTTCTCTGAAATGTGGTGCTACAGCTGCTGCTTCCAGATAAAGGGCCAGTTTGCCCATAGGTTTTCGCCAGCAGTAGTTAACATGAATTCTGGCAAAGACCCCAATTTCCTTTCAAAGACAGAGACTGCAGGGAGTTTGCACTACCTACGTCACTGCAAAACAATAAAAAGCCTTTTCCAAAAATCCTTTAGCCATGCTTTATTGTAATTTTTTGTATATGTCTGCCAAAGCAGTTTATACCACCAGCCTAATGGATGGATGCTAACAGGGCAGACTACTAGGGCACTGGGATTCATCTGTTTTCAGCCGTTCTGCTGTTTGGCCACTTTAAACAGAAATATTGGGGGGGGGGGGGGGTGGAGAAGAAGGACGAAGAAGATTCCAAACAGGGAAGAAAGAGAATATGACTTGAGTGATATTGCTAGTTTATAAATTTATCATAAAAATTTCTTACAAATTTTTTTTGAAGTGGTTCTTCCAGCATCTCTCTTTAAGGAAAGTTACTGTGGGCAAACATACTACCTTTGCATCTGTCAAGACAAAATGCTCTTCAGCTTGTCCCACTTCTATAAGAAAAAAAAATCACAAAATCTCATCTTGGTAAGTATTGTTCTCAGAAGGTTTTAGTGTCTATTCCTATGCCTAGACATCCAGGTGAATATGTTCTCTATCTGTGTATGCCTGCAATCCAATTTTCCTACTCATCCTCCTCAGAAGTGTATGGGGAGAAAGAGCGTGGGTGGGATGTGGTTTGTTTGTACCTGAACATACGTGTATGAATCCTGTTTGCAAGCCATCCCCCAAAACACCTCACAATTGTTTAAATTCCTTCCATCTCCTGTAACACTTTTAAATTACTGTGATTGGTTTTATTACAAATCCTTTCCAAGATCACTCTCCAACACAGATTAACTGAAGTGAAATCTGCTGACAAGCCTTGATTAGAAATAATGACCCCAGCTAAAATCAGGCACTACTTAAAAAGTCACGCATCTGTACATTAAGGAACTTTCCATACAGCTCTTCCGTTCTTTTTGTTTGTGTCCATGAAATGACTGCAACATCCTTAGCCAAAAAACAGACACAAAAAACCAAACTGAAGACCTTGCACAAAAATCCCCAATTTCTGGGCTACTGGGTCACAGTTCTGGTGTCTTGCCACATATTCAGGACTTGAACATTGCTCTAGACTTGCCAAAAATCTTTCTCTGGTAAATCCGGTCTGACTAAATGCTTGTGTGTTTCAAAGCAAATTCTTTTAAAGTGACCTAAACTTGACGGATACAAATTTGGTCATATTTCTATATGTTCATTCTCAGCTGTGAGAGTCCTGGGAAGCCACTGCCCCTTTCCGGAGTATTTGAGTGTAGCAACTGGGAGATGCTCAGTACCAAATGGATGCAAATGGCCTGTGATCTGAAACACAGAGAGCTCAGGATGGAAAGCCAACCTCCTGCATGGATCTTAAGTGAGGAGCAGAAGATGTTACCTCTTTCAGAGGAAGTGAAAACTCACATATGCAGCCCCTTCCCCTCCTTAAAATATTTGAAGTATATCCGTCAGGTTCCCAAAATCTGCCATAAAAGATGCACGAGTAATCTCATGGGTTGAGACCTGTGTTTATGGGCACAAGGGTTTATCTCTGGTTACATGATGAGGAGAGGATTTATGAAGCCACTGTGGGTTACAAGTCCCAATTTTAGTTACCTTTTTTTTAATCTTGCAAGTGTCATAACCCAGTTTGGGAATCACAGCTCTAGTTCGGAAGTAACTATCATAAATAATAAAATGTTAAGATGTCATCAGAAACTAATTTCTCAACCAAGGCACTAGCCACTTCAAAGTTACATATAATTTTATCTTAAACATGGAACTTCCTAGCTGCTCTTTAAATATTTAGATGCAAAATTGTTTTTAGTACTGTAAATTCAATGTATTCTTCAACATTCAAGCAAAAAAAAAATTGTCAAGGGGAAGCTGTACAGTGCTGACATTTTTAGCACCAATATTTCATTATAGAATAAATCTCTTTTGGCTTAAAAACAAAAATGCTTGAAATGAAGGATTTCCTAGTAGAAGCGTTGCTGGAGACTGGAATGCAGGTGTTGTAATGCCTGTAAATAGATTACTACTGCACCCTCACTAGAGAATCATCATGCTGAGAGAGATGGAAAAAATTATGGAAGGTCAGAAGACTGTGAAACATGTGCCCTCTCTTCTCCTACCGTCCCTTTAATTATTGACAGCCTGTCACTTAGGTCCTATGGTACAATGAATAATAAAACAGCATCCAAACTGTAGTTCCCCGCAGGTTTTTCTTCCAAATGAAATACTGCCATCTTGAGGCAACAATGTTTCATGTTTACCAATCTGAGAGTTTTCAGTTGCTGAGTAAATCATCATCTTGAACAAACAAAAGCTTGATGCTTCTACGGACTACCAACCAAAGGATTAATACTTAATATAAGATGGAAAGGGCTCTTGAGAGGTCACCTTCTGCCTTGAGGCAGAGGTAACACTTTCTAAACGCACTCAGCTAAATATTTAAAGAAAATGTCCAACTATTTCCCTTGTTGCAATGCGAGATCAGCAATGAAGACTATAACCATACGAGACCCTAACTTGTAAACATTTCCAAAAATACATACTGTATGTTGTTAAACACAAATGCAGATCATTGTAGGATCAGAGCTTAAACTATTATGATTAAGTTGGTGCAGATTATGCGAGTGTCATATTTAAACACTTTTTCTTCTCTTCCAAAAAAAGTAGAAATTTAAGATGGCATTAGAATTTCATATGTTTGTATGTTCAGAACTAATTAGAAAATGTAATTTACTTCAGCAAACAGATAGATTGTACTGTGTAGATTACTCAAGCATTCAGCAGATGAGTAACATTAACTTTTCTTTTCCTCTTACAGTGCCCTGAAGTTGTGCTGACCTACTGTATTCAACCATAAAGATCACATAATGAATTAGTCAGTACAATAGCTGAAATGAAGATTAGCTCTGTCTCCAGGTAGCTCTCTGTCTAGGTTCACGTAAGTTGTTAAATCTTCCATTTAAACACTAAGACAGAAGATTCTTAAATTCCTAGTTATTCTTTAGTATAAAATCAGATACCTATACTTTCCTCAAAATATTTTTTCATCATGTAAACCACTGCTGCTATCTTACTGTGCCAGTACGATATGATATGATAGTACATACATGTTGTATTCACTATAAACAAATCAGAATTCCAGTCAACAAAAAACAAATCAAGAGCAGCTGGATCCTGACTGCTGTTTTCAAACAAGCATATGACTCAATTAAAATGAGGTAGGCTTTTTATATTACTTGACATCCTATATTTGAAAAAGTAAAATTCCAACTGATGTCTTCACAGATTTTATGCTTCACTTCTGGTTTGTGCTGTCTTTTTTTCTACTCCCCAACTTCTCCACCTAATCCTGAAAGACGTAGTGAAATATCAACCCTCCCGCCACTCTGCGCAGACTAAGATGTGAATCTCCACCAAGTTTTCAGAATAATGGTTTTCAGAAGAATGGGATTAGTCTCCTCAAATTCTGTTTCTTCTCTGAGCTTACTCTAAGAGCTGGTCCTGCCCTACCATTTTTTCCAAATGTTCTTTTGCTATTTCTGCTTAAGCATTTCACTGCTTAAGCATTTCAAAAAAAGATCCAGGACTTCTTTCAGTCTCTCCTATACTCCCTTTTTTGATTTCCTTACATTATAGACAAACTAGCAAACTAAACAGAGCTTGCAGGTGTTCAGTAATTCCTCTAATTAGCCCTCTTGGCACCTCCTTGCATTACTACAAGACATGTAATGTGGCACATCAATATTGTTGAATTATCTTATCAGTTAGAGTTTCCATAGCCCAGAGGAATCGCCTCCTGGTCTTTAAGAAGCAAGAACTCGAGATTGTTGCTGAGTCTGCCTCTCCCACAGAAAGGAGGAATATACTTCTGATCCTTAGTAATTAACATTTAGCTCTTTGAAATATGAAAAATTGACAGTTTAAATTGTTGTAAACCAAAGCCAGTAAGAAATTAAATGTGAACTTGTAATATCACAAAAGCTCAGATAGTGATACTGATGGAATGGGCGGTCAGGAGCAGGAGGAGTAAAATGTTTGTGTATATGCTGTATAAAAGGCCAAGGAGTTTAAAGGTTTATATGGACTTTCATTTAAAACTTTATAATGACAGTTCCCTTCCCTTCTGTTTTCTGTGATAAAGTATTTGAGTGATCTAAGGAGCGATAACCTGTGCTTACGAGTCTTTACCATATCTGACAGGCCTAAATAACCTTTCTTAATCACCAACCTTTCAGCATTAGAAAAATCATACACAATAAAGGGAAATTATTTTGCCAAAATACTACTTGTGAAACACCCAGACTACTGTTTTCTCAAATGGTCTTAGAGAACATAATGTTTCAGTCAGTTACTGAAATTAAGATAACTGAAAGTCGTCCATTCTCCTTTTTTCCAGCTACAGGATTGGGTGAAAATCTGAACATAACTAACCTACTCTTAAAAAGTAGCTCAAGTAGCCCACACTTTCACTGTGTAAAAGTATAGATAAAGTTTACATGCCCAAATGCATCCATAATTGCAGATAAAATGAGACACTGTATGACTAGTCATCTCCAGGCACAATCATAGTAATTTCATGCACTTACATAGGTGCTAGCTTCCCAGATAATTTACAGATAGGTCTTTGCCACTTCCAGCTTCATGCACGTGTACTGCAAAACACTGTAGAAGATATCTGTAACTTTACACTGGAGTCAAATCCTGCTCTCCTTGCATAAACCTGGAAAAGCTTCTTTGCAGTTGTTTTAAACTTACAAATAAGAATTTAACTCTGCTATTTTATCAGTATGATAAAATATGCCTCCTCCCATATCTCTTCTGTAGGAAATGAATGAAAAAGAGGCTCCCCAGTCTTAGTTGCTCTTCTTTTGAGAGCTGCTCTAGGTAAAACCTGCTGGGTTCACAGTTTCAGCCAGCATCCAACACAATAGAAAGCAATGTCTGTCACCCTGTGCCCCCTCCACTCTCCCAAGGAACAGGCTCACCTCAGTTTTTACTCCAGGGCCAGCAAAACTAGATGAAGTCAGAAAACCATTGCAGAGGACTAATTTGAAACTAGAGGCTGAAGAAGGATATTCACTCTCATCCATTTTTTTCCCTCCCTCTTTCCCTCCTTCCTACCCCTGAATTCCATGCCAATGCTCTTGCAGGACAGGACAATGAATCATATCTCTCTTACTGCCTTCTAAGCTCTTACAGCTAACACATGTCCTCCTCTGTGGGAAAGACAGCAGGGAGGAAGGCTGCTTTCCCCATCTCCTGAAATCTGCCAACCACCCAGCCCTGCGCAGATGTGAGCACGGTCTGGGAAGTGGCTCAGCCCAAGGGAGGGGATGGGGTGGATATGGGCTGCAAGCTACTGGAGGAGTAGCACATGAGTCGTTTAAGAAAAGCAGGGCATGTACAGAGCTTTGGAAAGACAGGGAGACTTTCCCCGTCTCCCCTAGGTCTTTGTCTTGGTGGAGCTGCAATCCAGGAAGTCACTAAAAGTTCCTGGAGAAAGTAACTCTGCAAAAACACAGAGTACAGGAAGGAGACTTGTTTGTATAACTTTTTAGGTCCCATCCAGCAGGCCTGAACGTCCTTCACCTAAAAAGCCTGTTTTTCTAGTCTAAGTTCTAGTAAAATACAGCTATAGAGTTGGAAAACCCTTTTGGTGTTTTTAGGAGAAAAAATGAAGGCAGGTCCTTCTCAGAACTCTGCCTGACTCGGGTCACTGTCTTAACAGGCTTAAATTTTTTTGATTCCCTCAATATCTTTGTACTTTTCCCTATTCTGTTTCTTTTGCCATTGCCCTTTTTTTGGTTTTGTCTTCTCTGTCTAGTCTTCTAGCTAAGGAAATCTCTCCACTACCGATCCCTTACTGGACTGGTAGTGGTAACCTCTGCAACTTGATACAAACTGTAGGTCTACAGAGCTGGAGGACAGGGCACCTCTATCCATACTCTTGTTGACTAAGGTATCAAAGAAAAGTTCTCTGTCACCTGTGTTAGCTCTTATTTCTGGATAATTTATCACAGACTTTATGACTTTACCCTGTATATGTATTTTTCCTTCTTCAACAGCACGTATCCTTCAAAATTTGTATTTCAGTCATGACTGCTGTTTGTTTTGCACCAGGATATGCTGGTTCCTTATGATCCCAGTAAGAAAGGCAGTCAGACTTCACCCAGGTGACTCTCACTTAAAATGCCATTTATTGGCACTAACACTATAAGCAAAAGGAGGATAGTATGGATAATCTTACATCCCTTCAGATGCTAGGCACCCCAAGTTGTGCTGCCTCAGGCAGACCTCTGACCAGGACATGGTACACCACGCAGATCCCATCCAAGGAAAGGTTACCTGACATTTTGGTCTTTTGAGCTCTGATAAGATTTTCTTCTCTGTTCATCATTTCTACTGACAAACAAAAAGGATGTTCACATGAGCACTTGTTGCTGCACTTTTGAATGAAGACAGGGTGGTGTGATCACCAGTGCCAAGTGGGATCTACCTACAGTCTCCTCCGTTACAATTAGCCAGCTAAGTTTATCCCATGCCCAAGGGAGATGGGCAGCACAGCACAGGCCTGCAGGCCAAACCATAGGTGCAATGCAGCGCAACACAGCGCAGGCCTGCACCCGCTCAGGGTAACTGCTACGCACATCACTAACTCCTCGATGTACAATGGTCATGATCACATCCTATTCAGGGACTGTAGGATCACTGCACTGTTCCACTGGGTTTCTATTGTCCTTTATGAAAATAAAAAGAGAACAAGGAAAAAAGAAGTGGGGCTACAGAGTAGAGATCCAGATAACATGGACAAAGGCAAGATCTTCAAGGTGACCTCTATACAAAGGATCTTCTGCATTTTCCACTGGCCTCTGCTAATACTTCTGGGACCTCGACTGAGGTATTCTGGGCCTGGCCATATATTGCAGATTGCATTAATACTGACTGCTCCAGGGTTTCATTCTCTCACTAAACAGGGATATTTACATAACAGTCAACCAAAGAACCTGTCCCAAACCAGGTATTTTTTAGCTAATATGACAAGTAATGACAATAATACTGAGCGTAGGTGACCAAATAGCATGCAGTGGCATCAAGAAACCCAAAGAAAGTTTGCAGCTACCCTTTATATACAATTTATTAGTATCTTTCATCTCTCTATTAGATACAATTTTCTATCATCTGTTTAACTAGTTAATATTCTCTCTGTATGTGAAGCAGGCACTCAGGCTTCAGTTCTTTACATTTCCATGTGATCATTTCATGCTGTATAGCTTAAATGCTTTATTTTGACAGCATATCCTCATTGTACCAATACCATACATATAGCGTGTAAACCTCCTTAATGCTTTGACTATGCACATCCTGCCTGTTTAGTCTGTTATCTAACTGCTTATCGGTCATATGTGCAAGCACCCAAGCACATCAGTTGCACAGCTACAATAATTAGACTTCCTGTTTTTCGAGTTTTTTTAAGTGTTGTTTTAGCCTGCGCTGAGATAAAAGCGAATGCAAAGCAGTTAATACACTGAAGGCAAAGGAACAAGATTATATCAGCCCCAGAACTTTGCAAACTAAGTTGCAGATCTGATGTAAACTAACTGTAGAAGAATGAATTTGGGAGTTTAACTGATCCTGAATAAATTTAATCTGAAAGCAAGTAGGTGGTTTCCAATCATGAAGTATTCTAGTACAGCTTTTCCAGGGGTGTAGTAAGACCAAGAAACATAATGGTCTTTAAAATGCAGCTTGATAAATGTACTTAACAGGATTGTACAATATAACTGCCCATGATGGCAGAAGACGGACTGACTCTAGAGGTCGCTTCCAATTCTATATTTTTATGTAGATTCTGAAAAGAGGAAAACTTGATTAACTGTATGCATATGATCATAAAACAGGACCTAGTCTTTTATCTGTCAGCTTAACATTGGATGTCTTAGAATATCGAAAATAAGCCATTAAGCCTTTTACGTAGACATCACCAGGGATTACATCTTGCTGCTCTGAGGTGTGCAACTGTTCATCCGATGAGTTTTGACTTTCACATCACAGACTTTCCACTATGTCACACAATAGATTTCAAGCTCTTCAGAGCCAGAACTGCCCATAAAGTGCCTGGGAAAATGAGGCTCATATCTCTCTTGAGTTTTCTATGTGGACAGTTCCAGCAGATATCAGAACTATATTGCCTTGATAAAAATGTTGCAAGCTACCCACACTATAATTGTCATATACACATACATATTTTGATGACAGTGTTACAACAGATTGCTGTAAAAATATCAATGAAGACAAAAGATAAAAATACCAATTTTTATATTTCAGGTATATTTTTATGCTAATACCAAGAACAAACTTTCAGTCTACTTTTTGAGTGTATTTTTATGCTGTTTCTAAAACCCAAGTGGAAATTCTGCTGCCTCTTTCCATCTTTCTCTTAATGGTATTTCTAACACACCATTTAAAGAATAATCTATCCTTTGAGAACCTGTTCTCATGAAGAGGTAATTTTAAAAACCATTTACGCAATCAACCAGCAACAGGCTATGGCAACATGGCCAAACATCTATTATAGATGCAGCTTCCTATAGGCCAGTCCTGAAATCCAGTTGAACATGCACATGTGGGTATCAGGATCAGATATAATCTTATAACTATTTGTTTTTCATTATTTATTATGTTCTTTTGCAGCTCAGAAATTAAGTACAGTCCTAGTTTTGAGCCATCAGTATGCATGCCCTATTCAAATATGCAAAGAGATAACTTTGAAAAATGTTAAAATATATTGCTATATATGTAATAAACCTTTAATATCATAAATTGAAGGACTCTTACTGCTTAATGTCTACATCATGATTTCTTGAGCAGTTTCTAGGTTTCCAACAGTACTGGTTTTATGGCTTTTAATTTCATGAAATATAAGCAATAACAATGAAGAAATGCACTATTATTTATATCTTCCTGCTTAAATTAATGCAGTGAAGACTGCACAGCTGATAAGGATGTTTGATCATGTAATATTTCATTCTGCTGCTATAGTAAGTGCTTACTGTGCTTTCCGTGCATGAAGCAATAGTGACTCCCAGTGCTAAAACCATTGCATTGACTGCAAGCACCTGCACCTCTTTTCGTTTCTCGTTTGTTGTTCAATATCGTCGTTCAAAATTAGTTCAGGCTTGCTATCAGAAAAAGAACAGTCCGCTATCTTGAAAAAATGTTCTGAAGTGTTCCTGGCTAAATATATGGATATATGGATGTATTAAAAATGTCCTGCCTAGAATTTTAAAATGCTAAAGTATAACAAGCAGAAGCATATTTATGGTACTTATACCATTCATCTTTTGAATTAAGAGGGCTTGATCAGATCGAATTTATTTTAAAATTCAGAAATTGTACAGGATGGAGTTTTGCAAGGCCTGCATTTGAATTTCAGATTAAAGAGTGACAGCAATGAAAAGAATCTGTCAGTCTCCAGCTGCCTATAAATATTGCAAATCCTTGAGGAACTTTGAAGCCTTATTTACTGGAAAGATCCAGATGACAGACACAAATATGTATGTTTAAGTAACTGAGATAATGGAAAAAGAGTGTGGATAATGTCGATATGGATAAAGGTTGCATCTCTGTCCAGGCCCTGAGGGCATCGATAGCCCTCCCTGTCCCAGTGGTTGGATGCCCACCCCAGGGACTGCAGCCAGTTCTTGCAAAAACTTTTTATCAATTGATCAAAAAAAAAGATTCCACAAATCAAGGATGGAATTGGCTCAATCCTAATCTTGACAGAGTGGTCAATAAAAGAAATTCAGTAACACGTCAGTAAATTAAAACATCACTATCACAGATGGGCAGAGGCGGCAGAAAAATGTATGCAGAATGTAAGTAGAAATTAGAAGCTACTTATTACTTTAAAAATTTGATAAGAGGAGTTGCAGTCATTAGGAGAAACCCCTGGCTTGCAAGGCTTAGAAGAATAAGATGAAGATAGTGTGGCAATGGCATAATCAAAAGACATCTCACCAATAAAATTGCTAGTGGTCTTCAACCTGTCATATTCTAAAGCAAAAAGTTGCTAACATATACAATTTACAGGAGTTAACATTTCCAAAGAGATTTCTCTAATGGAGAATTTTTAGGGATCAAGAAAATTGAAAGACATTAAAAAATAAGAATAGGCCTAGTCATAGATAAAGACAATATATTTGTCTTAACTTAAAGATACAGAATAGAAATATTAACTACAAATACGTATTTAATTCTGTTCTGTAAAAGGAATTAACTGATAATTTTATGATAATTTTGTGTGGCTCTTCTGACATCATTATTTATTATTTCACAAATCTTTTTATTACTTGTACCCTTATGTGAATTTGTGTTTGCTTTCTAAATTGTTAATTAAAAAACTAAATGGATTCAGATATAAAGTCAACTATACAGGAAGTACTTCTCTATGTAGTTGTGATGTATGAGTTGACAAGTTGTTCTTAATCAATGTAACACATTTTATGTGGTACTTTTGAAATTACTTTTTTTTTTTTTTTACTAGGTGAAATACCTTAGAAAAGCTCAAGTCTAATGCATCTATCCATGATAGAATTGATATCAGATTAACTGAAGAATAGTTATCCCTGATGGGATGACCTGTCCCTTTTTTAGAATATTGCCAAAACAGCAGTATTCTTTCAATCTTCTACAAGTTCTCCGTGTTCTGCTTTTGGGAAGAGAGGCTGCAGGAAGAAGCAGGTTGTAACAAAACAAAAAACCCTCCCTCTCCCAACTGTTCCCATTCAAAGCCCTCAGAAGTCTGGTGAGTAAAAAAAAAACCCCTCTCCTTGGTGATTAATAGCCTCATGAGTACTTCATCAATTGATATGAAAATACTGTATTTACTTTTAATTTTCAAACAGAATACCCCTACACATTGCAATATAGTACACATACTCAAGCATGCACCTGGAGAGTCTTACTTTGCCTATTCAATTGTAGTGTTTAAATAGTCACATATTTTTCATGCATTTTACCTGACATATTTATATTGTGCTGCACTTTTCTAGAGAACCCAAAAAATCAGCATGCAAATATTCTTTTATGCACTCATAATAAACTTTTCTTATTTTCTATAGTTGATCTACAGTTAAGCAGCATGGCTATGTCAGCTGGAATAATGGGGGAAAGAACACTCTTCCATTTCTTTCCTTACTTCTATAACCAACACAGGTATAACTATAGTAGCAGAAAGAATTTGCTAGTATAGCTCTAATACAAATAAGCCATAACGCATGTAATAACTTTCATTGATAAGTACAGGTTTGCAATATTTATTGTTAACAACTTTACCATCAACTATTATCATCAATTTTGTTAAATTCATTTTAAAATTATTTGGGTATATAGCAACATGAAAGGGAGTTGGACAAGGGACGGCTTCTTTCTCTCCCCAAGTTCACTTCGCATTGCTTATGTGTTGCAAAAGAAGTATCAATATGAAAATTTACGACATGAGATAGTTATCTAGTAATATGCATAGTTATCAGTAATATGCACGTGTAATATGCATGAAGCTTTTGCGTCACCTGTCTTCTGCAGTGAAACCTCTGGTGATCTGCAAGATGAGTTGTGTTCGTTAAAATACATTGGTTTCTAAAACTGAGCTATGAAGGTTGCAAATGCTGATGATTCTCCCTAGCAATTTTATGAAAGTCAAAGGCATATAGAATTATATGGACTAAACCTAAATAGAAAGGAAAGATTAAGTCACAGAAAATGAGAAAGATAATTTGATCAGATTTTTTTTAGGATCTCATGTGATGGAAGCTCTGATGGAAACCATAATATAAAATATATACTGATACAAATCCCAAAATGCAATAATATAGTAGACTCCTGCTCAGAAAGGATTTTGATTACACAAATCGCAATCATAAATGCCTGACTCTAATCAGTAGTAATGCTCAATGGTTTCAGCTCACCATATATTCTGATTGTATGTCAAAACAAAATTCACAGAAGCTGTCTATGAACACAGTCTCAAGTCTTAACCAGCATTCACAGCTGAGGTGACACAAAATAAAACCTTACATAGAGATTGTTTATTTACCTCAAAATGTTATTTCCTCAGTTTCTAACTTGTTCTTAGTGGAGAGTCAAACTCATTTCCTGTGTCTCATGCTGGAGCAAACAAATTACGTGTACCACACTGAATCAGCAGAAGTTGTTCTGCAGATTTTTGTGGTTCTAGTATCTGCCAATAAAACTGCCAGCAGAACAGTTCTGCTTTCATTTTTAGGCCCAAAATGTTGTTATTAGCTAAGTGATAGGAATAAATGAGTAGTTTTTAAAAGCGGACCATTTATTATCTTAGTTTTCTATCTTTCATACTACAAACTTTATAGCAACAAAAGTCTTCAGGATCTTCAGGTCAAAGATCAAATTCAAAGATTCAGCTTTAGTAATCAGGAGAAAAATGACAAAAATAAGGTAGGAAAATGTTCTGCAGGTGAAATTACTTAAAAGAGGCAAGACTAGAAGAGATGATAAAAGAGCTAGGCAATTCACAGCATAATCATACATCAACTTAATTGTTAACGAAGGCATGTTAGAAAGTATAACCTTGGTTATTCATCAACATTGTATAATATAAATTCATAGAAGAAAAATCATCCTTCTCTGTGTCCTGTACCTCTATCCGTCCATCTACCTAATCTATCTATATCTAGCCATGCATCTCAAAATAATGTGACAACATATATTAGACATAAAAGAGACATACAGAGACCCGTGCCCAGATTTCTGCAGGAAATGCTAATAAGTGATCATGTAAGTAAAGACCATATCACAATGACTATTCAGAAGTTGCAGAGTCAACTTTAATTATGGGATTTATTCTGAATGCTTGACATTGCATGCATTTATTCTGAATGCCATTTAGTCTGAATGTTTGACTTAGACTTTCACGTTCTTTTGTTTTTGTTTGTTCTTACTGAAATTTATGTTTGAAAACAGGGAAAAAGCTGTTGTCTTTTTGCCAGAATTAACTACAGTTTATATTAATGGACTTCAATAAGTTCTAAGTTCAGACAAAATATTCTATGACTCTGCTTTTTACCCAATGGTGTAACAGTATTTTCCTCATAGTGAACATGTCTTTATGGTCCTGTTGAAGACTAACGCTACAGGTAACAATAAGGTCTCAGGTGTTTTAATCCTAACATAACTTATTCCTGAGCAAAACACCAAAAGATCTGGTTCACCCAGTATATAGCAGCATGCATTGCTGCTGCTGCCACCCTTTGCTATTTAATAGCAGTACTGCATCATGTACATCCTAACTATAATTTGTCTCCTCCTTTCACTAAAGGCAAAATTCCACATATATTTAAACCTATACATTTCATACAAGTCAATTTACCTCACTGATTTAGAAATGTGTAAATGAAATTTGCAAAGCATCAGGGAGAGCCTTAGTTGAAGCATCACAGCCTATTCTTGCAAAGACTTATGCGCTACTGAGCAATGACAGGCAGCCACGCACTTAGGCCAGACGTACACAGCTGCCGGAGCAGAGTGTACATGGACAGAGGCCCCATCTGGGCCTTGATTCTCATCAGGCAATGATTTAAAGCAGCGGAAAAATGAATTAGCTGGGATGGAAGGAGGGGTTAGAGTAGAAGCCATAGCTTCTGAAGACAAAACCTTTGGGGCGTCTCGAAGCATGTGTTACCATGCCACTGCAAAAGCCTAACTGCAGTCTTGCACAGGCGCATTTAGCCTGACTCCTGGGGGCAGGAGCACTATCGCCTTTCCGTACCGGCATCACAAATTTCTCCCAAAAACTTCGAAGCACTCAAAAAAAAGTTTATTTTCAGGCAGCTAACGTAGTGTTGCATGGAAGCTCAACAACCAGTATTATGCTAGTAAGAGCACCTACACACATCAGAATGAATTTTATTACAATGAAGACTCCACAAAGTGTGACACTACATACAGTGGACAAAATGGGGAAGGGCAGGAACAAAGGTATCCATATATTCACGTTATACATATATATTCGTTCCTATTTTTAACATATATTTACATACCCGGCATAGTATATACATATACCCTGCACATTTGCGTAGGTATACACACACAGCGTGTGTGCGCACACACACAACGTGCGGTTAAATACAGAGCTGAGGAGAGGGGGTGACACCGGCGGTCCGCGCGCGAGGCAGACAACCGTTACCCGTCCGCGCCGGGCAGCCGTTGCCGGCCCGCGCCCGCGCGAGGCGCCTCGGCCGCGCTCCGCCCCCCACGGGGGGAGCCTGGGGCCGCGTCTGCCGGCGGCGCCGCGGGCGGAGCGCGCAGAGTGCGCGGCCGCTGCGCCGCCGCCGGGCCCTCCCCGGCGCATCCTCCCCGCCGCCGGCTCCACAGCCCGCCGCTGGCGGCAGCACCGCCGGGCGGCGGCAGCACCGCCGGGCGCCGCCTCCTCCTGTCCCTCGGGTGAGGTCAGGGCGGCGGTAGCGGAAGCTTCTCCCGGCTCCATGTCCCGGAACCAGCCCCGCCGCCGCCCCTCGGTCGCCGCCACCTGCCGCCGCCGCGCCGGCAGCATGACAGCGCCCTTCCCTGTCGCCGCCCGCAGGTGACACCCCCGCGGGCCCTTCCGCGGGGGCGGCGGCGGCCGCAGCCGGGCGCTCCCCTCCCCCTCGTCTCCTATATGGGCCACCTGCTTTCCAAGGAGGCAGCCAGCCTAAGCCGGGAAAGGGGCCGCCGCTGCCGGGGGAGGAAGGTGCCGCCGCGGAGCCGGAGCTGCTTCCTGCGCGGGCCCTGCATGCTCTGCTTCATCGTGCACAGCGCCAGCCCGCCCGCCCCGGAGCAGCCGCTGCCCGGCAGGGACCCCCTGCTGCCGCCGCCCTACGCGGCCCTCGGCGCCGCGGAGCAGCGCGCCGCCCGCCGCCTCCTCCGCCTCCCGCCCGCCGCCTGGGAGCCGCGGGGCCGCTGCCAGCGCCTGCTCCTCTCGGGCCTGCTGCCCTCGCCGGTGCGGAGCCTCCTGGGGCCGGCCAGGCCGCCCGGCGAGGTCGCCTCCGAGATGGTGTGCAAGCGCAAGGGGGCCGGCCTGCCCGCCTGCCCCCCTTGCAAGCAGCCGCGCTGCGGGTCCGCCGCCGCGGAGCCCGAGGCCGCCGCTTGCCAGTGCCCGGGGGAGCCGCAGCTCTGCGCCCTGCCCTCCGCCGCCGACTGCGCGGCTGGCGGCGGGGGCGCGCCGCCCCGGGGCCCCGCCGGCGAGGGCGGTGGCGGGGGGCAGCCCGCCTCGCCGCCGGCGGAGGAGGGCGAGAAGGAGAGGAACAGCGAGGCGGGCTGCGAGGAGCCGCTGGAGCACCCCGGGGACTGCTGCCGAGAGCCGCTGCCGCCGCCGGCCCCCGACATCAACCAGCTGCCGCCCTCCATCCTCCTCAAGGTGGGTCGGGCGGCCGGGCCGGCTCCCGCGGGCGCGGAGGCTGGCGCCGCGGCTGGGGCCTGCCGAGGGGAGGCGGCGCGGCCCCGTGCGAGGGTCGCCGCCCGCCGAGGAGGCGGCCCCGGGCGGGCTGCGGGGCGAGGAGCCGCCTTCCGGCCAGCCCAGGTAGCCGGGCGCCGCCGCCTCGGCCCGCTCTGGCCGCGGGCCTCCAGCCGGGCTGCGGCAGCCAGGCCCGCCTCGGCGGGGCCCGGGGCGGCCCTGCTGCCCGTGCGCCCGGGGCGGCCCGGGGAGCGCTGCGCGGCGGCCCTGTGCCTGGCTTGCGAGAGCGCCCGGCGCGGAAACGTGGTTTGTGTTCCGGTTACTGAACCGCAGGCGAGTGCGGAAACAGCACAGGTAGACTGATGTGCTCGCCCTGCGTGTGGGGAAGCGGGCTCCGTGAGAGGCAGCTCGGTGTTGTGAAGGATGGCATCGCGAGCCTTCACCTGAGATAAAGGCCGACGTAATATTCTGCTCTGGAACTTTTCACTCATATATGTAACATAACTATATAACATCTCCTTCAGGTATGCCTACTTGTTTAGTATCAGTGATAAAGTAGTAGGTTAGTTGTTTAAGTGAGGGGTGAGGTAGATAATCATTGTAGTTGGTGCTCCTGTGTAGACCAGAACTATAGATTATAAACTAAACAGATTTTTTTTTTTTCTACCACCATTGGTAGAGACTAATACAGACAGGCTTTCATAAAATCGACTTTGGCTTTACTGATTTCATAGCCTGTACCAGCCAGAATTGACTTCCTTTCTTAATCTCTGATTTCTGATCTTCAAAGTATACTCTCATTTTGTTTTCTATCTCTATTGCTGTCATCTTGGCTTCTTATTTTAGGTGTGTGTTTTTTTGTTTAACTGTTGTTCTCTTGAACTTTTGAAAGTGAGTTTTCATTTTAAACTGTTCTGTCAGTCTAGTTAGTATAATGGCTCTCTTCATCTGAACTTCAGCTGAAAGGATAAGTCTGTATGGGATTGCACACTTTTGTTGTTTGTTGCATTTTCTTTTTTGGGGGGGAGTGGGGTTTGGAGTATTATAGCAGTTTTACTCTGGGGTCAAATGGCTGATCTCAAAGCAGGGCATGATAATGGCAGAGTATGAAACAGGTGTGTGTGTCTGTCCATCAAAGTCTGTTCTTCTTGTGCTGCTAGTTGTACAGCCCCAGCATAGTACGGAGTTCCTTTACATTTTTTTTTTAGCAATGATCTGCTTATCTCGCCTCCCATTTTATGGGTCTTGGGCTCATCAGATTTAATAGATGCAGTATTGAAGTTCCTGTTTGTTCGTGTGTTTAAGCATTTGCCAGTCTTATTAATCTATTCTGTGACTGCAAGATAGAAACTTTGCTACTTGAAAAAGAAATTCATCGGTTTGCCAATATTAATATCAGATCACATTATTTTTGATACTCTGGTTTATTAGGATTTGAAACAAGAGTGACTTGATTAATCAACCTTATTTCTTATACGGTATGACTTTTTTTTTTAAAAAAAAAAACTTTTGGTCATAGGTAAGACTACTTTGATCTGTTTATTTTAGTACTTTCTCAGCTTCACTTTTTCAAAAATAGCAATCTGGTAACTCAGTTGTAAACCAGTTCTAATAGTCAAGATATAGGATGTCCATCTCACTTTTGGACTTCTTTAAATGTTTTTCCAAGTAGTTTTCTACTCGATATTGACATAGTAGATTATATTTGTATCTGTACTTCCAAGGTATTTTTAACTTTTTCCTTCCCTGCACCCCCTAATGTTAATTAACTTGTGACTGCCGGAGTCTTTCTCTTCTAGTTCAGCTCTTTCTGCAGTGACTTTGAAGAAGCCCATCTTTAATTCCAGAAGTTAGAACCAACCTACTCAAACTTTTTTTTTTTAATCTTCCTTTCAATCCTTAACTAGAAATGAGTATTTTTTGTCTACTTTCTTATCATCCTTTTCTGTTACAGGATCTGTAGCTTAGGTTTCTGATCAGTTTTCTTCATAGAAGTGCTTATAGGCTTTAACGCATTGGCCTTTAGCACAGATACAATATTCCAAACATAGTCCCTTCTCCAAAGATACTGTTTTTCTATGGAAAAATGGGAGACAATTATACCCTGAATTTTTGATAAACTTTTCACAATAACAAGTGGAGACACAAGCCTTAATACTAGGCCAAGAGAGTCTAACCTCAGTAGTTTCAGGGGCTAGATCCTGGTCTGGTATCCATGTTTCCTTCCTAGATTCCCACCTCTGCCTCTGACTTCCTGTTGCGATGGCGCTACCACAGCGGCGGCTGTGGTTTCACTAGCATTGTCTGTGTGCGAGCAGGAGACAAACCTGCTGTTTTCTGTCTCTTAAATGAAACTTTGTAGGAACTCTTAAATCGTAAGTGGCCACTGACTGCTTGGGATGTGCTTTTGTTCTAACAATTGTCATAAGACTAAACTTGACCTGCAGATCATCATTTGGGCACTGCTGACCTCAGGAAGTTTGTGGTGTGTAATCACAGAATGGTTGAGGTTAGAAGGGACCTCTGGGGGAGATCTAGTCCAACCCCACTGCTCAAGCAAGGTCACCTAGAGCACGTTGCATAGGATTGCATCCACGCGGGTTTTGAATATCTCCAGAGAAGACTCCACAACCTCTCTGGGCAACCTGTTCCAGTGCTCTGTTACCCTCACAGTAAAGAAGTTTTTCCTCATGTTCAGATGGAATTTCCTGCGTTTCAGTCTGTGCCTGTTGCCTCTTGTCCTGTTGCTGAAGAGAGCCTGGCCCCATCCTCTTGACACTCTCCCTTTAGATATTTGTATACATTGATAAGATTCCCTCTCAGTCCTCTCTCCTCCGGGCTAAACAAGCCCAGCTCTCTCAGCCTTTCCTCATAAGAGAGATGCTCCAGTCCCCTAATCATCTTTGTAGCCCTCTGCTGGACTTGCTCCAGTAGGTTCATATCTCTCTTGTACTCGGGAGCCCAGAGCTGGACACAGTACTCCAGATGTGGCCTCACCAGGGCTCAGTAGAAGGGGAGGATCACCTCCCTCGACCTGCTGGCAATGCTCTTCCTAATGCATCCCAGGATACCGTTAGCCTTGGCCACAAGGGCACATTGCTGGCTCATGGTTAACTTGTTGTTCACCAGAACTCCCAGGTCCTTCTCCCCAGAGCTGCTTTCCAGTAGGTCAACCCCCCCCACCCCGCCCTGTACTGGTGCATGGGGTTATTCCTCCCTAGATGCAGGACCCTGCACTTGTGTTTGTTGAACTTTGTGAGGTTTCTCTCCGCCCAACTCTCCAGCCTGTCAGGGTCCCTCTGAATGGTAGCACAGCCCTCTGGTCTGTCAGCCACTCCTCCCAGTTTTGTATCGTCAGCGGACTTGCTCTATACTTCTGTACTCATTCTGTATACTTCTTCTGTTTGAGTTTTGCCATGAGCTTCTTACTCATCCATTTGTGTCTCCTGCCCCCTTTGCTTGACATCTTACTCATAGGGATGCACTGATCTTGACCTTGGAGGAAGTGACGCTTTAATATTAACCAGCTCTCTTGGACCCCCCCCCCCCCTTCCTTCTGGGGCCTTAACCCATGGGATTCCTCCATGGAATAGGGAGGAAAATGCTGGTTAATCTCATTTTATTCAACCATTCCATTAAATGTTTATAAGCTGTTTTGCTTTTCATTTGGTCACGAAAACATACATCAAAAATATTACAGAGAGGGTGAAATTTCATCCTTAAGCTTTGTAAATGAGGGTGAGATGTCACAGAACTAAAGATGGGTAATTTCAGTCCATTCCCTTTGAAAGGTGGGAGGAACTAAGGAATTTATAGATTAGTCAGCCTGACTGTAGCCTAGACAGATGTGGAAGCAAACAATTAAAAGATCCATATGTAATACAGAAGTTCACAGCACTTTATGCTGTGTATTGCTATTCTGTGCCAGTTACCATTTCACTGGCAGCAGATCCTGGATTACCACCTTGTTCTACAAGAGATGCTTTGATGTTCGTTCAGCACTAAATTTTGGTTGGAAATAGACCTGGATATCTCAGCTTGAGAACCTTTGACCTAGAGGATGATAGGATGATTAGAAACAACTGCAAGTGATTAAAACAAATATCTAATAAAACCTTGTTGATTTAATACTCAAAGTAACTGATTTTGTGGATCAGATGACTGTGTGGCGTACCTTCTTGTTAGTAAAGTCTTTGTCATGTTTCTTTTCTATGTCTGTTTCATGGGATATTTCTGTACTTAATTTTTAAATTAATTTCATCTCAATCACACTTAAATGTTTTGAAGGGGAAAATACAGAGGCTTTGTTAATATTTGTCTGCCAGTCCAGGACAATCTGTCAAGGGGGTTTTAGTACATCCAGAAAAACTGCTATGACCCCAACTATTTGTATTTTATCTATGACTTGGCTGATGAAATGGAGGACATCTTCAGCAAAGAGTATTCTGAAACTTGGGGAAGGTGCCAAACTAATGGGATGCAGACACATGAGAGGATATGATTAGAACTTAAAATATGATAAATAGGTTTAGAGCTGTCTATATTGACTTTCACGTTGTTGATTTTAAAGTATAATTGGTAAGTAGAAATAAATCCCCTTTTTCTGTCTCTTAACTCTATTGATTAAACAGCAACATTGCAAAGAAGGAACTGGTGTAGAGTGGTCATCAACTGAGTGAACTTAGCAATACCAATTCCATCACTAAAGCCTTCTTTTTTGATCTGTTAGAAAAGGAACTTGGTATGTAGGATGCAGAAAGGAAGTTCTGATCTGCTTGGTGCTTGTAAAGCCTTTGCTGCAGTACTGTGTGAGATTGTGTGCACTGGACTCTCCTTAAAAATTGAAGGCAAAGTGGAGAGGATTTGAAGGAGAGCTAGAGGGTGTGAAAACATGACCTATGACAATAATTTGAAGGCTTTGTTTCACATAGAAAAAGAAGACTGAGATCAGATGCACACTTCTGGTATGAGAAAACTGATAAAAGGTTTGACTGTGTTTCCTGTCCTTTGTGATTCAGTAAGAAAGAGTAAGCTTAACTTGATGTAAGGGAGATTTAAATGAGGTATGTGGAAAACGATACTGTGCGAACGTTTCAGTCTTGGCAAAGATTACTTCCTGTCTATGAGGTTATGTGAGGAGTGTGTGGGTGTTGTGTGTGGGTGTGTTGCGTGGGTATGTGGGTTTTTTTTTTTTTTTTTTTTTTTTTTAAACACGTGGGATGTCCTTATTGGTTATCAGCATTGTTTTAGGTATGCTTGAACTTGCTTCGGAGCAGAAAGAAGCTCTAGATTAGATGATCTTTTTGAGGTTGTCTGTATCATTTTGCTGCTTTTATTTTTATAAACCATGAACGTATGTTACTCTGTCTGAAGCAGATACACTGTCATTTTCAACTTAGAGCTTAGGGACAATGAATGAAAAGGTAAGTATATTATTGTTTCCTTCAGTTTTCATAAATATATTTGGGGCATCACTGGTTCCTCTTCTTGATTCCCTCCTCCCCCCAACTGTGATTTTTTTTTTTCTTTTCACTTTTCTCATTCTTTCCTTGCTGTAATAACTGCTTTTACATGTTTGTTTTTGATAATATTGATGCTAAATTACTAGCACTGAATTTAAGATTATCAGAGCGATATTGAGAGGGCGAGAATAAAACCAAAACTCTTAGCTGTAGCCTGTCAGTTGACTCCTGAACAGTTTGACATTTATTTGTACTAAGCTTACACCTGAAAAGACTAGAAATATGTATTTCAGTTGCACTCTGTGTTTTTTTTTTTTTTTTTTTTTTTTTCTGGCTTAATCATGAAACAGAGGTATCCAAATACATCACTTGGATTGGACTTCATCCACAAATGCATGGTGTTGGTGCTCTAATACCATATTTATTTCCTTCTCGTGCTGGTGTCCCCAACAGATTCTCTGGTCTGGAAGTTATTTCAGACTGTATTTTTAGTTATAGCACTAGGAAGAATGAAAAAGATTTTCCCACCTTTGTGGCTATTGCAGAGAGGTAAATGTTCTTTT
This sequence comes from Dromaius novaehollandiae, assembly GCF_036370855.1. Classification (NCBI taxonomy): domain Eukaryota; kingdom Metazoa; phylum Chordata; class Aves; order Casuariiformes; family Dromaiidae; genus Dromaius; species Dromaius novaehollandiae. The sequence continues at coordinate 30,574,504 of NC_088130.1, forward strand.
CCGTCAGGTGCAACTGTTCTGATTAACTCTTGCTCTATTAGCCAAGAAAACAAATCAATGTAACTCTTCTCTAGTTATGAAGTTTGCTGTTACTCTATTATTACAATAGAGAAATGAACCAGCTCTAACTTTTCTGTGCTAGTACGATGTGAATTGTTGAGCTTATGTTATGAAGGAGAGGTGCCAGTATACTCGGAATAAAAGTGAAGATAGTATTATGAACATGATTGTAAATGGAAAAGTTCTAAAATATGTCCTGATGTATTTTGTGATTTCTTGCAGAATTGTTTTTAAAAAATAGCTATTTTGCTTTCCACAGGTCTCTGCTTAAAAAAAAAAAAAAAAAAAAAAAGGCTTTCACAGAAACATGTAGGTTTCCATGTTACAGAATTACTTAGGGATGGAAGAGACAGAAGTCTTGGGCTGAAATTTCTGCTTTTCCTGACGTCAGGTGGTCTAACACTTCTCCCTCACTCCCCTTGTACTATGTATTATATTTATGGAAAAAGGTAATAGATTACGGATCTTAGGGTGTTCAAATGCAAAGTAAATTAATTGTAACTTCTGTTTTTATTTCCTGTTCATTTACCTTTTATTCAGGGTGCCTCACTTGTTTGGTTCTTCCCAGCTTTTGGTATGGCTTACTGTGCTCCATTGTAAACTGTTGTGGTGATTCACAGGCAGCTCAGATGGCTTTTAGTGAGGACAGTGTAGGAGGCTGAGAATCTGGGTGGCTGAACTTCATCAGCTCCTTCAAGCTAAGATGTCTCTGCACATTAGTCGGAACACTTTCTCTCCATTTACAGGAAAGGCACAGAGCCCTGTATCAGTGTCTCCTATTTATGTCTTAGAGACAGAAATTAAAGTCGGGTTTTGCATTACAACTAAGCCAACCTGTTAGCAAGTAGGTGCTAAGGGCAGTGTCTCTCTGCCTTTTGTAACCTCTGGCTGCATGGTCCTGCTGCTTCCTTTGTCTCCTGCAGAGACATGCAGTTGTAGAGCAAGTTGGTTCAGCTGGCTAATCTGATGCAAACCTGACACTGCAAGACTTCTTCAGGATCAGCTGCCTGAAACGACTTTCTCAGAGCATGGTCACTAAACCCAGCGCAAGGGGAGCCAGGAGTGGGGAACAGGTAGAACTGATCCTGCTGCCCTAAGATCAGCTGAGTTGTGTTGTGAAATCACACCATCACTTTATCAGACTGACAATTTTGTTAGTCCCAAGAGCCTTTTTAATCTGATTCATTTTATGGGTATATGGAGGTTAAAAAACAAACTCCTCTGAGGTGTGTTCCTTGAGTGCTTCTCACTTTGACTTATTCAGGTGTTCATGAGTCATTCATTTTTCCCATATTCCATTGAGGTTATGTGTGGATAAAGTGAAGGTAAAAAACAAAACAAAAATATTCCTCTTTCCTTCTTGAGTCTTCTGGTGAGAGCTTATTCTTTTGCTTTCTGAAATGTAACAGAACAAACTACTTGCTTCTTAAGCATAAGATGGAGAATAAACATGTTTGTGTAGTTCACAAATGCTGTGTTTAACAGTTCATAGTAAAATGTCATACTAAGCATGTTCCTTTTATTGAGTGGTTCTTAAGAATTATTTTTGATAATGAAACTTAAGTTAGTTGCTTGAACAACTTATATCCAGTAGATGAAACAAATGGGCAGCTTTCCAAGAATTAATATATCACATTAATTAGACATGAAAATGAATAATATCATGAAATGTATGCCTCCATGTTTTCAGTTTACATTTTCATGTTCTCTGTATATACTGTTGATGTTAATACCATGAACTTTCGGTCTTCAAAACAGATATAATTGATACAACATAATGGAAATAATTACATAGATACCTATTTTTCTTGGATGCAGAAGACTTCTAGGGAGAAAAGAATGCTTTATTTACAGAAGTCTTTACTTTTCTAGTTAGATTGAAAGATCTTTCAAATGACAGTAGTGGAGAAGAATTGGTGATGAGTGACCTTTTATAATCTGTTTCTGCATTAGGACCAATGGTCTGTAATGTCTTCTCTGTTTTAAAGCTGGTAGCTTATTCTTAGTAGCATCTTTAAATAATGATATTAGTACTCAACTAAATTTTCTTGCTCCTGTTCTTGAAGCAAAAGCTTCTTAATTCCATGCACACAATAATTCTTTCTTCTTGTTTGTATGTTAAAAATCATTTATTGTAAAAGCATGATTGTCTTCTGATAATTTAAATTCTTACTTGAAATCTGTTTAATTCATATTTTATTTTTGCAATGTGAAATCTTGAATTTTTTTTTTTTTTTGAAATTTTGGTGCTGAGGGTATTGTCAGCAAGCACATGGGGAATTTGTAATGTTGTATTTTTTTCCTACTAACCTTCAGGATTCTTGTGACTTTTCATGTTTTACTTTAAGAAGTGCATTTAGGTATCTTCCACTTGATTGAACTTCTTTGGGAAACTCAGATTAAGGCCAGAATTATGGAGTTGTGGATATTATGGATATATTAATCAAGCTTAATGCATGTAGTTATGATATTTAAGTTTTATCTGTAGTCTTTTAAGAAAAGATTTATAGTTTTCTCTTTTTTATTCTTGTTCCTTTTGAAATGCTAAACATTCCTGTTCTCATTTGTACAAAGTAATCCATTTTGGATACGCAGCCTGAAATATCTAACATACACTCAAGACACTAGAACCTTAGCACTTCCCCACTGTTTCTCCATAGACAGCCTTTAAATGTATCATACAGGAACTCTGTAGTAAAGGTGACAGTTGCATATAAGAGTTTTTATTTTTAGCATTTCTGGTTGGACCCTTCAATAATATTCTTGAGCAGTTTCTTTTTTCTCTTCCCCATCTGTTGTCTTACAAAATACTTATTTAAAAAATTGGGAAACCCCCCCCCCCACACACACACACCCCAAAACTTATGCCGGATTTTGACAGTCTGAAGTGTGCTATGCAAGGATGTAACTTGGCTGGTTTAAAATCATTTGAACCATCATCTGGTCCAGAATTGTGGATTGTCACAGATGTGTGTGAATACACCAGAGATGATATTGTGGACGTAATTATATTTTGTTGCTTAAAGGTTTGACAACTTGTGAATCCTTTCCTTTAGGGGGTTTGTATGGTTGTGTGTATCAAGGAAATAAAATTGGACTGTTGAGTTGAGGAAACTGAGTGCAGTGTGACTGATTATTAGGTATGTCTGTTAGTTGACTCTTATTGTTCCAGACATTGTTTTTAGATTTTTTTTTTTTTCTTTCTGCTATGGTCATTAATGAGGCTGTGAATGGTTTTTTTGAAGAACTTGACTCTTAGTGGACTGACTGTATCTCGGAATTAGGATAAGACTGTCAACGATGAACATTAATGGGTGACTTAGTCCTAAATTGGGACTTAAATAGAATGTGGCCTGGGGCCCTGGAAAATATTTTTCCTCTCCTGAGGAAGAAGGAAAACCCACTCATTGTAACTATTGCTTGGAGAGGTGGAGCAGGAGGCACTGTTGTCTGTTTTAGGAACTTATGCTGAAAGTGGCTCAGAGGGGTGTGTGTTTTTCCATGGTAAAGAAATACATTTGTGTTTTTGAAAAGATTCTTTGATACTGGATTTTGAGGGCTGACAATAAGTCAGAGAGTAGAAAATATATACAGTCCTTGGACTAAGTCAAGTTATAAGCATTTTGGACTTTCCACTGACTTATGCTTAATTGGAGATGGTTAAAGGCTGGTTCAGTGTTCCAGTTTTACTGAATAGCCCTGTTCTTACAGAATTTCAGTGTAGAGTGTGCTTCCTCTACCCCTTCATCTTGCCAATATAGAAGAGTGAAATGAGTCTAGAAAATACTTTGCTTAACTTTGTATTTTCTTTCTTTACAGAGAGCTGAAGGATATGTCAGTCTCTGATGGGGGGGGGGATTGGGGGTGTGAATGAGGGGGGCAAAATGTGAGTTTTGGGCATACAGGCATACTTGGGTACTCGTTTAAGGAATTATTTTAACTGGAGGACTTGGGTACTAGAAAACAACTTGTACTTAGAGCAAGTAAGCTGCCGCATTATCAGTATGTACCTAGAAAATGAAACTGAGTTAAATGGTGATAGTCATCAACAGGAATTGTAGCACTTCATGCAGTAATGTGGTATTTTAACTAGCAACTGAAGTAGTCCCTTTAGAATAAGATCCTGAGCATGCACAAGATTTGTTGCTGGCGTAGGGAGTCACCGACTGGAATACATACAGGTTTTGCTAATAAATTCTGTTTACTATAGTTCAGCAATTTTTTTTTAATAATTGCAAGCTCTGAAGAGAAACTGTTTTTCACAGCAGTATTCAAAATACTTCTATGGTTATTATTTTTGTAGCAACTTTAGACAAACAAAACAGCAAAGCTTTATTGAACATGTGCCATTTGTGCCACTTCTTGTGTGCCTATGCTGGAACTTCAGGTTTAACAGCTATATTGGCAACTGTTCTCCCCTGCCCCACTTTGACTCCTCTTTCTCCAGTAAAAGTCAATTGGTAATACCTCTAGACACCTTACTGCTCTTTACAACTAGGGTCGTGTACAGCATGGACTAAAATATGACTTTGAATGCTTTCAACAATTTGTTTCAACAGAATTGTGCAGAAATATAGTCTGTGTCATGTATTGAGTCAAACTGGCTTTTTATTCAGCAATGCTATTGCTACATCTCTTGCTGGAGTTAGCAACATGCCTTCTGCCATTTGCGAGAATTTCCAGCTTTGGTAACATGGTAATTTAAGCAAAAATGAACTGCACAGTCTTGTTTCTTGACATGAACAAGTTATTTCCACAAATAAGAATATTTTTCCCGTTCGTAGCAAAGATTGGCTAGTTTCAAGTATTTTATAATGCCAACCCCCGCATCCCTAGTAGTTATTATCTCAGGCAAGTCTGATGTCCATCTAAACATAACATGCATCAGATTGCCTTGTTCTCTCCTGAGATTTTTGTAACAAAAGATTTATGTTTTGTTTTGTACTGATAGTAGGAACTGCAAAGTTTTGTGCTGTTTTAGCAGCTTAGTGTTGCTGAGAATAGTCAAAAAGGTACTGAAGTCTCGTCTCCAGTGGTGTGTGTGTGGTGTTTTTTTTTTTTTTTGGTTAAACAGCATTTAGTGTCTAGTAGCTAAAACTACACGGGTACAGTAGGAATGTCAGCTCTCTTGCCAAGTCACTGCTTATTTAGTGCTTTTTCCCTCGAGGTGATGGAGTATTTTTGGATGCCATTCAGAGCCATCTCCTTGATCTGCCCTTGGAAGTAGAGTCACCAGTATAGACAAAGAACTGCAGGGAGGAAATGGGTGTAAACTGTTTCTGCCAGCATTTCAGCCTGCCAGTGTTCAGCTGATTCCCTAATAGGAAACATCAGTTGACTCTGGTAATGGTCAATCAAAGGCTTGCAGGAGAAAGGAGTGGCATCAGACAGAATTCTTCAGCACTCTGAGGACTCTTACATAGGAGACTGACACTTTTGGAGACAGAAAAAAAGGTGGAAATGATGAATCTCACATCCATTTAATGGAGGTGTCCCCCTGCAATGATCTCTTGCAGTTCTTAGGAACAGTCAACCAGCTCCCTTTCCCCAAAGGGGTTTTTATAGGAATATTTAAAACTGCTAATTTAAACCAACCTCTTGAACAAGGGGGCAATAATGGTGGTTTTATTCGTGACAATTGACTGTCTGATGTGTTTTAAAGAACACCGATGTGGAAATTCTGTAAGTTATCAGACATTATAGTCTAATGCTTCATTATTCTTAGTTTAGAAACCTAACAGCTTGGGGGGCTGACTGTCCTATCGACCACAAAGATGATGAAAATGGTGTTCTCTGTTTTGTTTCCCGTTTGCCATCCCTTTTCTTAGGCCAGGCGGTCCCAATCTTTTCTTGGAATGTTTTCTAGACCTCAGTGCTATCCTAAGGGCACTTTCCAATATATTCCTGTTTCCTTGAGACACAGGAGGCTGTACATACTTCTACATAGTACTTGTGAGGCATCAGCTGAGTGGGAAGACTCTTTCATGTTTTGCAGCTGTGCTTCTGTTTAGACATCCTAATATCGTAATTGCCTTTGTCATTTTAGGCTGACCTGTAGATTCAAGTTCATTTGTGGTTACAAGGTGCTTTCATATTTCACTCTTGATAGACTTTCTTTTTATATCAATTTATAGTAGTACTTCTGAGGAAAGACTGAATATAATGCATATAACAGGAATTTATATGAGCCTGCCATAAAGTTACAATTTGTTCCCTCTTTGCAGGTTGCGGTAGCCCTATAGCCCTCAAAACTGTAGGGTATAAAATGCTAAGGCTGTGCTTTGTTTTCTTGTATTACACTTACTTGCTCTTCAGATCTTTGTGCTGCATTCCCCAAACCTCCCTACCCCCCAAGACTGATGTTTTGCTGCCCTCATGATTTTTTTTAATTGAAATGAAAATAAATAGAAGATCTTTCTATGTACATCAGAATAGGAATGAAAACATCTTTTTACTGCTTGTAAATGATGTGTACAGGCTTCTGTTGTTCTAATAGTTGTATTTGTAATAGTTTAAGTATGCCATCTCAGAAGCACATGTAAAATTCTGTCAGAGATGAGTATTTACATAGAATGCATTCTGTTTCTTGTTGTTGTTGCTAACTTGACTTTTACTAACTTGTCAGCTGTTGCAAGGTATGGGGTTTTGTTATTGTCCTTTGCTAGTCAAGATGGAGCCAATCCTAGAAATGTGTGTTACAATGCATATTAATATTATTTTTTAATTCTCTTCCAAACAAGATTACTTCACCTGACGGATATATCCATCTTTTCTCTTTCTTTACAGATATTTTCCAATTTATCCCTGAATGAGCGTTGCCTTTCAGCGTCTTTAGTCTGTAAATATTGGCGTGACCTGTGTTTAGATTTTCAGTTTTGGAAGCAGCTGGATCTCAGTAGTCGTCAACAGGTATGAAGGCTTCATTGTGAAAAATTGTTTGGATGACTCAAAATTTGTTCTCAGAACTTGTATTCTTGATCAAAGACAAACAAAAGGAGCTTACGAGGACCTCAGTACTTTCAGAGTTTTTTCAGATGTTTTCAGCCTCTAGTATGAACTCTTAGTTTAACTCTTTTGAATATAGATGACATCCGTTGTTAACTGTGATAATTGGACTGGCACTTGTACTGATGTCCATTGTTAAAGAGGGAGAGGGCAAGTGCTGTTTGAAAGGGATTGTAGGTTATCAGGTCCTCATCAGATAGTGGAGATTCCATTGCTCGGAACTATCAAATCTCTTGCATTGAGAGACCTACTTGAACTTTTTTTAAGGCTGCTGTGGTTTGGAGAATGGTCACCCAATTGGTCTTTGCTCAGTTTGCTTTCACAAGCTTTTATATTCCTTCTTGCCAGTAGGAGCCATCATTTAAAAGATAGATTCTGTCTTTCGAGTTCTATAGCTGATCCTAGAAATATTTTTTTCTGGGATTCATGGATTGTTTTCAGTGAGATTCTTGCAGACCTTAGCCTTAGATTGCTCAGGGTAACTTTCTCCTGTGGAAAACTTTTCTAAAGCTATCTAAACTGTTCGTCCACCCCTTTTAGGTTTCTTATTAACTTGCTACTTGTAGAGGTTTGTGAAACACTAGTTTCTTGAGAGTTTTGTGAAAACAGTGGCTAGAGGAGAGACCCTCAGAGTCCAATTTGAAGAAGTTACGATATGAATTCATCTATGTTGGACATAAAGAATGCATATAAGGTATTATTTTCAGATCACCAATTCATAGGAAACCATACTTAATTAGTTCCTTTGCTTCTACAGTTACTATTTAACATGTCTCTGAACCAGTGTGAAAAAGTAATATGACAGACCACCTGATTTTTCTGAAATGACTCCAAATAACACCTAGAGCAGAAGTCCATCTTCTTGATGGACCTTTAGACTGAAAATGTGTGAGTGCTATGTGTCAAATCAGTCTTTCTTCTAGGATGCCTTGCGGCCTAGCTTTATTTCTACTTCTATTTCTACTGTTGCTATGTTTGTATAGCTAACAGCCAGGCTGATGGAATAATAAGAAAAGAGATTAGACTTGCTATTAATGGAAAACAAACTGAGTGCAACACAGAAAATGTTTATTTCTTGACTGTGTAAGAAATGAAAACAGAAGGGATTTATGTTGTTCTGTCTTGCCCTCTTCAGGGTTAAAGTAAGATCTCACCTATCCTAATTGGGAGATAAGTATTCTTGTGTGGTTTTGTTGGAAAGACTTCAGGATAAAGCACCTCAGGTTTTTGAAACTAAACTTTATGAAAGCAAATACAACTTCCTCAATTTAAAGGATATGCATTGTGTCTTATCAACTCTGGGTTCTCTTTGTTTTTATTTTGCTTTAACTCATAAGCTTCAGCATGAAGAATATCTTACGTTTCCTACCTGCTTTGCAGGATTGGCATCTTCTAAAATTATTGGTATGTTAGTTAATTACTGTGTGCATAGATAAAAAGTGAATGGGATATTTTATTCTTCAAAGGAGTTCTGGGAAAAGTAGTGCATATATTTTTGATTTAATGGCCTTTCATAGGCTAACACTTCAGTATTCAAGTATTCTATTTTTACAAGTATTCTATTTTTAATACGACAGGTAACTGGAAGGAACTTCTATTTTTTAATTATGCCTCCCCCCCCACTTTTTTATGATGTTTCTCTCTTTTTCTTTCCCTTCTTTTCTGTTCAGTGGCATCTTGGCTTGCTTTTCCCCCCCCCCCCCTCCAAATTTTAAGAAGGCCATTGCTACCTGAATCACTGTAGTATTTGTCTGTATATTGACTGGCACCTGGTTTTGCATGATTGCCAAAACCTAGGTAAAAATTCATTGCATTTCAGAGAAATATAAGCCTTTTACTTCCCTGTAAATGTTACCTTAGGTAAATAGAGTACTGCTGTAGAAGGGCAAGCTAATCTTTTCTAAAGGATGGAGAATTCTTTGCCTAGAATATGAAGAGGACCATTAACTCTTATTCTCTCCAAGGACCACAGCAGACTTCTTTGAAGTTAACTGTAAAACTTATTACAGCAGTCCATTGTTATCTCAGAAGCTAAATCTTTTCTTATTCTCTTAGTTTATGCAAACACTTCATGGAAATTGTAGTTTTTGTGTGAGTGAAGTTAAGATGTTTATGAAAAATAAATTTCGGTATTTGAATTTCGTTTGCAGGTTACTGATGAACTACTGGAAAAGATAGCATCAAGAAGCCAGAATATAACTGAAATCAATATTTCTGATTGTCGGAATGTGTCAGATACAGGAGTACGCGTATTAGCATTTAAATGTCCTGGACTCCTAAGGTATACTGCCTACAGGTGTAAACAGCTTTCTGACACCTCTATTATTGCAGTTGCCTCTCAGTGTCCTCTTCTTCAGAAAGTGCATGTAGGGAATCAAGACAGACTCACTGATGAAGGCCTAAAGCAGGTAATCATCCATTCAACAAATTTATTTTGTAAATTTAATATTTCCCAGCTTTTTTACTAAGTACAAAGAGGGGTGGGGAGGAATACATACAGTTTTCTAGGCTATAATTAAAATCAGATGACCTCTTTTACTTGGAAAATAAGTTTATGGCCATATATTTTCGTGGTGCAATAAATATTGTCATGTAGAGATTGTATATACTTTCTTTTTTTTAACTCGGGGATTAAATATCTCTTTTATAATGAAATCTCCGGTTTCACATGCTGCAGTTTACCTCTGGCTGTTTGTCAAGTTTTCATGTGCTTAGTTTCTATTTGGAACCTATGTTAAAGTTAACCCGATTTGCATTATGGAAGCAGAAAGTGATTGAGACTGTTATTTGTTAGGCATACAAAAAGGTTTCATCAACTGTATCTCTGTTACCTCAAAAGAACATAATTAAATTACAGTTTTGTCCTAAATGTTAAATCAAATATGCTGTCACCATCTAGCATGCAGGTGTTGTTAGCTACTTATATATGCCCTATAAACAAATTGGTTCTTAAGCTTCTCTCTTAGCTTCTTTTTGGTGACTGTAGTTAGCAACTTCATTTTACCATGCTCGTAATTATAGTTTTTCTTGCTTGTATATAGTACTGGTACAACCTGCAAACAAAGATGCTTTTTAAAGGAGAAGAAAATGCTGAAATCTTAACTCCCCAAATATATTGTTCAGTCAAATCCTGTTGGGCATGTGTATGTGGTGTGTGTTTGTTTTTTTTAAATTTTATCTGCTTAATCTGCTTTGATTTCATTGATTGCAGCTGGGTTCAAAGTGCAGAGAATTGAAAGACATTCATTTTGGGCAATGTTACAAGATCTCAGATGAAGGAATGATCATTATAGCTAAAGGCTGTCTGAAGTTACAAAGAATATACATGCAAGAAAACAAATTAGTAAGTTACAGTTTTTTTTCTTCCTTAACAGCATTTTCATTGTCAAAACTTTCTCTTGTTCTTTGTCTATTTAAAATTTTCTTCTAAATGGCTTCTTCTTTGATGGCAAATTGCTTAACGTTTTCTAGGTATAAGAATTCAGGTTCTGCAGAGATAGCTCAGAAGTGGACTCAACATATGTCAAACTAATGCTACTCCGGATGCATTTTAACTTATGCTTTTTGACACAATATTCTAGAAGTAGTTTGGGAGATGTCTAATCTATGTAGGAGAAGGCAAAGTCCATGCAAAATGTGTATATATATTCTGTTTATACCAATATGTTTTTCTACAGTAAAAAGTGTTTGTTTAAGTTAAAGATTTTTGGAGGCAAAGTTCTTGACTACAAATAAAATATTCTGATAATCTTTTCTTGAAATACCTTGCTTTCTCATCAGGATGTAGTACAGCAGTGTGCTAATGCTGATAGAAAAAAGATATTTTTTTGAATAGTAATAGAAGTCTCTTGTGTCCTAATTATTATACGCAGTCTCAGAAGTGACAGGTTCTAAGGTTCAAAGCCAGTATCTACTAAATAGTATGCTACAGCGTGTGTGTTAAACTTTCTTTTCTACTTACAAGCACAGAAAATAAAAAGTTTACTTGCAGTTTAGTTCTTATCTTTCAGCTCATGTCAGGGTTGTGACCTCTACTTTGAAAACTGCTGACCTAGAATAAATAAATTGCGTTTGTAACAAAACAGCATACTGTGTAGTCTGAGCCATTTGATATTTAGCTTCAAATAGAGAAATAGATATTAATGCAGAAGAGAGTTCATTTAACCTTCCCCTTCCTCCACAACCCCCTTTTTTGGCTTTAATCAGAACTCTAAGAATTCAAGAAACAGGAGATAATGGCCAAAGTGAAGATCTCAAAGTAGTTCAAAGACAAAGAGTGTAGGGTGGTTTTTTTTTTTTTTTTTTTTTTTTTTTTTTTTTTTTTTTAATGGTAGCAAGATGGAATCTTGAGTACCATAAAAATAAATCCTTGTAATATCTATCTACATACCTGAAAATCTCTCAAATAAAAAAAGAGAGCTGAATGTTTTTAGAAGCCTGCAAAAAAAATAAATACTGTAAAAATTAGCTGGGGAAAGATGGGGAAATCTGTAGTGTTAGTTGTGTTGTAATAAGAGGAAAAAATTGTTGTGCGTGTTCAAGGGCTGCATAATTATACATGAAAGGTTGTGCAATTGTTGTGCATGAAGACTGTGTGTGTATGTATATATAAATATACACTCGTATGTGTATATATAAAAATGACTACGTAAGTGCATGATTGCTGTAAAATGTGTGGGCAAGGTGGTAAATTGACCTTCCTTATTATGCAGGTCTTGTAGTTGTTGCTATTAATGAAGTTTGTAATCTCTCTTTATAGTCTGAATTCTAACCTAACTAGTTGATATCCCAATTACTAACATTCAAAAATCCTGTGGCTTTACTATCTGAAAAGCAATTGAAGTTAACAGTTGAAATGAGACATAGCAAATACCTTCGTGATTTTAAGACAGCCCAGGAAATATGTTCTTCACCTGCATGCTTTCTTTGTTCACTTTCATCATTGGAGATATAATACTGACTTTTTAAGTGGAGATAGTTTTGTGTTTGAGAGTACACAGTTTTGTTCTATTTCATCATTTTTGAAAGTTTGTCAAGCAGTTTATTTAAATTACCCTTTGCGCAATTTGTTGTGAATGAACTTTTCAGTTTTTTTTTTTTAATTTTATTTTTCATTTAATGCTTCTGCCCTACCTTAACGATCAGGAAAAATAAATTTATGGCAACTTTGATTTGACTTCATAAAATCCAAATATAACTACTTAAATCTAGTCTAGAAATGTAAATGTGAAATACATTATAAAGCTGTTAAGCACTCTACAGTGTTGAATATACAGAACAAAGTAGTACTTGCTGATGATTCTGGTAGATGACAGAATTGCCAGCTTTTCTCTTTCCTAGGGATGGGGGATTTTCAAACCTCGTTATCTTGGAAATGTAATCTTGTATGAACCAAGTGAACTTAATATAAGTTTTCAGGCCACTGTAAAATAAGATTTTTTGCCTTCTAAAATAGAATATCAGAATCTGTTAACGCCATGGACTTGGCTTAAAAGAGAGTAGTGGTTGGTGACAAATGCTAATCAATTGTTTGCTGTGTCAAGTTCTGTGAGTTATTTTTGTTTTTAAGACTGCTTTCTGTGATAAAACTACTGTTAGTATTTGCTCTGTCACTTCTTATTTCCTACCGTATTGGTGGAGAAGGGGATTTGGGGAAGCGTATGTATTTGTTTTCAAACATTCAAACATCATTCTCTGAAATAGAAATATTCTGTGTCAAGAAAAGTGCACTTGACATGCATATTGCTTTGTGTAGTTGAAGTTCATGGATTGTCAGTCTGCTCTAGGAAGAAGGTGGGTTTCCTTTCCCCCAACCCTGCTTTTAGATAGCATCTGTATCTTCCTTGTAAATGTTGTAGATGAAGTCTGCAGGGTTTGTCTTTTTCCTCTTTCTCCCATTTTTCCAGAGGTGCTCAAAAATAGCTAAATGTTACAGGCAATTTCTACTAGCTTCAAACTGTAACGCATTATAGATGGTACATGATGGCTGGGTTTGCATGTACACTTGTCTCAGACTAATGGTTTTTATGCATCAAAAATACATTAATACAGAGGCAACCAGCAAGTAAATAATGCCTTTGTGAGTGTTATTTTATAGTGAAATGTGGACCAGTGAATACAGTTCAGTTGCTTCTTCTGTTGCTAAGTAACTCCATTATTAGCCTTCTGTGCAGGAACAGAGAAAGAAGAATTTGTTTTGATGGTTTAATGTGCTCGGCATTTCATAGGAAAGGATCTATTTTTTCCCTTACTTAGAAATGCTGATTATTTAATAGTAATAAGTGGAAATTACCAATAGAGGTGGAAAGGATACATGAGAACAAGTTAAGCTAACATTGTGAGGCTAATTTAACAACACAAGGTGGTTGTGTTCATAACTGTTTAGACTTTATTTAAATTTCTGTAAAATGGTTACCTCTTTTTCTCTGTCTTTTGAACAGGCGAGTAACTATATCCTTTCTCTAGCATCCTGTCCAAGTTGAGAATCGAAAATAAATAAATTCACAGGCATTTGGAGGGGTACTAGCTCACTGAGTTGTCCTTCCTTATCTGCTCTGAAGCAATGTGGTATATTCTAACCATCTCACAGGTATTCAGTGTAAATGGAAGAACAGACTATAGAACTGTCCAGATGAAACCAGGAAATTTCCTAGCTTCTTGCTTTAGATTAGCTGGACTTCTCATGTTTGTATTGGTTTGGCTGGAATTGAATTCTATGAGACCAAATTTCACATTTGCCTTATGTGAATGATTAATATATGAAATTGGTAGAAGATGAATTGGCTAATACCATTGTTAACTTCTTTCCATCTTCCACAAATCTCTCTTTTACCCCTCCAACTCAAAGAAAGTACCGAATTTCAGTAGAAAAATCAAAGAACTGCTCCATGTGAACATGCAGTGCTTGGACTGAGAAATGGAATGGGGCTGCACTTTACCTGAATTGTCAAAGAAAAGAAATGCTCTTTCATTGCAGGCTTCCCCAGGAGAATGGAACTCTGAAAGGTGTTAAAGGTTTTGTGACTTCTTTGTAGGGGAATGCAGAGCAGGTAGTGAGTGCAGTGCACCCAAAGGGAAGGTTTGCCCACAAAAGCAGTTTTGCATAAGTGGTATGTAAACTCTCCATTTCCTGTTACTATGATTAGAGCAGATCTGGTTTGGGGGGCTTCATTTTAGAGCTAGGAAAACTTTAGACCTTCCCTACCCCTCCATCCCCCAAGCTTTTCTTTACCTAGTGGCTTAATGGCCAAAATTATAAAACAATTTTTGCTGAAAAGTAGTAGGCTTCCACCTCCCTAGTATCTGTTCTGGGATGGGTTTTTGTTTGTTTGTTTTTTTGTTTATGCTGAAATAGATATGGATTAGGAGGAAGGAATCCCCTAAAGATGGAGGGAGATGGAGTTCGGATTTTAAATGTTGCAACAGGATGACGGCATTCCTACCTCTGATCCTCCCCTACCCCCCCACCCTTTCTTTTATAGACAGTTATGGTCTAACTTAACCCCATTTCTTGTTCCTTGTTTGTCTCCTGGCTTTGTCCAGGAATAGTGTCTACTGTGGGTGGAGAACAGGTTGCATTTCAAGATGACCGCATTTTTGACTTGTCTGTATCTTTGATCTTTTTTTTTCCTTTATGTACGAGGACTTTTATAGTAAATATTTTAAAGATAATTATTTAATGCTGTCTGTAAAGATGAGTACTGTTAGTGTTCTGCCCCTCTTTTCTTTGCAGTTTGTAGTGATTAACAGAGTAGAATTTTGGGTTAGTATTTGAATTAAGCTGTAATACAAGATATATGAAAAATGCCACCTTTTTCTACCTTCAGTACAAAAGAATCAAGACCAAAATTCTTGTTTGAGTTTATTTTGTGTCAAAGGAGACACTTATCTATTTAAAGCATTGATTGGAATCAGCATAGTGTCAAAATCTAAAGGACAAAACTAACTTATTTTTCTAGTTTTTTGAATCACCCCAGTGCAGTGTAATCTCACTTACTCACTCATATGTGTATCTCTGAGATATATTTTTCCTTCTGTTTCCGAGTTTGCAAAGCAAGGTTCACCTTCCCACCCCCTTCTTGCACATCAGATATAAAATACACCCTTCAGCAGTTTGCCCGGAGGCTTTTGTACATTAGAACAGGGCATACGTGTGGAGAGGAGAGAGAACCTGAGTTTAGTCCAAGCAAACTGTTTGAGGGGAAAAGTCAGTATTCTAAGCCATATAAACTGTGCATCATTTGATGTTGCAAACTACTAAAGCTTAGAGTATATAGAATTAACTAAGCTTCCTGTTGGCAGCAAGTGAATGAAAAAGACTTTGGGAAAAGTATTCCTAAAGAGTGTGCCCCTCTCCTTCCCTCCCATTCCATATACTATTGCAATTTTTGCATATAATTTCTGAAACTTCAAGTAGAAGATTCTTAAAGCAAAGGAATTCTTTTTCCATGTTCATTGTAAATATTTTTCCAAAATTCTTTAATTTGTTTATTAGATTGTTTTGAGGTAGCAGAGAACTGTAGTATCAGTTATCCCCTTCAGTTATTTTGTTTATTGAAAAGTTGTGTTCTCCAGAAGTGTTGCTGCTTTTCTTTGTAGACACGGAAGACATATGACTGTTTACTTGTTAAAAGATATGCAAACAGCTTGAAGATGACAACATTACTGAAATTGATCTCTCTACTGTGTATCATCTCTTTGGACAATGATACTTCATCTTCTGTTAGGGATTATATTAGAGCTTTCTGTTTCACAGAATTGTCTTGGAAATGTGTTGCAGATAACATTGGTTAGTAGACTTCAGTAATAATGAAAAAGTCCCTCTTGTATTTTAATTTGGCAAGCATGATACTTAAGTACTAAAAAAACCTACTAATGTACTGTAAAAATAATGTTCAGTGCTTTAAAGATGGGACTGTATTGAATTACTGTACTAAAACTTAACTGAGATGTGGAAAAATACGCTTTCATGGGAAATCTGAGACATCTGTTCGGTGTTAAAAGCAGTCTGTTGGAAAGTTAGTCTTTCAGGAAGCTTCTCTCCTCTGAAATGTTCAGTTTGTTCACTTTTGCAGCACAATAAAGTTGTTTAGGTATTCCTTCAGGAAACTGAACTAATACTGCCTTCTTTCTAACAATTTGATCTTGTTTTTGTTCACAAATGTTCTTACATTTTTAATCAGCTCAGCAGTTTCTCTTTCGGTAACACTGTTCTGAAGGTGCAACATTCTTGCTGAGTTTCTTTAAAAAAAAAAAAAAAGTCAAGATATGTGCCTATGCATAAATATCTATTTTCTGAAATAAATATTTTGCTGAAACCTATGTAGGCATCAGACTTTTATTTTCAGTAAAAGGCTTCTGTAAAGAATTTAGTAATAAATACATTACTTCATATTCACCTTTAGGTGGCGGTGTTGACTTTGTAGTTGGTGGTAACAGGTCTTTGGGTGTTTGGTATAATGAATTGCTAGTACACAGCAGATAACTCCTGCATATTATACTGGTACTATATACCCTGTTTTCTCTTCCATTCAACTGGCCGGATCACTATCGAAGTACTTCTTAAATGCCTTCAGGATGTTAGCAACTGGTGTATAATAAAGCTCATTCAACTAAATAGTATTTGACTCTTAGAATGTAGTTATGTATATTCTTACTGAAGTATTTGAAGAGGCTTGCTTTGTGTAGCTCATTAATATAAGTAAAGAGGAAGAAGACAACTGAGAGTTTTATGTTCTTTTAAAGTAGGATGAGCTCTAAGCATATATGATGGAAATGAATATATGTGCTACATATACTGAGTATAAAGTTAAATGAGTTGAAATGAACCACTACCTGGGATCCTGAGCAATATATTGGAGGAAACTAACTATTATTCCTTGATTTGCTTTTTACCTAATCCCAGATAAGATCTTCAGCAGTGACAATGCAGTTTTGAATTTGTGGTTCCTTAAAGGCCAAGAATGCATTTTCTGGGGATGTATATTTAGGAACGTAACCTAGGAGACTTCTGGCTGAGTACTGCCAAGAATATTTTTAGAAAGTAACCCGTGTTTAGAAACTTAATTTTGCTTTTGAAAATTAAGACTACTGAAGCAAACTAATTATGTGCACTCTTACCTGATAGTGTAGATTTTTATGTACTGCAATTGTATGTTTCTTAATAGTATAAAACAATTATCTCAAGTGTTCCAGTTATTTTTCAGGGGCATGTCCCAGAGACTTAAACTAACTCTGTTTAAGCCCTTGCTATTAGGTGAATTAGGAGCCTGTTAAAAAGTAATACTTCTTGGCTTAATGCTTAATACTAACTTCTGGGTTTAAAAGCAGTATCTGCTCACAAGTTTTATTGAAAGTATTTTTTCATGTTGTGTTGTTTGAAAGACACCTTATCTCTGCAGGAGGAAGGTTTACTTTCCATTGCACCACTAAAAAGTTTCTACTCAAGAATTGCTGAGTTTTTGTTATTTTGTGTGTGTGCATGGGGGGGGGATAGTTTCTTAATGTTCTTTAATGCTTTGATCCATAGTATGATTTGTTTTCCCTCTTTCTCCCCGCAAATCTGAAGTCTCTAATAGGCAAACTTTGTATTTAAACAGGTGAAAGACATTTTTATTTTAAGATGAATTCAGTATTTGTGAACTCTTCAGACTGACAGCACTGGAAACTGAAGTCCTCTTTTTGTCCACTAAACAGGTACAGCGTGAGTAGCAGCAGTACAAGCTTCACTGCACTGCCCCACCAAAGTGCTGCAAACCCTGACCTAGAGAGAGACCTCTAGCAAGGGTTAAGAGGCTTGTTCAGTCTCCATGCTCACTCACTCATTACTGTGGCTGCCAGCGGGAGTACCCATTTGTGATAGTGGATAGATATCCACAATACAAAAGCACCAGGAACTGGACTGAAAGCACCAATTCATTTCACTTAAAAACTACTGAGCATCTGTCAAATGATGTAACTTCAGTTACCACAGACCTGGGCCACTGGTAGCAGTGAATGGTTCCATGTCCCATTGCCAATCCCCGAGTTTAGTCTTTTTATACGTTCTAGTGTAGCTTCTTTATGCTATGCAGAAACAAAGCGTATGTACAGACTGTAATTTTCTTCTAAAGTTAGTTGTATAGATCACCTTCAAATGCCTGACTGTGTGTGTAAGTACTATGGCTTAATAATAAGAATAATAAGGTCACCTGTATGATTTCACTACTCTGTACTTTTTTTTTTTTTTTTTTTTGTAAACAGGTACTGCATTTTTTGAGCTCTTTAAACAACTGTTGGCTACTACGAGCTGGCTTTTGTCATGTACTTTTTCTTTAAGCAACTAAGAATAGGATTTGTAATATGTATTGTTGCATTAATTATGTTTTTAGAGTTCTTGTTAGGTAGTTATGTTGTAGATTAATTGTCCTACCTAATTTACAGTTGTAAAACTTCAATTTTATATAAAATTAGGTCATTATATCACTGCTAATTTTTTAGGTTAATTTATGGCACCACTTGCAACAGATATTTCATATATGCATAAAAATGTTCAATATATACCTTGTAAATTAATATAATCACAAAGTAAATTGTGGTATGGAATAAAATGGGAATTAAGAAGAAGTTGATCCAAAACTTGTTTCTACTTCTTGGTCAACATTTAAGTATGATAAGAGATGATGATTCATATGATACTTACAGATAATAGATTTTGCATATGGTTTCAGAGAAGGTTAAATACATTTTTTTATGCATTTAGGTAATATCTGCTAATGTCTGCACATGGATGACAGGCATGTTAATAAACTTATACATCAAATTTACAATGTATTGTAATCAATAGTCTCAGTACTTAAGTTCGAAGTACTAAAAATCCAGATGTAATGGATGGAGGTAATGTGGGGGTGGTGGGAAGGCAAATTACAGCATGGTGCAAAATTTAAGTACAAGTTGTGTTACGCTCTCTGTTATAGTTATTGAGGGCCATTGTATAATATAACTTAAATGTATACCAAAGGCAATGGCACTACAGAAACAAGTCTTGTTTATAGGGTATTTCTGGATCATGCAATGTTTTCTTTTTATTAAGCACTCTGGACTGCAAATGCAAAGTTAAAATGGAATTAGTGATCAGCTCAGAAGACAACTGTACCATTTCTTTACTGTTGTGGTATTTGGTTTGATTTGACCTGCTAGCATTTTATGTATAAAGAATGAATGCAAGTAAAATCAAATTAATCGAAAGTTGCAATAACACATTGACTTCAAAAAGGGCTTTACCGAAGTTATAAAACCTTTGTTATAAAATGTAACTGCTTTACTGAAAAGGATGTATGCAGTCAAATTATTTTTTCCTGGCTTCCTGTAAATAAATTTTACACCAATTTATGCCTCAATCTGCTTACTAAAATGATTAGTTGTTATTGAACTAACCAAAAAGTTTAATTTTGTTTATGTAGGGTAGATTTATATACCATGTAATGGGCATAATAAATCTTGAATTAAACTAGAGTGTAGGCACTTATATTTTTGTTGAATTACTTAAGCTTTTAATCTGATTAAAAGCTTGGTGACCAGGGATTGGTAGCAGGATATGGAGCCTTTTTGATTGCTTGAAATACGTATATTTAATTATTGCTTGGGTCAATGGTAACCACATATCATTACACAGTTCTCTGATCCTAGAATGAAAAAGATTTTTCACAAACCTGGAGTGTGTTTTAATAGAACATATGCTGATAGATATCTTAGTTTAAAATCACCTAAATTGAATTGTAACAAAAAGCTTCCATTTCTGTAGTTTTTGGAGTTTTTTGTTTTGTTTTGTTTTTTAATCTAGCCATATCTTGTGGTAGGAGGGAATGCTGGCAAACTCCAGATGAATCACTTGAAGTTCTTCATTTGTTAAGTCGTCATCTTGACCTATGTTGTTCTTGGTAAAAATCTTCAGCCATTCACTTAAGGATAAGCAATAAATCAAAACTGATAATACTGCTCCTAGTGAGCTGTGATGCTTCTTGCTGAAAGAGATCAGAAGTATGGTGCTGTGAACCAAATCCTTAAAACTGTCAGTATCATCATTTTAAAATGGTGGTAATTTGCATCCATCAAAGATAAAAATAGATACAGATACACTTTTATTTGTATGGGACAAAGACAAGATTATATAAAAATAATGAATGACAGACAAGAATCTTTCTGTTTATATCCTGTTCCAGCAAATTCCAGTGCAACTTTTTATGAAACTACATAAATGAACTTGTCTAACTTCTGAAGCTTGATGCAAACACTTTGCTTCTACAAAGAACTTGACTAAAACCATACACAGCTCAAAGTGCAAGAGATCGATCAAAACTACCACGCAATTAGCTGTAATAGAAGGAAGTTCTACAAAATTCTGCTCCCCCAACCCCTTTATGCTGCTACAGTGACCATTAAAGCAGTATCTGTGGACAAAATAACTTGTGCCCTCTTCTGGGTATCTTGAGATGCTCTTCAGGGTAGCTGTGTTCACCAAAAATGTTGTTGGCACATAGGCTACAGGGCAGATTGAGTGGGCCTGGAGAATGAACTGCTCTAGCTATCCTAAATATCATTCTTTTTCAAGTCAAGATTAAATTGTTTCACTTAAACTTTTTAACCAGAACATCAGTGGTCCAGATGCATATGTTTTTGGATTTATATTTCACTGATGGCTTTTTCCTCCTTTTCACTTTAAACTTTATCATCTATATATGCTTTCCTCACCCTAGAATCTCCTGCCTTGATTACTGTAGCATTTGCTATGGTCTTTCAACTATCACTGTTCTTTCTATTCAGACTGCTAATGCTTAATAAGCTGTACTTCGGGCTTGAGATATAGCTATATAGCTACTTTTTTGCTTGTATCTGATCTCCAACTGCCTGTTCTGGCTTTCACACCTGTGTACAAGTTTGTCCTAATATTTTTTCCTAGATTCCTTAGCTTAAAGTGTTCCTCTCTTCTTCTGTTTTGTATCTCATCTCATCTCATCCCCCCGCCCCAGCCCTGTACTATCAGCCGAATTCTATCTTGCCTGTTCTGCCTGAAAATTTTGAAGACTGCTTTGCTGGTCAAGTCTATAAACACCAACTTGTGTCTGTCTTCCAGTTTCCTTGCTCCACTGCATCCAAACATTTTATGTCTATATAAGGTTTGTACCTTCCTACCTTCCTCTGAAATAATGCAGAAATTACTGTTTTGTGAAAATACAAATTTATTTTAAAACATGCAGTCTTTTTAAGGGTTGGGTTAATAGCATTCACAAGTTAATGTTCCAGACAGGCATATATGTGACTAAGTTGACCATAGCAATAATGTTGTGGGAAAGCTTGTGCTGTTATTCCACCACCTACCTGTTTGGTAAATGTATAAGAATGGAATGAAAATGTTTTCTGCATAAGCTATGACTATATAGATCTTCTTTATCTAAGATAAAAATTCTAGGGAAAAAGATCAAATGTGAATGGAAAGTGTTTCTTTTAGGTTTTTCTTTTTTCCTTCCTGCTTAGGCATAGAGAAAATGTCAGAGAGCTGTATATAAACTAAAATGGACAATAAAGCAATGACATTTTGAAGGGTAAATACAAAGAATGATTGCTACTGCTAATATTCTTATCAAACTAATACTTGAATTTCATAAGACAGTACTGATATTTGGAGAGTTAAGCTATGTGAGAAATAAGAATAGGTTTCTTTTAGGCTTCAGAGTGGTTAATTGAGAATGAAACATGCACACAAATAAATGCTCTAAAATGAATTTGTTTTACTGATAAGGGCTAACCAAAATGCTAGTCAGCTTGTACAGCTCCTTATTCTTACACAGCATACAGCTCTCAAGAGATGAAAGGTGTGAAAATACCTGTTGCCTCACTAGCTAATTGTTTGCCATTTGTGGAAAAAAACACCACAATGTATGGGCAGAGTTCTGCAAAATAGGGTTTGTCTGTCTAGCAGTTTGCTGTCGCAGGGAATCAGTTGCACTGTAGCTTGCCACTTCTTCCCATGCACAGTCTCCAGTGATTTTCTGAGCTTTATGATCTAAACCTGCAGATGAGGGCAAGGGAGGTGGGAAACAAGTTAAAAATGAGTAGTTTTCTATTGGGTTGGTGAGCTAAGCTCACTATGCAGTGAGCTTAAGAAGCTAATAGGTCTGTCAAACAGCAGAGCTAATAAAAGGGCAGGAGCATGTATAAGGGGAAGCAGGTATGTGCAACTGTCAACTGTTTAAAAAATACATATATATTTATACTGTATATATATACAGTTATATATATACTGTTTCATTAAACAATACCGTGAATTCTGAGAACTTTCCCCTTACTGAAAAATAATAGTAGGTTTCCCACAAAGTAGCTTCCTTCCTTTCCACCCCCCACCCCAAAAAAGGGTTTAGTTATTTTTATTAAATGTAAGCAAATGGGATTATTTTGATCTGAGTGAGGATGCAATGACAGCTCTGCATTTCCAACAGACTTCCTCTGACTGCTGCCAGTAATTGTACTAGCATTTTTACAGCAATGATTGCGTAGGCAACCAGTTTGCTTGCTGCTGTTGAAGGGGTAGTGCTGGCTCTGCTATTGTCTGTGCTCTTCTCCCTTATAAACAACGTCACGTGCCCAAAGAAGGGTTTGTTTCTAGGCCTTGTGTGTTCAGAGTTGTTACTTACACTTTTGATGCTCCTTACTCCATTCTTTTGCACCAGGGAGAGAGTTAGCCTCAGTGTATTCATTTAAAAAGGTGTTCACTTTGCACAAAAAAAAAATTCTTTGCTTCCAGCTTGTTACGTAAGAATGGCACAGATGCAGCGGAGCATATTTTGCAAACTGGTTCGTGTTTGGAAACTGCTCTTAAAGCACCTATATTTTTGTAATCTTTAAAGTTGTCCAATACTTTGTAATGCTTTGGCTTAATAAATGCACAGAAAGAAAACTAAAGTTTTGGGGTGTATTGAAGTTGTCTGAATTGTGTGCGTGTGGGGAAATGCTCCTTAGCATTACTTTTGATAGCTGTTAGTGTTGTGCAGCCTTTTTGAAAATACTAAGGACTACTTAAGTATATTGTGAATATGTTTCGTATATCATAAGACATTTGTTGTTACGTTTTGTTACTTGAATTGGATGCATTTTAATACATACTGCTTAAAATTCTATGTTTAAAATGACAGTATAATTCTTATTTCATGAAAGTGCGGGGAATTTCTAGAATGAAGTGGTGTTTGAGAATTTCTGTATTGTTAGGCATTTCTAGGAAAATCTTAAAATCTTATACTTTATATTTTATAGATTTCAGAACAGCTGTATGTAGTACCATTTTTCTCCATTTTAAGTACTGTCTGTTGCCTGTGAGAACTTCTTAAAACTTTCTTCACTTAGAAGCTGTTATTGGGGTTAGTGTCCCCCCTTTTTTTTTTTTTTACATCTTTTAGAGCTGTAGAGCTGAGAAGTACTGTGCTGTTCCTGTTGCGTACAGGTGATATTTTCTTTGGATTTTGAAGTATTTGCAACAAATTTTCAATACCAAATTAGTATTGCAGTGTATTTAATGAGATCAAAAAAGTATGCTGTTGAAATAGAAAAATATTTGTTTTTAGCAATCTGAAATTATATCCTACTCTGTGTTTTAAAAAGTTATGCTGAGAACAAATACTAGGATATAGGTTTGATTGTCTAAACCCTTGTGCAGGTGTAGGCCTGACTTATACTGCTAGTAAATTAAGATGAACAAACTTTCATTATATGTGCAACTTGCAGATGTTCTTTCTCTTTTTTCTTTAATTTTTCTAGTACAGAAGTTTTATTTTGCTTGGGAAAGATGTTGCAGGTATTCTATTATAGAAAAGTTGCTATAGGCAACCTTTTATTTTTATCATTTATTATATTGTCTTTACTCAAATAATGTGGGACTTGCTTATGGAAACAGGTGGTTGATTTTTCTTACTGGAAGAAAAAATAAGAGAAAAAAATCTGGGCAGAGGATTTTAAACTTGAATAATGTTACTTTGATACTTACACTAGTAAGCAAATCGAAAGCAGAGAACATGATGGTGCTTTGGAGGAAATAATTTTTTGTCACAAAGTAACAGGTCTTATGATAAGAGTCATCCTGAGAGGTTTTTACCTTCCCATGTTCCTCATCTCTTGTGTGGGTGGAGTTGTCTGGAAGTTCAAACCTTCTTTGTCTCTGAAGGTAACACTAGTATTTTCATGCAGGCATGACATTTCGAATAAAAAGGCAGTGGCTTACTTCCTGCTTTCATGCAGGTGGCAGATTAGCTGTGTTATGGTGTGTACCTGGTAAAGGACTGGGTAATGTATACTCAGGTAGTTATTTCCCTTAAAGCTTGCTCTCTTTGGACCGAAAAAAATTGTTTAAACAAGGGATTTAATGTGTTGACATGGTGCAAGATACTGTTGCTCTAGTTTCTCTTTCAGTATCTTTTCATTTTCTGCTTTATCATGGAAGTAGCCTTTCACTCAGTGATATCTTGGACTACAGGAACAGGATTGATATATCTGGGAATGTACGTGTCACTTCCCTAAAATTAAACGTGGTGGCATAATAAGAAAAGTTGCTATGTTAACAGATTTTTCTTTTTAAGCTAACTCCAAATTTGCTAATAACGTGCTCTGGTCCTGTGAAGACGATGGAACTATGATTTGTACTTCAGGTCAGAAGCAGGTAGAAGACTGCAAACCAGGGCTTAAGGTAGTTACTGCACACTTCAGTTATTCTGGAAAAACTGCAAGTATATTTTTAAGGAAGAAGTGTTACAACAAGAAATAGTAAAATCCAAATATTATGGACTATTTTTGTCACTGCTAGTCTATTTACCAGTAATGCATGAAAAACAAAATGTGGGATGATTAGATGCTAATTTCAAGTTTCATAAAATGTTTACATTTTTATGCATGTAGAACAATTTTCACTTATTATTCAGTACTGGCTGCAAGTTTAGAGATGAATAGGGTGATTGAAGTGATAAAGCATATTAGAGAACATTAAGAAGAATAAAGATTTGTATTTGTGGTGATACAAGCATTTCTGCTCTGAAAAGTATGGCTGATTTCAGGTGGTTTTCATTCAGCAGAGCATATTAGCTATGCAGATTCACTGTGGTGTAGTTATATATAAATGTGCGTTATTTGAAGAACAAGAATTCACATTTTTCATTCTACAATATTATTGGTTCTATTTTCTTAAACAAAATCTGAAAGCAAAAATAAAGTATTTCATTTTTGTCTAGTAGTTCAAAAAGAAATTTTAATAGGTTCTTCTTGAATTAAACATGTTTTTATCTCTCCACATCTCTCCACAGTATTTTTGGGAAACTTTGCTTTGAAAGAAGATAAATTTAGATGCATAAATAAGAGGCAAAAGCGGATTAAAGATTTAGATACCTTGAATCAAGACTTTGTGCCCAAAATAAATGTGTTCCTTTTATCTAGTAGCAGTGTTAATGATGTCATTCTTTATGTATCAAATCTACCATGCTAGAGTCATTAGTATGCTGTGACCACATTTACTAGAACAATTGACTCCTGCAGTGCTTACTGTTCATCACACTGGAGTGCAGTTTTGTTCTAGCTAATTCAGTGCTACTCCAGGAGTATGTTTCTGACAAATTTTATTATTTTATAAATAATATTGTATTGCTCTAATTTCTAAAAGTTGAAATCGGATTTGAGAAACGTTAACTTTTTTGAGATGGAGCACTGCAAATTATTTTCTTTGAGCTAAACAGAAAGCTGACACTTAAACTTAGAGCTGCTATTGTTATTGGTTAACCTGCTTGCAGTTGTATTCAGAAGCTGTGCGATTGTGGTCTTGCTTGATTTAAATTTGTCATGTAGAAAAATTAGATTTGTGAGCATAAGTACTAATTACTAGTCTCTTATACACCACAAAATCGGCATGTTTTATAAAAACAGCTGTTGATTTTGAAAATTAACATTATTAAAGAACTACCAATTAATTGATGTTGCTGTCAGTACAGTTTGTATTACGTATAACTAATATAGCACAACAGTTTCCACTTTTAAACAGTTTTCTGTTGCTCTGTAACATTAACATTACCTCCATGATTACTCTGGACAGAAGTTTCCTTTCTAGCTTGAGAGAGTGTATGTTTGTGAGATAATATTTTGCTTGGAAAAGTTCACGTCTCAAATCTGTTTTTCCATTGTGAATTAAAAAAAACCCTGAATTTTAGTAGGGGTGATCACCACAATATAAAGGAATGCATTTTTGCTGTCTTATTGTGCTATTAAAATTGTAGTTTGTCTCTGTTCAGGCCAAGGTTTTGGCTGAAAAGATTTAGAATGACTACCTGAAATTGCTCTTTACACTTACAGCAGGCTATGGCAACTATAGGATCAGTGAAAGCAGGTGATTTTTTTTCCCTTTGTTTTTCCTCTTATCTGTGCTTCATTTCTTGATGGTTGTATCTAAGGAACATGGAAAAATGGGGAAACAGGAAGTTCTGAATCTGTCATCAGCAAATGGATGCAACAGTTTGAAAAGAATTACTACTCTTCTTTCAGAGACTTCATCCCCACAGCATCCTTCTTCAACTCTTTTAACTAAGATGCCAGGCTTTGTGTTGGAAAAGTAAAGATTAAAGGTGCAAGGTGTTTTGGATTTTTGGTTGTTGGGTTTTTTGTTTTTGTTTTTGATGCACTGTTGGAAAATATAACCTGGGGCTTAAAAAGAATCATAGAAGTCCTTAAAAACCTTGCTGGCCAAGTCCTCAAGATGAGTAGACTACATTTTTATGCCCGGAAGTTGCTTTCTGTGGTATTGAGAACAGTCTTTATAAACTTTGTTCTTTTATTTATTTATTCCCCCCCCCCCCCCCCCCCCCCCCCGCCCAGATCTCCTTAAAAATGAGACTAGGCCTAAGGGGAGGACAAATTGGTTTTCTGACAAGTGACTCTGTTCACAAAATGTATCCAGTCTTATAGCTTGTTCTGGCTTCTCTCTGATGGAGAAGAATGGAAGAGAGGTGGTCTACCCTCTACCCCCCCGCCACTCAATTTTTTTTGTGTGTTTGCATCTTTCTAAGTCATCAGTGTTACCAGTGTTATTTCTGAGAGTAAACGTGGGCAATTTTTATCCCAGTGGATTACTAATTTCTACTTCTTATACTCTTACCTTAAAATGAAACAAAAGCCACCAAAATCAGTAATATATGGGTATGGACCAAAAGGTAGAGCTCATAAGCATCAAACTGGGTAAGTTCATTCTTGAACATGTTCCTTGGAATACAGTTTCTTCAAAATGAGAAGAGGGAGAATTAGTTCTTAAAATACTGTTGATAGGAACTATGAGTATTTACTTCTTGGATGCTACATGGATTTTGAATTCATCTTGAAAAGTGACATCCCAACCAGGTATAGTGTGCAATGTGAAACATTAGCTCTGTCCTGGGCTGGAGTATTTTTGCCATAAGTAGACCTTTGATGAACAGGACTGCCATATTGTTTGGAGGTATAAATTGACACAGTTCTTATGTTTGTACTCTGCACATATATATATATATATGTGTATGTGTGTATATATAAATATGTGTATTTATTAAAATATATATATAATTTTTTTATGCCAGATATTTCTGCATTTTATGGTGTTTGCCAGGTGTACTTTATAAGCATTTGCCAACAGGTTTCAGTTCAACAAAGCAGTCTTTTATAACAGACAACTATATTAAGTAAAGGCCAAGAACCAACTGCTAGACAGGTACCAACTTAGTGCTTCATTTATAACTTTTGCAACTTCTAATTTAGCTTATATGTAACCTCATGTCTTAATGAAGTTCAGTCTGTTATATTAACACTAGTTTTTGTCAACTAGATTAAAAGTGTTAGTCAATTCACAGACTATTTCTATGTGAATTTATGAATTTATGATCTAAGAAGTACCAAAATAAGTTCTTAGACCTTTTATATGCAAATTATACAGATATTTAAATTTTAAATTGCTCACTATCCAGTAGTTGCTATTGTTGGAATTGAAGGCATATTAGCATGCAGTATTCATATTCATTGCTTTTTTCTTCCTCCTAAACACAAATTCTTTACTATGTAAACAATTTTAGTATTGATTTAGAATATAGTTAGATTCGCTATGTTAAAAATCAGTTGGAGTAAATTGTATGCATCTGTATAGGGTGAAGGACTCCCTCTGCTACCTCAAAATTGCCTTTAAAAAAAAAAAGTTCAATTCTTATTGTTTGGTGAATGCGAAAGTCATTGCTGGTGTGTGAGTTCTTCTGTTGGTTCAGCCTCAATATTCCATTCCTTTTATTCCTAATGTATCTTTCTGACCACTCTGGACTGCTCAGTGGGAGAAAAGGAGAAATGTCCCGCTATCTAATTACAGCACATTTCAAGGGAACTATATTTGATTTTGTAATCAAAGTTGGACTGTGGAGTGGTTTGAGAATCTCCTCTTATCTTTTTCAAAACTCTTTCCCCTCTCCGACTAGGCCAGCAAAAACAATACTCCAAAGCTGCAGATAAAACAGGAAAAATGATGATCTTTTGATTGTGAGAATTTTGACTTAATAGTAGCTATATGCTGGCATTAATGCTGACCCTAACTTAAAAAAAAAAAAAAAAAAAAAGTCTTGACAGTCCATTTCTTTAAAAACAACCCAAAGGTTGCTTGAGCCATATATTTTTTTTTTGTATTTTTATTTAATACTTACAAGTCTGTTTTGCTTCATAAAAAGTGCGTAGTTACTTGTTTTTTTTAACAAAGTACCAGATCTTTTGGTATTTTTTACATAACTACATTCTATAAATCCACATTTTTTTCTTTTTCTACCATTTCTCCTCTGACAGATAAGTGCAGTTGACTTTGCAGAGGTTTAAGTACCGTTTTCACTGGATCAAAAGGACTTTATACAAATGCCATGCCTTTTCTTTTAGTAACTGTAACTTTTTCTATCTAGTGCAAGTGTCTGTACACAATGCTAGAAGTTGTCATTTCTCTCAAAACAAATTTAGATTTTTATTTATTTCATCTTGCAAATTGTTTGAAGAAGGCAAAGGGCTTCTCTATTTACACACCTTACTTCCTTTTCAAATTCAAACGATATATTATGATTACGATGCAACCACAGTTTTTCCCCATAGTTGTTATTCTGTTTTTGAGATCCTTTTATGTAGGCTGAAATGATGTTTTTTTCCCTCAAGCATTCCTTCTGTTGAACACTTCTCTCTTTGTCTGGTGTAGTTTCATTTTTCTTTTTTATTTTCTGTTTTCAGTTACTGACACCAAGTTTGTTGAAGGTCATTTTGTCTAGCAGTAAGTCTATATGATGTCATCAAGGAGCCTATTCCTCCACCTGATTAACAACAACAACAAAAAAGTTGCTATTTCTCACTCATCAGAATGAGATCTTAAGACTTGTATCAAGAGGGAAGAGAAATTGCAAATGAGCAGCCAGAATCCCTGAGTTAAGAGCACCTAGCTGAGAGTAGGATTTGTTCCACTTTGTACAAAACAGTTATTCACTAGGATTTAAACCAAAGGGGGCGTGGGTGTGTGGGAATTTTTTGTTTTGTTTTGTTTTTTTACTAAGGTAGTAGCAGTAGATACAAGCTCATTCTGCACACTAAGGTAATGGAGTACCTACCATTAGCATAGCACTGAACATGTAAGCCTGGTGAAAGACAGACTCAGGCTTGGCATTATGCTGACCTTGTTCAGATGGCTTCAATTTGCTTGGAGTGAAGATCAGCCTGAAAAAAACTGGTACTGTATTGATACAAGCTTGTGCTCAGTCACTGTAAGTGTGTCTTAATGTCCAGACTGCAGAACATATATCCTGTTCTTTATCTGGTTTGGGGGCAGACCCCAAAACCTCACCCTTTCTTGCAACTGGTCATCTGTTCCCATGAAAGTAATAACTTCAAAGAACAAACTTTTCATGGAAAAGCATCTTAACAGTCTCTAAATGCCTGGTCTTTATTATTATTATTGCTTTGATTGATTATTGACTTTTTTCAAGATTACTAAACTTAAGTTTTTGCATTTTTTTTCATTTTCTCAGTTCTTTTTTGCCATTCCAGACTAGTGAGTTTAGTTGCATTCTAGAATATGCTTAAGGCTTCACATAGGTTGCCATTTGCAAAGATATTTCATCAGTAAAGCCTAGATATATTGCAGATACCTTTTGTCTTCTTTCCTTGGGTCTTGCAGATGTTTTTGTCCCCCTCATGATTTGCTTGTAATAACTCTGACTTAGTATTTTAGTTCAAATCAGAGATGTCTAGTTTACAATGGAGATGTTCTAGTTTAATTCTCAGGATTTTGTACAGTTGCCGTTCCTGTATTCTTCTGTCCTGCAGACCTGTTTTGTATCCATTGCATTTATTCAGTAGCCCCTCCTTTTTTAATTATGCTAAAAGAAAAAGATCTTTGTTGCAAAGATAATGTAGGCATGGACAGTGGTATAGATGCTTAAATTATTAGACAAAATGTGATTATTTCATTTGTAAATACTGAACAATTTCATATTTATGGAGCCAATTTCCCCCCCCCCCCCAGGAAACAGTAGTTGTATTAACCCCCCTGAGAATATCTGTTTCTTATTTTTGGTTAAGGCAGCTAGCCTACTTGCACACATTCTTATGATCAGTGCATCCACATTCCAGATTAGCTCCTTGCGCAAAGTCTGATGAAGCCATCTGTTGTTGTCTTGCTTTACCTCTCCTGTTTTTTGTCTGATTAAAATCTTGTAAGGACGGTCTTCAGTATTCAGTAAATTACAGTGATGTTAGTACACTGGCCTTGAGTTTCTTGATTGAAAAAGATAGTGAGCTGATATCTCATTTTCTTTGCGTTCTTTTGCATTATTTCAGAAATATTCTCGGATGCATGTGGGAAGGTCACAGGTTATGATGTAGTAGCTTGCGTGCATGGTTATCTGGCTGTCCAAAATTCAGCAGGCTTTGGTAGGTGCTCTTCCAGTTCTTCAAACACGATCTGCAGTTAGATTCTGGAGTTGGATTATTGTTTCTGAGTGGCAATAATCAGTGGAGTAGAAAAATGAGATGAATTTTCAACATAAGTTAGTGACAAGTTAAATAGGGATTGGAGGTACAGATTCTAAATCATTTAAATGTTAGTTAGACCTATAGCTCTTTAGAATATCTGATTTCAGGTATGGAAAGTGAGCAGTTAACAAAATTTGGTCCCTACATTCAAGTTTAGGGACCTGAATGAGGTCTGACTTCCTATTAGTTCTAAAATATGACTACCCTCTACTCTACGGAAGCCAGACCTTTTTTATTTAGGATATCAAATATGGAGTCTATAAGAGTAGGCATTGACCCATGTCATAAATCTTTGTTTACATAGTAGTGATAAGGTGGGAGTGTATCTATTAAAGTAAATTTCAGTTCTTTAATGGGACTTCCAGACCTAAAAAGGCTTTGTATCTTTCAGTATTTACTGTCGTACTCAAATCCAAGAAACAATACAACTAATATCATGAAAACCATTTAATCTCTATTTTTACAGTACTAGCTGCATAGTTTTTTTTTTTCCTTTGGTGCATTCTACAAGTAATATGATCTAAGGTTTTTCAAATGTACCTACTATTAAAGCACAGAAACACAGTAGTTTTGAAGAAAAAGAATGGATATAGTGAATTAATTTATAAATCCTCAAACGTTTTTATTAATAAACCAAACCCATACACTTCACCTCTCACTTTCTCTGCCCTTTCAGTGCTGTCAGCCATCTGGCCTTTAGTGACCTCATACAACATTGGTTGGAAAACTTTCATTAAAAAAAAAAAAGCTCCTTAGTTTAACTACAGGACATTCACTGGCTTTTCTTTTCCGAGGAAAGAGGATTTAAACAAACTTTCCATAACGTTTGTTGAATGTGTATTTCATAGTAACCACCATGAAGTTCACAGCATTTAAGGAGACGACGAAGCCGAGATGAAAAGCTATAAATTCATGAAGGCTTGGCTTCGCAGTTGGCGTATAATCCTTTCTGTTGTCGCCGGTACCCGAGCCCCTGTACCCGCCGGAACAAAAGCTCTGAATGGGAGATTGTGGGAGCTGGGGAGCGTTTCGCTGGCAGCGCGTCTCCGGGCCCACAGGCCTTGTCAGGGCGCAACGTGATGCCCTTTATTCTTCCTGACAGATGCGAGGTAGGTTCTGCGAGGGGAAGTCGTTACCAGAGCGAGGGCAGTGGCAGATCAAAAGTAAGCAGTGATCAAACAAGGTAAAGGGCTGTGGAAAACAGGCTTTCTGTCTGGCCTCGACACCTGCCTGATCACTGAGGGGAATAGTGCTGGCGTGTCAGGTTGAGCTGATTCTCTTTGATGTACAGTGAATGAGCAAAGATGGAAACTGAAGTGGAAAGGGAAGATTTTCATTTCCCACTTCTTTGGGGCAATGAAAGGTGCTTTGCTGTATGATGCTGACAGTGGCTTTAAAGCAGCTCTAAAACCTATGAAAGACCCATGTTTGAAATGAAACGTTCTGTCTTTGGATTCTGTTTTCATCTTGGTGTCTCACTAATTAAACTTTCAATGGCACTGCATTTTGATGACTGAGGAACAACAATGCATTACTATTTTATTTTTAGTTTCATGAAGGAAATGATATCCTGTTAAAATTCTTTTTTAGTTTTTTAGTGAGTTTATTGCATAAAAAATAATATCTTGCAGATCTATTCTGAGAACTACAAGATTTAGAAGTTTTTTCCTCGTAAATGCACTTGTAAAGTCATTTCTCCTTTTTAATCTTAATTTCTGCATTCTGTTTAAAATTTCATATTTCTTCTTTTTTTAAACACACGAAGACATTCTTTATGCTTTAGAATATGAGGTCTAGGTAGCTCCAAAGTAGCTGTAAGTGATTGCCCATTACCATTTCAAGTGTATTGATAATACTCCATAGTTTGTAGGAGTACCTACCTGTTTGTTCAACAAAAAGAAATGCCTACTCAAGTGTATACATACAGACACACAGACATGCACTAAATATAAAATGATTGTATAGCTTTGGTGCTTTGTGGTGTTCCATGGCATAATTCTGTAAATCACTGTATTTCATTAAGCAAACTTACTGGAACTTAAACCCAGATGAACTCTGTGTCCTGCATCCTTTTTATTCTTTTTTATATTTTCAAATATATAAATATTATACAGTACCTTTTCTTGTTATAGATGGCTGCATTTATGCAGCAAAAGTAGTAACAAAGAAGTTTGTTTTATTAGCAGGCACAATTTTAGACATAATTATGTAAAAATACAACTTTATATTTCAACTATGCATTTGTTTTTACACTCTGAAAATAGTAGGTATCAATACACATCTTCTGAAGTGTCTTATTGAAAATTTCTAGTAAGTCAAAAAAATTTTTCTTTATGTAGCTTTTGAACGTTATCTTCATAACAAACTATAATCTCAATTTTCAAGACTCTGAAAGTTTATCAACTCTTTTGTTCTTGTGGTGCTATGAATTTTTCTTTCTTTTTAATCTGGAAATATGACTGTTTGGATATTGCTAGATGTTTCAGATAATAGTTGGCCCTTTTAGTATTTAAATAAACTCCAGCCGTTTTAATTACAGTAGAGAAAGCTTTACTCTGTTCAGAATTGACCAAGCAAAACTGAAATGTCTGTACAGCTCTGAAAACATTTCAGAATTAACTGAAACAGTAATATTAGCACTATTGCAAGACTTTAAAAAAGAAAGGAAAAAAACCTTAGTGTTCTGAAATAGTTGTGTACAAACATACAGAACTGATGTTTCTGACTGTATAATAGTTAAACTTTGCAGTTTTTACTGTTATGTTAGCTCAAGTTGGAGACTTCAGTCGCAAGACTTCAGTCCCAAGTGCCCGTATTGTTTAAAATGAACATCATTTTTACACATAAACATACCAAGATTAGTCACAGATTGCAATGATTTCTATATCTTTTGAAAAAAGAAAATATTTGTTCACATTTTCTCCTTTTGTCTGTGAACTACTGTGAAATAACTATGAATCCACCAAAAACACACATTCGGAATACATTTATGTATTCAAAGCGGAAGTTGACTACGGGTTTTCACCCTGTTGCAGTAATCTAGATAAACTGGAATGAATTTGTTAGGTACATGCAACTTTTCTTTTTTGTTATTTTTATTAAATAAAAGTGGCATTCATTTTTAAAGGTCCTGTGAGCAGTAAAGTATAATACAATTTCAGCTAAGGAGCTGTCAGTCTTCATATTAATCATTTTGCCTAAAGATTTAGAAGAATGATATTGTATTTTGCCTACAGTTTTAGTTCCTTTAATTTATTTATTATTTTAACATCTAGCTTCAGATAGTATGTTTATTGTTCCAAAAAGTAAAACCTGAGCCAAACCAAAAATACCTTCCTAATTTTTTTTTTTTTTTGGTATATATAGACTCCATTAGAGCTACTTAATGTGTTATATCCCTTTTCTATGTTTTGTAGCTGCAGCTTTAGTTTTGGGGAAAAAAAATTGCCCCAAATTTATAAATAGTTCAGCCTTCTGTATTAGGCTAATTTATGCTTGCTTTATGAGTTACTTCTCGTACAACACTGCAGAATTCTAGAGGTATTTTTCATGCATCTAGAAGTTGAGGTCTCTTCCATGTTGCTATTGAATTGTTTTTCCCATTGAGTTTCAGATTTTAAAAAATTTCTTAGGACTGCCTTTTAAAAGTAATGTATGCATGTGCATCTGCTTTTTAACCACAGTATTTTAAATTTTTTCTTACATGCTTATTCAGTTTATATCTGAACCATAATGACTTGTGGTGATGAGTGCATAACTAGCTCAGGAGATAAGGAATTCTTCAGGCCTCATGTTCTCCTGTATGCTGACTCCCTCTAAATTTG
Source organism: Dromaius novaehollandiae (assembly GCF_036370855.1). NCBI lineage: Eukaryota > Metazoa > Chordata > Aves > Casuariiformes > Dromaiidae > Dromaius > Dromaius novaehollandiae. Next base: position 30,609,456 of record NC_088130.1, read on the forward strand.
TTTCAGATTTAGAGGCCTTCCTTTTTCATAACATTTCTACCTTGTTTGGAAAGGTAAAAGCGAAGAATTCCTTCCATGTTTACTTTTGTCATCTCCTTTATATTACTGAATAGGCACATAGTTGGCTTTATTTAGGTTTTCTTTATTGTAGTATTACATTTTTTCATTGCAAAGCTAAATAACTGTTTACAGTGTTAAAATGGAATTCCTGAATCTTAACAGCAATACTGAAATCATCTGAGCTTCTCTGGAGGTTACGCTAGGTAAAATTCGGATAGATCTAAAGCTCTGAAAAATATGGCTAAATAAAGGACAGATGGATTTTTTAATCACATAAATGCAAGCTAATCAGGAGTTTGGCCTCAAAAGGAAGAAAACAAACAAACCCAAAACTCTAGTCAGGCAGACTTCTTTTTTAGCTAATATTTGCACAAAAAGGTCTAAGTTGAGTGTTACCTCTCATTTAAAACAAACAAAAATCCCTCCACGACCAGCCAAGCTCTAAAGCAACAATTTCTTGTTTTTAGTTTCAGATACTAGTTTCAAAAAAGAATTAAACTCAAGCTGTGTTAAATTTGGTTAGCTAAATATATGTAACAAACCTTAAACAGCACAGTAGCTGTTTAGAAAGTACTTCCAGTGGGTGCTTAATTAAGGTATGTCTTACCTACTGTTTAATCATATCACTTCACTTGAAATCATCTAATATTTAGGAATGAACCGGATCTGTTGGTCTAGTTGAAAATGAGAGCCAGAGGTGGGTTGAACAAATTACAGTTTCATGTCCCCCATCAATGTATGGGATCTGTACTTTGTTTTGATTTTTGTCTTGGATCAATGTTTTCTACTCACTCATATCAAATATGCATTCTTTTCCTTCCTTTTGACTTCACCCCCAGATTATTTCTTTTCCATGCTTACTACCACTTTACCAGTGTACCGACACTTTTCTGAGAAGAGATATCTTTGAATACTTTTGAAATTAAGTAATATTTAGAAGATGGAGAAACCTTTGGCTACCTTAGGAGTTCTTGGATGTAGTGTTCTTGGTTGCAAGCCCAGTGGTCTCTGTCAGCGAGTGTCTGTCAGTCTGGTGTTCTCATAAAAAGACTAGCATACTTAAAATTTGCATGGCTTCAGAGACTTGTACTGGAAAACTAGAAACTTTGTTGTAAAGGTGTATGGTGAACTGAGGTAGAATCGAAGAAACCTGTGTGTCCTATTTTGAAAAATACAGCGTGTAAACTTTTCAGCAAGGTGTTTTGCATGCAGTGATTGTAGAGAAAGAATCACATTAATGGTGCTTCAGCTAATACAGCTAAAGATATTTCTTTGAACTTGGAAGAGAAGGTAATAGTAAGGGAGGATGAGATTTAAAACAATCTAAATAAAAATACCTCTAGCAGTCTAATGTATTACAAAATTCACTTAAAAGTCAAGAAATAACTATTGAAATATGCACTTAAAGGTAGAAGTTCACTCTATTATAACTTAGAATTCTGAGTCTCTTACAGTCATCTAATGGTGATGACTATAACATTCACACCTAAAAAAGTTAAGATTATTTCAAGGCTGTGGCTGGCTCTCAAGGAGCTCTTTGTTCATACTACGGTTTATTGAGCAAGAGCATTGCTGCGATAGAGCAACAGGAGCAGCTGACGGAACGGAATGACTATTTTAATTTCAACACCAGTTTTCAGGGTTTTTCTAAACATCTCAAAACTTGCCATTATGGCATTTGAATTTCATGTGTGGTTCTAATCTGCCATTGGTGTGTATGGAATCATCCATCAGTAATATAAACATAAATTATCTTAAGTACTAAATGAATTCAGAAGTAGTTTGCATACTGACAGATGTTTAATTCTGTAATCTTTTGAAAGTAGTATGTGTTGCTTTCCATATAGGCTCATGGTATGTAATGTTTTTAACTCTTCTGATAAATATACCTCCGTTTAAGGAATTATATTAATTAATTTGGGTTGATTCATTACTTCATTTATCTTGATGAATATTTTGCTGTGCCCACCAGATTTGCCTTAAGAAATATGTTCCATATGACTTCTCAGTATGCGTAAGATGATTATCATGCTTCCTATTTCGGTTAGGGTTTTTTTTCTCTAAGTGAGAACTGGAGCATCTCTCTTGCCAGTTATTGTTAATTCTGAAACTGCAGCTCTTCTGTGTGTTGGATGCTTTAGGTACTTACTTTGATAAACATTCTGTTATAGTGATACAATTCACTTCATGAAAGAAGATAAATTTACATCACAGGACACTGACAAACACCTTATCCTATTCATTAAGGCTCAAAATCAGAATTAATGATAATGATTGATCCTGTGTTTTGGAGTATATGAGGAATTATTCTCTGAGGGCTCAAACTCAGAATCTGTGTAGAATCCTACTGATTTCAGTTTTGAATTCTACTTGTTTATGTCTTTATTTTAACCAGTAATTTAGCACAGTGTGCTTAGTTCTTCAGTGGTGCTGTAATGCATCTACACAAGGTATGGTTTTGTACTAGAGGACAGAGCTGACTGGTAAATATTCCAAAGTGTTACTCAAAAAAACCCCATGAAATTTTACATAAGGCAAAAATAACATTACTGTTTAGCACATCAGAAATACCGTGGATATGTTTCAAATGAAGATCTGTTCTGGTCTGCAAGTGGATCTTTTGGGCTTGTCAGTTTTTCGTGTGCTGAATGATACTAGCTTGCCTCTGTTTGACGTGCGTTGCGTGTAACACGTGTGTGTAACTACTGAAACAGTGTGTATTACAGTGAGATGGACATATGAGTAAATGTGTCTTGATCATAGTATTAGCAATGTGTGTAGCCTGTACAGATTTTTAAGGATTCTGTGTTATCTGCCAATTTGTTTTAAAATAATTTAATTAGAATAAGAAGGGCTGTTAAAATAAGTGTTTCGTTAACCACGGGCACACCATTGAGAATAATTCCAGCATGAAGAACGTATTGCCAATTGCAAAAAAGGACTGCAAACTGACCGTACAAACTGCATTGGAATAGGAGTGTATCTTAAAACTCCCACAAGACCACCATGTACATAAGTGAATAAAACAATTTTAGAAATCTTGAAATGATTGTTAGTATTTTGTGTGCATGTGTTTTCAAATGCAGGGTATTTGTTTGCACAAATATGTTGCTTAAGGCAGTAAGTTTAATAACCCTGGAGGTGCACTAGATGTATTGACTCCCACTTCAGTGTCTTATCTGTTTGCTAGAGTGCAGAGAACAAACAAGAGGGGAGGGAGCGGAAAGGAGGAAAGTTTGGACAGTTTCCAAGACCCTAGTGTATGTGTATGAGAACTTATAATTATTGGCTGCAGGTCTGACTTTTATTGGACAGGCTTTTCTGGTGGGCTTAAAGCTCCCCTCGATCCCTTCCCAGATGGTGACTGCCTATTACAACCGGAATATTGACGTACTGAGACATGGCTAAATGGGGCATCCACCCCCGGGTTCACATGCTGCCAGCTGAAAGAGTAACAAATGAGGACAAATGACAAAATAGAAGTGTATAATAAGGGAGAGGAAGAAGAAAAGCAAAAACAAAAGGTAGGAATAAGAAAGAAGACGGACATTGCAGGGGGAGGACGAGTTTGCGATTAATTAAAATGGTGGTAAATAATAAGCCTTAGTAAATTGTATTTGTATGGTACACACTTAGCTGACTCTCTCTGTTAGAACAAGAAATACAGCAAATGTATTACATAAGTAAAATGTACAGTTTGCTTTAACTATTTTGATGATCTGTTATACAGTGATAGTGCTCTGTGGTTATGAGGATGATGAAAATCGAGGAATTCACTGGTCTTTCTTGGTAAGGCCATGTGGTTGTTGACCCTCTGGTAATCATTTTGCAAGGTAGCTTAAATTTATTTTTGAAGCAAGTTTCTTCAAGTATTTTTTTGATTGTCTTTTCTCACAGTTTGACTCTATAGTGGCAAAATCTTCTAATCTAGAGATCCTTTTAATTTGCCTAATAAATTATTAATAAACTTTGCTGCAAGTTTTGTGTTAAAAAGGGGGAGGGGGTAAAGCAAAAGGGCATAGGTCTGAGAAAATGAAGAAAATTTTAGACATGAAATGCTAATAGGAATTTTTAAATTGTTTTTACATCACTTCTAAGTCTTATGCTTTGTGTTTACTGTTCTGAAAGAAGAGGATTTTTTAAAATTGTTTTTTACACAACAAAACTTCACTGTGGCTAAATATTCTTTTAATTCCGTGTGGTCTGTCTGAACTGTGTAATATATTTGAAGCTTTGCTCCTAATAAATCAGGTGAGAAATTTGCCATATTTGCAGATCAAGAGAATTGGTCTCATCTAACTAATTCTGACTTTTAAAACTTTGGATGAAAATAACACACAATGATTTTGCTTACACATTAATTATAAATATTGATAAGGATTTTTTTAATTGCAGAAGCACTCTGAGTCCCACGTGCTCTTATATGACAACACAGATTTTTAAATGTAAATAAAACATCATATCTGTGCAGTCATTACTTCCGCTATTTTTAACCTGTTTTTTTCCCTGATATTTAAGGCTGCCATGTAATACTAATTGCAACCAGATTTATTGCACAAAGCAGTAATAAATGTGGAAAAGTTCAAAATATTTAATGTGCAAAACTGATTATGCAAACGTCTAAAATGTAAAAAGCAATAGGACTTAAAAAAAAAAAAAAAAAAAAACAAAGAAAACTTGGCTCACCTAGTTACAGTTTTAACTTTGATACCTGTTGAACACAGTCTAAGCATACTTTGGTGGAGACGAGGCCTTCCCTTAGCATCTGAATTCATAAGCTCACATATAAATCTTTTGTTGTTCAAAAAATAAAACTGTCTAATGAAGGTAACTGATACAGATCGTTTTTATTAACAGTTCTTTTTTCTTCATCAAGCTTGATAACTAGCCAGTCTTACGATGTGTTGATAAACGTAGGTAAAAATTCCAAAAAACATTTTAGGGATTGATTGAGCAGGACAAAATACCAAGTTGTAACATGGAGACAGTTGGGAATGTGTAAATCAATCATATTAAACTTACACTGAAGGAGAGTTAAATAATGTGGGAGAGAACATTCCTATTGAACATGAAATCTGCTGTACCAAAAAGAGGAAAAAAAGAAGGGGTAGGTGGGGGTGTGTGTGATATGGCATATGAATCTGTGAAATGTTAATACCTGCATGACTTTCTCATGAAATTCTGTGATCCCTAGTATCTTTTTCCTTTTTCAACTCTTCTCTTTTTACTCTTCCTTGAGAAAATTTAATAAGCATAGGACCAAAGTATAATGATAGAGAACAGGTCATACAGCACACAGCTATTTCAGGGGTGTTGATTTCTGCTGCCTCATGGAAACCCATCACCTCATGAATGTAACTAATTACTATTACAAATGAGCGTCAGTAATTTTTGTACTGTCAGAAGACCGTTATTAAAAGATATAGTAAGAGTAAGACAAAAAATATATTATTTGCTTCTCGTCAATGATTTAGTAGGAGAGGATTGGGACAATGTCTTGAATTACTATAATGTTGTTTCATATTTACAAAACATATTCTAGAACATAATGAAGTGTTTTATCTTAATGTAAATACAAGGAAACATTTGATGTTAGTATACCTTCCTTCTCCCTGCCCCTTTAGATTTTTGTGATAGATGATGCTATTTAATGGGTGAGGTCTCATTTGGTGTGATATTCATTGATTCTTTGATGTTTTTGCAGAATTCTCCATTTCTGTTTCATAATTTTAATATTAAAATGATTTTAATAGAAATCTGTGATCAGCTGTATTAATTGTGTATGTTACTTTTTTGTTTGTCTATTTCCTCAGGACTTACATTAGCCCTTAGTATGCATTTCATACCTTTCTTTGCTTGTATAACAATATTCTACACTTAAATGAGTAAGGCACTGTCTAATACAGACCCAAGTAATTTTTCAAAATTCTGATAGGCCTAATGAGGATGAATAAGGAAGAAGTGTTTGATTAGTTTATTACCAGTCATGCTTTCAACACTTACAAATGTGCACAAAATAAAGAACAAGTAAACTAAATCCTTCAAAAGGACAAGTTCAGTATCTGGTATCTTCTTTTTTACTGGTTCACGAACGTTAATTTGAAGCTGAATGCAAAAAATAAGTTAACCAACATAAGCAACACAGTAATGGATAGAAATGTCATATGTCCCAGTTTCCAATGTGCTTCGTGCCTTTTGAGCTCCTCTTTGAGACTTTATTTATCTACTTAAAACTCAGTATTTTTTAACCTGTTTAGGTGCAGCATCTTAGTTTTGAGTTTTTATGGAGGAAATAGTATTTATAGTTCTTAATTTTCAGCCTTAGCTAAGAAGTGCTCCTTATTTATTTTTCAAGAAAATATTATTCTAAACACTTCTTCTTTTTCTTTTTTTTTCCCCTGGATGGAGTTTAAAAGCTTTATTAAATGTATTGAGATACTCGTTATTCAAATTTGAGCAAGTTGCTTTATAAATAATAGTTCTCTGTTTGAATGTGCTTTTACTCACCAATATAAAACATTTCTGTTAGTATTTATTTTTCCTCTCTATTTCATTTTTAGAATACTTATATTCATGGTAATGAAGCCATTCATGTTTCTGTATTTACCCTGAGCTTCCCAATGGGGGGAAAAAAAGAGTTTGTAGATTATGCCAATCTAATTCTGGAATATGGTTTTGTGACAGTGTCTTGATTTATAATATTTTTTTGAACTACTGGAGGTCAGAGTTTATGAAAGATTGCAATGTTTTGGTTCATGTGCTTTTTATACTGTTTCTTTGAAGTGAGTATGATGAAAATTGCAAAGTATGTACTTTTATTACTGGTGAGCTATACTATGCCATTGACTGGTAACAGCAACCATTCAGCAGAGAGATTATCTATTTTTCAATTCATACAAAAAAGGACCAAGCATACTGATATGCTACTATAGTAATTGTCTTGATAAAACAATAGATTAATATTTGATAAAAGAATATTGAAATTAACAATTTGTGTACCTTAAATAAAATCTACACTATGTGAAAGAATTCTTCCCTCTTCAAAAAATTCTGTATGTAGACATTTAAGCCTGGTACTGTGAATGTGTCAGTGTTTTTGCATAGAAGAAAATGATTTTATCTTTATACAATTAAATGTATAAGCTTATGTAAACCTGTTTACACAGAAACTATTTAGGACTTGGAGGCAGAAATTAGATTAATTTTTAAGTGTTACAAAATCTTTTTTTAAAGACGAGAAAAAAACCTCTGCAGTAGTGTGAATGCACTATTGAATTCCCTTCAGCTATATGTGCAATATATAGGAACACATGTGAATGAAAGTGCATATGTATGCATGTTTGTGTGTGTATAGTTTAAGCTTTGTGCATGTGGCAAATTCTGAAAGATAAAGGAAGAGAATTTGTAAATAATTGCAAGGACTTGGTATTATTTTATAAGAATGGATTGTAAATAAATTGTTTTGGTGCAAAGCAGTGTCTTTATGTAAAGTGTAGATGATAGGCTTAGTAAATTCTACCATTTAATAAGTGAAAGCAAAACCTGTTACAAGTGTTTATATCTTTCTAAATAGAAGACATGATATACAATACTCTAGTATTTTTAATCACCATAGATGCCATATGTCACAGATTGATGTAAACAGTACCTTTTAAATGTACAGATACCTCTTATTTGATTAAGATCAGCATATAGTTCCATTCCGTCTATTCTTAAGAAATGCTATTCCTTTCTTTTAGAATGATTCCAATTTAGCTATTTTGTAAAATAATAGGAAAATAATAATACAAGATTAATAGCTTTGATTTCAACGATTTCAGTGATGCTTTAGCTTTGTAGATAAACTGATTGCTGTGAAATTTCAGAGTTTTGTAGAGACTGCATATGCTATTGTCATGTAATTTGCATGTTAATAGTGTGTTCTATTATATTAATTTAAATAGTATTTAGGAAGTATTAGAAAATTAACATATGCTATACAGGTACTAAGAGAAAGAAGGTCAGAATTTTTTTTGCCTCCTAAGTTAAAGAAATATTCTCGAAGGGCAATATGCAAACCAGTTTTAGATTTGGTGCTTGTGTTCAGGTCATCTGTTTGTGTTTAAGGGTCTCACGTAAAACTGATATAGCTGTGAAACATTTAATGTTCTCATTTGTTAGCAATATAAGCATTGTGAATGGTAAAGTATCTTTTTTGTGCTATTTTGGTCTCCCCTATTCTTTTGAGCTCTAGAGTAGTATCACATCGCAAATTTGCAAGAGTTAAGTATGTATGTTTGCTTCACTTTCACCTAAATAAAAGTAATGTATCTGAAAACCAGTAATTAATATATAAGGTCAGGCTGTACAATATAAAATATATCCTTATGATTACTTCAGAGTAGTTCTTCTGTGTGCGTGTGTGTAGGGTTTTTTGGTTTGAGGTTTCTTTTGCTTTTGTTTTGCTGTGGGACACTGTTTGGACAGAGTCTCTTTGTTTTTCTCTTTACTTGACTAGTATTATGCCTTATGATCCATGTAGTGCTGAAAGGAAATAGATCTATTTGCTCTATGTATAGCTCAAACAAAGCAAAACAAATAGCCACCTTACTACTTGTAATTTTTATTTCCATATATAGATAATTATCGGGGGGGGGAGCACCTCTTCACATTATCAGAAAAAGGGGCTCTTTTTTGAAGAGGTACTAACCAAATGACATTTTTGATGAAAAGGGGTCTTTGAATCTTTATTATCTGATGTAGATGGCCCAGCTCTTCTTCTTCTTCTTCATTTTTTTTTTTTTTTTTTTGTACTCATGAGCCACACTTTTCTATGTAGTTTGTCAAACTAGAATGTGATTAATCTGGCTGTCATTCTGAATTGATCGTTTGGGAACCTTGTCAGAGCGTGCATAATGATGTATGACTGTGTCTTCTTTTGATAGTAATATTATATTTACAACTAACAAAATTTAAACATGCATCATTGTGTCCTTGAAATAAGCTTATTCTGCTCTTGATTTGTGAAAACACATGGCTCTTGATAAAAAAGAAAAACGGCACTTTACTGAAAAAATATAGCTCATTTTAGCTTTTTGCATTCATTAGTTAAGCATCCTGGTTGCTGCACACTAAATCCTGTGCTTACAATTCATTAGGAAGTTGATTATAATTAATTTTATCTGTCTTTCCTTATTATTTTGTGTGGCTGGTATCACTCCAATGTCATAAAAGTATTTTAAAATAGTATTTTTATTTTCAGGTACTTGCTGAACCTATTAAATTTATTATTTTACATTTTTATTGGGTGGTTCCGTGCCGAAAATGCAATTTTAGGACTGAAGATAGCTGGGCAAAATATGGGTCTCTATTGACAGAGAAGTCAGTGATTTTTTTTCTTCCTTTTTAACCAGCAGGAGCTAGTTAAAACCTGCAGAATGTCAAGGCAGAGGGAAAGTTAGTTCTTTCCTCAACCATTTGTGATGTGATTTCTTAGAGACTGTAACACTGGAGTTTACCAAATAGGACAGGCTTTCCTTGTCATCTTGCATAAATTGCCAAACTTCTTTGTGCATTGTTTTCCCCATTGATACAACACTGCTAATAAGAGCTACTTCATGAGTTAGTTAACAGTCAGTAGTTACTATTTTAATATTAACTATATTATTAACTATATTAATATTTTAATATTAAACTACATATTAAAAATAATAGTTAATATTTTCAAGCTGCTTTAAGACTGAGGCTTCTTCGTAGTGGAAGATGCTGTGTATGTACCAATTGTTCAAGTTTCATTCTTGAAATTAAACTTAGTTGGCAATCAGAAAACCTATTAAATTATATGTTAAAATGAATGTTTAATAATAGTTTTTTAAAAAGTATAGAAATAGAATCTTCCCATGAAAGCCTTAGGAAGAAATATCTTTTATAAAATCATGCGAGTTGGAAGAGGTTATCCAGGCCAACCTCCTGCTCCAAGCAGATCCAGTTATAGCAGGTTGCTCAGGTCTTATCCGGGTGAGTTTTGAGTATCTCCAAAGATGGAGATTGCACAGCCTCTCTGGGTGATCTGTTCCAGTGTCTAACCACCCTTGTGGTGTTATGCTCCTGCTGCTACAGCCTGTTACTCATTCCAGTGAGACAGAAGGTTGGAAATAACCATTCTTCTGGTATGTAGCAATATTTCTTGTTTCAGTGTTGGAGGTGGGGAATTTATGGTCAGATTCTAGTGCTTTAAAACTAAGTTGTTTTCCCCCAAATATGAAATCATCTTGAAGATCGAGCAATGGGTTTGCTTTCTTCCAGGCTTCATGAGGGTGGACAAGTACTCTACAGATCTCTGATTAAATTATTACGGGGGAGAGTAAGAAATTGGGCTAAGATCATTACATATTTTCAAATGTTAACCTTTTATATATTTTTATACATAAAATACATATCCAAATATACCATTGATAAATATTTTGAGAAAGGAACATGAAAGATGATAGTGTGATAAACAGAACGGGAGAAAGAGTTGGTAGTTGTAAGAAGAACGTGACTGTCAGTTCACATATTGTGGTGTATTGTAGTCATGGGATTTTCTAAATTGTTCATCTGGCAGTCTTCAGGTTTTTGCGGTTACTATAAAAGTAAATAGATGAGAAATTTCTTGTGCGTTAAGGCTAGTGAGCAAAAGACGTTGACCTTTTAAAACTTTTCAATGGATCACTAGAAATAGAAATGTAAACCATTTAGAGAAAGTTCACTGATATTACCATATTTGGAAAACTTTGTCTGCTAGAGAAATACTGTTGTAAAGACCAAGAAACAACTGAAGAGATGGGGAACCCTGAAAGTTCTATCAGGTTTGGTAGTGACTGTAATTTTTACGTAAATGAAACTTTATTAAAGGGTGGACAACAGATAGTTTTCTCTCCCTAATTGCATTTGATTGCATTCCTAATTTGCCTTATGACTTTACGGTGGAAGTAATGGCATTTCTGGCAAAGAAAACGGTGATGCTCTCTCTCTGTTATCTCTGTGTACATCTAGGTACCAGCAAAGGAACAATAAGCCATTTGGGTAGAGATGATGATTTCAAAAAAAGGAAAGTATTTATGTAGCCTTTTCCTTAGGCAAAATTTGCAGATGCAGTGAGAGGTGTTATCCTGTACAACGAGGAAGACTTTTAGGAGGACTTTTAGGTCTTGGAACTCTTTTAGGAAATCTGGCAGCAAGAGTTGATCTATCTACAGATAATACTTTTAATAAAGGTAATGATGCTCTTGGCCAAATGATCTCTCTCTCATTTTTAGAGAATGATCTTAATAAATACACCTTTCATATTTTTTATTTGAAATATAGGAAAGAGTGGAGGTAATTTAAACAGACTGAGCATTATAAAGGATGTGTTTGGAGAATTTATTTTTCCTTGTATTCGTGGTTGATTTGTGCTGGGACGAAGCTGTTTTATAAGGACATTGGCCTGAAGGGAAACGGTTGGGACCTAAGGATGCTCTAAAATATTTAATAATTTTTAATGTAAAAAGAGGAACCCAAATTACAGCTAGCTAGAACTGAGAATTGGCGTATGTGTTTAATTCTTTTATTATAGTTCTAAATATGTGACAAAAGAAAGATGAAAGGAAAATGATGTGAGTAGGTGCTTCTGCAGTTCAAATAAGGTGTTAAATTCAGTTCTTTCAATGGGGAATATTCATGATTATAAAATGATAATGGGAGACTATCTTTTTTATGCTGGCAGAGTTGATAAAGAAGTACTTGATCTCCCCCTCTATAATGATTGATATTCTGATTTTACAATAAAACTGTTACTCTCTTCATCGCTCTTTTATTTCGTATACAGATAAAACTGTCATTTTCTGAATCGGTAGCTTTGGTCAAGTAAAACTTATTTCATGTCATCCACCAAATACACTTTGACATGTGGTTCTTAAAAGTATTTTTGATTTAAAAACTTAGCTTATCTGATTAGTCCAAAGCCTATAAAGTGCATCTCTTCAGATGTGATGGCAAGTATGAGACTGTGTTTTTTGAGGAGTTTATCTGAAGTGAGTGTATGTTATAAAATTAATCAATAGATTCCAGTTGTTTTCTGAGCCCCTTTAAACCAGTTTATTTACAAATGTATTAGATGATGCAAATGATTTTTTTTTTATACTTGGTCCCTAGCTGGAGTTATTTTTTCCCCTATAAGTCTTATTCTTATATGAAGTATATACTGTGTATCACCATTCTGAGGAAGTGTTTTGTGTAACTGAAGAAAAAAAAAATCAGTCCAGAACTGAAAAAAACTGAAAAAAAAAAAAAAAAATCCTGCTTCCAGGAACTGAAGTTCAGTAATTTTGAAAATTCATTCTTTAGTGCATTTGCAGTTTTAGAAAAGGGCAGTGTCTTGTCTTTAGTTGATTGGCCAACATGCTTTGAATAATAACACTTAGCTCTTATATAATTCTCTGCATTTCTAAAGCACTCTATAAATATGGAATAGTTAATCCTCTTGGAGTGTATCAAAATTTAACAATGAAAAGCTTCATCAAACCCAGTCTTTTTCTGAGATACCTGAGATTCTCAGGCCCACAAGAATTAAAGCTTCTCTTGCCTTCTGGTAAGATGTTTTTTTTCTAATTATATTTTGATGGTAAGTGTCCCTAATTAATGTGATATTTTCAAAATCCTATAAATACATTGATATTCTAAGAATTCATTTACCCCCACTCCTATCTTATATCTTTTATAACTAGGAGACTGCGTATGTGATTACTGTTCTCATAACTGTAGTTGCATCTGTGGGTGGAGAATAATGTCAGTGACTTGAAATAAATAGTACCTATAAAACAGCGGTTCCGATCAGTCATATATCAGATTTTGCCCTTTAAGGTGGTCTACAAGAAGATCACTAATATGTGGAGATCTGTTCTCCAGAGCTGCTGAGTTGGTACATTTATCCTCTTGAAATTGTGGTGGCCTGGAAGTCATGGTTATTAAGAAAGAGCACAATGCTAATGCTTTTCATATGATTAGCTGATACTGAGTGCCATGTGGGTCTTACAGAAACTGCCAAATAATGTTACTAAATTCAGATGCAAGCTTGTTTTCAGTTACTTTGGAGAGTTGCTATGTAGCGTGGTATATAGTTGATTTCAAGAGCAAGAGAGAACACAATAATCACCTTTGTCCTGTCTTCTGAAATTCTCTTTGTACTCCTGAATGTAGTAACACCTGGGTTTCAGTTGTTCATACATAGCTTCAGAATCAGTATTAATATTATTAGTGTTAAATACTTATAGAAGGAAATGGGCAGTAGGTGTTTCTTCTGCAGTAGTTAGGAAGATTAGACTGGAAATACTTTATTAAAGATTAGAAAACATCAGAAAAAGCAACATAGAACTTGCATCAGGTACTAACAGACAATGCTCATTCAAAATCATATCTGTTTAGAATCAGTTCTGTGAAGCTATAGAAAATCTTCAAATTTGTTTTTGGACAACTCCATAAGTCAGTGTTTCCTTTGTCCTTGAGACCAGCTTTCTCAGTTAAAGGTTTTCTGCAGTGTTCTATCAAATGTGTATTTAATAGCAATTCATATTGTCGTTCTCAGCAAGATTTGAAGAATGAAGGAGAAATAAAAGTACTACTAAATGTAACATATGTCTACAATAGAAAATGTTAGAATAAAGAAACATTGCAGAAAGGGCAGTTTTAGCGATATTCCTAAACTTTCTTCATCAGCGTAGATCCTTCTTTTTTTGTTTCGCTTAAAATAAAAGGCCTTTGATTCATTCTGTATTGTAGAAGTTGAGCGATCTCATGTTTTCCTTCTACTCTGCAACAAAAGTCAGGTTGGTAAAATTTGCATTAAGCTGTACACATGTTCTTAATTTAACTTCTATCACACATAACAAGGCAGTATCTAAAACACAGGTCAGAGAAAACGTATTAACTTGCCAACCTACTGAACTATAAATATGAGACATATATTAAAAATTTTGGAAGTGGAAGAGTTACTAGTGTAGACACTTTGAATATAATTTCTTTAACAAACATCACCGCATATGCACTTCACTTTAACTTTGTGCTTCAAAAATGACAGTGTATTTGTTTCTAACATTGCGGGTGAAAACTTCAGCTATCTTTTAGTGATTATTTGGCAACATGAATGAGCATGTCTGAATAATGTTTTTGCATTTAGCTTTACCATAGTCGTAGAAAATCATGCAGGCATAGCTAGGAAAAGACATTAAAATTGGCGTAGGGGAAAATTATGTGCCTGTTAAACCAAGATATTATTCCTGTATGAAGTAAGGCTGATAAAAGTGATAATAGTTATTTTACTACTCTACAGTAGACTTTTATATAAAAGCTGACAAATGAGGAGGCAGGATTGTGTATGGAATTACAACAGTACTTAAAATGACTGCATATGTTGGATGTGTAATATGCTCATAAATGTGTGATACTTATGAATTCTGTGTTTAGTGGCCAAGTCAAGTGGTGAAAAACTATGAAAAACAGATATAAGGTTGTGCATATAACTTCTCTTAGCCTTTCTGACATATGCATTATGATACAGTTTTTAATTAAATGATCATATTCTCCATTTTTACCTCAATCTTGCTTCATTCGAACACAAAATGGATGTTGCTTATTCTACTGGAAATGTAGCTAATATTTGCTTTTCACTCAAAGTTCAAATTGTGGCCGCACACCATATTTTCCTGTTCGCCTCCTGTTCATGTTCTGTTTTCATGGCAGAACTTTTATCTTCTGTTCACTCACACATGTAAGTGCCTCACAAATATTAACCAGTTATTTCCAACAATTTCCTGTTGAACTGGAGAGGAGGTGGGGAGAGGCTCAAGTCAGAAGGCTCCACTAGTTAGGGTAGATGGTGACCAGTTTGGGAGCCACCATGACAGGGAAAGTTCAGCTTCACTTCTGTAGCCTTGGCTGAAGAGAGCCTGAGTAATCTGGTGCTGAAGGAGGGGATGAAGTTTTTTTAAATAGAGAATTTTCAAACCTATGTTAGTCTATTGAGTGAGTTTTTTGTGATTTTATGATTGTGTTCTATCTTTATTCTGAGATAAATGTGTCCCAGCTTGTGAATAGTTCAGGATAATCTAGATTTCATATGATTTTTAATAGAATTACTAAAGTTTACAGTTGTCAAAGTTTTAAGAGCCAACAACAAATAACAATACTGTTATGCTGCAGGCTGAGCACTCTGGTTCATAAACAGGTACAGGAAGGAGTCAAGAATTTCTTCCCGTTTTGTTCTTTGTATCTGTGCCAGCAGTATTGTGTGAGATGGAACGGTTCAAGAAGAGGTAATGGTTGCTGTTGTAAGGGGGAAAAACTGTGTACTTAAATTAGAGGGGAAATACTTTGAATGTTGGTTCACTATTGTGGCATGTTTTGCCTGAATGTTACAAGAAATTTTAAAATAGCAATACTATCTAATGGACTGTTAGAACAGCAGATTGTGTAAAAACGGACTGTTAGAACAGCAGGCCAGGACATGGATAGGTGAGGTCTTTTTTTTTTAGGAACATAACGGAGCATGCAGGACCATGGAGATAATTATGTTGATAGTCCTTACCTTTCTGTGTTCAGTTAAGATGTTTCTTACAAATAAAAAATGGAATACCAGCAATTCCGATAAATCCTATTTGAATTTATTTGTCCAGTAAATAAAAAGATATCTTTTTAGAATATTTATTTTCTTTTTTTCAGCATCCTTAGGAACAAGTAATTATGTATCATTTTCTCTTCTTCCTGTTTTCATTCTTAAGTGGAAAAAACCTCTAATTTTCTAGAAACAGAAATTAGTCAAAGTGTCACCCAGGACTTGGCTTCCACCATTTTGGATAGGTGACTTTTTCTTTGGATAAAATTGACTTAAACATTAAGTTTTCCAAGCATAGGCATAGTAAGGGGGTAGTTGTTTTCTCTTTAGAAATATCACAAAGTGAGTGGACTTCAGAGGACACATTCATGGACATGAGAGATACCCACCACACACTCTAATGGAGGTTTTTCTGTTTTTATTTTTTTTTTTAAACTGCTATCCTGAAGTGATTGTCAGTGAGACTTAATTTTAAACAGATTTGATACTTACAGTTTCAAACCGATGTAGCATCTCTTACCCTCATATGTCTAAGAAAGATGGAATGACATGCTTCAGAACAGATATTCAAGTTTTGATATTGGCTTCCAGAAATGCAGGATTTATTATCTTTGACCAAAGGTGCAGTTGCTACATCTGATGATGAGATAAGTGTGTGACAGGTGCCTCACACACAAATGACAGGGCATACTCTGAGCTACATGCTTTGAGCTACCTTTTGCAACAAGTATAATGTTTGCTATTAGCATGCTTGTAAATCTTTACCTTAAAGATTCAAAAGTGTGTATTTTCCCTATCAGGCTTCATTTTGCCGAAGACATAACTTGTCATCTGTCAGGGTTTGAGGAAGCAAATTTTGACACAGATCACAAGACTGCGACAGCTGAGTGGCAAGCTGTCAGAGGTTCCAGATCAGTTGTACAATTTATTACCTTAAACTCTACTGAGTAGATAAATGTCAGGAATAACACTGAAATTAATAGTTGCAACTATTGTGGAAAGTTAAGTAAATTAAGAATAATAGATGTCAAGGTTCTTAAATTATTTCAGGGCTAAAGAGAATGTTACAGCAATGCTTTTTATAGAAATGATCTGTGCTAAATGTAATTTCATATCTTAGTAGGATTAATTTGAATAACCTCAAAGAGGTAATGGAAACCCAAGTTAAATTTTAGTGTTTTAGGCTTTCCAGAGGAAAGCCTTGAAACCAAAGAGTTGCTAGGTCATTTTTATTTCTTACTCTCACAGATGCTATGTGTCCAGTTCTAGGATTTAGGTAGACCTAGACCTAAGGGAAAGATGGGACTGATGGCCATTCCCCAGGGGCTGCTTGTCTCCCTGCTCTTGGCAAATCTATGCAAGATTTCTAAGTGGACAGATGCTCATAGATAGAAGTCTTAAAGGGTTGGACTCACCTGGAACTTGTCCATTTCTTTCTAAATTTGTTTTTTAAACAAGCAAACAAAACATCACGTTTGCTTTATTAGTTGTCTGTCTCTCAGTTGGCAGGATCTAGCATGGTCAAACCACTAAAGGAAGACCTACTGAAGAGATCATTTAAGAAAACCTTATGCTAAGGCCAAGGACCCGTTTAAGGAAGAAAACATTGCTAAGTAGACTTGGGATGGAGAGAAGGGGTGCCTTTGCTTTGGGGTACAGTCAAACATGTCTGGGTCCTTGCTGACCCGATCATCTCTTTCTTTTCTCCTATGGATCCTGATTCAACCAGGAGTACAACTCAACCATAGGCTGCAGGGAAGGAGCCTAAGTGCTCCTGTGCTGGGAAAGGAAACCTTTCCTTTTCACTATTATTTCAGTGTCTCTGATCCTTTGCCTACTTGTCCAAATCAATGTGTGTCTACCCAACGTGTGTAGAATGTTTCAAAGACTTTGTTCTGCCTTATTCAGATTGTTTCTGTAGGATGACTCCAGGAGAAAAATCTCAAAAAAACCTCAGAAATTATTCTGAAAAGTATTCTGAGTGAAAGCAGTAAAGCATGGACAGGAATGTGGTCACATTGCCTGCTGATAGTGGTTTTGTTTAGCAAACTGACTTTAATTATTTTGTGTGTGTGTGTGTGTGTGTGTGTGTGTGTGTGTGTGTGTGTGTGTATGTATTTGTATTTAGGAGTACTGTCCGTAAGAGATACAACAGACTAAATTTTTCTCCTGCTGATAGGTGAGGTGAAAAAGAAGCAGCAAAAGTAACACTGAGATTTTCTGTTCATGTTCAGTCTATCTTAGTTTGCTTCTCTAATATTTCTAGTCATTGATATTACCAGGTCTAATGGAATTATTGTTGAATTTTCATTTGTCTTTTGTAAATGTCAATGGTATTGGAATTTTATATATACATATATATATGTATATGTAGGTGTATATACACATATATATATACACAAATATACATACTGATATATAAATTATTTTATATATTATTCATAATATATATAATATATATTATTTTATATATTTATATAAATTATATATTTATATATATATATATATATATATATATATATATATATATATATATATATACACACACACACACACACACACACACACACACACACAGAGACACACACACACACTCCCCCACACCCCTCAAGGAAGTTAATGACCAGTACTGTGGTTTTACAGGTACTTGGGGTGCTTCCAAGAATCTCTCAATATAGCTATAGTGTAGCATGGAATAAGTCTAAACTGACATTTGGTTGTGTCAAAAATACATACGTGTTGTGTTTAAAAATACATGTTATTCTTTAAGGTGAGGCACAAAGGATCTGTAGCTTTTTTTTCCCCAATACTCACATAAAAGTGAGTATTCTGTATCAGAATCTTAACCTTTATCTGTTAGTAATATATAGTCAATAAATTAGTCTTTTTTGCTGAGGTGTTAATCTTTTTCCTTATGGGGTGTGTTCTTTAATAGTAAATATTCTCAGCATAGTCATGTCTTTATCAGGGAAATACCTTGGGTAAAAAGTGAAGCTTAAAAACAAACAGCAC
Source organism: Dromaius novaehollandiae (assembly GCF_036370855.1). NCBI lineage: Eukaryota > Metazoa > Chordata > Aves > Casuariiformes > Dromaiidae > Dromaius > Dromaius novaehollandiae. Next base: position 30,628,135 of record NC_088130.1, read on the forward strand.
TAATGCATTCATCTTCTACTTTTTAACCCCTCTCTCCCTCTAAAATCCCCAGCACAAACACTTCTCTCCTATTTCCATCCTAGGAGAGGGATTTCCATTTATAAATATCTTTATGCTGGTGAGATTTTAAGGGATTTTTAGATGCTTGGATATACAAATAATTAAGGCTGCACTTTATTCGATGGTGTAATGTACTGTTATCTCAGACTACTAAGACAACAGAACATTTCTAGTAAATATTATGTTGGAACGTATGTTTTTATTTGAAAACTTTGTGTTTGGTAGTGTTAATGTGAGAGGATGCAGAATTTTAATCTGAAACTATTATTTGTAAGGAAGTTTTTTTTAACAATTCTTATTGCATGCTTTCTGCTGTTATATATATTATTGTGAATATCCCCAAAATGTAAATGACTTGCTTTTTCCTATCTGATCTAAAGTCAAAATATTCATTTGCTAAAAACAAAAATACAGAAATACTGCAATCATTACATTACTGTAATGTTTCGAAAAACACTTTACGCTAGTGTAAAAATAGTATTTTTAATGATGGAAATATTTATTTACTTGGAGTTTTGAAATATGGGTGATAGAGTAGTAAGAAATGATGAAAGAAATTATTTTTTTTCATAGTGTGACTATTTCCAGATTAATGGATTTTTTTTCTGGTTTAGACTTCATATATTTGCAGAAGAAGCATTTTACTTCCTGTTGGTATAAAGCTGTTTCATGATTCTGAATTTGCATTTATATGTAGTTCAAGGGAAGTTATCTTTAACTTTGGTGTCCAGCAATTTTGTATAAGGTTAAAAGGTGGCAGTTTGTTAGCAAGAAGTGCAGTGGGCAGTATGTATGCATGAAGCGTTGGGAGGACTGTCTATCTGTTTTAAACATCCTAACAGAAATTTAAAGTGGGATATTTTGAATCTACGCCTCATGTCAAGACAAAACATCATAAATTCATCTAATTCATACTGCATTTAGAATAGCAATCATTTTTAAATGCTTGTAATATTATAAAAAGTATTAATGTTTTCAGAAAAAGTGAAAGTGAGGGAACACAAAGTAGATAAAAGAAAAAACAATAGATAAAGAGTAGTAAAGGCCTCTCCTTGGAGAAGTGGTAGGAAATGTTAAATAAATGTGTTTCAGAATCTCTGTTTATCATGATGAATGCCAAGGCAATCTATTTTAGATCCCTATTTCTAAACCTAGCAGTGCTACGTAAATATTTCCCCCAGTCAGGTAACTGAATCTTTGTGACAGGATTTAGCAAACAAAGATTATTTGATTATAACTTTTCTGAACTCCACTGAATCTCTGTCTATTGCAGTAAGGAATATAAGAAAAAAACTTCTAATTTTGATATACTTAGAAAATCCCTAGCCAAAATTCTGGCATTCATTGTTATCTTTCATTTTTAGTGTTTAATTCTAAATAGTTGTTATTTGGGGCTAAGGTTTAATCAATAATTTGAAATTGGTTCCTTACACTTAGGGTATAATATTTTAAAATACATGGGAGGGCAGAAGGAAAATATTTTCTACACTATAGAAAAATATGCATGTTCTGGTGATTTTTGTAATGCAAAAAATGCATAATAACTTGTGTGCAGTATTTTTCATTTTATCTTTGAAAGGGCAGAAAAGTCCTCCAGGTTTTCAATTTTATTAACTTCTCGATAAACCAGAGATTTTGGTTCAGAAGGACTGAGGTGTAGTAACCCTAAAATTTTTGATGTATTCCCCAGTATTCTTTGGACTCTAATTTTCTTAAAAATGTTCCATCTTTGTTTGATAAGATAGAGTCATTAGAAGGTGCACCAGGAAAAATCATTCTAGGTATACCTTGCTTTTAATGAAGTTCCGTAAATGAAGATATTGACATATTGGCCATTTTGGAACCTGAATGGAAAGGAGGAGATCAGCAGGACACTGTAGAATCAGGACGTGAATTACATAGCAAGATAATTGTGTAGCAAAGATAAGACGGGTCATGTAGTTAGCAGCACATGCAAAGAGAGTTAAGGGTTGAATCAATTAAAAACACAAAAAAAAGGTCAACTCACCCTGAAACACAGAATCTATATAGATGGAAATTCCAGGCCTAAATGAGAAGAATATAGTATTGTTTCTGTATTACTGACTCCTTGACCAGGATGGTGACACTGGCTGTAATATACGGAGAGAGAGAGAGAGAGAAGAACAAGAAATATAATGGTCCTGAAGAAATACAGTAGTCATGGGAGGCATCAGTTATGGGCAAATTTTACACTGACATGCAGCTAAGGTGAGATTTATAGATGGCGTCAGTGATTATGGAGAAGCTGAGTCTATAAGAGGAGACTTAACCCCAGAGCTAGTGCTGAGTAGTGCATGGGATCTGATGGAAGATCTTTCAATTCAAGAACCTCTCTCTAAAAGTGACCATTACATACTTAAAGGAATAGAAATAATGAAGGACAAAAAAACCTGTGATTGTGCCCATGTAAAATGAAAAATGTAAAATAAAAAAGCTCATTGAAAAGAAGATAGAAGGGACAGTAAGGAAAATGAAATCCATCCAGACAGTGGAAGATATTTAAGGAAAAGAGGAAACATATAATAAAGATTTCAAAAATGGCAAAAGGAAGCTGGCCAGTTAAACATCATGATAAGAGAAACCACTGGATGCAAGAATGTGTTATTTCCAAATGAAGGAAACAATAAAAAATCTGGCAGAATAAATTTGATACACAGTAAGGCAACAAAAAAGAATATGAAGAACAACTAGCAAAAGAAATAGACTATTGATAAATCTTTCCTCAAATGCATCAAGATCAGGAAGGCTGTTGGGGAGGTTGTAGGGTCAGCTTGTAGAGAGACTGAACGAATTTCTCATGTTGCTGTTCATTGTGGGAGATTCAGGATTCCCAGGCCAGAACCTTCGTTCCTGGAGAAGTCATCAGAGATTCTGTTTGAAATTGTGCCTAGAGAAGCAGCAAGGAGCAAATCGGTAAAACCAGCATTAACAAATGGCTAGGTCTAGCTGGTGTTCAGTGCAGAGTTCTGAAGAAACTCAGCAGTAAAATATCTGCATTACTAATGATTATGTGTAACCTCTTGCTTAGAACTGCCTCAGCCCCTGAGGACTGGAGGGTGCCAAATGTGGCATCAGGTTTTTGTTTGCTTTCTGTTGATGATCCAGGGAACTACAGGGCAGTAGGCCTTGCAACTGCACTGAACAAAGTAGCTGAAACAATATTAAAAAATAGACTTAGCGGACACTTGGATAAATAAGATCTGCTTGGAAAGAGTGTATTTATAGGATTTTTTTTAGAAAGGATTAACAATTGTGGAAAAAGGGTGTTTTGGTTGATGTAGTCCATTTGGATTTCACAGATTATTTTTTTTTTTAATTTTTTTTTTGACAGTCCTCATTAAAAGCTTTTAAGGAAACTAAGCATCAGTGAGATAAAAGGGAATATCCTTGCATGGTTGAAGAATAGATTAAAAGGGAGGGAATAGAGGGGTGGGAGTAATTACCAGTTTCTTTTTAAAACAACTATACAAGTTATCAAATTCTGAATAAATTTGAATGTAACTTTGTATAACTTCTGTATAACTTAAGTAGTTAATAATCTTCATACTTTACCAATACCTGGTTATTAATAACCATAATATTTTTTCAGTTTTAGAAAATATTTGACAATAGTATTTTGTCAGATATTCGGACACTTCTTTATGAGGGAGGCAGGCAGCAGCCCAACTAAACAAAAAATGTTTGTATTTTTTGATGTGAGAGAAGTCAGCCTGCCTTCAAAATGTGAAGGGCTACAAAACTTAGAGCATTCTCTTTTCCCAGAAACAGTTTAGTACTTGAAGAGGCTCTAAATTAAGTCTCTTGAATTCAAAAGCTCTTCAAAAGTCTGTTATGCACCCTTGTTTTTCATAAAAAAGTAGTATCATAGTGGACTCTTCAGAAAAAGCCATTGTAAGCTTATGTAAACTCTTCCATCTGATTTTAAGAACAAGGGAAAGAAACAGTGTTTTCTTCAATAGAAAAGCTGGGATGTTACTTATAATTCTTGGCTGTTGTTTTGTGATGAGCTTAAAGTAGTTCAGTCCTTCCCTGAGGCTACACCGTCTCTTTTGGAGTAAGTTTTGCAAGCAGAAAGAGGGATCTGTGTTCTTCCACCTTGGATCAGCAGGGAAAGGGGATATGTTTGATTTGTTTACAACATCTATAGTATGTCTGTCTGAAATGCAAGATTCATGATGTTTTTGTTAAAGGTATGTATTTGGGTATGCACTCAAATCTAATTACAGGTGGAGAATAGGTTAGTTTCTTTTTAATAACTTCAAAGTTATCACTGATGTTGTAGAATCCCAGAATCAGAAAATTAGTATCGGTTGTCTGAGCCATCTGGTTACAGTTTTAGTAGGCACAACACTAGATGGTCCCATTTAGAAACTGTCAATGCAGTATTAGTAACTCTTTAACCATTCGTGTCTTTGAGCTTCAAATTTTTAGCCATACTAATCATCTGGTAGCCCTTGAAAGCACTTGCAAGTTGTAAACATGGAGGAGAAGAATTACTTTGGTTGGTACAGAGTAACATAACTGGGACTAAATGCAGAAAAGGTGAGTGATTTGATCTTTGAAAGTTTTGCATAAACCAGTGGTGATATCTAATTTCAATCCTTCTTAATTTTTGCCTAACCAGGTTACACACAAGCTTTATGTGAGGTTCTTGTTTTTGTTTTATGCCATGGTTTTCAGGGTGCTGAGAATTCTCTTTGTAGCACCATGCTATATGGCAGGCATGGAGCCAGCAGGTTCCCCGACATTGCGATCCCAGTATAAAGAGTGGGATCCTTTGAGGAGCATGGCTTTGAAAAATTAAAACAAAGCAAGATATCCCTCTTACTGCATGCTAACAGAAACTGTCTGAAAATGTGTGTATTCATTAGCAAATGCATATATATTTATTATAAAGTGTAAGTATTATGTTTTTGTAAGTCAAGATGTTGGTATGTAGTAGCATAAAGGTGTTTCTTAGGCTGTTTCATGTATAGCTTTATATGTAGCTTTGTAAAGCTATATATAGCTTCGTATATTCCTCTGTTCAAAAGTGCTTAAGGTATTTCAATGGGGAGAAGGAAGATTTATTTAAAAGTAAATGAAAAACTGTGGCAGTCTTGAAAGACCATATATCTCTAGTACTGGGACATTCATAGTTTTGTGTATAACTCCATTTTCTTATTCTGTAGTTTAGCCTCTGAAGATACTGCTTTAACCTTCCTAGTAGCCTAATTTAAGTATATGAAATTACAGCTTATAGTCTAAAATATTATTGAATAGGATTCTGTCACTTGAACCGAGAGGTGTTTAAAGCTAAAGCACTACTTGAGTGGTAAAAGCAAAGGAATGGGATTAAGAGATTTGCAGTCTTTCCTGACATTGCTTCTGATGAGCTCCGTGTCCTGAGGCAGTTGAATCTGTGTCTGCATAAGGGAATGGTGCTGAGCTTTTTAGTAAAAACCTTGGCGATTGGCTGATGAAAATCACTGTGTCCGAGTTAGGTAATGTTTTTGTATTAGCTTGTAAATATAACTGTTATAAAATGCATTTGCATATTAGAATCCATTATTATCTTAATTAAATAAAACTGTAGCTTGCAACTGGATCAGTTTAAGGAAAGCAAAGGATCTTGCTGCTGTAGAAGAAAAATTCAAGACTTGGATTTGCGTTTGGGAGGGTATATAGTATTTCCCTCAGTTTCTCCTATTGCTGCATTGCCAAGCTTGCGATATCTTGTCTTTTATTAATGCTGTAGTTGCAGGAGGCATATAACCAAATCAGCTTTGAGAAAGAGTATTTTTTTCAGGTTTACTGGGTTTTAGTCTCTGTAAAACTGAAAGCCAACCATACTTAAAGGCATCTTATTTAATAACACTGTTGTGCCTTATTTTAATAAAAAGATGCATTATATATTTATATGCACCCTCCACACACCTGCAGAAACAGAGGAGTATCTTATAAACCTCAGGATATTTTAACTGAAAATGGACAGCATTATTGTTATTTGGGTTTCTAAAGAGATAGACGCATATATGTGAAATAAATTGAGAAAATTTTTTACAACATGCTGCTTCTAGAATTAATATAAATGATAGAAGTTGAAGGATGAGTTGCATGGTTTGAAAATTTTATTAAGTTCTTCAGCATGATGTCATCTGCCTAGATTTTGCGATGAAAGAATTTACAGGATAGCAGGTCAAAAGATTGCTAGTGGATCTGTTAAAGAGCATAGAAACGGACATATATGATCATGGTAATGGACAATAGTCTGACGATCCTTAATCTGGTGTTGGCTGGTGCCAGAGGAGGATCTGAAATCCCCTTAGTATGCCTGATGAGATGAAGATGATATGTTGCTATTGTCTGTGAGAATTTATGCCCTGAGAATGAGGACTAATAGACTTTTGGTAGAGGAGTCTTTTCCTATTTGTGGAAACTTAAGAAGGATCAGGATCAAAACTGCTGGAAGAGAAAAGATGATCTAGGGTATGAATTATATCCCTTTCTGGTTTATCTGCTCTGATGAGAGAGAGAGAGAGGAGGAAAACAAACAAACAAACAAAAAAAGTAAAGCTTTTATGGGTTCCTTATGATCTTCCCACTAAAGGCAAGACCAATCTTGCTGGAAATCTTACAAGGGATATTGAAACAGTTACTATACTGGCACTTGCTGACCTGTTTCTTTGTCAAAACAGAAATATGATAATGGAGTACGGTTTGGGTTTTGTTTGATTTTGTTGTTGTTTGTTTTTGTTTTTATCTTCATCATTATTTATTTGCTATCTAATGTGGCATTTCTCACAATCTTTTAATGTATTTTTCTTGCAATCTTTCTGCCTCTCTAGGAGGTAAAGAAATACTATTCCCATTTTAAATGTAGATGATTGCACAGGAAAAAGTGACTTTTTCCATGTCATTCACAGGAAGAATGTGTCAGGGCATTGGTCTGAACCTGGATTGCCTGGATTCCAAGGTAATGAGAAGTAGTAATTTAGATGTAGCTACTATTAAGAAAAGTCTACATCTACTTGCCATCTTTGAAGACATTATAATAATTTTTTTTCTTGCTTCTCCCTAGTCAAACTGGCTCCCAACCAGTTTACTGGATTCTTTTCTAGATTTTTTTGTTTTGTTCATTTGTAAGTTTTGCTTGCAATGATTTAATGTGCCTTGCTATGTAGTATTTGTAGCTGGCACAAATCAGCAATACTCATTTGGTGCCTGAACCAGTCCAAACGTTAAGCTCCTGTTGGAGACTGACTTTTTGGCTCAATTCTTAGTGAACATAGTTGATGTGCAGGGAAATTTCCTGTTTGCTTGCAGCTCTCCCAACTTTCTTTTTGTGAGCGATCAAAGAGAGATCCTGTATGAATGTTTGGAACCTGAGACATTTGTCTGCAGGGCTGTAAATGAAAACCTTCCTGAATGGTACTTAGAGGAAGAATATTTACAATTCTTCTCATGGAGGTAGGTACAGTTGCTTCTTGAGTACCATTTCCTGAAAATGCAGTTGACTGTCTATTTATCACCATGAACTGAATAACTGGGGTCCCATATGAATGAAGAGACTGGATATAATATAGACACTTTCATAGTGCCTGGAGCCCAAATGAGTAAATACTGTGAAACTGTTCTGGCTCTGTGCAAAGCTATTCTGATTATCATGGCCCCATGCACCTGAACTCAGACTGGGGAAAAACAGGTCAGGCATGCTTGAATGGCTCAGCAGTATGGACTCTCTGTGATCGGGTATCTATAGAGTATGTATGCCAATTATAATCTGTTCTTATTTTCATTACCTTTGTACTGGGACAGCCGTGGTTCACCAGTACATGATGCTACTCAGAATGTGTAAGATTCTCCTGCTGTTTATGGTGCTGGATATGTGCAAAACAGGTTTTGATATTATTTTCCATTTACTTAGAAGTTACATTCTCTGGTAATGCTCTGTCACAACACATCGTAAGCAGAAAGATTAAGAATACTTGTTGTTAGAATGCAGTATTTTATTCTTTTGTGTTATTGATCCATAAACACTTTCAATCTGTTGTAAGATCACTGTTGAAAGACTGAGGAAAAAATTAAGAAACAGCACTTACAAAAGTCATCATTATGATGACAGGCAATTTAGTCTGAGGTAACTGGAACAGTGAAGAATACAATCAATCATATCAGCAAGTATCTTTACAAATTTTATTAGTCTCTCTGACAAATGCTGTACAGATCATCAAGGTCATTTCATAGTGAAGCTGGAATACTGTTTTCATATTCTTACAGCAATATGAATGTTTTGAATAAACTGCCATGTCCAGTTCCCTGGAGTTCTTGCAGTGCAGTGAAGCAACAAGACAGGAAATAAAAACAGCTGCAAAATGAGGCAGTCACTTTTTCTGATTTTCCCAGGCTGTATTTTCAGGCTAACTTTGGGGGAAACTAGCAGTTCTAGTGCCAGTTGCTGTCAGGTGTTAATTCTTCCTCTCTTTCCAGTCTCTGGTAAATAACTTTATCCTGGTGAAACGCATTTCATGGGCCTCAAGTTAACTATACTTTCATAGGGCACTTATTACATCTATTTGTCACAAGGAACTTGCACCAGACTTTGTAGCGTGTAGAAACAAATGCGTATCCCTTAGTAGAACAGATAAGGTCTCTTGAGAATAAAACCCCAACAGAAAGCAAAAAAGCTTTATTTATAGAGTATAATTGTCATTTTAGTACTATGAATTTTTTAATATATAGCAAGCAGATTATCCAAATAAGGAGAGAGGAGATTGCTCAGAAAAGCAATGCCTTATCTTATTACATTCCTTTGAAAACACTTGCCCAATAGAAGTTTTCATGTTGTCACGCATACATTTTGGGGCAATATTAAAGCTTGGTACTAATGCCTTAACTATGTGTTTTATTTTTGAAACAGTTATTTTCTGTCAGTCACTACTAACATATATGTCTGTAAGTCACTCTGAGCCCCAACCTGCTTTTTTACTACTTCTCTCTCTGTCCTGATGTCCTTTAAATAGGATTTATCGTCATGAGCTAGATGACTATTTGACATTTTGAAGTCTCTGAAAAGAGGAAGGAAGAGTGAAAACCACTATGCAAATCTATTGGCAGCTGCAGCTATAGCCAAGTTATGTTTTTATGTGCTCTGGCTACTATACTTCTGCTGTTTGAGCAGAATAGCTATTAGATTACAACTCTGTTCCAAAATGTTCCTGTGTAGCCATGTTCATTGAATTCTGCCGAGTAGTCCAGACTCCTTGGAATTTGTCATTAGGTTAAGTCTTGCTGCTCCAGAAGTCAGTGCAAGTTGGCTGATGATTTTATTAGGGTAAGAGTTTTAAAGAAACATAGATATGGAAGAGATGCTATTGGGTCAGTGAGTCCCACTGCTTGTTACTATAGATGATCACATTATGTAAATGTTCAGAAATATATCTATTTTGATCCGAAAGTAGTTACATTGCTTACCCCAGTACTACCAGTAGGCAGTTTTGAAATGTTATTTCTCTGGTAATTTGAAACTCTTTGGATTTTGAGTCTTCATTTATTTGTGGCCAGCCTCTACACACAGTTTTTTGTGCTTGTAACTGTCCTTAGCAAAAATAATTTTACTGTGCATACTCTTACCTCCTGATGTTTTTCAGGGGAGAGATCAGACCTTCTATCCCTACTTCATCTTTCTTTGATAAACTCTGTATTCTTCTGAACCATCTCTTTTTTCTCTATTCCATGATGGTGGTACCTCTTTTCTACATTTGTCTGGTCTGAATATGAATGAACAGAGTTACAAAGAACTTCTTTTAAATACTTTCATTGAATGCTTTGTACAGTTGTATTCCTTCTCTCTTCTGGGAAAACTTTGCCTGATACATTTTGGGTGTTTTTATTTTCTTTTGCATGTCAGCATTTGATCAGTGCTTGTAGTACTAACCTGTAATCAGGCAGTGGACCCAGTGTTTCCTCCTCTTCTGTGTTTCCAGCTGGTGAGATCTCAGTTTGTAACAGGGGTTCTGGTTAGTCACGAAAGAAGTGACTTTATATGTAATGCTGTCGGGTTTCATCTCATCTGCTGTATTCCAGCCTTCAAACTCATCCAGTTCTTCGTGCATAGACTCATTCACAGACTCATAGATTCTCCTCTGTGTTGATGGTACTCCCAAATTTGTCAGTAAATTTTATTTCCTTCTTTATGGGGGTGTGCATTCTTAATGAAAGTATTAAGTATCTATTACAAGACTTATTTTAGGAACTCTGCTTGTAACTGTGTATCCCTTTCAGCTCAATTAGTCTCTCTTCAATCCAGTTCACTGCCTTTTGCCTGCCAGCCAGTTCCTCTCCCATCTTTTAATTCCTATATTGATTCCCACCTTCAGATAAATAGGCTACTTTGTGGTATTCTGTCAAATGCTTTACTCAGGTGAGTTCTTGCTATGGCATTTTCTTTATCTAAGATGACCAGTTGTGTTTAAAAAAAAAAAAAAAAAAAAAGAAAAAAAGAAAAAGCCAAGTTGTCAGTGATATACTTTTAGCAAATGTGTTTTAGATTTTTCATTTATCTCCATGTCCTTTTTCTTTCCTTAAGAATTTATTCTAATAATTGTTTGAATAATTTATACTAATGAGGTCAAAGGAAGAGGAATTAAAATAAATGAGTTCACATTTATCACATCACATCAACGCGCCAGCCACCGAGTTTTTGAAGACATTTAAATTAAGGCAGATAAGGGGCCAACTGGCCAAGGATAAAGGAACAAGACAGGAACTGACTTTTATGATTGTCCAGCTGGTCATTCTGCTCTTTCCGGAGAAGGAGGTTGCCGAGGAGAGCCCGAGGAGGCTGGAGGCCTCCCCTGCAGCGTGCAAGTTCTGCGGATGTGCAAGGGTGAGGAAGAGAACTGGGCATGGAAGGAGACGAGAAAAATAAATGTCTCTCCTTTCCAGATATTATGTTGGGGCTCTAAAGGTCATAATTGTTCTTCTGATTACAGCTATAGGCAGAGAGGACTTTGTTCATGCTCTTTGTGCCCCCCCCCCCCCCCCAAAAAAATTGCTGACACAGTAAAACTGGAAGTCATCAAACAGTGTACTTGGGCACTACTGATGATTATTTGAGAGCTGACCTAATTGATTGCTCTGCCAAAAGCTGGAGATGTTGAGATGCATCGATTATGCAAAACATTGGATATTGTATAGTTTGCTGTTTTCACAAAATTGCAGCTCACTTGTGAAGGAATTCATCAAAAGATTTAGGAGGCTGGCAATAGTTTGTGTGTTTTTCAGATAGATAATAGCTCATCGTGTCTTATTGATTTATACAGCTTCTTTTACAGCTCTGGCATAAAAATTTATTTTCCTGGTTGTAATTGTCATATTTACCAGTAAGGAAGGGGGGGGGGGGGCGGAGGTGAAAGGAGTAAAGGAGTTATATTGACAGAGATCAGAAAAATCAGAAAAAAGTGTTATTTCTTGGGGGGAGGGGAGTCTTGTTTATTCAGGAGTGGGTTGGTGTGTTAGAGGACTTTTAAAAAAAAAAACAAAAACAAAAAAAGTTGACTTTTATATACTAATGACTTTGTGATAACACGGACTTACAGTGAGCCTATGTCAAGTCAAATCAAGAACTTTCAATGCTTTTTGTTTTGTTTTGGCTTTCGTTCTCTGTGGTGGCCTAGAGACTAGGAACAGTTGCGAGCTGTTTTCTGAATGCGCTGGATGCTGGGAAGACCACAGGCAGGAGGTCCCCGAATGCGCTGGATGCTGGGAAGACCACAGGCAGGAGGTCCCCCCCCTTCCCCAGCCTTTCGAAGGTGACTTGTGGCACTTCAGCACCCTCTGTTGTGCCGGTGCCGCCGTTACCAGAGAGCGGCGGGCAGCGCCTCGCGCAGGGCTGTCAGCCCGCAGCCGTGGGCCTGTGTGGTGACCCGCGCAGCTGCCTCTGCCGCTCTGCGCGAAGGTCTGCTGCTGCGCTAGGCTTCACCAGGACTGCAGTCTGCCTCTGACTACCACTAACACAGCAGGCTCACTTGCATTCCTCCTGGGCAAGGTGCTCTTTTTGAATGCCTGTGACCAGCGATTGACTGAAATGACTTGCACGGTTCTTTCATGCACCTCCATGCAACATGTAAGGCTAAAAGATCAAATCCAGCTCATGTCCATGCCTACCTCATTGCCTGCTTGCTTCTGATACCATTTAGACAGATAGAGATGTCAGGTATCTCTGCCCTAAGTCTCTGGGCATGCCTCAGGTTCTGCCCGTATTTGCTAACATCTTTATCCTGTAGTTTCTGTGTTTGTGTGCTTCTCGCCGAGCTGTAGCTTCCCACTCCTTCCCGTTCAGCTATGCAGGTGAGGGTATTTATTGGTATTCCTGTTTCTGTCTTTGGCCTTGGAAATGTAACATTGTTAATCCAGCTGGCAAAAACACGGGAGGGATATGACTAATGTTTCTTAAGTGCCTCCTTGACTTTATTTGTGCTTATTATTACATTTTTTAAATTTCTTTTCCTGTGTGGACCCACACAGCCTATTTAGACCTAACTCTGTTAGATGAAAATAAGTGTTATAAATGATGTCAGCCAGATAAACTACTGTACATATGATTTTCTTACAAGATAACACAGATGACTTGTTCTCTCACTTTCAGAAAGGAAAAATCAAGGCTGCTTTATACAATATGATAACAACTAAAGCAAAGAACCCCCCTATTTTTATAAAGTTGTGAAGTAACCTGAACTCCTTGTGTGCTCAGTAAATTCAGTCAAGATACATGGTGCAAAGATCTGTTAAAAAAATTCTGCTCAAAGAAACACATCAGGGATGAAGAATTTCCATAGATTATCTATTACTGGCTATAAACACCTTTTCTTTAATGCTTTTTGGAGGTTATTGGTTTTCCTTGCCATTGTAATTTTGACAAAGCAACACTTCTCATATTTTTTAGTGCAAACATTAAAAAAACACATCTGCTTTTCTCTTGTAATATCTTCTATTTGCTGTAATAAGGTATAATAGCGTACTCTTTGTGGCTAGACAGTGAACAGAAGTATAAGGAATAAAACACATAATGTACAGAACTTTCACTTAAGAGTTTTCTTTCCTGGGCAAGAGGTGAATATTCAGTAAAATCTATAAAATTAAATTTTGACTGATGTATATGCAAGGCTATATATAGTTATCCTATACAATATCGATTTTTATTTTAATTTTTCTGAACAGAACTGTGCTGTCTGTGTTTGAGTCTTTGTGTACATGCATATTGAGGCTCCCTCTGCTTCTACTGTTTTAATTTTTGTTTTTATTGTTACTGTGTTTGGCGGTCTCTCTTACCAGTCACTGCTATTACTTCTGATATCAAACTGTGATTGTAATGAAGTAGTCAATCACAGTAGGGAATGCTGAAGATTACCATCTTAATGACTTATTTTCTGCAGCTTTTCAGTGTAGGCCAGTGCCAGTCATGTAATACTCTCTCAGGGTGTAGTATGTTTACTTCTTCCCTATAAAATTTCACGGAGGACACTATATCAACTTGCAAATGTGTAGGGACAGTGCTCGAAAGCTGCTGTTAAGAGAATCATGGTGTCCAACCTGTTAGGCTAGCTTCTCTGCTGAGCAGGCTGTCGAACCTTCTTCGATTGTGGTGCTGAGTAGATCAGAAAGCAGGGAAAAGTATTTCATGCAAGTGCAAGACTTAAAGGATGTGATTTGACATAACTCTCTAGTAGTCTTTGCTTCATGTCTGATGCTCTTAAAGATTTAAACTTTTTCAGGATTCAAAGATGATTGTGCTTCAGATTGAGAGAATGTGTGTATGGGTTAGTGCTCTATTTGATTAGTCTGATCTAATGATGATTTTTAATTAGGTGTAGTACAGCTCACTGAGAAAAATAACAAAGGAAAAAAATCTCTTCTGACTGCCTCTAATTACCAGATGTTTCTTTTTCATAGTAGTTCTGTTGCATGAAGATAATTTATAAATCAGACTAAAAATATTTCAGTTTCCATGCAAGCATCTCATTTTCACTAATGGTAAGCTCATGCTACATCTCCTGACTTCTTCTGAACCTGTAGTTCCTACCTGTTCTGAATATCAAGTGCGTTGATAAAAAGTCTGCTCCGGTTGCGATTTGGAATCTGGCATTACATTTTTATTTTTATTTTTTTAAATGGGCTATGATTATCTGGACTGTTTTAGATAGATTTTGATTGATGGACCTTGAAGACTATTAGTACTCAGATTTGAGCAGGATGAATAAGCATTACTAGTGAATACCTGATGCTATGTCCGTTAGCAAGTAAGGCAGCTATAATACCATGCCATTAGCTTATATTACGAGATCTTTTTTTTTTCCCTGCATGTATAATTCTCCCTATAAGAAGTATTTCCAGAAAGAAGAAAGGTGAATGTCATTTAATTACACCTTATATCATCAGAAAGAAATCTTCAAGGCTGGTTAAAATTTAAGTTTTTTAGTTCTTTCTAAGAGATGCATTAAAATAAATTAAGCCAATAACCTTGTTTGAATTTTGGGTGACATTCTGTGTGGGTTTTTTGTTTTGTTTGTTTTAAACAGAGCCCAGTCTTTCATAATTTATAATAGTGCATATTATTTAATAAATGTGTTACCTGAGAAGGATAAGTAAATTCATTTACCTGAGAAGGATAAGTAAATTCATTTGAGTAATGAATATGTAGCTATTTTAAGACGCTCTTATGGAATCGCAGCAAATGGTAATGTTTGTTAAAATGATTTGCATTTTATGGTAAGCTTTGCAATAGTCTATTGTCTTTAGATATTATGCCACAGAATTATTTAACATTTTACATTAAATACCTACTTCTTTCTCTCCTTTTGGAAATAAATAATTAAAGTATAAAAGAGGAAAAACTATTAAAAATTATTTTATTTGACCTATGCAGTTGTGATCAGAGTTCTTCTATTTTCAAGTTAACTTTTATTTTTTCCCCTTTACTGTAATTTATAGAAAATTCTCTCATTCCTTGTTCTGTTTCCTATGTGAGATGGAAGACCTTTTACGGGTTAAGGAGCTCTTCATGTTGAAAGCAAAATTTGGAACTGATGATACCGCCCCCTTTAAGGCACGTATTAATCCTGTCATTTGGAGCATGTGGTGCCCAGCGCGCTTCAGACAGAGTCCAGGTCATCAGAACTGAAGAGCTCCCTGATGACGTTTATTTCAGTGGTTGGGGCAGACAAAGCTTCTGCACCTCATTGATGTACACTGGAAAAACCTGGGAAGTCTTTTCTTCTGCCTTTTCTGAAGGAAGAGGGGATAGTGAATCAGTAAATAGTGTGTATGGAATGCTGTAGGATGGAAGTGTCTTACGGTGGGGGGGAAGGGGGTAAGAAGGGTTTTGGTATCTTTGCCTCATTTCAGTTTCTCCAGTGGAGATCTTTAGGTGTTTGGTGGTGGCAGCCTTAACTATATATTATAGCTGGTGATCTCGGTATCATGAAGCCATATTGTATTTCAGGTGTGTGATTTTATGTATGGCTAGTGTGAATGGACTTAATTTTCGTAGTCAAGGCCAGTTCCATGAAAACCAGAAGCAAATAATACCTTTTTAGTGTTTTTATAGTGTAGAGTATACTGTGTGTATATGTTACTTCACATTTCCAATTGCTACAACAGCTCTCATTAAAATTACATGATCTCTCTGAAAAACAAAGGAAAGATTTGAAAAGGAAACATAACTGTGTAACTTCATAGTTTTCTTAAATGTGGTAAGTGTTTAATTCCGGTGATAGATGTTCACATTACTTTATTCTTTTAAAAGATTACTTTTTCAATCACATTTGCTAGATGCTAAAATAAACACACAATACCAAGGGATATGTTCTATTTTTGCTCTGAAGATTTCTGAATGATTCTGTAGACAAGAATAAATACCAGCTATTTGCTGTCTTTGAGTGCATATTAGCCTTGGGGGTTACAATGCCTGGGTTACCACTGTAAATATATATTAATTCCAGTAGGTATTATAAGCTTGTATTATTGATTGCATCACATATTAGGAATATGCTTATGCCTTGGTAAGATGAAAGGGTTTGGGTTTTTGGTTAGATATACCATTCTTTTTATTAGTATTTTGACTTGCTTCAGCTTGTTTCTCACTTTGTTTCACTGTGGAAATTTTTTTTAGACACAGTGAAGAATTTGGGAAATACTTATCCCTCAAGCATACCAACAGGATCTATATGCTGACATATAGTTGGCATCATCTTTAGAAATGGTGCAAGGAGAGTCATAGTATGTTCACACTGCTTTGTTGCTTTATGTCCAACAGCTTAAATGTGTGAGAATTTGTCAGGAACAACCATTTCTGAGTTGGTATTGCAGGAGAGCAATGAGAGTGTTGGAGAAGTCAGTCTTTAAACTGAACGAAAATGTGATCCTCATGGAACTGTAGAGAACAGTTTTGCTAATCGTACTTTATTTCACAACAGCACTACACAAAACCTATTTTAATGAACATAATTTTCTGTTTTGAATAATTGTCAATATTTAAAGAAGTTGAGAAAGAGGAAAGGAGGAAAGCAACAAGGCAAGCTGTTTATTTTGGAACAAACAACATAGTCCACCTGAGGAGATGGCTGTGACAGTTTCTGTTGATGTTTTTAACACTACCACTGAGTTCCTCTAGGAGGTAATTTTTTGTTGTTTATGAAGCGTTTCCTTGCAGTGGGTACTGTTGCTAGGTGTTTGCTGTCCAAATGCAACTGAAAAAGACGGGTTCTGATCTCCCATTGATCAGCCTTTATAAAGGCTGCGCATTTAAAATGCAGTACAGGGCAGATGTTTTCATAGCCCATTAATTTCAGCAGTCCCTATCTTAAATGTATAACAATTATAGTTTTAATGGATTTTAAACTTCTGGTAATCATTTATATAAGCTTTAAATTTTTTTTCATGAATATGCTTAGGAAATGAAATGTGTCTGTGCTTTTCACTAGGATTTTAACATGTGGGATGTGAATTGTTCACATAATGCCAAAGATATGTAAGATATATCTTACATTATCTTACATTCATATAGGAATTTGGCTTACAAGGAATATTATGGGGTATCTAGCATTTGAACAGAAAGAAACCGAAGCGTAGGAGATGATGCAGTTACAGTGTGAGGATCAGGGACAAGGAGAAGCTGTTAGCAGGAAAATGAAGAGCTACAAGAATGCATGTTTCTATGAGAATAGCTGTACTGAGAAGACCAAACTTTCATCTAGTCAGTGCCTTTTGCCTGACAGCAGCCTGTGGCAGGCTTCCCGGGAAGAGCATGAGAGCGATGTATGGCAGCACCTCTGCAGAATTCTCTCCAGCCTCCACAGTGTGCAGCTGACGTGATGTCTCTCTGCTTAAGTCTTAGATAGCAGTTTTTCCCTGTGAATTCATCCAGTCATTTTCTAGATTTATGTAAACTTTTAGCATTCATGGTTGTCTACTCATTGTGCGATGGAAATCTCTCTTTCCCTCTCTCTCTCTCTCTCTCTCTCTCTCTCTCTCTCCCTCTCTCTCTCTCTCTCTCTCTCTCTCTTTTTTTTTCTTTTTTTAAAAACCAAATTTAACACCTATCAGTTCCTTAGATAATTGGATGGAACTGACGTGCAAGAATAGAGTTTTTGTGTGTGGGATAGTGAGCAGTTCTCTGTGGCACTCATGATTTTATAGCTGTCGATCATGAAGAAATGTTTGTTGCATACCATTATAGCTTGTGATCAGACTGGATTAAAGAAGTCCTTCCAGTAGAATTTGAACAACAGTGACAATGGGATAGCCAGTCTCTAATGAAATTAACATTTTTTTTAAACATGCATAAAAATCTTCTGGCTGCAGACATAGATGAATAAAGACAGTGCAGCAAACTGCAATTTGAGCATTGGAGATGGATTATTCATTGTTAAAGAGAAGAGAGATAAATTGCTGCCAAGTCTGTGCATGTTCTATGTGGAGAAAATTTTGAAAGTCAGCCATTGACACGCACTTGCTGATTTGTTCATTTTGAGAGGTATTTCTAGTATTAGGAAAGAGACTCAGCATTCAGAAAAAGGAACATTGAGGTGTGTGAATGTTCTTTTTCCGGCAGAATTAATTTAGAGGATTTTTTCCTTTGGAAATAGAGGACTGAATTTTCAATCATGACTTGCTATAATAGCGAGAACATCAGATTCAAAAATTGTAGCCCCTCCTTCAGTGTTGGCACCCACTTCTAAAATCCATGGACCTCGGCCAAGCAGTAGCAGATTTCTGTAGCATTACAGATGTACTGTTTAGTGGAACATAAATGTGATGCGTAATTCTGGTATGTTCTGAATCGTGCTGGTACATGTGTACATGCCTTATGCTGCCCCGGCCTTTATCAAGTGCTCTTTCATAGCTGAACAAATTCCTTGTGCAAGAATTGAAGATGACTGTACCATGCAGTAGCATTTTTTCTTCTTGGATTACTGAAAATTGTTAGCAAAATAGTTTTTGAATATTTTTGCTTATGAATTTATTATGTTGTTGATAGTCTCATCTGATACCACCTTTCCACAGAACAACTATAAGCTGAATAAAAAGCTTAAATACAGTTATTTAAGCTACTAAATACTCCTGTATCAAGGGAGTGCAACTTCTTACCCGAAGTAATAATAATTTTCAGGGAGGAATGTGTTGGTTTTGCCCATGACAATGATTTGACAATAGAGCTAGTTTATACTGTAGTAATGGTCATGGTGGTGCTTTAGTGACAGGAACATGCATATGTCAGAGGCTTCCCCAAGAAAATCAAACTGGTTTATTTGGGCAGTTAAGAGGTTCTCAGAAGATACGTGTCAAAACTCGTCAGAATACTGAACAAAATGAAACAGTGTCTTTGTGTGGAAATGAAAACTTTCCTGGAATAAAGCAAAAGGAAGTGGACTAACAGTATTTAATAAATCTCAGGTGTAATGACCTGAGTAGTTGAAGGACTGTGTGTGAACATGGCCTTCTCTTTCTCAACATAACAACGCTATTTTGGGTGTGTTTTAGAAGAAAAATAGTGCAAGCACAAAGCAGTTGTTTTAATGTACACTGTAATGTAATTTCCCAGCCCCTTTGGAAGCTCAGAAGTTGTGATGGAGGAATCAAACAGAAAAATGTGCCAGAGCCCATCATTTTAATGGGAACGTATAAGAAGAAACTGTAGAAGGGAAAGTGAAAATAAAAGATAACTTTTTTAGGAAGAGACTTTAAATGGGAATGAGATCTGTTCTGTTAGGGTGAACAGTAAAGCTGTTGAATACTCCGATTTCCCCCCGCCCCTCGTGGCTGTGTTACTCAAAATACAGAGCAGGAAATATGCTGGTATGAATGTGGTGGCATCAGCGAGGGGGACGAGGCTAACTCCTTTTCTGTCCCAGAACGGAGGAGTGTTTGGCTCGTGTGAGATTCCAGCCCTTTCATTTTCTCCTAATGATTAAGAACTGCTTTGGAAAACTGGGTGACATCTGAGAATTGTTTTAATATTACTTTGTTTTTGAAAGTAACAAAGTTTCAGCTTAAAGTTTTGAAGATATGCAGCCCTCTGATGAGGAAAGTTTAAGAGGACAGGCCAATAAACTAAGGAGCTATTTGGCAGTTACATGGAAGTATTTTTGTCCTTCGCATTCAGAATTATACTGAAAGAAAACTTTTGTTTGTAGTTCATTTCTTACCACATGCACACCTCTGTCTTTTTGATACAATATTATGACTAAGATATTATTTTAAATTCTTAGAAATTCTTTTACAGTCTTCTGTTTTGTTAAAAAAAAAATGCTGAACATCACTTAGTTTTCCCCAAACCCTTGGTGAAGATACAGTATTCCTGATGTGCGCCTCTCCTTAGATCATTTGTAATACAATGGCCCTATCCGTCTGCAATTAAATAAGTAATTTTTTAAATTTTTTCTGAAATTCTAATGTTTAGTAGATTTTGTATAATTGCTGTCTGAGGAAAGATGAAGAGTTTTTGTTTTGGAAGCAGTATTTTTCCAATCCAGAGTAAACAACATCTTGATGGGGTTTTTTTTGTTTTTTGGGGTTTTTTTTGGTCTTTTTTGGTATGAAGGCAATGTTTTACAAGTTAAAGGATTATTTTTACAATTTTATTTGAGTTTTGCAGCAAACAAGGTATTTTGATAGCCCTGTTCAATATAAGGGCATTCAAACTGCACTTTATTAAATTGTGAGTTAATTAACGTGTAATCAGCAATAATTTGTGTTGAAAACTGAGACTTGTTTTCTAACTCAAACATTTAAACCACTCTGAAGATAGTAGTTGTCTATAATTAGTTATTATTTCAAACTTAATAAGTTCTAAATATATCGTTTGGTTTAGTAATAATTAAGTCAGGAGATGGATCAAAATAGGAAGGGAAACACATCTGTTTTGGTAGCTGTCATCAGGAGACCTCAAGAACAAAACTAAGCAGTTTCTCTGTGCCACAGAAATGGAAGGAGTCCATTGTGCTCCGCTTAACTGAGCTAAGTGGAGCTCTGCATCTCAAAATTGTTAGATGAGTTATAAGGAATTTGTATAGCCACGCACTATCCTCAGTTAAAACAGAAACTATTATTTGTAACTGGTTGTTCAATATTCTTCAAAATAAGAAATAAATATTAAATCCAAACACATTTTAAAAGGATACATGATAAAAGTATGATTCACTTAAGTTAATTATTCAACTGATTATACTGATTTTTTTTTTTTTTTTTACATATATGGTATTTTAAAATAGTTTGTTATTTAAATTGTAGTTGAAGAGGCCAGTTGTAAATACAGATAAAATAAAAAAAATAAACATACCAAAGTTATATTCCATTCATCTCTCTACATTAGTCCTTACTCTTGCCTATATCTTCCTTTCTCTTTTAATATATTTCTCCCTTTTCCTTGGACAATGTTTATTTCCCCCCTGTATGCAAGATACTGGTATTTGCTTCTTCAAAATCTATTTTTCCATCATTATTTTTAATTTTATTTCCAGCTACAAGCTCTGTATTCCTTTTTATAAAGCCTGTTAAATGCTAGAATGTGTAAGATCTGCCTACTTTATAATTCTCATTTTTCTTCTGTCATTTAAACTGTTAATTCTTTATTTCTATTTTTGTCTGTCATCTTAATGTTATATCCATGTTTAGTGGTAAAACTTTTGGAAATGGCCCGCCTGTATACTTGACATACTGTGGAGAGTTAAGGCACTGCATAAAAGTTTAAAACCTGGTTAGCGATTCTCTTTATTGAAGTATCCCTGAAAAATAAAAATTATTTTATCCATGAATTAGATCAATATTTAAAAGTACAGCAAAAGTGTAAGCACATTACAGTTCTTAATAGTTGTAACTGATATATATATTTCTCCTAGAACGAGACTCGCCTTCCAGGATGCATTTTCTGAAATATAGTGTGTGTTATGTAGTATGTTAGTGTAATAACCATTAAACTCCGTAAGTCAGGAACATGAGGAACTGAGATTGCTTTTGTTAACTTGCATACTTCTTAAAGATTATTACTCTTGTACTCAAGCTATGAAATATTTGCTTATGGGTTCTCTGTTCATTAATGTTGCCTTTTTTAATAGCTGTTTACTCAGAGTGCTGTATTTCAAGAGAGTCCTGAAATCTTGGTTATTAGTGAAGCCTGTATTGCCATGTGTTCCTTGTAAAAGTCACTCTGACAAGTTATTTCTACAGGTGTAGGCTCTGTCCAGTCCTTTGCATAGATATTTGACGGGAAACTTATCATCTGTGTATTGAATACATAACCTATATCAATAGCAATTCTTGTGCCTTTTGTTTTGAACCCTCTTATTAAAAGTCTTCCTCAGATCGAGCAGCAGAGAAACCTTAGAATACTTTCGCATTTCTGGCAGCTTACTTTGTCATTACAATCTCCTTTAAGAAACTATCAATAATGCTGTTACTGTCTCCATCGGGAAGGAGG
Source organism: Dromaius novaehollandiae (assembly GCF_036370855.1). Classification (NCBI taxonomy): domain Eukaryota; kingdom Metazoa; phylum Chordata; class Aves; order Casuariiformes; family Dromaiidae; genus Dromaius; species Dromaius novaehollandiae. The sequence goes on from NC_088130.1 coordinate 30,650,171, forward strand.
GAATCTCACTTGAGCCCAGAATATGCCACAGAGCTACTCTGCGATCAGTACAATCAGGGTGTTAGTCCTTTTTTTTTTTTTTTCCTTTTTCCTGTTTGCTGGCTTGCATGCTGGGAGGTAGTTGCTCTGGTTTCCCTTGTTTCCCTCCCTGCCATCCCGACAGATTGCCTTCTCGCCCTTGGTACCTTCCTTCCAAGGAGAAAGCTCAAGCAACACAGTGAAAGATCTAAAGCAAGGGGTCAGCAGTTTTACAGGAGGAAGTGCAATTCGGGTGATGTACATACTGGCTTTTGCAGACAGATGTGAGCTTACCCTGACCCTGCTGTGAGCAGAAGCAAGTAAGGTCTGCCTGCTCTTCAGAAATAATGCAGCCACAGTAGCACAGCTCTGAGCTAGGGCTACTCTGGCTCACCATGAGGCTTTCTGGCTTCGACTCTCTGCCCTACATGTCATTTCAGGGGGTCTAGTTAGGATCTGTCTGCATTTAGAGCCCAGAGTGCAGCAACATGATTAAGAGAACCTGGTGCTAGAAGGCCATGCCATAGTCGCCAGCTGCAGCTGGAGCCTGAAAGGGAAGAAATGGAAGAGAGCTGTGTGGAAAAAAGAAATGAATGTGCTTATTAAGAGTATGGGGAGAGAAGGCTGACTGCATATAGAAACAGAAAAGCAATCCACATTTGCATATACTTCATACATGATACTGCAGAAACTGCAGCAAAAGCTTATTTTTTTATTACTTGCAGTTTTTCTTGAGCCCTTTGATTTTTATGAAGCAACAGTACTATAGTGGTAGCTGAAAACGCAGTTCCCAGGACGAACTGCTATCACTGTTGGTAATCATGGAAAAAACATGGGCATGGAAAACAGCTTACAGCACCGCGAGGTAGTGATGCTTTTCTCTTCCTTCGGTTTAATGGAAGCAGTTACTGCTTTTTCTGAGCTCTTCACCAATCAAACCTCTTCATCAATGAATATGTATTGTGAGTAGTCACTTCATGGTAATTACTCAAGCCACATTTTTTTCCAGTGAGTTAATAAATAGGCTTTCAGTAAGTTCTGAAAGATTGAGGCAATTTTAGGACAAATTTTGTTTATAACTATGTTATATCCAATTAAAATGGCAAAAATCATAATGAAACTGACCTTTTTCTAAAGCACTTACTTGTCTATTTATGAATGAATGGTAGTTTATAAGACTTATGTAATGGTGCTGAAAGTAGTAAGATTTTTGTGGATTGCTGATATTTTGTCACATGTAAGGGCTATACATAAAAAGGAAATAAAGTAGAATAGAGAAATAGATGATGAAATGTCAGGCAAAACATAAATAGGCTAACTTTAGATTTCTGCTATGGAAAATATTATCGGTTAGTATTGCTTTGCTGGAAGAGTAAACTTAGAATAAAACTGCACTAGCATGCGAGGAAACACTTAAGCCCACATCCACAAAGGGTCTTAAGTGCTGTGAGTCAGTGTCAGAGTCTTGTGAGGGGAAACCTCAGCTTCAAGAAAAGTATACAGACTGTGTATACAACCCCTGGCGGGGGGGGGAGTAGTTCAGTGTTTCAGAACCGGATCCACAGAAACCACGAGCAGGTACCTAATAGCAAAAGGAGGAAAAGGAGGATGGAAAGTGTCTGAAATCCCACCCCTTTCCAAGGCTTCAAAATCTCAGCTGTGGCTGTAGAGAAGCACTCCAGATTCCCAGCCCAGAATCCCCTCCTTGCTGTGGGCATCTATGGTGATTCTTTAAAAACTGAACAGGTCTTTTATTTTAAAGGCTATGCCATGGCACATATATATCTCATAATGATGCTATTTAGCCTCTTATGTAGGCAAATGTGTTTCTGTAAAGCTGCAGACAGCCTACCTTAGCGTATGAGCTGGAAGGTAATGGATGAGGTTGAAGGAAAAGGATAGCAGCGCTATCCTTTTCCCTCTTCTCCTCCTCTCAAATTTTCTAGGGAAAAAAAAAACAAAACAAAAAAAAAAGAAAGAAAAGTGGCATGCTGTTGCAAAGAGCCTTATACAAGCAGCATGATCTGATGGACCTTGAGGTAGCTGGCAGCGTGCGCAGGGCAGAACTCCAGGCAGATGCTAAGTTCTGATATCAAAACGGGACAGCCACAGAGGTAGTGCCTCATAGATACTGCATGGCAGGTACATAGGAGTTTTGAAAGTCACAGTTCTGAATTTCAGCATGCTGCTTAAGGCATCCATGCTTTCATTATTGCATTAATCTAGAGTACTTTAAATTTATTGACTTTGATGGAATAGCTCGTATTGTGAGGTTCACTTGAATGAGTACGAGTTTCCAAGTTCTGCTTCTGTATTTCATGTTTACATTTCAGCTTTAATGGTGAGACATATATCAAGGAACTGGTTTCTGAAATAAAGTAAAACGGTCTGTAAATTCATCTGAAAATACTGTGCAAAAATCTTTGGTTTATTTTTGGCCTCAAAATAATGTTTCCCTTGTTTGTTTTCTCAAAAACAAAAGTCACCTAAATTGATCAGTTAACAATCATTCCTTTCAATTAATAATGAAACAAGTCTTATTGCCATTAGTCAGCAGCAATATTCTATTTTATGAACGACTGCACTTTTATATTGAAGACTGATTTTGTAATGAAAGGAAAGCAATCAAAGTTTATAAGCCCAGATTGTGAAAAGGTTGAAGATATACCCTAAACATCACAAATAGGTACTAAAAAACAGGGATAATTTCCTTTTCAGTTAGATTGTTTCTTTCAGAGATGAGAGAATAGAAATGTTTATATTTCTTCACTTTGAGTGCCTGATCTTTCATTGTTACTTAAAGTTAAAATTGAGAATTGTTGAATTTTGACCAAGGAAATGGTTAAATTTATCCATATGTGTTATTGAATGTGAAGAAATATATAGTATGTCCGGTGGCAATTAGTTAAGATGAGCCATGCCTTGCTCCTGTTCACTAATGAAATTTGAGTGCCCTGAACACTCGAGCATGATGATGGATTATCCATGCCTTATTTATATCAATGTTTTGTGATTGCAATAAGGGGTCATGAATTAAATGCACCTTTACCAATAATAATTGCTTTGTCAGAGCTTGTATGTCCACTATCATTTAAGCACCTGCTCATGAAAAGTAGACTATGTAGCACTACTTTTCAGTAGTGAAAACCTTCTCCATTTTAAATTTGAGAGAAATCTTTTAAACATAAAGTTCATTTTTCACCATTTTGGTCCTCTGTTTTCTGGGGGAAGGAGAGCAAAACAGTCCCATCTTCTTATATTTGTGTGTGTATGTGAAATATGTTTGTGTCCTATTCCTACTTAATTTAAACTAAGTTTTATATTCATGCTCATCCAAATTGTATAATCTGTTTCTAAGAAATTCCCTCGTTAAATAGAAAAAGGGTTGAAATAGATGCTAATGAGTGCCCTGGCATGTTTGGTGGAATACACTTAGGGATTATATTTGAAAGTGGATGCTTTGTGAGTATTGCAGCCTCCTGTGGAAATGAATTTAATGATAGTGAACAATTTAAGAGTTCAGATTAAAAATGAAACGGTGAACACTTTTTTTAGGGATGCATTACTTTGAATCTTTTTTCAAGCTCATCTGTTATGGCAAGTTCTATGTTGTCTTTGATGTATGTTCTTCTTTTTCCCATTTACCCACTAAGGGCAGGCCAGAATACTAATATTTTCTATTTTCACCTACTGGAAAGGAGAGAGGTCAAAAATTGATCAATCAGGTCTTATCTTAATATTCTACTGTTTTCTTTTTCGATTTCCGTGGGTGTTTCTCAGATACTTCCATGAGAGAGAGCTTACAGAAGAGGGTGGCAACAGCAACACAGAAAAACCAAAAAACCTACCACACCACTCATGTTTTTGGGTTTTGTTTGTTTGTTTGGTTGGTTTGGTTTTGGCGCTTTGATCTGGATTGTCTGTTGTTCATCCCCAAGCGCTGAAGGAACGGCCTTCTCTGAGCCCACGAGCTGTTTTAGCAGTAGTCTTAGCTGTTGAAAGAAATTAATAGCACATGAGCACAAAAAAGAAAAAAAGTACTCGAGGGCAACAGCTTGCTTGTAGTAGGAGTAGGAAGGTATATGTAATCTTAAATGTTGGTAAGTGTATGCTTTATAGTATAAAGTTAACTAGTCTTGAATTTATAGTGTAATATTATGGTCTGTTTCTTAGTTTGAACCTCTGCTTAAAAAGTCATTTAAAAGTGTTAGCCAAAAGAGACAATTTTTAAGACGATGCATCCTGGAAACAGAGAAAGCTTTGCTTCACTTGCCAATTTAAAACACAGAAATAAAGGGAGAGCAGTTTAGGAAATCTTCTTTTTTTAGGTCAAGCTTGCAAGGCAATAAAGTTCATCTACTTAAGATACTCCAGAGCTAACTGAAAACTGTATTCCATTTAGTGGTTTGAGAGATCCTTATGAAAAAAAAACCACACATTTTTTAATATAGCACATTAGAGTTGTTGTGCTAATATTATCATAATTATCAGGGGACCTGATCAGTGAGAGAAGAATTGATTGGGGGGGGGAGAGTGGGGAGAAAAGAAACGATGCCACTATAAAAATGAGAGAAAACAAAACAGATGTATCCCTGGAGCTCCTTCTCAGTTAATGTCTCATGCTTTTGTAATCAACGCAATTTTTTATGACTGGGAGTGTTTTGTGTGTCTTCATTAAGTTAAAAATCTGAGTAATAAATTCTGGGTGTGACGAACATCATCTTTCCTTATGTGGCAAAGAGGGAACATCTGTCTTAATCAGTCTGCATGGTAATTCTTTGCAGGGACTAGCCTTTATTTCTATCCTCAGCCTTTGACAAGGTGTAATTAATTCAACAGCTTTTTGCCTTACATCATGGCAAGCTGATGGTGTAGTTACAGTTTAGTACAGAGGTAGCAGTGCAAGTTTTAAACAAGCTCAGCTGGAGAAACCTGTGTAAAATTACCCCTGGCATTAGGCAGTTTCTCTCAAGTTATTTTATTATTGCGTGTGTGTTTGTTTTTTATTTAGTTAGATTTAGGGACATTCCTGCAGATAGAACCATAGTGGCTGGCCTACTTGCCTCTTCTGATACTAGATAAAGATATATCTGGTTTTGAGGTGTCTCATGGTTTTATGGTGAGTGTGTGTGGGGGGGTGTCGTCCCCTTTTGATGATAAATTGGTGAGCTGAGTTAGTCCAGGATAAATGCCTGTGTTCTGTGTGATTTGCCTGTGTTTCACAATGCCAGTGTATTTCAGGAATTTTAATAAAAAGAGGGGGAAACAGAGGATGATGCCTGAGTGGATTCAGATGCAGGTTAGCCTATCTGCACATTGTGGTCAGTTCTAGCATGCATGGAGTTTGATAGGATTTGAGGGAAAACAGACCAAGGAAAATGCACCTTGTTTGACTGCGTGGTATAAAACATATCTTTGGAGGACCTGGCCACATGCTTCGCGCAGGGCAGATTTCTGAGTGGATTGTATGTGGGCCTTGTAAGTCTCTAACTTGTATTTATGCACAAGGAAAGCAGGTAAGTTTTAGGACCGAATGACCTTTTCAGCTTTTGGTAAACCTGTGTCTTTCCAAGCTTATCAAACATAAAGCAGAAATCAGGCAAGTCCTCCCTGACTCTTCCCTTCTTCCCATGCTGTCCAAAGATAAGTATGGTTAATCTGCTGTGTATTCAAGAGAGGCATAGATTTATGGGGTAGAGAACTGGGAATAAAGGGGTTTTACTCCACTGTTAGTACTGACCTGTGCATGTACACGTACCTATTGCATTTGTGGGAGACTGGCTTTCTGCTTAGATGACAGCATATTTTACTCTGTCGGGAGTTTATCCTGGAAATGTCTTTGTTCTGAAGAAGAAGATTTTAAAATGTTTTTCAAACTCTTATTTATGTATTTTGCCTGAAAAATTGTGCATTAAGAGGCACTTACATTGCATGGCACCTGTATGAATAAGAGGACATGGTACCCATTCCATTCTAACTCATATTTATATTCCTATCACTTTATTCATTTCCAATTACTTTTGTTTCAGCTTCTCTAAGTTTTTATAAGCTGTTAGGCTTTTTAGGTGGAATTTAAGTAGCTTGTATTGTTGTACCTCAAACTTTCTTGTCTAATAATCATCTTTGCTTGAGAACTGCTCCTTTTTGCTACTTGATTTATTTAATAGAATGTAAAATAAACTAATACTTATAGAATGTAATTCAGAATAGCCAAAATATTGAAATCCTGTAAAACATTGCAGAGCTGGAATTCATATATAATAGGCTGCAATACATAAAAAGAAAATGATTAAACTATATCTCACTTATCATAGATCTTTTTAATAGGAACAAAATCTGCACCATTAGTTCCAGACCAATGTATTTCCCATTCACAATGCTTTAGTGCATAACTTATAAATCTCTCCTCATCATCCTACATTACTTTTTCAAAGCAAGACTAACATCAAGCAAGACAGGATGAATGAAAGTCAATGAAGGTCGACAAGACAATCCAGTTATTAAAGATTCCTCAAAGAACACTACTGCAATCTATAAAAGAATTAGCTGTGAATTTCTGTATCATTATTGACAGGAGTCATATTAGTAGAACTGTAGAATATTTTCTATGGTAATCTGTTTTAGATTCGTATAATCTCATCTGTTTCTATAGTATGTCTGAATGTCCGTTGGTCATACTCTGTTTAAAATATCTGTTTGGTTCCAAAAGCTGTATTTATAATTCACAGTTCATAGGCCTCTCCTGTTTCTTGAGTGATAAAGAGACCTTCAAGGAAAAAGGATGCAGTTACATGTTACGTTACAAACTGAGTTAGGATTACATAATCATTGCATACATGCTATCCCTAATTTTCCATGCATTTTTTCATCAGGTACTTATTCTGCGGAATGAACGAAGGATAGGTCACCTCTTGGGAGGATAAAACACCTCTCTACAATAGAGGAGATGACCATTCCTGGGACCTGTTCATAGCATAAATAGTGGGCTGGCCTGCATGTATAAAGAGTTTAAATATAGAATATCAAGTGTGTGTGTGTTTGTGTGTGTATATATATATATAGCCATTTTTAATAGCATTTTTAGGAAGTTTTTCACTTCCTCATTTAGGATGAAAATGCAATGTTGTTACGTAGTAGCACTGTAATAGTAGGTGTGACAGCATAAGGATATAGGCAAGCAAGGTCAATATATATGTGAGCTAGGCATTGTAGATGGTAAAATAGAAGAGTGTCTAATTAAGCAGTAGAGTAGTTGTTCTCAATCTTAGAAATTAATTTTAGCTTCATATTCAGCTCTGCTTCTATTTCAGGTCTGTCTGAAACTTGTCTGCGTTGTTCCCCACTATACAAATAAGTCCTATGAAAAATATTACTTCTACCTACAAACATTGTTTCGTTATATTTTTGGAAGCGTACACACATCACAATAGGTAGGATTCAGTTATTAATTACTCTGACTGGTCAACATACTTAGCTGCACAATGCTATGTGGCGTTTATAAACGAAGTCCAAACTAGTACATGCTCTTACTCCTCTGAAAAGAAACGAGAACAAAAAGCCAAAATACAAATCGTAATTTTATACCCTCTCATCAGATATTTAGTTTAACAATGTTTTCATCAGGTGTTTCTCTACTTCATAGCCCATAATCTTTTTTTGAAAAGCAACTGTTCTTCTTGTGAAACAGCAGGTGTGTGTGTATACATGTAAAAATATATATGTTTCCTCCACTAACACAATTAAAGGAGAGTGGAGTTGTGTTAAGAGTAGCTCACTAAATAAAACACCAAGTGACCTCTGTTACAATCTGGGTGGATGGGCACCATGATGTTAAAATATCAATTGCTATGAATGACATTGGAGCTGAAAAAGAAATTATATACTCTTGTATGCTAGTATAGTAAAGATTGCAGGCTGTGAGATTACAGTGCTGATGGTGAAATTTTTTACAGTATTTCTCTTTAAAACATCAAAACAACTCCTGCAGTTAGTGGAGTTTTGCTGGCTGACAGCAAAGGACGGGATCTATTATTGGACAGAGCTTAAAGGCATCAACAGTTTCAATGCAGTGCTGTTTTATTTAGTTATTTATAAGCCAAGATTTAAGAGCATTTGTCTGCAATAGCAAAATGCCTGTCTAAAATTGTTATTCCTACCACAGTAATGTAAGGTATATTCAGGTAATACCACACTACTTTTGACAGGTTGTAAATAATTTTTGGAACCTGGAAAATCATGAGGCTTGCACGGTATAGAGAGGAAATGAAGAACCTTTTCCCAGCCAGATAGATGCTGAACATCTAACAAGCACTGAAAAGTTTCACAGCCAGTTTGTAAACTATTTAATGCTGATAGTCAAAGTACTGTTGTTAACTTTTACTATAACTATTTGTTCACATGTTTGTTTAGCCTGCAGATAATTCCATAGTCTGAACAAACAGAAAATACTTTGAGAGTTAGTAATTGTGTTATTTACATTTCAAACATCAATTTTTTAATGCTTTTATGGACCCCAAATGTCACCTGTATGGAAGAAATTATTTGTATTTTAAAGTTTTAAGTTCTGTAGTAAATCTGTGATCTTAGGCATTTATACTATTCATTGTTTATTAATGCATTTCCTTACTGGCTAGTGCAAAGCTGTGTGAAACAAAAGACTCGTACTGAAGTTCTCTGTAGAGAGGAGAGCAAAACTGTAACAGAGTCTTCCTCCTATCTCATTAGCTGAACAGAGGGTTTCTTTTATTTTCTGCAGAGAAGCTAATGAGATTGATAAGAAAGGACTGAATTTCTGTTTTTCTATGCCTAAATTTAAAACTTTCCTGAGTTTTCAGAAGCCATTTTTATTATCCCCTGGTGCTATGAATAGAGCAAATCTGTCACTCTTTGGTTTCTAATAGTATTGGTCAAAGCCTTTCAGCAGTCAAAATCTTCCCAAACAGCTGGTGTGGCTATTGACTCAACTGAAAGGTATGTGCAGAGATGAAGATCTAAGAACCTGTCAGATCAAAATCAAAAAAGAAATTTCGTACTAAAATACACTGGTTATTTGATGAAGTAAGTAGACTTGCGACATGGGTCTGTACAAACAAGACACAATCACTACCCTATTTTTTTGGTTGAACTTGTTTACCTGAACCTGTTCCACCTCCTTTGGGCTCATTTTCAGTTTCATTGGTTTCTAAATACCCAAACCGCAAAGGCATACTTTTTGCTTGTAGTTGGCAGGCATGCAACTAAAACATCTTTACTGAGAAACTGTTGCTTTAAAGAAAAGTGCTTTTGGCTTATAACCACATTCAGTAACTGCAAACCAAAACCGCTTGAATGTGGCGTTGTACTTATAATCCTCTTTGCATCCCTCACCTCTGAGCTATTTTTTCACAAATTTGTTTTGCTAGTGTTTTGCCAGCGTGCAGTGAAGTGCTGTGCCGGTCAGGCGCGTTGGAACTGGGCACGGAGGCGATGCCCAGTGCAGCGGCAGTACTGTTCATGCGTGTGTATTCACCTCAGCCTCCCTCGTGGGCTAGGTATCTCAAAATTTGTTTTGCTTCTGAGTTCTGTGAAACCCATAGGACATCCCTGCAAACCCAGAATGTCCCCAGGCTTTCAGGATTTACAATTCCAGACACAGTGAGACATTAGTTGTGCATTTTGGCTGGAGAGTATGTGTTTTGTCCCAAAATCAGAACAGAGTTTTGCATTGCCAGCATTTGCACTGAGAATATATACTGCTCAGAAAAAGGGCTTGTTAAAAGGAAGATGTGGAGGTGTTTTAAAGGTACCCGTGACAATTTTATACTCTTTAATTTTATAGCTGTTGGGTGTTTAGTAATAAAACTAAGTAGGTCAAGAATTAGAATTTTAGAAATTCAGCTATGTCTAAATACGACGTTCAAGGGGTTTAAAAACCTGCCCATATCCAGACTCTGAACAACTTGAAAAGCTATTAATTGTCTGTGTGGCTGTCTCTCCTCCCTCTGTCCTCCTCTTGTCCCTGGAGAATCTTTATTATTCTGCCTGTGAGGGACTTCTGAAGAAAGATCAGGGTCTAGATTGATGGCTACCTGTCATGCACATGCAAGCAGTTAGGTTGGTAGCTGAGCTTCGGAGGGGATACTGCTCACTTTCAGTGGTTTGGAGAAGAAAACACGTTGTGTGATCAACTCTTGCCTCTACTACGCTCTTCAGTAAAACTGTCTAATGTCCGGTATATTTATTTTAACAAATCTGACAGTAAAGCATTGTAGTATAGCATCTGATGTAAGGGCATAAGCAATTAGATTTAACAGGAAATAGGTATCAGCATGCAATATGGAAATGAGGAAAAATAGTCTTGTTAAAATTAGAAATGATATATGTGATTGAGGTGCCAGGATTTTGTATTTGTTTATAGGAAAGAAAGCTTTCACAGATGCAGGTGCCCTTCAAAGGGAACAGTGAGGAGGTTCAAAAATGAGATAGATCCTAGGAGTATGCGAAAGGTGTACTCTAAATTATTGGTTACCCTGTGAGAGCCGTGTAACCCTACACTGGGATTACATGGCTGGACTTGGAGACAGGTGCTGAAGGGGTAGAAGCTAGCTACACGTGTATATAGGTTCAGTCTGTTCTTTGTAGCTCAGCTGCATTTTCCTTTCCTTCCAGGATGTTCATATTAAAGTATAGAAAGATCTTTGTATTCATGCAATATTGTGACAGGACAGAGGGGGAGCTGCTTCCTCCTTAAACCAAACACACCAAAGAAGTTTTAAATTGCTGCAGTGGATTGTTTATCAGACAGTAAGCTAATACTCCTTGATAGAAGAAACTTGAAGTGAACAAACACATTAAAGTCTTTTTACTTTAGGCGTCCTCTTATTTCAGCAACTTTTAGTGTTTTCCTTGGTTGCTACAAACTTTGCAGTGGAAACGTTAATTTCCATCATCTTTGAAACTGGCCGTTCCCTTCTCCTGTGCGGCCATCCTCTGCTTGCGGCCTCTCTCACGTCTCCCTGCATCCTGGAAGGAGTCTCAAGGAAATTGCTTGCCAGTTCTCCCCATCATTTAGGAGACTCTGTAGTAGTGCAGCCTGCATTAAATGAAGTACAGATCTTCTCCTCTGCTGTTCAATCAGTCCTTTAAAGGAAATTAACAGTAGCCAGATGTGAAGAAATGAACAGAGATGTAACACCAGGCATATGCATGTGTGTTTTCTTGTATAAGTGTAGTGTATGTATGCATATTTTCAGTGGTTTTTTTTTTAATGAGGGGGGGAAAAAAGTTTCTCTCTCTTCTGAAGTGTGGAATGTCTTCCCATAGCTTTCCTGTTAAAAGTCCAAGGCGCACACAGCAGGATGGCTGCTGGGTTAACATGAAGAGCTTACTATAAATGTAGAGAAAAGGTTTCGTGGTTATTTAAAAAAAAAAAAAAAAAAAAAGTATTTATTCATCTGAAGCATCTAACAGAAAATGTATGCATGTGCACTCAGCACATACTGTTTAATCAGAAGAATATTGATGCTAGTGGCTTCATATATTTTAAAAGAGAGGTTATGGGTTTTGTGCTCTTACTGTATGATGCAGGTTTTAAAAATCTGGAAGTAGATTAGAAGGACCTAAATGAAATAAAATATTTGTGGAATAAAATACTTGTTCTTAATAATGGAAAATAAAACAAATATTTCTTTTGTTAATACCTTCATCTAGTTAAGTACTCAACTGAATAAAAACTAAAAATAATGAAAATTTGGTTTTCTTGACTTAAGACAAGTCTTAATATAACTTTCTGGAAAAACAGGAAATACTTTCTGCAGTTTAACTTCAGGAAAACACAGAAGTGTTTGTAGTGGAAGCTAACACTTAAAAGACAAAAGTTCACAAAGTGTTATCCTTTTGAATATTTAGTCTACCTACAAAACATTACATTTATGTAATAGTTGTTGTTTCATAGCTACTAAATTTTATTAGACAAACTCAATTATAAAACAAAAAGAATTGTAGAAATAGATATACCACAATAATAAAGTAACATCTTCATTCAACTGATAATGGACACAGAATGGTACATTACCATGAGATACTAGTTTTATGTGGGAAATGGCCAAGACACTATGTTTAAGTTAAAAACTATTAATAAATTGTAGTATGGCTTTGTTTTTTAGTAAAAAATGCCTTAAAAACAGAATATAAACCTAAGATATAATACAGTTCAGGTTCAGTGCAGTCAGTGATGGGTATCATGTGAGTCTGCTGGATGGCAATATCTTAAATTTGTTGATATTTAATGGTTGTGTATAATTATGTGAATGAAAAATAAAGGGACTTTTGCCTTAATCTGCAGATAAAGAGAATGGTAATATATGAATTTCAATGGCCATCATTCTGGCCTCTTCTGTTTTCTCTCCTCCAAAGAGAAGGTCCTGCTCTCTTCCAAAGATGATCTTTTTTTCTTTCTTTTCATACATATCTATAGATGCGTGTGCATACCTCATGTTTTCTCTCAAACTCTCAGAATAAATGGTAGTGATGATAATAAAACTATTAATGAATAGTTTGACCTTGTTATTGAGAAGCAGCTTGGATTTTATTGTGTATATACTCATATCACGTATTCAACTATTATCTGTTTATTTTTTCGGTAGGTGACAGATCAGTCAGTGAAAGCATTTGCTGAACATTGTCCTGAGCTGCAGTATGTTGGTTTTATGGGCTGCTCTGTTACATCTAAAGGAGTCATTCACCTCACCAATGTAAGTACTATAGTTACTTTTAGCTTGTTGTTAGTATTTGTGATAATTGCCAAAATACAGTGATCAACAAGGCCAAAGTTATACATTTAATGAATAACCCTGTCATGGATAGAATGATGACAGGACAAATGAGGCTTGCATCATTTCAACAGATGCATTCAGATTTTTCTGCTTGTAACTCTGTATCATAAACATGTTGAATGGATGGTATTTTTTCTCAGAAATTGTAATGCTGTACATGTCAATCGTCTTTAAAATGCCTAGTTACATGAGATTGAGTTGCAGAAGTTCTATAATTTGCTGTTGCCAATTAATTAGAAATACAAAACTATGAGTGCAAGAGTCTTAGACACCTTGTTGCAGTAGGATATCCCATATGCATATACATTTTGTATATATCCACCTCTGTATTCTATGTGTATCTGTAGATACATTTTATTTCCTTTTCTTTTTCTTTACATAAGGAGTGATTTGTGAGAGTGGTCCCTTGTGTGACTACAGAAATTGATTTTATTGAATGCTTTAATGACCTGGATGAGGTGGACAAACAACATATTTAATTAAAATTCAGAGCTGAAACAGAACTGAGAGATCATGCAAACGTCAGGGAGGACAGAGGAAATAAATTTGTAATAGATAAATTAGCATTTATAGCTAGGAAGTAAACAAAAAAAAATGGGTAAGTAGAACCTATCATAACTGGTAAAGATGACTGTAAAAATGTGTATCGAATATGGAGTGCTAGTAAAACATAAAAAATGGTTGAAGAGACCTTGAAGTAAGTGGAGACCATATTGATTGAAAATGTAATATGGCTGAAGAAAATTTGAATGTAGTTTTTGGTGCAGGACTGCAGCCCTCTTGTCATGATGGATTCAGCGTACCTCTAATATATGTTGATTGGTTTAAGGCAGCTCAGTGGCTGAAAATACAGATGAAATGAAAAAATTTCAGAAAATGTGCAAAAAAAATCTGAAGAAATTAATTTGCATGGTAGAATTACAGTAACTCAAAGGATATTGAAATGACATGAAGATATTTAAAAGACACATGTATCTGTGGGAGGGAGAAGTAATACAATAATTTTCATATCCTAAATAATTCAGTATGGGTTGTATTTATATGCAGAACATAAATATAGGAGACCAGTAAGTTAGCCTGACAGAGAGCGGTTATGTTATCTAAAGTTGCTTGGGAAATTGTAGCACGGATCATTTTTCAATTGCATACTTCGGTTACTGGATTATTCTGACCTAGAGTTATTGAGTGTTTAATAGGTGATCGTTATGTCTAATCCTTCTATGAAGTGACTTCAATCAATTACATGATATTATGAAGCTACAAAAAATCAAGAGCTTTATTTTCTTCTGATTTTGATTTGGTTTAGTAATAAATGGCTGGAAATCGTGAATTATAATAGGACTGACACAGATGTAGATTGCCCTTCAGGATGTATCCGGAAGGCAATTTTGTCCCAAAATGGGAAAAAGTTGTATGGGATAGGTAAGTGTTGTATGTGCTTTTTTCTGGTACATGAGGCTTAGGAATTCCTGTTTCCCTCTCTTAAGCCATGGCCGTAGGAACTTACCATACGTCATTAATACTGCAAAGACAGTGATACAATAGCACTGATTTTTTTGTTGTTGTTGTGTTTTTTTTTTTCAAATTCTCAGATATGTTTGGGGAATTTGTAATAGAATCCTGAACAAGTAAACTCTTTTTTTGTAGCATTTAGTATGAAGGTGCTAATTATTTCACATATTTTTTAGTATTAAGTATTTTTTTCTCTACTTATCCCACTTCTCAGGGTGCTCTCTTATGCTGTCCTGAAGCTTTCTTTTTCTGATGTATGTTAGAATTTTTTAGGTTGATCAAATAATGGCCAGGTATATTGGCGAAGCACTTGAAACAGTACTTTCCTTAAGTGGAATATTGTTGGTGAAAAGTGTGCCGTTGCCTACTGCAAGTTTTATACTGGACTGAGAGCAGCAATTCTGAAATGTCTGATGTTTCTGAGTAAATATATTTTGCAGGTTAAAGGGCATTTTTCCTGGCTTGCTCCTGAGGTGTAATATAAATTACAACTTTTGCAGGGTTGAAGCATGTACAAGGAAGATCCTGAATATCTTGTAATATTTTTTAATTATACTTTTCGTGGAGGGTACATCATGCCTTCTCTGATGTGACTTCTGTAAGGTTTGCTAAGTGTTATGATGATAATACATCTCTTTACTTTTACTGCCTCTTTCAGCAGAGGCCTTTAGTAAGTACATGTGCAATATAGGGAAGTATGCTGATGTCATATGTTGAGGGACAAAGAGCAGGTAAGAGATTTGCCCAGTCGTACAGCAAGAGAGTAGCAAAGTCAGTATTGCAATTCTGGTTTCTTTATTCTGAGGCTATTGGCAAGTGATTCCTGGTTAATCTTGCTGCAGTGACTTTAGTAGTTGTTGTGCTGCTCCTCTGCCAGGTGTTACTTCCCTTAGAGTAAAACAGGCAATTCCACTAAAACTGTGAAATGCACTGAAGTGCCCAGAGACATATTCCCTTTCTACAATTCTTCTTTAGAGTTAATAACCTCCAGCAGAGGGTGATAACAAATATCTGGGGAGCAGTAACTTTCTTAAACAGCTGCATCAGTCTTTTCCAGAATTCATCTGTTAATGACGTTATTTCTTCAGTGACATCAGTTCTTTGTTTTAAACTTCATGTATTTCTTCTAGTGGTCAGTTTTATGGTCAGTTCCTAACTGGTACTTCATAAATGCTTAGTATTAATCCCAGTTCCCTGTTGTTAACAGATCTGGAATCTGTTCTTAGGTCCACATGGCCTGCCAGTGTCCTGTGTCTTGTCCCAAGTTAGTTCCCTTCTGTCTCTCTGCTTCCTCCGTGTAAGCTGGAGATAACAACATTGGCCTCCTCCTTTGTCAAAATGCTTTGAGACTGACAGATGTATAAAAATTGAGTCTTTTATTATTACTATATTTTCTCTCCAGTGATTTTTAGCTCTTTAAAAATACCAGCACTTGAAAATTCTGACTTCTTGTGCTGCTGAATCGCAGATCTTTTTTAATAGATAACTGTGGGTTATAACAGTGAAAATGTTGTATGTGGTAGAAAAGAAGAAACACTCCAGTGTTTATTTTCATTGCTTTTGCTCCTGAACATTGTGACATTCAAAAAAAAAAAAAAATCACTTCTTGAGCAAAAATGTTCTCTAGTGTCTTTTTTTCCTTTGAAGCTGTTACAAACTATAAAAAATGCACCTAAAGTCAACAGTGGTTTTTGGGCAAGTTGAGAAGTGCTGCATATATGTTTACAGAGAGGGAGAGAGTCTGTAAGTGCAAAGATCATTGTGGTTTATGTAGTTTAGGTAATTGCACTGAAAATGGGATGACCAGACAGGTGATTTTTTTTTTTCTTCATGATTTTTGATTCTGTATCTTTGCCTGGCCCCAAAAGTAGGCTGTATTTTCTTTCCCTCTTGTGGTAAATGCCTTTCAGCATATTAATTGTTGAATTTCTAATAGAATTTTAAGAGCCAACATCAGCGAATCTCAACATCTAGATGTGATTTTGTTTCCAAGCTAATACTTTGGCTTCTTGCTTTGAGTTCTGACGTTTGTGCTAGAGTAGTGCTTTGTAGCAATATCCTTCTATCTGTACCTCTAGGCTATATCCTTTTTACAGACTACATCTGGGTGATGTTTCTTACACGCATTTTCATTAAAACGAGCATGAAGCCTAATTGGACGACAGCTTGATAGAAAAAAGTTCTAACTTATTTTTCTAATCCCAATACAGGAAATCAGTTAATCGAAGAAAATTGGTTTTGGAATAATGTTATCTTTATTCTTGGTCTCATAATATTGTTACCTGAGGGTCATGTCCAATCTACTCGATCATATTTATGTCTGAGTTGGTGACCAGTGTGAAGTCAACCGAAATTTAGATTTATTGAGCAAATATTTGGGACTCATTCAGTGCAGAGATTATTGGCTTGACAGATTTATAGTGGTAATCTAAACATAGCTAGAGTGATCCTGCAAGTTCCTTTTCTAAACTAAGGTACTATATGCTACCTTTTGTTCAGTTACTGATTTATTTTGACACGAAGTACTCTGCCTTGTACTCTTTTCATAGTAACATTTCAGCATATCTTCCAATCTTAAGATCATCTGGTTCCTAAACAAGAACATGATTATTTCAGTTTTTTTAATCAATTCATCTAACAAACTACATTTCTTAAGATGGCTAATGTTTTATTTGAACACATTTGTGTTAGCTGCCCTTTTAGACATTTGTCTATTTTTTCCCCATCATGAGAAAAAGTCAGTAAATAAGGTTTTCTGAGCATAGTGATTCTGGGAGATTGCTTAGAAGGACTGGCTTGATACTTAAAAAGATGTGGTGCTATAGACTGTATAAAAGAACCTTTTCTCATCTCGTCAAACTAAACCTGACCACTTTATTTAGAGTGGAGCTGACTTTGTCCCTGTTAAGCGGTTCTTTTTACCTTTTTAAGGTGTTGATAGTTGTACCCAATTGCAGTTTCTACAGGTTGCACGCTGAGTAGAAAAGCCATTAGAGGGAAGCCTGACTGCGTAACTGAAAGGGTTTCAGTGCTCCATGGGTGTGTGAAAGTTTCCAAAACGAACATGATTCATTAGATATACTTGAGGGTAACTAATACAAAAAGAATAAAGTATGATTTTAGCAATAACACAATTCATCAGCAATTTTTATTTTCAGCTTATAAACTCCAAATCTTTTAACTCAGAGACTATATTGTATATAGCATGTGTGCAGATAATTTTTAGCTCTTGTACAATGGGTTTTAAAACACTGTAGAAAGGAGATCACTATATTTGTTTTAGTAGCTTAACTGGTTTATGTTTGCAATAAATCAGAAAACAAATTATTATTATCAGGGAGCTTGGAAGCAGTAGCAATTTGAATATAAATGTCTTTTATTTTGCTATTCTGCTTCACTATGTTGCATTACAGAATAATGGAATATATTGAATAAATTTGTTTCCTTAATTAATATGTCTTCAGTTTCTTTCCTTCTCAGGCATGGATTTGTTTTTTAAAGCATACATACACTCTTCAAAACAAACTGACTTGTTTTATGTAAGTGATGAAAATTCAAACCCCTTCCTCTACTTAAAACACAGGGTTTGAACCATTTCTGAACCTTTTGGTTGGAGTTGGTTGGAGTTGGAGAAAAGGTGAATGTTTGCAGAAGAATGGCCCTATCTTTTCAGTGAAAAGATATTCCTACATCAAGAAATTTTTTTAATAATAAAAAAAAACCCACAAGGAAAATCTTTAATTATTCTGGTCCCCTGAGATTGACTATTAAAGCAGTAGAATACCCTCTTTCTGTAGAAAAATTCTGATTAAAGATATGCTATATTAATCTCAAGATATATGCATGCACTGAAGATTCAAAAGTCTAACTTTTGTTTTATTTTTAATTTTAATGCTACTTCATTATGCATTATGTAATACTGTAAGAGCTAATAGTTACAAAAATTACATCATTGAGAGAGGTTTGCTATAATGGAATGGGACATCTTTAACATGTTTTCATGCTAAAGAAAATGTTTATTATAACAAAAAATATTTTCTAGATTTCAGACTTTTACAATATTTTGAATTTTGAAGATGATTTTCTGAGTCTTTACATGGCAATTTTTTCTTCTTTTTTAAATTTTGCATAGAAATATAAATATGTTATGTCAGATATTCTGTTCCTTAAACAGTCCACATGGACTAGGAAAAGGAGATCCCAAGATCCCTTTTATTTCCCCAAGCTTTGGAATTCTCAATGATTGTTGTTAAAATTTTCTTCTCTTAAAATATGGAACAAGGTGGAACCCCCATATATGATAATTCAACATAGCTTTTGTACTTTTATACACCGTGTCTGCTGGTTTGAGCACATCACTGAATGCCAGGGAGAGATTCCTTTAAAGAGATTCCTAATGTCATGCTGCAGCTCAGTAGCTTCTCAGTTGTGTCAGTGAAACTCTTTATGGGGCAATTCTGTAAACTTTGCATTGAAATAATCTGGCATGCTTAAAAAACCGTCTTCTCTCTAAATGCTCATACATTTTTCTTTAATTTGTTTTTTAAGCTCGGATCATTCAGAAACCTGATTCATAGTGCAACTCCACAAAAAAACTTTCATTGACACAAGTGACAGGTAAAGGACTGCAGCACAACGGTGGTGATGTCTTAAACCAGCTGTGTTGCCAGTGTTCCTGTTATCAGCCTTTATAGTGACTTAATTTCTAGGTATGTTGTAACTTTAATGCTTATATTTCTCCATGTATGACAAGGAAATGTCCACTTCAGATAGGTTTATGTATTTATATACCAAACTACTTCTAGATATGAGGGTTAGAGGCAGTATATAAAATTTGTGTAGTTGTTCTTACCATTCATTTATAATACTAGTGATTAATATGGAATTTATCATTGTAACATTTAATGCCTTACAAATACCTTTTAAGATAAAAAAAAAAAATGGCATTTGGCATTAGAGAATCGACTTTTTTTATTAAAAATGGTTTCACACGTGCTTAAAATAATTCCCTGACTTGTAATGTGTGTTGGTCCCTGTGATGCAAGTAGGTACAGAAGTACTCTTTTTTTACTTGCTATGTTCAGTTCAATCAAAATCATGTCAGGAGTCCAGTACTTAAGGGGATGTGTTTCCTGTCCTCCAGCCCTGAAAGTCATTCACTCTTCTGCAATGGCAATACTGAGGTTGTATAGATCAAATTATACTTGATGAGTTCCTATCTAGCGTATCACCACCACCACCTGGAAGCAGTCTCTGCCAGCTTCTGAGGTGGTAAGGTTTGCTGGATCAAGTACCTTATGTCTGATAAAAAGAAGATTTAAGCCAGCAGGTAGGTCAGGTATGAGGTAGGCTGTTTGAAACGAAGGAATGTGACAGTAAAAAGGGCAAGTGGTGGTTGACTTCTGTGTATATTGGAGATAGTGGTAGACCATTATATGAAAGTAAGAAACAATATGGGAGGGATCACTTTCCTGTGACTGAGGATAAAGTTACTCCATGAAAATACTATTAATTTTGTCATTGACTTCTAATAGAATTTCAGTGTAGTTTTTGAGTCTATCTGTGCAATGCAACAGTCTGTTTTTACTGGGAAAGCATAAATTTGCTGCTGCATTCATCTTTGCCTCAATTGGCAGTTAACAGCCTTCACCTAATTTGAAGTTAGGTGAATTAGACACCATTTTCAAGGAACACAAACCTTCATGCATTCTTTTATCTTTAGTGAAAGTTCATATTATTTACATTTTAAGTAGCAACAATGACGAAGAATGAACAGAGCAGTTTTATTACCTGCTCGTAATGGAGGGTGTTGTCTAGAAGAGGATGTGTTTTAGCTAGGACATATCTTTTTGCAATAAGAAGGTTCCCCGCTTGTCTTTGAGGTCTTCTGGTAATATTTGATTACTGTGGTAGAACATATTGTTGAATTGTCCAATAGACTTATTTCCTATGCTATAGAATTTATTGCCCTATAAAAGATGATTTTGTACTTACTTTGATGGGTTCAGCAGATCTGACTTTAATTCCCATTATCATTGCAAGCTCCACGTGTAATCACGGTGAATTTATTTGCGCCTCATTCCCTATTTTATAAATAGGGGATAAAGGACCATACCACATCAAGAAAGGGAAGTATAGTTAGTATGGAAACGAATATCATGGGAACACATGGAGAATTTAATTACTACTGTAATCTGCTACGTCAGAATTTGGCAAAGTTGTCGTGCTGCAGGAAGTATATATATTACATTTTTCTTTAGTGCCCATGGCTTTCTGGGAATCGAGATAGTCAGTCCTAACACATTGTGTGTCAAAACATACTAAGAAAGCAGAAACAAAGTGTTCCAGTTCAACAATATGTCATTATTTATAGATACCTTGTTCTAAGTGGAAAAGTCTTTTACTATTGCTGCTGGGTTTTTGTTTATGCAGCTAGATATGTGAAATGATCATAATCATTTGTCAGGGTTTGTGCATGCAGTTTATTTACAAAACAGCAGTAGAGCAAATTCGATATGCACAGGAAGCACATTTGAGCAAGTACTTGTTAATTTGCACTGTTAGACCTCCACGTAGGACCTCAGTGTGTGTCACAGGAATTGGCCATGCTATTGCCATTATAGTACAAAGGCCAATGAGGTACTAAATTATCTAATGTGAAGGTGAGGAAAACCCAAGCTACTCTAAGCTTCCTCCCCTCCTTGCAACTCGTGCAGAAAAATGAGGGATTAGATGTGACTTTTTTTGGGGTGCATAGAAAATAAGTTTTCTAAACTTAGAGCAATATGCATGAAATACAGAGAGACAGAGCTTGCAAGATCTGTTCATTTTACTAACACACTATCAATCATCACATGCTCCTCTCTCTACTAAGCAAATAAGAGCATCAGAAGTACAACTGGGTTATGACAAGCAGTTCAACAGTACAGCTGGTGTAGCATTTTAATAATAGGAATATTTTTTCCTTGCTTCCTTAGAAATATTCTGCAGTTGTTTCTCAGAGGTCACGCTCCTTAAATTTATGCTTGTTCCGCAGAGTTTTAGACTGATGAATGCTAAAAACTTCTGGAACAAAACAACAGAACACCTTTTCTAAAGACTAACTCCATTTGGTGTCCTCATTTTTTTTTTTCTTAAATACCTTGACTTAATATTTAACTACTGAAGTGGACCAATTATATGATCTCACTTGTATGTCTTTACTTAATCAAATCCCTAGTGACTTAAATCACTGAAAAGGATTATTATTCTCTCTTACAAGGAAGGTAAATTTAATTAAAGTGTCAGTATTACCTAATACAATTATTTGTTCCAGAGTATAAGAGAGATTATTTCAGACAGCTTAAAAAGCAAACAACACTTGGAAGTTACTGTGACTAAACTGATCCACTGTTTAAGGTTGCTGCAGAAAATTGTAAATATTGGCCTCAAATCTATCTCCTTCTGTGAATCCATGGCTCATAAAAGTAGTAAGGGAGTTTTGTTTGCATTTGAAGACCATTGTAATTATTAACAATGTAATAAATCAGATTAACATTAGTTACCTAATGCATAGATCATAACTCATATTGTTCTGCTACTCCAAATATTATTATTCTGAATTTCCAAGTCGTAACTGATGGCTGTGCAGGTAAGAATACAGGATAAATGCTGCAATTTCTGGAAATATTGTGATGTTCACTTGGTTTTGTAAAGTCTTAGATTTCTGGAATTTTTAATGATATGTATCTGAATCTGAACGCAAATGCACTTTCTGTCTCCCTTCCCTGCTTCTCCCTCTGCCTTTTTATTTTAATTAAATGAGTAGGTATTCCTATCCAGGTCCAAAAATTGTAATCCATATAGTAAAAAGAGGAAGGCCTACACCCCTATTATAGGTGGCATGGACCCCTGTGCAAGAGGGATGTGATTTCATGGAGTAACTGAGAGCCTGCCTAAATCTATACCCAAATTTAGAATTCAGATGCTAAAAGTCGGATTGTGTGAATCTCTGATGTGTTTCCTTTTTGTGGAAAATATCATAACTTCATCTTTCTGGCTAGCTTTCACACATTATACATGATTCCAGAAAGTTTAAAAAATTTTATAACAGTTATGTATGTGAATAACTTTCAGATTATTTCTTTCTATCATATTTGTCTCAATAGCTAAGAAATCTTTCCAGCTTGGATCTACGTCATATCACAGAACTGGATAATGAAACCGTGATGGAAATAGTAAAGAGATGCAAAAACCTTAATTCCCTCAATCTGTGTCTGAACTGGATCATTAATGACAGGTAACTTCATTATAGCCTCTAAGACTGGTAAAAAGCAAATTTAATCCATTGTATTAGTTGAGAATAATTCCTCGGCTTTGGCGGGGGGTGGTGGGTGGAGATCAGTAAAAGTAAGCAACTGTTTTCTGAGTGGTTCTTCTTGCTTGCTTTGGGTAAATCATCCAGACAGATTTTTCTGTATGTTTCTGCAGTGGAGAGAAATTTACTTATAACTGGATGACAGCACTAATCTGGTGTTTTGCTATAGATTATACGAGAATGTGCTCTTTATTTGTGATTGAAATGTACAATTGCTATTCAGAGTTCTTCAGTAGGCGGCAAGCATTTGAACAGACTTATATGCTACAAATAACGAGGCCTATTTGACTACACGAGAAAATAAACTGCCTGTGGGTTAAGTAGTGGATTTCATGTTTGTTTAGAAAGCAAGACGTCCTTCATCTTTCAGCAAATAAAGCAGAGTGAGACTTAAGGAATAACTGAGGTATTAACTTAAGCTTTTCCTTCTGACCAGTACTACTCCTCTCCTGCTGTATTTCCTCCTTTGATTGGCTAATTTATTTTAAGATTAAGTAGATACACGTGGAAGATGCATAGTTATGTTGCAGATAGGATGAAAAACAATAAGAAAAATACAGAGAATTTCAAAAGTGGAAGTTTCCTTTTAAATTGAGAAAATTGATCAATACCACTACCTTAAGATAAACAGGAAAAAACTTTCTAAATGACTTCTAACACAGTGGTTACTAATAATTATAGCAGGTATTTTAAATAAAACCAACATATTACTTAAAGGTGTTCTAACTAATGTTTCGTGCTAATCAGAAAGATATGTTTTAGAAATTATATTTCTTCCCCATGTCTACAGATTATTTCTAGCACACTCTCTTACAAGATTTTCTAAAATCTTTAAAAATGTACTAAAGTATAAATGAGCTTAGACTTTAGTAAAAATACTGAAATAT
This sequence comes from Dromaius novaehollandiae, assembly GCF_036370855.1. Lineage (NCBI taxonomy): Eukaryota > Metazoa > Chordata > Aves > Casuariiformes > Dromaiidae > Dromaius > Dromaius novaehollandiae. Next base: position 30,673,756 of record NC_088130.1, read on the forward strand.
AAATGTATTAAATGGAAAGGAAGTATCATCAAGCTCTTACTATATCCCTTTTTAACCTTTACGACTGTCTTTTATCTTTGTGGATTTAGGTCAGAGCCATATTATAACGTCAGTGGTTTTGAAAGCATTTAATTGCATTAGTTCTTTCTGTCTATAGGGGCTTATTTGCATATGCAGAATAAGGCTACTGTAATGGAAAATTTTAGCATGATTCAGAAAAAATGCTAAGAAAAAGTTGTAAATTTTAAAAGGCAGGAGCTTTTCAGGCTTTAATTGAAGTAATTTAAAATAGTATACTTTTCTGCATGCGTACTTTGAGTAAGACAGTCTACTTAGTGTCATCCAAACTGATCCTTGGCAAACTGTTCTTGAAATTACTATTTAATTGGAATGGGAAATGTATGTTTTTAATTGTATGCCTATAACTATAATACTTCATTATCAAGTCTAATTACAATTTTGAGACTTAACAAGAGAAGGAAACCTTTGTCAGCAGTGATAGGAAACCTGCTATTGTGTTCAAACTTTGCAGATGGTTGATTTCTTTTGTCTCTGTAGTTATTTCCGCCCCCCGCCCTTTTTTTAATTTTTTTTTTTCTGATCATACTTGTCTGTACTTTGTCAACATGTGACTGATTATTGAAATGCACCTACAAAGGACTATTTAAATTAGCTTCTGGATAAAAACAAACAAACAAAAAAAGACTTTGGAAAATAATTATTACTCTATTTAAATCTTATTCATAGACATTGTCATTTGGCAACTCAAGTATTTTTCCTGTTTCACAAGTGAGATGAAGTTCCAAATACTGGCCTTACAGTATGATGCTTCTCCTCCTCCTCCTCCTCCTCCTCCTCCTCCTCCTCCTCCTCCTCCTCCCCCATTTCAACAGCAAATTTTAAAAGGCTGAAAACTAAACAATAGGAATGTGGATTTCTGTTAATCAAACACAAGCACTGGACTTCAATCAGCTTGGCACCAATTCAGCATAGTATTATGATCATACTCACTTTGAGGAGAAGAGCGATCCTTTGGGAATCCACAGGGCTACTCAGGTGCTTAATAAAGAAATTCAGCTGCCTTAGTAAATTGATGACTAAATCGTTCATTAATGATTTAAGGCAAAATGAACTTTATCTGTTTGGGTTTTGTTTGATGCCAAGCAATGGCTCTCAGAGGGGATGCTTTTCTGCATCTCATTGCCTCTGAGTGAACCTTTTGTTCATCATTGTTTCTACCACATGCAAGATAGTGCCAATGTAAGATCTACCTGACTCACGGTAATAAGAAATAAAATTAGGTTAGTTTCCCGCTTTTTTCTCCCACACTTTGGCAAGTCTGCTTACTTATGAGCTCCATTTAGATAGGGATTGTATCCCAGAATTTTACAAAACTAACAAGTCACTTTGCTTTCTAGAATGTCTCATTTCTTTTGCCTTTAAAGTCTTGGAAAACTGTGTTTTCTTCCATCCTTTTGCTGCAGAATCCAGATGGAAGGAAAACTAGCAACTGTTTCATTTCTTAAAAAAAATTTGAGTAGTTTAAAGGTGCATCTATGAGTTATCTGCTAAGGGTAGTAGAGTATTGGTAGGTTTTATGATAGAAGTAAATCACAGTTTTTAAAACTGTACTGTAGATTTCTTTATTGTTTCCAGAAATTCATAAAAATTCTTTCCACAAGCAAGGCTGTGGCCTCAGAACATTTGCAGTGCTCTCTTGCTTTTGACTTAGTGTTATATCAAATGCTGTGACCATTACATTTCTTGCTAAGTAACTGAAAAGAATTGCAGCTTTCAGAGTGCAAGACCTCTGTGTGGCAAATACTTACTAAGATTATGGTGCTGGGACTCCTTCACACATGCAAGAACTATTATTTTTCCTGTTTTGATTAAAGCTATTTTGTTTTAAAAAGTATGTGTCTGCAAGGCATACATAGAACAGTAAAAATTAATTTCTTTTTACTTAAGGCAAAAATATGTTCACTTGAGATAGTCTTGAAATTTGTTTTAACAACATATACAAAAAATGTCTCTTATAGTGACTTGTAAAACAGCCTCTTAAAAGTTGAGAGTTAAAGAAGATCTCAAAAGGACCTATTAGAAAAATCTAATTTTATGATTCCTTCTGTAAGTTTTACAACTCACTCAAAAGCTTCACCTAGTATTTATCATGTTGGTTTAATATATTGTAGAAAAATTCCTACTACTTGTTTCAAATACGAGCAAAATAAAACTTGCAAATTCTATTAGTATGTGTCATAGATTACCTCAGGTCTTTGCATTTGGACAGGAGTAAATGTTGGCTCTTTGTACATGGTGACATGAATAATATATGCTGAGATTTGATTTAAATATTCATTCCGCCTTAATGTTGTCATAATGACTGTTGCATTTGTTCTATCAAATTTCAATTGATGCAATAAAAATGGTGATGCCTAGAAATAAAGCTCCTGGCAGATTCAGGGAAATGCAGCATGATGGGCTGGCAAGAGTTTTCTGTGCGATTTTTCTGAAAAGTTTGGGGAACATCTGCAATGCATTGTATCTGTATGCATTGTATGGTCAAGGAGCAAGCAGCAATTAATCTACCATTCTGTCATGAATCTTATCACTGCAGCCTTGGAGTTACAATTCATTTCTACTTCCATATTACTAATTCACCTAGAGACAGACACTTAAAAGCTACAAAATCTTTAAGAGTATTTCTGCCTACTTAAGTCATCTTTCTAAATAAAACACATCCTTTGTAGTATTTGTACTGAATGTTTGTCAGCCTCTGATGTATCTGTGTTTCTTGTAATAAACATCAGGGAGCAGAGCACAGTGCAGCTTTTTTTTAACCATTAAGGTAAGGAATTTTATCCTGAGCTATACTGAGGCATTTTGGTGCCTGTAGCACTGCAAATCATCCAGTATAAGGGTCTGCTTGCATAACAAAATTAATTATAGATTTTTCCAGTCACAATACAATAGTTTCTTAGCCATTCAAGAACATTGTCTGGTCCTTCCTCTGTGGATGGCGGCAAGTATTATTGTCATAATATCTCAGGAGAGCTATGTAGATGGTAATTTGTCATGCCCTTGTTGTAGGTGACTTGTTAGCAGGTGCTGAGATTTGCAGCGCATCTGGACGTTATTGAGAGTAAGCTGCAGCTGTGGTTCTGGAGGCAGGTATACAGTGTCTGCATCGCAGATGTACAGTATCATGCATAGTAAAACAGCAAGTAACATTGGTTGAGGAACTTGTAGTCCTATTGATTACTGCCATCAGGCCTCGTCGTGATGTGGTGGAAGATGAGCATCTGGGCGTCTTGCAGGTACATCCTTAAGTACAGGTGGGAAACCTGAATTTGGACTAATTTTACAATCTCTGAGAAAAGTACTGCCCTCCCTTGGTGCTTTCATCAAATGTCGCTGTAGATAAAACAGAGTAAATGTTATAAGGGGACAGCCTGTGCATACTGTAATGGTTAGGACTTATCAGTGAGCTTTCTGGCTGTAGTCCAAGGTGAAGGAACTGGGAAATACAGACTTTTGGACAAGATTAGCAGTCAGGATTTTAAGACATGGAAGAAGTTCAGTGGGAACATGGTAAATGGTTGGAAGCCAGGCCATAATCCTGAAAACTAAAATGTTTGTGCAGCAAAGTAGTCAGGAGAAAGGAGCCTTTTCTCTTTTGAGTCTCCCTCTGCTTTCTTTTGCTCGGTCTGTAATGCAGACTAATTTTCACAGGATTGAGTATAGTGAGTATAATATTTGTTGGCATAGAGCATATGGAGATTTCCACACTGTTACTTAGAAGAGTAAATTATTAACATGGCTTTCCATATGGTAGAGAAGCATTTAAAAAAATTTTTTGTCAGCTGCTGATGTGACTTCATTTGAACCCATGTAAACAACTTTGGGAGCACCTGGTCTGATCTGGATTTGCTGTGGGTAGAGAGTACAACGCTAAAGGTGGTCTCAGCAAGTGATTAGCTCACTGTGTTGAGTCCCAAAGGTGCCGGTGTATATGGATCCCCCAGTGCTTCGTTATCAGAAGAGAGCACCAAAAACAGTAGCCTAATAAACCACAGAATTAGTGAATGGCTGAAATATTTTCAGTTAAGGAAAATAGTATATTAAGGTGAATCTTTGTCTTCTTGAAAGTGTAAATCTTTACATATTGATGTGGAAATTGCATTTTAAAAGTATATTTATTAAAATAAACATAATGTAATTATCAATTTGGCTATGTTTTTGCACAAGAAAAAAAATTGTAGTTTTTCTGTGCCAACTATAGGTGCTAATGTTGCGTGTTGGTATTCATCACCTTTAATCTAACTGAAATGGAAATGTGCTTCAGGAACACTGATACTTACTCCTGTCACTTTGTATAACTTGGACCTGGGGATACAGTAAAGCCCTCCAGAAGAATAACTGTACTTGTATTATATGACATCTGTCATGAATTACTGTAGGAGAATGCTAGCATTTCTTAATTCTGATTTCATTTCCTCCTTTCAGTGTTATCTAAAAGATCATCTCCTTTGAGTCCTCTTGCATTTTTATATCTGCATACTTGTTGGATGTTTACAGACAACTACATCAAAAAGTTAAACTCCATAAAAAAAGTTTCATAATGTACCACCAGTGAATATTATTTTTAAAATTATTTCTCTTTTGAATATCATATTCTAATTAAATTTGTAAGAAAATTTGCTTTACCTTACATAGGTTTTTTTGTGAAATGAGTTGGAGGTGGAGTCTCAGATGTTTCAAATTTTAAAATATAGCATTGAAGTTGGACAAAGAAAGATAGCATACTTTAGTGAATTTCCTACTTTAAATTATGGGGCTATTTGTTCTAGAGATTATGAAAAAAATATATATGGAAAAACAATTCTTTGTGAGTAGTGTAGAAATTGCGTTAATTTAGGATCAGAGGTAAATAAGCAGATAAAAAGGGTCTAATCTTAAAGCAGAATCAGCGTGACTCCTTACCATTGATATCAAAGGGCATAAATTGGATCCTTTATTATTATTATTATTATTATTATTATTATTATTATTTTTAAGACCTCAGTTTAAAAAGTAGGTTGTCAGTTATACTCTGGGATGTGAAGTCACACAGGCAGGAAGGGTCTTTCGAGAACTCCTTGCTCAGAAACATGGAAATTGTATATTAAGAAGTTTTTAATCTTGAAATAACTGAAAACTTTCAAAACAAATACTAAATTTTCAATCTAAAGATTAGATGGAAAATACACAAATGTGCCATTAAAATCAAATGCTTTTCACTATTGCATTCTACTTATTATACTGTATTTATAATAGAGATAATGCTAATTAATAATTTAATAAGACTAATAATCTTTTTAGTGTCATATTTTGTGTGGACAAAGATGTTAACATTTACAAAATAAATTTTTAAGGTAATTTCCTTTCACATGCTATGTACAGCCAGTACTGCTGTAGACCTTGAGAACAGATGTTTATTTGATTGGAAAGTATTTACAATAACTAATAGTAACTTGTTATTTTAAAATTATTGAATTTAAATTTTGAGTAAAATGTTATTTCATTTATTTATTTCAACAGAAAAATCCTTTTCTTTTTTTAATTCTGGCAAGTAGTCTTTTAGCATTTTCATGCTTCGATAACAACTGCAAAATATGATGGACATGCACCATATTATATCTTAATATTTTCTTCCCATTCCTGCACTGTTAGCCCGACTGTGTGTTCACAATGCTGCAATAAAATAAAAAAAGATTCTATCAAATCTCTGTCAATTTGACTGTTCTGGAACCAGCTGGAAGCAACATTCTGGAAACGCAAATTAAGATATTCTGGCTGGTTTAGAGTTGCACTGTAGAGGCCACTAGACTTTTCGTTTTAATCTCAGTTTGGCAACACAGTAGGGTACTGAGGAAACCTCTTTTACCCTTTTCTTGATGCTGGTGCCTTGATACATCTTTATGGAAGCAATAGCCCAAGAAATCAGAGAAGGTTCTGTGGAATTTAGTATTATTACTTTTACCGAGCATTTAATCTGAACGGATGAAGGGGAAAATATTGTCACAGTAGGAAAAAAAAAAACATTTGGGAAAGAAATATTTTTTGTGTATTGAGTCAGTAAAGGCAGTGGAATGCAATACTAGTTACTGTCCTTAAAATATCACTTTAATACTTTATTCTATTAGGTGTAATAGGAGAAGAAATATTGACTATCTAGCATTTTTCATTTTCCTAATGTGTATAATCTGATAAAATAGGAAAGAGTTGCATTTAATCCAAATAGTGTTGGAACACATTTTTCCTTAACAATTATTATAGTTTATATTTTTAAATACATTCAGTAATGCTATGACTTTGTGATAAATATTATTCATTAAAATAATGGTTAAGTAAAGTGAGTTTATTATAGTATGGGGTAGGTTAGCAGCATCGTGACTTAGGGAAATCAGAAAACTCTGAAGTGGAACCATGGAAATATTTGCCAGGAATACATATACATATTGAAGTAAAAGTTGTCTTTCATTCGTATTATTGCTTTTTCTGCTAATTGTTTGGGATGCTTTTGACAGATGACAGTAAAGAATGTGTTTTCTTATAATCCCTGTCTTCTGTTATCACCTCAGTTCAGTTGTTTTATAACAACGCTCACTTGAATTATATCCAAAAGGGTTGACTTCTAGGATTTTTTCAATACTGATAAAGCCTGATACAACTCTACTAATAAATTTGTTTATGGTAATATCTTTGACCCAAATTTATGGAGAACTAAAAAGCAACAGTGTTGCATCTGATGAGCTGTCTCTACTATTTATATTCTGCCATAAATAAATGCAGTTTTATGCTATTCATTTCACAACTATTTACAGGTTGTAGGGGGTCAAGTTATTTTCCTAATCAATTAAAATATGAAGTTGCGTGATTCTTTTTACTGTGATTATCCAAGTAGACATCCTGTGGTATTACATCACAACACTAAGGTAACATTTATGCCAAAATATTTCCATTGGTAGACTTGGGAGTTGTCACTCATTCATTATTTCAACAAATTAATATCATGTTTTAGTTTTTGCCCACATTGTGCAATACTGTGTAAGAATGGCATCTTACCATGCTCAGTAATGCAGAATAAAATTCCTGCAGAAGCTTGCAGTGACCATATTAGCATGCCATTCTGCATCTCTTTGCTTTAAATGATGTGTTACTTTTCAGTCCAGTCTCCAATTGGCTTGAAAAAGTGTAGGGGCACGGTCCACATCACAACTGTCTCGGAAATCGCAACGCTTATGAGAATTAGTACTCCTTTCAGCTTCTAGTAATAAGCCCTGAACCCATTTTAAAAATGCTTCTGAGAACAATTCATTTGGCATTGGTATCAAATGATTTTTATCCAAACATTTGATTGAAACAGATCATTCTCATACTGTCTGCGAAGCATAACCAAAGATAAAAATCACAATTCATTTCCTATGGTTAAGCAAAACTGTCTATTTAATAAGTCTGTAGCCTGTTAATTCTACTTCTGCCTATCACTGGTATTAAAATAAATGGCTTTTTTGGAATCATTTGCGGGTGGGAGCGGATGTTATCAGGAACAGTAAGATTTCCAAGATGATATGGTTTGCCACCATATTATCTTTCTTTATGTGCTTGAAGTGGGGAAAACAGTCCACTGTTGTCAAACAGCTGAAATGTATGATAAATGAAGCTCTGTAAATAGTGAAAATATGAGGAAGGTGATTAAGTCTGACAATTCTCATGTAGGAAACTTGAGATGATAAATATCCTCTGTGATTAGTTATTAATTTAGTGCAAGGGACTTGGCATCAGCCTAAACAATTTTATGAATTGTGGCATAAAAAAAAATTTAGAAGGTAGGTATACACTTGTTAAACGAAAGGAGAAATTGCTTGGATTTGATTGGTGATAATTAAAAATGGCAGACTTGACACAAATGTGGCTTGGTATTTTCTATATGACAGTCCTTACAGAAATTAAGAAAGGGCAATGTTCCCTGAAGGTATGGAAATGACAGCATGTTATAAATTGGAGTCCTTAGTGCATCATGAAAACTGAAAGGCTTTATATATATAATTTCTCTACAAATACAATATTTGCAGTGGTATAACTTGATGTAGTACAGAAGAATTAAAAAAAAAAAAAAAAACCCTCAACTTACTGATGCTCAAAATGAAGATGCAGTCCTTATCACAGTTACAGTTGCATTCTGAGGTTACCATGTATAATTCACCATGCAGTCAGAATAGACAGTATTTGGAAAAAGAGAGAGAAAGTGACGGGTGTCTTAATGGTTTACTGCACTGACTATATTGTTTGGAGTCTGTCAGTATATCTATTATAAATTCTATTTTGAAGGGTGCATAATTCATCTTCTAAATTCCCTTTGGGCAGTTCACTGCTGCATGGATTATAAAGCCAAAATTAAATATTTTGCAATTTTTAACTTTTTTGTAAGTGAACATAGGATCCATGTTATTGGTGGGACATGCCATAATTGAAGCAGGAAATATGTATGATACGTATTTTAATTCTCTTTAACCCTTCAGTCAGTTTAACTCTGATTCCCTTGCTTAGTTTTTTCTTTTATTTTTTGTTAAAACCAAATAAGGATTTTTATGCTGAGTTTTCTATGGTTTGAATTGAACTGATAATGACTAGTTATAAGCGATGGTATTTTTATGTGTTTAGAATGCAAGATTAACCAATGAGCAGTGAATTGTGGAGGATTTGGGGTAAAAGAGATGAGAAATGAATGCATTTCTGAAGGGGTTTAGTTGAGCCCAAGGGAAAGAAGCATGATGAAACCAAGATGAGCTGACAGAATGAATGACTAGGTTGTTCTTCAATTGGCAGTAATAAAGAAATAAGGAATACAAACAGTAGCATAACCAGAGAGTGGTGAGCTGGGGTGATGCCTAGGCAGTGTAGGCAATGAACATCAAATGATGAAGCTAAGAAGAATAAAGGAAGGGTTATGTTGGGCTTGAGTCTGATTTGCTTCTTTGCATAGCCTGTGATCATGATCTGCTGATTTTCTAGATCAGAACCATGCAGGAGTGTTCTGAGACTTCCTTCAGTCCATGCATCTAGTTTTCTATCCCACAGAGGGAGAGAGAAACTGGTATATACCTGTGTCCTGTGCCAGGAGAGAGCTGGGACTCAGCCAGCACGTGCACCTAGTTTTGGGAGGTGCGGAGGATTTCCAGACCTCACAGGTGTGATTCACACAGGGAAGACAAGGAACACCCCATCCACTCATCAACTGTGGTCTGAATTTTGCACTGGCAACCATTTTTATAATTTGAAGAGCATTCTGGTACTAACATTTGCTGTTGGAGTTGGTTTGGTTTTTTAATTGCTCAGCTAAGAACACTGAAGGCTGAATAAGGGAGCTTTACCATGGCAAACACCTTCCTTGCTGGCTGCTGATTTTTCAAGATTTGTCGTGCTACTTTTGGAAAGACCATCATCTTCTGATTCTGGAAAACGTACTGGCAAAGCAGGACCTAAAGAAGGTCCTAAAGGAGTAAAAGATACGCTGATGTGTTTGCTGGTGTTGGTATTGCATACAGTGAAGAATGAGAACATTTGGTTTCTGCTCTTGTTCTTCCCCTCCGCCAATACTACCTCCCCCTACTCTGTCTTATTTCTTGTCTTTCCTTTCCCTCCCTTTTAACTTTTCTGTAGTAAGAGTCTAATTTATCTAGCCAACATCATTTAATAGAATTGCTATGAGCCTGTGACAGTGGGACAGTTAAGAGCAGTGCTGAAAGTTGTGCACGGGGATGGGTTTGCCAGGTCCCAGATAATCCACACTGTTCTGTAGGCTGGTTGCAAACAACCCCTCTGCCCCATGATTTTCTTTCTTTAAAGAAATAGGATTAAGCTCTTACCAACATCAATATCTGATCTTAACTACTTTTGTTTTTTACCAGAAGAGGATAGCTGTTATAGTATTTAATATCCTAAAAGACTGATGAAATACCAGTTTCTTTATAAATTCTCCCTATTTCTCCAGGGACATAACTAAAATACAGATCATACTAGTTTATATTTCAAGTTTTTGTCTGTATCTCAGTGAGCTTGAAATGTAATAATAAAGGGAGAAGCATCTTCTGGAGGAATTATGTATTACCCATAGTATTTCCTAGTTTCCTTCTGAAGTTCCCACAGGTCAGAAGGAAAGAAAGCTACAATGAACTACTAACCTACTTGGAAAGCTATTTAAATTGTGTGGCTAGTTTACAGCTGTGTATGTAGCAAAAGGAAAATAAAGAGATTTTCCTTCTGTTCCCCTTTGGGACAAGATTGTTCACAAATAGAAATGTCAAGTCCTTAATGCATAAATGCTTTAATTCTAGTCCTACAAAATGAAGCAGTGTACTTTTACATGAATGTTCTATAAAAGTCAGCAGATCAACAAGCCGTCCATGATATGTCTTACAGCACACACAAAACTTTGTGCTCGTGAAACATGCCTTACACTTGGCATTTGAGGACAGTGAAATTAAAGTTCTGGTATGTTTTTTGGCATACTATATTTTGATATTTTTTTCAATGTATTTATTTTCAGTTATTTTTCTTTCACACTATATATTTCTTAAAGTTGTGTTTTTGTTTCTTTGTTTTCTTTAATTTCATATGTTTACTGTATGTATACATACGTATATGTGCATATATAGTGTGTGTGCGCATAACAGAGCTCTGAACATTGTGTACTATGCTTTCTGGGTGGGTAATAACAGATTTTTGCACTTGTGTAGGCTTACTAAATGTGTTGAATGAACGCTTCCTAATTTGAGAGTTTAAAAGTAACTACTAAGTAGAATGTACAAGAAAATATTTCTGTCAAGATACCTATTACAAAATGAAATCAGATTTTTCTCTCAGGAGTTTTGTCGGTTTGGACCTGTTCTAGTGGATGCATTTTCCAAGATTGTTTCAATGTAAAATAAGCAAAAATCAGACATGTGAAGGTGCATTTCTCAAAAGCAGAAGTTAAGACTGAATATCCTGCTTATATTTAGATAAGAGTTATATGCAATTTAGTTTCTGAATCTGAGGGACTAAAATTTTTGTTTGCTTCAGGAGCAACATAATGTATCAGTCAATACCATTTCATTGAAGCCATGCTTTCAGATTAAGATTGACCAAGAGATCAGGCATGCTAGATGCATCCTGAGTGCCAAAACCTGAGGCAGGTTGCAAGAAAAAGGCAACTTTTTTTGTTTGTTTGGTTTTTTGATCCTGACTGCTTGATTACTGTGACTGAGAATGTATCTGTTTACATTGTTCAGAGTAAAATGCATGCTTGAAGTATTTACTTACTGGAATCTTTTAAGATAAATTTTACTTGCAAAGCCTAGGTATCGTTCTGTTGTAGAAGTTCCTTTTCCATGCTGACCTTGGCAACTATCTATCAACAAGGCATAACAATAAGCTTGTTAGACTGAACAGTGAATAAAATATTACTAAGAAAGGCCTGTCAGATGGCATTCAAACATTCATGCAGTCTTTTTAGATATTGAAAGTAGTTTCCTACTGTGAATAAAATACTTAAAGCAGAAGGTTTTACCTTCTGAATTTGATAGGTCCATTGTTTATCCTCTACATATGTATTTCACTTGATAGTTTTCAGTTGTAGCTTTTTACTACAAATTTGTATACAGTGCTTCTGATTTTTTTCTTTAGCGAGTCTCTAAATTGAGATTTGTAGACTATTGAGAGAGTGGGGATTTTTTTTTTTTTAAAGAATTTTATATTGGCTGGATACTTTGTTATATTTGCTTTTAAAAAAATACAAAAACCATGAAGACATGAAACTGGTTAAAAATTCAGAAGAATAAAGGTATGTTATGCCTATTCTTGTTCTCTTTACTAGTATGTGACCCAATTCACTAAAAATAATTCAAATAGAATAGTGTGAATCTGTAGTTGCTTAGTCTTTTCATATAAACGTCCAGGTGAATTTGACTTCCGTGTTCTAAATGTTGTATAAAGTGGTTTAAATTGTGCTTTTAGCTAATAATAAAGTAGTATAATTGAGAATTTAAACTTTTTAGAAAGTGTTTCCCTAATCTGTATAGCAAAATGTAGTCACATTTCTACTTTCAGACATATTACTTAAATATTGGCCGGCTTCATTTGGCCAGGAAGGTTTGTGCCATCCTTTACCATGTCAGCAGGGGAAAAATAAGATGTGTGTGCACCAGCTTTCATCCATTAGTTGTCTCTGGCCTGGGAGACTGTGGCAGGAATTTGGAATGATATTAGACTCCCTTGGGGCAGCCAAACAAGAAATAAAGTATATTCTGTGCAACATAGTTGTTCTCAGTATTCTCCATTCGGACTATTTTCCTGCCTGTTTTTGGCTTCTTTCTTGGCAGCAGCAGCGGAAGAATTGCTGATATTTGTCAGAGCTTGTGGCTGACTGTGATGGGCATTCCTGTTTTTGCGTAGTAAGAGTAGCAACTCAGAAATTATAAGATACCTTAAACTCTCAGTTCATAGTTGGATGAAGAAAATCCATTTTATACTAGTACCTTGTAGACTTCTAGGACAAAATAATTTCTTTTAAAAATGTAAGATTCACAATTCAAAAGAGCAGAAATGAAATAAAAATACAAGTGAAAGCTGGTGGGTTGGGTTTTTTTTCCCTTTTGTTTTGTTTTTTTGAGGACTTTACTTTTCCAGGCTAGGGCTGTTTTTCTTGTCTGTTGTATTTAGATACATGTACCTCTTGCAGTATCAATTAATCACTTTCACAAATCGTATTTCTACTCTGCAGCTCAATGAATTACACAGTCTGCATAAATTACATTTGAAAGAGTGAGTATAATATAGAAACATTCTTAATACAGTTCATTAGAAATAACCTCTTATATATTCTCTGATCTCCTCACCTGTAAGGACAAGCACTTACTTTCAGGCATGCTCAGATATAACTATGATTTTGTCTTAAGCATGTGCTCTAAAATAGTAAAAGATATAAATACGAATAGATTTTTGTGTCATTCTTTCTTTAAAAATGTTTGGCTATTCTGTTACTGCATAGCAAGAAGTACTTCACTACTCTGATTTCATTTTCTAAGTAAAATAGTCTTGTTTTGAAAAAAGTTTTATCACAATATCGAAGGTCATTGATCATTAGTGTAGATTTGCTTAAGTTTTTAAAATTCTCGAGGCCAAGTTTTAAAATAAGCATTTCAAAAGAATTGCCAATAGCACATACAGTTGTAGTATGGTTTATATTGTTTTGACTTACTGCTTTCCTATGCAGTATGCATATATCTCTGAGATCTTGACAGTCAATATTGTCAATTATTGGCTGAATAAAGATTGTGGAAGTGTGTCCTGATACACCCTGACCAAAATGATGGTATAAATATATCTATGGATCCACATATCTAATGAATTTTATGAATTAAGCTGAAGCAATGTCAAACTATGATTATTTTTAAAAAGTGGTACAGGAGTTCGAGTTTGAATTTTTGCTGTTATATGCAATTTTTAATGAAAATACTGATCTAATAACATAGAAATTTAAAGATAATTATTTATTTCTAAATCAATTTTTATGGATGGCTTGGTCTCCAACTACTGTTCCAAACATGTCACTCCAATAAGTACGAAACTGTACTATAATGCATAGGAGTATAAAATGTCTACCTTTTGGGAAAAAAAAAGGAATGTGTGATTTTCACATTGTTTTTCATTTTTACTTTGTTGTAACACCTTCTGTTTTATATAATCTCTTCCATAATTTTACATTACAAATGGCACTAAGTGAAGGATAAACTTTGTCAAAAACTTCCTAGACCATTTGCATTTTTTTTATATGTGATGCCAAAAAGCAAGCAGCCAGGATAGAAATAGTAACAGGTGCAGGGTTTTTTTTAATTTTTTTTTTTGTTTTTTTTTCCTCTAGATCTTGCCCTAGTCTCTGGCCCTGTAGTTTACAGGTTTATTCAGATGTTAATGATTGTTTGTTCTTTATTGGCTTCAATCCAGATTCCGTTGTTGACACATCTGACAGTAACGGAATGTATTCTCTAACTTTGCCCCGCGTTCCTCTGAGATTTCTGTTTGTATAGGCATAAATATCATACAGTACTGTTGAGAAAATAGTCTCTTTTTTTAGCCTATATATGTCTTTTGAAAGAGAGATTACTTGTGTGATTATAAAGTGTCATTTAAAATGTAGCTCAACTTTTTTCCTGGTAAATTAGGACTTCTCAAACAAGTAACCGTGCTTTAAGCAAGAATTACAGCTGGAGTTAAACTATGCTGCGTTTGAGATAATTTCATGTTGCCGCGAATGCGTTCTGTGATCTCCAGGTCACAGTGCATAGCTGTGGCTACTTGGTTGGGCCAGAAGAAAATAGCAGCGCTCCTGCAGCTGGGAACAGTTACATGGACTAGAGTTGCACCTTGACGGGAGCTGTGATCACTGGGAAAGAATCGGGATGGTCTGAAGGCTCCTTGGCTGCCCTCAACCCCTCCGCGCAGTGTGGGTAGCGGTGACACTAGCTGATGCTGCTCACTCAATTTCCGCTCTGGGCAATTTTGACTCACTGGTACTTGGCTTTCTCAGGGCGTCTGTCTTCACCGTACTGCTGCTCCCTGCAGATTCACTTAATTGTCCTTTAAAAAATTCGTTCCCTCGCCAACAATCATCTTTTCTAATTTGTTTGCACTCTATGTCTTCCACCCTTTATTTATCTTTATTATCTTTTTTATATTCTCTATTGTTAGCATTTTGAGCCACACCTGTCCCAGTATGGCATTTAACAGTCTCCAACCTGTTGGAAAGAGGTGGCTCAAGCAGTATGCCCTAGCTCTGTGAGGAGCGAGAGGGCGGGCTTGTCTATGCCTTTATCTCTTAGTGAATTTGTCGTTATACAGTGAGAAGCTCTGATTGTAGACCCTGCATGCTACTGTAGGGCAATGGATGAGCAAAACTGGTCTTGTGGTACAGTTCTTGGGTAATTCAGGTGATGATTTTCATCTAATAATTTCCGTAGGCAAGCCCAATTTTTACAGCCCCTGAGTCATAAGACAAGGACTCCGAAAATGAGATTACACCTAAAATGTGTCACTGGATCTCCAATTTCAATTCAGGAAATGATTTTATCACACTTTATACCTTCTTTTTACATAGGTACTTCGAGTATTACTTACGAAGGTAAAATAAAGAGCAGAGCAAAATAAAATTTCCCCTCCTGAGACTGCAAATTGTGCTAGTCACTGTATCAGGAGAGAATGCCATATAATCGCTCTTTCTCGTTTGCATACTGCCGATTGCCTGTCACAACTAGTCTCAGCAAGTGTCTGGAAAATAGTGGCATTAAATAGATACTTGCCTCAAAGTAACTTTCATTATAGCAAAAACTTAGAGCTCTTGCTTCAGGAAATATAAATAGGTAATTCTTTAGGTACCTTGGAGGAGAATCAGCTCTCAGATTCCATTATCTTAAAATCCATTTCTTGTATAGTTTAGGTGAGTAACTCCAGCCATGTTCTCAGTTAAAAAATAACAGTTGAATATCAATACACTTGTAAATCTCTTGAGACAAGAGTGGCACAAAACCCCCTCAATTTTTCGAAACAAAAATTATTTCAACAAATATGTGCAATATTAATTATTATTACAAGATATCTCCAGAATGTGAGACTTAGAGATGTTTTAAACCATTATTTTTACTCTGGTTAAATAGAGATTATCTTTCTGTCATAAACTTTTCATCTTATAATGTAGTATTTTAGTGCTTTCTGAGCTTCAGGAGACCAATTTTTGCACTGAAATGTGAAACATATGTATGCATAGTGTATGTAATTTGTTCTGGAACTTCAAAGTGAGTTTTTGAAGAGAATTTTCTATAGAGACAATATGTTATGAACATAAAGAAGTTTTACTGATAAATATGAAGTGTCAAGACTTTTAAAGTCATGCTTCAAAATCAAATAGTATTTGAGAAATATTAGATTAAGACTCATCATATCATATCATTTTATCTGTTTTATGAATTGAGGCTCAGAAACTTGATATAAATTCCCCAAGCTCATAGCAACATCACCCTTTAAAACAGGATCAAAATCCTAATTATGCTTACGTATTCCACAGGAAAGTCATTTAACTGGTTTTTCCACCTGTAGTTTGCAAGCAGCTGTCTTTATCCACCTCATGAAGTAGTTTCTTCTTAAAAATACAATACTCTGTAATGTCCCATTAACAATCATGACTATTGTTTGATTAAGTGTAGCAGTGAGAGCAGAATATATTATTGTTTTGTCATCTCACTTTTTGGCATCACACAGTAAGTACCTGCAGAGGAGAGGAATGTTTAATGAAAATGAGGAGAACGTTCGAATATAGAATTAGCCAATGTAAAATCGAATTATGAAGAATCTCTAAATCTTCTTAACCTGCACAGGTTATTTAGACAGTGTCTGTATGAAGCCAGATACTTATTTTACTACTTACAAAACAAGAACTGTAAGTTTCAGTGAGCCAAAGGGTATGTGAAAATGTGAATTGCCAAGGAAAAACTCTTGATCATGGTAACATCGAAGGACACCAGTGTTTACTTATGACATGGTAAAGGGTTACTTGAGGGAGTAGATGACGTAGAGTGTTTCAAATGTATTTGTCACTTTTCATTATAATATATGATTTAAAAGAATTTTTTTCATTCTAGCTTTTGCTCATGAGTTAAAGTGTAAAATATTGTTCTGCTTTAGCATCAATGTGAAGAGGTGATTGAGAATCTTTTCCTTTGCTTTTTATTTAATATGTGTGGGAAATGATAGAGGTGGTGATTTGTCTAATTGCTCTACTGTAGTTACAATTATAGAGAAAAGGTCAGTCTAGTTATTGCCAATTAAACTAGGAAAAAAACACATTTATAGCCCTGAAGAACCATTATGTCAGTTTTATGCTGTTCATCAGCATATAACATGTTTTCGAGGATCTATAAATCTTATCTTACTTGGTGTTACAGCAAACTCACTCCATTACAAGCATTTGGTGCTGTAGAGTAGAGATAACCCTAAGCATCATCTGTTAATTGCACATTCTTTCATTGTCTCATGTTTTTCAAGACTAATGTAAAGTAAAACCTGGCTATTGTAATGAGTAGAAATGGATTTGCCAGACTGTGGTTTGACCCTTCTATTTTTACACATTTAACATATGATGAGTGACATTATAAAATCTGTAGCTTGTAGTTTTTCTGCCAAGTTGTGTTAGCAGCAACATCAACAAATGTCTAGGGGTAACTTCTTAAAAATACGAATGCTCTGCTTAAGGTATCCGCCTTGAGCTTTGGGAAAGTTTAATGTCTCCTATGGGTACCACTGTAGGGAATACTACTACTACTACTACTACTACTACTACTACTACTACTACTACTACTACTACTACTACTACTACTATTATTATTATTATTATTATTATTTTTTTTTTTTTTTGTTAAGGGCTCTGGGTACTGTGGTTACGCTAAGTGGTAGGAGACAAGCTGGTGAGAAAAGATGAAAACAGCAAATCAGCCATGTATTCATTCAAATATTGAGTGAAATTCCCACCTTTATGTTTGGCCAGTAGTCTTTTTGTCTTAATTTACTGTCTTCTAGTATGATCGCGTAGTGAGTGTCCTTTTGATGTCTTCCTCCTCTTTTTCACTTTCCTGGTTTGCTCATGGGAAGAGTTAGGTTAATGAGCAAGCGTGCCTTTGTTTTCTTTGTGTCTTTCTCCTTTTTTACCTTTACCAATTCTGCTTCTGCACTTCTCCTTGTCATCTCTAGTGACGCTACCATCTCCATATGGGTCTGGTTGAACACTTGAGCTGTCACTGACTGACGTAGTGAGTTTAGCTCTATGGATGCTTGCTAAATACTCTTTTTCAATATAAACTGAGCTTTCTCTGCTTTGCAGCTTTTTAGGGAGCAGTTATGATTTTTTTCATTGCTTGTTGCTGTGCAGGTTGTGCTTAGCTCAGCCCTCGCAATCTGTCTTCTGGCTGTAAGAGTGCAGGCTAGTATTTTTGAGTATGGAGGACCTTTGCACAGCAATAGGAATAAAGGGAAGTATTGTAATGGGTTCAAGTCCTGTTAAAGCAAAATTTGTCATTAAAAATTGGGACCTTCAAAAAACACTTGAGTCTTCTCCAGCAGTACAAAAATACATTATTGCTGTTGTTTGCCTCTTATGCAAACTTTTAGGAAGACTTTAGCAGCTGGATGCAACAAAAGTGAGGAACAGCATGGCTTCTTGTTAGTAGCTGCAGTAATAAACTTCTGACTTGCACTTGCATTGAGATTATAGGAGAGAGTGGGAACAGTAAAGACCACGAAAACTATATTTTTCCTAGTTATTAAAATATGCAAGAGAATTTGATAAACTTATTTTTACTGGTTAAAGGCAATGGAAGCTTTAGCAGAGCCATATGTGTCATCTCTGAATTTTCGATATAATCATAGAGTAATTTAGGTTTGAGGTCATGTGATCTAACCCCCTGCTCAAAGCAGGTCCAACTTTGAAGTTAAAATTAGTTATTTACTCTTTGGTAAATAACTATCAGAAGAAGTTTATCAAATAGCTATGATAATGTGAGCTCTCTCAATTGGTTTTCTTACTATTGCTCTCAAGATACTTTTGCTTTGCTAGTAATCTTAATGAACTTGGCACGTATTCTTGTGAATCAGTCTGCTCCTTTTCTGACAGAGATTCTGTTCAATTGCTCTTTAGCCACCAAAATATCTCCATTTCATCTAGGCTCATTCATGTTATATATAGCTATGAGGAGGGGTCTGACATGTTTGTTACGTAACTATCTCTGATGCACTATCATTTGATGTTAACAGAACTTAGGAGTATAAATTAATGCAGAATGCAATGTCTACTTCTCTAGAAGTGTGCCTTATTGAAAACACGTGAATATACCTATTTTTTTCTGGATTAGTGATAAAACTGTTCCGTGACTGTAACGGCTTCATCCCTGAACAGAAGCCATCTTTTTTTATTTATGATTTTTCCATGTTTATGGTCAGTGAAGTTATTTAAAAATGTCAAATATACTTGCTGGAAAGGGTCTTGTGCTAGCATGTTGACTGAGAAGACTGAATATTTTTACTCTGAAGTTCCTAAGCATAAAGGCCATTACCTTTTTCTGTTTAGAATGTGTTGAAGTAAGAGTGATAGCTTTTTTTAGGAATGCTGGTAAGTAGCCATTTTTCCTGAAATTTCTGGCTCCTTTTCTTGATTAATATTGATTATGTGAATGAGAAATGCTTTGGTTTTGAGTTCTGTTGAAATTACAATGAGTTTTAATAACAAGTATTTTATTTTAAATTCTACCTTTTTACAATGCTAACAAAGTATTTTGCTCAGCAGCTTGAAATCTTGCATTGACACTTATACATATATGTAAATATATATGTATATAATAACACACGTGCACGCACCCACAACCCACACATACCCACACTTACCTGCAGGTGCACGTGCGTGCACGCAGGGGTGCACACGCCTGCGCAGGCAGGCACACATGCAGGCGAACACAGGTGCGCGCACGTGCACATACGCGTATGCACGTGCACCCTAAAGGGCACATGTACACACAAGGGCGCATGCGTGCACACACCCACATACACATGCGCACACACACACACACACAAGGCTGCAGGTGTGCACAGATATGCGCAGACACACGCAGAAATGCTCATGCCGACACACACAGAGACACATGTAGACACACAAGCACACCTGTCACACACATGAATACATGCAGACATGAGCATGCACTGCACGTGCGCATGCATCGCATGGAGACGCAGACATTCACGCACACGCGCATGCACACATTACACAGACACGCACATGCACACAACATGCATGTGTGCAGATGTGCGCACACAGATGTGCGCACACATCACAGATGCAGACATGCATAGATACACGTGCACACATATATGCACACATCACGTGGATGCACAGGCGCACACGCATATGCATGCATGCATATACACGCACGCATATACACGCGTATGCATCCATGCCCACAGACACGCCCACTCAGACGCCCGTGCACACGCAGACATGCACGCGCACACATGTATGTGCACACATATGCACACGCAGACACACAGACGCATGCACCCCCCCCCACGCACCCCCCCCCCCACAGACACTGATACAGATGCATACACGTGGACATATACGCAGACACCCCCCCCGCCCCCTACGCACGCAGATACACACACACACATTCTTGAACTTTTTAGTGCATCTCTAATAAAGCTGGAAGGTCACAAATAAATATAGTTGATTCTTCTCCTTTCAGATGACTTTACCATCTTATTTCAAACTCAGTTAAATGGTTTATTTTGAAAGCTAGTCTCACTTTTTATTAGGTTTTTTTTTCCTTTTTTATTTAACAAAATGAGACTAGCGTCTGTTACGGGAAGAAAAAAACTGGATTACAGAGCACTGGCACAGGTTGCCCAGAGAGGCTGTGGAGTCTCCAACTTTGGAGATATTCAAAAGCCGCGAGGACAGAGTGCTGGGCACCATGCTGTAGTTGACCCTACTTGAGCAGGGGGTTGGACTAGATGATCTCCAGAGGTCCCTGCCAACCTCAACCATTCCACGATTCTGTGATTTGTTTGCATATTAATTAAAATTTTACTGTCATTGCTATCTTAAAAATCTTTATGAACCTTTTGGAATATTTTTCCATTCTTTATGAAACCATAACATGACAAAGAAAAATCATCAATCATAAAACCAGAACTTGAAGGAATAAACAAGAATTAACCTACTCATTGATTTTGTTGTTGTTGTTGTTATAAATCTTCTTACTCGAGGGCTTTTTCTGTGCTGTGCTAGAAGCTGTGTGTGCTGGAGACCCATATTCTCTATGTAGGTAAACATCAGTAACAGCTGCTTAGAAATTGGTGAGATTATACTACTATAACATTGGTGTATTAGTGAAATTAATCTTACAAATCTTTATATTGAAGGTAAATAATCTGAAATGGTTACAGAGTTATAGCAAAAGATAAGATTGTCACATATTCCAGAAATATTCCTAAACAGATAATAAGGCTAGACAAAGAAGTATTTTATAACATAACTAATGGTTTTGAATCTCACAAATAATTAAGCTAGTGTTGATATAGTATGTAGCAAGGAAGAGAGCATGTCTTAACTATGATACTGTAGTTTTTCTACTTTCTTTTCTCTCCTTACTCCCCTTTTCTTTCACTTTTCATCCTCACCAGGACATATACATGAAACAGAGGTGAGTTACCAGGATAATTCAATATAAGTGCACTCTTGGCAGCTGTGGGATTGTGGGCTGCTGCTATGAGTAGTGTTTCTATACATGGGCTTGAAAATGTGCTTTGTGCTCAGAGGCTGTTGACACCATTTCTCATATGAAAAAAGTTCAATGTACAGGTCTGTCTTACTTGAAAATTCTGTTCTTACTCAAATAAGAATAAGGAAAAAATGAATTTTAAGCAAAGTATTCAGGAAGTGGAAGGATACTAAGAGGTTAATAAAATTGGAAGTAATTTCTAAATAGTTGCACCAAAATGGATAGGTTGTTGAGGGGCAAGCTGACAGAGAAAATGAGAACCAATTTAGTGGAAATAGAACAAATGCATTTTAAAGACTGACAGTTACAGTCAAGTTTAAAGTTGGTATTGAAGTTGATAGTGGCTTTCTTTGTGAAGTGTTCACTAGAGGAACATAGAATACTATAACAATCTATGATTAGGTATTTGAAGTCCTGATTTCTTGCTCATTAATTTTTTTGTTGCTTTCAATGGAAATCACTCAAGATATAAAAGTGTGAAGACTAGGTTCCTACACTTTTCAATCATAATGAAAAACCCTTGACTGTTTCTGCGAATAAGCCAATTACCAATCCACATGCCTGAAAAAATCCTAAGAGAAAAGCTGAATCTTTCATCAAACCTTAAAAAGAAAGATTCTCACTGTGTCAGACCACAGGTTGTTGTCTTATGTTGCCAAGATGTAATAGATGAGCTTTGTATGTCAAATTTTGTACTTTGAATCAAAATTAATAAAAAACTACTGTAGTGTACAGCACACCTAATCATTAGCTGCCTGTATTCATGCAGAGTCAGGAGCAATCTAGTTAGAAATATGACTTTGACTTAACCTCTCAATTAGGCCTTTACCATCAGAGGCATTTTTGCTAACATATGGTAAGAAATGTGCTGCTGAAAGATGGATTGCTAGTCTCTAGCAACGTGATGGAGATGTTCAAAGAGGTATTCAGGACAGTGGAGGCATCTAGAATCTCTCGAAGGCAGAACCATGTTTAGAAGGAAGACCGAGAAGAGTAACGAAAGGCAGCAGGGTGGACAGCTGCTTAGAAGTGGGCCTAGAAGAACAGGAACAGTGAGGCAGCTGCATTTTTTTTTTTTAACCTAATGCGTAAATTGACATGGTTCAAAAGAACATGTATGCAGCAGAATGGCGGTGCAGCCTCAGTTCCTGGTGAAGCTTTCACCCATATATCGCCTACTGCCAGTCCTACCAGGCTCTCTTTAGGTTTCTGGACAACTTTAACATTGGTATATTTGGCTAGAGGAGATTTTGGAGTCTTCTAGCTTTCCATCATTTACTCTGTTTTGATCCAGCATTTTTGCCGTGATACATTTCTGATCACTTCCTTTTCAGGGCTTGTGGGGAAATTCTCTTGGAAGGCTAAACAGATGTAGACAGATCTGGATGCTCATACTCTGTGTACCTTTGTATAGCATCTTTTTTTGTTTTTTTTTTTTTTTTCCTTTCCTGTTGTGTGTGGGGTTTTTTTGGTTTTTTTTTTCTTTTTTTTTTAAACACACATTGGCAGCTGGTCTAATTGGCTGCATCTGATGCAGCTGGTATTACTAGGAACTTAGGAACTATGCCTCAGTAAATTGCAGGTTTTGTGGCTGGGAAGTGGGAGAGAAGAATGAAGATCTTGTAAGACTGTGATCTCCTCCCTATTTTCCAAAAGTAGGAATAAGCTGAGATTATGATTGGGGCTAGATATTATTACATGTTATGCCTAGATATTTATATTTATTTATTTATAAGTGACTTGCAGCTGTTGCTTATCTCATT
This sequence comes from Dromaius novaehollandiae, assembly GCF_036370855.1. Classification (NCBI taxonomy): domain Eukaryota; kingdom Metazoa; phylum Chordata; class Aves; order Casuariiformes; family Dromaiidae; genus Dromaius; species Dromaius novaehollandiae. The sequence goes on from NC_088130.1 coordinate 30,696,914, forward strand.
CATCCTATGTTTGTATCATCATCTGGTTACAGAGTTATATATTCTGCCAGATAAATGTTGGTACTTTCAGCAGGAAGCGATGGGAGAACAGGCTGCAGGCAGAAGGGCTGTGTCAGGGCTTGGAGACACCACGACCTTTGCACCTCTCTGCTGTGCGGAATTGGAGGGACAAGGCAGCAGCTCTTAATTTCATTATTCTCTCATAGCCTTTGAAAGGTTCGGGTGCATAGGATGTTTGTTGGTTTGGGGGTTTGATAGCCTGTGTAAAGTAATCTTCTGTTACTTATGATGTGTTTCCGAGGATCTATCAAAAAGTAGAGTCTGGACTGCAGTGCTCGCGTTGAAATTATGGTACACAGAGCAGAGTACCAGACTTCTGGGGGAGGGATCAGTGGACTGAGACACTCACATTAACCAACTGAAATGGTGTTAGATGTAATATTCGGTAGCTAAAATGTGGCCCACACCTGTTTCTAAATGTTGTTGGTAAAATAACATATTGTTGTAAGTTATGTGAGACAGGTTAATCCTAACATAAAACTTTTAAATTAATTTGAAACTAAATTGGAGGGAGTTTTGGTTTTTAACTTCATCCCGAGTTACAAGCATAATAAACTATACTTAAGAAAAAGACAAAAACATTGTCACTGAATGATAGGCTGGTTAAAAAAAAATGCTGTAGAAGAAATGCTGAGAAGTTTTGGGAAATTGTATGGTCCTGTGTATATGAAGTAAGAGTTGAATGCTGTTTTAGGCTTTACTTTTATTGTCTTTTTAACTTAAATCATTTAAACTCTGAATGGTTCCATTTCTTCCTTTGTAAAATGGATGGGGGAATGATCGTTTTAAGAACTACTGATTAAAGGATCACAAATATTTATTATTTTAATCTAGAAAGGAGAGCTGAAGTGAAAAGATAGCATTATTCTTATTCTACAAATTGGGAACTGAATTTAAGAAAAGCAGAAACTACCAGATTCCAATATCTAATAATCTGAGCATCTGTCTTAAGGTTTAAGGTTCTGATGCTATACATGAGATTTGTAGTATCTGTTGCTCTGGGGGATTATTTTCATATATTGAAAAAAGATAAATGAAGTAGAGCATACTAGCGTTTATTTATAAAAGCACCATTTTATAAGTTAGAGATTAGTGTATTTATGTTTCATTTGTGTTAGAGCTTCCAAAAAAGGAATAAGAATCTATTAAATACTTACAGAACGAGATCAGAATGCATCACTTGCTCCTACAGTAGTGGGAATGCTCTAATACTTAGCAGAAGTTGATATTTGTGGTTGTACTCTCTTGCAAGGGACGTAATACTTCATTCCTTTGGAAGCTTGTTCTTTCTGAGTAGTCTTTTCACATTTATTTCATTCTCAGGCAACAGGGAAGGGATTATCAAATATTTAGCTATTCATAAACTTGAAGGCTAGTCAAACCAAGTTTATAAATCCAGTTTGCATAGCCTTCAGAATTAAATGAATATGGCATTTCTTTCATTTTAGAATCTTGCTCTTACTTTTTTCCCATGTATTTTCCTCCTTGATTTGCATGTAGATGGGTGTCATATATTGAGAGAGGTTGGTAATAGATCCACAATCATTCAACTTTTTTATGTACATCTTCTAGATACATATAAAATTACAGCTGGTAAAATCTGTAGATGATACAAGTGTGAGGGAAGTAGTAAATAATACTGATGACAGACTGTGTTGATGCTAGCCATCTAGGTTATTTGGTGAACTGAACCCTTGCTGAAAAAATGCATTTCAGTATAGCCATATACAAAATTGTATATTTAGGAATAAAGAATGCAGGACGTATCTACAGAATGGAGAAGTTATGCCTTTGAGAGCAGTAATTCTGAAAAGGATTTAGAGCTTGTGAAGGATAAACTGAATTCAAGCTACTAGCTGAATGTTGTGACGGAACAGCATTTGTTGAAAATGGCTAGTGGGAAGAAGCTTATTTCAACTCTGCATACACCATTAATAAGGCTGATACCACAATGTGTCAAACTGTTCTGCTATTAATATTTTTTAAAATAAAGGAATTTGGTGGTCTTATATTTCAGAAAGAAGATTCAGAGACGATTTATTTGCAAAACAGGTGTAGAAGTGTTGTTTTAAGATAAAATATCAGTTGGTGAAAGTTTTAAGTCTATAAATAGGAATGAAAGTAGAAATTACACATTTAAATCTGAAATGAAGCACACCTTGCTTAATTATTAACCCTTAGAATGAAGTACAAAGGAAAGTGATGAGTTCTGCATTTGTTGGCATTTTCAGATCGTGACAGGTCTTAAATTTTCCATAAACTACTGACTTACTAGTATGCAATATAATTAGGATAGGATCATAGGATAATTCAGGCTGGAACGGACCTTGGGAGGTCTCTATTCCGACCTCTTGCTCAAAGCAGGGTCGGCTCTGAGACCAGACCAGGTCACTCAGGCCTTTATCCAGGTGGGTGTTGAAAATGTCCAAGGGCAGAGACTGCGCAACTGCTAACTAATTTTGAATTTGAGAAACAGGTGAGAGAACAAACAGAACCTCTATGGAAACAATTTAAATGGGTATCGGATTATAAACAAACCTGCTGTGCATAACAATTAAGATATTCCTGGGCAAATTATGTCTCATCTTTCTTGAATCTAGGCAACTGTTATCTTTTCTTTGAATGAGTGGTGGTTCTTGGAATATCTAGACACCAAGATTAAGTTCAGGTTACACTTATTTACTAGCAGACTAAACAGATTATTTTTGGTGAAATTATATTATTGTCACACATACTTATTTTTTTGTGGTTTATTTGATGTGAAGCAACTTCAAATCCTAGATTTTTCACTGAGGAAGTGAATAAGGTTCTGTGTTTTCTGACTTGAAAAAAAAGTGATTTCATGTCAGAATCACTGTGATGTACAGATAATGGCAGATGAAGGTAGTTGATAAATTTCAAATCATTTTACTGCAGGTATTTCATTGTTATAAACTGGCCTGATGTTTGAAAATCCTCAAGATCAAGGGTGGTTTTGTGGGATCTTTGCGTGATATAGATCACACATAGATACTTCCAGACTGCTTGCCATTTTTATGAGGATTTTGGAAACTGCATTAATTTATGATGGCAAACCTTCGTATCCTAAGACAAGCTTGTTGAATGTTACTCCAAGTAGTAGCAGCTAGTTTGGGAACACATAATACTGTCTTTTGGGAGGAAAAGAATGCCGATTGGATTTACTGTTGGTACTGTGCCAGAGAACTTGGAGACTGTATGATGAACACTGAATTTTTTAGATGTATAGAATGGCAGATTTCTTTTTAATACTATTGCTGTAAAATATTCTCTTTTTTCCGTAGCTACTGCATGGACCTTCTTTGCGTTTATGGCAGTATCTTGTAAATAAAAATATTGTACAAAAATATTCTCTGGTTTTGATCGGTAAATCTAGATTAGTTTCTTTCCTTTTCTAGCTTTTCTTATGTACTGTAGTGCCCTAGAATAGTGGATTCCTACTACTGCCCTAGGACTGTCATATGCCTGCCAAAATAGGACCATACCTGGGAATTCTTTTTTTTCCTCTTGCTGCGGTATCAATTTTTTTCCCTTGGGGTTGAAAGCATGGGTATACTGGGTATAATATGACCTAAAGTAACCTGAAAAGAAAGTCTCATATAAAATGTATGCTTTAGGCAATGATTAGCCTCATAAATTCTAGTTCACAGTACATCTGTGTAATTATTGTAAAAGCCTTAGGATATTAACAGGCCATTAAACAGGCCCTGTTTTCTTCTTTACATTTTGTCATATCATATAATGCTTCTGTAATGTCTAGGGGGTGGTGGTGGGGGAGTATTTAGATATAATTAACCTGAAGAGTTTTTAGGGGATTACAAGGTGAGCCAAGCAGAATGGCGTAAGCCATTCATGTTTCATTAAAGGATTTTTTGAATGGTTCATTCTGTCCCATGGCTGTAACCAACTTAAATGTGGGGTTGTACTTTTTTATCGGATATAGTATACATGGTTTTGTTTCATGTTTTATGCAAACCATATCTTATTTAATCTTTTCATTTGAACTTTATGTTGAACTTACTCAAATTTAAGTTTTGCCTTTGGAAAAAAAAAAGTTAGGAGAGAAGTCAAATACTTTAAGTAATTTATGCAAGTATATTTGAAGAGGAGGCGCTCAACATCAAACTGACAAGGTAGAAATGCTTGTAGCAGGGTTCATGGATCTGTATCTTTTCCAGAGTAAAAACAAAAAATACATACTGTTTTACTGGAATATTTATATCATTGGCAAATTGCTAAGGCACATGTAAAACTAAACGAAATTAAATGTATTTCTTGAAGAAACACTGTCATTTTTAGTTTGTAATTAAGTGTGTATGGCATGTTTTTTTGGAAAAGAAGGTGAAATACCAGTTTATTAGTATTTTCAAAGGGAGAGGCTGATAATATACCAGTACACTTCATTTTTGCTTTGTGAAAAACTGGAACTTGAGCACTTAACTTTACTATGTGTAGCTTTTTTTTTTTTTTTTTTTTGAATTACCAAGGATATTGATGAAGTCATGATGGTAGATGTAATTTATGCAGGTTTCATTAAAACCTTTCATGTACTTTGTTTGCTCTGTTAGTGGAAATTAATATGATTAATACAGTAAAGAAATACCTCTGCACTTTACTTTCTTGCTGCCAGTTATGTGATGAAAAAGCTTCCTGGAAAAAGCTTTCAAGATCATTTATTTGCTTTCCCAGTATTAAAACTAATAGTATCTTAGTACCTATAAATTAGCACGTACTATCAATATAGAAAGTCTGATGTGTTCTTATTCCCCCCAATCTTTTTATTGTATTTAATTTCTGTCTCCTTCGTATTTTGAAATTAATACACCTAGGAATTGTTTTGGACAGTAGTTTGAATTTATTTGGTTTTGGTTTCCAGTAAAGTGGATTTGATCTTTAAATGTAATTGCAGTTGCATAATAATTGTAAATCATATACACGGAGAACTGGACAACATTCATACTGCTATCTTTCTATGAATATATTATACCCTCTTATGTAGCTGCATGTATTGCAATGCCCAAATGTAGTATCAGATTGTTAGAAAAGGTTTGTTAAAGTAACTAGGAAAGAACAAAATATTTAATAAGTTGCTCCTCTGTCGCTGTTGTTTATCCTTCCACAGCAATCACGTAATCCTTTCATCACTGAAATCTGCTGGCTGGCCACGTTGCTACTGATATTCCATTGCAATCTGAAGTGAGAAAGGTTCATTGCTGCAGTGCTCAGCAGAGCGCTGGGCAAACTTGTCCTGTTTTGTGTGGCAGACAGCTGGCAACACGGCGATATGCTCCTCTACCAGGCAAGAGTGGTAGCTTAGTACAGCGCACTAACAGCAGTCGTTCATGTCCTAGGCATAGCCTAGATGAAAAAGTTTTTTAAATGCAAAAGCTGAGAAGTGAGATTCAGCCTGAGCCCTGAAAGTAAAGGTGCTTCACTGAAAGGAGAGACAAAAAATACTCCTCTGTTAGTCCTTTGGAAGAGGAGGCAAGAAGCTGCCTCCTGCTATGGACTAACTCAAAATCATGGTGCCACGAATTGCAGAGAAGTGTTCGGTCTTCCACAGAAAGGAATACCGAAATGAAGTTGTGTCCATGGGTTTTAGGGAATGCCAGCTGAATATTGGTCTCTGTAACTGTAAAGCCACTTTCCAAAGTATCGCTACTTTATGACGGCTTTAGCAAATTACTCCTGTATTCCTCCTCATTGTTATTTTCCAAAGACTTTGCCTTGGATACTTTTATACTCTCACTAGGTCACATAGTAGATAATTATTTTTTGGAGTGTGTAAAAGTGAGAAAGCAGAGGGGGCCATTTATTTCATCCAAATGTGATGTGCCATGAGCTTTTTGGGGCTAGAAGGCTATCACAACAGGGATGTATGTTCCCTATTAAGAGATCGTGACAGCAATAGTAAGCAGTACTATGCCTGGTGGAACTTAGAGCTGCCTCATCCAAAGTGATTAATAATCTGTTGTTTTTCTGCTTGTTTGTATAAGGCTCCAGTTCACAACTTTACTTAAAAATAAGCACGTGAATAATCCTATGCATGTTTTGACTGTGCAAAAATCTTGCTAATCTAATCTGGATTTATTCAATGATTAATTTAAGCATATAGTGAAAGACTTTGCTGAATTGACTCTTAAATTTGGAGAGGAGAGGAAGGAGCGATAATCTCCTTGTTCTGCAATACTTCATCTTTGAAAAACTACATTTGAAGGAAACTGCTGTTGTAAGGAGTATGTTAGGATGATGTCAACTTTTACTTCATTGGTGAACTGATTTGCTTAAGACGATTGCAAATTTTAGCTCAGGCACTTCACAAAGCCTTATTCCAGGGTAGATGTGCTTGGCTGTGACAACAAAAAATGGTTGTGGAATGTCTGTACTAGCATTTATAATAGTTAAGTTTGTGTTACTTGGAGACCATTAAAATCCAGTTTAGTCCTTTGAATTTTTTACATTTCTCCCCATGTAACTAATTCAGAGGAATTAGGCTGTATGTTGGTTCTACAAGATCCAGAGATTTGCATTCCTTCAGGACCCAAGTCGTAAGTTCACAAAGCTTCTTAACTCTAATGTTATGTTAGTTCTGTTTGCCCTAGTTCACTCTTGTCCTGCTTTGTCTACCCTACAAAAAACACTACCACAAATTCTGATTTGGCTGTTCATATGTCTGCACTAAGTTGATTAATGCCAAATGGCAGTGGGAGAGGAGAAATATTTTCCCAAGATGTACTTTTGTCTGTGTCATTTCCCCAAAATGTTTTTTTTTAAATATAAAAGATTTATGTTCTTTATTTTAGCCAAAAATAAAATCCTGTCTTAGTTCTATTTTAATTATAGAGGTACCAGATACCTAAGATGCAGAAGACATTTTTTTCTGCATATTACTGGTTGAAAAATGGCTAAAGCTAGTAGAATGCGCCAGTGGTCATCTTAAAGTGTTTGTATTCACAATAAAGTCATAGCTTAGAGAAAGATGGATCCTTAACTTTCGTGGGTGCAAACTCTGTTAAAACATGCTGCTGTCTGTCCTTGTGCTCCTGTGTCTTGTGTGCTTTATTTCTTGTCATCTTCAACACCTGCTTCCCTGAAGTATGAAGCAGCTGGGCCGTGGGAGTTTTTGGAAGGCTGGAAAGCAGCGGTGGCAGCGGCTGGCTCGGAGGGTGGAGAGCAACACCCACTGTGGGGGTCAGGTTTCCTGGTAGTGGAGCATGTATTTCTGGCTAAGCACAGCTCTTAGTGGAAGTGGGAGCTTTATGAAATAAAGAATCAATGTTTGGGTTTGTACTATGTTTTCTCTACAGAATACTGTGTGGTAATGTAGACTGTCTGTATACCTTTCATTTAGCCATCTTAGCATGGCTCTTAGCATGTTTAATTCTTTAAACCACAACAAACAAACAAACGAGAAGCTCCTCATGTAAAGTTTTGCTTTGTTCTTTTTTCAAATTTCAAACTTATAGTGTATTTCAAAAAAGCAGTAATGGGTATTAGGTATGTAGACTACAGAGACAAAAACAGTTAACATGTTGTAAAAAATTGACATATATATATGTAAATACATATATATAAAGTTGCCGAGTATTTTGGGAACTGTGGTTGTCTCTTGAGCTGCTTTGAGCAGACTTGCAAAACTGTAAGGAGTGTCTGGAAGTTTCCAACACAAATTACTTATATTTTTACCTTATCACTCTGGTTATGGCTACAGATTTATCTCATTAAACACCTTTAAAGACTCACCTGCTGCTGGGAGTAAAGTGGGAAAAAAAATTCCCATAACAGTCTTTGAAAAGTTACTCTTTGTGAAAACATTACCTAAGAAGAAAAACAGTGGGTGCAAAATAATTACAATGAAAATGTAGCCTGACTTTTTTTACATGAACTATGTGATAAGACTTGCATGAGAGGCAATTCTGAAGAAGTATACAAATAAATAGAAATATTTGTGATCATTAGGATTCTAATTATTCTTTCTATTACCTTATTATCACAAGATGCTGTTGTTAAATCTTCACTGTATATGGCTGATACAGGCACAGCATATTTTGATTCCAGGCTAGATTGATGTTTCCTAAAGAAAAATCTTCCTGGGAAGGCATCTAAGGACATAAAAAAACAAGTAACAGCTTTATTATATGCCATGTTAAAGGATGTGAATGTTTTTGAGTACATGCTGGAAAGTACTTGGAAATGAGTCTGAAGAGAAACTTTAGGGATTAGAAAAAGATTTCTAAGGTTTTCTGTGGCATTTTCCTGATATAAGTACTTTAAGGATTTGGAGCACATTACTTTTTTCCTTGCATTGCTTCTTACGGAGTATTATTTTGCCTTTCCTGGTTCGAAATAAGACTGCCTTACTTCTCCCACAGAGTCTCAGTTAAAATAACATTTCTATTATTTTATATTCAGCATGGGAAGGAGGAGATGCAGAGTAAGGAAGGTTTCTATAGAGGCATTCCAGGCTTGCTTTCATCTGTGCAGACGCTGCAGGATTGCTGCTCTTTGGAGTCAGGTTAATGACTGCATTTAAGGCTGAAAAGGATTCCCCCTTTTTGTTTTTTGAGGTTTTTTTCCTCCCCCTTCCCCCCTTTAGTGGGGAAACATTTGGGGGGAGAAAGCCTATGCATAAAAATGGACACCTACTTGATGCGGGAATAGATACGTCTGGGGTCACACCTGGGCACATCACAGTGTATTTCAACATTTCTGACCCAGACAGTGATCTGCAAAACCTGTAAAGGCCTAGAGGAACTGTTGGTGGTTATTTTGGTTGCATCCGTGGAAGCTTGTGCTTTTCATTGCGAGTTTTAAAATGCAAAGCAGTGATGGAGCAGTGCTGCCAAGGGCTCTGCCTTGCTTTTGCTCTCCAGATGTGAGGACTGCGGTGCAGCTGTGCGGCACGGAGGGCTGCCTGCAGGAGCCCTGTGCAGAGGCCGACAGTGAGGGGCTCGGAGCAACACAATCCACCCCATCTGGCCCCTGCCCAAGGAGTGAGGGAGGCAGGCTCTGCCCTGCTGGCAGCTTGACCTGGCATCCTGTGAGGATCCAGAAATCGTGGGTGATTTCATTAAGAACTAAATCAGTGAGTTCCTAAGTTTCTCAGGCGTGCCAAGCAAGAGTACTGGTACCCTGGTGTTGTGATTAACCCTAGCTAGTGAAAGTGGCGTTGGTAGCTTTTCTGCACCTTATTATTGGCTCCTATTTTGTGTCCATATCTCTGCTGCTATTTTTGTGATTCCCCTGGGAAAAGTTATAGTTGAAGCAGCTCACCTTTTCCTGCTTTAAGCTCTGAGGTTTGATAAACAGCTGGTTTCAAAATTCCATGTTTGAAAACAAAGAATTTTCAGTGGATCAACTCTAAGGGGAATTTTCCCCTCTCCTCCCTGTCACTAGTAAGTTAGCATCAACAGATGATAGAAAGAAAGGAAGGGAATGAGAGGCAGAGGAGGGTTGTAAGCCTGGCTGCATAATTAGATTGTAAATCCATTAAGGAGGAGCAGTGATGAGATGAAGCGTAGGAACAAAACCTAGGTTGTTCACTGATGTTACTAGAGTGACCAGACTAACTTACTGTCTACAGAAATCGTTGTGATGGTGTAATAATTGTTTTGCATCAGTTCTTCTCCCAAATTTCTTATTCTACTATTGATAGAAATTTTTTCAGATGTGTGAAACTTGCTGATTTATTTTTTTCATATAAAAAGCATGTTGAATTGTGAATTATGTAAATAAATCTTAAGCATACTGCAAAGAACAGAAATACAGTGCACCCAGGAAGAGCAGAGAGATAATTGAAAGTACATATTTTTTTCACATGCCGTAGCTGACAGGATCCCCTAAGGAACAAGCCACCTGTTCAGGAATAAGTAGAATATGCTGTTTGCTTTGTCTTTTCATCCCATGTTTTATACCTAAGATTCACCAGCATTGATAGAAACCTCTTCCTCTTCTGGTCACATATTGCTCCCATGGTGGAGATTAAAACTGGTAGAGGTCAAAATCTGGTCCATAAATGTAGTTTATAAGTGCATTAACGGTTCTTCGAAGAGGTTCCTAGAACTATTATATGCTTCATCATTGTATGTAATACTTGTCCTGAATGCCTTCTCTCTGTCTGTGTACATGTACAACCAACAGGAAGACAAAATCCTATCTGTTGAGGTGCCCTTCCTTACAGTTTCTCTGAAAACAAGAGGTAAAGAGAGATTTCTATTTCATACATACTGCAGTTGCATCAAATATTTTTATTACACTTGCTTGGGCAATTGTAGGATGCCTGTACCTTCCTGCAGTTGTGGCCTTGACTCATGTTGCCACTGGGTTACCTGCAGGCTATGAGCCTTCCCGCAGTCCTTCCTGCCCTTCTCATCAAATGTAGGTCTCTGATGCCATGCTTGCTGCTCTTACGCTTGTTCTGTTGCTGCTCATACCTGTTTTCTCTCTGTCTCTTTATGCACTTTTGTTTTCTTCCTGTTTTCCCTTCTCTAAATTTGGTGCACGAAACTGGCCCATAAAGTCCTGTGAAGTTTGAAAATGCTGTTGCTTCAACCCCCCACAACTTACTGATCTTCCTTTATGGCAGAACTATTTATTGTTAGCTGCTGTTTTGAGCTGAAGAGGTTTTGTTTGGCTGGTTGTTGGTGGTGGTGTTTTCTAGATCTTGGTAGCATTCACATACTGATATCAGGTTTATGCTTTAATAATTTTCCAACTTCTTCCTGTTCACTTTGACACACACATTTTTTCACATTCAGAATTCTTGGCTTGTCTGATGTCCTCTTTATCCTTCCCAACAGGACTATTTTCTTTACTTCAAGCTACCTCCTGTAGGTTTCACAGTTTAAAAAAAAAAAAAAAAAAAAAAAAAAAAAAAAAAAAAGCCCTACTGCTGTTTCCCACTCTGCTGAACCTATTGCTGTTGTTCCCATGGGTCACCTATATCCCCCTAGATTTTGTGTTGCCTCCTTATTCAAACATTGACGCATCAGAGTATCTTGACATTGCAAATCTTGTAACTGGGGATAGCTGTCTCAGTCATGCCAACAGTTGCATAGTGAGCTTGTGATTGTGTCAGGTTGCCTTACAATGCCACACTTTGCATTAGTGTGCTGGCAGGTTTGACCAAACTCTCTTCAGCAAGCCTGGGCTTGAGACATTTGGAAAAAGGATTTGTGAAATAGAGTTAGAAGCATTGATGTTCAGTGGCTGCACAACCAAAATTCATATTGAACTCCTTATGTAGCCCCAGTCAGTGTTTCAGGATATATTTATTTGTCCAGAGCCGTCCATTTGCTTGTGACTTGGGGGATGAATTGTGACGAGACTGAAGCACTATGTTGTGTGAGAAGGTAATCATCCATGTGCAACCTGGATCACAGCGTGATTTTTTTCACTCTCTTTCACAAATCAGACTACTTAAGCAAGCATAACATCTTTGTATGCCAGACATTTCACTGCTTTTCAGAATAGTGGATCATTTCAGAGAGCTAATACTTGCTATCTTAAAACCTCTCAGTAGATTTGACCTAGTAACTTTGATCCTGTGGAAAAACTGTATGTGAAAGAACCAGTATTTTAATTTTCCTTTAAAAATTCCTTAGAGGGTCACAATACCAAATTTTATTTAAGAATGTACAATGTCTTGCCACAGTAGTCTTGAAATAAACTTTCAGAATCTGTAACGCTGTTTGTAGCTGAAATTAGAACAACAGAAATATAAGTTGCAGGTAAAATTTTGTGAAAGGGCCCCAACAAATTAAGGGGAACTGAAGTCTTTCAACATAGTTGCAAACTGTGTGGTTCCTACGCTGCACGAGGATAGAGGGTAGCGGGACACGAAGCTCCCACATTTCTGTCTGCCATACAGGACTGCAGCTTCTCTCTACCTTTGGAGGAAAAAAGTGTTATGTAGTAGGTAAGAACATGTGAGTTGCCAGGGCCCCAAGTGGAGAGATGGACGCAGAGGTTTCCCCTTATATATTAGTGCTGTAAGCGACCAGAGCAAGTTTTCCATGAAAGCAGGGTTACAGAGAATGTAGTTAATGCTAACCATTTTTGCTATATCCATATTATTTGTGCTGTTATATGTTTTTTCCAGAATTTATGCTTTTGCAGCATTTATTCTGTTTTTCTTTCCTATTAGAAAATAAAATTTAAAGTGATCGAGATGTTCTTAACAGTAACTTCAAGCATTACTATTTTGCAATTTATAAAAGTATCATTTTATGCTTCCTCTGTTTGCCTATTTTTAAACCCTTAGATGGTGGATTCAAGGTTTTGATACACACTTTATCTCTGTATATGCATTCCTCTAAGATGCCAAGAGGTAGAAGAAAAGATAACTTTAATGTGAAAGGATGGAGAAAGTGGAGTTAAGAATGAAGATAATGCTTTTCTCCTTTACGTGTCATTCAAAATACCATTTCTGAAGCTTGTACTCAGTGCTTTAGAAGCACTGTATAGTAAGCTGCCATTATAACCCCTCAATTAGATTTTTTTTGGCTTGATGAAAAGGAAGGATGGAGACAGATTTGCAGCTGGCTTTAGATGTGTCTAACAGGTATTAAATTCTATTTCAGAATTGGTTGATGTGAGGGCTGACTTTATTTTTTTTGTTTGTTTTCTTTCTCAGGGAAAGGTAAATTGTCTAGTTTCATGTTTCCAATACATAACATATTTATGAATATTTAAGTTTTTATAATGGGATTTTGTAGAATGACTTTCCTGTAAATGTGATTGTGTAACATCTCACACAATTAAAAATTTGTAATAAGAAATTTCTTGTGGATTTTTGTTTGCACATTTCTAAAGCTCTTTGGTAGACAGATGGAATCCAGAGAGCACAAGGATGATACCTTATGTTTAGTACTATATTTACAATAATTCTGTAGTAATGTGTATTTTTATAAATGTACTGAATGAAAGTGTAGTTTAGATTTTATGTATGCATAGTTAATACATTTTTGATGAGTAAAATTAAAGAATTGGAAACTGTGAGCAACAGCTAATCTTCATTAAATAAATTTAGAAGTGTATTAACTTTATTCTACCAGCTAATCTCATGACATTTCCTTTTGAAATTCTGTTTCAAGGGGTTCTAGTGTTGATTTATCAAAGGAAAATATGCACAACAAAGTATTACTATTGAATTAAATCACTGGATATGTGTAACAAGCATCCTTGAAAGGATTCTTTTTTAAAAGTGAGTCCTCCGATGATATGCACAGATCAGAAAGGCTGGTGAGGAAGAGGGAGTAGACAGGGCAAGGAAAGGGATCTGAAATGAGACAGTGGGGCAATTTAAGCAGACTGAACAGGTTAGGGAAGGGTTACAGAGGTAGAGGACTGAAGGGAAAGAGAGGAAGCTACTGGAGGTAATGAGAAGATAATATAGTATCTTACTTTGTCAACATATGCATATAGCTTGAACTGTTGTGAAGCAGGGTTTTGTTTTGCCTGTAATAGATAATTCATGGGATATTTTAGTTGTTATATTCATCTTACATTCACCTTAACAGGGTTAGGCAGGGTGTCAAATAAATGAAACATTTTTAGATTTTTATTTTGCTCTCTGAGATGAACTTTATAGGAAATAGAACTAATTGAAAGTAGTTTTTATATCTCTATATGTGTGTGTATATATATATATATATATATATCACTGGTGGCTAATTTTGTATATCAGTGTATCTGAAAGTAAAATATTATCACTACAGTAGCTTTGATCTGGTCCATGCAGATTGACAAAGTCATGAATTTGTAGGTTTAGAAGAATTAGAGTGATACTTAATTGAACTCCAGTAGGAAGCAACACTGATATGTAAATTCTTCATTATTCTTAGTAAAAGCAGCACTAATGAAATATTTCATTTTTAAAGAAAATAATACACTGAAATCAATCACCACCCCAGAAGGAAGGAAGAGAAAGCTATACCTAGGTGGTATTTGTTCTCATTGCTGGTATGGCAGTTTAGACCCATTTTTGGTGTCTTGCTTCCAGAGTGATTGAAGGCTGTGTATGATAGGGATACACTTAAGCAGTGCTTTTTCAGGTCTGAGTTCCAATTTCTTGCTGTCAGATGGCATTATTGCTAGTTTTGAAAGAAATACATAATGCTTTGCTAATCTCTAGGCTTGTGTAATCTTGAAAGAGAAGAGAAGGATGATGGCATTTGAAAGTCTAAAGAGTTGTTAAAAATTAGAGCTATGCAACTGCAGACTGACTTAATTGTTATTAAAGCTTCTATTATAGGAATCTTTTTGATTATATGCTACATTACAGTGCAAGATACAGGGTACTGTCTTCCCTCGCAGTGAAATTTAGTACACAGACGAAACCTCAGTCGAAACTGGGGGAGAATCGTTAAATGAAATAGATACCAGCATCTCAATCAATATAGTGTTTTTTTTGGCTCAGGTACCTGAAAATGCAAAGTGTTATCCCTAGGGAAATCAGATACTCCAATTCTGTTTTTTATTCTACAGTCTGATGATGCCAAAAAATTTCCAAAGAATATCAGCCTCTATGACCAGGTCCCAATCTAATTTTTTCCAGGACTTGCTACTCTTAGTCATAAATGGCTGAGCCTCAGGTTGCATATATTCAAAAGCAGAAAGCTGCATGCCTATGATGGGCAGGCAATCTTATGTTGGTAGACTTTGCTGTTGGCTCTTGAAGCACCGTGGTTGTGCCCGGGCAGGTGGCAGCAGCTCGGTGGGGTTCCGCGAAGAGCAGCAGAGCGCTGCGCGTGTTCCAGGGGGTCAGCCCCCAAGCCAGTCCCAGCTCGTTACGAATCCAGTTCACCACTGAGATATGTCACACAGTGAGATTAATATCTTGTAATGAAAAAGTAAATCCTGCATTCATATTTCATTGTATCAGTAAGTGGATTTTGCAGGAATAGCTTTTAGTTTTACAGTAAAACAGAGATGTGATTCTTTCAGGAGAACTCTCAAGATCAACTGAGCCTATCTTCTTAAATACCAGTTTGGAAAATGTATCTTTTAAATTATATTAATTAAACATGGATGAAGTAATTAGCCTTGTGATAGCTCTGGCATTATTTGATTATGCATTTCGTTAAAATAATCTTGATATGTTCTGTCCCTTAAATCATGTATGATTAAAGAAGTGTTTTTCTGAATGTATGACTTCATATTCTGAACCTCATTGTTGGGATCATCATCAGCTGCATAGTAAAGTGTC
Source organism: Dromaius novaehollandiae (assembly GCF_036370855.1). NCBI lineage: Eukaryota > Metazoa > Chordata > Aves > Casuariiformes > Dromaiidae > Dromaius > Dromaius novaehollandiae. Next base: position 30,712,200 of record NC_088130.1, read on the forward strand.
TCCCTGTTGCTTCTTTTAACAAGTGGTAAGAGAGATCAACATCTCATTAAATTTTAAAAATGCATAGGGATAAAATTGTGCTACAGAACTTCACATAATTTTCAGCGGTGCTTTGTAGATTTTTATTGCATTTGAAATTTTACGAGTGAGGTGACAGTCATCAGAAGATTTTATTTTTTTTAATCTTGGAATGCTAGCTGCTTCAGGGCAAGTTATAATAAGGTGACAAACTACAGTCAGTGTGATATTAACCCTTTCACTTCTCATTTATTTTGCAGCACTATTGTTTTGATAAAGTAGAAAAACAGCGACCAAACTCGCTTGGCTTAAAAGATTCCAACTATTTACATCTGCAGGTTTTATCTAGAAAGTGTGGCCTGTATTACCATGTGAAACTCTTCTGTCATCTCCCATACATCAGAGTTCTTGTAACACTAACTAAATCTGTGACTGACATGCACTTTGGAATCATCTAAAGGATTGTTTGCTTTTTTAACAGGATTATTAGGCTTCTGCTTTAGGATGTCAGGATTTTTTTAATGTCGTGTCTGCATAGTAAGACTTTTCTAAACTCTTTCAGTAACTTCTCCATAGCTTCTCCATAGTTAGTTTTTGATACAAAAGAAAACTTCCTAAAAAAAAAAAAAATCAAGATCCTTCACATAATGCTGGTTCAATTTTGAGTGCATGAAGTTCAGGATTTTTTCTCACTCTGACAAAATCAAGCCTGCATGTGCAAGACTGAGTTTGTATTGTATGGTTCCAAACAATATGGTCTATAGCCACCTTTTCCTGCTGTTTTTCTCATTTTCTTACAGTCTCTGTCAGGTTTTCTTTTCCAAAGGAACATGAACCTCACTGGATTTGTAGCATGTGATATCTGTATTCTTGGTTTGTGGTATTTGTCTGTCACTCCACGATACTTCTCTCTGAACTCTCAAGGACAACAAGAGTTTTTGGTAAGGTCACTGTATTGCAAGCATCAAACAAAGAATGGAATTTTACCTACCTGGGCACTGAGGTGCCAAACAATGGCAGAGATTCTTCAAATTACTCTGAAGACTGGGTTCTTGGTGAACCCTCAAAGATCAACCCCAAGCCTGCTCAAGTTAGAGGCAGATTTGTAGCCCAGGGCTTATCTTTTTGGAGATAAGATTCCATTGTTGCCTTAATGCATTGTGAGGGCTGAGGACAGTGGGACACCACACCAAGGATTTTCAATTTATATTAGCTTTCAAGATCTCCTGAACTTATATAATGCTGTATGTCTAGCTGTATCTCAGAAGCATGCAGACATAAGTACTGGAAGGGAAGCCTGGAGATTATTTTTTCGTGGTCACTATGATTGGACCTTTGATAGGACTTTAGTAAATAGTGGTGTTAGCTGCACAGGATCAAGCCTTCCTGGAAATTTTTTGTTACATGTCGCTATAAACAAAGGCTTGAGGAAAAACAGCAATTTCTGCCAAAGACCAATCATATTTCAATTGCGCAAGGTGCTACAAAGCACTGAATTAAGTCCTGCTGGGTTTCAGTAGTACCTAAATGAATTGGATAGGCTCTTTGGATTACGTCTAATCTGGACACTAGAGGAAGGTCAGCTGGAACTCCATGTGTACTTTCAACTATGTTTTCAGCACTGTAGAAGCATTTTAAACGATGCTGTGCTTGGCAAAATAGTCCTCTTATTGCTGTTCACCCAAGAATGCGAGCCCAACTGGCATTATTTGAAATCAGCCACAGTGAAATACACATATAAAGCAGAAAAAGAGTGTGTTTAGCTATAAATAACATTTCCCATATACCTATTTTTCATCCTCTCTTCCTTCCCTTCTTTCCTGGGGTGTCCAGTACTATGGAAACAAATATATGGGCAACATGAACCATCTTGGATAAAAACAGAATTGTAACTGAGGAAGATAGAGGCGTGTCCATCCTCAGTAAAACTTGTTAAGAGACAGTACACCTCATATAAACCCAAGTAGTGGCAGGTAAATTCTTTGATTTGCTTGGAGGACTTGTAGGCTTAGCAGCTGGTCAAACTCCACAGTAAAGGGTGTAAGACTCAAGTATTGCTTCTGCAGCTTTCAGTCTCTTAGACTGTCTCTCAGCTGTTCTCCTACATGCTCTCTGCTCTGAGTCTTATGTGTTCTCATTCTTATTTGTCCTGTAGGGAAGACCTGCACAGAAGTTGTTGGTATTCCTCCTCCTCATACAGATCATTTAAGAATTTTCAGAGGAAATATTAAGTAAGCATACTTTATTCCATTTCTTTCCAAAAGAGAAGAATATTCCACTTACTGCAAGAGCATTCCGGGGAGCCAACACCTTTGACCAATAATGGAGATGCTGAATTTTCTCTGAGGCTATGAGGTAGATGAATAGCTTTTATATAAGTGGCTATGTTTATGAGATTCCGTTGTAAGTGTCCAGGACTCTCTTTTGTATTCTTTTTAAACTTCCCATGACAATCTTCTCCAAAGTCTATCTGATAGAGATACTTGCTGTGAATTGAGTATTGCAGGTTATTTCTATTGGTCACAGAGACTAAATGTGTAGTGTGGGAGCTCATTTGAAATGTAGAATGGTATCAGAAAACTGTTTCTTTCTTCCTTTGAAGACTTTTCTATTCTTCCTTCCCATAGTCGGACAAAGATCTTCTTGCTCTGAGACCAGCCAACTTTCAGGAAAATGCAACTACCCTACAGATGGTCTTAGTGAGCACATGGCGAGGGTTATCTTACCTCTGAGAGTTTGACTCTATTATTCAAGGAGTAAGAACTTTTAAGTTATTTCTTTTAACTCCTGGACAAGTGGTTATTTTCTCTAGCGCTACATGTGTGGGCATTTTGTTTGAACATTTTTTGTGGCCATTCTTTTATTGTTGTTTATATGTTTCTCTGTTCCATATAAATGATTGTCTTCAGATGTACAACACTGAAAACACCCTTATCAGAATGGGAAAAGACTGCAAGAATAAAATGTCGGTGAACACAATGACTTACAAGTGAACACTGTCTATGAATATTAAGCAGAATGTTTTTTTACTTTTTTCTCAAGATACGGACTAATGTAATATTCAGTTTGCTAGTTTGGAATATGCATTGCATAGAAGAGAACACATTAAAGCCACTTCCAGAAAAGCAGTGAGTGGGGACAGTTTCCTGAACCAGCCACACATCTGTGGGGAAAAAAGTATTTACAGATTTTAAAAACGATGAACACTCTAAAGCTGTATTAGCTAGATTTTTGTTCTGTCAGCAAGTAGAATATTGTTTTCAGTTCTTTGTCTTTTAAATACTGCTTAGAGACCTACGTAAGTTATAATTGAGACACAAAAAAAGATTTAGATTTTTATATTCTTTAAATTGCTGGAGTTATGTGGAATAGAAGAATAAGCCTGGGAAAGATATTTTCCTCTGAGAACGATACGAATTATTGCCTGCATGTTTGCACTTTCTAAACCATTTTTGCAGCATATTTTCTTACAGTGCTGACTATGTAGCCAAACTGTTGTTATGGAATAATATTTTAGGACAGAAAAGACCTTTACAGTTGTTTTGTTAATACGGTTTTAACATAAATCAGATTTATGTATGCTGTTTTATTCATAAAATCATAAAAGGTATCTTGGGACAAGAGACACTGTGCAATCATTTCTTGCCTACTGAGGGCATTAGTGTTTACCACAAAGACCTCACAGTTCTGCTAACAAACCATAAACCCTTATATTGCCACACAGTTGTTCTTAGTAGATGATCTGCTTAAGGGAATAGAAATATAGCATGTCTGTGTAGGGAGCAAATGACACCTCCTCTTCTTCAGGCGTTTAAGCTTCCTAACAAAAAGCTATTCTCTTCCTCCATTGTCAGCAATCCTTTAAAGGGTTGTCAAAAAGAGAAAACAGAACTGTTATCAACTAACAGATTCCTTAGCCTGTGCTAGGCTTGCTGGAAATTTTCCTTAGAAACTTGAATGTGTTGCATGTATATGCACATCTATATGCATACTTATACATACATAGCTTTTTCACTCCCTTAATGATATCGTAATATCTGAATTACATAGGAGTTTCCATGAGAGTAAGTTCAGTGCCTTTTCCTTAAGGTCAGAGCAATATATCTTTCTCAAAATGCTCCTATCCAAAACAATATAAGGATCGAGAGTCCCAAGGCAAGTGTAAGCAAGTTCTGTGTTGGGAGGTATGGAGAATGGAGTCTTTGCTGTTAGGTTGATGTGGGATTTTTTTTTGTGTCTTACTACCTGTATGTCTTATTGCAGAGAGGATCAATATGACTCCTTTGCAGGATTAGGGTATCTACGGCAGAATGTAGATATAGTAAAAGTATATTGGTACAGTCTAGGAGGACTGGCAGAAAATAGTAAAAGGTAGCAAGGACTTACAGGTTTGCTTAGAAGCCACAATATTAAAAGTAAACCCAAGTACCATCACACAAACAGGCAGATTGGCATTCATACATTTGCCCAGTTACTTTAAATATTTGTCTGTTGTTGAGCTGAAAGACAATGATGTTATAGTTAAGGTACTTTCTTACAAATGAAGAGGAAACAAAACAAACTCAGTAAGTCACATCATATATGAAAACAGAAAGAGAGGCTGGCTTTGCAGGGGGAGGAGGATAAGCAAGCATCTTTTGTTAGGTCAGACAGTGCTCGGTGACTCATCAGCCAGTGATTCATCATAGCTTTTGCCTCTCCTCCTTGGAATGTTCCCCCCTAAGTGAAGTAGCAGAGTGTATTATACTTGAGATTACCCCTGCTTTGAGTTTTAGGTTTCATAAGTATTTATTTTTAAAACTGAGCCCACACCATGCATCATTTAAGGAGTTAGGTGGAACAAAACCAAAGTAAATGGAGCTAACAAATAGAAGAAAGAATTACAAGACACAATGATAGAATACACTGAATTAACATATTATTTTACATTGAATGTTTTATATAGAAATTTTTCAGGGATAAAACAGCATAATGGAATAATAGGTAGGTTTTAGGTCACAGTGACAGCGTTAGCACACTGTAGTCAGGTGGGGTAAAATCACTGTAATCATTCTGTAGCAGAAAGTGCTTTAAGACTTGGCTTGTAGATGGAGGCATCCCACTGTGCTTTCCAGCACTGAATTTTCAGTGTTATTCACCTTAATTAAAAAAAAAAAAAAAAGTGTCACCAAAAAGATTTTGTTCTCTTCTGGCTTTTCATTTTTATTCAGTTTATTGATGAAGATGCGTATAGATTTTCATTATATAGGTATGAGAATTATCTCTGTTTTTCTGCACTAGATACAGCTCCCTAAGTCTATTTTTCCCCATATTGGAAATGAGAGTTATGCCAGTGCATTAAGGGGAAAATAGCCTTAGTAATATACTTAGGACAGATTCCCAAAATCCCTGTGTTGAGGTGCTCTAGTATCTTGTAATACAATACCATATCATATTTAAGGACTTTAAACCATCTTGGTAGTATTTTTGTTTAGCAAGCATGTAAACATCAATGTTTATATAATAGCTTAGAGTTAAGTACTTCAGTAAGGGCTTTGCTGAACAAAGATAGACTTAAATGTTATGGGTTATCCTGATATCTTTCTCATATGGACCAGTAGCCCAGTGTATGAGGTCTCTGGTACCCTGATCTCCCTTCTTCCTTAGCATCCCCAGGTGCTTCTAAAGCACCTCTTCCAGGTACTGCTGTGATACTTCCTCTTTCTTTACCTTTGTCATTTTTAAACAGTTAATCCCCTTCAATACCTGTTTCCCACTTGGAACAGTAATGCACCACAGTTTTCTTTTTCCATAATGCTCTGCACTACTAGTTTTACTTTCTTCAGTCTTTGGGCCAGGTCTCACCAGTTAACATACAAATGTCTTTTGCATCTTTGTGATGTTAGCCCATTTCCTAGCTCAGATCTCCTGATCTTTGTCAATCCTATTCTCTCCTTTTGTCTTCACATACAGTTTTAGCAGATTTCTCTCCCAATTTTCTTCCTCCATTTTTCAGTTTAAGGCTCTATCAGTTGATTGCAGGTAGTCAGGTAAAAAGTGTATGTCAAGAAGAATCTTCTTTTTGTGAGCATCTCCCAAAGGCTGAACTTGCAAAAAAAAAAACCCCAAGTCTTGAGTTTTCATAAACTTACCAATTTTTACTGCCTTCTGTAAGAGTGGGAAGGATTACCTCCTGCTATCAAGGAGTTTGCTAAGTGTTAGAGCTAATTCTAGGCTCAGATTCTTTATCTTTCATGCTATAGCATAAAGCAGAATGATAACAGCTTGATTTTCATATCAGAGGACACATTTGCAGTCTTACAATAATTTTTAATTATTTTCAAAGTGACCAAACTTGATGCTGAAAGCTGTTGAGAAAGAATAGTGATTGAAAGCCATAATGCCTTTACTTGTAATCAGATTAGAGTGTTATCCTTCTCTAGATTATGAGGAAATTTCATAAAATGATGGATTCTCTGGTTTACCATTATCTTCTTTGTGCGGTCTCTTCACATCATCTCCAGCCCTGAGGAGAAAAAAAAAGCCTCCAAAAGCTAAGCAGTATATCCAAGTATATGAACAAACAATATTATCTTTCTCCTGTATCACAAATTGTAAACAGTGTTAAATGTGGGATATTGACTTCAAACCCTGAACTCAATTAGCAATCACAAGGCTTGTGTATCACTGAGAATTTGGGAAGGAAGGAAGGAAGGAGAGTACCTGCACAGAGATGAGAGTGTGATATTACTGCTGTTTAAAGTACAGTGTCCCTGGAAATCAGTTGTGGTATTTCACATTAAATTGTGTGGTAAAGAAGTACCCCACACTGCCGCACTCCTGATACCAGACATTGCGAAAAGGAAGTTTTGTGTTCCAAGCACAAATGTAAGTATTATAGCTCCTTGTACTCTTCCCAGAGCCCATGTGTTTGTCTTGAATATCTTTGCCTGTACTTCAGCAATTTATCAGTAGTACACTTCCAGACTCGGTGAATCCAGTCAAATTTGCAGCAGATCCAAGCCTCAGTATTTGTATAGAGAGACAAAATTCTGTTACGGTTGGATACTGGCTGCCAGTTTAATATTGCAGATTGGATGCCTTTCTAAATTTCTGTCTTCTACAAAGCAAGTGTATACATGAGAATAGTTTTAAAGTGATTCTACTTTACTTAAGCATAAGTTAAGAATAGAGGAGCTCTGAATGTATTACAGCTTTATTTCCCATTATAGGCTATAAAATTATTTTCTTGCCTAATTTGTTTCAATCAAACATTTAGTGATGTGTGTGTAATTGTCCTTCAATAACAATGAAACTCAATTATGATAAATGATGATTTATATTTAATGTCATGCTGAATTTGTAATAATTTTAAAACCAAAGACCCTAACTTATTAGGAACTTGATCAAATGAATTGACTAAGTCACTAACAAATCAAAAGTACTTTAAGAGTAAGCAAATTTAAAAGGTTACAATACAACCAAATTTTAAAGGGCACAATAAATCAATAGGCAATTGTGCAGTTTCTTAGAGGTGGGGTAGGCAAAAATTAATAAATTTGTAGCTGCGTCATGAAGTGCCAACTCTTCTATTAGATTTATCCTTAAGTATTTATTACAGTAGAAACAAGCAGAAAATCAATACACTGGCCTTCTCACTTGGCAGTACTTTCTGAGAATTGTTGTGTTTACTGTTCAATACAGATTCTGCAGGAAAAGTGGGTGTAACTAAGGGGGAGAATTTGAGTGAAACAACATTAACCAGTGGTCATGGTGACTAAGGACATTCTACCATAACAGGTAGTGCTGAATTGTTGAGGAAATACAGACCAGATATTTCTATAACACATTGACTCAAATCTAGGGTCATCTGGTTTGTGCCTTTGGAATCAAGTTTGTATTTTGGATATTTTGACTCTTCACAGAATCAGAACATGTATATTTTCAAGATGAGCTGAGTTTACCTTGTTTATCTGAAGCTGTTGCTTGGGAATTAAAAACGAAAAAGTATATAGTGTATTAAAAAAAAAGCTTAATTAAGCTTGTAATACCTGTGTCGATTTAAAATGTCTGCAGAGAAGTTTTCTCATTCCTAGAAAAGGGCTCCGTTTAAAAAATACGGAAATAAATTAAGAAACTGAATGTCAACAATATCTGTTTTAAGAATAAATATAACATGTTAACATAGTCAAAAAAAATTTACATACTTTTTAATCAAATTTGTGAACAAATGCAGTCTTCTGCCTTTTTTTTAGTGTTTGAGAAATACATGTATTATAATACTTCAGTTAATATCCTAAGAAAGACATATTACATAATAACATTTCATTTTAAATTCATACTGTAATTTGTTGTGGAAGGTACTATAGTACTATTACATCAGCTCAAATTCTCATTTTGCATTTTCATTGATGTGTATTAATTGCTTAAGACGGGTAACTGAAATTTTTCTAGAAATCATTTAAGATGAAATCAATAATGAAGGATGTCAAGACTTCTATTTTTCAATTCAGACAGCTGAAAACTAAGTTGTTCTTTGATTAGGTATTGGTCCCTTAACCCTTCTGGACTTGTTTCTGCCTGTCTTCTGAAAATCAGCGTCTGCAGATAGTTGTTTGTATGTATGAATTCACTGGTTCGTTCTAGTGTGAAACAGGTCATTCTGGAACAGTGAGAAATGTGATTGCTGAATTTCAAGCAGTCTTTTCTGCTCAACTGAATCTGTTGATAATGAAAAGAGCTCAGATTAGCACTTGTTTCAGGATCTTGCATCACTGTCACAGCTAGAAACCTAATGCTAATATGAATTGTCTCCTGTATGTGCACTGTAGAAGGTATTGCCACTGTGAGGAAATATGCTACCATAACCAAAATGTTTGGCTAGAATCACTTTTTAGAAGTATTAAAATGTCATACGAAGCTTGAATATTTCAGTGTGATGGTCAAATTTTTAAACAAAAATATATGCCAGTCTTTGACCTTCCAGTTTTCATGTTTTCTCATAAATTTTGACCATCTTTTGACCAAACCATAGCTTGCAGCACTTTTTGAAGAGTTGAGCGTGGGTCTCGTGTGTGATGAAACCTCTTACCATAGTCCTGATTCTGCCTTCCTTAATATTAAAAGCCATTGTGGCTCATTTTGAAGTGCTTGACGATTTAATTTGTGCTCTTTACTTTAACCATATAAACTTAAATTTCAGTGTGCCTTTTCCTCTGTGCTGTTTTGTGCACATGAATTCAGTCTTGCTGTGCTATAACAGCAGCTCAGCATTTCTCGTATAACCAGAGACTTAAAATACTGTCATGTGCCATTCACGCAGCCAATAAACTGTGCTGTACACAAAAAGCCTCGCACTGCCTAACAGAGAAGACTGAAAGCAGGTCAGGGATTGTGATGCAAGAATTCGAGGAACGTAAAAACTTTTGACCTCTAGTTTCCAATTCAGAAGCTTGTCTTAGGGGAAAAAGCAATCATCTATAAATCAAAAAGCAAGGTACAAATTGTGCCAGTGGTATAAACATTCCTTCATCAGCAAATTAATTAAATGCTACTTAGACCTCATAGGACATGAGGATACATCCAGGAAACACATTAGTGGCCACACTACACACATTCAGATACTGAAGAAAATTTACAGTGTTCTGTTCCTTTTTCCATTTTCAGTTAGATTCATTTCTACCAATTTGAAGCTCATTTGGGCTATGTAAATTTGCTTTGAAGTTCTAAGTAATGACAAATATCATTCCTTTTCTAGTTACGTTGCTTAGTTGTAAACAATAGATTTAGACATTTCTTTAGCAGCTCCTAATGTGATACAGAAGAATAATGTCTGTCTCATTGCCAAGTTGTATCCTTGAAAGGCTGCTAAAATTAAATAAACTCATAATGAAGAGCAAGTTAACAGACTATTAATATGTTCTTTTCCATAGAGAAGCTGGATTTTATTCTTTGCTGTAATTACTGATTTCTTTATCCATCACAAATCAAATACATTTGCTAAATACAAAAAGCGTTCCATTATTAAGAACTTGGAAAGCAAAATACTTAAAAGTCAAGAAGCCCAAAATATTAAGTTCTGGTGTAATCTGCTCACTTGTGCTTATCCTGTAATAAATGCAATTTATTTATGAAATTAGTATTGTCCAAATTCTGCACATCTTAAGTCATATGACTGCTACCATTAAGCAGTGCATGAGTAAATCAAATATTTACCTTGGGTAGTATAACTTTTAATGCTACATATAACATAAATAAATAAAAAGGTATGTGGCACAAACTTATTCAGACTTTCCCCTTTTGAAATTGGAAATAGACAATCTTTGTGCTTTCAAACATAACATTATGTTCTTTCATCTTTGTTTTACTCTTGTGGCTTTTTAGAAGGGAATGAAGGAGATGAAGAATTTGGTTGGGACGGTGTCATCAGCAGGTCTTGTACACAGAGTACTCTGATCTGGAAGTTTAAGCATGTTGTCCTCTTTCTCAACCATTTCTGGCATAGAAGACTTCCAAAACCCAATCATCTTTTGGTCTGAGGTTTACATTAATTGGGGCTAAACTACTCCAGCAGTTGAAAACCATAGGCTAGATTACTTGTATTTCAGCTCTATATAAATCTAAAGCTTTCCAGAAATCTACCTGGATGCTAAACAGCTTTGGCTTTGAACTGAGTTGAAATATGAGGGTTTTGAGTAGACAAATTTAGACATCCCAAACCTTTAAACCTACTCAACTTCCTCAGATTTGCCTTAGTTTGGTTTTATTTTTCAAGTCTTAATGACACCCATCAACTGAGCCAGCTCTGAATGTTCTAATGATTTGATTAAATGAGTATGCCAAGGACAAAAACTTCATTTGAATTATATTTATTTGATTAAAAAAAGATACTAATTTATAGGCTTGGACTGAAATGGAAAATTTCCATGGAAAAATAGCTGTTTGATGAATGTTACAAGTAATTAGGTAGGGCAGAGTATAATTTGTAACTGAGCTGTTGTTTAGTCTCTGTTTCCTAGGCGGAGTTGCTTACAACTCTGTCATAAGATGCAGTTTACTTCATTTTCAAGCAGCTCCTCTAGCCATTGTACTTTAGAGAGTTTCTAAGACTAAGCACCCCTCATCTACTTCACCTATACACGTTTTTTGCTCAGATACATTTTGCTATCAGATGTATCATTTTTGAGTGACACCTACTTCCTTGACATACTCTAACACTTTTTACCTTTACTTTGCAGGAATTTAATATTCATACCTTAGTGTGTTTGTCGGATTCAGAAGCAAATCAGATATGAAATGTTACATGAAAGAGTCACATGCTTATAAGTCCTAAGAAATGCTGGTTTTCTCTATTGCCACATTATCGTAGGATAATTCAGTATTGTGTTACTATATAAAGAATAAGTTAAATTTATGTTGATTTATACCTTCAAGATAATTTATTAAAATTTTAATTTTTTAGTATATCCTGCTGTTATCTGGATTTTCCATGTTCACAGACTACTCTGCTGCGGAATCGAAGTTGATTTTTTAAAATTAAACTTTCATTTTCTAATTCAGTAATTAAAGTATTTCCCCACTTACAGTGGCTGACACTGAAGTTCAAGAGAGAGGTAACTCGCTTTAGTTCAAAAGGCAGCGTATAAATCAGAGGCATTAGCTAGGAACAGTACTACATTAGCACACTCTGCCAGCGGCTGGGCTCTGCATACAGATCACTTGTTCGTGTTCTCCTTGAACTCCTTTGGCTGGCCCTCGCATTCAGCGCGCACTGAATGAGCTCTGTCTGTCTGGGCCGCGGCAGCGACTGGAGCGTGCTGATACGTGTCGTGATGAATAGTGGAACAGCGAAAGGCTTAAGTGCGCTGGCCCCACCAGCGTCTCAGTGTGAGGAGCTAAACATAAGTATTGTTCGCTGAGAAGCCCCTGTGTCTTTTTGGAAATTAAATCTTGGCCAGCGAACATTGGGCCTGTGTACACCCATTGAATTCCTTTGTCTTTGTACTGTGGCATTTCATTCATGATTAAATGTTTAAAGCAAAGTTCTAAGGAGGTTCTTGAATGCTTCCTCCTTCAGATATGCCCCGAAACAAGTTGTTGATGTAAGGATGACATTGTCTTCTCTCTTCATTTGGGAGCATTCTTCCATTTGCATCAAAAGCTTTAAGAGCAAACTTACTATACTATCTACATTTGCTACTGGAAACTAGCAGAGGGATTTGTGACAGTTGATACTACAGTGCTTGTGAATTCTCTAGTAAGACAAAATCTGCAGTTCAAAATGTAATGTACGGCACATTTATATCCAGAATAACTCCTGAGTTTGCAGCTGCACTTCTAAATTCACCTCAAAAGGAACATAAAGAATCTGTTTTCCGACAGAAGTCTGCTGCACAAGTGCAGAAAAATACGGAGTGAAGTTATTGTTTAAAGTATTAACAGCAAGTCACGAAAACTCGTTGGGCAACTGATGTCTAAAATTCCCCTTCTTGAACATTTTCTACTCTGTTCCTCTTACAGCTCAACTTTAGCAACTTAGCACTGTAAGAGAGAATTGAAGAGAACAGTCAGGTTAACGGGTAGAGGCAATTTGCAGTGTGTCTCAAATATGAGCCACTTTTGTGTCTAGTGGTTCTGCAGCCATGTAACTGTGGAAGCTGTCCGACTTCTCTAGGTCAGGCACAACGGCCTAGATCACAGGAAAGATACCCGCGTTACTCAGGTAAACAGAGGTCGTTGCTATCTGTAAGTTTCAAACTTTGAGCTAACTTTGTGGTGGGGAGAAATTGAAATGTTTAGCACCTGTTCTTGTCAGAAGCAGTTTTACTTCTTCATGAAATAAGTACACATTTGTGAAATGTGCCAACTGTCTATATAATCTGGGTTCTCTAGAGCCTTACTGAGTAAGTATTTGAGGCATGGAAGTCTTACGGATACATTTAATAGTGTTATATGCCTCAAGTATTTTTCAGCTACTTGGGAAATGCTGCTGGACATTGCTTGGAGTAGAAGTATATTTGCTTTACAGTGCCTCCTGTGTATATTCTTACAGTTGAGCAATATACAGACAAATTATGCTGTTCATACTGATTTTTTTTACATGTTGGAAAAAAATATTATTTTAGTGATCTTTCATGAACTTAACATTTCTAAAACATTTTTTTAAATGCTGGCATGGTGCATCTTGCAGACAAAGAAATAGATGAATTTCAAATTTTCTAATTCTTGCCATGAATTTCTTGTAATTACAGTGGATAAACTTATAGTATCTAAAGGATATGGAAACATGAGAGAAAGAATGTACCACATACTTTAGAGTGTCAACATCACATTAAAATCCTAATATTTTGTATTTGAATTGAAGCTCTATTGACACTGAACTCCTGCTTTCCCCTTTCCCTCATCATCCTAAAATACCATGTTTCTTGTGGTATTCTCTCTCCTGGGCTTATCTTCATTGTTCAGTAAACCAGGTAAAGTAGCCTTTTCCAAAGCAATAGGAGTTGGTTATGGCCAGACTTCGTAGTTTGACTGCTTCAGGAAATTTTAATGTTGAGAATCTGAGTGGTGTAGCCCCCTTATATTTCTTTAGAGGTAAACTCCCGCTCTGTGAGTCTTTTATGTATATCTAAATATAATTCTAAACAGTTTACAAATACTGCAGAATTAGTAAATGAACACTGTTATCCATATTTTGAAGTGTAACTTTGCATGAAAATAATCAGAGGAAGTGTATTTGAAAAAACTTGAGAATACTTAGGGAAAATTAAAGGATTAAAAAAGCTGATATGCAAGTCTGGGATCTTTGGCATTTTTGTGGCATATAAAGCGTTAGCTTTTTCATTGGAGCTGTGAAGTTTAACAGTGATTTCAGGATTTGTGCTTTGGCTAGTAGAAGAGCCGTGCACCAGGTCAGACTGAAGGTCCGCGTAGCTCCGTATCGTGCCTCTGCCTGTTGCCAGTATCGGGTGCCTGGAGGAGGCTGTAAGAACAGGGCAAGCATGTAGTCATGCTTCCCCAGAATACCTGCCTCCAGCTATTTGCAGCTCAGGGACCGGGAGGTGGAAAGCGAGGTCATTTTCACAGGTTCCATACTAAAGAAAAAAGAAAAGAATGTGTTGTATAATTCTGTGATCCTGCTTTATACTTTATTGCTTGACTCAGTTATGGTGCCCACATTTAATAAAATATGACCTACTTACTAGGAGAGTACTGTGATCGTCTGAAAGTTTACATCTGCTAAATGTTCTTCTACCATATTACTTGTTCAGTTGCAGTCCAGCAGAATCAGCAATGTTGGATCAGTGCAGTGAATGCTCCTGGGAGGATGAGGAGTTTTAATGACAGCATTTTTTCTGGTCACACAAAGTGGCATTCTTTACAGGCTTTCAATCTTATATTAAGTTATATACTTATTTGTGGACCAAAGAAGTGACCAGGGTGCAGTCCCGGAATGAATTTCTTTCCATTTCAGCAGCGAAGTTTGTTTCTGTAAAAGTGAATCAAAATACTGTGATTTTTACAGTCTTTTTTATCATAAAATTAAAATTTTTATCATAAATTTAGCAGTGGTGCTTATAAAAATTAAACTGATAGTTAAAATATTGTGGAATTCAAAAAAGAGTGTTGGCTTCACTAGAACAGAAAAATGATACCTTAGTTTTGGCTATACCTCTACGTGCATAATGGAAAAATGTTCACCCACCAATAAAGAACAATCCATTTGGTGATAGATTTTCTTATTATAAAACCATTTTCCAAGCAATACACAAATTACTGGGTTTTACTCATGTTTTCCCTAACTATTTACACACACACACGCGCGCACACACACACGCGCACACACACTTTGCTCATAATTTTACAGGCTTTATAGAAGTTTCAAACAATCAAAGATGAGTATATGATTCAGTTTGTGCTTAAAAATCTGGAGGTACTTTTTAAACTTGTTCGTGCAGGAGTGCTGTTCCCTTGTGATTTGAGTCTCTTCAACTCACTAGTCTCATGGTATAGAAAAATTGTATACAATAATGGGTGAGGGAAAGCTTGTTTGAATATTAGAGGTTAGTTTATCAGACCTGTGCTTCAGTGATGTGATTCAGGAGAATTTTTATGAATGTCTAAGATTGAATGGTTCCAGACTGACAGTACAAAATCTTAAATCCCTTACAAAACTACAGATTATTTCTTCTCATTCACCGTTACTGAAAATAAGTAGAATGTGTTGTTTACATGATTTCAACATGGAATTTACTCAGGTGTTAGTGGAATAATATTAACATATTGAGTTATTTTTGGATTCCAGTTTATCTAATGATCTGTACTATAATGATCTTTATCTGCTATTGAGCACAAATGGAAATTTAAACATTTATTTTAGGAAATAAAACTAGAGCCTTGTATATCTTTTCATGTGTTGCCTAGTGATTGTGTTTCATGTTTATTTAGATTACAGCAAACACTTCAACCAAGTTAGCTCATAGAGCATTTCAGTTTCATCTAAAATAAAATGAACTTTTAAAAGATGCATTTGCTTTTTCCATGCTACCTGCTCTACTGCAACGTGACTTCTGTATACCCTGAGATAGAGGCTTATGTTTAAAATAGTGACATCCTCAGAGCTTAGGATTTGAGAGACTGTTGAACATTATTACAGTTAACTGTATTTGTCCTCTTAAGCTAGATGCTTCTATATAATCTCTTATTAATCAAAATCTAGTAAAATTGCTACTTCGGAAGATGTTTGAAGCTGTCAGTACTGAGCTTATGAAATGTTATGAAAATAACCCTGTAAGAAGATAAAGGCTGTTGCATTTATTTTTTCTTATTTATTCTTGGGGGGAAGTTATGCGAAGGGATATTGACACTCTATATAGAGAGAATATTTGCAGACTGAGAATATGTATAAGTGCAAATTGCCTTTGCAGCTTTTAGATATGTTGCAAGATGGGTTTCATATTCAAATTCCAAGCAAATATTTTTTTACTGATCGGTACCATGCCTTCTATCAGTGCGTTCCATTTGCATCTCTCACATATTTTTTCTTGCTGCGTATATTTTTTCTTACTGCATCAGATACTTACAAAAGAAAGAACTGTCTTGCTTTTTTAGTTTGTTACAGAACAGGACAGCAACTCTAAGAAACAATACAAACCTCTTGCAATTGCATTATTTGAATCGTATTTTTTTAAAGCATAACAGTAACAAATGACTTGATGATAGCAGGTTGGTTTGAAAAACAGATTGAAAATATCTTAGTCCTGTTTGAAATGTTCGTGATTTTAGTTGAAGTCAAAGGTGGTTGTTAGCTGCATTTATTTGTTTTTTCCTCTAAAACACATTTTAAATATATTCCAGTCCATCAATAATACATAGTGTTACTGTTTTTCTTCCAGTGAAATGCCTCAAAATAAAGACTACTCTCCTGAAATTTGTAAAAATATCTTCATCAGATTTTCAGAGATTCAGTTTAGCAATATACTTCAAAACTGGCAAATAGCTTTTTAACATAATCCAAACTTTTCTTTTCAGAAAACATTTTTTCTTTGAATAAGAATGCAATTTATGTTAGGTCATGAAATGTATTCTTACTTTCTAGTCTATGGATCTCCTTCAAAAAGATTAAAGCATCCAGCTATCTGGGTATAGTAAACATAGCTAAGGAATCCTAGAAACAGCCTTCGAGTTCAAAAAAGGAACAACTGCACAGTGAATTCCCTCGTTTACATGAAAAAGACAATATATCTTGACTGAGCCTCAATACATGTGATACCCAGAGTGGTTGCGTGCATGCACACTCTTGCTCTCTCTCACTTGCCAGAATAATTTGGAGTTTAGGAAAAAAAGGTGAATAAAAAGGTCAAATAGTCTGCCATAGTATTACAGATTCACTTTCTCTTCATCTTTCCCTATTCACACAAAGCAGTAAGAATTTGGTACTTATATTTTAGGGCATACTTGAGCACAAACTGTGTTCTTTTTCCTTTTCTCAGAACAAGTGCATAAATCATGAGATTTTACTTTGAGTCAATTAGAAGAAGACAATAGGAAGTGTGAGTATTTCATTTCCAAAAATGCTAGATATAAACACTCGTATGGCTGCAGTTTTTTATTACGTGCCAATTTATTTTATCATCATTTGATTATCATTTTATCTTATTATAGTAATAAGTAATAAAACTTCAGTGATATGCCTATCTTGGTATTGTGTAATAAAGGAGAACATTTAAATGAATGCCCAATATTAAAAAGTTTTCTGTCTGAGTTTAAAACTTTTCTTCATCTACTAGAATCCTGTGGAGGAAGTACAGAACATACAGTAAATGTACTGTACGGATGCATTTTATTTTGTAATTATTTTTACTGTGTGTATCTGTGTTGTGTGTTTCATATATACATCACTACAGATGAATGATAAAAGATATTATAATACGGACAAAAGGAAGGGTATTGGATGCAGAGCTCCAAGGAGCAGTGGTAATAAGTGACTACAAGTCAAGAGAGTCTTAATAGTGCTACTTATTGAATTGATTGAAAATATATGATTGGACATGTAAGAATATCATCCAGTGTAACCTGTTATAATGATATTTAAATATATAATTTGATTTCTCTGTTAAGAAGTTGTCATTGCAAGTGGATGAGATTGCGAGCTTACTCACACTTACTAATTATACTGAAGTTTTAGTTTTAATTAGAGTAGCTCTTCTGAGACTAAACCTTTTTACCATTAGGCCATTTGAAAACTATGAGATAAAAAGGGAGAGTTCTTTCAGAACATTATTTACATGATTTTAATTAATGATTATAATCTCCATGGTCATTTTTGAAAAAGAGCATTTAATCCCTTAACCAGTTTTCATGATTTGCATTTTGCAAAAACATGTAAGCCCCGCAGGCTTATTATCTCCAATATTTTTCAAACCAAACTTATTTTTAGAGAATTTTGTTTTGTTCCTGCTCCAAGTCCCATTTCCTATCATAACACCTGTTTCTCATGCAGTGGGAGCCGATTGGTAGAAAAGTAAAGTTTGCTTCCTTTTGCTGAGACAGAACATAGCCCTTGGCAAGGTTACCTTTGAAAACAGTTTTTCATGCAGAGACCGTATACGAGCAGTATTGCTGTTGCCAAGATCCTCTGACTAATGAAGGGTCAGAGCAATAGTGTATTCTTTCTCATTGCTGGCGGCACGTATATGTAGCATTTCTTCTGAGAAAAGGCACTCTAGCGTTTCAAACAGAAGCTGGAAGTTTAACCTTCGAGGAGGAAGGTCAGTGTTAGTTTTATTGATAACACAGAAGAAAGCAACTATATAGGAATATAAAAGATAAATTCTACAGCAAACTGCAATTCTTAAAAACAATGAGTTTTCAAACCATTTCTAATGAAAATCAGTTTGAAAACTTTTATGTTTACAAAGTTGCTGCTTTAACTCTCAGTGCGGGCTTATGCTTGAAGTGTTCCATATTGATGATCTGGAGAGCTGATTCTTAACTAGGAAGCATTAGCATATAGACTGAAATTAAAGGTCAGAACTTCAGGAGATCACTTACAGATTTTTTTTTCCTTTCTTTTTTCCATTTAATGGTAAAGTTGGGTAGCACAAAAGATGGAGTATTCCTCTTAGTACCAATTTTGTTTAGGAACCCTGATTATTACTAAAATTCCTTCTTTTCCCTTCTATGCAGCATTGTGATTTACAATGAATAGTTAGGTATCTTCAACTCAGATTTTTAAATAAGGGCTGTAAAACTTATTTAATATGGGTAGGCTGTAATCTGTTAAGAAACCAGAATACTTTGTAGTAAAATTTAAATTAAAATATTCCATGCCTCACATCTGTATAAATATAGAATAAGTTTATATTCTCAGAATAAATGAGCAAATGAAAACAGGATGAAGTTACTTTAGATAACCAACCTGGTAACTGTTTGGTGAATGTCCTCAGATGCTTAATACAAAAGATCTTAACTCTCAGAAAGTGGTGAAGGAACTTCTTGTATAGTGCAGTGCTGCGTTCGGACGGAGCACCCTTCACGAGCCGGGCTGTAGTCAACTGCCGAGCAGCGCTCGCAGGGGTCGCAACTGGCTGCGTAGAGAAATTACTGAACTCTCCTTCTGTAGTTGTCTTTTCCCGGTATGTTCCCCATCAGATTACTAGAAAGAAGTTGTGTGTGTGATGTCTCACATTAGATTTAACTGGTTGAAGAAGACGTTCAGTTGTCTTTTTTTTTTTTTTTTTTTTTGTGGTGTTACTGCAGGGCAGGCATAAGACTTTTGGTTGTCCCAAGTATACATTTCTATACTTCAGCTTGTCAGGATTTATTTTGAGGGTAACAATAAACCTGAGAATTTCTTTTCCTTGGAAATGCAATTTTTTTCAGTAATCAAAGCACTCCTGGGATATGGCTTAGCCTAAAACATTAATTGTATTTTGAATTTTAAAATACTCTTAAAATAGTTTTTTGTTAGGAATCTTTGTTTTTCTTGTTTTTTAAATACATATTTCCTTGTTTTAATTAAACATTAATAGTGAATAAGGAAACTGAGGAGTTCTCATGGGATATGATTTTGATGCTGCACATCTTCAAATCATTCAGGATATTTTCATTTTTGCTTGCAGATTCAGATTCACTGATATTCTCTGGCATGTTGCACAGAAGGAGCACAGTGGACAGGCAGGCTAGATTTTTAGCCAGCTTTTAAACTGCCAAAACGGTGAAAATGCAAACATACCAGCTAGCTATGCTGCGGTCTTTTCTGTTGTCAAATATGTGGGTATAGACACACAGTGAGATTAACTGCAAGCAAGGTGTTGTGGTTATCATCTTTCAACAATGTTTCCACAACTACTCGATACTGCAGTGGAAACATGCTTTGGGAGATGTTGCCGGGGCACAAACCGGAGCACTACTGGAGGAGGCGGTACCGGCTTCGAGGGGAGAAGCCTGGGGCTGGAAACGACAGCATGTGTCGGGGAGCTTAGAGGGGACAACGCCTGCCGTTCGCTGATAATCAAATGGGCTGGAGCTGCTCATCTAGCGTGTTTCCGTAGGTCTTCCTGTGCGGGAAACGTGAAGGCCGTGCGTTGTTCTGAAACCGGGCTGAATGGCGTTCGTAAAGGCTAACTGTCCAAGAGACGGTGGTATCTCAGGACCCGCCGATGTCCTTAGTCACTGCCGAGAAAGTCCTCCGGAGAGAAACTCATAGCACGAACCAGCCTCTCTCTCACCTCTTACTGGCTATAAAGAGAGTTCAGGGAGTCTGGCCTCGCAAAACTAAAGTTTGGCTTTGTGAATATCCCTCTCTGTGCTCTTTTTCTGGCAGGACCAGTATTTGCAATACATTTTTTAACAAAACACTGTTATATGCTTATCTCACGATTAGTAAGATTCATTTTATACTCATTTTGGGTAACTTGTAATTTTGTGGAAGGCAAGATAAAATTTGTGCGTATAGTGGAAATCGAATCCTTGTTTTTAGATGGAAAGTGAAATCAGCCCTTGTGCCAAAGCTGCAGAATGCAGTTTGTTTTTTTTTCTTCAGACTTGTTCTTTGAAAACAAGGAATGTGTTTTGTTCAGATCAAGTAAGAACTCTGTTTAAGAACAAGATCAGGGATTGGCTGTTGTATTTAATATTTCATTGAACCATGTGTCATTGGTTTGAAACTGTGTCTTGTATGTTAACTTTACATTAACATACCACAAAGGGAGTTAAGTGTCTCTAAAATAATTTTGAGGCTTCCTTTGTGTGCTAATGATCTTGCTAATTAAATAGGCATGGGTCTTGACTTGCAGGATAATTAGTTGATCCTTCCATTTTTTTTGAAATACAATTTGATATGTATTTTCAAAATCAGTACAGTTCCTTGCATCATATCAGTGGTGCAGCAGACATGAAGTGCTTGCTTACAGTGAGGCATATATATTTAGTTACACATAAAAAAAAGTACTGTAGAATACTGTGCTTAATATTAGTATCTTGACTTTAGATTTTAATTGGATATTTACTCTTGGGACATGAGGCTGAAGTGAACAACATTGTAGAAACAACATTATATTTCTTGACTGAAGTTAATTAATCTCTCTCTAGTCTTCCTAAGTTACTTCTGAGTAATTGTTGTGTAAATTGGGCCCATTGCTATAGCTGTGCGATAAACGAGGGACCGCCTGTTACTGTGCAACATATGATGCATCATGCACTTGATAATTCTCAGTCCCTAATGTGATAACCAATAAAATCTCTGAATTTAAACAAACAAGTAGCAGGACAAGTTGGTTATGTAGTCTCAATAATTTAATTAGGTATTACGTTTGGGTCAGTAAATGTTCATGATAATAGTTTTGTACTTTCAGTAAGTTTTCTCATACTGAGTACACTGCAAAACAGTGTGGCCATCTTAAGAATTTTTTAATTTTTATCAGTCTAGAATGCCAAGAATCATATAAAAATATTTCCCTTCCTCCCCCTCACCCTCCCAAAAAATAAATATATGCAGTCCTAATGGAGAAATAAGAGACTTACGAAATCTTTTGGAAACTGAACAGTTTGTCAGTTTTGTACTATGCAGAAATCATTTATCTTCTTCACCACTGTGTCATTCCACAACTTGAAAGCAGAGGAGTGACCTTCTTGGGTTCAAACTACAGCCCAACTGTCAACTATTTAACAGAATGTGAGAGAGATTTGGACAACCACCACCAAAATTACCCGTGTAAATACCCAGCTGATGAGGAGTCCCCAGTAAGATTGCTGGTCCATCCTTGCATGATCAGTGGTTCTTTTCTCACAAATCCCTTCTTGATGCTCCACTGGCAAATTCACCACTCTTTGCTTTTGCTGCTTTAGCCATTATTGCAGAGGTGAGTGCATGAGCACTCTTTTAGATAGCCACTTGCTTACCTAGTGACCTTGTTTACCTAACGTAACAAATATATGACTTGGAATAAGCTGTAGCAGTCTGAAAAACCCAAGGAGCAGAGAAGAAAAACTCGGTATTTGGTTCCTTATTTCACGCTTTAGAAAACAGAAGCAACACCTGTAACATTTTCTCCTTTTCCATATTTTTAAGTTTTCTGCAGGCTCATTCAGTGTAATGTATTTGATAACCAAGGCAGCCACTTCTGGCAGAGACTTCTGGAGATCACCTGGTCCAACCTTCTGTTGAAAGCAAGGCCTTAGATGAGGTTATCCAGGGCCCTGTCCAGCCAAGTCTTGAATATTTCCAGTGAGGGAGATTTTACCACTTCTCTGGGCAACCTGTTCCAGTGTGTAATTGCTCTCAGTGTCATCTTAGTCCCTTCCCAGTGGGAGGCTGGGAGAAATACAGAGGGAAGGAGCGGCAGCTGTGAGATTAAGCTCATATTTCCCTCCCCTCCCAAATCCTAAAGTAGAAATAAAATTAAAAAATAAAATCTACTCTGCCTGTTAGCTAAAGTACATTCCAGGGGAAGTAGGCTGTTTTAATATTTCATTTGCTTCTGATTAAAATTACAGCAAAGAATTGGAGCTTGTGTGTTAGTTTGGTCCTTTAGTCCTTTATGCCAGCAATGACAAGTTCAATCATACTTTGTGTTGTCATCCTTCAGCTGTTAGTAGTACATCTAAGAAAAATCACTACTCCACTTTGAACATCAGTTCTTCAGGGAATTTACTGAGCCTTTCCCAGTTTTCAAACAGTATTGAATCCTCCTCCCCCCATTGAAAAACTAATTTTTACATCTCTTCATACTGAGTTTACAAGGCAGCCAAAAATACCAACCAATTCTGGAAAATATAGGACTTAACTATTATTTTTACACTTCAGATTATTCAAACACAGTTTCCCATTGCTAGACACATAATGTAAAGACAGCTTTTCTCTGAAAAAGGAAAGTAGTTGTTCTGTATTTAGAAGCAGCAACAAAGCCCAATCTATTTTAAGTTTGTAATTTTTCTTGGTGAAGGTCTAATTCTGTGTGTTTTTCCAGAAAGCACTAGTGTTTTGCATTTCTGGCATTTAAACGTTTATCATGCACAGTGAGTAGGTTACCAATAAATTAATAAATGGTAAAGCTGAGTTTAACCTGTATCTACTGCTCTTGCTTCCATTGTCAAACACTATATAGCATTTTCAATTTGTAAGTTACAGTTTTAGAGTGAAAATCCATTTATTTCTCCTGGATGTTAATTTTCACAGATATTTCTTTACCAACTGAAGCAACA
The DNA here is from genome assembly GCF_036370855.1 of Dromaius novaehollandiae. Taxonomy (NCBI): domain Eukaryota; kingdom Metazoa; phylum Chordata; class Aves; order Casuariiformes; family Dromaiidae; genus Dromaius; species Dromaius novaehollandiae. The sequence continues at coordinate 30,735,402 of NC_088130.1, forward strand.
TATTACATCTTTTTTGTTTTTTAACTTCATTTTGTAAAAGAAAAATACATTTTAGAGATCGAAGAACAACACTATTAATGCAACCACTGTGCCATAATTTACTCAGAAGAGTTTCATTCTTTGGCTCTTTGATGTTAGAAACCATATGCTTTTACATGGTATTCTCAAGTGGAATATCAACAATAGCTCATAAATAAATGAGCTTTGTGCTTAGAATAAATTAATGTTTCTTTTTAAAGATGTATGATTCCATTCTTTTAGAAAATTGCTTGTTACGAAGTAGTGTTTTTCACAATTTACCAGTATGCTTCTTCACTAATTTCTTTACTGCACTTAACTTTAACAAAAGTCTATTAATGAAGACTTTGCTTCATTCTGTAGGCTTTTCTGTAAACAACTACCATGTGTGGAAGCCCTTGATCTAAAGGTTTAATACTGGGTGTAGTATGGCTTTGTCTTACAGCTTCAAAACTCCTCTCTCCATAATGGCTTCTGTATTCTGAGGTCTCTTGTTGAGAAGCTGCTTTTATCACTGCTCAGATCTGTGAACTATAACCCCACATATTGACAGAATTTTTTTAAACAGATTTTTCACAACATAACTAAATAAGGCCTCACTAATCAAGTCCAATTCATGCTGCTGCCATTAATGGAAAGTATATTGCACTCTGGAAACTTTTTCTGACCTTGTAATCTCCAAATAAATTCCCTAGCCCTCACCTCTGAATTTTCTGGAAATTCTGAATATCCTTTTTAAAGTTTGTCAATTCATGCTGTCTTCTTATGGTGGTCTTACAAGATTTTATAAAATGAAGAGATTCGTTAACACAGCTTTTCAGCTGATTTTTATACTTTAGCATCATAGAAGTATGCTGGTCTTTCTCTGCTGACTTTAGTTGTATTTTTACCTTCAAACAAGTACACTGTAGTCTAACGCGCTGTGTACAGTATCACTATATGTCTTACTGCATTGCTTTCTCAAATAAAACCTATTGAAAACAGCCAAGCCATCAGTGTTTTCTCCCTGCAGCTGTTTTTAGCTTGTATTTATGTATTGTTGAAGAAAGGCTGAAGTACAAAATGAGTTATAGCTAGTTGAGGGCAAGAGAATAAATACTTTCTGTAGATATATTAGAAGAAAAAGAAGAATTCAGGGAAGTGTGAGTTCATTCCTTAACAGGAACTGTGAACAAATAGTGGATAGTTCTGAAAAAAATGAAATAATTGGTGTCTTACAAGAATTAGTCACCTTAGAGTCCTGCCACAGCATTTTTTTTAAGTTTTGCCTGCGACTTAGGTTGTCTTTCTGAAGAGAGAGCGTGGCGCAGGGGCAGGCTGCGGCACAAATGCCCACAGCTTCAGCAGTCAGTGCGAAGGCGGCAGGGGAGGCCAGTGCGTGCCGGTGTCCTGGGGTCTGCAGCAGCAGCAGTGTCAGCAAGCAAACTTAAGGCGCCAAGTCAATGCAACAAGTACTGGATATTTTGCATTGGGTAGAGAGGGAGGAAGGCTTGTTATCAGGGAATGTGAGGCAAGCTAAGACAGGCTTGGGAGAAGTAGCCATTGTGTGAGACTGACTGTTGGGCTCTGGTCTGATTTAGGGGCTTATACTAAAGGCAAAATCAGAGAAGAGGGTGGGGGGATTGGAGAGCTCAGCTTAATGCTTTCATAGTTTTCCTGTGCTGAGATCTGCACTAAGGAGGCCAGATGGTACAAGCATGGAGGTCACTTTGCTGAGCTCTGCACGGCTGTGTCTGTCTTAGCTGCAGTTAGGCATTCTGGTGGCTGGTGGTTTATTGACGTGGCATGAAAACCTTGTCTAGCTTTCATTTTTAACTTGTCACAATGCTAAAATAAATTCTGAACTAGCTGTTCATTCATTATGTCCTCCCAGGGTACATAAATGAAATGATTTAGTGCAGCTTGAATTTGTATTTTAGGAAAAAGGAAGGCCTGCTCAAGATGGTTTGTCTGACATTTTACACCTTGCTGCTTTGCTTGCCTCTTGTCTGCCTCACATTTTTCTGTTAAATTCTCTCATCCTTCCCTATTTCATTTCTAAACCTTGCGCTAAAGTAAATGGAGTGATTTAAATCTAAGAAACACTGGATAAGGTTGGGGTGCTTCTAGGTGTTTTATAATTTTTGCAGCACAATAGAGCTGCTGTGGAATTGTTTTGCAAAGGTGAAGTGACTGAGGCCAAAGCACTTACACCTCTTCAGAAGCAGCATAATGTTCTGTACCCAAATGACATCTTTCAGACTATGATGGTGATTGCTGTTAAGAGGCTTTCAGAGCTATATACATGCCACAGGACCATGGAAAACAGGACTTGCAGTTAATCTCAGCCTGGAAGTATCTTGACTTTTCTGGATCTGTCCTGTTCTTTAAAATTTCCCTTCTTGAAGATTTGACCTTTTTCCTGGACAATCTATTCCAGTACTTTATTATCCTTACCAGTGGCAAACTTGTGCTAGTATTTAAACCAAATATTTCTTACTGCAGCTTAAGACCACCTCACCTCATAGATCAAAAGTACAGAGTTTAACCTGGCAGGGTTTTGGGTGGATGAGCAGGGTTAAGTCACCTCTTCCCAAAAACCCCAGTTCTAGCCCTTGCAGTGCCTGCAGATCATGTTTTCCAGACTTTGGTGAGTATTCCTGTTTTCTCTGGTGTCTGGGCCAGTTAGTCCACAACTTCCTTGAAGGGCAGGGTTCAGAATTGACTCTGATACTCTTAACAGCAGCACTGAATAAAGAGAAAGCTTTACTTCGCATCTGATGAGCTGCAGTTGTTCAGGTTATACACTCTTACATGATGATTGCCTATTTTATAACAGCATGCTAATATTCATCCATCTTCAGTGTATTATAAATTACAGTTCCTAGATGTTTTTCTTCAGTTGCTCCCTATTCTGTATTTATTCAGTTGATTATTCTTAAGTGGCTTTAAGAGTAATTATGGGAGCTCTGTTGATTTGATTATTCCTAAATGTAGAACTTTTCACTTGTCCTCATTGAATTTCATCGTATTTTTCAATCATTTCTACAATTGCTTGATTTTATTCTGAATTCTAATTCAGCCCTCCAATCTGTTTTTTTTGATTTAATGAGCATACATTTTAGTCCATTGTTCATGTCAGTTTGAGGCTTTGTTATTGCTGTAACTGTGTTAGCCATCTGATCATAGGTGATTCGTCTAGTGAAGACTGAAGCAAAAAGGGCATTTAATTCTGGTCTTTTCAGAATCAGGTGTTGACAGATTTCCTTTGCTACTGAATGATCATCCAGCACCTTCCTATGTCTTCCTGCAATTACTGAGCATACTTAGAGCATACTCTTGGTTGTTCTTTGTCCCTTGCCAGTGTTGTTTCAGTTTGTGCCTGGTTCTTTCTGATTTTGTCCCTATGTGGTCACACTTATGCTTACTTGTTTGACGTAGTATCCATTCCTATGTAATTGCTTCTGAGTTTAAGTGTTATGATTTACCCATAATGGCTTCTTCTTGCTGTTCTTCCTCATTCAGATAAACTGTGCTTGTTTGTCCAGTAATTTTTTTCTCTAATGATCAGAAATAGGGAAAGAAGGAAGGAAACTAGTTAGTTCAAGACTTGGGATTTGCACAGTGTATAACCAGTTCTCTGAGTCTGCTTTCTTCAAGTCCACTTTTGTTTTGTTTTAGTTTTGTTGCTGTTGGTCTCCTAAACATTTTGACCTCTTTTTTTCATAATCACTTTTATTACGTTGCCTTCAACTTCATGTTCTCAGTCTGCTAGTTAAAATCAGCCCTAAAGGAGTCCCAGTGCTAGTTGCTTCCTCTGCCCAAGATAGCTGCTAACACATTTCCCAGCATTTCTAAATTATCTGTTCTCTTGCACAGTTGCCTAAAGTCCCAGGTCTCTTAATTCAGATCATCCTTTACATAAAAAGCCTTATTTGTGATGTTGCTCTCTAGTAAATTCCTTCCATGAAAGTGCCCAGTCCTTGTCCCATCTGATTCTGTACTTTGGAAGGTTTCAGTTGAATAGTCCTTTTTATAGCCAGTTACTTTTATTTTTTCAGTAACATTAAGTATTTTTATGATTTGTAAATTACTTATATGCTCAAACACTATGCAGGAAAAAAGCAGTCATGCCCACAGTTATTGCCATAACTTTTTATATGCTTTTATCACCCATCTGAGATACAACACAAGATGTCACCATAGTGCACTACATACATCTCTTTTTTATTTCATTGTTGCTCCCTTTGTGTTGTTTATAACTGGTGAAAAAACAGTGATTCGTCAGTTCATCTTAATATTGAAATTATCCTTAAGTAACAAAGATTGTGGCATCTTACTGAAGCTAGTGGGAGTTGTTGATGAAGCTGGTCTTGCTGATGGAATCCATGCTAATACTAATTAAATAACTGTGTGCTGGGGTGAGGTGGCCCTAATTCTGTGAAAATAAAATCTACAGCTAAGAAGCTTATTTTGATCCATGTGTACACGTACAGCCTTAGTGAAGTGTGATAAATTGGCATTTCTTAAAGGCACTATTCATCTTTAACACACTTTATGTGCTAATGCGTTTGCTTTATCATGTAGGAATAAGTATAATAATTCTCTCCTAAATAATACAAGAAATCTTTTGTTTGTTGAGAGATTGTAGATGATTTTTTATTTTTTCCATGAAGTATTTCATAGTAAAACTGCTACTGACATTTCTTAGCCTAACATAGAGCAGTCAGTGAATGTATTGCCATAGGGTTCTGTTACAGTGGCAAAACTTAAATTCGTGTAATACTTAATCTATAATTATTTGCTTTGAAAAGACACTTTGTCAGGTCTTTGTAAAACAATGTTCTGGAAAAAAATGCTATTTGGGTTTTAAATTTAAAATATGTATGTAGAAAAATAATCCATCTGAATCATATAATAAATCTTTATTTTTATATCTTTATTTACAGAAATATTTTTATCATGTATCCTCAGGTAGAAAGCAGTTCTTAAATGGAAATTGTTAGTTACTGAGGGGGCTCTGCCGTTCCGTAATAGAGGACTGAAATAAGTGGGTATCATTCTGCTTGAATTTAGAGGCTCTTTATCTTACGAAAAGGGTATCCTCAGGATGTTTTATGTATTACAAAGCATGGAATTAAATTATAAAATAAATAAAACCATTATATATGCCTTAGTCACACAGTAAAACTGATCTGTCGAACAAACCAGTCAGTATGGCTGAACATTGGTACAGTAAGTGTTTTTTAACTAAGTTATACATATGTTTCAAACAGTAACTCAGTTACAGCATAATATTCTTCCATGCTGTTATTTAAAAAAATGCAAGTTCCATCTTGCTTGTGAAATTAAGAGTTAGAGATTACAGTGGCTGGACTTTAAAAAAATCATATAATATAAAATTTGGACTGTTTTCCAGTTTAAAAACACTACAAACGACCATAAAAATGACTGTGTACTTAAACACTGTATATGTTTGTGTGTGTGTGTGTGTGTGTACAATAGCAGAAATTTAAAAGAGTGCCCAGGGGACAACCAGTGGTCCAGCATACTGCTACCACTTGCTTTCCAGAGGAGACCTCTTGTCTCTTGCTGCCAGCGTCTTTCCAAAGCAACTGGCTTCCCGGCCGGGCGACGTGCGCGGCGCGTTGTAGGGCAGCGCTGCTGCAGGCTGGTGCCAGCTCCCGGGGCCGCAGTGGGGCCAGGAGCCGGGGCCACCCTGGCCCCGGGCTGCAGATACAGCAATGCCAGCAGAGAGGCGGCAAGGCAAGGGCTAACGGGGAAAGACTCCTGCGCTCGAGCTTGTTCAGATTTCTAGGCCCAGGTTAACAAGAACAGTGAGTTTTATGTGATAGTGTAAATGTATCATGGCTAGCTCCTGCTTTCCAGCAACATTTTTAGCTTAGTTTCAAAGCAAGTAGTGTGTTTTTATACTGTTATTTTATACTGCTTGTAAGTTTATTAGTAGCTTTAAAGATCACACAGAGGTCAGGTATCTGCTCCAGGGAGCTTAAAATCTGAGTGGTGAATCTGACAGAGAAGTTAGGATAAAAGGTGCAAGGAGGATAGCAGAGCACAGGAGGAGTTTTTGTTTATTTGCATGTCATGATGATTCAAACAGCTTTAGTGTAAGTCTAGTGTAACTGTGTGTATGTGCTTGTGAGGAGGAGAAACAACACTGGGAATTAAGCAAAACATGTCCGAACTAGGCTATGAGAATTTGTTCTGCGCGTGTAAGGGAGAACGTCAAGTTCAGCGATACTGTTATCGAAGGACCAGAGATAGCCCCAAGCTGTCGTCAGCCCAAGCGGGGAAGCGGGCACAACGCAGGCCTGCCGTTTGCAGGTAGGTGCCCCAGGCTCGCCCTCCGCAGAGCCTCAGGCCCGTGCTTGCAGCCGCCCTCGTGCCTCTCCCCGGTAGCGCGTTACCCCGAGAGCTCCCGGCCGCGTGGGAGAACCGCCCCAGTTCAGCGTCAGCCCTGTCTTCTGCTAGAGCAGTCGTTAGGGTCCCCGTGGAGCAGTACTGACTTTTATCCCTCTGCAAAGCTTCAAGGGCTAAACCCCACTGAGCACCCACAGTGAAGCGCTTGCTGGGTTACAGTGCTCATACAACAGAGCTAGCAAGAAATAGGAAAAAAACCTATTTAAAAAAATGATGTAGATTACTGTAAATGGCGGGGATAAAGGCAGTATTATTGTGTTTACTATTATCAAGTACCATAAGCACACACTAGTAAGCAGAATATGATTATGGAAGTCTTAATATGTTATTAACTATGTCATTTTATTTATTTTGTGTAGCATATTTTGTATTCAAGTAGCCCTTCACAGACATTGTCTTCAAACCTTTGAATTTTTCATACACACTGAGGTTAAAACAAAAAACTCCAAGTCATGTAGATACCAAAGTTATAATGCTTGAGGTGTCTTTGGAACTTCCAACAATACCACCCATAAGTATATGGTACTGATATGTAGTGATAAATAAAGAAAAATAGAGTAATCCCATTATTTCCAGTTGAATGCAGTGTTACCATTCAGAGGATCTACCTCAGAAGTTGTACACATTTCTCAGATATGCCACGTATCTAAGACATTTTGTGTCTTAGGAAAAAATAGAGACATTTCGTGTTGAACATATTTCTGCAGAACAGTAAAATACTGATTTTGCCTCTGGCTTCCATGGGATTGACTTCCCATCTCTAGAGTTAATGTTAAAAATAATATTGGTTAAAGGCCACCTCATGATCTCTTCTTTTAATTGTACGTCTGGGTATGCCAACTTCCACTTTTAATGTCTAAGTTGCAATATGGTCACTCCTGTCTAAAATATTAACCAGATAAGTCACTTCTAATCCTATACTAGCAATACAATACAAGACACAATTTTGTCTCCTTTGACAAAATACAAAATTAAAACCATTACTCAAGATAGAGCTATAATAACAGCACGTATCACTTGACATAAAGTGCTCAAACTTTGTAAAGTGCAGAAGTAATATCTCTCTTTGGTCTTCGTTTAACAATTCTGTGCTTTCACAGGCTTTTCAAGAGAACATTTTAGACACTGGAAGTGCCTGGAAATCAAATCTTTATTAAATATTTATGGGGGAGGATACCTAATGACTTCTAGGGGACTCTGCAAAGAGATTCAGTATCCATAGAGTGCACTTATCATTGTTTGTTGTTATTATTATTGTTATTAATTATTTAAGTGCTGGCAATTTGCTCAAAGCTGTACAAGACACAAATAAATATAATTTCAACCTTTGAAAACTTTGTCTCAATCAAACCAACGCATAAAGTACACCAAGTCACTGCGGAACGAACGTTTCTGGAAAGCCTGCCTGCCTGCCTGCCAAGGAGAGCACCTTCTCGTATTGCTGGGGAGACCCCCTTCTCTGCCTCGCTGCTCTCCCCATTTATCTGCCTTGCAGGAGCAGAACAAGTTGCTGCAGGAGGCAGATGCTTTCTGTCAGAGCAGGAGCGAAAGAAGTCCGCCATGTGCCTCATTACATTTTCAGTAATTGAAGGGATGGCTCTTTTGCTTTTCTCATTTCCCCCATGACACCTTACTGGAGGAAGATGGGGAAGGGCACTGCTAAGGCAACCTGTGCGTCCAAGGCTGTCAGGGGTCTCAGACGCGTGAGGACAAACTGATGCGCGGCAGAATTGTTTCGGGGCTGGGTAATGCAGAGCCCTCCAGACTGTCTTCTCTGCAAGAGTAATACGGGGCATTTGTTTCAGTTTAACAGTTGATACCTTTAGTATGCTGCATATAAGCTGGAACATTGGGGGATGTGTTTGAAAATGGAAGAGCTGAGCTGCTCGGCACGGTGATGTGGAACTGTCATTTCGTACACAGAAATATGGGAGAGATGGGTGAGAGCTGAAGGAAAGAGACATGCCAAGAAAGGCATGATACCTGATGCTCCTGTTGAAATAAAGGGTATAATTTTTAAGAGCTGTTTAACGTGTGGGCTAAATTAGGTCTTAATAAGATTTTTAAAGACCAGGTGAACCAAAATTGCAAGACTTGTTTGGATAGACAATGTAATTTGACAGAAAGTGGCTCATTGTAGCAACTGCGTTTCAAAAGAATTAGGGGGGAATAATACCAAGTAGCATCTAGATATTTTAACAGTTTGCTTGGATAGAGGAGACAGGGAGGAGGGGATACTGGATTGAAACCTGTGGACTTAAATGATGAGAAGGGGTGCAGATAGAGTATTATTGACTGTCTTGAATGATATTTCTGTGCATTCAGACTTGTATTTTGCAAAACAAACTAGCAGAGGAGAAAGGAAAAGAAAGAAGAAGGGAGTTTGAGATTCATCAGCATGCGAATACATTTACACAGGAAGAGAGTATAAAATGACACAGAATTAGAAATGGGAACCACCAGTACAGAAAGGAAAAAATAGAGGAGAGAGAAGGCATGGAGAGATATGATCACTGAAATCTCAATGTTAAACCGTGATCAAAACTTCTGGAGAAAATATGACTGAGAACGAACTGGCCTCAAGGATTTTCCAGGACAGGGAAACAGGAGGCTGTGAGAGCACTTCATTTGAACTAAGTTGGAAACAAAGCGTGCTATTGAAGTAAGTGAAGGGTTGGAAGTAATTCCAATGAGAAGCAGTAGCAGATAAAGAGGAGGGTATGTGTGTATTAGTTGCTGCACATCGCTCCTCCAAGCTGTGTTCATTACGAGTTATGATGAACTCAAACCATCCTGTGTTCATTAGTTCTTTTATGTTAATTAGGGATTGATTATATTTTAATGGCACAGGCCTGACTTGTGACTCAGCTTCAATGGTATATAGGATCTATATATGTGGTTTAATGGGTATCTGGCATTTGTAGAAGAAAGGACTTGACCGAACTAAATCAATAAAACATTTGCAGTTCGGTGCATAGCTACTTCTGGTTTTGAACCTCCTCTGATTTTTCAGATATTTAAAAGCAGAAAGCTGTAACTTTTTAGCACCAATGGATTTCTGTTTTGGTTTATTACACATTTTCAGGTATTTTAATGTTGGAATATGTTTACTGAGGTATCTTCTGTAAAAAATGATTACATTAATTTTTTTAGCATTCATGTGGTTTGGAAGAGAGAACAAAATCCACAGATTTGCAGTCTTTCGTGGATTAAAATAACGTAAGGTTTTTCAAATCTGCAACAACAAAAAAAAATTCCTGAAACCACAAATGTAGAGAATGGTCACTTCTAAAATTATATATTGAAAATCTTAATTTATTGCAGTCATCCACTGGAAATCCACAGGAGCATCAAAAACTTAAATATAATCTTGTGCCTCAAAGATTATATCATGTAATATGTCATGCTAGTTACTTGATATAAATTTGCACTGCTGTGTGCAGGAAGTAGCCTTTGGAAAACTGTGTGGGAATAACCCAGAGGAAATAGTAATAATCTTGATAATTCTATTTTGATGATCACCACAATAACTAATAGAAGACTAGGTGTTGTTTATTGTGCTACCTGTTGTTTATCTGGACATGAATATGCTGCACCTTCATAAAGTTCACAAAACCACTTTTGCTCCCAAGTGTCATTTTGCGTAATAAGGAAAGGAAATCAGAAAGCAGTTACTCTGTTTTGAGAGAGGAAATTAGAACTCTTCATAAAAATTATAGGATCATAAAAATGTAGATCTGGAAGACTAATCATTTATTCTAAATTCATTCTCTGCTCTGAGGCAGTGTCAACTGTACCAAGAACATTCATCACAAAAGTATGTCTAACGTCTTACGCCACATTACTTCCTAAGAGACCTATTGTAGTACTTAACTATTCTGATAGTAAGAGGGGAGGTGGGAGGTACATAATCAAAACATTCTTTAGTACAAACAATTTCTTTTCCTTCCAAAGAATATGTAAACAATACTTGACATATTAGAAGATTATTTTTGTAAGTCTCCTTCTCAGTCTTTGTTTTAGACTACCTAAATCCAGTACCGTCAACTTTTCATCTAATTATTGCTAAAAATCTATAGCTGCTTTTGTCCATATCAGAAATGGGCTGTCCAGAACTGGAAACAGAAGGTCAGCTGAGACCTCAACAGTAGAAATCACCCCTTGCTTACTCACCCCTTATACAACAGTGAATGAGATTTGTCTGCATCATCCTTTTGACTCAAGCAGTGTGTAACGAGTAGAAGTATTCTACCAAATTTCACTCACATAGTCACATAGTTCTTAATAGTATGTTAGATATATATTGCTACTGTAATATATTAAATATATATTGCTACTGCAAGTGTCAACCTTCCCCTCCTTGCTGTTTTCTTGCTGTACAGACTGACTCACTCTCTCATCATCCCTCTGCCTTTCTCTTCTTCTCTTTCCCCCCTTTCTCTCTCTTTTTGCCTCTTTCTACATGCTCAGCAGTACAGCAGCAACTTTCAGACCTTTGGTTGTGAGCAAGTGCAGAAGGACTGTCAGAAATCCTGGTGGTCTTTTAATATTTGACCATATAAATGTGGTGTGTATACATATATATATATATGTGTGTGTGTGTGTGTGTGTGTGTGTGTGTGTGTGTGTGTGTATATATATATATATGTATATATAAAACTATGTGGTTCCTGGTTGGAGAAGATCAGGTGAAGAAGTACCAAATCCTTTCTTGAGGAATGTCAATACCTTCTCAAGACAGGTCCTGTTTGCTTCTTGTCTTAACGAAGTTTCTGTATTATTGCTGCTTAACACTGTGACTTGATACTGACACCCTGGCAGGTTATTGCCTTGTGCTCTGTTTCCGTATTTCTGCTCTGGAGTATTTTAAGGGCTCTCATGAGACAATTCTCCCTGCACATTGTTGCCCTTAAACAGTTTTGATATTTATCAATCTAGACACTGAAATAGGTATGGAGGAGAGACTGTATTGCTTCTTTTGTAGGTGATCTTTTCCAGGATAGCTAGAGATCAGGTAAATTGCTGAAATTACCAGGTATGTCTGTTTTCTTTCAGTACTGTTCATAACAAAGTGTTGATTCATCTGCAGATCACATCTGGGGGAGGACAGGGAGCTACTTTGAAGTGTCGCTAGTTCTTTAAGTCTTGTTTTGGAGATTAGTGGGAAAATGCTCATGGTCCCTGAAGACGTTCTCGTGTGTACCGTTCTATCTTGTCACACATCTTGCGTTAGTAAGTCTTTTAGTGAATAAAAAAAGAAATATGGACTGTAGTGGTTTTGTTACAGTGGTGCGCAGCATGTTACATCTTCATTTAAATGGACCCATCAGAATTGCTTTACGGTGGGCTGGGTGAAAAGTAAGCACAAATGGGAATTATCTGACAGTTGAACTTCAGCAGAAGGTAAAGCAAAGACTTAAATACTTTCCTTTGAGGTATATGTCTGCCATTGCTAATCAGTTCGAACTAATTTACTTACAAAATCAGTAAGTAGCTAACTGATAACTGTAAAGACTGAAATCTTTCCTCTATGCACTAGTGTAGTGTATAATAACTAATCAAATATGATTTAGTATTTTATTTACAGATAGTATTTACACAGTATTTATCAAACTGTGAGCTTTGAAAATAGAACAGCTTTTTCATTTTCCTGTAATCATTTGCTTCCTTGCTTGGAGTGCCAGAAGCAGTGCCACTGTGTGATTTATTTTAATTTTTTCCCTTCAATTTAAATTTTTTTCTAACTATTATTGACACAAGGACAAAATGATATGGATAAAAATCTTATAAATCATATAAAAAAGATTGTTGGAAAGTAATGATAGTGAAACAGTTCAGGTGATCAACTGTATTGTCTAAGTCTTGTTCAGTAGATTTATTATTACCAAAAAACCCCCAAAACACTGAATCAAACCAAACAACCAAAAAAAAATCTAGCACTTTACCGCCTGCTGTTTCCTATATAGCAATGACTGCTTCTAATGTCTGTTAGATACCTCAAAAATATTATACTGGAACTTCCAGCCCCTTTTTAATGAGATTAAGTTAGGATGGCAGTCTGTTAGAAAACAGCTTTATGCCCACTGTTAAAAATATTCAGTCGCCTTTTTAAAATATTTTTTACTGTTTCTGGGAAATCCTTTGCTGGGTCTCATTTGTCCAATTTCAGAGGTATCCCTAGATTCTTTTTAATTCACAGATTTTTTTGATATAATAATTTTATATATTAACATTTGTCTCTTTCAGCATTTGCATCCTGTCCTTCTATCAAAGTACAATTAAAAACGTAATAATGTAGGAGAGGATGCAGCAAGTATTTATTTATTCATCCTTTGTGCTTTACTTTTATGCACCCCCCCCATTAAAAACTTTAATTAGCCCTGTAAACAAAATTACTGGTCCTTCTAAATGTGAACACTTTGGTTCAGCCATTTAGTTTTGGGGTACTTAATTATTTTATTAAAAGCAATGCATTTTTATATTAATTAATTGCTTGATAATCAAGTAATTTTTATCAGTTTTCTCACTGAAACAAATACTGAATGGAGAAAATTAGGATGGATGTATGAAATTACACATTCAATTTTTCAGGCAATCTAGGAAGTTCAACAAATGAGCTAATTTAGTATTTTGTCTTAAAGTAAAGATGTCCTTTATTTATATATTGTTTTAAAAGCAGCAGTTATTTTCTTCAGCAAAAAGAGACATTCAAGATACAGTGATTTTTTTTTTTTTAACGCTTTTGCATTGATGAGTAGACTGTGTCTCTCAGGTGAGAGTCATATACCTATGACCATGACCTAAGACTCATGTACCCTGTTTTTATTGGATTGTATATTTAGTTCTTCCTTTTTTGTTTCTTTTATTGACATTGCATTTTCTGTAAATTATTAGGAGTATTTTAAGATTACAGTTGTGTCATCTGCTGATATGGCACAGAATCTTATACATATTGACAAACGCTGATCTCTGGAAATTGCTTTGTTTTAGTGTATCTAATTTTCTTTCCCACATGATCTCTATTTTTGTGGCTTTACCCCCAGTAATTCTCACCAATATGCAAAGGAACAATTTCTGAGTGCTGTTGCTAGCCCAGCAGTGTAAAAAAAGATATCCAAAGTGTGGGGATTGCACATTTTCTACTACTGTGCCTGAAATTTGTAATGATGTGTTGCAAGGCAGGCATCTAAATACATTTTTGTTTTCTGAAAATGGAGAACTGAAATATTTAACCATTTTTCATTTTGATATCTGTTGTAACTGCATAACATCTCAGAGTAGATTAACATATGTACTTGAACCTCCAGTGGTGCTGTTCATTTTGTATACTCTCTGATTATCAGATTACAAAATTCTATATAGTGGTATTCCTTCTTAGATTTCTCTAGTTTAGTGACACTTCAGGATTATTTTCTTTGAATATGTGTTTTATAATGACTCATAGCTATGAATCATTAATAGCTATTTTTTAATTTTTTGGGTAGCACCTCAGGAACCAAGAGTCTTAGGTAAATTAAAAGATTATTTTTCTTACGATGAATGCATAAAGCTCTTTATTAACCAGTGTTTCTGTTTGGCAAGATTGGCCCTTTGTAATCTACCCTGTGTCAGGGACAGCAAATAGTCATGTTGTCCCTTGATCAGAAATGAGGATGTTTTGAATTTAACCCTGGTTGCTCTTGCTGTTTGTGCTTTTTATAGTAACATTTTTAATAGACAAGAAAAATCAACACAGCTGCTATTTTTTTTCAGAATTTTATTTACTATTTTACTGTGTAGCTATTTGATGAAGATTACAATAAAGCATATTGAAGTATAAATGAGAAATATTGCTATTTCTGAAATCAGAAAGAAATTAGTAAAAGCACATATATATTTGAGGTTTATTTTAAATGAGACCATTCTTAATATGTCTTAATGGAAATTATTTCTGCTTTGACTGTGAAGCAGATACATTACACAATGTGTGTTTTGAGGGGTTAAATTTATACACTATTAAATGAGCTGCAGCAGCTTTCATAGATGCACTGTTTTAACAAATACGTTTGGTGTTAACTGCTCTCTTGGCTAATACAGAGGGAATTGAACCAGCAAACCCCAGTGCTGAAACCTTTACAGATTTAGCCAAATAGCCAAGGCTTTGTAACGGTGGGTTTCAGCAGCTCGTAGCCTCCGTGTATTGGAACAAAGAAGGACTTGTAATACATACTCACTTTGGGGATAGAAATCCACTTACACTGGAGTCACACTGCAAATGGCCACCTCCTGCAGACACTGGCTTGTCTGAATGGTTGTCTTAGTAATGTGGTGGCCACCACTTTGGAGGAAGGGTCTTCTTTTGAGGACTCTGTTGGCAGAGGAGAAACTTGTCTATGGATGGAGTTGTGGTGAACACCAGGGGACAACTAAATATTCTATTTATTCAGGAGGCCCTTTAGAGGGCCCTTTAAATCAACCAGGATGTCACGTTCTGGCACCTTAAAGTACTGGTGGGCACGTGAACCTCACCGGGTAAGGCCTTCCATGCCATCTTGAAATATCAAAGGAGCATTACTAGGTTTGGTTAACTCACTGAATGAAAGGATTACTGGCAGGATGAGATTTTTTTCTGTAGTATTTTTGCCATGGTATGCTGAATTATCTGTCTGTAGAGAAAATTGCTGTTCTATCAGCTGTGTCTGGCAGTGAGGGCTTTGGGATTTCTTTTAAATTGTAATAGTGTACAAAAAAATAGCCAATTTATTGTGTAAAATATAAAGTGTACAGTAGAGTGTAACTCATTGTTGTGAAATTCCTCTGCATTTTGGTAAGTTACAGTCTGCAGTATCGATTTTAAGGAGAAAAAAACAGTTTTGGGGAGAGGGTAGACTAGCCGCACCTCAGTATGTTAAACCAAGTGAATCTCTCTCTGCCTGCACTGGTTTTTCTTTAACGTCCTTTTCAAAGTGTTTCACGTGCTAGGGCTCAATAATGCTGTATTATGTATGCTTTTTTCTTTTTTTTTTTTCCTAGAGAACACATTTACGGTTGCACCCATAGTCTTCAGGGAGCATAAGGAACTGGGGTACAAATAGTGGAGCTGGCTTCTGTATCCAGCGACTTTTGTTTGTATAGCTGGCATGTAGAGGGATTGTGCAAGGGTAAGGGCCTGTGGATGAGTCGTGTCACTTCCCCTTTGAAGGCGATGCATTGCATGCTGTGTCTTGCAGAAAAAATTAGTTACATCCAGACTGTGGGTATCTTCTTTTAATACATTTTTATTCTTGCACTTTTGTGGAAAGTGGATAGGATAGTTTTTAACGACTGGTAATTAGGGATGCTTTTTGGTCTGGTTTGGACACTTGGGGCTTTGTTCTTCAAACTTTCAAGGCAAAGTGGATGACTATGCTGGCATTTTTGTCTGGGTTACTGAGAATTTTCTCTGGGTTGCCTAACATTCATGAAAGAAGAAATAGTTTTTCTCAAAAAGAAACCGTGTGCGTTGGGTCTGGGCATTTGATGGCACTTGTCTAAAGTATTCAGGGTTGCTTTAGCAGCCTAGGGCTAGGTTGTCTGCCCCACATTCCTGTGTAGGAAGAGCCACTTGTTCTTTGGGTTCCAACTTGTTATAGTGCAGATAAATAGTTTGCCCATACTGGTCTTAAGCCAGATGCACTGTGTATCTATTTTCATTGGAAGAGAGAAAACTTTATCTTTCATCATGAGAGTTTGAACCAACAACAAATTAAATCCATGACGCCCTGGAGGTCAAACTGCGGCATCATTTTTATTTGCCTGGAAGTAGGCCTTGTCAGCGCTTATCTTCCCCCATGTTTCTACTCCAACCCACTTTATATCCTCTTTCTTCCAGAACTTGTTTAGGGAAAGGCAGGTGGTGAGCTGAGAAGTGAGAAGAGAAGAATACAGCCGGCTAGGTAGTGGGTTGATCAAAAGTTGGAAGGAACCACTGGCTGAACCTGTTGATGTGGTCAAACACAGTTGAGCAAGTGAAAAGGCAGCATTGAACATGAAACTTTGTTATAGGTTTGGATACCTTTAACCTTGGGGGAAAGAAGCATTAATCCAGGACCTCTTTCTTTTTCTAGCACAGTTCTTAAACAAATGGAGGTCTCTAGGGGAAGGTCAAGAGTGCTTTGTTTGTATTGTGAATACTGATTATGCCTGAATGTATATTGCAGTGGTTAATTACACTGGTGGTCCTGCATTTGTCCCGTGTTTCTGTGTAGGTGTCATTCTTTTGCCTGGTACCAGTGTTGATCAGTACTGATACGTAGTGTACCTTCTTTTGTACCCTGTGTGTGGATTTTGAGGTTGATAGCTGCTCTCCTTACGCTTTCTGAACTGACTGCGGTTGTCTGTCTGCAGCTTTCCCCTGTCTGGTAATCAAACATCAGAAATGTTGGGAATCAAACTAGGACAGCCACTTAAACAAGGAAGAAAACCAAAATTAAAGGGATGTGTAGGACATACCCCTGTGCTGGATCATATGTCAAAGGATTTTTGCATCAGAGTATGCAACACAACACAAGAGTAGAGTGTGGGAGTCAACATGAGAGTCAAATCTGGTTCTTTCCATCATGTTGAAAACAGGCCTGTATAGTAGAAGGATGCAGGGAAAATTCTATTACTTGTGGAAAATCTAAGACAAAATACTACTGCAAATATTTCTGAGAAGATGTTGGGAGTAGTTTTTGGTTTCCTGGAACTGTTCTGACTAAATGGGAATGTCTGCTTACCTAATTTCAAACACAAAGCTCAGCAGAATTGTAGATCTTCAATAGTGCTAATATACAGCTGTATAAGAGGATTAATTTGTAGCTGGAAACCCCACTTTTTTCAGATAACGCTTCCCCACATATCCTGAACTGTTTGAAACATTTGATATTTGTGTAGTGTACAAAGAAACACAGGAAGCAGGATGTTCTCAGTCCTCAGCTTCAGGCAAAATGCATCTCTTCAGGAGGAAGGATCTCTTCAATAGTCCCCATTTTTTTTATATGGTCTCCTCTAATGTAAGTCAGCTGTTAGTCCTACTCTCAAATATAGCTTGAGACAGTTTGCACCTATTCAGTTTTTTATTTTCAGTGCAAAAGAACCTTCCTGGTTTATTATAATACTCACAGAAGTTAATATAAAATGTGCTAGTAAATGTAAGGATATCATTAAGGTTTCAAGAATTAATGAAAAGTGGTTCAGAAATATTTTTTCTATTTGGCAGCGTATGTTAAATTAACTACTTAATTATGTTGCCATGAACTGCTGTTGTCATGAGACTTTCTACTTTGTTACACTGGCAAGTAACTATAGTATTACAAATACTCTTATTTTTATACACAAGGTAACATATTTTATCTTAGTTATAAAAACCAGACAGCTAAAGCATCTGTTTTCAGTTCACCAAAAGGAATTGCACTGATGTTTTTGTTGCAGAAAGAGCAAAGAATATATATTTTTCATATCTGGAATAATTGAACTGATGTTAAGAAACTGTGATTTTAAAAAAGGCAAATCTAGAAGTGAAAACATATTTGCTTTATTTATTCCTACAGCAAGCCAATATTGGCTCTGACACATGGCTAAATGTACAATATATAACGTGTAGAACTTTATTTAAAGAGCTTCGGGAATCTTGATTTTTAGTGACTCTTCCTGAGAATTGTAAAGGGTGCTCAAGCTCCCAAATCGGGGTTATCTGTATGGAGCAGGCAACCTCTAATGGAGGGCAGGAAGCCCTTTGATCTGTTCAGGTAGCAGCCTCTGTCATTTATATTGGACTTCCCCCTTATTTTGGAAAGCTGGGCTGATTCTCCCCTGTCTCATGCACTCCCGCTAGATGTTTTAAGATTCAGAATTTCAGCTGCTTTCGCAACTACTGATTGCTGCCAGTTTTTTGAAATATCTGTGTCAGCTTGAAACAGTTGAGGAAGTGTTGAGACATCTTTCTGGAGGAATGGGAGGAAGTCTCATTCACTTTTGAACTGAATCACAATAAAAACGCACTCAGGGTACTGTTATCCTTCAGTTTTCTCCAATTTTCTAAGTTTCAAACTTGAACATAAAGCGTCCATCTCTGCCTGCCTGCCCCTGGCTTGTAGACACTTGTCAGAGGAAGTTCATGTAAAATTCTTCAGATAAGTGCAGTTTTGCATCTCACTTGTGCGCATGTTCCTTTTTGTTGGCTCCTTGTCACATTTGACAACTTTTCCCACATGACTGTATAATGACTTACATTTTCAGAAGCAGAAGTCAGTATTTTATTGACATATATTGGCATACATATTTATTCATAGAGTTCCTTGGGAAGCTAGACTTCTGTTTGTAGCTATAATCATATGTGTACAAGCATGGAGATGAAAGTTAATACTCAGCTCAGACAAACATGGACTTTAAGGCCTTTGTACTATTACATAGGAAACCTAACTGTTCGTAGTTCAGTGATGGTTATGTGAATTACTCTGTATTGTTGTTTCTCTAATTTTCAGTATATGCACAGAAAATTGAAACAACTATTATGAAATTTATTCAACACAAAACAAATGCATTTATTGTTTCTAATTTTCAAGGTATCTAACTTGTGACACTTGCTTTGTCACATTTGTAAATCCATTTTTCATAATTCCTTACAAGATATATATATTTTTTCTTCTTGGAGTTATTTATACTATTTATTTGGGTGCTTTACATTGTTACTTGTTTTTTAATGTGTATATGTTGTTAATATATGTAGGTTCTTAAAAAGAACCCTGAAAGCTTTAGGTAGGCCTCACAAAGCATTCAGAAAATATAGTATGTAAGAAGTATGTGGATATAGTACTAGTAAGTAATTGGAGGGAAAATCTGCATTCACCATACCTTCATGCCTTTGCACTTCTGTAGCAGGTATAAAGCACAAGTGTCTGGGTTGTTAGCTAGTAAATTCAACACACACATTCAAATAGCCTAATTTTATATTTGATTTTTGGATATTACTATTTACAGAAGCTTTCTTTTAAACATGATTTTGAAGTGCTCTTTGAATCTAGAGAATCACCTTTCCTACATGAAATATTTTCTAGTTTATTATTTTTTATATTGGGAAATATATTTTTCCTCATGTCTTTAGTCTTTTTTGCTTTTTCGCATCACTTCATAAATGTATTACAATATGTTTTAATATGCAATAGGTAATACCTTGCTCTGCAGTTTTCCAAGCTTTTCATGGATTACATCTTCCTCCTGCTCCCTTTCCCACTTTTAGGAAAAAGCAAAACAAAACCCTTTTATCATCCCCCCGCTTTTTTTCTTTTTTCTTTTAGATACTAGACTGTGAGTTTATAGGGGATTACAAAGCATGATGATAAGTTGTTAATTACATCATTGTGACTGTCTTCAAAGAACGCTGCTGAAGTATTTGAGAAGTTCTGTTCTTAAAACAGCTTATCAACAACCTTTACATGCCTTTGACCCTCAGTTGAGTGCTTTAAAAGATTTGTGGCTACTTCTGTCTTCCTTGATCTCGTTGGGTATAGAGGCCTACAAAGAATTATTTCAATGACTGGAGTTTTGCTGTTTTACACAAATCATTGAGATCACAGGTGAATCATTTTGTGTGTGGCATAAACAAAATTTAGAACAGGGCTATATATTAATCTAGGGAGTATATTTTTCTTTGATCTTTTTGTCCTGTATTTAGTTATGATAAGAGGAAAAACAGTTTTTAAAGTTCTTGGATGTTTAGAAAGCATTTCTTCTTTTTTTTTTTTTTGGTGACTTCAGTACTTTGAGAATTCTCTAGAAGGAGCTTTAATTCTTTGAATTTGTTGCAGTAAGAACAAACAGGGTGAACTTTACCTGTTTGCTTTAAGTGATTGCAGGCATAAATTCCCCTTTGATCACGCTTTTTCCAGTAGACCTACCAGGTTAAGAAAGTTTTACAAACTGAGTGGGAAATCAAATCCTGCCCCTGTGCAGGCGTAACCTGAAAATTCTCTTGCGTTGTATGTGACAGTCAGCACTGTTGTCACCCCAGGTAACCCTTGAGCTGTTAACCTGTCATCTCATACCTCAAGAAAAGTTAGTTTGGACAAGTACAGAAGTAAATATGTTTGAGTGCAAGTCTGCAAATGTTTAAGTGGATGCTGTAGGCAGACTATATGATTAAGAGAGTGAAAAGAGTTTTATATCCTGACTCCTCGGAGTAGCTGCCAACCATCCAAACCCTTTCATTACTTCAGTCTTCTGTGCATAATGATTTAATAGTCTTCATCATTGTCAAGGCGTATCCTACAAAATGCAGTGATTAACTAGGACAACGCTGACAGCAGATAGGGACAAGGAGTTCCTTGTCAAGGACTGTTTCTCTGTTTCAGCCCAAAGTGTGTGTGACCTCCTTTACCATTGCTTTTTTATTTTTACATGGAAAACCAGCCCAATTAAGTTTCCAGGATGTTTGACAAGCGGTGTCGTAGGTACAAGGGGATATTTTATTTACTGTGGGGCCCTACATTGGTAGGAGTACTAGGTAACTAGATAAAATAAAAATGGATGCCAAGCTCTTTCACTCATCAGTGAATTCTTGATACTTTAATCTGGAATCGGAATGTGTGTGATAACCTTTTAGCAAAAGTACCTGTCTGTACTTACAAATCAGTCTTTAAAACTAGTTTGTATGAGAGCATAGGTTCGTCTTCATTTTTGGGATTAAAATAATTCGAAGTGCTGTTGCCTTTAAATTTGTACTGCATTCCAGCCAATAGATCTGTAAAACAATTTTAAAACAGATATTTTCAGAGGAGAAAGGTGCCATGTAAACAGGCACTTGTATTGCTAATCAGCATGTGAAGGCTGGTACGTGTCAAGGCATCCTGAAATGCCTATGCCACAGCTAATAGTCTTTTATATTTGAAGTAGGGTGCCCAGAGGGTGGCAGTGAAGGCAAAGTAATACAGTTTTGTCCAAGCATTTTTCACAAATACTAGCCACAAACACCATTATTTAAAGTACTGACAAGAAGAGAGATTTTGAAAGTTGCTGCGTTACCACTGCTGAAAGGTAACTTCCAGCTACCGAGAGAGGCAGATAAACCAAAAATTGGGATTATTGTAACTACTGTGATATTTTGTGCAAAGACAGCCCATAGCTTAGTAATTTCTCATACTGAAGGAGAGTGCAAATGATTCAGAATAATGAATTGGTAGTTGATGGCAGTTATGATAGCTGATGCCAGCTGATGGGCAAGAATTATGGCTGTTCCTTTGTTCCTCCACTAATGAAGTTATTAAAAACAGACAAGTCTTCAAGCCCAGATTCAACTGAAGAGATAGCTGGATTCCAGTTAGGTAACTCTCACACACACTTGCACGTGCTTAGAGAGATTTCAGTTTCTTACCTCAGGATGTAAAGTATGGTGGATTCATATTCTAACAGCATATTAGAGTAAGAAAGGTTTACGGATTATTTTGAGATGCCCTTTGATGTTGCATCCTTTTCACAGGAACACTCTGCTCCTAAATTATCCATTAATATCAGTTGTTTATAGCCAAAATAAGATTAATTAGAACTCATTTTAAAAGAGGGGCTATCTTTTTTAAGCATGTACTGTTGATTAATTGATATTAGCTAATTATCTGGATTTCAAATCAAGGAAAGCTATGGACAGAAGATTCACTCTATCTCTGACAATTATAAAATCCTTTAGAACGTCTGAGTCGGCGTGTCTGGAAGCTGTACACTTCTGCAATGAATTATTTCTGATGGATGCTAAGAGGAGTGCTCCAAGAAGCATTTCTTGTCAAGTTGTATATTAGTTGCAGCTCTTAAAATTTATGTAGTACTAGGAATGTGACTACAACTTTATCCACCCCTGACATGAAAAAGTTTGTATTCACACTAGTGGATTTTCCCCTTAGAAGAAAACTGGCATTGTTCTACGGATCCGATTTTATATGCCTACCTCATACACACAAGGTGGCAGTGCTGTGTTTGGGGGGAAATAGTAAGGGGTGGAATTAAATCCCATGAGACCTGTTTGTGTCTCCAGTGTGGCTGCATGCAATATGCTATTATAATATGATTAATATTCTTTTCATATTCTTACGTTAAGAAAATTGAGAAAATCCTACGTTAAGAAAATTATGAAGATATGTAATATCTGGTATGCTTTTATCTATGTTATTAATTAGACATATTGACGGATTACAAATGGTTTAAAGTACATCTTTGAAGACCTAAGATTTCTACCACAAAATGTTTATAATACGTACAAAAATCTTAATCTGAAAAGCTTAACATAGATAAAGATCACAAGTACGTCTATCTAAATTGATGCCTGCTTGTTATTTACTTATTCAAACATATGTGTACACAAGTGTACAATTCAGAGGTCTTGATGCTGCAGTGACAGTAGCTTGCCGTTTAATGTAATCAGAAGCATCTGAATCTTTAGCAAAACAAACTAACCTTAAGCCTGATCTGGAGGTCATTGAAAGTGAAATATGAATGAATACTGGATTGAAAGGTCTCTTCCTTCTGGTACCTTACTGAGCCAGTGTGTTCTTAACCTCAGCATATTCTACAATTACAACTATATCATACAAAGGCAGGGACTCTTTGTCAGCCAAGACTCACCTATTATAAATTTTTAGGCAAAAATACGAACTGTATACAGGAGTCATGAAAAGCCTCCCATTAGGAAAATTCCATTAGGAGACGTTCACACCTTGCACTATTTGCAGTTTTGAAATATTGAATTTGAAAATTTTGAAGAAAATGGTCATCAAAGCAGTTTCAAGGCCTAATGCTTTTGCTGACCACGTCACCATACCTGGAGATACAAATTCAAAACTATTTGCCATGGCAAAGAATTTTGCATTTATTATTTATCAAGAAATGTCATTTTTGTTTTCAGGAGAGAATCATTCTCTCTAAACTAAACTCATTCTATGCACTTGATGCTGGAAGTAACAAGTATCAGATGAAAAATGAAATTGGAGCAATATGTATTAACTCATATATCAGAACAGTGTAAACATCACCTGTGCTCTGGGAATTAACTTGGCTGTCCATTCCCAATTCTCCAATCTTTCCTTTAATGACCAAGAAAAAATGAAAAGACAAGCATCATTTGTTTTGAATTTCTTAGGCTTCATCATGATACTGTCCAGCACTTAGAAAACAAGCTTTCAGGCCCTGTGTAAATTTTGGAATCTTGAGACAAATAGAAACTCAAGAAGAAAAGATTGCATGTGTCTGTCATAGGATAGGACAGGCAGGTTAGTCAGAATATAAAGGAGGCTTTTATCCACATGATAATTTGAATCTATGATATGTTACTATACTATCTGTAGCTATGAGTAACAGGTTCTTTTATGTGTTCTGCCAGTAATCTGTGAATTATTTGGGGCTTCCATGTGAACCTTATAAACTAGTAATTTAATCAGAAGTTAGAGAGTGAGAATGTAATCTTTTCCAAATAGCTTTGTTAGAATATCCTATGAATATCTTAGCACATATTGGATGCTACTGAAAACAGTATGTCCTCTAACACACCGTTTATTCTTAACGTACAGAATTTGCTTATGTTATTTCAGAGATTTCTTCTTACAGTTTTTCTAATAATAAGGTAAAGCAATTGCGGTGGCAGCCACAGAAATTCTGAACACAATATATGTCAGAGAACAACTTTAGCAAACAGTATTTGCTTTGAATGAATTTCTTAATACCCTGATGAGAGGTGGACAAGTTTGCTGCAGCTGACCATCAGCATGCTTTTACTCAGGGCGTTGCTTAGCTGTTTGGAAATAAAAGTCAAAAGTGAGATTACGTTTCCGCAGAACTATTTCTTCTGTGATTTCTCAATGTTTTGCATACAGAAAATATGTAATTTCCCCTTCCCCCCCCCACGCCATTTGTATCAAGTGTACACACTAGCTACTTTAGTTTTCCCCCGTCTTCTCTGGTGAGTGAAGAAACGTGCCTACATTATTTTTATACAGAGAAAGACTTCTTATACATAAAGACTGGCAATTCCAACTAAGGCTGACCTGGTTTAAGCGACTGCCAAATTTTAGAGCTAAGACTGATATATAGTAATACTGTCCTTTCCTGGGAAAAGCTTCAGCCAGCTGCAACATCCATTACTTTAATGCAATATATTTAGAATGAAAAGGTAGATCTTTAAAGTTGTTAATGAAGTACAGTGTGCCTTGCTCTAACCTAATTTTAATATTGTACTACAGGAAAGTAAGAGAAGATGGATTTGCAGTTGAGTGATTTCATAGATTTTTGTCTATATTTTATTAATAATGATTTATTAAAAATTCTGTGGGATGATTTTTATATACAGTAATATATGAATGCTTCTAGGAATTCTTGCCTGATTTCTGCAGAGAGCAAGAAATACAACACAGAAATTTGCTTGGCTTTTTCTAGTATATAGATTTTAATTGACTGCACACTTTCTAATGATTTAGACAGTTGCACCCTTGTGGGTCCAGCAGGATCAATTTAAGAAATCATCATTTGAAGGGGGTTTTGGCTGTCTTGCAGCAGAATGTAATAATCACTGTCAGCATAAGGAGTTAGATGACTATTCCTGCTCTGTTTCAGTGCAAAGTTAGCTGAGGTTTGCCTGAAACATACTGAAACTTTGACTGAGAATATTTCAGACTGTTTACATCAGCCAACAGAGAAACTCAGCTAGATGATATGAACTGTTGAGCATGATGGTTTCTTAAAATTATTCCAATAGATTAGGAAGAAAATTTTATCTAATTCCTTAGGATTTCTGTCAAAATCCTTCTACTTCTCAAGTTACTTTTACTTGTTGTGAGTGCCAGTTCGTTAAATTTCAACACCTAGATAGCTTTTGAGGTAGCCAATGAGACAACACAATGTGCAGATGCAAGAGCAGGCAGATAGCACTGGGTGAATGTGTCTTTTATAACAAAGACAAACAATGCCATGATACAACAAACTACCAGTTAGCAGCATCCTCAGTGCCCTGCCAAAATCAGAACCATCTCCGAAAGACTGAGGTGACCCTCGGACAGGAAGGACTGAAAACATTTTCTTTGCTTATCTCTTGCTGTGCAGAGCATCTGTCATCAGATTATGTAAAGCTAATTTATAATCTTCTTGTCCTTTTGGCTTTCTGAATTCTGTTGAGTGCAAAGATCCTCAAGGTGCCTAAAATTGTTTCTGCTGCTGCATAGCTGCCTGGGAAATTGTGTCCCTTCCTGCGAGATTCAAAATTGGTCACAGGGATCAGCCCTCAGGCTCCGTTAATAAAGCTGATTTTTACAAATGACATACTGGCATGAAAGAATTGCAAATCCTTGATTTAGATATAATTGCTTTGATTTAGATATAATCTCTTTATTTCTTAAGAAACACAATTTATTGAAAAGGTTTAGTTTTGGTTTACAGAGTTTAACTATGAGTTACATCTACCAAATGACTCTGTTTTATTTTTATCTACATCAACAATATAGACTAATTTTCTGATTGATTTTTAGATATATATAAAGGTGATATTTGAATTCAGGGATACAAACTACTGTCTCCTTCATTTCACTGTATTTGTAGTTGCTCAGTTATGAAGCCTCCAACTAGTGAAAATAGGCATGCCTTCTCAGTATGGCTTAAAAAGAAAGGGAAAATATACTAATTCTCTCTAGTAAGACTGTTTTCCAGGAAGATTCAATATAAAGTTATTCAGTTAAGTACTTTAAGAAATGAGTAGATATTAGGTGGAGTTCACACAATATCAGGTGGTATTTAAAATCCGTATCTGCAGAATATAATTAGCAATCTACTGAAATTATGACACATAGAAAGAAATACTGCTGTTTCAGTTTTGAATAAATATTATTGCTGGTATCTTCTCTGAGTTAAGGAGGCGATTTTATTTCCTGCAAAGCATAGACAGTGCCATGAAGCTTTTTGTGTGTGTGTGTGTGTCCCAGGCCCCCAGCAATGTGCCGGTAATAGAAACGCTAACCAGACAGCCCTGTGGAAAGGAATTCGTAATCATTTCGTGAAGAAGTTCTGAAATTTTCCTTTAAGCATTTTCTGTAAAAGTCATTGCAGTCTGCCTGCATTCTTTCTAGGTGGCAGTGAAACTTCTAAGCAGCTTGGCATTCTTATCAAGGTTTAGTTAATACTTCAGGGCAAATCAAGACTTTCAGGCTTTACACTAATTTTAAAAGATCCATTTTGGGCATGGAGTTTTGCGTCTCAGCTAAGATCTGTATTCTGAAAAATTTCCAGTAGTATATGGCACAAGAAATATACCAAATTTCTCACACAAACGTTGCTGTGATGCTGCCCATTGAGTGAAACCTTAGGGACAGCGTATTGACTTTGCTTGAGTACTTTAGAATTCAGTCATTATTCAGGTTTTTGAATCTCTCTTTTTATAGCATTTGTCGAAAAATGCATTGAGGTTGAGTTTTTTCTTTCAACGGTTTTACTAACATCAGCAGCATTAAGTTAATGTAACAATTCTACGAACTTGCTCTAATTTTTAAAGAATTGGACCCAAAATCACTTTAAAGTTACGTGGATTATGATGAGTACTGGATTTTTTTTCTTGTTTGATTATCTTGGCTCTTCTGCTCCATCATGATTTTATGTAAGCAGAAATTCTGTTCAAACTTTAATGTCCTTCAGGAGTAGAGGAGAAAAATGAGGTCTGATGGTGGGACTGTTTTCCAGAAAGCTTGCTTATGTCCAGTAAAAGATTTTACTTTTATTACTATCTAATGAAGAGATTACCTCTCCCGGTAAACCGTGCTGATCTCAGATAAAGTGATAACTCTAGCAACACTACTACTCCCAGGAACAGAACTGAAAATATTTGTCAAACTTTTATAGGGATTTTATGCTTTCACAGTACCGAGCTATTACCAATATGGAATCACCTATATTTGCAACACAGTAATAACTTAGATTTATGTGTTTTCATTTTGGAAAAGGAGAAACTGAGGCAGAGGTTTTACTATGTTCTTAAATATCGGGGAAATCCTGGATTCAGGTCTGTTCTGAATCCGTGTCACCCGTTGACCATAATTTGCACTGTCATCTCGAGAAAGGATAATCCTTGAAGATATGCATAAACGAATAGCTGGTAGAAGCTGGGGTTCTATCTGGGTCAGAAAAAATAAGTGATGCAAAAGGGTTTGAAGGGGTAGTTCTCAGTAGATTCATTTAGCTGCCTATTTGCAAGGCTTAGTAAGGTGTATGTCAACCTCTGTGGTATGGAAATGAAGCAATGAACCTGGTAAAATCTTTTTTCATTTGATATATTCGGAGTGCAGTCCTTGTTGAGATCAAGAAGTACAAAGCTGTCAGAACACGGAATATTTTAGCTTTTTTAAAATTTTCAAAATATGAAGTGATGGTTTTTCTTCATTTTTATATAGGTGTTTTAAAATGTAACCTTTGTAAAAGGACAGTGTAAAGGGCTTTGGGGGCAAGGTCGAGTACAGCAGTTTAATTCCTATTTCTTGTTTTTAATATTAAACTTGGAAGCTTTCATTGAGGCAAGAAGGCTGTTTTACATAATAAATATAATAAAACAAGTGGATTATGAATATATTTTTGCTATTACCTTAATGAGATAGCACAAGACTGCTTTAAAAGTTGTTCATCAATACTGAGGCCACCGTAACTCCAGGACCATCCTTGGGCCAGAAGTAAGCGAGTATAATCCAAAGAAGGTCAGGAAGAAATGAGGCTATGCCTGCTAAAAGCCCAACCCTTCCACATGAGAAATGACGCCTTTCCATTGAATGATTTTTGCCAGCCGAGAGAGTTATGGTTTTTTTGGCTCTTGAGTGTCTCTTCTCCTTTGCACTGCTCCGAAGCAGCAGCATGTGTGGTAGCCTGTCTCTGAGCTTCTTTCTGGAAGCAGCATCAAATAATAATACTCTCGATGAAGGATTCAGTCAGAGCACTTATTCGGCATTTAAATCTTACCACACCCTCTCTTTATACTGCACTACAGTTTATGTAAATCAAAACAAGACAGTGGCAGATCAAGTATCTTGTTTGAATTCACACAGATTTGCTTACATGCATAGGAATTGAAGGTGCAATTTGCCAGCTCCTGGTGCTCTCTGTAACCACTGTGCAGCGGTTAGTATCCAAATCTTTACATGTTTGCATTTTCAGGTAGATAACCTGATGATAGTTACCCTTATGCTTATCATAGGAAAAGCCATCGTGACATTAACTGCTTAAAGAAGCAGTTTGTATGTAAGCAATTAATTTACTACCCCAGCCCCCCAAATATAGCAGAGTAACCTAGGTGTATCGTATCTGGAATAAAAGTAGTTTACCAGTTTCTCAGCAGAAAGGCACAAAATGAAACAGCTGAAAAGGGAAGTCATCATTTTTTGTATAACGCAAACCATAATGCTTGCTAAGAAATGTGCATTAGCTTGCTTGTAGTTGACAGTTCTTTGTTTTTGTATTGTACCAAAGGGGTCTTTTCATCTCAAATAAAAGTCCTTCAAGAGTAAGAGATACCATTTAATTGACTGGCAGACTTTAGCATCATTAGCTGTGCAAAATCAGTGTCATGAAGGAAAAAATATTTATTTTCTGTAGTAGTTTGGTTTTTTTAAGCCCATTGTGGTATCTAGTTCCTTTAAGCCAGAAAGGAATCAAATGAACTGAAGGCCACCAGGAATACCACTACACATAAATGTCAGCTAGTAGAATTAGACAGTTTGCTAAATCTGTCCTCTCTTGGCTTAATTGCTTGCTGGATTTGCATGCAGTCAGGGTAAGAGGAATTATAAAGGCATTTAATTTTAGATAAGACTACTAATAAATATTTGAAAATAGATATTTATTGCTGAAAGACAGGGCATAATAGCCTGAGCGCAGTGCTGATTAATTTCTCTGTGCAGCTTTCTGGTCGGAGCGTGCTCGCATCTCGCCAGCTGAGAGCACAGGCAGCCGCTGTGGGACTCGTCTGCCCTTACCCTGTAGTTCGCGAGTGCCAGTGTGACAAAAAGCTTATCTATTTCCCTCTGCTGTGAGTAGCAAAACTGCTTGGTAAATCTAATTTTAAATTACATTGATTTTCTAAAGAATACCTCCCTGCTAATCAGAACTTAATGACTGCCCTGAGATAATTGCTGCTAACTTGTATGACTAGTGACACTTTGCATATTGGCTGCAGACAAAAAGTGCTTTTCACATTCACTTTGTGCTTTTGATTGAAAGTCTTAACCTGTTTTGTTGTCGCTGTGATTAATATTGTTTCTTATAGATGCAGCTGTAGATGTTCAAATTAAAAATAACTTAAAAGTACGTATTCTGAATGTTAAAAAGGCAGTAATAACTGTGTGCTAGGATATTTGAAAGATGAGTAAAAATCATACCTCTTGTTAGTATAAAGTTTTTTAAAAAGTACTGAAAGAGACCTGTTATTCATTCTATAATCAAATGATCAGTAAAAGAGCATCCTGAACAAAGTGTGTATATCCATCAGTATCTTTCATCATTTATTCTTATGAGGTTTTGAAAGGTTTTATAGATGTCTCAATAATATGGTAGTTCTTTCACTATTTTTACCTTCCCATTTTTCCCATGATCCTGAGTACAAAAGGGCTAAGATTACAACTATTCCTTAAGACTCTGTACGGGCTTTCAGTGGTAAGAGGTTTTGTTTTGTTGTGGGAGACTTGGTTATTATATTGCATTATTGTCTTCTGTAGGAACTGTTTAAGTCATCAAAACCAATGACTGTGAATATTTGTTATTTTACCTGCAGCCACTCGTCTCTACCTGAATTGAACCAGCAAAATAATAATTTTTGAAAATCTCCATATATTCTGTCTGAAAGGCTTCTGTTTTCCTACTTTATATTTTGGTTTTGCTCTTTCCTAATTTTCTTTTGGTTCCCAGGGGTGGTCTTTGTTATGTTTTGAAGGATAGTAAAGTGTTCACTTTTCTGCTTAGAGAGAAATGTATGACAGCCAAATGCAAAAAAGCCTTGCTGTACACAGTCTGATGTTCACTTTGAATCTTACCAACGAGTGTGGTAATGTGTCTCTAATGGTACCATTTCCTTTCACACCTCTAAGGTGATTGAGACTGATTCCTTTAAAATGTGATCTCTTAACCAGTGTATGGCAACCCCAATTAGCTTCACTCAGGGCTGAAGAGCATCTCAAACAGTAACAAGGTCTCCTAGGACCACTTTTCTTGCAAGTACCGTAGTCATATTTTCTCATTAGTTCCTTTCAGTTGTCACTAATACCATCTTCCAATGCTTTTAGAGTTAGACCAAAAACATAAAAATGGTGTATGTGTATAGAAAAGACAATTTATTGTCCTTTTGAATCTTTTTTGATAGCTGGAAGCTTACACACTTTAATTCATTAACCTTAAACCTTCATATAAGTCAAAGAATTTGGGGATCAGTTGACTAGGAGAAGGAAAAAGCAGTTGCCATGTTGAATGATTCATTTTCTAATTAGTGATTTTTTTGATTATTTTTAACCTCTTCTGGTTTGCATTAAAACATGGAAAGTCAGAAACCCTGACTTCGTGAATTCATTGCATAGATTTATATGTGGGAACCATCAAGATTATGGGCCTAAATTTGAAGATATCAGTAGACATATATCACATGTTTCTATCATGCAGTTATGTTGCTTCTGAAGACTTCTTTGCAGAAAAGCTTTATATTGGTAATTTTTTGTACACTTTAGTCTGTCTGGAAGTTTTATACAGACCAAGTGGGGCAGAGCACTACATGCAAGTACACAGTAGTAGACAAATTTCCATAGTTCCTCCAACATAGATTGAGAGTCATTGCCTGATACAAGTTGCTGGAATTTCAGCAACACTGTGGTTATACTTTTTCCTTGGAGAAAATTGTTAACTTTTCAAATGGGAAGATATTTTAGGAAATTATTTGGGATTTGTTAATGTCTGAACATGACTGAACCTTGGGGTGTTGGGATGTTGATGTGTGTAATATCACAGTGATGAGCAAGGTCTAGTTTTCTACAAACATCTGTAGTGTTGTAACTATTTCATATTAACATTAGGTAGGTGTGTTCTTATTTATATTCCTGTTCTCTGAAATAGTGTCTGATTGGCTTGTTTCTGTGAAAGTAAGTTAAGTTCTTTTGCTTTTTCTTGCTCCCGATTGCACTGTAAACTCGGTTGTATGTGATATTAATTCCTTACTTTTAGAATCACATGCAATAAAACTGCATTGCACATCAGTCTACCAAAGAACAGCCTTAATAAAATATTGGGTGGATCTAGGGAAAACTTGGCAAGATGTCATAAGAATTTGTTAGTTAATATTTCCAGGTTGAATGAATAAGTAATTCCTTCCTAAAATAAATATTTATTTTTCTCTGTTTTGGTATTTTTCATGTCTTACATGGGTCTAAAATGATGCTCATTTAAAAAGTTATAAGTCAAGTGATTTTAGTGTAGGACACTTTTGATACAGACTTGTTTACTATTATCCAAAGTCTAATTTTAGTTTTATTTCTTTAGCCCTTCACTCATTTTTGGTACTTCTTCCTGGAAGAAGGAGTACATTTTTAATACATTTGGAGGAAAAATGAATGACAAATATCTGTGTCCCTGTAACTTTCACTGCTTCATCTAGATGTTGCCCATCTTTCTTTAGTGGGATGAGGTGGCAAAAGACTGTTCAGTCACCTGGTGTAAGGAGATTGTAGGTCTTCTCTTGGCCCTGGCACACAGCCCTGGCCGAGGATCATCACCTCACTGGCACGTAGGGTTTCATCCCCAAGGTTTTCAGGGCTCCATTACCTGTTTTCTTCGCTTTACTTCTGTCATATGATACTGTTTTAAATAATAATTTTGTTTCTATTATTTACCAGTATTATGCTGACATGCTTAAAACTTTGCTTTTCCTTAACTCTGAAATTT
Source organism: Dromaius novaehollandiae (assembly GCF_036370855.1). NCBI lineage: Eukaryota > Metazoa > Chordata > Aves > Casuariiformes > Dromaiidae > Dromaius > Dromaius novaehollandiae. The sequence continues at coordinate 30,767,754 of NC_088130.1, forward strand.
TGGTTAGGACTTTAAAATCAATATTACAACATTCTTAAAACTTAAAAAAATAAATACTATTAAAAAGCACACAAAAACACACACACACACTCCACTCGAGATTTGTGTAATACAGCCAGATTGTTAATATAAAGACTTCTAAAGATATATATGGAATAATCTGATATAATTTTGATGGATTGTAACAACAGAATTAACATGACTTGATCCTTGCTTTCTAGAAAAGGTTAATGTCATTTTGTTCTTTTACCCTTTTTCGTTGCTGTCATATTTAACAAAGATTAAAAGGTAAAAGTAATAAGTGCACAACTACTCTTATTTTTCCTTATGTTGGAAAGAAATCATTTGTAACAACAATTATGTGTTGTGTATGACCCTCTACACAGCACAAGCTAATAAGGCCCTGTAAAGTGTTTCATATGTCTCTATAAGTTGATTTACATGTGCATGATCTATAAAAGGGATAATAGAAATTAAAACTGAAATCAGATTGACTCCTACTGGTTATTGAAGGTGGATAAAGAAATTCATAAATTCAGTATTCCAACTATATTAAAGATTTTTTTTTCCCCTAAAGTAAATGTGTCATTACCTCATTCTTTTAGAGGTTAGGTGATTTTAATATTCTCAGAAAACAAAGAAATGAGGCAGCTGAAGCTAAGTTTTTGCATTTTTTTCTGTTTAATGGAAGCAGCTAAAGTTCTTTGCAGGTGAAGAATTTTTTCGTAGTCTTACTTGTCAAGGCAAGCTTTTAAATATGTCCTGTTTTTTAAAAAAACAATATAGTGGTATTTGTCTGAGTTCATAGAACCCAGGTCAACTTTACCAAAACAGCGACATTGTCCTTCAGCAGCAGGAGAGGAGGAGAGGGCACCATTTGAGTACCGAGCTTGCTGGGCGAATGGACCATCACCATCACCTTCCCACTGTAGCTTTGGCAGGGCTGGTGAAGCCCTGTGCAGGCACCGTGTTATGTCAGGGTGGGCAAAAACTACAACTTCTTTCCTCTGCACCTAAACCTTTTTTGTGCGAAGCCAGGGAAAGAGGCAGATCCTGAGACTTAGGCCTCCGCAGATCCTGAAGGATGCACAGGCAGATATGACTATGTGCAGAGAGTACTAATCTGACCATGACCAATATATAATTAAAATTTTGCATAACTGAAATTGTAAGGAAAATTAGATAGTCATGTCTGTCTTGCAGTAGTATTGTTTGAGACTGATTGCTGTATTGTGTTTCTGATTAGTTAATTGTCTCTCCGTAAGCAAAAAATGATTTGAAATAATTTGAAAACTTACAGAGTGCAGTCATTAGATACAAACATCTGAATATTTTTCCAGGCTCAGAAGCTTTATCCAAAATAAAAAATGTTTTAGAATCTTGTTCTCTGCTAAATTATATATGCTGTAAGTATTAATAAATAGCATATAAAATGTTCTTATAATTGCACTGTCCATTCACTTTTTGATTATATCTTATTTGCAGCAGTACCTAATAAATGTAGTGTCTAATAAAATATAGGATGATAATTTCCCTTTTATTCATATTACTAACATTAATAATAAAATCTCAGTATGAAGAACTATTGTTCTGGAATAAATAATACGAAGTCTTTCTCAATGCCCAGTTGATCGCTATAAGCCAGTTCACAAAGACAAGTACCTCTTTTGAAATGACATCTAACAGGATCACAGAGTCTTTCCATGTCCTTTGTAGAGTGTGTTTAATGCTCTAAATCTTATCTGATTTGTATGAAAATAACCTGATGAAACTGAATGGCTTTTAGAGCAGTTTATATTAAATACCATAGTCTTGGTGTAACTTCTAGAAGAAAAATATTTGTCATGCTTGCTAATTGTCTTAGCAGAGAAGCTGTGTGTCGAAATAAATATGAAGCTGGAGATTTACCCTCCTCTAAGCATTTTTCTTCCAGGTTTACAGTGTTAAAACATTTCTCTCTTTTATGCATAAACTAAGAAGACCTCATTCCTGAGACAAGCATTGCAAAAATTTTCTAACTATAAGGTTCACACAATTTTAAAAGATCTGTTGAAAACTGATGAAGTTATAACAATGATAAAGAAACCAAGATTCCAGTGTTCTTTCAGAGTCATTGTATTTTATTAGCAGTAGCGATTTTTGGTTCTGGATTTTCGAAGATGGAAGAAGACAGACGACAAATAGCTCTGAAAGGCTGTGATTCAGTTATTGTACTATTGTAAGCTATAAGAATTAGGTGGCTGCTTTTAAAAAACAAAATTGTCGGCATGAACAGTTATATCAGACTGGGGATAATCTATTGGTACTGGTAAGTGGAGGAAAAATGTTCTTGAGGGCGTAGGTGTATTTTCCAAGTTATAGCAATTCAGCAATACTTATTTTTTGTTCAAAATCAGCAAATAATTTAATTTTGTGTAACGCAGAAGAATTGATTTAAGAGCCAGAGTAGGTGATTGGGTAAATGATCTGAAAATTAGAGAGAAGTATATTGGATCAAAAGAAATTACTAAGATTTATCCTATTAAAATCCACTTTTTAAAATGTCTCTCCATACAGACTTGCAAAATAGTCACGTTAGCTGATCTAATGATCAGGTGATGCATTTTACATTATTGGGACTAAAAATAAACTTTATAAAATGTATTTTTATGAATGATACTGTTTAAACACTGCAGTTGTAAATATAACAATTGTAAACAACACATTAATTTAGACTTGGCCGCAAGTGTATTATAACACCTATTTTACAAGACAGTTTTAGTTTTCATATTAACTTTCTTGCTTACAGGAAATCAAGCACAGGGATTCACAGACAAAACGTATGATTCATTGCAAATTCATCATAATTGTGACAAGGCAGCCAAATGAGCTGTCTTCTCATCTATATAAGCTTCTGTAGCAACATATTGGAACACAAATGGCATGTAGCATTTCATGACCTGATGGATGCTGACTTTTGCAATAATCATTGAAGAGACAGAAACATGAATTTAAAATTGCATTTTCTCATCTTTTGTCCTAATTACAATGTGTTTATTATTCTTATCCAGAAAAAATCTTTCAAAGCTTAAATCTGTCAAGAGAAAGCTTCCAAAGTTATACAGTAATACAGAAATACAAATTAACATTTGTATTATTTTCCCAAGGACTTGTCTGTGTATATATCAAGTAACTCATATTCAAAGCATTATATATTATGGGAATATCGATATAAAAATGTTCAATGCAAAGTAAGACATTGCTCTAGCTTAGCAGTCATTAATGTGTACCTGTAGCCACATGTATTTTCAATGAATTCTATAGAATAATTTACAAAATGAGGAAATTTATATATACTACATTACACTTGTGACTGAGCTTTTACTAGTTAAAGATTATCTATTTTCCATTAAAATTATGTTTTACTGTATGTGTATTCCAGATGTGTGGAGGTGATCGCTAAAGAAGGCCGGAACCTGAAAGAGCTGTATTTAGTATCCTGCAAGATCACTGACTATGGTATGTAATATATCTATTTCTCTTTGTCAAGATTGATCTTTGCTAGCTTTGTATAGGGATTCTTAGAAAGCTGTTGGAAATATAAAGATTTTCATAAAAATAGTAAAAGCAAAAAGTGTTTGGCATGCTTAAAAATATCTGTGCTTGGAAATATGAAAGTAAGTATGTATATATGCTACCATTTAGAATTGACAGTTACTGGGCAGACTAGGTAGAGTGCCTTTTGAATCATCCTGGAGAGCATTTGAGAGCAAATCCAAAAATATATGTGCATTTCTAGATACTGTAAACACATAACTAAGCAACTGTGAGTGTTGATCGATTGCCCAGTGTAGGCCATAAAATGGAATGAACCTGATGATCCCCTTAAAAAAATACTAATATGATAAAATAGAGAGAAGGACCTAGAGATTAGGCTTTCTCTCTGTTGGACCACACAGAGAGACAGAACTTGCCTACTTTTAAGTAGACAGGAAAACTTCTGAGCACTTGAGTGTGCTTGCAGAGGCTGTTTTGGGGGGAGGTGTTTTTTTCTAATAACACACTGACCTCAAACAAGACACTTGATTCTCAAAAGTCTAACTCCCATTTAGATGCCTAAATTTCAGTAGGATTTACAAACTTGTGTATCATAGAGATGTGTCATAAATTTTCTAATTTGAATTGTTTCTCACTCATTTTTGTTTTAACTTTTTATCCCATAGCTTTCATAAAGAATTACTAAGTCCACATGATAAATTACCTTTCCAGTGGTCACAAACTTGTTCATATATTTTCCCCTTCAGATTTCACACTTCCCTGGGATTTGCATGGGTGTATTCAGGGCGTATTTGTTCTGCAGAGGTCAGCTTGCATCATGCCCATGCTGTTTGGACATGGGCTCACGATAAGGCTTTAAAACTTGTAGGAGCTCAGGGACCTGGCAGAGGTGAGGAAGGGTGGGCCCGAACCCCCACGTTCTCTGTTCTGCAGTTGTTTGTAATTGAATGTACAGAACGGATGTTGCCAAAGTTGAAAATGTAGGTTTTCCTGTCTCACTACTCCCTGGCAGAGATAAGAGCCTTCGCACAACTTGTGAATTTGGTGAACTAGTGAACTGGTGAAGCAGTTACTGGAAGTTCAAAGAGGGCAATTCTCTGCCAAAGTAACAATGAGGATACTTCACATCACTACTATAGGTTCAGAGGTATAGGACCTCTGGAAGTGAGACTGTCCCTTTGGGTGTTACAGATCTAGCTCTGCTCTGTTTTCTACAGTGGTGTAGAAGGAGCTCTCCTGGCAATAACAGAATATCCCTTTTGCCCATCAGTGATTTCTCATTCTGATTTCACTCTTCATTGGCTGCAGTTTTTGAGAGGAGAACCGGGTTTCTCCCAAAAGCAAAGAAACCAACACTGATAAATTGAAGCGTAAGTAAATGAGGATGGAAGAAGGAAGTATCCATTCCTAGGTGAAAATTGGGAAGCGTATTTTATAGCATGAATGAGCGGAGAATGTCTATAGGGCTTGGATCATTAAGCTGGCAACCATAGTCATCCAAACTGAACTTCAGTTGACCTCTATGGACTGGAGTTCTCCTGACACTAGTGTACCGGATTATGTAGTCATTCAACATTATTGCACTCGGTCGTTGGGACTTTGAAAGCATTTTTAGTTGACAGTGTCAATACAAGCTTTTAGTACTGACTGAAAAAATTCACTATTAAGTTATGCTAATAGGATCAGCAAGCCATCCAGCAAAACAGTTGCAATACTGACTGATTTTTGATGCAATTAAGACTAATTGATTATCATTATAATCTTCAGTGTATCTCAGTATGCCAGCCTGATAAATACACTCATCTGCTCATGATATCTAAGCTGAAAATAGAAAATAAACTCTGTAGCAAAGTAGAATTTATAAGCATAATTTAGGATTTGTAAGGAAATCAAAACTCTGCCTCAGGTAGTCAAAGATGTGATAGCAAGTGAATATTAATTAGGTCAACAAGAGTGTTACAGGGTGGAGCCAGACTTCACCCTGTTTTCCCTTTTCTTTATCCTTCTCTCATTTATTTCCTGATAACTTAGGGGAAGCAAGCCCCTTACAGTGCTGTGAGTTCCGTTTGTTTGCTGAACTTCCTTTATAAAGGAAGATGCCTCTCTTCTTCAAAGCTCTGTATAATTTTATAGGAGAAGAAGATTTATCAGTACTCTTCAGAGTTACCTCTACAGGGAGAGATTTGGGAAGGGATGGAAAGGTGCAATTAGAGGTGTCCTCTGCACCTTTGTACTTGTGGCAAGTAGAGGAAATCAGCTGAGAGCCATAAGCCTGATTTCTTGGGGGATCATTCAGGTGGTTTCCTGTTGCCTTACAAAGGCTTGTGACTCCACATGCAGTTGTTCAGGCTCCACCAGAAAATAGGTGAGTCTTTATCAGTAGTAACATAATCTGTTATTATTTACATCAGTCTCATGGAAACAGTAGGTACATTAATGTTTTAGTTGGAGTGTTTGTGCCATGTTGCAGTGTCCAAAACTGTGAGGCAGTGATGGGGAGGGAGTGTGCAGCTGTATGTAACAGCAGTTCTTTGTTTGATCTGCTTGATACCCTTGAGGGTTTGAATATGTGTATTTTGTATACATGGATATATTAAACACATAATCATGCTTGCTTTGGAGATTAAAATCTTGACATGTAACTTTCAATTGTTACTGTACACATTTTCATTGGGTTTTCAAAAACATACCTAGGGCTGGTAACCAAATCCTTGCAGCTTGATGGGTTAACAGATATATGGTTTCAAAAGCCTCTTCTGAAAGCATTCAGCAACATGTTTTGATGCTGTAGCAGTTATCCAGATGGAATTTTGGCTGGTGGGGACAAGGCCATAATTGTTTAGAAGTTCATCTGGAAAAAGCATTAAATTACAAGAACAATTTGAATTTACTTGAGATACCAGACAGTAATGAAGACATTAGCAAAAACTGTAATTGTTGTCCCACAATTAATGCTATAGGGATATATATGTGAGATAATTGCTTGTACTCCAAGGAAGGCTATGAAATGTGAAGTTCATCATTTTATTCCTTTCATTCAATTTATTTGGTTTTTTTGCAATAAAATGGTAAGAAAAAATATCAGATAGGAATGTTTATATGCAATTAGCATTCTAAAAGCATACTAAAATTCTAACTTTTATTTTGAAACCTTAAAGAGTAGCACAATCCTCTATGTCTGTGATACTGTAGTCAAAGGCAGCATTACTTTCTCTGTTTTTTTGCCACCATGAAAAATGTTTTTTTTGTATTTTTTTTAAAAGAGAGAATTTGAAGAAGAATTGAAGTATGCATAGGTTAAGAGGTGCTAACCTGTGAAGAAAACAATAAACGTAGCGCTATATTTTGCACAGTTAAGATATCCAAGATATCCACTACCTTTCAGAGTATGTAAATCAACTCTTGGAGTCTTTTCTAAGTTAAAAGCTTCTCAGGTTAAGATTTTATCTTAGTCTAAAGTTTTGTCAGTATATGTTCATGTCCACTGATATGAGTATTGTGTATATAATATCTCTATACATGTGTAAATCACAAAGTCATTTATTTCAAGATAAAATAGGCGAATGTGTATGTGTACATATAACTGAAATCCTTTAAATATTTTGGCTTAAAAGTAAAATAACATAAGTTTTTATGTGGCATTGTAAAGCAGCTTTTTTTGGTCTAATTTTTCTCTCTAATGCTAAATAATGGTTCAAGTACACTTTGTTTACTTCTGAAAAGTTTATAGAATAATGATATATTTATGATCATCAAGGGCCGTTTTACAGAAAACCTGTTTTCTATAATGATTTTCATTGCAACACAGCACGTTAGGATATTAAATATGAATTTGTAAGCTTCTTTAAACCCAGCGTATTGATAAAGGCTAAATAATTACTAGCATTTACGTCGACTGATGTGAGAGCCTGAATCAGTATAGTCTCCGAGATAAACACCTGTTTGCGCAGGAGCGCCAACAGAATGAAGTCAAAGCTGATACCAGTTCCTTATATCGTTTTGCTCTTTTGTTAAACAATCATGAATTAAGCATGGAGTGTCAGTGTTATCTTTGAATTTCCTGCCTTTTGTTGATTTGTGTCACAACCTTAACATTACTTAAACATAGGGGGTTTTGTATTTAATCTTTTACTAAGAACTAGTAAGAAAGCTAGACTTTCTCAGCTGCAGGGAGACTGTGTCAAATGAATTAGGTTGATGTGAAGATGTATAGCAGTGAGCTAGGGCAGCAATCACACACAGAATTGTGTAACTGTCTCTTCAATTTTGTGCTCTAATTCTGGGTTTTATTGATTTCCTGAGTGTTGGGAATTTGTTTTAAGAAATACTTTTACAAGTAAAATATTACTTATAAAGTTGGTAATGGTGCAGAGTGTTGGGTACCCTGAAGCACAAAAGGGAGACTTTGTGTTCAAAGATGAAAAGATTTGATGAAACTAGGCTATGAAATAGGAGTAGATGTTTTAAGGGTCTGATCTTGCCATAGTTCTACACATATACTTACTAAGAATTACAAAAAAAAATCCGTCTCTCTCCTAAGAGTGGTGAAAGTCTCTGGATGCTTTACCTCCACTTTAAAAAAGTAGTGAGTCCAGTGGTTTTTGCCTGCTTATGGAGAAAATAATTTTGAGTCGAGATTTAAATCGTAGGCTTAAGGAAGTGTGTAAACTGCGATCTTCCACAGCTCTGCTCTAAGAAGTCAGTGCGTTTCTGAAAAATCAAAGTATCCAAATTCTAATTACTAGAAGTGCAGTTAGTGCAGTTTGGACTATGTGCATCTCATAGTGTCTCCTGCCTTGTAATATGTGGAAGGTGGCAGTTGTCTCAGTAGCTGTATTTTTGTAGTGTTGTATAAGTTTGATTGCCTAGTAGTTCTGGATTTTGCTGAACTTAAAAATTCTCTATTTGTACCTACTAATTAGTTGCACAAAGCTTTTCAGATGAAATGCTTGGCACAAGGGCCTGATATCAACTGTAGTGTTTTATTGATACCTTTAAGATTCTGAATGCTGAACAAGAAATTCCTAGGTATTTAGGCTTTTTATTTTCCAAAATTGTGAGTATTCTGTGCTTCCTTTTCCTTGACATTGCCTCTTTTCATCATTTATTGACATATTTAGCCTCTCTGAGGACACGTAACTTTTTTTGAAAGGCTTTCTTTCTATGAGGGGGTTTGCTGAACCAAAAAATGAGTTTTCGTTAACTATAATTGAATTGTATAGTGTTATTTAAAAACTTTATAGATCAATAGTGTTTAAAAAATAGATGTCTAAAGGAGTAAGATAGTGTTTATATTGAGTCAGGTCCACTATCAGAAGACAGAACATAACCGCAAATTTGGTGGGGGGTGTTTTGTGCCCCTTTCCCCCCCCCCCCCCCCCCCCCCCGTCTGGATTCTGGATTTTGGATAGTTTTCCAAAATACTGGTAAACTCTAATGTTTTCATAATATATACTACCTGTGCTTTCTGTCTTAAAATAGAATATTGTAATTATCAGGGGATCAGTTCTACCTACTGAATGATACAGGTAAATCCTGCAAGAGTCTCTTGAGTTTTCTCTGCAAAATTTAGCATTTGTCTTGTAAATTATAAAGAATAAACATAGTCTGCGTATTTTCTAAAACAGTGTTTTCTTTCAGCTTCTCACTTATATTAGCAATTCTCATTAATACTTAATAAACTTGCTAAAACTGTATGCTTCCTAATTTTAGTCTTTGGGAGTTTTCTTAATCTGATACTACTTTTGAAATGCCATCCATTTTGCCCAGTGTTGCTGCGAGAGGGAGCATGTTGTTTGTGGGATAAACCAAATTCGTACAGATAGAGAGAATGGGATGAGTCGTAGATATATTTTTCAAGTCAGAAAGGTTTTCTTTACCTACATAACTGGTTATGCAATCTCTTCCTTAATTGGTATCACTTAAATAACTTCTTTTGTATCCTTTGAAGTAACTCTAAATTGCTACTATATCAGTCGAGTTCCAAGTTTCACGTATTTGATTTCTTCTCAGAACCGGTCTTTTCCGTGTCATGTTTTCCTGTGCTGTGCATATTTTCTGCTCTCTTGTTCACTTTTAATGGCCTAATTAATGCAAACAGTAGTCACGCTGAGAGTCTTGTTCATGCGGATACTTAAGCATACGGATAGTCTTTTCAAGACAGGGGCCTGAATACATGTTTTGGTCTTTGGTGTTTGTATATATTAATGCATGTGGTATGTGTATCTGTGTAAAATTATGGTATTTTATATTTAAATTTCATAGCTATGTGTATATAGATGTATAAAAGAAAAAGATATATTGCTTTCTTCCAGATTTGTTTTTTCTTCCTTTCCACAAAAGTATTTTCTATTTTTTTGTTCTAGTACTAGAAAGTATTCATGACCCTGCACTTAATGAAATAGATCATCAGCACTGCTGATGTTTAGTGCAGAGTTTTGGGGTGCTTTGGTTAGTTTTGGGTTTCTCCTTTTATGAATGAGCTTCAAATTTAACTCCAGTAGACTACGTGCTAATTACCTGGTGAGTAGGCAGTAAGGGATCTATTTCTTGTTGTTTGCATTAATGATACTTCCTTCCTTTGGCAAAATCTCTGGCAGTTAGTTAAATGTTTTTGTTTGGGTTTATACTGAAATATTCATTCTTTGAGAATTCTGAAGCAGGTTAAATATTTCTTACTTTTATAGAAATTCAAGTAATTATAAGGATCACTGAAAAGCTTATTTTAGCAGCAGGGGTCAATTACAGAGTTTTATGTGGCTTAACAAAGGAACAATACATAATACACCACCTTATCCCTTCCTCTATCTAAATAGCTTTATAGTTTATGTTGGAGTGTGCGCAGTGAAGATCTAGAGTCTTTTGTGAATTTCAGAACCTCTGCACCTTTCCATCTGACTAGGCCAATAAATTATAGATTATACAGCTTTCATAAGGATGCTTTTCAACTTTTTTTAATACATTCCTGCAGGGTTTTTTTTATGCCATTGTAAATTAAGTTTTGATTTGGACTACTTATTGCACCTATTCACACATCTTATTATTTGCATAAGGGGTCCTGTTGACATCAAAACCAATAGGACTGTTAATGTAGGGAAAGCTATATGTATACTCATGTATTTTGGGATTGGGTGCCTAACAAAGGAAACCTCCTTTAGTTCAAGTAACAGTGTTCAAGGACTAAATAGCTACTTTAGTCATGTCTGGAAGTAATCATTATGAATTATTATGATTAAGAAGTCAAATTAGAATTTTGTCAAAAGTAATCATGACCACCGAAGCAAAGAAGAGCCTTTTGAACAATCTTGCAGCACCATATGTAATTCATAACTATATGAAAAATCAATTTTCTCTGTGTAAGTTTAAAGAATACTCCCAATGTCATGAAAATTCCATGCAGCCTTCTTTAAAAGTTAGTTTGGAGTACCACTGCGCGTCTTTCAAGCACCATACAGTGAGATAAATTGCAGCAATAGCATATTTCTCAAATAATGGATAGTTGCAAATCCTTTGTCCTGCAGTACATAATAAAGGATTTTCTCTTTGAGCAATGAGATAAGTCAAATTTTCCAACTATTGTTTTATCATGCTGGATGGTAGGCTGTCCCCCTTAACCTGTCTCTTAAAAATAATGTAGTCTAATAGCTGGCTGGAGGAAGCTGGATGTAGATGTACTTGTGAATCATCAAGATGCACAGAGCAGAAGGCTGTGATTTGCACACAATTTCTTCTCAGGTGGTTGTGCTAAATGTGGAAACCAGAGACGTGCTGTACTCTGGGTTTGGTTTGTTGCAGACAGACATCCAGAGTTACTGCTGCTTTAATTTAATTTCTTCTGAGGGGCATTTTAACAGTGTTTTTTTTTTTTTTGGGGGGGGGGGAGATTTTGATTCTTTGATGACAAACTTCAGGCAGGAGTTTATCGGTCATAACGGAAAGGTTAGAAATAACGTGCCCCCCCTCTGAGGGTCAGAGAAGTGCCCCAGTTAATCTTTGGGAAAATGCCATTCCTCTTTTTGCGGGGGGCAGTGCCCCCAGTTACGGCTTTCCGAGTGCACCTCTCCTGAGCACCAAGAGACAAAACACTTCTGTGACATAGCAAGAACGTAAATGGCCACAACCTCTCTCTGTTTATGTTGTCAGAAGTATGTTTTCAGGCTCTTGTTTATTCATTTAATGTATTTACTGTATTGGGGAACTGCATTTTAGAGCTGAACTTTTGTTTGACCCAAGATCTGCATTCTCTCCTCCTGGGATACTTGAATATGTTTCCTCTTTCATGTGATCTTTTAGAAATAACATAAAACTTTACTCCTTCAGTGTGCATGTTAACCCTGCGCTGAAAACAGCACGCTAGATGCCTCTTTAGCGAGCCACCCCGCTGCAAAAACATTACTGAAATTGTAACTAAAGGCTTTTTTTGAAGCTCTAAACTGATATAAAGTATAAAGCAAATAATTAAATGTAAACCAAATGTGAACATTAAGATCATTACAATTTGTTTCTATACTTTGATAAAACCAAAACCCAGCAAACAAATCTATTGTTATTTTGTATTCTGGCTTATCTTTTATTTCAAACAGTATCTGTTACTTTCTTACTGCAATGGAAAATTAACATTTCCAAAACACTGGAACATTTAATTTGCAGTCGGTGCTAGATTTACTTTAGTCCAAATCCATAGTCTTTTCTTAAGACTTGTATTTAACGTGATTCTCATTTTTAGCTTAGTGAGAGTATAATTTTATTTAAATATTTAGTGTTTAGTATTTTCCCACTTACACCAATAATCACTTACATTAACACAGTGGTGTTATAATCCTGTTTTATAATTTTGAACTAATTTAGGATTTGCCTCTAATCTGCTTGATTTGCTGAGTAGCAATTACCAATATACTTAAAAAAAAAAAAAAAAAAAATTCTGTCTTAATAATGATGTCTATAAAACCTAATACTCATCTCAGTGGGAGTTATTTAAGAGTCCTTCTCATAATTCTAAATTTAGAAACAGCATTTGTATTTGTCTTAAGTGCATGGGAAAAAAAGCTAGAAAAGGAAAGAAAAAATTGATTTTACCAGGTATTGTTACATTTAATCAGTTTAATATTAAACTCCGGCTGATATTTGTAATCATACAAGTAATGTGTTGCATAGTATTTTAAACTGGCAGCAGTGGATTGCAGCTTCATTTTATTTTTTCTTCTAAATTGTTGCATTCAGTTTTATGATCCACTTCTCTGTTTAATGCACTATCAAATATTTTATAACAAATTATATTTTAAAAATGAGTCTGTTGCTTCAATGTTGCCTAAATAAAAGTGATTTTCTTCCAGCAGCATCCTTAAGGGAAAATGAGTTCAGGATGCTTAAATATGATAACTTTTGTTTAAACCTCTTAACAAGCAATATACTTGTTTCAGAATAAGTACTCAAACTAAATAACACTTTTTAAAAATTTAACTTTTATTTTGTGATGGTGAGACTGCTGTTGAAGTCTAGCAGTATTCAGATTACAGTATATCAAGGGAAGGCTGATTTTTTGACCATACTCAGTCTAGCTGCACATTTTAAAAATCATGTGAAATATTTTTATAAAGACAGGACAATTATGTTGAATGCCCAAACATAAGAAAGAAATGCTTTTATTCATTTAATCACTTCTGTAGTCCCAAAGATTTCATTAAGAGACTAAATACCTAGGAACTATTTTTTTTTTTATTTAATGGAAAATTATTTTTATGGAAAAATGATTATATTATTGATATACTTTATTAGGGTAGAAATAACACCAAATACCTGATAGAACCTCAATATCATAAACATTAATTGTATTAGTACCCTATACTTTTTGACAAGAAAACAAAAATGATTAATGAAAATGGTTCAGTGGTCAAATGATTTTATGAATATGAAGGAGAATATGAAAATAAATCAGATTCTAATGTATCTGCCTTTTAGTGTAATACCTAGGCCTCAGTAAGTAGGTATATGAACAGGTCTTCAAGAATTCCGTATCTGTGGCCCAATATAAAAATATCAAGGAGTGGAGACTATGGTTTTTTTTCTTTTGTACTACAGTTTGAAACATGAAATTATCAGTCAACAGCAAAAAGTAACAAATTCTAATAATGCATCTTTTTATCAACTTGTCTGAGAACAGAGGATGGATCAAAAATAATTGTATGTTAGATAATGAAGTGGGATGAGTGGAACTTCAGCTCTGTGTTCCTTTTATTGTGGTGATTTTGGGTCAGCTTAGATATGGCAGAAGTATTTGATTTTTTTTTTTTTCCCCTCCCTAATGATGTATACAGAAAAGTTACTGTTGTCTTTGTAAACTGAAGACCTCTTTCTGCACCATAGTGCAAGAGAGGGTAGTAACTGTTTTGTTACTGCTGTAAAGGACAGAGGTTCACTTTTTGCTAAAAGGCAAGTAATCTTGGTGCATTCAGAAATTCAAAAATTGACATCAAGGACTCAGTTTGGTCAGTCTTCAAGAGTTTTCTATTAAAAAATTAGTCTCTGAGTAGGTTTTAATTTATGTATTTTTACTTTTCATAAGTCAAGTGGGATCATTTTACCTTTTAAAATGTCAAGTATCTTTCAGAAAAACTTTGACAACAGGATTGCTTGATTTGCAGTTCTCCCTCATTTGGTGCCATATACTCGCTTATTTGTTAACTATATGTACTGAACCAAGCCACATTACTTCTAATTACAAGATGCTTAATAAAAAGTGTCCATAGACATGTAGCTACAGGGTTGTTGGTACAATGAAAAAGTTGGGGGGTTTTGTTTGTTTGTTTTTTTAATGCACGTTTTGGATGCTTCTATTCACTTTTATAGCTGTTTTGTAACTGATAAATGAAATATCTTCCATGGTGTCAGCCTGTTTACATACTTTCTGAACAGTATTTGGTAGAGATAATGATTCTGTATTGCAGACTTCCAAAACTCTTCAGTAATCTGAAGGTATTGATGTTATTTACTTATAGTCCAGGTCTATGATTCTATTACTTTTTTGAAAGAATACATATTACACACTACAGAGCTAAGCTATCTTTTATGAACTTATATCTTACTCTGTTCTGCCAAGGTCTAGACATTACTTTTAAATAGAGAAGAGAGGCAAAAAAAAAAAAAAAAAAAAAAAAAAATCTATACAACCAAAACTTGAAAGTGCCGAAATTGCTGCTTAAGCTTTGGGTAAATCATTTTAACTTAAAGATATAGTTGCAAGTACGTACCCTTAGCACTGCCCGTCCCCTCACCCCTCCACGCACGGCTCTCTGCTTTTAGTGAGGAAGCGTAAGGTGTTCCCTGATGAAATCCTTTAGGCCTACAACAGGAATAATCATCTAGTGCCAAATTTACATTTAAAACCACTATAGCTCACTTTTATTGGTGGTAACTCAAATGTTAGTTGGCACCACATTTGGCAACAGTGCTAGCAGTTCACAGTCCCTTGTCTGTGCTTTCTCAAGTAACTCATTAGTTTGTGTCTCACTTTTCAAATACCTGAGTTAATACACCTTAAGCTGACGGGTTTTCTCAAGATCTTTTAAAAATTAAGCCACTGTCAGGTATCTTAAGTTAGGCCACTCGCAAAGACAGCATCCTAAAATCACTACTTACAGGTTTTTTTTTAAAATTATTCTGTGAATTTTAGCAAGCAGCCAGGAAACACAAATGTCAGGAATTAAATCACAAAGTTGTTAATCAGCTCATTTCTGGGTGGTAAAAATTTGTCACGCATCTAGGTCTTACTGCGTTAGAGGCTCACCATGAACATTAGCCGAAGGGCTGCACGTCAAACCACAGAAGGCTGGAGTGGCAGGGTCTGCAGGGGAACTCATTCCACCTCCCTCTCCAGGTGGGACTGTCACCAGCACTTGCTCCGGTTAGACGTGGCGTCGTCCAGCCGAGTCCCAAACTTCCATGGATGGGGCTTCCATGACCTCCCCGGGCAACTGGTCCAGTGCTGCCCTTCCCCTCCAAACATCTTGCTGGGGGGGGTGGGGGGTGTCTTTTTTTTTTTTTTTTCTTTTTCTTCTTTCCCACCCCCTAATGCCCATCTTGAACCTTGCAAACCACTATGGTGTTGCCGTTGCCCTTGTTACATCTTTAGGTGAGCTCCTGGGAAGAGTTTGATTCCATCATCTTCATAGGCACCGTCTGAACAGTTGTAGGCTGCCGTTAGCCCTGCATATGTTATAGGGCTGCTCCGAATGCAGTATTCTACTGTGTCCCTCAAAGGACAGCATTGAGCACTCTGTCCCCCCGTCACCTCATGTGCCAAACCGTCAGTCGTAGCGTAGCTGACATTCAGATATGGGAAGAGTTGACAAATCATAGACTCGTGATACCTAACCATATCTGTAGGGATGTAGGAGGCATAATTGTGTGGGTCTTGTGCATGAGATGTGACTTTTGCAAGGCCTGATAATAATTAAGTGCAATTCAGATCTTCCCACAGTCATATATTTGGGGGGGGGGGGGGATGAGTGGGGTTTGTTGTTTTGTTTTATGAACCTGGAATTAAATTTGGAAATGAGCAAATGTTAGCAAATATTAAGCATTCACAGAAAGAACTTTCAATTTCTTGTTCAGCTATTGGAAGCTTTTTATGTGGCATACTTTTCATGCTGAATTTCTTGTTAGGCCAAGAACAGTGGGCTTTTTCTCTATTTCCTTTTAACTTATTTACTTAAAAAATAAATGCTTGTAAATTAATTGTATTTGCTTTCTTTTTGCAGTCACATAAAAATATCATAAAAAGCCACTGATGCTGTATCTTTGTTTTTAAGCCAGTAGGAGAGGGGAGGGGTGTGTGTGTGTGGGGGGGGGGGGGGGTGTTAAGCCGCTCTTAACTGTTTGGACACTCCTATATTTTCATAGTAGTAAACCACAAGTTCTTTTAAGTTTTGTTTTGTTTCTAATGTAAACATGAAAACAAGAAAACTCCATACGTTTGAGCAGCGGAACAGGTTAGATGTCTCTACTCTCTAACCTATCAGCTCTGCTGCTAGCATCGCTGTTGTGGAAAATGGACAGACAGCTCTCTGGCTGAGGAGATCCCACTACTTACGGGTACTTCCTACTAAAAGGCATAATTAACTTGCACCAGGCCAGCAACTGACTGCAGTAACAGATCCCAAGTGTAATGTATTTTAAATATTCTCCTGTACCCATCTTGCTTTCCAGTTGGATCCCTGGTATTTCCCTAGAAATAGAGATTTGTACCTCTTTTGACCAATGAAGTGGAAAATGGCAGTGGAGTGTAACCTTTACTATTAGTCTTCAGTTTGCTCTTTTTTCTTCTACCAACATAAAACTTTGTTGTCTGATTTAGTGCATTTGTTTTCCTTTATTAATCTTAAGGAGAAATGTTTGCAAGCTATTTCCCAAAGACCCAAACTCTGGGAATCAGGGTCAGATCTAATAAAATCCTGAAGAGCACTGCAGTGCCTAAGTTTTAGGAACTCGCATAGAGAAATCTGGAACTGCTGTTTGGAAACATAGGATCCTTAACCAGAGTATTTGGGTGCCACGGCTGGCCAGGTAGCAAGACTATACACTAAATAATGGAAGGTTATTTAGAGGTAGCTTTTTGGAAGAATTATAAACACATCATCATCTTCAGTATTGCACTACCTTTTCTTTGATTTCTGCCTCTTACTTGAATTTCTGTGCGGGGGAGAGCAGCTGCTGTGTTTCATGTTGCGTTTGGTGGCAGTGGTGCGGCGAGGAGTTCCTGGAGAGCCTCTGTGAGCTCTGCTGAAGACTTTCTTGGTTTCTCGATCCGTGTGGAACTATTTAGATGAGGGCAGTTCTTGTATACGCTGAGAAAACAGAAAAACAGGTTTATAGGAAGTTTTCAGTCAACAAAGAGGTGCTTAGGAAGTTACTTTCAGCAGCTACTAACCGAGTAACCTAGTTTTGATTACTAGATCACAATTTTAGACCAAAGTGTCTATTAAACTCTGGCCCATACACCCATAAAATGATGCCTGTCACTGAAATAAATGATAAAACCCACTGATTTCACTTGGGCTACTTAAGAGAAACAAAGGAGATCACTTAGGTAGCTTAGGGACAAATCAGCTCTTTATTTTTCCCAGACGTGGTTCATCAGTTTTTTTGTGTAAACAGAACTTGCTTTCTTTACCATGCCGTGTACCTGCCTGATAATTAAAGAAGGAAAGTTAAGTAAGGACTCTGGTCAAATGTTATTAGTAAGAGAAAGAGGAAGGAAAAAGAAATCTATTTTGTCCTTTAATCAATAAATAGACAAGTATGCTTTGGAACTAATAGGAACTGCAAACTAAAAGAAACCCTTTCACAGAGGTCTCTGTTTCCCCTGTAATTCATATTTTATTATGAGCTTATGATTTATGGCCAGAGAGGTTTTGCATGGGTTTTGTACAAGAGGCTAGAAGATTCAATGACTTCATAGCTACACCAGACCTTTCTGTGATCTTATATAAAGGGTCTTGCTGACAGCCATGTGTGTGCACATGTACACATTTACTTATAACTGCACATGCCTGTACAAACCCGCACACACAAAATATAACTTCAATAAAAGGGTTTTTTAATATTTCTTACATAATAATTGAAAAATGGCTATAAGAGAAAAACAGCACACATCTTGCAAGGGTGTCTTTAAGGGAGAATGAAGAAGATTAAATAGCAGTTTAAATTCAAGTCTGATATATTTGACGTATTTATAATGCAATTGAACTTTTTATAAATAAAGTACATCACCGGTGAATTTCTTTATGTGCATCCCTGTTGGTGTGTGTGTGTGTTTTTTTTTTTTTTTTAACCCAAATAAAAAGGCCAACAAAGTAGTCTTTCTGGTAAAATAAACTACAATTTGATTACTTGCTGCTAATGCATAATACCATTTAATTTGATTTTTAGGAGGAGGATGGTCTTTAATGGAAGGGAAATGGACTGTATAGATTAGATGCACCCTTTTATAGTTTCCTCTCCCCATGCAATTGTAAATACTGCTGCTGGTGCCAAGAAAAACAAATAATACTCAAATTGTAAGCTATTTAGAAAGATATATATGAAATGTGCAGGCACAAAAACAAGCTTCAAACCTATAAAGTGCGTGAATATCGTTGAAGTATCTAACTGGGCTGCAGTACTTGAATAAAATAATTCTGAAACTTGCAGAGACTTGACACAACCCACCACGCAAGTAAATACTTCATAAGTTCATGGAGATTTAACTAATCGTAGGGTTCACGTGGAAAGTTTCATTGTTTCAGGTAATACACAGAAACCCCATAAATCTTTTTAGAGCAGGTACTCATAACTCCTTCTGAAAGTGGGTGAAATTCCCTATCTGTGCTGTGCTTCTTGTGTAAAATGCTCACGATTCTGTAATCAGCATATTTGCAATTTTGTATATCATCACTCAACTGATAACCAAAGATTCCAGTATTAGAGATTTTTGAAGTACCTTGCTGCTGGCAGATACAAAGACCATGATCTCGAATCAAGACTTTAACAAAGAAGCATTTGTGTCGGTCCTATGGGAAGTGGCTTAGAAGGGCACACAGAAAGCTAAGCTTATTACTGTACTTGATAATGGAGCTACTGACAGGCCTTTTGTTGAATGCAAGTTGGTGCACATCAGATTTGAGAAAGATGGAAAACCTTGCTGGTTTTTTTTTTTTTTTCTTTTTTTTGCTGACATAGGCTTTAAATCTTGAACATCTGATGATATCATATAGGGAATAAAAGCAGCTTTAGAAGTATTGGAATAAAAGCAAAAGAACTCAAAATAAAACCAGTCAGTCACAGGAAATAACAAGATGTGCAGCCAATGCTTGGGGGGAAAACCCTTGGATTTTTGCTGTCAGCGGGAACCTGGAGCTTTTCTGGAACTCGGAAAAGATTCTGT
Source organism: Dromaius novaehollandiae (assembly GCF_036370855.1). NCBI lineage: Eukaryota > Metazoa > Chordata > Aves > Casuariiformes > Dromaiidae > Dromaius > Dromaius novaehollandiae. The sequence goes on from NC_088130.1 coordinate 30,787,210, forward strand.
CTTTCACAGTTTGAATTGTTTGTGTAAAGTATTTTCCAATTCTCCCACATTGAATCCAAAGAGATTATGGTAACTTTGAACCCTGTTGATGGTCTTGAGGAAGCACTGATCTGTTTTGGAGACATAAGCCACCTTTGTTATGTTCCAGAATTGTTTGGAAGAAAATAATTAAAGTATTAACCTTCACCATTGCGAATTTTGGGTTTGTATTGCAGAACCTGAGTCACAGTAGCTGTGTTTATGCAACTCTTAAGTACCCTCTTTCCTAGATATGGCCTCTTTCCCCATTCCTGGTGTTTTCATAAGTGCAGCACTGGTATTTTTAATCTCCCCCCACACTAAGACCTGGCAGAGGTTTGCTCTGAAGGGCCAGGCAAGGTAGCAGGCTCAGGCAGCTGCTGAGCAGAGCCAAGGTCAGCAGCTGGTGTTGGTGGCCTGCAGGAATAGCTGGAGAGAGAGCAGTGCTGGGGGGATTGGTGCCACAGCAGTGACTGGGAGGCTGTAAAGTGAAACCCTCCAGAAAAGTAATTGGGGAAGGGGACAGAACGCGTGGATGGAGAGTGCTTGAGCATTAAAGTGCAGAGAATTTAATCTCTGCGTTAGGAGAAATAAGAAAGTGGAGCTTAGAGTAGAAGGGGTAGGCAGGGGGTGATGGGGAGTGCCTGGGTGGGGATACAGCTTTGCTTGGGGCAAAGAATCCACCCATGAAGGCATGTGCCCATATCCTTATTCCGGGACAGGAGTGCTAAGTTCCTACCCCATTCCATTTCTTTGTTGCTACCGGAAACCTTGTGCGTAAGGGTACTTCTAATACTGCCCCCAATTTGAATATTTAAATTGGCCTAGTCCCTATTAGGATTGAAGTCTTTCTTTTCCAGGTGAAGTTTGAGGACTAGAAAATACTGTAGATCTGCAACAGTGGCAATTATGCATCATCTGTCCAAAAGCTATGCTTAGGGTGATACGTTTTATGGGACAGATGTATTTGGGGCTGGCTGATGCATTTTACAGCAAGTATTCATTTGGTTTCTAAAGCTCTGTATGATAGCGAAGTACTTTTTCCATTAAGAAGAAGAAAAATATTTTGGTCATTTGAAAAAATAGAATATTCTAGGCCATTTGGTACAAGTACTGACAGAGGAAGAGAATTGCCATGTGCCAGTGGTAAGATATTGGAGTCAGAAATTTATAGAAAGTCCGATGCTTTTCCTAGTTACCACAGTTCTCTTCTTATCAGCCATTTACATTCATAAACTCCTCAGCTACTCTTCCATTTTAGGCCTGCCCAGTATTTTAACAAGTAACTTTGTGTGGCTAGTTATGAAAAATCTCTGCTGTCTCGTTTATACTTTTATATCCTCAAACTGAAAGTTAACAGATGTCCATCTCTGTTTTCAGTGTACAGTGTCTTTACAAACTTCAGCTTTACGACAGATTTTTGTATAGTAAATATGTAGTTTATAGAGTAAGTGTTTCTGCTGCTACTTACTTTTTGTTTTCAGGTTACAGTTCCTCTGATTTGCTGTTTTCTTCTGCATATTCGCAGGAATTTTCCTCAGTTTTTATAGATTTAAATTACGTGTTCCTAAAATATGCCCCGTAGCCCTTGGTTTTAATTTGTGCTTGAAGCACATGAATCTCCTATTCAAAACAAGCTTATTTGGGATGAGAAACCTAGGTTTTGTAAGTCGTTCTTTCCAACTCCATACTCCTAACTCTGCTTTCAATATTTCATACTTATGTTTGCCTTTTCTAGGTGTCTGTTTTCCATCTTATATTTTACTGTGCATGAGCTAGCAAAACAAATAGTTTCACATTCTAGTGGCAGTGAGGTCAGAATATGTCTGCGACAGGGTTTTCTTTCTGTTTGCAAACAGCAATGGAATAAAAGGTATACAGTTCTGCCTTAAATATTTATATGTGGATTTCCTGTTTAGAAAATGAAAAATCTGATCAAAACCAGAAACAGAATGTACAAGTGTTGCACAAACTCTTGGACATACAGCTTTTAGGCAGATCTCAGCAATGTTGTTTGTGTCATCTGGCATTTGAAATCTATTTTGTGAGCTGCTTGTGTGTATCAATGTAGATATTTCTAAAACTATCTGTCAGTTAAAAAGCGGAATTAGCTAACAGACATTTTAAAACACTGCTGTCTATCCAAGTAACATCTGAGCACCAAGAGAGCAATATTGATTGATAAAATATTTGTTACTCTGTCTAGAATCTCTGGCACCAATTCACTGTTCTTATTGAAGAAAGGATAGGCTAAAATTACATAAAACTAAGTTAGGTGGGAAAAATAACTACATTTGTGGTAAGGATACATAATATACTTGCAGCTATTTTATGTAATTATGGAAGTATGGGTTGTTCTTGTAAAGCATAAGTACTCAGGGTGACATTTTAAAGGGAAAATGAAGATTGAAAATAAAAACTGGGTAGAAAAGTGATGTGAGCAAGAAAGCTCACAAACTGATCTGTTACTCTAATAGTTTAAATAGAGACCTAAAAGCTTCTTTCTAGTTTGATTTATGAACAAAGGAAGATTTAGTATGGGAAGATGTGAAATATAAGGGAAAACTCTCTCAACTGAAAAAACCTAGGAAATGATTTTATGGCCATCGGGGTCCAGGAGACATTTCTCTGTCCTGTAGGCACAGGTGAGCCTCAAACTGTCTGGCAGAAAATAAACAGGGAAAATTATGCACAAAATACATGTCTGCTTTAGACTCTAAATTAGATAAGCTGACCTGCAGAGTCGCCACTTCAGAAAGAAAAATGGACACAGCCTAATGTAAGAAGCTTTGCAAATGCATTAGTCAGAGAAAAGTCGCTGGAATAGGATTGGAAAATACAAGCAGCAGAGAGAGAGATTTATTTTCTCTGCTTTGTAGAAATTGGCTTCCTGAAGTTTTGCTTTTGGATATCATAGACGGCTAGAATTATTTGGAGCTTATCAAATCCCTCTCAGCCAGCAAAATAATCATTAGAACGTGTGATACAAAGAAGCAGACAGTTTTCATGGCAGGAGAGAGACCCTGCTATTTTGTACCTAAAAAATATTATTTTCATAGTTCCAGATGCCAGCCATACTATACAGGCACAACAACAGTCATCCATCCTGCATAAATGTTTCTGTGTTGTCTTGAAAACTGATGTCTGGTATTTTCTGCAGAGATCTGCATTAATTGTCAGGCCAGGACTCCTCTATGCTTTAGCTTCCTGCAGAATTTTAACAAAATCAATGGTGAAATAAGCTCTTGTGGTTTTCACTCTTAGAAGATATGGGTTCATTAAGTGACAGCAATTGGAAAAAAACTGAAAATTTTTCTTCTTCAGATCTTCGTATCTACTTCTCCACTGAGCGGTAGCACACTTCTAAAGTCCTTGTACCTTGGCATAAAAATCTAAGCCTGCCTGCCGTGATTTCATGGTTGTGTGTGCCAAGTAGAACACTGCTCTGCTTCTACTCTTTTCCTAATGCATTTGGTGTTTGTTAGTCAGGTCATTCATTCCAGCCCACTCACTACTCCTGTGTGCTGGACTTCTGCTCATCCTCTTTTCACATGGTTAATTCCATTTCCTAGATCTCTCTTTTACTCTTTCTCGTGTGAAAAGACAAATGATGCATGTTTTGAGATGCAGGATAATTTCCTACTCAAGTTATGGAAGAATAAGGTGCAATTTATTCTTTCTACAGAGAGTAAATAGTAGCCCAGAGACAGGGCATGATCAACCCTTGTAGGGGAGAATAGTCGGAGATTGAGAGAGTAGTTTTGAAAAGACAAAGATTTAAAGGAGGTGGGAGGGTGGGTGGGAGGGGTGGAAGAGAAGAGGAAAGAGGGAATGTATGTCAGAATACTTCTCTGCTTCTGAATTGCATTGTCTTTCCAATCCAGTTACGTGCACAAAAGACTCCAAAATTGATTACCGCTACTTTTCCTTTTATCCTTTTTTCTCCTAGGGGAAAAAAAATTGAAATTTGAGGTTTGGGGTTATTTATATCACTTGCAACTTGCATAATAGAAAGTGTATGTCCTCTATTATTACTGGTACTTTCCATGTGCTGCTGAAGAAGCTATAAATGCTTTATGTTGACTATGTGTGAGAAGACTGATTATGCGTGCTTTGAGATGTTGGATAATTGTCTACTCAGGGAATTAGTGAAGCATAGAGTACAATTACTAAACTCACACCCTCGATTATTTTGCTGTAGCTTTCCTAAGTAGGCAAGCCAGAAGGATTTTAGAGCTATTCAGCACTTTTTGGAGCGATAGTGTATCCTGGACCACCTGCAAGGCAGCACTCCGAGCAACTTCATACATAAGGAAATGGTTTAATATCATCTCTTGGCCCTAGAACATATCATGAGCAAAGTTTGCTGTAGGTTGGAATCATCTTTTTTTTTCTTTTTCTTTTTTTTTTTTTTTCTTTAAGGAATGTTTTTGTCTTGTATTCAGGAATACTAAAGATCATTCTTTTTAACTTGCAGAGAGAAATTTTATATAGCTATTTGGAAACTGCAAGAGAAGATAAAAAAAGAAAAGTTATTCTAGTATTAAGCCTTTTTGTAAAGCCTTTTTTCCCCTGTTGTTTTCAACAAAATGCCTAAAAAGGCATTTGAGATGAAAAACAGCGGGGGGGGGGGGGGGCGGAATTTATCTTGCTATTGATGGTGACTGTTTTTATTTTACAAACAGCTGTCACAGTATGTACTGAGGCAGAGCATAAACCCCTTAAACAAAGCTTTAAAATGGAATCTTAAAGTAACTGGTCAGCAGTCTCATAGTCTTTAGGCGATATAGCTGTATTAAATTGAAAAATAGGATGATGATTTTATCAAATAAGTGATCTGGTAAATTGTGACAAGGTACTTCTACAAATGGAACAGTTTTCCAAACATGGAGTGATTTTTTTTCCAACAGATTTCTGCCTTATGGTTTAGACAAGTAGAAAAGAGTTTGTTGAGCTAACAAGAAAAAAGACAAATTTCTAGTTCTGTAGGAAACATTTTTCTTACAAATAAATGAGCTATACTGAGGTAGCAATTTATCTGGCATTGGAGAAAATAAGTCGTTTTGATGCTTTTTAGCAGTTGAAAAAATTAATAAAACTAGATGTCTTCATGTAATGCTTCCATAAAGCAATATCAACAGTCCTGCTGTCTGTTTACTGTAATCTCAACTCAGGAGAGCATCCCTGTTCAGCAAAATATTGAAGTACAGGCTGCTGTGAATGGAGATGGCTTTAAAGATGAGCTTAACTGTTATCTGGTTATAACACTTGTATTTACAAAGAATATGAATATTACTAGCCATGTGTGGTGCTCCTTAATTTGTCATCTTGTTTGCTTAATAGCAAAATAATAAATGTATTTGAAGCAGTTACATGCCCGGCTCCAGATGCTTTGTCTCCCAGTGGCTTTTTTTCTACTTTATTATCACTATTATGAAAAGGCACTGGGCAGGTAGTAGGAATGTTTACTTCTTAGATCAGAAGGCAGAAGAACATGGTTTGTCTACTAGGGCCATTGTTGACATGCATTTTTTTTTTGAATATTCTGAGGCACAAGGAAGCTAGAAGAGTTAATGAGGAAATTTCAAAACATAAATGCATGTGCTTGAAAAAAGAGGTCTTGAATTCAGTAGCTGATAGATCTGTATCATGATGTTTGTTTCAGTGAGTGATGTTTTTGATGTATGGCAGTTGATTAAATGGGTTATTCTTTTGAAGTGGAGGGGGGTATTTTTGAGCAGTGATACAGTTTTCAATGCCGATATTATGAAATACTCTCTGCAAATATACTGTTTATTTGCTGTTTATATTTAGAAATGTCTCTGTGGTAATCGTAACTGCAATATAGCTTTGCAAAACTGTCCAGATAACATCCTTTGCAAAATATGTGTAGTTATATTTTTAGCATAAAAATATATGTGGAAAGATCAAGAGAATCAGTTAGTAGAACTAGGCAAAAAAGCAGGATAATGACTTGGATAAGCAGCATGCCGACAACCAAATATGATAAACAGGGCAGCTGCGCAGAACCTACCTGCTCAGCACCAGCAAAGTTACACCACTGTTTAGGCAGGACTTGAGAGTGTGCGAGGCAGCACCAATTGCCAGAATTTATCTGGCAGAAAAGAAAGTGGGGAAAATGGCTAGTCAGTGCTCTCATAAGCGTTCACAGAAGAAAAGAAATGCAGGAGGTGCAGGAAGGCTTGCTTCACTCAGCCTAGAGCTGGAAACAGGTGGGTTAAGGGGGACTCCCATAAGCCTTCAAAATTTGTAGGCTTTTGTTTAAAAGTGTAATATTTATTTAAAATGTGTGTAGGTCTTTTGCAACTTTTGCATGAAGGAAAAATCACTGTGTTTTGAAGCTGTACTGAGTAATTTAGTTCCCTGCTGCGTTAGGCCAGAGGAAGGTTTTACAGACGTCAAATCTAGTTGACTTGTGGGGTTAATGGCATGCAGAAATAGTATCAGGAAAAAGCAGAAAGCCCAGAGAGCGAGCCATAAGATAGATAGCATTATGCAGCTTAGTGCAGTGCAAGATGGGGGCAGTTATTTAGGCTTGTCTTGGGAGTGCTGCAGTAAAGAGAGAGACTCTCTGAAATACATGGCATCTCATCTTAGAAAATCTGTGCTTTGGCTGTCAGAAGAGTTTGCAGAGATCTGTCAGTCAACGTCACTGGGATGTTCTGGCACGCATTTTTGAGAAAGTTCAGAGACTTTGCAGGAAGCATCCTATCTACTCCTGCTTTATGGGGGATTCTGCAAGTTTCTTCTAGTAATGTTACATTTTGTATGTTTGACCAACCTCTATCGCTAGCCTTATGTGTACTGTAAAGGCCATTGCTGTCATTGGTTGTCTGTACTTTCTTATTCTGTATATAGTAGCAATTCATTTTGTTTGGGTGGTTCTGTAGTAGTTTTTTTCAATAATACTGTAAAAGCTACAGAAGTAAAAATAACTTTTCACTTGAACCTTGCTAGTGGTCTACTTCCTGGAAGTGAAGAAACAGTTTAAAGTATCAATAGGTTGTCTATTAACGGGGAAAAGTTGGTATCGTGTAGATAAAAAGTAATACATTAAGTAGGGCTCTTGGCCGCATTACTGTGTAGTTTGTATTACAAAAGTGGAAAAAGCTCAGGAGGGAGGCCGAACTGAAGTGCTTCCTAGAACACTCTTAAATGTACCACGGTCTGACAGGACTTCAGCAGGGAAGTCGGAACGTTCTCCCGGGTAATCTAAGAATAGCTACACCATCTGAACCGCTCGTCCTGGATTTTTCGTTTTCTCTTGAAACACATGGCAACATGCCATAACAGTCTGATTCCAAAAGTAAAGGGCTCATCATCCCTAAACTTCCCTACATATCAGCTGCAAAGGTGTGTAGAATTCTTCAGAAACAGAAATTGGATCACAAGACCGAGGCATCTTTTTTCAATTACTTTGGTCACTGAAGTTTATCAGTCATCTTTATTCTGTCACAAGAATTTGCGATAAACCTGTTCCACATGGATAGACCTAGTTTCACATGAAACTGGGGTGCAATGGTTTATTTTTTAGTCATTTCCTTTTTGACACTTTTGATTTAAAATTGTCCATGTGGTTAAAAAGAAACCTGGCGTTTGCAAAACTGCTTGAGAAGGAATTGGTTTGTACCTGGCATAATGACATAGTGGGTTACGGTATTCTTCATGTTAATTTGTTCTGGTTCCATAATAAAGTCAATTTGTTCTGGTTCCACGGTTGATTATGTTTCTAGGATGGAGGAGGAAAGGGAGGTTCGGGGGAGGGAAAGTTATAACTCTTTGTATCCTGGTTTAAACCCTATGTGTTTATTGCCTCATGAAAAGCTAAAGTTAATTATATGATCTTTAAGTTATCTCACTGAATATTTAAAATGAATTGACCAGTTTATCATATCTCTGTTTTGATTGGGATGTTTCGGTGACAGAACAGTCTGGTATGAATACACTGAAATTTAAGTAGACATTTAACTTTATTTTTTTTAATATCCTAGTACGTTTCTCCAGCATCTTGTTCTATACAGAATTAACTCTGGTTTTAATGAAAATGCAGCATTTTCATATGATTGTAACTGCTGTATATACAACCTACTTAGCAAGGGATGTGTGCTGTTAATTTCTGTGGACTAAGTGGGCCAAATGAGCTCGAGCTGTTAACATGAGCTTTTTATTGTGCGTTCATTATCCAAGATTTGAATTTCAGGTACAGACAGCTCAGTTCACTTAATTCCATGTAAAGTGTAGACTTCAAGGCAAGGTCTAAATTGTGCTAAGGTTAAGTCCATGCCAGTAAGTTATAGCAGTAGGCCTTTCATTTGGGTTATTTCATTTTATTTGTCTCCTTCTTGTGCCTTTCTCTCCAAAATGTTTTGTAACGAGTGATCAGAATCTTTTATAAACTTTCTTTATTTTTTTTCCCCCTCCTCCTCCCCCTGTGTATGCTTACAACTGAGGTAGATCTGTAGGACCCTGGTAATTTCAAGAGATGTCTGTACCCCAAAATGTTTAAAAAAACAAAACAAAACAAAAAACTTGCTGAGCAGTAACGACCACCTGCCTAATGATGTTACTAAGGCAATGCTTAATGTCCACTGATTTCCCCTTTAGGTGTGGAACCCAGTATAGCTCAGCTTCAGTCCTGTGTTTACATTTGTCTGTCTCATTACATTAAAAAACAGAGGAAAAAAACTTATGCAAAAAAGATGGAAAGGTGTTTGGTGAGCCAGAAGAATACCAGCATTATAGATGGTGATAGCTCTTGAAGAATATATACTCCTGTGCAAAAGTGTGCCTGACAATTTAATGATTAGATCAGGGACTAGTGGTGCCAAAGGCTGGTTACTTTGGGGAATTATAAAATGCATCCTTCTGATAATAATACTACTTTGTAGTAAATTGTGTGGTATGCTAGGTACTATACAGGTAGGAAGTGTATGTGCGTTATGTAAAAGCTAACATTCACAATTTGCACATCTAAACACTTATGCCTGATGTAGGTAGGAAGTGAAACTATTTTATAATGGAAATATGACAGACCCTTAACGGGAAAGGCAGTGCAGGGCATCACTGTAATTCATCACCTGTAAGAAGCTGTACTTTTAGGCTGTTTTCTAGCAACCTATTAAATATGATAGGAAGATGGATTGTGGTCTCTTTCTGAATGACATTGTAATCAGTATGTATGGTAATTAAGATCAGCTTATAGAAATGTTGTCTGCAGGATCCATCACTTAGCTAGAAACTTGCAGTAAACTGAGGTGGGTGGAACCTAGTAATTTCAGAATATCTTTCAGTTGTGGAAATACAGTCAGCATACAACTAATCTGTTTCTGAATTTCTGATTTGTGTCATGATATGCTTAATTTTTTCAGGACAAGTTAAAGTTCATAGCAGCGTTTCTGCTGCTTAATTGTGAATCAAGGGCTTCAGACCTGTAAAATGAAACGTCCATTTACAACAACATAAAGGACAAGCTTGCTGCCTAACTAATGATACCTTTTCCATGACATATTTGCATTATTATCTCTCAAGTGGATGCCAAACGGCACAGAATTTATTGTTGTCATCAATTCTGCTCTCTTCAGGGAAACTCTAATTCAAATAAAACACAGAAATGTTTAATATTTAAAAGGAAGTATGATTGTAGGTGTATATTTCATAAGAATAGCTTAAAACTGAAAGACCAGTTACACAAAAAAGTCTCCCTTTTACTTGTGTGGCTTGACAAATAGGCAATAGAGAGTATGTCAGACGACAGCACACCTTTCACCTATTCCACTTATCAGAGAACCTGCATAGACTTGCTTTTTTTCCTCCCCTCTTATCTGATGTCAAAATGGGAAACACTGAACCATGGCTTTGCAGTTGTTTTACATTAAAGGAAATCCATGCACACTTGTGTGTTAACCATATCATTTGATTTTTCCCTAAACGTTGGTCTCTTGCACAAGTCTAAGTCTCAGAACAGATTGAGAATTATTTATGAAATGGACACTATGAGTATTCATGTGCATCCTGTATGTGGTCTATAGTCAACCAGTAAAAGGTGTAAAAGTGCTGCTCTGTGTTGCATTATATGTACATTCTTCAAAAATTATTAAAGGACTGCTCAGTTAAGCTCTTCCTTTGTTTAAAAAGGAAAACCCGGTAGCTGAAAAAATATCCAAGATCTGAGATTTCTAGTCTCCCATAATATTCCTTCTGGCCCTTATAATGGGAAAATAAATGAGCCTGGTATCATGCCCTGAAATGTAATTAACAGTGAGTATTTTGAACCTGAAGAGAGAAGCTCCAGATAACACATTTCCCTTGTAATCCATACCCAAAGAGAAATTTGAATGCAGCTGGCATTTATCCTTATTGTTTTGGGTTAGTTTTTACTTAGAGCAAATACCTTATCATGAACTGGGATCCTGTAGTGAGGTACTATGAGGCCAGGGTTTATGGTTCAATTTAGACAAAATGATAGAATAAAAAAACAAATACAAGCAGTACTAAATCCCAATTATTGATATGATGTTGTTTATTAAATCTTTCACTTCAAGAAATTGGATAAAAATTTCTCTATAGTCGGGGATGGTACTGTGCTCTGTTATTACCATTTTTCAGCATTTATAAAGCTATTGTTGTGTATAACATCTTACCAAGCATTAGACTTGGAGTTGATGTTTTCCATGCTCAGTATTCATCTCAGGCAGACTCTATTGTGTTGGTCAAAATGTGTAATCATTTTGCAGAGCAGTACAAGAAGAAAAATGTGTTGTGTTTTGGTTTTTTTCTCCCCCATGTTAAATATTTTAGACTTTTTACTTGAAATACTCTAGCTCCTACAGATTTTAAAAGAGAAACTTGAAATTTGGAATAACATGATCCAGGTATTAGAGACTGTCCTCCTTTGTGAAAATCCACCCAGTTAATCCAAGTCTTAAATCTTTGGAGCGTTGCAGTTCATGCAAGCTTGTAGAATTTGCAAGAGTGAAACATCTGGAGCCTTATCACTGCCATGCTGATGTCCCTGCTGCTCCCTGAACTGCCCAGACCATATATTTGTAATGCAGCCTGAGAACAAATTAGGGAGGGTGCTTCTGCCCAGCACCCGTGCTGCCTTGCCTGCTCTCAGCATCTGTGGGCTGAGCTGGAATTGAGCGCTGTAATCCAAAGTACAGTGTTTGTCTCCTCTGTGCTGGCAATAACCCTTTTGTTGAAAATTTAATATCACGAAAAAGAAAGCACCCTATTTTGAAAACAGAGGAGCTGAAGCTGTACTGAAGGCAAGGAAAAGAAGTAGAAGACAGTTCAAAGAATGAACTGACCAGGAAGCTGGAAAAAGGGGGAGCCTGGGAGTGACAGAACGAAAGGTTTGAAACCAAGACGACAAAGAAGCAAATGGGGAGGGATCAAAAAACAGTGGAATTAGGACCATAAGCCTGTATGGTGATCTTGAGAATGGAAAGAAGGGAAGCTGAGTGGGCGAAAGAACTGGAATAAGGAGCCAGTGAAAAGACTGAGAACTGTGAACTGGTTGAAAACTGGCTGTAGGGAAAATTATTCCATGGCTATAACAAAATGGTGGAGAAAAGGTGGACTGGATCAAATCTTCTAATAAGCACAATGACACAGGACTGGGAGTACAATAAAGAACAAAACTGGATGAAAACACTAGGAAGTGAAGACCAAATACATTCTTGGCTGACCTATTTTCAGTCTCTTTCTGCAAGCACAGAATATGTCACCGTAACAATTTAAGACAATAATTGCAGTTTGTGAAAGTGTGTGTGTTTAGGTAACATATCCTGATGGCTCAGAGCTCAGCACAGGCTGCAGTGCCTATGGGCATATGAGGAGCAAAAGGAGAGCAAAGGAGAGTAGGCGTGTAAAACATGGTGGAGGTGCTATTCACGTGGTTTGAACAGAGTGCTGCACCATATGGGAGTGCAGAAGGGGAGGACAGAGTCATCCAGGTCTGGGAATGCCGAGTGTCAAGGGTTTTACGTAAGGAAGTGGTATGTATATGTTTGAGGTATGGGTAGGCAGTTCGTAAAGTGTGGCACACTGGGAATGCTGGGTCTCAGGAAGGCAAGTGCCTGGCTGTGAAGCAAGCAGCAGCTCTCACTGAGGGTGTTGGGTATGGAGTAGCTGCTGTTGAGTTAGGGCAGCTCTTTGGCGAGGGAAAACGGATCCTGCTTTGAAGGCTTTGGGAGGTTGGAGGGGACTGAGCAGCATACAGTTGTTGCCATCACTTGGAGTGAAAGTGTGGAGGGTTGGGTACCACTGTGTGGTTTGGGAGCAGGAAGCGTGGCCAAGATGTGTCAGTGCGCACACAGCCCAAGGCGCTCGGTTCCACGCAGCCCTTGACAAGGGCCAGGTTCCTTGCTCCCAGAGAGAGGTGCACGTGTTTACTGGTTACCAACCAGTAATGTCTTTTAAATCAGTATGAATGATGTACAGACCTGGGACAAGCCTGTTCCTATAACTAGTCATTCCTTTTGTTGATCAAGATCGTATTCTGTATCACCAGAAACTCATTTAAGCAATGGTATGATTTAGCAAATGCTTATTTGCTAGCCTCCTTTTCATGTTTTTATGTTAGAACTTAGTGAGCGTGATGTTTTTTGAATTTTTATTTATGTATGTGATTTGTACCAGGCAACATTCGCAAAGAAATTAGGAATACAGTTAAAGTGGACAAAAGCAACCTTTTATTGGTTAAATAGAACTACTGTAAATGCATGGAATGCATAAGAAAATAAAAAGGCTTATCAAAACGTTTCACGTTAACAGTCCAAACACACTAAAATTTCTTCATCTCTAGTTAGGGCAGCATTCACAGTTCACTGCCTACCTATCACCACAGGTACTAAAAGATGAATGAATTCCAAATAGTGGTACTTAAAATGTGGCAAAACAGGTCTTAAACTCTTTACCTTCTAAAAGATTTTCTGTTTCTTTAGAATAAATACAGTCCCCATATGAGGAATGCAGAGAATTTCTTTATTCCATCCTATTTCCCCATTGTGAATATTAATAGGGTGGCGCGGGACACTTCTTAGCTGTTCAAGACTTGTCCATGGTGCAGTGCATTTATTTTTAGATGTGAAGGCATTTTCCATTAGGAAGTTGTTAGGTAAAAACTAGAACTGTATTTGTGTGCTCTTGAAGCAAGGCCAGCCTTTAACTGTGAAGTGGTACTAGAAGTGCTAGCTCAGTAGAACGTAGTCGTAGGATGCTTACGATGCATTAGCTCCCCTCTTCTTTCTGACAAAAAGTACATAATGCGATGTTTGTTCAGGAACTTTTCTTTCTTTCCTAGCAGGGATTTTTAAATATAGCAAATTTTGACCTGATTTTTCTTCTGACTTTGCATTAAATAGTTAGCAAACAATGTTCGGTATTTTACCTTGAGACATCTGTGTGTGGGGGGAAACACTGTTCAAAGTTTAGGGAGTGCTCACCCTGATGCCAGCGGCTGATGGAAAGAAGTGAAGGTAACTTCTGGCAGGAAGAGTAGAGCCAGTCAGATGACCATATATCTTTTCCTTGCCCATCATTCTCATCCCTCGTGAGTTGGGCTGGCTGGCTAGCTCCTTCGCTCCATTCTGCTGCATGGTGTGAGGGCAAAAAAGAAGATGCTGCAAGAGTAAGCTTGCTGAATCCCCTGCCTTTGCAGGAGAGGCGACTGGCTTATACCCATAGTTGTATTAAAGAATGGAAGGTTACTTGCATAGATAACAGCCTCATCTTTAAACAGCTTTCTGGATTTCCAGAATGGAAATGGCCGTGGACTTGGCTGATCATCAGTTTGGGGATCTGACAAAAGTGGCAAATTGCACTGTCAGGTTTATCCTACTCTGAGTTCAGAAAGATCTGGCTTTTGGGATTTAAACTGCAGTTGTTACAACATTTGGGGAAGTGCTGATGCAGTCTAGGAAGAGGCTATTGGAGAGCTTTATAACTCATCTGACCTGTCTTTAGTTCTTAGCATTCACGTTGTATGACGTATTACTGTTTCTAGGCAGTTGGTGACTTTTTTTACTGTCTTCCAGGATACAGATGTTGTGACCAAATTAATGTTCTGTCATATGTAAGTATTATAGCATGAAGCATTTCACAGCATTTGGTCAGTTATTTCTAATTGCTGGTTAGTACATATGAGTTCTATAACAAAATTGGCTTTTTAACCCCTCCTTCAGTGGACCCAGTGGAGACCTCATCTTTCTGTGCTCTGCAACAGCTTGTTACAGTTTTTGCTGAATATCATTGGACTTTTGACTCTGCCTTTGAGGCTCTGTTGACTGCCAGCATCTATTTGGGTCCTAACTGGTTTCCTTAGATCTGCCTGCAGGACTACAGACCTGTCACAAATGTCCTTTTTTTTTTTTTTTTTTTTTTTTTTTCCCCCCCCTCCTTTCTTTTTCTTTCTTTCTCCCCTTTCCAGATTTTGGTAAAGACTCCAGAATAAATGCCAATTATCAATTTAATTTAAGCTATCAGACTGCATAATGTAGCTGTTCACACCAGGTTTAACTACCATCTATCTAATTGAAGAGAAGTTCCCAGGTTGTTGAGGAAAAATCATATTTCATAAGGCAAATCATCAGATCTTTTTCTCTTTTTCTAGAACGTACTGGAGAATTCTTTGTTTTCTTTTTGCATTTTTCTTTTTCTTACACAAGATTGCCCATTTAAAGTCTGTTTTGACTATAGCTCTAGCAAAAGAAAGTAACCTTGAGATACTGGAAAATACTGAAGTCTAATACCTGGCATGGTTAGGATGCAAGACTGTTATTCGAGGATGGTAACCAAGCTTGCAAGTGGGTTATCGGTAAAGGTCACTAGGGTTGAGATAAGCTTTTCAGGAAAACGTTTTGCAAAGTGCTTGATGGTCATCAAGGTTTCCTTGCTATGGAAGCCTGGACTGCGGGGCAGATGTTGGATAGGACAGTGGAGAAGTGAACGGTATCCTCCTCTTTTTCCCACAGATGCAAAGAATTTCTAGTTCTAGAATTAGGCTTTAGTCTCAGTATCAACTATTTACTTTTTTTTTTTTTTTTTTTTTAACAAGTCTGCTAGAAAGACAGGAAGACATTGGGGGGAAAAGCTAGTGAGATGGAATGCACTGCGAGTAAAGCAGGGGAAAATTTGGCAGCCTAATTCAGTATTCTGTCAAAGCATTTGACTTTGCATAACATATTGATGTAACGTAACAATGTCAGTAGCAGTGACGCACCTTTTGCTTCAAAACTAAGAGTGTACCATTTAGGTTTATTTCTAATGCTTGTTACTAGAGTTAATAGAGTAAATGTTATTTTAAAATGATGCTCCTAAAATTGAATTATTATTTCAAAGTTGTTTTAATCATGTTTATAAATGCTAAAATGTTATGAATTGGACAATTGAATGAGTCATCCCATCATTGTATAATTAAGACTGACTAAAAGTAAAATTATATTTTAATGGGCCTCTTCTTTTCGCATTGAGGCCAATGGCAAAAGTCCCATTGACGTCAGAAAGTGCAGGATTAGGCCTTAATATGATCTGTTTTTTGAGAGTAACTTCAATATAAAATGCTGTCTTCCCCTCCACTTTTTTTTTTTTTTTTTTTTTTTTTTTTTTTTTTTAATTAAAGATAAGTGTTTAGCTGGCCTTTAGTAGCTGGCTCACACAGAATCAGAGAATGGTTGAGGCTGGAAGGTGCCTCTGGAGACCATCTAGTCCAACCCCCTGCTCAAGCAGGGTCACCTAGAGCACGTTGCCCAGGACCCTGTCCTTGCAGCTTTGGGCTCAAAGCTTGTAAATGGACAAAAAGCTTCAGAGCTAATGTAAAGACTTTCCTCGAAATCTAGCAGAGGTCATGAAATTTTTTCAGTCCTGAGAATAGATTATTAAATGACCGTTCTGATTCCCTGAGGCTTATAAAGCAAACTATTGTCAATCTTACTTACAAGACTGGCTCTTCTAGGCTATATAAAATCATCTACAGGGAACAACATTACCGTTACCTGGGCTGCTTTGACGTGCATCTGCCTCTGATTATATTCCAGTGGCACGAGGCTGAGTGCAGCCCAACGTACCATCAGCGTGAAAAGCTGTAGTCAGCTATTCCACCTTGGCTCTCAGTTAAGCTCTTTAACTGTTAATGCAATTTTGGATCCACAAAAGTGGAAATCTCTGTAAAGTATCAAACAGAAAACCACAGCAAACCATAGCAAGGTCAAGTTCTGAGGGATGTTACGAGTATCAGGCCGAACTACTGCAGTAAAACGTAGCACTGAGAGGAGAAATGTGATTGCTGTTGGTGTCCGCAGTTGTACTGTCTTTTAACACATGCTGTCTGTACGTCTGTGTGAATTAACTGAAACGAAACAAACACGAGGTGAAACAAAGTAGAAATGTAGTATGTTTGGTGCTGTGTTGCTTTTCTGCCAAATGTTTCCTGTCATATATTTGTATGAAAAGCAGAGAAAGCACTTCAGAACTATTTCTCACACTCTCTTAATGATGCATCCCTGTTTTTTCACAACTAACCAACTGTGCTAGGAGTGTTTCAACATTTTATAGAAAATTAATCAGACCACATGTAGAATATTCCATGTAGGCAGTAGTTAAGATATTACCTTATAAAGTGAGAAGTTTTGTTTCAAATTCTTGGCTTGACTTGGATGGATTTGCTTTCTGCATCCTTGGTGATTTCTGTATTCTCGAGCTATGGAATTATTAAGGACAAGGAAAAGAATAAGAATCAGCACAAATCACCAATTTCTTCCTTCTGACAGCTTTGTGCAAAGCAAAAACGCCTGCCAAAAGCATTCATAAATTTGACTCGTGTTCCCAAATACTCTTAGAGTGACTGCAACTGTATTTTCTGAAAGGTGCACTTTTTCCAGAAAGTTTTGCTTGTTTCTAATTAGAATTACTTCTCTCTTACGAATCTTGTAATCTAAGTACTGCAGCTATAATAGAAGCAAAGGCTTGTGTGAATCCATATTTATCTTAATTCATCTATATATTTTTTGTAGCAGTTGACATTCAAAAATTTGTTGTATTTTGAGAGATTTTGTGTCTCTGAGAGATTCCTTAAAATTAAATTAGAAATACTGATAGAACATTTTTCATGTGAAGCAGAATATTAGTGCATATAATAGTCTGTGTTCCTGTGTTAGTGGGATGAAATTTGAGATCAAAATGTATGTTATAAAGAGCTCCCCTTTCTAGATACTTGCTATGAAAAGGCATTGCTATATGCATGATTTTTTTTTTTAGCTATTTTAGTATACTACATTCAGTTTATTCCCTTTATGAAAACATATTTCACAAGGAACATTTTAAAAGGAAAAATTCTTTGCAGCTGACTCTCACTACTATTGTGTTGATTCTAAACCTTTATTAAGACATGAAGAATGTTTACCTGAAAAAAGCTTATGGCAGAGTTGACACGTACAACCTTTTTGTAAATGGGGACAGAGGTCTGTAACCTAGCCAGTAAATTCCCAGGTGTAGGAAGTGTAGTGTGGGGAGAAGAATGGCTAAGACAACTGAAGTAAGAGCAATTTGTTCAGTTCATTATTCAGTCTCCATCGCCTGGCAAACTGAAAAGCCTCAGCATAAATCAAGATTCATCTATTCCTGTTCAGAATAAAAGAGGAAAAAAAAAAACCCTAAAACAGTAGCCTAATAAATTGTAATCTAGTTCTGATGTTGTTTTATATTCTCTCTTCTGTTTCTTTGGAACCAGTTTTAAAAACACTGGCGAAGGTATCAACAGAAGCTCTTAAACTTAAGTAATTTGTTTCATCTGACTTTAACATGTCTAACGTATTGTGCATTTAATAATGAGCAAAGCAGCTAGGCCAATAATAAACCAGTACAATACAGACAAAAGAGAACACTGATTTAAGGTCGTTGTGTCAAATGCAGCAAAATACTCTGTTTATAGCATGTCAGGAATGGCTTCAGAATTAGCACTAATTACTGAGGAAAAAATCAAAACAGCAGCTTTAAGGAAGGACACTTTTCAGTGCAAGATCAAAGCCATGTCTCTGCAGAACAGCAAAGCTATTTAATTGCACTGAAGTGCTAATTGGATTGTGAGGTGCTTTCATGTGTTTCCCCCAATTAGCCAGTCATCCCTGACCAAATCCACCTAAGAAGAGATTGGGTTTTTAAAACTTTTGTCTGCATGGTTTTGACTGGGGTACCTGTGTAAAAGTGGTGCCTTCTTTTTATATAAATTGAGGTCTTTTGGGTCACATTACTAGGCTTGCAGGAGTGAATAGATAAGGAGGAAAGCAACCCCATACTATGTGGTAAACAATTATCTAGATATTGTCATCTAGGTATCAGTGGCCAAAAATAGAGAAGCTACAGCTAACCCACTGTCATGTTACTTGGTTTATTGGTACATAGTTTTTAAAGAGAGAATTTGATGCCTGAGGAAAGTCCAACAGAGGCTTCATTGCTGCTCTTCACTTCTGTTCATTAGCATGATTTATCCCTCTCTCTCTTTTTTCTTTTGAAAATTTGCAGTCTTTTTCTAACTTTAAAAAGTATTGAATTTGTATTTACTATATTTGTAAAAGCTATGATAAAGATTTTTTCACTAGACTTAATTTACAGCTTTTAATTAACCTCACATGCGTTCAAAGCACAGGTAGTCAAGATAGCAGTGACAATTCATGAACTTAATACAGTTTAAGAAAAGCTATCATTTTTCAGTTGCTGAACTGACTCTGTCAGATATTTACAATGTGTAAACATGCTAGGCAGGGTGCAGATGCATTGTTTTCCGAACAAGATTTCTTCTACATTCTGAAGAGTCCCTAGAAAGAGCTTTGCATCTTCCTCTTCCAGATGCTCAGACACCGTGCTGCAGTCATAACTATAATGAGGTTTTTTAGGAAGCAGAGACACTTTCAACCTGATGGAAGTGAGACATAAAGCTGTGTTTTCCCTAAATAGGGACACACTGCAGCCCTAAGCTGTTTCACTGATTGGAGCGGAAGAGTGACATCATGCATCCTTGAAGAACTCCCTATGAGATCCCTCAAGGCTTGCCAGTGACTGCTCACAAAAATCCCACTGAGATTTCTCTTATACAACAGCTCTAACAATAGGGCTTGTGTGTAAACCAGAATACATCTAAATCACCAAGAGCTTGCCATGCACTGTGGTGATGCAGCAACTCTCACAGTTACTGCACAAGTTATCCTACCTACTTTTGTAGTGATGGTATTCTGGTTGCTGCTGTGCTCCTCTCTGCGTGCTACAGAGACCCTGAGATGCATCTGCTGGGCTTTGTACTCCATTCTCTTTCCCAGTTAACTGTAGCAGAACTTGTCTGTCCCTCTGTGTGTGTTGTGGGGAAGTTGTTGGAGGGTAGGGTTGTCAGCGGTCTGGAGCTTTAAGGTTAGATACAGAAAAGGACTTGGGTGCAAACCAACGGAGTGCTGGCACATCTGCATTTTGAAACCCTCTACAGAAACTACTGAAGGTTCTTGGAATCAGAAGAGTAAACAAGAAGGAACATGTCTTTGCGATTCTCTGATTAGAGTAAAAAGGTGGAGTTTGGGGACCTTTGTCATACTTCCCTCATTTTCTGCACCTTAAATTTAACATGCATTGATACAACACTGATGCAACTTGAGTGCATAGTTTTACGCTTACACTGTGGGATTTATTATTGCTTTCAGTTAGTTTCTTCTAACAAAAATGTCATAAACTTTGGCCAAGGTGTGGATGGCGAGAAGATCAAGAGATGTGAGACTGATTCCTTGAGAGTACCTGACAATTGCTAGGAATCGGAGTACTGCAGAGAGCAGCCACCTGTGACATGTCCTCATGCTGCACGTTTGACTTTTTACTGCCCTTCAGGTCTTTCACCCAAGTTTCCCCTGTGTTAAGAAGGAATATGTGGCTCGCCAGTCATACTCATTTTAAAGTTTTTTTTTTTCTTCTTCTTCTTCAGAACCCTGCAAGACAATACATTCCCAATTAGTCATTTGAATATTTGCTTGACCTTAAGGGAACATATAGTTCCCTTGAAACTGTTCTTATTACCTTGAATTTTTTGAATTGACTTTGAATCTGAGAAATGTTTATTGTTTTAGAAACTGTTACTTCTTCTGGAAGATTTGGTTGTGTTGTTTCTTGGTTGTGATTTAGAATAACAGAGCCAACAGAGAATATCACTAGAATGAAGTACATAGGAATTGCATGCAAAATACATACTTGTGTGTGAATTACGCTTGAGTTGTAGTTCACTTTTATTGCTCTCGGATAAAAAGCTGTGATGCTAACGAAAGGTGAGAATTTCAGGGCCAAAAGTGTGTAATTTTCTTACAAAATTAGACCAATCCTATATCTGAGAGTAACTAGTATCACATGCTTTGCAGGAAGATAAAAATATCCTTAAAAGGAAATAACTTGTTTGCAGAGGAAGATTCATTCTAACCCTAGCCAGTTAGCAATCAAGCTGTAGTGTTTTTTTCATAAAAAGTCATGACTTGAGAAAGTAACGGCTATACTAGAATGCTAACCTAGTCCAGTTGCTGGGTTTTTTCCAAGTATCATACTTTTCTGCTAATTGTGTTTCATGTTTATAATGAGAAGTAAATATATGTCACTGCTTATTTTGTTGAAAGTATTTAGCAGTATATTTAGAGTATGCACTGTGACTGTGTTAATGGGTGATGGTGGTAAATTTACCCATTTATGACTTTATCAGCCTACCCTTCTTGTTACAGTAGTTTCTGCAATAAACAGGAAATTGGTTTAAAAATACAGCCTTAATTTCACTACATTATTTTGTTCCTACCTGTAGCTTGTACATTCTGTGCTTTTACCCAATGTCATCTTAGATTCTTTATAGCTTTTAGATGAAACATAGTCTAAATATATATACACATATGCATACAGTATGAACAGTACCCATTTCACATGATGTATGGGTATGTTTTTGCATTTTAAAAACTAGAAATGTTGTGTAGCCAAAAATCGAGTATCCTGAGCACAGTAATTCAAATATAAGCTTTCAAACAAGAGACTTGACCCATTTTATATTTCTTGCCCATTGAATTATTTCTCTTTTTCATGAACAGTTTTAATATTAGCTCAGCCCTTGGCCTTTCCTGAACTAAGATTGGCAACAGTTAGGAATCTGTAATTTAGCAAGTTAAGATTATTTGTTAAATAACCCAAAGAAGCAAAACTGAAAAGTCTCAGCATTATTAAGAGATTGTTTCAAATATAGTTAGGATAGCAGACATGTATTTTATATGTAAGGCTGATTCAGCTCTTTTGCACACAAATAGTTAACACTTCACCATTACAGAATCCATGCTTTGCACTGCAGCTTTTATGCCCACTAATGTGTTGAAGTGGAGTTTATTCACTGTTAGTGGCTGTGTTCAGTCAGAAATCTTGTTCTGATGTGACCTTGGTCATTGGCATTTTCATCCTTCTTTGGTCTTCAGAAACATATTTTTGAAGGGAACTTTAAAAGCACCAGCTTAGCTGGAGCTATAGTGTTTGGGGAAAATTCTTTCTAAAGTCTATGGAAAAAAAGTTAGCTCAATTTGCATTAAAAGACTGAAGTGTTCCAGTCCTTTATGCCTTTTTCTTTCTTAAATGATCCAGTTTTTCACAGTGTGTGTGAACATCATTACCATATTGCTCTCAACACTTCAGATGCTGCCAGGGTCTCAGCACAATGAAATCAGTGGGGCTAAGGGTGCTTGGCAGCTCATAGGAACAGCGTTTGTGCAAAAGGCCCTGAGGATGAGCATCCACTTCTTTGTTCAGGCTCCATGAGATTGTGGTCCTTCTCATCCTTGCCTCCCTATCCTATGTGCCGAATGACTGGCAGTATAGGCCATTCCAGGCGTTCTTAAATATGTTTTTATTTTATTGAAATTTAAGTTGGCTGCTAACATTTTATTTTTGAATATTATCTATTCTCTGTTTATTTTGAAGTGAGTCTATTGAAGCTTTGCTAGCATGGACACTGGCTTTTAATTAGTTTATGTGACTTCTGAAGAGCTAGTCTACGTAGGAGTAGATATAGAAGGAAATTAAGAGCGCTGATCTGAATATTATCTCCAGAAAAATAAGAGCACCCTTAATGAAAGGATAGCTGTCGGAATAAATAAGGCGCAGATGATACTCTATCACTATGAGGCAAATTTTTTGTTTAAAATAATAAATTACAGTCTTCCTACAAGTTGGTGCATTTTTCATGGAGAAGGGCTGTTGGTGACACTTTCTAAAGTGCTGCAACATTTTACTAATTTAAAAAAGTCTGCCTCAGATCGATTGCGACCTTATCGATAGGATAGTCTCATTCATCTCCTAAGCAGGCTGCTGTCGCGTTGTACTGTAATAGATTTAAGCTGCAGTTACTCCTTCTAGAAGATTCAACACTTAGTAATGCTTTCAAATGAGCTTTAGAGAAGGTAAAGCACCATTGGTATCTTCCCTCAAGATGATGGTTTTCACCATTAAATTCGTAAATTACAAGTATACTTAACATGGAATTTAAGGTTTGATAAGTTAGTGTTTCCATAATGACAAGGAAAATATGGTAGATTGGGAGTAAATACGTTGTTCTATGTAACAATTACTGCTATCAATAACTTTTACTTTAAATAGTTTTCCTAATTGTAGTTGATAAATATAGTGCAGTCTATAACTAAGGCTGCCTGATAGCTTTCGTTAGATAACTGTTTTCAATTTCTTACAACTTCTGTAAAGCTTTTTTCCATGGGAGATGTCTGCTTCAGTTTAACCTTCTGAAAGATTTTTGCTCAAGCAGTTCAGCAGTTTTCAAGAAATAAATTAATTCTCTCTATGTTAACGATCACTAAAATTCTTTCACTGAGTAGCTGTCATGACTTTAAAATGACGTGAAATTTGAAGGCAGGGTTATATTGGTGTAATAGCTGTGCCTGTATAAATTCATCCACATACGGTTAAATTATAAAGTTCAAAAAAAAAAAAAAATCTCAATTTATGTATGCCCAGGTAAGACTTGGAGGTTGGCAGCCAAAATAACAGAATGCTGAGTCTGCGCTGGGTATTGCGTATCCCTTCGCAGCTCTTCATGTCAGTTCTCTTCAGAGAGGGTACTTCTGGTGGCTCAAGGCTTCGAGGCTCTCGGCTGCTAATGGCATCTGGAAAGTGCCCAATCATTTGTTCAACGCTGGAAATAAGAGGAGAAAGTCTTTCCAGTGCACCTAGCACTCCTCCGTCCAGCTGGTTTCTGGCAAGCCTAAAGGAAGGGTGGTGCCTGCCTTAGGAGAATGAGGCCGAGTAGTGGAAGGAAAAAAGAGTTCTTCCAGTTCCAAAGGAGAAAACAGCAGAGAACGGTGGTAGATGAGAAACAACTTGGGCAGAGGAATAAAGAACATTAACCAGAGGAGATGGGAAAAGAGGGGGGTAGGCAAAGGCCTTAGGGGTTGGGACGAAGGAGTTTAGGCACTAGAGTGTATCCCTTTGGAAAGCAGAGATCTGGTGCTGGTTTATAACTTGGGAAGGAGGAACAAGAGGTTGCATGTTTGCGTGAGTCCCGCTGATGGCATTTTAATGTGGAGTTTTTTGTTTTTTAATTTACAGTTTTTACACATCGTAAGAGACAGTGTCTTTAAAAGATGCTTTAAAACATCAAGATTCAGTATATTTATTAAGATCAAATACAGGTGAGGAAAAACCTGAATTAAGGTTATTAGTTGCCTGGGCTTTGCACAACAGATTTTCAATATCTAAATGCTTAATCCTTTTTATTCCTCTCTCCCTAGAACAGAATGGATTCTGTTCTAAGAACACGTTGGCTTTGCAATGAAACTATTGACTGTAGTACTTCCTCTTCTATTGTGGAAGTTGGAAAATATGTAGTAATGAATTAGAGATGGTAGAAGAAAGTATAGCGTCATGCTAAGGCAGCTGAGTGTGCTACTAGGGAACTGAATTCCCCGAATGCCTCTGCCGGGGAGTTCTTGCGTGGTGCTGGGCAAGCAGCGTACCTAGGCTTTGCACTGGCCCCTGTGTGTTCCAGTGTTGCCAGTCGGCTGTAATGGGGATCCGTAGGTGAAATCAGGGAGCTCCTGTGAAGTTCAGTGAAAACTTCAATTTTCAGGCACTTCAAAATCATTTGATGATTTTGACCCTCCAGCTGTTTCTGGCTTTAATCTGCATCTCAGTTCCCTGTGTGTAAAATGGTGATAATACAACTCTGTCTCGCATCGTAGTTATGGACATATACAGTAAGATCTTAATTTTTGTAAAGAACAAAGATACTCTGAAATTATCACCTTAGCAAGGGTCATGACGAAATGGTATATGGTATGCAGAAATAATACATAATTCATTCTGAGGTTAGTGAGAAATATTTAACGGACTCTACTGAAAGAGTGAAGAGATGTATTCTACACACCCAGTAGGGCAGGGGGTTGTTGGGTTCGTGTCATTAAATACCATCATATAATCAGCGTGATGCCACAGGGAGGCATAAAGAATGAAATTGGTAAGCAGCTAAGCTCAGTGCTGGTTTTGCCGAGGTGTTGAGTGTTTGGATTTACCGTGTTGCCTATCGCTCTGTGTTTGAATATGCGTTTGCATCTGTTTCCTCTCTCCAGATAAATTTCTCTTTTATTGTTTGGCTAATTTCAGCTAAATCTGATAAAGGGATAGAAATCTCAGCGATATTAAGTTCCCACAAATTTCATGAAAACTGACCCTCAGGTGAATGAGAGAAACACTAGTAGTGACCCATGGAGCAAATAGTCTAAAATATTGCACGTCAGTTCGTATTAGATGTCCACAGATCCAGGTATGAGCAAGCCAGTATGAACTCCCTAGTTGTAAGAGTGAACGTTATATCAGATGTCAGACTATCTCATCCTCTGTCAGGGTTTCTTTTCCAGTTATGTTCTTTGGTCCTTAATGACTTTCCTGCCTGCGTAGGTTCTCTGATACATATAAAACTAGCAGCCTTCCTCTAAAGCCTTATTATAATCCAATTAAAAGCTCAATCAACTACAACACAGCCTGAAACAAGGCTTCATTAGTCTATAAGATCACGGAACTAGTTGTTTCATTTTCTGTAATGTAATTTTAAAGTACTTTGAGACAAATGCTGAAAACCCTTCTGTAGTCGCAGGGTGTATCTCTGCAAGGCGCTGTGCTAAAGCAGGACAAAAAGGTTCCTGAGGTCCTTGTCCTCAAGAGCTCATGCTCTTTGTATAAAACCAGAGACAAGAGGTAAATAAAATCAAACGGGGAAATGCGAAGAATCAGTGAGGCACCGCTGGTGAACGTGAAGGAGCGCAGTCGCAGAATGCCAGGGGCATAACTCCAAGGGTGGGTTTTTTTAAGGAGTCTGTGATACCTGGAGCCCTCCTGGAGCAGGAGGGTAAGAGATGGCAATTAAAGTGCTTTTCCTACGCAGTCTGCCATCTTTATTGTTCAGGTCATGTGAAGTGACTATAGATTGGTGTGTACTTGAAGTTATTTGGGACCAGTTGTTCCCAAGTGGCTGTTCCCGCATGACTGTGTGTAATACAGAGTTTGCTATAGTATGGATTTTGATAAACTATGAGACCTTTTTACTGGAATTGTGAAATTTTCCTGTGTGTCCTTTAAACTGTCTCCCTGTATTTTTCAGATTGATGCTGCTCATCTTTTTGGGTCAGGCTTTTTCAGCATGTTCAGTTTTGACAGCTTTTCTATTTTTATTTTTTAACTAATGAGAAAAGTATATTCTAACCCTTATTCTTTAAAATGTTTAAGCCATCCAGTTCCAACCTGTCTTGAAAAATTTCATCTTGTTCTAATAACAAACCCGTCCAATTTCAGTAGAAAAGGAGAATACTGAAGAGAGAAACATATAGCAAACTACTCCCTGTAATAAAAACTTAATTATTGATGTTTCAGACACTCTTTTAAATTTGTATGTGCATGAATGTATGGGAATGTTTATTAGATATGAGAAATCTTTCTTACATGAAAGAAGTGATTGTTTAGAAAAATTTCAATAAAAAGAAAGTAATGGCTTTTTTGTTCTGAAAGAACATGAAAGAAATATGCCAGGAAAGGTGGAAAGATACAAAGATGATAACTTTTGGTCTAATTGCTAGAGAAGATAGTGTGTGAGATTGAAAGCGAAATGAGACAAAATTGGGCAGTGAGTGTTAAACAAACAGAAACATGAATTAGACATACACTCTTTTTAGGAGACAAAAGAAATTGATGTGTTTATGTGAGAGTCCAGATAATTTTTTTAAATGTCCTGTTGGTACACGCAATAAAAATAAAAGTACACATATAATCAGATTACAGCATTTTTATGTTCATTTTTCATTCTAGAATGTATAAATAGTGGATGTGCCTTTCAAAAATCAGCTCTTACTTTATTGTGCAAAAACGTTAGCTCTGCATTGTAAGAGATCAGAATTGCTGAAAGTGTAGATGAAAACTTTAAAGGAAAAATGTGTTACCAGACTTGGAAAACAGGACAAAGAAAAGTGAGCTAGAATTCTCAAGCACATTGCCTTGAGCCAGCACTAAAACTTGCTGTATGCTGGTGCCCTCCGACTTCATGCATGGCTAGTCTGGTAGGTTAGCAGCATCCTCTGTGCTCTGCTGCTACAAGGCAAAGGTTTTGCTGGCGGCTTCTGCTGTTAAATGTGACCTCAAAAACAGCCTGTTCTTCAAATATGGGTTTGTCATACAAAGAAAAGGCGTTAGTTTTGAGAATCCTCATTATAATTCAAAGATTGCCTGTATTAGTATATTATGACTGGAATTACAAAGACAGCATATTAATAAACTAGCATTCCTCTATTTACATATGGTGATTGTCACAGATAATGACCCAGGTATCACTACTGTTTTAGTCTACTTTTGTTTTACTAGTCCCACATTATGAATATAAATTTGATAAGTACCAACTACATGAAATACAGCTAATTACTCCATTACTAATATTCTATTTTCTAAGCATCCTATATATTCACACCTACTCACAAAATGTATATATTTATAAACTATAAAGTTACCTGGCACTCTCTGTGTTTTAAATATCTGAAGTTTAAAGTAAAAACATCTCCAAAATGAGCAAGGCACTATGTAGTGTCTGTGGAATTATGTTTAAAGTATCTTAGCATCCTGTGCTGGTTTTATGCCAGTTAACAGCCTCTGCCATATTACCTCAGAACAGCTGATGAATTTATGACACCTTAGTTTGAAATTTTACGCATCATTCTTTGCACAAAGATACTATGCTCTGGAAGATAATTCATATTCATCTGCGCACCGAACTTCCAGGATAGTACTTTATTAGTTTTTACCAAACTCGATCACTGACCACGTGCCAGTCCGTGTAAGCTACTACACTGTGATGGGGCACGTAGCAGCGCAATCGCCTGGTTTAGGCGCAGCCCTCTTGGGAACGCTGGGAAGTCGCGTCCCTGTTAACGGGCTCATGCAGCAGCATTGGAATTACTTCCTGAGTTTCCTTATATATACCTGCTTTTTTTTTTTTTTTTTTTTTTTCCCCTGGTTTGGGGAGGAGGTATATTTAGGAGGGAAAAAATGAAGAACAAACCCATTCTCCTTCATTTAGCTACTATGCATGTACTTTGTCTCCCTGACTTTCAAGTACACAAAGTACACAAATACCAAGTTTGTCTCCAGGACCTGTTGTAGATGTCAAGGCCAGAATGAAGACTGGGGATCTATCTGATCGTGCTGCCATGAAGTTGGTGAGAAAGCTCATGTTAGTGACAGTAAGAGCAGGGTTAATCAGAGCAGTAAAAATCAGTGGTTAATACTATGATAATGTTACCTTGAATATTGAAATTATTTTAGACTAGGAAATAGGAAAAAAGGGTCTACTTGTGTGTACACAGAACCATAGTTTGTTCAGGGCTAGAATAACCAAGTGGTGGTTCTTTTTTGTTTGTTTTGGGTTTTTTTCCCCCTTTTGTTTGGGTTTTTTGTATATGTCTTCTGCAAGCTGGGATTTTTATGAGACATGAATAGCATACCACTCTTTTGTGTATCACTTCAAAGATGCTGAGAAGGAATCTCAGACTATTAGTTTAGTTGTTATGGTTTTCTGTTCCATTTAATATTTGTATGTTACGGTATATATTGGTTTTAGAAAACAGTTTATTTGTGAGCAGCACAGCTGATGAAGCCTGGTTTCCTACAGGTTTGTCTTTGGGGGCTGAGCTCATGTAGAGTCCCTGATGTCTAAAAAAAGGCTGAGCTCCCACTGCATCTCTTGTCTCCTTGAGAGCATTGATGGGGGCTCTGCTCTTTCCCAGAAAAGAGTAGTTTTCATGAACCTTGTAAGAAAGAAGTTAGCGCCTTAGGGACTTCCGCTTTTTTGTCAGATTTGTTTGGAATTGAGCAACGTGCTCAAATGGGGCCTGGGGCTTTTGTTGTTTTGTACAGCTGGTGAAAAGGCAAATATGGACACACAGACGCGCACAGCCATCGGATTTGCTTTGTTTAGCCTCACTTCCATGGGGAGGCAGGCCAAAAACCCAGCACCGTTTGCTGGCGGGTCTGGTGAGTGTGACCAGGCTGACAGTACGCGTGGCGGGTTGCGTAGCCTCGAGTTCACCGCGGTAATCTTCCCTGCAGAGACGTGGCTGTGGAAAGTAGTATGTCATGATAATCTTCATGTGCGATAATCTGCTCTGTCGTCCTAGTAAATCACTTCTGTGGTCAGCTGTGGAAATCAATTTGCTTTTAGATTTCAATGACTCCTTGTTGGAACTGAGTGGTATTTAGTGGCTTTTACATTGTTGGTTCACATCTATCAGGAAGAAAGAACAATAATCAGTGTTAACAGAGCTGCAATTAACAATCCTTAAATTTAATTCTTAATTAAAAATCAGAATTGAACCATTCAGGACAGCAAAAATGCACCTTTTTATGTTGAGTGTGTTTTGTTTGTTGGAACATAGGGATATGAAACAAAAGGCTGTTACTGACGGCGATCCTCTTGAACTTTGCTGGATGAACACTTAAAGTTCCTTCATTTTTCTGCTTTTTTTGCTTGTTTGAATAAGTGAAATATCATGTGGTATGTAGTGCAAATTGATCACAGATTATAGGAAAATTCAAAATTGGAGGATAATGCATTATTATACATAATTTTCTCTTTGGAAGTACTTTTTAGCTATAAATATTTTAATGTTATTTTAGTGCAATACCTGGCTGTTGTTATAGATAAGGTTGTTGGTAGTATTTTATCATTTATCTTTTTGGGTCTGAAAATAAATAAAGCAGATCCTTGAAATGGTAACATGTTGCATTAATACACATTTCAGAACTTTTCTATATAATGATGAGTTAGTATATACGTGCCTTCATGGACGTGTGAAGTATAACTCAAATACAGTCCATTTTCTGCTGCTGCCATAAACAAGGGGAAGAAAAGCAGAAATAAAATCATGGTTGTTATAGTGTTAGGTTGTATATATTTAATTTCTGTATTTGGAATTTAATTTTGCAAACCTCTACTGCTGTAAATAGTCCCACTGAAGAATATTATGTTCAAATTTTGTGCAAAAACAATCATTTTAGATGCACTGATATGAAGTACATTTTAAATAGTTACTTACATACCAAATCTCTGTATGTATTTATTCTGTTTAGAATCACAACCTTATTTTGAAACCAGTATTTCTTTTTTGAGAGGGGGAAGACATGAGAGGGAGACATGAGTTTTCAGAGAAAGTTACCCTGTCCCTTAATATCCTGGACCTTTATCATTTGTCACCCTGTGTCAGCAGCAGAAATAATATACTCTGAGAGCCAGCTAGCTCTCGATTTTGTAGGATTGATGTTTCGGCCTAGTGTCTTTTAATTGGATAAACAATGGCATAAATCAACTGAAAATGGAATACCTATGATATTTTTTAAATCCATATTTTGATACAGAAAAATATATTCATAATTCATAATAATTGATATAATTAACTCATAACCGTTATGCATTTCTAAATAGAAGGACTGCAACTACGAAATCCTGAGAGTAAACTTTACTCTTTATAAGTGCATACTAAATGCACTTCAGATAAAAAGATTTACTTTGATCTCTGTGGGAACAAATCAAGCAATAGAACAAGAAATGGTGACATAATACTGAAACAGCATGAAAAATATAATTGCTGATCAATAAAAGAACCTCTTACGCAGTGAAAATGTTATTACAAATGGCAGTAGTAGAGAGAGTTTCTCACCAGACTCTCCTTTCAGAGCACAATTTTAATTTTTTTAGATGAAAACCAATGAATAAAAGCATTTTAAAAAGATCTTGCAAAATCAGTAACTGTCTCATCAGTTCGCTTTTCCTTATATTAGTGTTTATACTTGTTTTTAGTTGCACTTTATAACATGAGACACAGCAAGAAGAGCGTGGCTAGGGAGAGTCCATAAGTTCGTTTTACTTCTCCAAAAGAGCCGCCTTTCCCGAGTACCCGGTACCGTGGAGGTTCCTCTGGAGTGAGATTTCTGAGAAGAGGGCTTCAGGCTTAGGGCTTCAGAATTAGCTGCTTTCCACGGTTTCCTTTTCCTCAAAACTACAGGTGTTTTATAAGTTAGTAGTCTTCGTTAGTAGTAGCTCACCCGCTGCCTTTTTCTGGGCCCGTCGTGTGCCCGCCGTGTCTAGGAGGAGCTGGCGCTATAGGGAAAGAGGCCAGAAGGAGGAGGTTTGGGGGCTGTAGCGATTGCTCCCCTCTCTGAGCCAGGCTGCCTGTGGGAGGCTCGCTGGGTGCCAAGCTGACGTGGCATCCTGCTCTCGTGGCCACAGCTCCTGACTGGGCTATACTGGGGGAGGGAGAGTGGATGAGGAGGATCCCCGGGTCTGGCGTGATATACAAGATGGATGTTCAAAGGCTGCTGCGGTACGCTGGTGCAATGCTGTGACTGCGCTGAGATGCGGACTTCTTGATTACCTGGTCTTTAGTGAGCTAAATTCAAGCCTGAATGTTCACTTAGCGTTATGCTCTTTATTATATTAGTAAGTGTTCATCACTGCTCTTAGAAATAGAAGGAAAAAGTGTATGTAGTCAATGGTGAAGACAAATATTTCTCCCTTTTTTTTTTTTTCGTCTTTTTTAAATCACTACTGAAAATGGCCAAGAGTGTGGAAGCACTTCTAATGATAGCACTGCACAGAGTTCAATATAACATTAATTATTCTTGGGCTACTTAATGTCCACAGATATTTCAAATTCACAGTGAGAACAACTATAAAAATACAGGGAAGTCTTTAAATTATACAGGTTTAAGAGTGAAACATATGGCTATTTCCTAGAAGATATGTTAGTAGTAATATAGCATATGGGTACCCATATGGAAAGAATTGCATTGCCAGTGCTGTAGAGATTAAACTAATATATCACTACTAAGCAGATATAAAAATGTGTCTTATAGTCACTTGCTCATTATCGGTATTGGGAATGGAAGGTTTTTATTTGTTTATTTTTTTTAAAGCTGCAGGATGGATAAAGCAGATAATTTGAAAAAATGTACATTATAAATATAACTATAGGGCATTAAGATAAATTCAGAAGTTGAATCTAATTCAACATGCCACATTTTTATAACAGTGTATTTACTGTACCCTGCATTTAAAAAAGAAGGCTGTTTATTTTCATTAAAACAGTTCATGTTGTAGTACTTCAGTAGTACTCCACAGCTATGTTTCATTTATTCTGTACTTTCACTGTGGGGATTTGGGTGCTCCCCCCATCTTCATAGCTGGCAGACAACCGATCCCCTCATGTAATGGTTTTCTTTATCCTATCTGTTCCCTTCCTTGTCCAGACCATACTCATCTTTCTTCCTGCTTTCTGTTGGTAACAGCTGGAGCAGCAGCGTTTTCCTCTCTATATGAACCTGAGTGATTAGGAGAAAATATCCAGGCTTCCTTGTCATTTTGGGTTGTCATAAAGGTGAACAATTGCAAGTCTCATCTAGGGTTTGGGTTAACAGTTTTGAAGGCTAAAAATTGTTTCGTTATATATTTGATCCATCACTGACAGCAGGTGCTTCAGAGAGAGCTGGCAGTCAGGTGCAACATTCTAGTTCTTACCTCCTCTGGCTAGGGAAATATTCTCCAATACCAGCACTCGGCTGCCTGGTTAATTTGCAGCTGGACTGATTCAGTGGTTTAAACCACACCGTTTTCTGCCTCCTTTTATTTTCAGCCTGTTGCAGGTGTTAGCAACCAAAATTGGTGGCAGATTTTAGTAGCACTTTCAGCAAAGATCTCAGATTTTTCGTTAGTGTTGTTGAGATGATTTCCATTACTGAAAACCTTAAAGTAAAGTCACAGCCATCTTGCAAAGAAACATTCATAGATTTTCCTTGAAGCTCTGTTTGAAGGTGTTTTTGCAGGTGAGGCTAATAAAATGTAGTAGTACTTCAGTGCAGTCTGATGTTCTTGAAGTCTGTGCCCACTACAGAATACATAAGTTCCAAGCCCCTTTCATTTCTAGCTTATTCTATTGTGTTTTTTGAACCTATGTAAATTGGTCTGCCTGCATTTATTCATTGTAGTTGTTTATTGCAGCAGCCTTCTAGGCAATGCCTACCTACAGCAATAGAAGAAGAAAAAAAAATACTTTCATAGTAGTCTTCCAGTGGCTTGTATGAAGTCTGCACTAAGATAAATGACAGTATGAAATGTAGCAAATATCTGCAACTAAGCAAAAACATATTTACTAAAAAAAGGTATAAATATGCTAAGCAGATTTTCATTTTGAACTGATCGAAGCCCTCTACACTGATGTAAGATATAGACTGAAAACAATTCTATAGAAGATTCTTAAATTAGACTTAAATTCTTAAATTAGATCTATGTGAGTATATTTGTTCCTTTTATAAAATCCCTCTCTTAGATGAGGTTTAAAGCTGCAAAGCTTCTTATTACTTATTGGTTAGCATGCATTGCTAGCAAATATCAGATTTTAATACTGTGGTTTTTCATTAAAGAAAAACATACAGATTGTACTGGATAAGTATGGCCTGAATATATTATTTTATACATGTATCAGTAATTTCCATAAGAAAAACATAAATAATTGTTGAAGTGGTTCATATTTGTCTTCCTTTGTTAGTCAATTAGCATGGGATTCAGCTCACCTTGTGTTAGCCTGAGTCTAAGCTGGTTTTACCTCTTCAGTCAATGGGGAGCGAGACCTGTGTCCACAGGATGATTCACTTGTTTCAGGTATCTCTAGAAGCAGTTGGGTTCTTATCCACAGAGTTGGGTACAAAGGTTGGTTAGGTGAACAGTAAAGATGAGACTTTTAACTTTATATTGCTAAAATAAGGTGAGATTCATCCATCCTTAACTTTTTTTTTTTTAGTTATTACTATACCTTTCAGAGAAAATGCAGCTCTAAGTTGGCAAACAGTTCATAAAACAATTAAGAAAAAGGCTTGGTGGTATCATCTGGAAATACAGTTCTATCTTTGTTACTTAGTATTATCAGTAGCATATAACACTAACTCTACCTGTGCAGTTGCCTGATAATTTGAAAACAACTTGGCCACTAGCAAAGAGTAATTATGACAGGAAGAAGGTGCTTGATGAAAAATCATTTAAAACACTTGCCCTTTCTTTCATGAATTGTAGAAAAATTGCAGATGCACTTTTTTCTGTATCCTACTGAATTATCAAATCAACACATACTGCAGCATTTTTATAGACTTTTAATTTTAAAGCAATAAAATTCATCAATTCAGGATTTTCTTCCATAAAAACTTCCACCAACTTTATGGTGCATTTGCTATGAGATATGTCTGTGTGAGAGAAGTAAGTTTGGATGCCAGAAATTAGACCAGCAGAGACGACAACTTGCAGTGGTGATGATCTCAGGTGCCAAGGGAGGGATTCAGACTTGCAGCCCACTAATACTGTCTTAGCTGATTCATCTAGGAGAATTGGGGTCAGAAAGACATTTAAACAGCTTTTTAGCTAGAATCATGGAATTGTACTCAGAGTGCTAGAAAAGTTCAGGTGGAAACGGATAGCTGCGGAATCAGAAAGAAACAGCAGAAAGCCAAGTGGCCTGGTGAAAGAGAGCATGAGAAGTGTAACGTAGAGCTGTCAGCTGCAGGGAGTTAGGTTAGTGTCTGCTTTGGGATCCTTGCTCCACTGATTAACAGAAACGAAAACTTACCTATTATAGTTGCCTTTTGTATCCTAGCGGTTGCATATTGTTATAAAATCTTGCCCTAACAAATTTACAGATCGTGAAGTTAAAGTTGGTGCGTGTCCGTGCAAATGTGTTCAGTGCAGGGAGCTGCACTAATTCTGCTCGTGCACCGAGCCCCCCCGCTTCAGGAGGAGGGAGAGCAGTGCGCGGGAGGGGTGTTACCTGTTGTTAGAGGTGCCTGTCCGTTGTTAGAGGTGTATTATCTCAGGCAGAGTTAGGTGCCACGTGGCTTCGGGACGGGGCTGGCTCGCTCCCAGGCAGTGGGCGCGGAGGGCTGGCCCTGCACACCTCTGTCCGGCCGTGCGCCTCGAGACTGCTCGGGATGAGCTGGCATGAAACCTTCTGTAACAGTGTAGAATGGCTGCTCTCTTGGAAGGAAGGGGAGGATTCCTTATGATGCCTTTGCTGTTGGTCATCCCTAGTTATGAGACATTCTGTATTCTTCTCATATATTTCGAAGCCAACCACGCATACCCACCAGGAAATCCCCAGACTAACTGGATTGATACGGATAAGAGAATTCTTTTTTGAATACTGCACCTTATTTTTTAATGTCTGAAATGTATGTAGGAGCTGCTATTCTCAGACTTGAATTTGTAAAATGTTATGGTAGAATTATATTGCATTTCACTGATACCCAAACCATTGCTCAATACACAACATACAGATTTCTTTTTCTTTCTCCTCTTCCTGCTGGTCCCGCCAACTCTTTTGGCATATGAATGTTAATCTTGCTTCTGCCTTACTTCTAGTAAAATGCTGGTATATCGCGTAGCCTTTTGCCTGCCGAGGGTTACTCAAGTGGAAGTGAGCACAAATTTCAATTTGGATGCAGTGTAACTAAATGCACTGTTCTGCATTTGGAATTTAAACCTCGCCCATATGAGATGTTACACTGGTTTAATTAAAATGTTTTTAAATCAATATAGTTAAATCTGTTCAAACTCCTTATACAGAAGCACTTAAACCTGCTTAACCTTTCTTAGAATTGGTTTAGCTAACATTGATAAATTGCTGAAGTAAGCTAAATCAATTTAAGTGAGGTCTTAGCTGGGGTAAGTGCATTTATGTTAGATGTTTGCACCAGTTTAACTGGATTTAAAATCAATCAGTTTAGTTAAATCAATGCATTTTTCCTTGTATAGGCATGACCTTAGTTAAATAATTTTGTTGTGTGAAGCATGGGTCTTGCGCAAAACCCCCCCCCCCCAACTTTTCGAAGTACGTTTTCTGAAATTTTTGTTACCAAGTAAATTGGCTGAAGATGTAAGTACATAGCTGGGTTTAGGACAGGATTGTGATAGCAGTAAATAAAGTTTAAGATTCTTGATGTTTCTGTTTAGGATGGCTTTATATTAGACTGAAGAAACTTTTTAACTTTCTGGAAATTGAGATGTCTAGAATCTGTGCCAGCCAACCCCATAACTTTTTTCAGTGTTTCAATCATTATGATGTGGACAAAATAAGAGATAATTGCTGTGTTCACTAATTTCTCCAGAAGCAAAAAGTATACTTCTGGCATGATTTTACCAACAAAAGCTGTTTAAGTTATTAAAGGAAATTGATCTTACTCTTCACCGTTAATTCATGACTGTGGATTTAATTGAAAGCAATGACATAAGGCAGAAATATAATTTTAAATCCTTGATATGTTTAAGTTATAAATAGTGAAAAGCTATCCAGAAAACTGTTTTCTGAAATATGCGTTGAAAACAGTTGTCTGCTTTCTGATCCAGTATGAATTCCTATAGAATGATCTTGGGAACTTCTGTATGAGCCCCAAATGTCCTTCTGAATTTGAAAAAAGTCTTAAATACCTGAGGAGAAAAACATGATTGCTTAAGTAAATGTTGCTTTTTCACAGTTATTATCTGCAACTAGAATTCTTCAATTTTTTCTTTTTTCTTTTTCTTTCTCTTTTTTTTTTTTATGTGTCCCTGGGTTAAAGCCAAACTCTTGGCCTTTGACAGAAAAAGCTAAATAAAAATATAATTTTAATAATATATATTATGTATATCATATATATTATTATGCATTATTATATATATAGTTTAATAATAATTAAAATATAATTTTCTTTATTTAAAAAAAAAACTTCAGGTAAGAGTTTAGGAGGTAAGAGTTTAGGAAACTGTATTCACGTTACTCTTTAGTCCAAGAGTAGAACAGCATACACGATAACAAACAGGGAAGTTCATTCTCAGTTATTTTTCAATTTTCTACCTGCTGATGTTCCCTATGATTCAATAACAAATATCTAGCTGTATTTTTTTTTTCCTGGGAAAGTGAAGTAATTTTGATCTTTCAAATAGGAGACTTACCTGCTTGTATTGTACACAAGTCAGAAAATTAAATTAAAAATTGTGATTTTTAACAGCACATATGCTTTGTATAATATGATTGCATGTTGTTATGATCATCTACCTATAATATACATAGGTATTACTGAATAAAATTGATCTTAAAAAAGGCTTGCTAGGTACAAAGATGTTTTGATATGTTGTGTCACCTTTTAAAATATGTTGGAAGTTACAAGCTGTATTACTTAAATGTCACTTAGCCAAAATTGTCAAAGACTGAGTGATAAAACTTGAAATTTAATGATCTTTTGTTTCACAAAGAAACAGATAGGCAGTCATCCTTTCTTAAACAAAGGCTCCCAAGGGAAAGGAATAGTAATTATGGAGTAGTGTGGCTCTTTTGAAACAGCATTTCCAGGAGAATAGAGGACATCTGCTAAATTCCAGCTAGTCCTTACAAATGACAGTTTTTATGGAGAGCCCTCATAGCTAATTCACATCAAGTAAAATGCTAGAGCTGGAAGACACTGGGGACCCTGTGCAAGGAGACTGGGGGTTGAGTTTTTATTTTCCAGTCTCATGAACTCCCTTCTGCAGAAGTGAGAAATCATATAGACTTAAGTCTTTTCTGTAATCAGTATGACCTCAAATCTCCTGTTTCCTTTAGCAAAAGGTGAATCTCTTTTCCTGAGATAAAAATGTTTTTCTTTACTCTTGTTGGTTTCAAAATAAAGCTGTAGTATTATCAAATCATCTTATGCCAAACTATTATCTTCTCCCAAGTGTCCATTAATGTAAGTTCCCATCTGTAACTCTTGAGTGATTCTCTATCTTCAGCAGATGCAGTTTGTCTGGATCACTGTTTTCATATCAAAGTTCATGAAAAGAAGTGTGCCGTAACCGTAATGCATGTGCTGACTTCTGGACTCTGGGCCCTTTTGGTACTACCAGGCTGAAACAGGCTTGAAGAACCACTGAAATTTGCAGCTGCGCGTATCTTCATAGCCCAGTTGTGGAGGCGGGAGACTAACTCATCCACTGTGATGCCGAAGTGATTAGAATCCAGTTCTTTACTTTTAATGTGGAATCGTGCAGTTTGCCTTGATGGCGTAGCACGCGTTAGATGGTCACAAAGGTTGGCGCGTTTGTCGCAATTATTTCCTTGGCTGTTTGAAGCAGCCTCTGTCAAATGCTCTTTGTATGTATATGGATGTTTTTATATAGCCCAGGGAGTGCTCTCACTGTATGTGTGTCTTGCTAAATCAAATTACACTAAAAGCGGTCTCAGAATTTTGTCTCTGTTTACTGCACAGACTTGCAGGGAGTTTGGAGGCAGGTCATTAAGCTACACATTTAGTTGAAACTCTTAAAGCTGGTAGCAATTTATGTTGTTTGGGGAAGAACTGCAAGCACCTGAGGTATTTCAGGTGCACAAAACTGGTGCATATGAGAGTTAGGAATGGTAAAATGTTTTGATATACAATCCCTAAACCCCTTTGTTCCCAAAAAGGAAATAGAAATACCAGTTGTTTGGGAACAAAATACCAGAAGACCCTGGTTATTGTGTCTTTTTCATCTTAGGGGTGCTCAGTATTGACAGACAGGTTTCTTTTCGCTGTTGATATGGAAAGATCCTTTGTGGGAATATAGATATATATTTAGAGGGAGAAAGATTTTACCTTTCTTTGCTTGAATTTTTTTTCTCTTCATTGAATGATCTATGGATATATAAACCATAAAAGACACTGCTTGACAAAGCAAGATTTGAATTGTTCAGTCACTTATAACTAAAGATATTCTGTAGTTTTAGTATATAAGTGTGGACTTTGCTAAATAAAGGAAATGTTGCTCTTTCACATGAAGAAATCAGTTTAAAAATGGCAGACATTTTAAAATGTGACACTTTAAGCAAGCTTCTATATGTTGTTTTAAAATTAATGTAATTGTAAGTAGCTCTGCAACTAACTAAAATATCAAAGTGCTCATTTCAGAATTGGGAAAAGATTGATTTCTATTCTTTTTGTAAGAAGTAAATCTAGATCAACAGTAAACTTGTTAATAAAAGGAGATCCATTTTCTGAAAGCATGAACTGTCCATCCAGCTGCTGTCAACTTGCTTTAATGCCACTGGTCAAAAAAGTGCAATCATTTTTAAAGGCTTTTAACCTAAGTTCATTTTTAAACATTAACATTTACTAAAGAAATAAAATTGCTCTGTGCTTAAAGACAGTGCCTGTGTCTACAGGTAAAATGCAATTTTAGTGTAATTGTGTAGAAAATAAATCTTTACTGAAAATGAAATCAACTTCTTGCTTGCCAAATCAAATCAGGCAACAAAACTGTCCTACATAAATACAGAATAAGAAAAGTTTCAGAGCCGTGAGTGGAACGGATTGCTACTGTATGCTCACTTCCCTGCAAAGCTAGTCAAAGGATTCGGTTTCATTTCCCTTTTTAATCTTGGTGAAAGCTATTCCCTAGAGCTTGAACATGCTCCATAGGTGTCCTATTTTCCCATTATTTGCCTCTACATGCTGCTTCTCTTCACGAGACTTTATGATACACCCAGGTTTCCTACACCAGTGGTCAAAGAGAAACAATACGTTCTCACACTCATTATTATTTAGAATCTCTTTTGTTATGGATGAGAGTATGTCCAAAGGCTGCTTTTCCCAGGACAACACTAATGTTTTTAAATGGCCTCTGCAGGCAACCGGATCCTCAGATGTCTGAGAGTGACACATGCAACCCTGAAATACTTTCTTTTCTGCGCTTAAATGCCAAAGGAGGTCGGGGGGGGGGGGGGGGGGAATCTAGGTGGAAAAAGTGTAATTCCTGCTGCTGCATGGCAAGAGTGGTAGTGCTTGCAAAAGAAATGCTCAGCTTTGAAGTACAAAACAGCATTCTGTAATCCTGTCGTCCTTCTTGCGCGTTCTGCAGCAGAACTTGGGGTGGCAGCATGTTGATTCTAAGCATGCAGAAATAATTACAGAAAATTATTAAGAACAATGAACTGTGCATGATGGACCCTATAATTAATGCCAATTAAATTTGATTTTAAATTTGTATCACATGTAAAGAAGGCAGTATGTTTAAAGGCTAAATGAACTGACAGAAGGTCAGAAGACCCTGCTCTGTTCCTGTCCCGGTCGCAGATTGGTTTATGGCTTTTAGGAATTTTGCTTAATCTGTCTTGTTCTGTCTTGTTTGGTTTCCCTATCTGATAATAAAAATGCCTTTTCTGAAAGAGCTTTGAGATCTACAGGGTATATACTACCTAAGATTGCAATGCTGCAAGCCTTTATTAAAGCAATTTTTATTCTAATTACATGTTTACATTGAAGTAATCCCTTATCAAGACTGAAAGCTCATTTTAGTCTGTCACCAGTAAGTGTTTTTGTAGTACAAAGTCAAATACTTGGATAGTGAAACATATCACTTGAACTGAAGAGTGTCTTAGCAATTGGCATAGTATACACACGGAATTTAGATGTCTGTTTTGTTGCTGTGGTGCTTTTTTATTTTTTGTGCAAAAATGGATGGAGTAAAGAAAATACTGGAAAAGAAAAGCAGACGAAATAGTGGGAAAGTGCTGTAACCTAGTATGGGACTTGCTGGATGCATGCAATCTTCCAAGTCCCAGAAGTACTCAGACTTTTTACTTAATATTCTGAGAGAGATGGGGAGAGAGAAAAACCGTTTTTTCCCAGAGGGTATTGCCTATGGTTCCCAGTTGTGTACATGAAACTAGTTACATGTGTTGCACCTACTGTAGGAGGACACTTGTTCAAATGCTTGAGTGAATCTTGAAAAGCAATGAAGGTTATGAGGAAAAGTTAAAACAAACATACTAAAAATATTGAGGAAGGTAGTCCTTAGAGAATTTTATTTTAATTTGTCATTTTAATTTGCTTTTCTCATAATATTTACTGTTATAGTGAAACTTTCAGATAGATAAACATGTTGAACATAAATTAACAATGTTGGAAGATCATTCTGTTTTAAAGAACTGTTTAAAACAGCATTTGATTTGTACTCTTTGGAGGAAAAAAAGACCTATGAATACCACAAATTAATCGGATGTATATTTTTATTGTTCCCGACAGAGGACTTCCAAGAACTCTCTAGAGAACATAAAGAGGTCCTGATCCTCTCTTTAAGATCAGTGCAAGCTTTATAGCTGAGGTCTTGAAAAAACACTGAGCCCAAACACACCATTATTTTTGCAAAGTGATTTTCAGAACTCCACACAATAGTTCATCAGTCAAGAACAAGCCTATAATCAAAAGCTGTGCACATGCAGAAGAGGGAAATCGGCTTTGTCCTGAAGTCTTTGACATTTTATTGCCTTTGAATAGATGTAAATACAAGTGTGTGTGTGTGTGTGTGTATATAACAGCTTTTCAGTAGAGTTATCCTGCAGTTGGCTGGCATAGAGAAATTTCATCGGTTACATTTTTTGTCATTTTTTCATTGGACAATATAGTCGGTCTTTCCCCTTCTTTTCTGCTGTTTCTGTCTTTGTCTATGTATATTTACAAAACAGAAGGAAGAATGAGCAAAAGCATAACAAAACTAATAAAGAGTTAAAAGAATCTGTTGGAATTGATTATAAATGATTATAAAGTTGATTATAAAAAATTATAAATACTTATTTATCTATTATTAATGCACCTTTCTGACAATAATCCTCGAGTATGGAACCAGAGCAGTCAGCTCAAAAAAAGATAAAAGTTTTTTGTTTTTCGTTTTTTTTTTTAAAAGAGAGAGAGAGAGAGATGATAGCCCTAGTGCTTTTTCCATGTATTATTTAATTAGATTATTTTCAATCTGTAGAATCTATTTCATACAAAACATACTTATTCCTCCAATATCTTATTTCAATAGCTTAATTTAATTATACATATTTTATATTTAGATTTGAATCCTACAATAAGGAGAAATTTTATTTCAGCATTTTTCTGGATAATATAGAATATTGCATTTGCAAGAACTATACACAATTTTTTTTATACTTGGAGAAATAATGCTACTCAAAAAAGCAAGTTGGGTAGTTTTTAATATGGTCTGAAATAAACTTAATAGGCTGCCTTTTTGTTCTTTAACTATGGAGTTACTAACAAATATTTTCATTTTAAAATACAATGTCAAATACCTAGATTTTGGATTTGGATGATCTTGGAATATCAGGATCTTGATGAAAATCAGTGGGTTTCAGAAGGGCATCTGGGACATTCTGCTTGGTGAGAACAGCCTTTTGAAATAGTCTACATTAGGCCTTGGTACTAAATGAGTTAGTGTGGTGGAGGGGTATTTTGTTGTTGTTTTCTTGTTTGTTTGTTTGTTTTAAGTCTCTGTTACCTCAAGTTATCCCAAATTTTAGCTTCTCTTACTTTATATTTTTCTCAAGTTTCATTATTCATTTGTTACAGCCCCCCAGAAATTATTCTCCCAACCCTTTAAATCTCGCTGCTTTGGGATTTGGTGCTGATACGATATGCTTAAAGCAGAGTGAGGAGTCTCTTCATGAAACAATGATTGCTCAGAGAGGAAATGTTGTTTATATACATGCTGCTTGTCAGTAATGAGTAATATTCCACGATCTATCAGGGGAGCGGGTAAACCTTCCTGTTGGGCTAGTGGTTTTGGGAAATACTGTATTTAGTATAATCTAATGGAACCTCAAGATGGTCTAGATACTTGGTTGCAAAAACCGGAATGGTACCTTCGAAGGTGATGAGACGACAGGTTAGGTTGTCCACAGTGACTGGTAGTGGCTATTATAATGAGCTTTTGGTGCCATGCTAAGCTGTTGTTTTCTGTGCCCGTGGAAAATGGGCTTCAGGTGTGACTGGGACTAAACCACTTGGCAAGCATGGGAACACTTCCCAAGTTTTGCTTGAAGCAAACTGCTAGGTGCTCCTGCTCCCCTGCTGTGCTGAAAGTAGCTGTCCTTAGCTGTGACTTTGTGGAGTCCTGCAGCTGCTCTTTAGGAATAACCTTCCCTCGTCGCTGAGGAAAATGCCGCTCGTCTGACTGCATCCGTAGCTTTTTCTTTTGGAAACTTTCATGTAAATTATCAGTGCAAGGAGAAGTGTCATTTTTGTCTTACAAAGATAATACGTAGAACAGAATTGTATTTACTCACTGGGGATTTTATTCTGAGTCCTTGAATCCTGGGGGAAGATTAATGCTAAACAGCCTGTCTGCTCAGCTACCTGCTTGGCCACATACACGTTTGCACCTGTAGGCTTTTAACCAAAAAAAGGCTGGCCACTGATCTCTGTAAAGTTGCTTGAAATGACCAACATTGTGTGAAAGTACCGTAGCTGAAAAGGTCCTTATTGTGCTTATTGAATGCTGCTAGGCATTGATTTCCTGAAAATGTATTATGCAGGCTGGAGATGGCTGTGTGCGCATTAGCTGACAAGTTGGTGCAGTGGGAGTTGCGCATCTGGCACCATCACCCCCGTGACCAGCATCTCGCTTCTGCATCACATCTGATCTGTGGTAGTTCAGAGCGAGCTGTTAATTTACTTCAGAACTCCAGCATTTCCCACACGGCCAAGAAATTCTCTAGGTATCGTTTCAGCAAATGTGTATTTTACTAACACACACAAAAAAGAACAGAAACAAATCATGCTTTTTCTTATTGTTTTGCATTAGGAAACATCATTTCATTGAGATGAAAGTATATCAAATCATGTTACGTGAATTTTTCCTTTTTCCAGTGCTGCACCCCCTCTCTTTTTTTTCCTGGAGTATTTGTTCCATCTAGTACTGGGACAAATATACGGGGGGGGGGGGGGGGGGGGGGAAACAGGTAACTAATGCAAATGTGGCTATCTGTGGTCTCTGGTATATTTTGGTTTCCTAACTTATTACAGTTAAACCTCTTTTGATAAGATTATGTGTGAAGTACATCTGATTGTAGTCTCACTAGCTGAAAGGATTCAGAGGTTAAATGAAATCACACAGAATGAGTCTATTAGACTATACATCTTCTAATCCCAGTAGAAATAGATTTTTGCAAACTGGTGCAGAGATGAATTTGGCAGTGCGTCTGAACTTTCTAAATTTGTTAGCAGTGTAAATATATTCTAGGGAGATAAGCATCATCTAACTACTCGCTAAAAATTGAGGTAAGCAGGAAATAACACAAGAGCTGTGTTTGGGCTCTGTGGAAATGGCAAAGCATCTCTTGTAGTTGTTCTGACACAAGGAACTTGTACAGCTCCTGGTGGAGCTATGCAGCAATTTTCATGGCTTTAAAGTTGCAACAACATCTTCTAGCACTGACAGATTATACTTTGGAGGCTTGTTAGACACTTAGCCTTGGTGAACGCTAAATATGCTTCAGCAACAGGTTTATTGCTGTATTAGTCACTTGTTTCAGGTGACTAGATAGAATGGGCTGTATTGATCTGAGCTAATAAACAGCTGATTCAGAGCAGTTTATGGTATGTATTTATTTTTGAAAATTGTCTCTGAGGTCTTGCAAGCTAGAATACCTATTCTTTCAGGGAAGTGTTTCTTTTAACAGTATTCATTTAAAAACGTTGGCTACATGTTTGCACTTACTAAAATTCAGCAGCAAAGATGTTAACATCAGGCTTAAACATCCATCTTATTTTGATTTCCTCCCATGTTTGACATCTTTGAGGTACTCAGAATAAACAAAAGGTAACATACCTAGGTGTTTTCCCCCCCCCTCCAA
The DNA here is from genome assembly GCF_036370855.1 of Dromaius novaehollandiae. Classification (NCBI taxonomy): domain Eukaryota; kingdom Metazoa; phylum Chordata; class Aves; order Casuariiformes; family Dromaiidae; genus Dromaius; species Dromaius novaehollandiae. The sequence continues at coordinate 30,831,495 of NC_088130.1, forward strand.
GGATTGGTAAGCATAACACAGTAACTCTTAAGCTTAATGCACTCCCTTCTGTAAGGTCTTTGAGTGTTTTCATTTAGTCAGTGGTGAAAGTGCTTTCATTTTGGCTTATAGTGGAATCTGAATAATTACAGTCAAATCTGCATTTTTCGTTGAGCTGAAAGAAGTAGTTTCTTTCTTATTCAGGTGTATAATAAGGATAGAGATATGGAAGAGGTCTGCCTACATGGCTATCAAGCTATAGCAGGTAAAAGTGATCTGTTTTGGCAAAAGCCATTAGTTTGAAGAAGCGTCCAGATAATGGATTTTATACCAGATGAGACTTTAATTTGCTGGTAAAGTGTTCCATATATGAATTTTTTTTATTTCATGCTTTGAAATGATAAAATAGAAGCAAACGAGCAGGAATTGTTTAGCAATGAGATTTCAGATTTTTTTCCTGGCTGCGGTCTGTGCTCCATTAACACTTGTCTTCACCTATTGACTTGAGCACATTAAGGCAACGTGCTCTTCTTGAAGCTACGTCTAAAAGCTATTGTAAAATTCTGGCTAGAACAGAATATTGCTGCCTGCTTGCTTAATGGATTCTTTGCAGGACTTTTCAATATACACTGCGTGGCACGCTGTAGTTTTTCAGTGGTTTCTAGTTGCATTCAAATTGTTGGTTTTACTGTAAGACTTTATATGATTGTGTTCCAGATCATTTCTCTAGGCTTGTCCTGGCCTAAATTTAAATTTAGTACAACAGCTAAGTACCAACAGCTAGAATAGACAAAGAGGATATAGTATCTCATTGTAAAAGACTGATGATTTCATTTGATGGCTCAGGACCCTGGACTTTAATCTCCTAATGAGCCCCCAATGTCCATAGAGTGTCCTTCTTTGAGTTTAATGTTCACATTTTTATCTTTCTGTTGAGGCTTCTTAAACAAGGAGAGGATGTTTGTGGAAAGCTTGGGTGGGTGTAATTTTTTTAATATTAGAAATGTTGAGACTTACAAGTGATAAAGAATCCTCTTGAGCAATTGACTGCTTTGGTGCATTGTTAATCTTTAAGAGGTTCATTCAGATTTGGTTAGTACGTTTATACATTTAATAAATGCATGCCCTTGTTTAAAATTAAGCATTGTTGATATTTATAATATGTATAATAATCAGACTTTCTGTTTGCTACTTTAGATGTGACAAAAAAATTGTGTATTTTGTGCATTTTGTAAGGGAGAGGGACTCTTCCAAGTGTTTAATGTAACAATACATTTAAACAATTTAAATACAGGTTTTTTTCAATTTATAACAGTGTAACTGTTGAGTCATAATAGTTGTGGATCTTAAACATTTTCTAAAGGAAACGTGGCCAATTCTAGCAATATACATAGATTACTGTTGTGTTGTATTTGAGTCTCCTATGAACTGTTCAGAAGTATTGCAGATTCCTACAGCCTGCACAACATAGTTCGAAACCCACTGCCTCGTACCGACAAAGCTAATCTGTGATAGTTCTCTCTTGACCAAATCATGCAATCATAAATTAAGTGGTATTACAGAAACATGGATTAGTTGGTTCTTGCTTCTTAAAAATGAACAATACTTTGCATTATAAGCAGAATGGACCATTCTGTGAGAGATTTACAGGATAATTGTCTGTTTAAACTCTTAATCATCTTGGCTGTAATATTTTTTTTGTTTGTGTTTTGCTATTACCTCAAGCTATTAGAAACATAAAATGAATTTGTACGTAGTGTAATTCAGGCTTTTCCTTCTTCTTGACTGGTTTTAAAATTGCACCCAAGATAAAATATATGCTACCTGAACATGACTCTGTATTAATTAAGCAACAGTCTGTTACTTACTATGCTATTTATTAATCTTTTACAGGACCATCTGTTTTATGACATAGTTATCATGTCTTTTAATTCAGGTACCATACTTCTAACTTTCAGTTGTATTTTTGCAGAGAAAACAGAATATATATATATATTTTTTTTTTTTTAGTTTTTTTAGTTTTTTAGTGGGTGAATGAAGGAGGAGAGGTTACATTGACATCCCAGTAAGGGACTGTTTAATTAAAACAAGCTGATCTGCATGGAAAATTAAATGAATACTTAGATAAAAAAGGACCGTAACTTAGTGATTTACCTTTGATCACAATTTAAGACTAATTCTTAACTTGTCATCATAACGCAGGATTTTCAGTAAAGAAAGTTATTGTAATGGTACATGATAATGCCATTGCCTGATATATTTAGTCAGAACTGAAGTCCATTCATTTCAAGGAAAAGAAAAAAATAGATGAGTTGGGGCTTTTTTCATTGAAACTGTTAAGGTTTTATCCCATGAAAGTTATGTGACTTCTTCATCACTTCCACTATACTTTAAAAGACTGCAGGAGGAGGTTTTGCAGTTTGGGGATTTCGTTTGTTGGTCTTATTTGTCTTTTAAGGAAGCTTTGTGAGCAACTTCGGCATAAAGTCAATGGAATCTGGAGAATAGTAGAAAGAGTAGAGAAACTTTGACAGCTCCATACCTCCAGCTAGCTATATTTTTTTTTTTGCTCTTCCTTCCTTTCTCTGTCATGGGATCTGTCGTTCTTCGAATAGTAACAGGCCAGTAGCATATATTTCCTCTGCTTGCAGCATTTTGATGGCAAAAGGGATCAGTGAGTAACGCAGATGAAGATTATCACCTATAATGTACTCACTGTCTCCTACCACAAATGAAAGTTATAGCTGCTAAACCTCTACTAAAATTTTTCTGGATGTGAATAAATATGATGTTACTTCCCCCCCCCCCCCCCCCCCCAAAGCTAAGACTTACTTTAGTGAAGCAGCTGCAATTTTCTGAATTTCTAACATGGCTATTTGTGGACAGCAAGGAGAGAGTGTTACGGATTCTGTTTAGTTTAGCATTCTTGAAAGATAGTAGGTACTCCATGCCCCTCTGAAATGTATATATGGTCCTGGCATCTCAACTGCATCCTAATTATTTCCTGTGCGATTCTGCAGCTTAACAAATTTGTGGACCTACTTTTCTGCCAAAGTAATTTAAGAAGTAGCTCTATGGATATTTCCTAGTTTTAACTTCACTTGCATTGAAAATAATTTTTAAAAATACCAGTAATAAAACGATGAACATATACTATTTATTCTTCTGGATTTGTTTCCTTATTGACTTTGACTGCTTATTTTGCTGATTAATCATTTAATTTTGGTAATTCTGTAATACCGTATGAGCTGTGCTGTTCATGATTATGAGCATGCAAGCAACAAAAGGGCTGAGCAAAAAGGCAAAGACAGAACTGACAGAGAATATTTGAAATCAGTAGCTTTGGAAGGCCACAAGAAGGGCTATCACATGTGGGCTTCTCATCAGGAAGATACTGTTATCTAGTAGTGTCCTGACTGATGTCCTAGCTAGTAATAGATTTTACAAGGTAGGTCCTATGCAGCATCATTGTTTTGGAATGACCAAAAGTTTAAGTACAAGGGATAGAGGTTTACAGCAGTAAACCTCTGAGTTTTGGCACAAATACTGTGTTGGATGAAAAGGAGTTTGAACTTTTCTTTTTGGAAACAATTATTGTCAATATGATTGAAGACAAAGAGATACAGCAAGGCAAAAAGCAATAACAATAAAAGGTGGTGGAAGTCCATTTCAGGTTTGGGGACATATCTTTTGCAATATAGTAGAACAGGGGATGTTCAGAATAAAAGCAATGTTTACAGCTGACAAAAACAAAGAGATATTGATCTATTGCAAGGATCAAAATTATTTTTTTTCCCACTGCATGCACAAAGGTGTGTTCAGTGTTGAAAATTATCTGCACCAGAATTGCTGGTATTTGTTAGCAATGTTCACTGAAATTTAAGGCTGGCAGAGAGAAGAAAAAAAATTACTTCTGTAACTCTTTGTCGAAGTTTGCCTTTCTTTTTCTCCTCTTGCTATTGAAGAAAAGTGAAAGTATGGATTTAAGTTTAAATGTTACTATACTGGCCGTTTTCCTTTTATCTGCGTGCCTGGTCAGTAGTTTTTGTGAACATGCAATTCAGCTAAATATTTATAGTTTTGGAATTTCAATAGCAAACTAATTAGATCTAAGTTTGGAAATAGCTTCCCACGATTTCTGCTACAAAAAAATTTCCTACCTACATCCATACACTTGGAATTTCTTGACCCAGAATGGTTAGTTCAGATTGGGGCCCTGCAACATGCACACCAAGGTGTCTGTAATTGAAAGTAGAGCAGCGCAGCCCCCATAAAAGCACTCTGGAATAAAAGCAGTCAGAGGACAAGCCAGAAAAGAGTGAATTTATCTGCTGAGTTCATATATTTGGAAATTTCCATTACTAGTAGTTTGGCTTTGTCTTTCACAGTCACTGTTATGTTAGCACTACGACTGCTTAGTCTTCTGTATTGCAAAACAAGCAATGATTCACCACATTCTTGCTTATAAAATTCTGAAATTCATGCTCGAAACATAGAAATAGTTTTTAAAAGAATTATTCTTCTAGCAATAAGAGGAATGTGTTTCTTCAGCATATATGTTTGCTTACACACCCAGAAGAGACTTCAAAACTGCTGCAGGTTTGCTGCAGATAAATACTTTGCCATTGTTTAGCAAGTTTCCTTGTATACCACTCTCCATTTGGATAATGTCTGCATGTTTGGACCCTTCCCATGAGCTACAATTTACACCATTTTTAAAGAATTTTAGCTGTAGTAGAACAGGCTACTTTGAGAGTCAGTCTTAGAAAGGTTGTTCGTCCAGAAAACAGGGAGAGATTTTGGACACATTTATCTGAATGACACTGCTGTTAAATGGAGGGACAACTTTTCCTGTGGCAAAATGAAAGAAAGGGTCAACTGGAGGATTCAAACAAACATTCAACTGAGTTTACATAGGAACATTTTTAGAGCTCAAATTTTAAAGTTCTTTAACGAGTAAAGATAAAGGGGAACTTAGTTTGTAACAGAATCTGAAAAAGCCAGGAGTTATCCGTCTTAAGGTAGAAGCTTTTATGTGGTTTTCGTTCACTAAGATTATTTTCATTTAAGCTTATATTAATTACTTTGAGTTCAAATATTTATATATATGTATATAAACCAGCACATGCAGTGTAATTAAAAATTGGTAAAAATTACGGGGTAAAGACATCCAGCATTTATCAGAGACCCTTTTTTCCCTCCCTACTAAACGTTATCACAGATTGTACTCATAGCCCATTACTTGTCATTGTGGGAAATGTGTATTTAATAGGATCTTCACACCTGCATAAAGGAAATGTAATACACTGTGTACCAAAACTTTTATATTACTATGATAGCACAAACCATAAACAAAAGAGAGAGGTGACAAAATAGAAGCTACGCTATTACTGAGGCATGTAGTTCCCGGTGTACAGGTTTGGTTCTCCTTATACTTGGGCCTGTAGCTATGTCCCAATTTGCAAACAAAGAATGGGGGTCACTTTCAGTGTTTATACATCCTACTTTTCTGAAAAATTAGTACCCAGTACAAAATGGGAGGATTTTTTTGTATTTGTCTTCTAACCTAGTGCTGTCAATGTGCATGCGAATGCACAGAAACCCATTCTTTATCTAGCAGATTTTTACGAAAAAAAGAAAGCTTTTACTTCAGTAAAAGCTGATTTCATATCGGTTTAGTTTCTTTTGAACAGGCTGTCCCAAATGAAATATTACATAAGTTATCCAGTAAATTGCACTTTTACATAAGATCACAAAAGGGGAAAACTTCCATGTTTATATCAACTGACCAAAAGGAAAATTAATTCCAATTGAGTAACTTAAATAAGCAGGTACCTTAGCAAGTGGCATGGCTATGGATTTCTGTTTTGTTGAAACCATTTTTATACTGTAGGTTTTAAACTTTATTAATGAGTAGCGCTAGTAGGTAGAAAGGATCTAATTGGCATAAACTCTTGCATTTTCCAGTCCAGTTTGATAAAACTTTCGTTTCTGTCAAAGAGAAGAGGTTTTACTGTGCTAAATTGCTTTCCTGTATGGTTCCTAAGGAAATGGCCTTTATTATTAAGGGAATAGATTAGATGCCTGAAGATGAAGTACACTGAAGAAATACTTCAGGAAACAAGTATTTTTCAAGCCCTTAGGAATTAACATTTTTTGTTTGCATTTCTATCACGTTAGTTATTGTTTAAAGAGTTCCTGAGGTGATTACACTTAGCTAATTTTATGAAGTTTCATTCTATTCATTATACAGGACAGCTAATTAGTGCTGGAAGTGTTGTTATTCTAAGGAAGATTGTGTAACTGTTCAGCTACAAACATCTTGCAGATGTACTATAGGTGTCATTATGTGAAGGCAGTTTGACTCCACTGAACCATTCTGTTAAAAAAAAAAAAAATTGTAAATAAATTCTTTTCATGGAAACATGGCTCCGTCTGTCTTGCTAGAATATCCGCAGCACTTCTCAGACATTTAACAGGGAGGATCTTTAAAATGAGTTCCCTGGAAGTAGGTCTTTCATTATTTTTTGAGTCTGCTTGTGATGATTCACAGTATGGAGCCATTTTTAATTTTGTTCATTTCTGCCTGTCAGTTGTACTCACTCCAAGCATCTGGTTGCATTGATTTATGTGAGCAACCTCAGCTCTGTTAGTCATAATGAAATTAATGACAAGTTACAACACACTGTTCTCTGACTATGTTTCCCAAAGCAGAACAGCCTATCTGCATTGGAACATATTAAATGTTATGTTAACGAACACAAAATCCTGTGTTACAGTTAATTCATGTGGAGATTTGGAGTGATACATGCTGACAAAAACAGAAAAATGCAAAATTGAAACTGACAGTTTGTCCTTCCCTGATTGTATAGATGTGTTGCAGCACATGCAGTATGTAACTTCATGCTGGGATCTGGGACCTAAGCAACAATAGGCACAATAGGAAACATTCAGAACAGTCTGTCAACCACGGCATCCAATGTTATTGTCTTTTTTGGTCATGTCGAAGGATCTAAAAGATACTTGCAGTAGTATGCTAAAGCTTAACAGCAATTTTAAGAAAAGCAGTATATCCATTCCAAAATTCATCGAAGTAAATAACTATTTCTTGATTATGTATAAAATTACATGTTGCTTTCTAATTTTACTTGTAGTGAAGATGTGGCATAGGATACTGATTGATGGCATTTTAAAATACATTGTGTCAAATATATGTATGATTCTATTATGTATTAGTGCACCTCTGAAAGGTTAATCTGTACCTTGAATTAACAATGTGAACCCTTTCCATGCAAAAGTCCATGGGCGCCTAGTCCCCTTCAGCTCTCCTTGACAGAAGGAGATCTGATGATTACTGCAAAGCCTGTAACAGCAAATGGTATTCCCAGAGCTGTCTTGGATGCTCATGTACAAATGTACTTTGGCACAATTAGATAAGGAGTCCACACAAGCTAAGGCTGTAAAATAGATATTACTACTGCCTAGATCTGTATCATCCTGCCACCCACTCCTATGCTACTTGATTTTCTACCATCAGAGGTGGAATTGAAACAATACCCTATTGTTCCTGCTGTACTTAAGCTACGTGTATGCCTCCTGGGGATCACGCTGGCTGATGACAGTAACAAATTTTATGTCTTCAAAGAATGTTGCTGGTGGTCAGACTCAGTTCAGGGAGAAGCATTATGTTGTCTCATAGCTATAGCTGTCTGAATGCTTTTGAAGTGATACACATCATCTATTAAAAGCTGTAGGTCTTTAGAGGAACTTTCTAAATAAAATAGCCGTGTTAATGTTAGTTTCATAGAGAAAAATGAATTGTGGATTAAAGAAGACAAAGCTAGTGCACAAAGGTACCTTATCTTCCAGCTAAATAAGGAAGAAATCCTTAAGAGAAGTAATAAACAGAAAGATCAGTGATGGTGCATTTGAATCATCTTGTCCGAATCCTGCATTTTAGACTTCTTTTTAATGCTGTGGGAATACCGTAATTGTATCTCAGTCACATCACTTGGTAATGTCTACTGTTGCTGCTATTTTTTAGATTACTTTCCTAATATTAGCCTAAGTAGTTCTTTGATGTGTTTTAGACTAATTCTGGCTTTTCTATCATCATTTGAAGCCAAATAATTTCTTTCTCTTTATGGAATTCTTCAATCTCCCCTTATGAAAATAGTGGTTTTCAAACTGTGATCCTCAGGACTATAGGAAATAGCCAGACAAATTGGGTAATAAGGTTGCATGATGGTATATGAGATATGGTACAGAGACTTGGCAATGCAGTGGTTTGGTGGTTCAGATTTTTTTCAGCAGCTCACAACACAGCCAAGTCTTCACAGAGCTGCACAGGCAAGCAAAATGTCTTGATGCTAGGACTTTCTCAAGGTCCTACTGCAAACCACAGAGGTCTTAGTAGGTCCAGAACTGTTTATAGTGGGAAACATAATAAAGATGATGATATGTCAGGGAATATTATGTTAGGGCTGTAAGATTTTTAATACAGTTGTTAATTTTCTGTGTTATCATTTATTTACAGGTGTGCGTGTGTAGGGCTATACAACTATGCGTATATTTAAATGTGTAGGAAGTTTGTCTTGTTTTGCTTTTTTTATCTGCTTCATTCTTCTCTTCTTTCCTAATGCATTGTGTTGCATACAGTCATCTTCTATCCTGCCTAGCCCTTTCACACAGCTAGCTGCCTTTTTATAACATACTCCAGTGTCTTGAAGTCCACAGAAATCTCTTCATTCTGTTTCGTGCTGTTCTGTCAAACCTATGTTCTTATTTCCTAGGCCTACAACTTTACAAGATTAAGCAATGAATCTAACCCTTGTGCATGAATCTCATTTTTCCAGTCTTCCTATATCATTTTACAAGAAGACTAAGTAACAAGGACAGTAAATATGAACTGGCTGAGTTAGAAAAATAAATATGCAATACTTCATGAAAAATAACCTCTACTCCTGAGACTGGAGAGCAGTAAATATTGTGTCAATATCTTAAAGAGGCGTTGGATATGTTCCTAGGAATTAAAAAACACTTAGCCCACAGATGTTTCTTGACGTGTACAAATGATCTGTCTGGTATAGCACCTCATACTCTGTATTGTGATGGGTTTTGTGCTTTTATTGCCGGCTACTTTTTTTTTAATTTTGGTAAGCAGTCAAATAGCTACCTTCCTGTTGAGTACTGAAGTTATATAGCAGCAGTTTTTCAATAAAATCTACAATTTCCAATAGCCATCTTCTTCCATTTTGGGATTTTATACTTAAAATTTCATTTTTGTAAGTATCTTTTAACTTCTATTTAGTATTTATTTGGCTCCTTTATCTCCATTAAATTCAGTTTTATATGCCAAAAGAAGTATCCATTGCATTCTGTTCAATGCTAAGCTCATAGAAACTTAAGAGCTATTCTACTGAATTGTGTTTTAGGCAGTCATTATTTTCTTTTCACTATCAGCCTGTTTGAAATACTTAATGGAAGTACATATTTCAGAAGTAACATGTTATCATGCAGTTATTAGATATTTTCCTGCCTGAAGTTTTCTCTTTAGTCTTTTGGGGGTGACAAATTTCACACTCCCCCTTTTTGCAAGGGCAAATGACAATTCTCTTGTTCGTCAGTTAGGGGCCCCCGATTTCAACATTTTCCCGCAATGGCAGAGTGAGTGTAGACCTCTGTCAAGAGATGTCACCCGTTATCTCAGGAAGTGTTTGCAGACCACCAAGAAGCCTTTTCACAGTAAGTCAGCATTTATTAATCAGAAGAATACAGTAGCTAGAGTCCTTTGCTGAGAAGGACAAAGCTAAATTCACAAAAGGGTTATGTTCCCACATCATTTAGGATTTACTTTCTGTCATTCTCCAAAGCAGCGCGCTCTCATTTTGGCTGATCCCATAATTAAACAGACTATATGGTTAAATTCCCTTTGCTAGGAAAGCATCCCAGCCACTCTGTCTCTACCCACTCTGTTACAACCCCATGTGACTGAGAGGTAGCAAAAATTTTTCTTTATTGAAAATCAGTATCTCAACATCCTTATGTTTATTGCATCTGTAAACTTTGGACTTTCCAACCCAACTCATGCACCAAAATTTTGGAATAATAAGTGATAATTGGATAATCAGTGATTTTTTTTTTCCCCTAGCTTCTGCCAGTTTATTATCCCAGAAAGTTCCAGCAAAACACTGAGTGAACTTTGCATCTGGTCTGTATGAGATGTTCTGCATTCTGTGACTGCCCCTGTAGCCACTGAAGTACTCTGTGATTCAGCCTTTTCAAAGCATTTACTAAAATTCATCAGCAGTGCATACATCAGTTCTCCAAATCATGCCAATTTTTGGTAAAGGTAGTTTCTTTCATACCCCTCTTAGTTGCTGGATTGCATATACTTCAGATCGTTCACAACCTCTGTTTTAACCCCGTCTAGATCTGGATTTTCGCTATCATCATTAGTGCTTGTCACTTCTGAATGCTGCTAAGCTCCTGGACTCAGTAACAGCTAGAAATAACAGCTTTCATAGCTTAGTTACATGTTGCTTAAATAAACCCAAATCCTATTACCTGTTTTGAAAGGATTGTATTTCACTTTCCTTGTATATCTCTTGTTCTTATTTTATAAAGTTCAGGTAATTTTTGTTATTTTTGTTGCCCTGAAACAAAAATGTTTTCATCTTTAGATTGGGAAAGGAAGCAGTTATCTTTAGACTACAGCATTTCTTCTCAATGCTATGTAGTCCTTTTTGAGCCTCTCCTGATATGAAAATATTTACATATTTCTTGTCCACAGAGCCAGTCATCTCATTATAAGAAGGCAATCAGGTAGGTCAGGGTTGTTTTGTCTTTGATAGACTTGTGCTAGCTGTTCCCAGTCATCTTTTTGTCCTTCTTATGTGGCTTCCAGGAGAATTAGCTCTATAATATAACCAGGGATTGAAGGCTTACTGTTTTTTAGTCCTGTGGATCCTCCTCCTTGACCTTCTTGAAGATGGCCATGGCATTTGTCTTTTTCCAGTCATTGGGAACATCTCCCAGTGGCCTTGATCTTTCAAAGATGATAGAGAGTGGCCTTGCAGTGACATCAACCAGCTCCATCAGCACCTTCAGATGCATCCCGTGTGGTCCCAGGGACTTGCGTGTGTCCTGTCTGCTAACCTGATCTACTACTACTTACTAATACTTTGCTCCCCACCCCCAAAATCTGCCATTATACAAAGGGAGCTGAGAGGGCTGAGAAGAGACCTTGCTGGCAAAGCAGACATTGAATACCATTTTCGTAGTCCTTTGTCAGTAGGTCCCCTACCATGTTCAACAGCCAGGCCACATTTTCCCTAATCTTCCTCTTGCTGCCAGCCTATGCATAGAAGCCTTTCTTGTTGACAAGAGAGGCTATCCCATTTAAATTACTTAGTCTTCCATTTGCTCTCAGAATATGTCTGTGACAATGACAGACATTACTTGTATGCCAAATCAAGTAAGGAAAACGAGGTATGTTTTTGTGCCCTTGAGCAAATGACAACACAGCCAATCTAGTTTGACTAGCTTGGTCCACAGGGAACGTTATTGTCTTAAAACCATGGGTTTAAAACCAGCAGCTATTATCACTTTCATAATCCATCTATTACCTGGTTCTTATTCATTTATGTTTTCATATGAGGTCTGTGCTGAGGACAGAACCAAACGTGCCACATGCCTTTCAGTTTTCTGTCCTAGTATCTTTTTTGCATCCTCATATTGAAGATTTCTGAGTTCTCTTCTGCACTGGTGGAGTTTATTTAGAATACAGAAGTATTTAGCAGTAATTCAGTGTTATCAACATTGAAATTCCATCTTCGGAGTCTTCTATAAAATACCATGAACCATTTTGTATTTTATAATGCTGTAGCTTAGCTTTGTTCCTAATATGGACTTCTAGTAAAACAGCTGTTTACTGTTGATGTTAAAGATGACTGTTAAAGATCACTGGTTGTTTCTGCCATTTTTATGTAGAGTTTTACTTTATTGTAGGACAACAGGTAGTTTTCTGAACAGTCTTTGTACAGCTGTACTATTTTTTGCATGTCTTTCATCAGGGGAAAATCTGGCCAAATACACAAGATAAAAAAGTAAAGAGAGCACCAAGGTTAATTTTATTTGGGAACTCATAGCCCTGTAATCCCCTTGTGTTTCCAGGGGTTTCAACTGTAGGATAAATACGGAGCAGCTGCCCATTCTGTACGTACCAGCTAACAAAGTTGGCGTGGAAGACAGCAGTGCATGCTCCACCAGCTTAATGGTAACCGTGCTATTTGCTCCAGCAGATCTGTTGTTGACTGCTGCGTAAGAGCCTCATGCCAGTCGAATGAGCTCAGGGGGACTCAGCCCCGTGCACAGCCCCTCGTCCTCAAAAGCCCTCAGGATTGTGCGGTACAATATAGTCCGCTACAAACATGTCACAAAAGGCGACGTGTAGTGCTTGCTGATTGTTAGATGGTCTTTCCCCAGAGCACTTGCAATTTTATTTTACGCTCAAAAATTTTATCTGCAAGAGACATAAAAGTAATTGGTAGATGTTTACCTGGTCTCTCTCTTCTTTCCTCTCAGAGGCATTAGTTCTGTTCAGTTCCTTGGGACTTTTCTTGTCTCCGAGGATTTTCTGAAGGCTGCTTTAGGTAATCAATACTTTAAATAATGAGATTTTATTTTCAAAAAGGAAGCCAGAAATACATTGCTTTAAAAGGTATAAATGTTATCTCTTTCAAGCAGATTTTTAGTCAAAATTACTCTAGTAGCACTAGTTGAGTGGTTTGCCACCAAGTTTCCAAATAAAGGTTAAAGTATGCATTCAGATAGGGAGGATTTAACCAGATTTGCTAAACTCTTGGAGAAAACAGGCTTGCTCAAGGGATACAGTCTGACTCCTTCTCATTTCCTTGAGGCATTTTATTAGATTGGTTTCCCAGTGTGGTCATGCCCCTATATCTTTCTGCATTTTATTGCAGTCCCATACTTCATTCTCAAGAAATGTTGCCCATAGCCACATATGCACAAAGGTATAACAATAAAATTATCACTGGAGACCTCAAGCAGCCTGAGGCAGGTAAAGCCAATAGAAAAAACAAAATACTCCAAGTTTGTTAAAATGCAGGCTTGCCATCCAGAGAGATGATACAGCATTGCATTGGGGAAATATTTCAGACTGAGCAACTCTTTCCCTAACATATTTTAAGACTTACAAAAGCTTAAATATTTACCTCACTACATCCCTATCTAGGTACTGTAATCTGTGAACACTTGCTAAATGTTAAAATATCACTACTGTAAAATATTAAAAACAACACTAACAGTCTCCCTGTTGCAGCATTCCATACTGGGGGGAGAAGGACTTAATTGCTTCCGTGTTTCACTGTTTTAGTTATTACAGGGATGTAAGTGCTGTAAGGGAAACTAGTTGAGGAATTAAGGTTGACATTTGATTATAAGAACAGTGAACTTCATGATTACTTCCTATATTTATGTATTTACTTTTATTTCAAGGGATCTGCTCATACACTTAAAATCAAAAATGTATTTAAGTGCCTCATTGTAAATACGATTGGCCAAGTTCCCTGGTAGGAAGCCAGTTCTTGTTCAAATTCTGTCTCTCGCTTTACTATTTCATGGTGCCACTGAAATATAGCTGTTATGTGAGGTCATGATTATACAAGAAGGAAATATATGTCATATTGCTTGTCAGATGGAGGAGCAAAAGCTTGAAGAGAATTGGAGTCTTGACTGGGAAACCAGCACAGAGTGAAATTTTGAAGTGATACACCCTTGATAGCCTTTATTTCTTAGCAGATGGGCTACTGTGTTTAATGCATAATTTATATCAGTAGATGCTGAACAAACATTTATTTAGTCATAGACATAGCTTTAAAAATGTGAGACAGGAGTAAGGGAAATGTTTATTGTCAAAAGCTGTATCATCCAGTGTTTTATACGTACGGTTTTCATTTAAGGCATAAACGATGCGAGTTGTGAGCTATAATTCTTTTGTGCTGGATGACTAAAGTAGCAGACAACTCGAACAGCAGTTCCTTCAGCCACTGTCTGTAGTAACAACAGTAAAATGATTTTTGACTCATTGATACGGGATTAGGCACATGTATCCTGTGTGTCTGTACATAGAAGGGATTAGCCAAGCTGCAACACCTCATGTGATTTGCATGGCAGATAGCCATCATCCTCATTGATGCAGGAGATGACCACAAATCCTGTTGAAGTATGCCAGACTCTTAGTACTGCATGGGCAAACTCATCGAGCTTTTGCTTATGCCATCCAGGTTTGCTCTGAGGAATAGAATTCTGTTGCCCTCTTCTTCAAGCAAAGTGTTAAATCGATGAAAAATTTTCTAGAGAGAAGATTTTATGTGTATTTAGAGCTTAAGATGCAGAAAATAAAATGAAGGACATTCCTGAGTAGGTAATTGTAAAGGAAAGTCCTTTTCGTGTATAAGCAATTTTTATGTTAAAGAAGTATTCAATGCTTAATCTATTGTATAGCATAGTGGGTATTAGTTACATAAGTTAATGTTTTAGTTTTAATTCTTAAATACAGTAATATATTAAAATTAGCTGGTAGTACATTATCTCTATATTCAACTGTGTATTTCACAATCAAGCAGTGTTCATTTCCAGTTGCAGGCTAATTTATTAATATTTTTCCACAAATTATTGGAAACGGAACATCGAACTAATTTTATGCCTGCTATAGCTTTATTGCTTTCACACGTTTATAACTTATCTGCGTCATTTACTTCTTTCTCTTTTTTTCTAATTTAATGGAATAATATAAATGAAAGGTGGAAAAGACCTTTTAAATTGTCTTGTTCAGTCTTTCTCATACAACGTATTCCTTGTGGTCTCTCTGGAGCTTTGTCCACTCATATGTTAAATAACTCAAGCAGAGGAACTTCCACCAACAGAAGGAAAATATTTCACAGTCCACTAGGTCTAGCTGTTACAGCATTTTCTTAATATCTCGTTCTATAGTTTTCTTTGTTAATTTTCTTTTCTTTTCTTTTTTTTTTTTTACATCTGCTTATTTTCATTTTAACTCTCTCATAAAATTCCTCACTATTCTTTATCCATAAGACTCTTCAGTACTTAGTAGATGGTTATCATAGCCACCTTAATAGCTTTTAGCTATACAATAAATAAAAGATAATGGCAAGTTCCATAAGAAAGCTATTACTTGGTAATACTCGGTGGACTGATTGATTTATACTTGACCTTAGAGAGTTTAGAAATTTTAAATTCTAATTCTTGCACATTTAGATGCTTTTGTCATCTAAATAAACAAACGCTAGATTGTTTTTTGAGTAAATGCATATACATGTATAATGCCATGGTGTCTGGGTGATGACAGTCATAATCAACTTTTAAAAACCTTTCTCTCCAGCCCTTACTAAAGGCTGACCGAATGAAGTGCCTTTTGCATATGCAGTCTGTTAGATGATGATAGGAGACGAACAGCAACACAACTCAATTTCACAGAGGTTCATTTGCAGTTAAATTGAATGAGGTTTTACTGATTTAGGAAAGTTCTCTATTGTGTAGTAGATGCATGTCAGTAAAAATGTTGTTTAATTGGATATAATTCTGCTTGATATAGTAGACTTTTAAACAATCGTATATTGTAAAAATTAGGCAAAACCTGTTTGTTTTTTTCCAGATGTAAAAATAGGTTGAAATTAAGGTTGGGCCAGATATCAGCTGTTCATACCAAAAAGACCATATGTTATATTTTCTGTTGTAATGATGTCATACTTGGGAATGGTCATGACTTGGTCAAATTATAAATGGCAGATTACTGATAATTTTTTTTAATAGATTAGTGTAATATCTGTTCCTGTTTTTTTAGTAAATATGCAAAATCAAGGAGGAAAGCCTTAAGGCCTACACTGCCAAATACAGTTTCCCAAAAAGATCCTGCAAAATAAATATGGTACTTTAATCCCCCTGGTTTTGTTAGATGGGTGAGCTCAGTGCCTGACACATCAAGTCCTGGAGTAGTTAACCAGCATGACGTTTTCATTGCGACCATTGCTTTCACAGTTTGCACACAGTTAAGTGGAGACCTTTCCCCTTCACCTAAGCGAGTCATTTCTGTCTGATATATCCATTGAATTACAGCTTAACTAAATCGAGTTTTAAAAAATCCAGTTAGAATACTATATGTTTCTGACGTTCGTGCGCTAAGGGCAAGATTTGTCTGATTTTTCTGACTATACCAGTTGGTCATCTGAAAGATATTACCTCAGCCTGCAAATCTTGTCCTGTATATGTCCCTTCGCTATCCCAGGCATAACAAAGTACCGCTGAAACTGAAAAACATTTTTGCTTAATACAGCTCAAGGCTGTGCAGGTGATTTTCCAATTCCAGTCAGAGACGGACATTATGCTTTATCTTCTGCTGTACAGGAGCCACACATCAGTTGACTTCCACTCTAACCAACCTGGCTCTGAAAAAAAGAAATCTGAAAATCTGTTTTGTTGAAATAAATGAGAGTATAGAAAAAAAGTGAAAAGAACTGGATGCACTGTTAAATATGCACATACAGAGATTTTATGTTGAAGCTAGCATCTTTAAACTGTGTGGTGGATTCCTGTGTGCCCACCTCTACTTACTTTCAGTGTGTGGTGTTTTTCTGTTACTGTAGTATAATTTTGTTACTCACTGTGTTTTAAGCCTGATTGTCATTAGTAATGAAACGCATCTTTGAGTCTTCTTTGCTGCTGGTTGTGCTAAAAGTTCCCAAGACACGGAGTCCAAACTAGTGTGCGAGACTCTTGCTATCTGTTTCCTTGCTCGGGAACTGCCTGGCGTGCTGAGAGTAGCCCTGTGTTCTGTTGATTGTGGGCAAATGCAGACAGAGAGGGAAGAAAAGCTGTTGAGCAATGCAAATGTTTTTCAAGCTGAAACTTGTGGCTTAAAGTATTTTGTTCATACAAGCAGAAGAACTGTGTGTACCCAAGACTCCTAAAGGAAGTCAAGGATGAAATAGCTGAGCTCCTAACCACTCCGTGTAATCTCTTGCTTAAAACTGCTTTGGTAGCACAGGTTGGCAGAGGTATTTCAAAAAAAAGTTCCAAGGAAGAGCTGGAAAATATTAACCAATAAACCTGACATCTGTATAAGGCAAGTTAGTATAATAAGGAATAGAATTAGTGGACACGTGGGTAAACATAATCTATAGGGAGGAGTTGCTGCAGCTTTCATCAAGGGAAGTTGTGCTTTGCAACCGTATCCGCGTATTTTGAAGAAGTTGGCAAGGAATAAGGAAGACCTGGCTAATGCAGTCTTTGGAGATTTCCAGAAAACATTTGAAAAGGAGCAGGAACAGGAAGGTAGTTGAACTGAGAGACTCCTCGCTGCAGGGTGTTGTGGAGCCTAAAGGATTTTGTGGACTCTAAGGGTGATTAGATGGACTCATGGAAGTGCAGAGACATCATCCCAGGTTCACAAAGTCCCTGACCATAACTTTTTGCATGTGGGGAAAATGTTCTGGGAGAGTAACATTGCATTTTTAACGTGCTGTCGTGGTCTCTCCTTGGCCTCCACTGTTGGCGCTGTCAGAGACTGAGCAGTGGATCTTTCTTCTGCCCGAGTACCGCTGGGAGGATGCAGCTGCACACATTGAAATTTTCGGAAAGTATTGGTGTTTTAAAGTGACACACGCTCCAGAAATGCATGCTTGTTACATGAGTTGTAATATGTGAATGCAGCGTAATGTCGTAATGTTTTGAATGCAGTGTTGTCAAAAAGTTTGGTTTTCCAGAAAGATGGCTGCTAATCTTGGGACAGAGTTGCAAACTATGGAGTAAATCTGTTATTTTCTACTAGGGCGTTGCAAAATATAACAGCCTTCAGTCTGTAATACAGTAATTGATTTTCAGCATGCTCTATAATTAAATTTAAAAACTTTGACAATTGCTCTTATTTATCAAATAATGCTCATGTATTTAATATTGCTGAACAGAAAATCAAATATATGCCGATGACATCTGGGGGCTATGTAGCAACACGAAGAATAGAGACAGTGCTGAAGACGGAGGAAGGGCCAGCTAAAAAAACAGTACTATCTCTTCAGTAGTCCCTAACCTAAAATATATCCCAGGCATGGTTGAGAAATAGCTGGTATTAGACACACAGATCAATTACAGCATGAAATTTCATCCAATTATTTTCATATACAGTAATGTGAAGCACAGGTGAAGACATCAGATTAGCAATTGTCTGGAAAGTTTTGAACTTCTGAACTGTAAAATGTGTTCACTTAAACACCCAAAATTTCACAGGTGGCATTTTTGGTTTTCCATTCCAGTGTATCATATTGATATGTAATAGCCAAAAGTTTTTTTATTTTGTTTAGTATTGTTCCAGTAAGTATTGATACTTCTACCAAAAATGTGCTGGCTGTTTCATGAAATGATTAAATTATGTGTACTGGCTAACCTGATATCTGGCAGGGTATAGTAATGATAATGTAGTCTAAAAATCATACATATACACTTTGATTTGTGGAAACTTAATTATTTCTAAATCCCAGCGATGTTATTTTTTGCTCTTTTAATCAGACGAATAGCACTAATAACTGGCTGGTTAAAGTATAAGAGCTGTTATTCAATAATTATTCTGTAATTATTTCAATAATTATTAAGCCCCTTTTCCATTGTGCAAAAGAGAAATGTTTTTATATATAAAAAAATCCATGAAACTTAACAGAGATTTAAATTTCTTGAGTAAGACTTTAATTTACTCCAAAAATGCCAAAATAGAGTAACATTTCAACTGACAAATTACACATCTGTTTTAAATTGTTTTTCTATTGTCATGAAATGTTTTACTATAAGTGAATAAGAAAGAGAATCCTTTATTGTTTGAGTTGAGTTTGAGTTGAGTTTGACTTGAGTTTGTCTATATGAAAATACCTGCAGGAAACTTCATGCTTTAGGCCATCTTTTTGCCTGAATCAAGGCAGCTTCTTGGACTAACGATTCTCAGGTTATATTTTAGACTTGGGGTATCTGCACACAGTATAGCAGCAGCCTTTCTTGGTCTTCGAACAATACCATTCCCAACTTCCCTCTCTAATCTAGGTGTTGGGAGGGAGGTCTCAGATCTTATATGTCCAATTTCATGTAACAACTGTACAAGGAGAATTCCTCACCCAGGTGATGACACCTTATGTAGTCCAGTAATAGCATTCTCTGCTGATTTTTCTTCTATTTATAAGTCTATGAAACAGCAAAAAGGGGTGGGTTTTTCTCCTTTTTAAGTAAAAAATGTTGTTATAAGTTTACACCAACTAGCAAAAATATTCAAAGACAAACAGTACTTGTGATGGTTTAATTGATAATATGCTAATTTAATGGTTGACTTCAGTATTCCTGTACTGCTTCAAACCAGTCTGTAACATCTTGCACAGTTATAATAATCTCTGATTGCTAGAGCTTTTATTGCAAAATATATCAGTTTCTCGTTCTTTCTTTTCATGATTTTTATAAAAATGATATATTAAAGGGCTCTGTGAAAAGTACAAAGTTTAAGTTCTCTTATCCATACATGTACATATTTACAAAATTAGGTTTTGTTTTCTAGGGATGTATTCAGGAGAGAACAGAGTTGGTAGTGTCCTACAAAAATCAATGAAACCATAAAGAAAGTACGTAGATGATTATATCATAAGTTCATTGTGTCAGTTACAGAATTAAATTATCATTGCCCTTTTTGGTGAACTGCTGCCAGGGGGGGGAAAAAAAAAAAAAAAGGGGAAAAAAAAAAAAAACAATGTTCCAACGCAAATTCTACAGCTTTTGAGAATGTATTTGGCCTTTTTGGTCTGATTTTGATTACAAGTCCAGTCCACCTGAATATTTATAAATTGACAAATTGTCCTCAGTGCTGACTGCTCTCAGTCTCAGTCTCTGCAGAACCACTGTGTGGTCAGATGAGTTCTTGTCTTTCTCTCTGCTCCTAGCTCTCAGTTATACCTTGAGAAGCTAAGATTGATATCTGGCATATCAAGAGCTGGTACCAGCTCTTCATAACTCCTTATTTCTTTCTGACAGATGGTTCTGTAGTATGAACAGAACAGGCCCACAACTGCTGAAAAATCACCCCTTTAAAGACCATAGATACTTGCATTATTTGGGCTAAGTCACTTCTTCATCTTTTTCAGCAACTGCATTATAACTAGAGTAAAAAAACTGTAAACATCGTACCCCTTGGCTGCATCCAGATGGCTGACTTCCACACTGGAAGCCTTGGACTTTTTTCTTAAGCTGAGCTTTTAGGTGCTGAAGGCTTCTGCTCCTTTCAGTTAATAAATGCTAACTTGAAGGTCTCCTGTCCCATATTTCCTGAAAAATGTTTAAGTCCATGGTAACCAGGTTGCTAGTCATCTCATCCATTTTTGTCATTCCAGACTAGCCATGTCATGACAAAGCCTTTGGAAGTAGTTCAGATACGTCGTGGTTTCTCCTCTCTCTACCATTTTTCAGTCCTTTCAGGGAACTTCCAGATGTTCTTTCTGTTCTGTTTATGAAGGTTAAAGTTTTTGTTTTAATTCTTCCTGAGCACTTTATTTTTTTGTTTTTATTAGAAGAGTGTTCCTGGGAAAAAAAAAAAGTGAGGCATATGGTTGTTATTACATCATCAACATGAACAATGGGAAACGAATGCAATTTTAGAATATAGTTACAAAATGCATGACATAAGATACCTGCAGGGTTTTCTAATACCATTTGTTTTATTGACAGAGAAAACGCTGTTATTCTGTGCTGTCTTTGTAATATTCTTTATTGCAAAAAAAAGGGTTAGTAGTGTAAAATCAGCTATTTTCTCTGAAGAGTGAGGTAGAACTGTTTTTATTCTGTAGTTATTTCATCAATGGACTGATGCTTCTGAAAAAAAATTAAAAGATTCTTATAGAATATGTCTGCTAACTGAAGGGCCTTATATCTGTTTATCTTGGTTGATAGATAAATATATAGAAATATCTGTTTATATGTTTGTGTGTATCTGTGCACATACGTGTATTCCTAATTTGAAGAGTCAGAGCTATTCTACACTAATAAAATGCTGAAATAGAGATGTTTTACATGGTACAGGTTCATTCATCAGAAAGATGAAAGGCTACTCTTCCAGGAAACTTTTGAAAACTGCTACTCAGAATTTCATTTCGATATCATTTCATGTATACATTTAACTCAGTTTACCCATCAGCAGTATTGACCTGCATAGTTCATGTCTCTAATATTTTACAGCTCTGATAGCTATTGGACGATACAGCATGACAATAGAAACGGTGGATGTTGGATGGTGTAAAGAAATTACAGACCATGGAGCCACCCAAATTGCACAAAGCAGCAAGTCTCTCAGATACTTAGGGCTGATGAGGTGCGATCAGGTAAGCAGCTTTTGCATGAACTGGAATCTGCTTCTGAATGAGTATGAGAGTGCGCATGAGAGAGAGAAAGACTGACTTATATTTTCCTATACAAAGAAGTTTGGTGTTCACTGCTGTGGTAACTCCTTTTAGTGTACTGGGTTCACACGTTTAGCTAAAAAAGTACCTAGAGAACTAAAAAGAACATTATAAATTTTTGCTGACGCAGATTTCCGAAATACACCCGTAAGCTATTTGGACTGAGGTACTCATACCAGTAAAATCTGCCCTCTGAGGATTTCGACTATTTTTGCCTAAAAGTGGTTGGTTTGTCATATCATTACAATGACAGACTGCTTGTTTTTCAAAAAGGAAAGCAAAAAGAAACACAAGAATAATGAAACTGCTGCAGTGTTACTTATAGAGAGATTTTTCTATAGTTCTGTGCTCTTGCTCACATATGATGCTTTTGAAAACATGTTGGCATGGATTTGGATAAAACTATAATGCTAAAAAAAGAAAAAGTATTGAATTTCTTGTTATATAGCTTTCCCACTTGGAATATACTAAGAATGCCTGTAGGTTAATTTTGTTCTTTTCATTAAATATAATATTCTGTAAAGACTTCTGTTAAACAGAATACTAGTTTGTAACTTTATAGTTTGAAGGGAACTGAGTGTAAGTGATAACTTTCCCCTCAGCTGAGAGGTAGGCATATTAACTGCATAACATTTACGTTGGGGAGCCTTTGGGGAAAAAAAGAGATTTGGGATTAGCTTGTGTTAGAGCTAATGAGTTTCACATCAGGAAGTCCTCAGTCAAAATGTCAGTTTGGTCAGATGGCCTGAAAAGTAGGAACATTGATCAGAGAAAGGATAGACAAAAATTAACACATTCATATCTTATTTTTAGAGCCCCAATTAAAATATATAATCTTTAGCTGTATGAGTGTACTTATACTAGAAGTTCAACTATATTGAATTCATATTTTCTAGACTGAAGCTTTCCCCTCCCATTTTAGCTTGAATGAAAGCTCTTGAGTAATGTTAGGAATGATAGCACTGAATTTTACTAACCCCCAAAATTCTCTGAGCCTTTTTCTTTTTCCTTTTCAGTACTCTATCGCTATTCATCTCTGTATAAATATGAAAAAAAAAGTTTTGTTCTAGTTTAATTAAAGCCTGAAAAATATTGAAATATATGCCTTAAGACTCACAAATAATGAATATCTTAAATGGAACCTCTGTGTGTAGAGCCCCAGTTCATAGTCTGAGGAGGTTAATAGGTACAGGCTGATGGGTTTTGCGCATACGGATTTATCGTATACCTCTTTCCCAGGTCTGTTCTTTCTTCTGCCTCTTTCCATAAAGCTCATCACCCTTTAGGTCACATAGGAGAAAAACGTGATTCCTAGGATGTGGTTCAGTTGGTGACTTTGTTAAATCATTTTGAATACTACTGACGCTAAGTTGTACAGTATGAGTTAGCATTGTTTTCAGGATCGTTCCCACATGTTTGAGGGCTGTCTTCTCCTAGCTGTGTTCTAGTTTATCAGAAAATTCAACCCTTTAGGGTAATATACACCTAAGAGGAGATCTGCTACTCGTCTGAACCTAACCTCCTTACGTACTCAGCTACGTCTCTGACTGCCTGTGGGGAGGGTGCAAAGCAGGTCCGTCGTCTTGTACCTGGCAAATGAGGGAAAAGTTCCTGTCCCCAAATAAGAGAAATCAGCATATTTCCCAGCACTTTCATCCAAGCTGCGTAAACGGCAGTAGATTGCCTTCCTTCATAATTGTTGATTTCTATCCAGCTCCTAGATGAGGGTGTCTTTTAGCACTTTATCAAGTAGAAGAAAAGAGAACAAGACAATCCAGCACCACATCACCCTGTGCATAGGCATCTGGAATCATGTTTTCAACGATGTTTCAGTTCAGAGAAAAAAAGAGGTCTGGGGACAGGGCAGAAAGAGCTAAAAGTCACTGGTGGTTCAAAGCCCCCAGTCTCAAGCCTGCAAATACACCTGCAGGGACTGCTTCTTTTTCAGCCATTGTGAACCAAACCTCAGCGTCCAGGTTGTGATTCCCATCAGAAACATCTCTTCCAGGATGCAAAGTTCTGGTTGGATACAACCTGTAGAAACACAATTTGTTAGTCTAAGATGCTATATGATCAAAACCATTACCTTGCTTTTCTTGCAAAGCATCTGCTTTATAGAAGACAGTAAAAAAAAAAAAAAAAAAAAAAAAAAATCCAACTGGCAATGAACAAAAATTTCTAGCTCAGTCATAAAGTTAGAAATAGCATTTTGCAAACTCAGCTTTAGAAATTTTCCAGATTGAGGGGAGAGTAAGTGTGTTGGAAGAATTGCTCTGTCTGTTAAAGCCAACTCCACTTAATCTCCTAAACTTCAGTGTTTTGTAAGAGCCAATAGAAGAAAAGAGTGTATGACTCTCTTTGAATTGGACTAAGATTATGTTCTTAGAGAATGTTCAAAGGGTTACTTGACCTTGGGAATTAGATCTGACCCTGAATCACCTGATCAATTCTACATATATTTATTTTGTGGATTTAGCTAATGTCGTACAATCTACACAGATCTAATAAGTGCAATAATTTTATTGTGTCTTCAGTTGCTATAGAAAATCAATGACCTTGATGCTGAAAACAAGTTTTACTACCTCATCAGTTAAACTGTATGAACTGCAGTCTGTATTGCTATAATTGGTAGTTAATGTTTTCCTGGTTCTTTACAAAAGATTATACACCGTCTTTTGTGTTGTGAAACCCAGCTGAACTAAAAAAAAAAAAGAAATTACTTTCCAAGAAAGCTCCAGGGCAGGTAGAAAAGCAGTGTTGACTGTGTATGTGTGTGTGTATTCAAAGTATGGTGGCTAAACCTTGATAAGAAATGAATAAGTGCTGTAAAAGCAAACGCTGTAGTAACAGGACTACAACTGGGAACCATTTTCTTGTTTCTAAAGCTTTGACGGAAAAAATAGTTCCACAGAGAGAATGAACTAAGTATCCTTGACTTTTAAGAGTCAGCCAGATGATGCCAGCTCCTTTTTTCCATCGCAGAGAACAGAGGAATTACTCAACGAAATCGTGTCTTCAAGTGTCTCTCCCCGATATCATGCAGAACTAATTTTTTCCAGTGACTTCTCTATTTGGTTAAAAATGTCAGTGGCCAGCACATCATTAAAGAGAATTCTTGGGTGGTGCAAAAAGGGTTTATTTACATGCTTCTTTGACTGAAATTCTTGAATATTCTTGGAATATTCTCAGCTTGCAGTGAAGAGTTAGAAGATTTACCCCTTTTGACCAGCCTTCCTCTTCCAAGGCACTGATTGTTGTGCTTGTTCCAGGTAGCATTTATGCCTTTCTAGGAATTCCCAGGCATTAAAGGAGAAGTACTTAAATGCAAAGTTACATAAGGAACATATGTAAGGCGACTTCAAATGGTTACCACTAAAATACTCTTTATGACCCAGTCTCTTTGGAATTTCTTTGATATGCAGTTGACATAAATTAGAGACATCAAGCGTCCTCCCAAGAAAGATCAGAGAGGGTGTGAGCCTGGGTAAAGGCAGGCTTTGTTTTATTCCATTGATTATCTAAGTGCCTCTAGGCAGTGGCTTTCAGTGGATGCAGAGCATTATTGATCCACACCATGAAAATAATCAAATTATTCATTTCTCATCAAACTGCTGTTGCCATGACCTTTCTTTTTATCATGTTCCCTACTGTCTAACATGCACACCATAGCAGCAAAATGTTCCTTGCCTTAAAATAAATGTCTCTATGGTTATAAGTCTCATCAAATATGCCTACTTCACCATGAGATCATCATAATGAGAGCACATGTTTAAGTTGGAGGTTTTTTTAATAAGTGTTTTAACACTTAATATTCAACATTTAACATCATAATCACTGTTTAGTCAAATCCAGAAGAGAGTAAAGTCCAAGATCAGTAAATGTTTAAAGCCTTTCAGAACTACCACAGTGGAATTTTGCTTTACAATACATGTTTATGCTCAGATAGACAAAATCTAAATATTCTTCACAATGTAAAAATACTAGAGGTTTACTGAGATTTTTTTTTTCCTTCCCTAGCACCTCCATGGTTTAGGCAAATTTGGCTTGTGACGTGTTTTCCCTGCACTACGTAGCTGTAATGCCTGAGACCGGGAAAGAGCTCTGGATGAACTGATATTACTGGTGCAGGGCAGTGTGGACATACTGGCTCAGGTCCTGAAAGCAGCTTAGCTACCAGAGTACCGCACCTTGCCAAGCAAAATCATCAATCAGCAAGGCTCATGAGATACAGTCATATGGATGTGCAATATAACTTACTGCTTCCATTTCCATGACTAGCTCAAGTAATGTTAGCTTGATGATCTCTACAGGGTCTTACATCGTACGGCATAGATACAGTGAGCTGAGTCCCATTAATTTTCAGTAACAGATCAACTTCTGAGAGCCTGTGATCTAAACCTTCAAAGGTATTTTGGTGTCCAGACAGAAGATAGACACCTAAATATCTTTAAGTACCTGTATTTTGGACAATAAAATTCCCTAGTTGCTTAACAATAAACATCAATGCTGAAGAAGCAACTAGGCGCTTCTCCCATCTGATCTTTTTCAAGGTACCGAGTGTGAGTTGCAGTACACAGGCCACAGCTACATCCCTGGAAGAGCCTGGCACACTGCTGTTTCCCAGTCAGGGTGTGGAGCTCTGTATGGTCTTCCTGAAGCCCCTCTTTCTCTATGTATAGTATGTGCTGCGTTCAAATGTGTGTACTGGCATATGTATATGTCTGTACAGGCACCTAACTGACTTCTTGGGACTATGCAACTTATGTGTTTCATGAAAAGTAAATGTTGCAATTCTGATTCTCCATTTCTTTTGAAAGTAGTAGTAGAGGGAACTGGTTTTATTAGTAGTTGCTGAGGGCCTAAATAGGACATTTCAGTATTTCATAATGGGAAAAGGCATAAAGGCATAGTATTTGTGTTTTGCATTCTGGCATTACGATATGGATTAGCAGTGTGTACAGTTCCCAAGTACACCGAGCCAGGCTTCGTTACCTGCTGGGGCCCCTGCCGTTGCACGGTGGACCCAGGAGCTCCTCGTTTCCCCAAGTGGAGCAGCGCTGCACTGTTGGGGGACCCGATGACTGTCCAGGGTCGTATTTTGGGACTTGACGTGAGTGTGTAGGAGCACAAAGCAGCTGTGCTGCTCTGCAGTCACAGATAAGCCCGTTGAGGAGTGTTACGTGTGCTGCCCGGGTACGTCGATGCTCTGTCGCCAGGAAATACCGAGGAGGACTCAGAGTTGTCTCTAGCCTCATGGAGTTATACTCAGTTTTCCTCAGTCCCAGCCTGACCACAGCAGTGAACGTGACTGTCTAGTCTTCAAACCAAATCTTAACTGTATCTGTGTATTTTTTATCACAGCATATGAAAATACATACTTTAAAGTATCATTGTCCTTTCCTTTCTATATGCAATCAGTAAGCAAATGGTATTCTTCTTTCCCTAAACTGTTCTCTCTCAGACTTTCCATGATGAGCAATGATACTTGAAATACTTTGAGAGCAGTGTGGACAGTTAAGTGATGCTCACTTCTCGCCCGCAAAACTGGCATCAGGATTCCTGTGAGCCTTGCTTACATCTTAAGGGAATAAAATTATACCTGTGTAAGGCTCACAGATTCGAATCTGCATGTTTCAAGCTACTTTTTCCAAACAGCTCTATACATTCATGCTCCTAAATTGATCTCAATCATATTTGCTTATCATAATTACTTAAGTAATTCGGTCTGAAATATTTATAAATATTTCACATTTCATGTTTCTGAAATAAATCGGAGAAAGAAGGCAACATTCTCTATGCTATTTATTGTGAGAACTGATTTTAGAGAAGTTTTGGTAGCACTTCTTTATTGCACTTCACAACATCGCAGAGCGCTTTAAATAATGGCAGTCTGAACTCTTCACCTTTGTGGAAAATGGCTGGCTATCACCTAGGAAATAGTGGCTAAAAACCTGGTCCGTTTTTCTGGCTGACATTTTGACTGGGTGAACAGTGTGTCAGAATAATCTTCTGGTGGAGTTAGCAACTTTTCTCACACAGATTTTCACAGTTCTGGATCCTTTCCCTATAGCTGTGGTGCTATTTGCAATGGTTATCATCAGTGCTACCACTTAAATGCAGGAGGCATTTTAGGGGGAAATATACAGAAAAAATCACACTGAAAAACAAAGACCTGCAAAATTCAGTATTCCCAGCTATGAGTGAATGAAATGGAGGGAGTTTGACAAAGTGGGCTGTGAACGGATACCCTAACTTCAGTTAATAAATTGTGGTCTTTATTCCTTGTTTTTTTTTGTTTGAGAAATACAGGTTGTTTTTCATGAAAATACTGCTTAAATCTGTGACTTATTCCAGGGACTAGATCAACTGTAGAAAGTACTTCCTGTTATACTTTTATTGAGATTAGAGTACAGAAATTGCTGGTCAGTACAATTGACAAAAAAGACAAACTCTTTCATATTACCACAGAGAAGAGGGAAGATAGATGACCCCTAAAAATAAGAACAATAAAAAAAAAAGTCAGATAAGAAATGATTTGCATCTCAAGTAAGATTTAGAAAATCAGTAGATTTTTAATAATTTATCATTTCATCTTTCTATATAATCTGTTTTAGAAACACTTGTAAATATATATCTCATTCAAACCGCAAATCATTAGCGTGACTGGGCTGCAGCTACTGTCGCGTATGCGGAAATGCCAGCTTGTGAAAAAACTTACTAACTCAGAGCAAAAGGGTTTTCCACTTTATTAGTAAGCATGACTGGAAACATTTTTACCCTTCATCCGCAATCTGTTTTAATTTACACAGATAGTTTGTAAGTGAAAAGAAGGGAGATAAGATCTTAGGCTGCAGAAGTATGTCTTTAAATTTCAAACCCTTTTTCCAGCCAAATTATTCTTAGTCAACAGCAGAACACTAAGAATGCAGAGCCATGGCTTGCTTTAATATAATTATCGCAGCAATTTGCCTTCCATCTTCAGAAAATGCTAACAAATGTTAGCCTGATCAAAAATGCTGACAAATTACTGCCAGCTCTTTTATTTTTTAAGAGGTTCATTTTGAGATTTGAAATTATGGTTTTGTGGTATTGAAGACTGAAAAATCCAATCCCTCTTCCTTTTAAAAAAAAAAATTCTAAAGCACTTATTTTCTCTGTAAATCACTATAATTTGTTCAAGTGACATTGCTGTATATTTAAAAGGATTCTCTGTATTTTTTAAAGTAATATATATAATGTAGGAGCTGCCATTGATATGTCTCTATGAATAATGAAGATTTTAGCTACATAAAATCTGTGAATCCTGTTAGAAAGAAATTACAGTTATCCTCGCTAACCTGCAACACAAGAAAAATAGCATTTATTTCACTTTGGTTTTCAATACAACAATTTTAAAAGACAGAACAATACATTTTTTTTTCCTAGCTAACAGGAATAACAGACCCATTAAGTGTATGAACGAAAGCATCTGCTAAAATATAAAAGAGATTCTTTATACAAATTGAACTCTTTTTACTTCTAGTTTAACTGCTTCTTTACCAAAACACTTTTATCTTCCAGGCTGAGTTGTTTAGCAATATATGACAGTAGGCTAAAGATAGAGTCTTCTTGAGGTAATGAGTCTGCTCTTTTTATTAAAAACAACCACCTGGCCATGTCTTTCTGTAATAAGAGATGGGCTCTCACCTGCTAATCAATGGTTCAAAATTAGGGTAAGGCCAACTATTAAGGGAAAATGCAATCTGATGTAGTCAGCATTTTTTATGAAAAAAGAACATTTTTAGAAGCATTGTCCCCAGGAACTTCCAATTATTTTTGTCAGCCGGAAACGTTTTGAGAATGATTTCTGTTAATTTTACAGGTCCTCGTTTTGACAAGTATTGCAATAATGTGCTCAAATTATTGTTAACCTAGCAGGATAGGAAGGAAAATATTCAAAACTTAATTCAACATGCAGAAGGTAATCTGAAAGAATATTTATCATTATATTAAAAAAAAAAACCCATTATCCATTGCACTGGATAAGGTTTCTTATGAACTATATTTTTTATAAATAAGAACAAAGCAACACACAGACTTTCATCATTAATTTGAAATATTTGTGAATACTGGTAATATTTTTACCCAGAAGTGTTGTGCAGGTTGGGTCTAGGAGAAGTTTGCTTGATGGAAATGAGCAGAATTAGCAAAGCTACCAGCCAACCCAAAAGACTCCTTTAGAGTTGTTTCCCTGATTTAGCAGTAAGTAAGGAGAATTGAAAATGAAAATCTTTATCACTTACAGGACTTTAATACTCAATACTGCGTTGGCAGTATTAGCACAGCAAGCCTTGAGACATCGGCTCTTGCAAGAAAACTATGCAAGCTTGGAGACACCTGAAATGGATTTTGTTATTTTGCAGTAACGCTTTCCTCTCTGAGACGGCAGCAGTCGTGCAGGGACTGGCAGTTTGAGGCAATAGTGTTCACCTGTGTAAACAACCACCACAAAATCTTTCATCCCTCCAGGCTTGTACCTTTCCGCTGAGGTTTAAGCAAAGAACTTAAAGGGGGGCTTCTCCACAGGCAGCCTTGTTACATTTGCTGAAATCCTCCCAGAAGTGCTGCCATTGAATATTGCAAGATTTGTGTATTCCGTTTATTTTCTTTTACACCATAGAAAAAATTGCATATATTTCTGCTTAGCTGCCACCTTCTTCCCTTTCCCAAATCTAAGTGGGAGATAAATTACTAAGATCTTTCCAGTACACAGTTAAGTTGTTGAATGTCATGATGATAATAGTACATCAATATTTGGAAAAAAAAGACGTACTTGACAATTTCATTACAAGTCCACAAATACAGGCTTTTCATGTGTTTTTTTTTTTTTAATAACAGCATCCATTAAGCCAAGATATGTTTTTTGTTGAAGTAGTGAGGGACTTTATTTGGACTATAGGATGTTGTGCTAATACAGGTAGTGCTGCTATTTTAATAAAGTCCTAAACAAAGGTTCTGCCCCTGGGCACGAGGCAAGTCATTTACACTCTGTGGAATATGTCTGCCTTAGCTGATCAAGTGCACTTCACACAAACGATTCCAGAAATCTTTAATTTTGTTATGGCTACAGGCAACAGTTATAATTGGGCCACCTGAGAATATAATTCATTCAACTATTAGTGCAAAAAAGTCAAACATTTGTTATTAAGTACACTTTTTATAAGATATTGACTTGAGGAAGCAAGCAATAGCTTAGAGAAGAGAGAGAAAGTGTATGTGAATTTACTTAATGACTCCAAGTGTGTATATTTTGGATTTTATTGTTATGCTGGAAAAATTGGAAAATAGAATATATCTGAAATCCATGATTAAGGGTACTTATAATGACTGTAATGGATTCATTTCTTTATCCATTACATGCAAATTGGACTTTCATGTAATACTACCCTATGTAAACTGAGACAGAATAATGCACAGAACATCAGTGCCCCTAATGTTGCAATTCCACTGCGTAAGTAAATTTTCATTAGCATATTAAGAAAGCCCTTCTGGATCCAATCAGTTTGCAGGTTTTTTTATGCAAGATTGATTTTGCGAGTCTTTTTGTTCAGAAATGTAATGATCGTATTTGTGCCATGTTGAGCTTTATTATCAAACATCATCTGTACAGCAGCGCTGAAAATCTTCCGGCATCAATGTTGCTTCTCACTTGTTAACATGCCCCTAAAATTATTTACAAGGACTTAATTTCTAAGATTAAGCTAACTGTTCTTCATACTGTTCATGCCTTTTTGTACAAATACTGCAGACTAATTGTATTATAGCTTTGTTTTGTTATTTTTCGACTGGCCAGTAAAATTATATGACTGAAGATGCATTTAATCTGTATTCTCCGTGTGACCTGCAGTGAGACACTATTGCCTAGAGAGATCGCAGGCAGAAGGCAAATGCCCTTGAAGTCGGCACTCTCCAAAATAAGCTAGCCACATGCCTATTGCAAGAGCTGATATTGTGCAGAGATAGTTTCAATAGTCCATCCCTTTATAGTGTTATGAACAATTAAGGAGCACAGGTGAATTTTCCGAAGTTCTCATGCCACATCTTTGCACTGATAGTTTTACAATCCTAATATCATTTCAGAAGTGTTTTGTGAAGAGAGTAATCTTTTTTTTTTTTTTTTTTTTTTTGCATGCGATCTGAGGTTTTTTGTTTGTTTGTTTAAGTTTTTATTAAGCTGGATTGCCACTCATTCATGTCAGTTATTAACTTGGGATGTTGAGGCAGATCATAGAGGTTATTAAAATCCATTCCTAGTTATGGTGCACAACTGTATATGTGTATATGTGAATATTTCCAGTCTCCTAACAGAAGAGAGTTTATTAGCAGAAAAATGGGTACCTTCTAGATTAAGGCTAAATACTTCTTCACTCAACATGAGTGAATATGAACGACATGAAACTTGCTGTTCAGGCAATGACTTCACTCTCCCTTTGCTGTGTTGCTCTGAATGGAACAAACCAGACATTCTTGACACATTTTAATAGCTTTAGGATCAGAACTGCTTTCTCAGGCTGCTCTTGATATGGCGCACAAAATAACAGAGGAGCTCTTGAGATCAGTAGGCAGTCTTACAGCTCTCCTTAGGAATACAGTGGAAGAGTTCTCTTGGTTAAAAACAGAGCTTTTTAAAGCATCTCTATTTGCCACTAAGTATTCTGATCCAAGAGAAGGGCTCTTGGATGTTATATCAACTAAAGGCACATTAGTTAAAAGTGACTAGGAAGGTCCTGTTTAGGAAAAGTCCCTAAATCTCTGTTTCTGTTCCTCACTTGCAAATGAGAGTATCAACCTCATTAAAGAGAAATCTCTAATTCTACTGATGGCTTCAATTGAAAGCTCTAATTTATCTTGACAGGATTAGGAACGCTTGAGTCCTTTGAATGTAGTAAGATCTATGCGGGGAACATAATGGAAGCAATAGGTAAAGAAAAATACACATTACTCCTAAACAATTCCCTATGGAATGGTTTGGTATCTTTAGAAAGCTAGAAATGAAAGAAAACACTCCTGAAATTATCACTGGAGGTCTGCCAAATGACATAGCACATTTAAAAGCAAAACCTGAAAGTTATCAAGTTCTTATTTATGTTTGCGTTTCGGATTTTCCCTGACAACTCAGGTAGGAGGCATAAAAGTAGTTACTCGTGGAGTTCCGTGGCAGCTGCCAGTGGCCTACCAAACCGCTAAATACTGGCAGTCATACCCCATCAGTAAATCTAGCGATGTAAGATAAAAATCTGAGTGAACAGCATATTGATTGAAATTGATTGATCATACTTGCCAATTAGTTTCTTCTGGGAAAAATATTTTCAGATTGGAGGGGTTTTCTTCACCTTTCTTGTTGTAGGCAGATCACTTAATCTAAAGGGAGAAATAATTTTCAACAGGGATTTCTCATTTTCCCCAATGTGTGACCCATGTTACATGTGTGCTTACCCAGTAGAGTGAGATTAGTGTACACCAAGGAAAGTCTTCCACACACATTTTGTTGATGTTGTTTTATTTCCTATGGACTAGATGGGTATTCATATTCCTCTTTCCCAGATGAATTCCTGATTGTCACGTAAGAAAGTAGTTTTTTATCTAGTGCAGATAATTTAAATGCTCTCTGTGCAACCACGCTATACAGCATCAGAAGAAATTAAGGAGGACCCATCCCAGATAATGTTTGTCACAAAGTATACTGTCCTGGGAAATAGGGAATACGTGTTCAGATGTCTTTAAGAAAAAGGATTCAAAATCATGACTTCTGCATTGTAGGTAATTGAGTTAAGAGGGGATGACAAAAATTCCTCCTGCTGTGCTCTGTAACCTATCTTTTTCTTTGCTTTTATGACAGTTACATAAAATGAATCTTCTCTTTGGCCTGGAATATTTTTTTTTATTTCAGCAAGAAGAATAAGTTTCAGACCGATATTCATTGTCATTTTATTTCTTCTGTTTGATGACCAAGATCGCACAAACCTATTTAGATTCTTAATGGTGAGAACTGCATTCTTTCATTCTGTGTTAAAACCATAATTGAAGGGGCTATTCAAATTCAAATGAATGGTTATGTATTAGATAATCTAACTAGTTTATCTTCAGCCAGTAGTCTTCCTTTTGACAACTCAAAAGATGAAGATTAATGGAAGTTCTGTGGAAGAAAAATACAACATTTTAAAGTATATTAAGATATAAAGATTTTTATTTTTCATTCATTGAGCAGGACTGTTCAAGCTCAGAAAGCAAAACTGCTCTGATTATGTAATGAATTTATTTTGGGAATGACATTCAATGCTTTGTTTTATCACCAACCAAACGCAGAGATAGAAGCTCATATTCTAATGGCTTAGATATCAAACTTCTTTGCGTCTTAATCCTACAATTAGGGGAACTCATGACAAGGATATCAAGGGATGTTGCTGTAGACATTATTTATCTTACCATTAACAAAGTACTGAAATTTTCTTGATTCCTCTATTTTTCTGCCTTTTAGATTTAGTTTTAGTCCAATACTACGACAAGTTTAAAATACTAAAAATTTTACTCTGTTTTAGTGTTTAGTTTGACTTTCCTGATGGTAAAAGACAGCCTTTCAGTTTGTTTTGGTAGGGAATCATTTGTGGCTTAACATTCCTTATTTTTTTTTCCTCATCTTGGAATTCATGTAGGTTGTCCAACTGCCAGATTTATATGTCCAGCATAATTTCTCACTATTCACTCTTTGTCTACTTGCTTCACTGTGTCCTTTCCTCTGGCTTCCAATTTTACCTGCAACCTATATGTTTGCATTGCTTTCGATGTCTTGCTGTCTCAAATGGTCATATTTCTGTGTCGCCTATAAACTTGCTAGCAACATAGTTAATCTATTTGACACTCCATACCAAACAAAATTCTTCT
Source organism: Dromaius novaehollandiae (assembly GCF_036370855.1). Taxonomy (NCBI): domain Eukaryota; kingdom Metazoa; phylum Chordata; class Aves; order Casuariiformes; family Dromaiidae; genus Dromaius; species Dromaius novaehollandiae. Next base: position 30,865,910 of record NC_088130.1, read on the forward strand.
CCTGTTTAATAAAGTAATAATAGTAATGAGTAATAATTTTATTAAATATTGTTATATATTATAATAACTGTATTGAAAAACTCAGGACAAGTGGTTAATGCTAAATGTTTTTCCACAGATCTGTTCATAGATTTTAAGACCAAAAGAGACTATTGTAGTATCTAATCTGTCTTTCTGAGTATCATGAGCCATATTATTTTGAATAAATTAGCCTTGTATTAAATACGTTAACTTGTATCTAGCTACACTATTGCTTACATATGCGTGCAGTCTTGAGTCAAAGACACTAGGATGTGAAGAATTCGTGGCTTTCTCTGATCGTTTCTTCGCTCACTGTGGTTGAACAGCCTCCTTATTTAAAAAAAAAAAAAAAAAAAAAAAAAAAAACCTTACTTTCCGAGTTTGTTTCCTGTGATAGGAAATCTGCTTATGGTATTGTACAATTAGGTACAATATCAAACGATATTGGTACAATATCAAATGCTAATACCCATGCTGTCAAAAAAGAAAAGCAGAACAGGTGTGTGTTAAAGCACAATATCCTCTCTCCATGATTAATATCTACAGTTATCTGGTAGAAAAGCAATATCCCTTCTCTGGTTTCCCATTTAGGAAGGGCAAAATGAGCAGCTGTCTGTGGTAAGCATCTTCATTCTGGCAGAGGTAACCATTAGAAGAGGTTGTTGTGGACAAGGATAGTAGGTTTATAATAGTGGTGATTTAGAATTAGTACTTGAGAGCATAAAGTGAAAGTGGTAACCTGATGGATTCTGCTGTGGCGCTCTGCACCACAAATTTTAAAGAGAAGAGGTTTTTGACTGTTTTTGAATAGGCAAAAAGTAGCAAATACTGTTATGAGGATTCTTCCCTTCCAACCAGTATTTCTATGAAGTGTTGCTGACAGTTTGAAAGTATGTATTCATCTATAAATATCAAATATTTTGGAGGATTCATGCTATCTCTGATTTCGTTTCAATTTATTAAAAGTCACTTCTTGTTTTTTGTCACTGGAAGATGTTACTATAACATAGTTATTTGCCAAAAGCATACAGTGTGTGCTTTGAAGGGAGGTTAAACCAGTTTTCTATCCAAGTCTGTCCCAGCTAGATGAAACTTCCAATGAAGATTGAGTGTTTCTAATATCAAAGTAGAAGAACTGGATATTAAACCTTTCATTTATCCCTGTCATTGGATGCAGTCATTGTTCAGAAGGATGCACTCCTTGATATCTTTTAAGGACAAAAATATCAGATATTGTGGTCACTGTGCTTTAAAATGTTATTCCCCAGATGGATCTTTGTAATGATAGTAAACATTTTAGTTTAGTTTTTTACTTTTGACCCTGAATGTGGGACACAGGGGAGGGAAAAAGGCAAACAATTATATCAGTCTTCCATCCTACTGATCTAGGTTCTTCAGCATTTAAATGCAATATCAATGCATTTAAAAACATCCAAGTGTTCAGCAAAGATTTCAAAGAAAGCTACGTAAAAGTTATGGTTCTTAGGTTAATCTTTTATTTATCTAAAGGATGAAGGAAGCTGTCTACTTCTGTGATATGAACTGCAATCAGCTTAAAAATAATTGACAAATTAATCCCCTCACAGCACTGCAATTGTAAAGGTGTTAGGTTTAATTAGGCTTGTCTGATTGCCTTGTCTAATCAAGAATAAAGGTGCTACCTTTGATGTCTGAGATTTTGGAGGGCCATCCCTGACCTGACAAGCTTGCATGTTTTAATTATTGATCCCACTATTTCTGCCCACAAACCCCCTAGTGCAGTGTTAGCCTCAGACCAAACAGCTAAAATAAAAAAAACTTCTGCCTGTGATGCATGCAAAGACATGTTGGACTTCTAACCTTTGGAAATGTTCGCCTATATTACCAGTTGATATACCTGCAATATAGAATTGTTTGTATTCTTTTTTCCTTGGGTAATGAAATTATTATTATTATTAATCATGGTAGTCACATTGATAGCTACCATACAGTGCAAGTTCATTTCGATAAGGCTGTGGAGTTACTACTTAGTGTGTGTGAAAGTATCATAATCATGCCATAAATTAATTAATAATCAGCATAGATGTAATCATTTTCATTTTCCAAAACCAAGAAGATCTTATGTTTCAAACCTCTGTCTGCTTGAGGGAGTTTGAATTACAGTAATACACTTCTATGTCAAGGTAGAGAAAGAAATCTGTTACTGCAGACAGTGCCCTGTTAAACAAAATGGTTTTACTTTGAAGAATTAGGGTTTGGGCTCTGTGGGTGGCCAGCATAGTGGAGCATGGAATTAAAATAATTTAACTGTTAAACATTGTTGCAATATTTTAAACATTATTATTTTTAAAGGGAGGCTATTTATTTGTCTTTTCTTTTTGCTTTCTGTTTCAAATAGTGAAACAACAGTTTTTACTAGAATGTATTATATAACACTTCTCCCTTTAGAATAAGATTGAGCTGTTTTTTTCCTGTAAGAGAGCTTTGCCCTTTGTTCATTTGCTGTGTCGTGAATGCACGCAGACCGGTACTAGCAGTGGAGAGCCCAGCCCTGCAGGTCCCCCTGGGAGCCTGGAATCTGATCATTTATTTTGCCTTTTTGTCCATCACGGATTCTCCTCTTTGATTGCAGGTGAATGAAGCCACAGTGGAGCAGCTAGTGCAGCAGTATCCGCATATAACCTTCAGTACTGTACTACAGGATTGCAAGAGGACGTTGGAACGGGCTTATCAAATGGGCTGGACACCCAATATGTCTACTGCCTCTTAACCTCCTGTACCGCTATGACAGTTCTGCACTGCTGCATTCAGTAGATCTAATGGGGACTGCAGATTTTGTTTGTACAATGTTGCAGGAATATTTTAAACTTTCTTTTTATCCTCATTTTATTTTTTACAAAAATGTATATTGAGAAATCACTTATTCCAAAATAAGTCGTCTTATTTTTTTATTTTTAAAACAGGTTCATGTCTCATTTTTAATGATGAAAATGTTATGTTTGGTCTCTCTCGGAAACTATGGGAGAGAAACTGGACTGTGATGTAGTCAGATACTTGTAACTATCCAGAATATTGAATTGTTATTCTAAAAATCTGCAAGTCCCCAAAGATAAAGAAGAGGGTTCACAACCTTTCATATGATGCAATATAATTGTGAGTTTACGCAAGTTACAGTAAAATGGAAACAGCTATACACTGACTTTGTACTGTACAACTATGTACTAATATCAAAGCAAAACTTCAGAAATGCATCGTATCTTTTTGTTTGCATAGAAGATATAAAAGCCTTTGGCAGACTTCTTGAAGTGGATTCCTACTAGTTCTATGGATAGCTTGAAATTATAGAAGATATTAAGCTTGTTTTCTTCTGTTTACTTTCCTTTGCCTTGGTCATGTGCGTTTCCTTTGATTTGTAAATGGTAACTCAGTGCTAGCACCAGTGTAATTGAGCAGTATAGGCCTGTGCTGAATCTGGGAGCTCAACTTGACGCTTGTTATTTACCTAGACTAAAGCTACCCCAGGAGTTTTAAGATGCACAGTAATAAGAGAATCTGCAAAGAATTGTGATTTTCTTATAAACATTTTGATAATTACACAAATCATTATTTTGAACAGAAATCTTAGTAAATGATGATGATGGAGTGGGTATGTAATGGACAATCTTACTTCTTTTCTATTATTGAACTGCAGAAGTGATTTCTTGTTTCATTTTGTTTTGTTAAAATGGTCGTATAGGAGATGCTGTACAGATTTCTAAATCTTTGCACCTTGCCATTTTTGTAATAGGTGAGTTAACAGTGCTTTACCTTTAAGTTAACACTGATAACTGGTTCCCACTTCATAAAGTCACATGCTGAATTGAAGACACCAACTGTCAGAAATGAGTTAGCAGACAATATTTAAATATCTTACTGAAAAACTTACTTTGCTGGTTTTTTTTTAATGATCTTGTCTCCTTGGGCTATGCTGTTATGTTGCTGAATTGTGAAATTCAGATGAATAAGTGGAAATTGGTAAGAGGATTCCTCTGGTTTCATGTGCTGTTATTATTTTAAACAGATCTCACATTGCAAGGAGTGCTGACCTCGAAAAGGCCATCTAAAAGTGACTCTAAGCAGAGGTATCATTTTGTAGGATCAGGGGCTAACTGGCTAACTCTGGAAGTAATTTCTCAGGATGAAGAGTAGTACTTACATCCTCTAAATTATGCGTCCTACACATTGTACTGATTTTTGTATTTGTTTCCAACTCTTTAGGCTACCTTACTTGCAGTATTGTTTCTTTTTCTTTTTAGTACAAAACTGATTTGCAATATGGTGTATGCAGGAAAATAGCCAGAGTAAATATATAAAAAGTTTAATTTTCTGTGTCACATCGCATTCTTAGGAGTTAAATTTGACAGATGGATAGTGAAATTACAGACATTGCAGCTTCAGTTTGAAGTTGCACTAACCTTTAGAGTATTACCATTTGGTTGCAAATGTTTTTGAGGTGTGTAACACTGGATATTTGCTTTTAAAGGTTACAGTGTTTTAATCCAAAATATGAAATGCTCAAGCTTCAGCTGAAGGGTTGCCATTATTGTCAAAATGTTTTACTAATCCAGAAGGTCTGGTGCAGCATAAAATGGAAAAGGTTTAGTATGCCTGTATAAATCTATTGGACTGTATGTTGATTTCCATAGTATAATTCTTGACAACAGAAACGTCAGTTCACAGTAATTCCAGTGATGGTGTTGAATGTTTTCTTATTAGACTTTTTGAAATGAGGATGGACAGATTTCTCTGGAAAAACATGTGGTAAAGTTTTTGCTTGAAATACCGTAAATACATGTGAACATGTACAATGCTGAGCTTTTTATCTATGACAAAATGGCAACAATATTTTCAGAATAAAGCCAATGGATTATATTGCAGATATAGTGCAGAATCTTAGTCATTCTTCATTTAATGTCTTTTTATGAGTGCATTAAAACAATTCACACAATTTGTAAGTTTCTATTTTTCCGTGAAACCTTTGACCTTGCAATGGGTTGCAATAAAAGAAAGAAAAAAGTGGTTGTCCTCTGGTTATCTGTGCTGCTTGACTGTTTTTAGGCTCTGCTAACAGAGCATCCTTGAGGATGCAGAATTCATCTGGACACGGTTCTGAGCAACTGGATCCAAGCTGGCCCTGTTTGGACCAGATGACCTCCAAAGATCCTTTCCAACCTAAAAGAAATACTCTATGACTCGTATTTAAGCTTGTGTGTATATTACAGATCTAGTAGGTCATCTCTTTTTACTTCTACCATGAAGTCACTGTCAGTAGTCTTGCATAACGTGTACTTGGAAATACATTTTCCTGTCAGTGTCTTGTCTCAAGCAAAATTTTACCTGCTATTTGTCTTTTTCTTACTTCTCTGAACTCGTTCATCTTTATAAATCTCAGCGCAACTATTTAAACATTTCCTGTGGATTTTGGCATTTACACCTTTTGGAATTTTCCATGGTATATGCACTGAAACATGTTCTTCTGACTGCACTACTGCTACAGATAGCTCTTTTCTTTCCTTTTAAGTCCATTTTCCTAAATATTTTTATAGAGATAAATGACAGTGCTGTGTGCTTTTTAATTTTTAAATATCACTTAGAGAAGAAGTCCCTTATAAAAGGAAAAAATACCCCTATTCTCCCTGATTCAAAACTTACAGTGGGTTTAAAAACTTGCAGGGAAGTTCCAAGCTGGATTTCCTAGGTTCCATCAGTCCCGTGTTACTGTCACAGTTTCTTTGTTCCTTGAAGATCTTTGTTGAAACCTGCCATTAAGATTCTTCACCCTCTTTCTCTCAGGACTCTTTCAGATAGCCTGCGGCTCAGAATTTGCATCATCCAGAGACATTTTGAGGCTGGAGGGGCTGGATTTGTTCAACCCACAAAAGAGAAGGCTAAGGCAAGCTCTAAGTGATTACTTAACTAACTGCTGGGTGGCTGTAGAAAAAATGGAGTGAGATGTTTTGGAGCTGCACAGCGAAAGGACAAGATTCAGCGATTACAAATTGCAGTGAGGGAAATTCCAATTAGATATAAGGGAAAAACATCTTCACTGTGAAGGTGATCCAACACTGAAACAGGTTTGGCAATGGTTTTTGGCCTGGAGAGGTGTGGAATCTCTATCCTTGGAGATATCCAAACTCAGCTGAGCAAGGCCATGGGCAACCTGCTCCAAGTTGGCCCTGTTTTGAGCAGGCGTTTGGACTCGCTGACCTCAGGTCCCTGCCAACCTCAGTTATCATGCAATTATATTCTGTGATTCTAAATTTGAACTACCTCCCCTGCCCACCTCAGTATCCAGACTGTCGTCTTTTCTGAAACTCTGCACTCGTAAGGCATGTGCACATGGAGTTTATTTTTCTCTATTATCAAAGCACTTAGAGGCCCAAATCCGGGATTAGAGCCTAACAGTTGGGTTTGTAGGCTCTACAGAGACGATAAAAAAAACCCAGACCCTTCCCAAGGAGTTCAGTCTCTGTAGAACTGTCAGGCAGATAACCTTGTGTGCACGCAGGCTCTTAAGATAACAATTTATTTTCAATCATTCACCATTCTAAATCCAGATCTAATTCTTTTTTAATCCCACTCGAATTGCTCACTTGGCTGTCACTTTAACCCTCTCTCACCAGTTTGAAGGCGATGTGAGGGGAGTGTCCTCATGAGATTTGTCTCTGCAGGGAAAATGGCTGCACAGTATTTTGCACACATTCATGTTTACTCTGCCCAGACTCCCAGATGAGCGGGAATTTTAGTGAATTGCCAAATCCAAGCTAACGTATCTTGTTTCTCAGCACGTGCTCTGTGCAGCACTAGGCAGCTTCTAGTTGTCTTTGAGCACGGACAAAGTGAATTTCTCTGAAAAATATCATAGATAAGGATAAACTGAGCCCAGGATGGTCATAGATGGTTAGGGGGAGTTACCTTCAACATTGCTCAAACCATTGCCCAAAGATTTTTGTGCTGCTCCTACAGTGACTGACTTGGCTTCCAGGTGGACTCACTGATGGCCAACCAGAGTAGCAACAAAAATATGTGGCCTTACTGATATTTAACAGACAGTGAAGTTTACACACCAATGAAGAAAGGTAGCAGGCCACAAACATGCTAGTTATGTCAAAATATAACAGAGGCACAAAACAACTGTTTTAGGAGGCTGACAGGGCCTTGTTTCAGGTAATGTGATCTTATACAACAAAAGAAAAAAGTCCTACATCTTATAAAAGAGTACACTGAAAAATAACAATTATAAAAACACATGCAAACAGGTTATAGTGTCAGGTCTTGTAAATTTTCAGATGTATTTTTTAAATCAGGTGAGGGTTTGTGCTGCTCATTTATAGAACTCTCCATATTAACAGTGAGTGACTTTAAAGATGATACATTTAAAGAGTCCATTAAACCAAAATTATTTAAATCTGTGTCATTTCTTTCATCCTGTAGCAGCTTTCTCTCCCAGCCTTCTCCATGTCTTACCTGCTATGACTGAGACTTTGTCTGAAGTTCAGGTAAATTTAGAAGTGGTGTTAGTGAGTCAGTTTTTCAAACCACGGACACACTTGCGATATGCTCCCGTCTTGAGCATGCAATCTCCCATAGATTGGCACCACTTAGAAGATTTGGTATGGGATAACCAAGAATGGTTGGTGAGAATGGTTTTATTTCACTGAAATAGACAGGTGGGCACTTGGTAAATTTTTGTGGCTGCTTGTGGGTTTTTTTTCTCTGAAAAGCTGTAGAAAAGATGGTTGTTGACTGAAGAGTTGTTTTCTCCTTTCCCTCTTCTCATCCTGCCTTTTTTTGAGTTGTAATTTCTTTATCTTTTCTCCTGTGGTGATCAAGTAGGGAAACATAGAATAAACATATTACGGCTGTCTTAAAGATGTTGAGTTGATGGATTCACGTGGGACTTCCCATATGTGGGAGTTCTTGGTAAGATTTTAATACATGTAGACATTTGCAAACATACTTTCTTCTTCAACTTCACTGGTAACAGAAGTCTTCTGGCCTTTGAAATTATAGTTGAGTCATCTGTTGGGGAGAAGTAGTGTTAGCTCTTGGATTACCATGCACCTATTGGTATCATAATTTCTTTACACAAAGGCATAACTGAAATTATCCCATATCTTATTCTTGAGACTATAAAGTATGATAGAAGTTTAAAATGAGGGCTTTCAGCTTTCTAAGAATTTTTAGAAAAGGTGTGGAAGATTCAATTACTATTTTCCCCTTTTGCTTTCAGTTTGTGTTGGCTTGATCACAACGCATTTCTCTTTGATTGAGAAATATGTGAAAACACTGCACTTAATTTGGTTTTCAGGTTTTAAAAGATAAGTTCCTCCCTGCAATTTGTGGGAGAGAGGAATTGGAAAGAGCTCACGTTTGTCCAAATCTTGGATCAGGTTTGCAAGCCAAAAAAACTGAGGCTCACTTTCAGCTTAGCAATGAAACCTGTATTGTGTGGGTGGGGTTTTTTTGGTTTGTTTGTTTTTTTTAAAGTTTTATTTGAAACATTATAAGCAGCTCTGTTCATGAAATTGTGTGTAGTTCTACTGGGGAAAAGTGATAGACATTTAACTGCAAAAGCCTATCAAAATTAAGCTAAGGACTTACTGGTGAATATTTGTTTAAGCTCCCAAATCCCTGTAATCTCTTCTGCTTTAACTGTTCTCCAGCTACTGTATCATCTTTTCTCTGCTTCCAGTCAGTCTCGCCCCGGGAAGTGGCATGGAGCTGACAAGGGGTGTGTGCAGAGCAAAGCACTGAGCTTTACAGACAGCTGCTTATTGATCCAACAACTGCACACACTATTTATTTTCCCTTTTTATTTATTTATTTTTTTTTAGGCAGAGGCAAAATGCAGAAAATATGTTGCACATCAAATCCAAAGCAAATGGAAAAATACTGTAATTCCATGTCTTAAAGGTAAAATTTGAGATGAAAAATTTTTTTTCTTAGATATCTATGAAGTATTTTCTATACTTCATGCTTGCAGGTATTCAATTTCAAATATTCAAATTCAAGCAAGAATAAAAACAGTTTCGTAATTACACAGGGTGAATAGTTAATGAGAAGAATTTCTGAAGTTTCACTTTGTGAGCTGTTTATTCTACAACCAAGTAAATTTAGGCCTAACAGACTGCCTCCATTAAATGTCTTCCATTAAACTACAAGCACCTATAATCTGAAGGTAAGTAACTTATATATTTGCCAAATATCCACACTTCAAACAAAGGCTTTAAATGAAAGGATTCAGTTACTATTGTGTTTCTGTGATGTTCTTTGCTTATACTTTTTCAGGAATTTAAAAACATAATAGCCTGTTCTTGACTACTTCTGCTTTGCTTGATCCACTGCTGCAATGCTGCAGTTCAAAAAGGCAACTAAAAGACAAAACGACGAAGGAAACAAAACCATTGCACAGATTAGATATTATGCAACAGTTAGGCTGGCGAACTCCAGCATTTCGTGTTACAGCGTGAGATACCTCATTCTACGTACTCATAGGAATGAAGTCAGCAGTTTCTGCTTTCAGTGGAGAAAGAACAGGAAATGGGGACGGTGTTAAAGGTAGTTAGCTAGAAGAATTTATTCAGCTATTCATTGAACAGTGTTTCCTACCAAGAGTGTTTGTCCTGTGCTTTGTACAGACTGCTTATTAATTTTTTGGTCTTTTGTTGAACATGGAATTGAAGGGACTAGATGATTTAAGATTCCTTACCTCAACTATTGTTTGTCTCCTTGCATATATTGCCCACAGGTGCAATCATTGTAGAAGATCTGAGTGGCTGAAGAACTGCCATATAGCTCAGCTGTTCCTCTGAACCAACCTTTAACTGCAGTAGGCTAATATTCGTACAAATAAATGGGCAAACTACCACCATTGCAGCTGTGGTTGCTTGACTGGAGATACTTTCACAAGCTGGAATAAGGTGGTGCTGAAACAAGGGTGCCATGTAACAGCCACATCTCCACAGCTGTCAAAAAGACATGTGGGATAAGATTTTTTTTTTTTAAAAGACATCTCCATAACCTTTTACTTAATTGCTGCCTCCTTGCTAAGGCTGTCAGGATTATGTAAGGTAAGTCCAAATGTTCCAGCTTTCTAAAGTTTTACTAATGGGATTATGTTTCAGATTTATCTGGGAGGAAAAACCCCAATAACAAGAAGCGGAAACATTTCCACTTGTGTTGTCATGCAGGGCTGTATATGTAGCTTATGAAAAGTATTTGTGTATAAATAATCTTTAGAAGGCTTAGAATGAAAAGTTTTGCAACCTTGATTATTAGGTATTTTGAGCTACTGTGAAGTTATAAAGGTTTCTGGACTGCAAATTTCACAATCTCATGCTTTCATCACTTCCCCTGCAGCAAGGTGCTACAGCCTTTGGGTGCTTTTGAAGTACCAACCAGTACAGAGAGCTGCAGCAGAAGCCTTAGCAACACTGGCTCCTGTGAGCACGGCTAGCCTGTCCCAGCTGCCTTGCTCCAGCTTCCCGCTGAGTCTAGATGAAGGTCCGGGCCTTCCTCTTGAGTGAGGCTCCAAAACATGTTGTTTTAGGCCATGGTCAACAAGTGCTCTCGCTGGATCCTCTCACACAACAGTAAAGCATCCTGTGCAAAACATAGCCCCGAACTGATAGGAACTTCACAGTTCTCTGCTCTAAGGGCTGCGTATTTTTTCTCTAATATATGCAGCAAAGTAATGTTTATATACAAAACAAAACGCTTCATATACGTCTCTCCTTGGAGACAGATGACAAATAAACGTAGTGAATATTAATTGCTTAATGCCTTAAAAGATGCTCAAATACCAAGATGATGAGCAAGCTAGAAAATAGGAAAAATAAATTTCTTTAAGGGAGAGACTTACAGCAAAGGAGCATTATGGAGCAAATGCACCTGGAAATTGCTAGGGGCAACCAAATAGGGTGCAGCTGAAAAAAAAAGTACTTTGTAATACCTCTGCAGAAGTGGGAAGAGAACTCTGAAGCCCGAATGCCTTCATGTCCTTCCCAACAGAAGAACAAGGGAAGGGGTTTGGAGGTTTTCAAGCAAGACTCTCTTTGTTAAAGAAAAATAGACACCAATGCCCAGCAAAAAAACCCCAAAGATTAATATAATATCTCTGAAGCAACAGAAGTTGTGACAATTTAGGGAAACTGTGGAGCATTCAGATCAATTTAGCTTAAAACCAGTGATAAGGACGAATTGGAGTACAAAACAGAGGTCTGGAAATGGGGAGATACGATTTCCCTTCCGTGGTGGCCCCTGACTGGGCACTGTGTGTTTTCCAGCGCGTGACTTTGATTCTTTGGTCACGCGTCTACCGGCGAAACCAGGGGCTCCGGGAGCAGCGGGGGGCCTCCGCGGCAGGGCGAGCGCGTGTTTCCTGGCCGGCCGGCGGCAGCGCAGTGGGGAGAGCCGCAGCACGTCCCGCCGCTGCCCGGGCGAGCAGGGCAGCTGCAGGAAGGGAGGAGGGGACCAGCGGCGCGAGGCCGGCTGAGGCGAAGAGGCCGCCAGCACCATACGGAGTCCTGAGGTACCATGGAGCAGAGAGCGGGGAGGGAACTGCTGCTCAGCTCGAGTCTTTAGCTTTATTCCTACAGCCTTTCTGCTCTATGGCAGTAGTTGTCAACACTTCCCTCTGTAGTTTGAACGAATCACTAGCTTTTAGCAAAATTTACTGAAAGCACAGATCAAAGTTATCTCTGTACTTAGTACATCCTGCAACAGGGCAGATGTTAAAGTCTTTTGCTAGCTGTTTGTGTAAACGAATGACCTGATGACCTTTCTGCTTGCATCTATGCCCTTTCCTTTATGTTCTCCTGCGTATGGCTTCAGAAATAGTTACAGTAGGAAGAATATTTGTATTTCATCAACCAGAGATAGGAGAAAAATGCATTTATGGATCGGTGTAATCCATTCATTGGTTTATGGTCACAGAGTCCTTCAGGGACTGTCACAAATTCCCAGCTGTCCGGGAGTGCTGGGTTTTGCAATTGCATCTCCGAGCTATCTGCAAGGCAAGTGGAATCACATACAGCAACTCCCCGCTGGCTTTGCATCTGTGAAGGCTTGAGAGCTGTTCCAGCAAGAGCGTGCAGTAAATTATGCTCAAGAAATCTGCCGCAGAAAAATACAGATTTTGTGTAAATCTTCTGTCGATGGAAGACTCTTCAGCAGAGGTAGAGCTGGGCAAATGCAGGCAGCTATTAAGTAGTGAAATAATTATCAGCCCTCGAATACTTATTTTTTCCTTTCTGACCTTTATATGTTTGCGTAGAACTTCTTAAATGAAATTCTGTTGATATTCTTGAAAACTGGAGAGAAATATTACATCTGAATCCATTAGAAAACAAACTAGAGCCACCTAACGCTTTTAAGTATTCGACAGTTCAGTATGCTACAGCGTGAGGATAAGACTGTGAATTGGCAGAAATAAAGACGCCTTGTGTAGGATCTCTGCCAACATGACAGAATATGTTTGGGAAGTGGCAAGGGCGAAATTAAAGCAAGAGAAATTCTCCGCAAGTGCGATGAGCCCATCTGTTTGTTTGCGCTCTGGGAAGTTGCCCAGTGCACCTGGGGGAGGCGAAAGGCAGAGAAAACTTCCGTAGCGAGTATGTGTGCGGAGAAGGAAACACATGAATCAGAGGAAACCAAGAAAAGCTTGGGACAGATAATGACCATATATGGTAATACTTAGCCTCATGGGAGTCTAATAGATAAGAATCACAGATTGCTCCTGGTATTAGATAAACGGTAAGAATTTCGAAAACCTCTGCGTGACTTAGGTGATTAAGTCCTAGAGGCATTTTGGAAATTTAAGTGAAGGTGCCCATGTACTATTATGATAAGGGCCGTAGGAATTTGTCTCTTGCTCTCTGTCTATGTAAGAGAAGTCTGAATCACCAAAAGCAAAAATATGGCTGTCCTTACTGCATGCATGTCCATCTGCCCTTCTCTCTCTGTGTTTGATGGTATCTGATACTGGGATGATTCTTTTTTCCCAGCCAAAAAGCACAAGTATTTTTATTAAAATAAATATGAAACAAGTCATATGTGGATCTTGCTTCCTCTTAGGCTGTCTGCAAAACAACCAGTCTAATGTGCTGGCAGCTACATTGGGAAGACTGTTTTTTAATTTATTGACTTGCCTTGAGCCACCCCTAAAGGATTTTTTTAACCACGGTGTTTATTGTTTTAGGTTCAGTTAAACCCACTTCCTGGGAAAGCTATTGTTAGTATGTTAACATCTTCCTATCAGTTACCAACAGTGAAAACATAATATGGGGGATGCTTCATTGCCATGAGGGTAATCTGTGTATTATTTGTGTGTTATATATGTTATAATGCTCAATTTTGTAATGAGAACCAGATTTATTGTCTGAGTTATATCTGCAGGGTTTCTCTCCTTGTTGCTCCTTCTCCTTTGCCTGGCAAATACCTCGTATTAAGTATTTACTGGTTAATAATTAGCATTTGTACTAGTATTAGTACTAATAATTAGTAATACTGAGTCTTCCTTGTAGGTGACTCGGAGCATTGAGATCCGTCAGAAGTTTTTATAAAGCGTAGAGCTGATACCATTCTAATTTTGAGTACACTTTGACCTTAGTCTTTTAAATAGTGTTTAATGGTGTTTATTGTACTTTCCAACTAAGTAATATACAGGAGCCACTGGTTGGAATCAGCTGCTAGTAATGTGCCACCTCTGCATTTGGGTCAATGGATCAGACTTCAGGGATGATGTTTTGTTAGTCTTTCAAAATGGAAATATCATGAATTTGGACCTCTTTAACCTCAGTTGCACCTATCTATATTCACACCAGCTTGGAACTTTCCTCCTTACTGCCTAGGTCTCACTTTGTTCCTCTGCGTGTGCATAGAAACCAGTTTCTAGTGAGCCTTACCAATGACTTATACATGATAAAACCTTTCAAAATGATATTTCCCTCCTAAAATAAAGCTATTTCTGGTGGCATTGCAGGATACAGTAATAGAGTAGGTATCTAATGTAAGTTACAGTTAACCTTTAACTTAAATCTTCAGATGAAGAACACACTATTAATCGAGTGAGAACTATTTAAAGGACTGTCTCTTTAAGCAGTTGATAGTATTTTGTTCGATCAAAAGCTGTTGAGAATATAACGATATTAATGCTTTTACCTCTAACATAAAAATAACTAACAAGACCTTCTGTATTTGACGCTCTTTTGTATTTTATGTGGTTACAGAAGTGAAGGCTTCTTCCTTCAAATTGTAGCTCTAACAAGCACAGTATAAAATCACTTAATCCCTTCTGAATGAAAAAAAATATGCTGCTTTCTTCTGCCTTCTTAGACCTAATCTCTTGCACAGTGTTCATGCTCCATGGACAACTTTTTTCCAAAAACTTACTATCAGTCATCTTGGTGTTTCTCTCTTTATTTTTGTTATTATTTTTTCAAGAAATTTTTTTTCCTCAACTTTAATCTGTTCAGTAGAGAAACAAGCTATAAAACAAACAAACAAGCAGAGAAGAATCTGGTTTAAAGCTTAACCTCACTGAAGTCAACAGGACCAAGAATTCATCAGCAAAATCCATCCAAATTAATAGCAAACAGACTACTGCAGCTATTGGGGTGCTCCCTTTGAGGTTTGCTGAAAAGAAGCTATGTTACTGCTAGTACTTCTGCATTTACTGAAAACGAACCTCCTAAATAATATTATTGGGCATTTTCACTGTAACACCTATTAATCTAAATGAGACTTGGCACTTGAGTTCAACTGATAAGATGTATGCTGCTCTGTCTTTGTGCTTTGTGCCCAGTTTCTGTGTCCTTTTACTACCGAATTTGGACACCATAGTTTTTGGCGAAAATGAATCCTTTGTTTCAAAGCTGCATTTAAAAAAATAAGAAAGAAAAGCCCATGCTGTGTCCTCCTCCTCCTATGCCAGCCAGAGCTCAGTCATCCTGTCTTAAATCCTGCCCTACCTTAAAACTTCTTCAAAGTTAAATTTGTTTAATTGCTTGGACCCTTCAGCATCTTCCCTTCCGAACTTTGCCTCCTCCACCTCCTCGAGGAAAAAAGAGGTAAGCAGAAGAGAGAGGTGTTTAAGGTCAGCTTGGTTCAGTAGTATTTCCTCCATTTGAAACCTTTCTCTGACTTCACTCTGTGGCTGTGAAAAGGAGCAGTTTCTTATTCCTAATGGAATAAAAAATAATGGCGTGTTGCTTGTTAACTACCTTTCCTGCACCCCTGAAATCAAAAAAACGATGGACCTTTACCTCAGAGGAGTTATCCTGGGGGTGAATTTGGCCACACGTAATGAGAGGAGCAGTTTTCTCCTTTTAACTGCATAACCTTATCTCGTTCCAATCAAAACTGTAAACTGATCTCTCTATAGCGTTTACACTGATTGGCAATTGGGCTTTTTAATAATTTGCCCGTGGTGCTGCAAAGATGGGGGGAAGGCCTGGAAGTTTAAAACACGAAAGAGAAAAGTTAATTTGAAGTGATGTTTGGTAAAAAGTCCCCTCTGAGATCCTGTTGTGTAATTGAACAGATTAAGAGAACTGACAGTAACTTCACGGTATGCCTAAGTGGAGGTCTCTACGGGTCAGCTCTCGGATCTTGTGCCGACACGTTAAACAAGTTTGTCAATTTTCCATCAGATTGATTTTTTCTCGCAGGTCTGGAAGCCTCGTCTCATTTCATCTTATTTCCACAGGGGTTCTTAACATTGCAAACTGCCATTTACTTTTGTCTCAAAGTGTGAGGAATGATTTTTATCTCCGAGTGGCAATCAAGGCAAGGCAGCTCCAGCTCTGTTTACAATGTCGCACATTGTCCTCCCTCACCAACTGGGGTTTCCTTTGTGTTTTTCCCCTCTTCGGGAATGATGTGGGTTTTTAGAATACGTTCATCATAATTATTAACAAAATGCACTTAGGGCAAATGTCTCGAGTCCCTGAAGCGAGCAAAAAAAGCAACAGAAACCATGTTATTTCTTTGCAATTTCCAGTATAATGAGGGGTCAGCCTGAGAAAATATGATGGCCCTGGAAAGGTCATGGGGAAGAGTATTAACCACTCTTTACATTTCCATGTCTATAATCCCCTCCTGTTACTGTCAAGGGAAGTTATGTGCATGGAATAAAGAGAGAACATTCCTCTGAATAGGTGAACGCTGCTAAGATTATAATGGTATATACTTGGATTAATGCCACTAATGACGAAGATCTACTTTGGAGCTACACCAAGTTAAACAGGAGCCAAATTGGTCTGCAAGCCTGTGGGACCTGATGATAGTCTCATACGGTTGTACAAGCGTACAGTCCCATTGACTGAAACGAAGCTACTCTGAATTTACACCAGTCCATTGACCTGGTGACCTCTGTAGGAAGGAGACTGCCATTTAGATCAGTGCTACTAGGGTAAAATTAGGAGGGAACCCAAAAGCCCTTTTTCTCTGTTGCCTGCAGTTCCAGTAGTCATTTCCATTTGAGAAAATTGGCTGTAGTCTATCATTAAAGCTATAATCGTCATAGTGGTGTTTGTAGCAATTTCTCATGGGTGCCAGGATCTGTGTCAGGCAGGAAGCAGTGAGCCTGATTCTTATTTGCACTGGAGCTAGTTACTTAATTCTGCCAATAATACCCAGAGACTCATCGTTCCTTCTGCTGGGGCTTTGCGTGGTGTCAAAGTTTTAACGCAAATGCACATGAGGCCTGTTATTTTGTGCTCTGAAATTTGATATACTTGACCTAACTTAGTGGTCATAGATAATGTGAAATGTTACCAGATCATTTGGTTATAAGCAATTCATCACTGTTTTAAAATATTTGCCATTATTTTAGAAATACCGTATGTAAAATAACCTGAAAAAGACAAATCTTTCTCTAGTTCTATGCTATGTTCTTCAATTAAAGCTAGTAGGCATCCCAAAAAAAGAAGTGGGAGAAAACCTTCCACTTGAACGTTTCGTGTGAGCTCCTCCAGGCGTAGCGAGGGGTGCAGACGGTCATGCCCACGGTGGGGCAGTTTGGGACACAGCAGGGCAGCTCAGCACACGTTATTTTGTGGCAGACCCTCCCGAGCAGAGCGTTTCCCTGTTGCTTGCCTTTGCAAAAGTAACAGGCAAACTGCCACGTCGTCCTGTCACGGCTTAATAAGAAAACACACAACTGCCGACTGCGTTGCTAGAAAGGAACGTAAACAGGTATTTATGGGCTTTTGATCGTGGTGTAGATGCCCCTAATGACATTGCCTCAAATGGTAATCTCTCACGGAGATAGTTTAGTGAGATAAGTCAGATAGTTAAACGAGCTTTAAAAGAGTAATAGTTTTCTCAGCTGTTAACAGTTTCCCAGTGTAACCAGTTCCCCCAAGTTCAGCCTTGCTGGGGAGCGAAGAGCCTGCCTGGGCCAGGGGCAGCGCGGGAGCCGGGCGCCCCATCCTGTCCCCGCTGTCCTGCCGTGGGGAACGGCTGCCGGGAAGCCAGTGCTGGGCCCAGGCCCTGGCCTGCGTCTTAAGGGTGGAGGAAGAATTTTTCGGTGGACTCCTTTGTGCCTCAGAAGGGAAAAAGCACGGTCCTCAGGCTATTTAGGCATCTCCTACCTGTGTATTGGCATGAGTGCTTAAAAGTCTTGTAAGACTTCAGAGTTCACTGCAAAGTTAGCTTAATAGACACTTCTCACTGTTAAATATTTCAGACACCTTACATTTTTCCCATAATTCCAACAATAATTAGATCACAATATGGATTAATTTCTTGTCACATCTAATTTTTAGTGGTGAGATGTTTTGAGGGAGTGGAAGACAAAAACAAGTTGCTGACTCTCCCTTTTATTGTGCACATAAACATAAAATGTCTGACATTTGGCTCTTCCATCTTTTTTTTCCTGCTTGTTCAGTGCAAGTATTATCCAGACATACATGTTAAAAAAACAAAAAGCAACTTATTATCTATAAACACAGATATATAAATATCATTCCCCTGGTTAGCAGTTCGAAATGGAGATGAGAGAGTCTCAGGACCAAACTATTTTCCTGAGCAGGTCTGATACGTGAGTGACCTTGAGCCAATTGCTTTCCCACTCTGTAACATGGGGGACACTATACTTTCTAATCTCATGGATTTTATTTATTTATAGGTATCAATACTGTTTCAATAACCAGAAGGTAAGCTTTGCCAATTAAGGGGAGGAATTTATAAGCAGGTTTCTGACATTTTTTTCTGGTTGCCGTAATTATACAAGTGAGCTGAAGGTATAACGGGGGGGTTGATCTATTTTTGAGGTGGAACAGAGTGCTCAGGTTGGGAGTTTTGCATTCAGTGGCAGCGCCACATCTCTGAAAATTAACAAGAGCTATGGCTGCTAAAACTCCATACTTCTCTGTGCAAATGTACCCAGTAGTGTGTTTCTTCAGAATTTGTGTCTTAGTGCTGTCATCTTTTAGAAAATACTGCAGGAGAGTTGGCTAGTTGCAAAAGTGGCTGTACTGGGTATTTATTGCCGAATACTAAACGTTTCAGTCTCTCAAGACCCCTTTAAATAAGAATAATGGTATTTTATGCTTTAAGACTTTTGTTGGTGTGTGAAAACATGAATAATCAGAAAAGCTCCTGCCTTGCTTTAATGACAGTATGGATTAAGTAGTATGATGGCTTCTATAGTGACTTTGGTAAGAGCTGTTGATGCTCAGCATTTCCCCCGATCAAATCAAATGTTTTTGTGAGAAATGATTGAATTGATTCACTATTTCCTGTATTCTTATTGAATGCTTTTACTTCCTTTCATGAGCAAGGAAAACTCCAATCACACAAAATGAAGAGGTTATGGAGGAATGGCAGCAGCAGCTAATTAGAAGAGCCATTCTCCTCTGGGAGCTGATTCTGGAAGAACTGCTCATGTTAAGGCCCTGATTCAGGGACATATGTCAATAGTGTGGGTACTGCTTAATCATGGAATCAATATTTCAGATTAAGCACACGTCCTTACCACTTGGCCAGGAGCAGGTTTACAATAGCATTTCCATACTGTTTAAGAACGCAAAGTGCTAATTTCCTTTGAAATGTTTTCTTGTCGTCTTACTATTCGAATCTCTACAGAGCTGTTTTGCCCTCACAAGCTTCAGTAGTATCTGAAGAGGTTGTTACAGACCATGACTGAGTGGAGGAGTTGTGGGCTGGCTCAGACAGAGGCTGGATGAAGCCATTCCTAGGTGAGGATGTAACATGTAAGGTAATAATGTAAAATGTGAGATGTCTAAAATAGTTAACTGTGAGAAGTGTCTGTTAAGCTAACTTTGCAGTGAAGCACTTCTCGTAAGACTTTTAAGCACTCATGCCAATATAGAGGCTTGAAATGGCTAAATAGTCTTTGAAGCCCTTGGAGTTTTACCTTTTGGCAAAAAGCTTAGCCATGAAAGGGCTTACAAGTCTTGGCCTCCGGAGTAATCCTCTGCAACCAGGCGCCCATGCAGTTGGAGGACTCTTGAATGCATTTTCTTGTGAGCAACAAAATTGGCCAGGACCTGCTCATGTTTTCTTTCCTTTCTGATGGTATCAGCAGGCAGGAGAGCGTAATGTGCAAGCCTGTCTCCCTGGGGTTCAGCTGGAGTCTGAGCGGTGCCTGCAGTGCGATGGCCGCACTTCTCACCTGGCCAGAACAAAACGAGAGCAGCTTGGGCCCAACACCCAGGGTTTTCCCATCAGCTGGCGAACGAAGCTGTTTGTGCCAGACCCACTGCACTGACTCCATCCTGGAGACTGCGCACGCTTCTTCTGGTTCCAGGCTCCAGTATAGATGTGACAGATACTCCACATTCGATAAAATTTGACTAAGATCAATATAGGTGTATATAAAGATATAGGGGGATAAAGCTGCACACCAAAGACAGGAAGGAAATCTGAAGCATGAAATAATGAGGCAGGGTAGGTGAGGCTAGCAGCAATGATAAGGGAAAGATATAAACTACAGGCAGTGTCAGGAGAAAACACTATTCTTATTTCCTATAGGCCAAGCTGGCTTCTCATGCTAAATTAATCTTTCCTCAGATAAAGTTGTGCATGGAAACTCTGGTATCATCCAGTTTAAGTGAGATATTTTATGGATGTCTGTGGGGTACTTACTCTTCCCCAAGCAGGTTGTTTAATTTTCGAGTGGGCATTGCAGGAAGAGCGCAGGTAACTCTGACTTACTATTCCTATCATGCTTGCGGCTCTCCATAGCCTTTCAGTGGATCTCCACTTTCTGAAACTCAAGCTGATTTTTCACATTTGCTTCAAAATTAGCAAGCGATGCCAGCATGCTGGCAACGACAGAATACCAACACGAGGGCACCAATTCCCAGGAGCAGCCTCTTTTAGAGCTGGCAGAACAGCATGTATTAAATCCACCTCAGAGCTCAGATAGTATTAAGGGGGAAGAAAAATTAG
Organism: Dromaius novaehollandiae; assembly: GCF_036370855.1. Taxonomy (NCBI): domain Eukaryota; kingdom Metazoa; phylum Chordata; class Aves; order Casuariiformes; family Dromaiidae; genus Dromaius; species Dromaius novaehollandiae. Next base: position 30,886,370 of record NC_088130.1, read on the forward strand.
GCTTAGCTGACAGCCCACCCAGAAATAGCAGTCTGTGAAAAACAGCCCCTTGCCTGTTTCCATGCGCATGGAGCTGTGATGGAGCCTCTAGCGTAGCCTGCAAATACATCACCTTATCGGCAGCCTCCCCTGCTGCCTCTGGTCTAGCAACACCATCAGAAACCGGCTACGAGAAGCTCCACGTGGAAATGCTGCCGCTCGCCTGTTATTTGTTAATCTGGTTCTCCTGTGGTCGTAGTCCTAATATCCTCCATCAGGTTGCTGCACAAACAGTAAAAAAGAGCTAGGGCATATGTACTGTAACACGTATGCGTACAGCGGGCAGGGCCGCGCGCTCGCCCACGCGCTCCGCCTGAGCTCTGCTGCGGCTTCGCGCTCTCGCGGCAGCCCTGCTAGCCGGGGCTGCGCCGCCTCCCCCTGCTCCGCCGCAGCCAGAATCCCTGCTGATCGTTGCCTCAAAGGCTGCAACAGCACTTTAAATGTTAGCATTTAGAAGCTGTATTGGTAAGTAAGGTTTTCCATTTTGGGGTAGCTATCGAACCTTCTGCCCAGTGCGAGTCACCTCGCGCAGGCACGGGTTTCGTGTGCCGCCAGCCCGCCTGAGCCATGGCCGTGCAGGGGAAAGCAGATTGTGCCTCGCAGGCAAAGATTTAACGAGTGTCAGCACTCTCCGGACCCAACAGGAATCTAAAAATGGATGTGGTGTGCATATTTCCTTCCCTTCTGGGTTTTCTAGTGCTGTTCGGAAGCGATTGTGAGCAGGGGGTTTCCCAGCAGGGAGCAGCTCTCTGGTTAACAATCAATAAAGCAATCCTTCAATATTTCTCCGACTAGGCAAAATAAAGGTGTATGCAACAAACCTATATTAAGAAATTGCTGCCCCCCTCCTCTGAGGAAGTGCCTGTGATAGCAAAAAGATGGATAAACAAATAATCCTCTGGTTTTAATGAACACATCCATTATATCAGCAATAGTTATGGCAACAGGAATTATGTACTTCGAGACAGCATCTCTTGTGCCTTGTAAACACCTCAGCCTTCTGTCAGGGTCCCCTTTGGGGCTATTTACAGCTTCAATATTACAAGGTAGCTACTGCCTAATTATACACAACTGGATTGGTTTCTACCACTCAGGTCCTTGGTTAACCCTTAATAATAATTAATTTTTTACTGTTATACTGTATATCAACTTAAAACTTTCAAGATGCTAAGGTGTCCCGGTAGAATAGAAAACCTATTAAGATATCAAGACATGCATTCTTTGCAACTTCTGTTTTCGTTAGCAGTAAAAGGCCCTACAGAAGAAGAAGAAAAAGAGCAGCACAAAGTCCTTGGAAGCGACACTCGGAGCGTACAAGAGCACTTGCATCGCAAAAGGCCCTGTTGGCCTCATTTAGTTTTTGTTGTTTTCAGGGAGGAATCAGGCTGCGGCTCCAACGGACGAGTGTATGGGTTGGACTGCCGCTAGGTAGCCAGCATGGGACGGGCAGCCCTGGCTTGGGTGGTGGAGTTTTCCTCAGTCCCCGACTTGGAGGAATTGCGATGGTGCTGTTCCCCCTTCAGTGGGGGCTGGCATCTTTGTGTAGGCATTTACTGCAGTTTTCTTTAGAGCAGAATTGGCCCGTTCAGAGCGACGAGGCGAAGGAGAGGGAATACACGCTGCCAGCGTAACACAGTTCTCCACAGTGAAGCCTTTCAAACCAAATTATCCGAATTACCTTTTGGGCCCAGACCCCGAGGACAACCAGGATCTTCCGTCCGCACTGCCCCCCCCCCAGGCGAGCTGCACAGTTACATGGGGAAAAGGTGAACCGAACCAAGAGCTCAGAAAAAAATACTGCTCGGTTTCTCTCCGCGTCCCTCCCTTTCCTGCCCTAGCATTTCATGCAAATAATGGGCCAGACTCTGCTTTCGTTGGCCTGGGTAGAAAAGAAACGAGTCAGGGAATATGCATTTCTTTCAAACCAGGAACCATCCAGGGAGACGGAGGAGAGGGGGAACAGCTGGCGGGAAGCGAGCGCGCAGCCATTTGACAGGAAGGAAGATCTACCCCGGAGAGCAATTCCAGAGGAAATAAACATCAAAATGAATGACTTACAAGGTACTGTAACCTCGTTTGTTGGCAAATTGAATAATCTTACCACACATATAAATATTCTTGAGCGGAGATCTGATCTTGTGGGCTCACAGCCATTAAAACAGCACAGTTTTAACAGCGTGCAAGGAGAGGTTGAACAAACATCTTAGCTGTAAAACTCATTAATGAGCCCTCATAAAATAGTAAATTTGAGAGCATAAATGCTAGAAAATCGCATCGGGTGTCGCAGTACTCGTAAGGGGATGAAGAGGGGGACGAGCGGTGTGGCTGGGGCGGTGCCGCTGGCGGGACAGGGTGGTCCGGCGGCACCGAGCGGGGCGACGCGCCCAGGGGCCCAGCAGCAGCGCACCGACCCCTGGGCTCATCCCCGCCGCGCTGCCCTGAGCTCCTGATGCAGCAGGGAGCAATGACCTCTGCAGCCTAATTTAAGAGTGGGTGAAAAGCAGGTAGACTGGTAGACTCAGGGTGCGAAACCCAGAGAGGGGCTTTGGTAGACTCTGGCGTGAGAGGCTGCTCAGGCGAGAAGAGGGCTCTGCGTTGCTCCTGCACGTGCCTTTAGGCAAAGGCGCAAAAAATGGATTTCCCCAGTCATCTGACGGGAAAAGGATTAAAGGGAAAACAGCATATTCTGGAGTCTCTTCAGGAAGAGAAATACAGATTCAGACTACAGCTTTACTAGCTCTGGGAGCAATTTCTCGAACTCTGTGCTTTAACTGGGATAATTATTACATTATTAAACAAACCTTTGGGTATTCATTCAAATTTGCTTTCCCTCCTTTATGTTTAAAGCTTCAGTAAGTGCAGTAAACACACGTAGAGGCGTGTGTCAGCCCTGAAGATGGAAATGACGTGATGCTTGTGGCGCATCCTCTCTCTTTAAACCCAGGAGGGGAGGCTGTGATTAATTTAATGGTACGGTTTTCTGCATTTATCAAAATCACCAAAGACAGTTTTTCTGTGGACATGTGAACACAGAACGTTTGTTGTCACATCAAGAGGCACACTTTTAAGGCAGAACAGACCTTTGCATGCTGTGTTTCTGAGTATCCATCTCATAACATTAATTGTGTAATTACCCAGTTTGCCCATGCAAATGTGGCTATTGAATGTCTACATTGCTGAATGAGTATGATCATATGCAAAAAGAAAACCATTACAATGTTTAGTCTGATGCACCTAAAAATATGCAAGAAAGAACAGCTTTTTCCAGCTCTATCCTACGCCTATTTCCAGTTTCTATTGCTTTCTCATTAGAGGAAAATATTCCAAGGTTTATGAGCCTTTCTAAATTTGTTAATGAACTTGTTTATTAAAGCAGGACTTTGAAATATGCATGTACATTGCTCTGTGCTAATGTTTCTGCTATTTTCTTCTTTGCAAAGTTGCAGATTGCTTAAATGATTTTATTTTGCTTGCTAAATAGCAAAATAATTTTTTGCTTTTAATTCATTTCTTTTTTTATATAAAGTGGGTCAGAGATGACAAGAAATAGTTCAGCTGCTCCTAAATGTTATATCACAAAATTTTGCACAGGACTAACATACCAAGTGAAAGGTGGGGTAGAGGGAGAACTGGAACAGAAATGGCAAAAATGAATCTCCAGATTGTCTGGCAGGGATGTAGCATGCAGTATCATAACACCACCACACCCTCTCAGCCTGCTGATTTATACGAGTTGAAGCTGTTTTTCCACCTTCTTGAATTCAAGTTAAAAAAGAAAAGACTGTATGGCAGAGTTCTGCTATCTAAAATTTTAATTCGTACTTTTCCTTTGAAAGTCCTTTTTCATTTTTTTTGCAGAAAAGCTTCAGATGTTGCTATTTTAGGTTTTCTTTTTCCCTCTGTTTCTTCTTATTTTGCCTTTTGGCCTCTGCCTAAGCAGGCTAATTTTCATGTTTTACTTTTACTTTTCTCCACTTGCCATACCCTATACCCTTTCATGTTTAGAGAGGTTAAAGTAGCAAAAGACAGGAAATGTTGCAGAATTTTTATGAAGCAATGTGAAAACTCTGCAGAAGTTTTAAAAACTGACAGATCAGAAAGGGTGGGGGATATAAAAAGAAAAAAATACAAAAATTGCAAATAAAAATTTTGGTTTAGCTTTGAAATAGTACAAAATTTTTTAAAAAAGTTTTTCATAAGACATGAGGTAAAAATCAACAGTGACATTTATGAGCCAAAATAAATTCATCTTTTAAAAAAAGTCTAGGAAGAAGGAAAAATTTGGTTGAAAACCCTTGATATTTTCTATTTAAACCTCTTATTCTGGTCACTAATACCTAGATTTTCAATCACATTCCTAATCCTGTGGTCCCACTATAGCTGCTGATTGGAAGTTCAGCAATCAGTTAAAACCCATGTAATTTAACCCATTTGGTATACGCTGATACGGTGATGCTAGATCACCTATATAATAAGTGGATAAGTTGCGGACCCAAAATACCTTCAAGCAAAAAGCGAAGGAAAACTTACTGTGCGCTCTAATAATGTGCCAAGTCATGAAAGCTTGAAATGTTTTTTCAAAAATGTAGATAGGCAAAAATGTATATCGGCATTCCGATAATTAGATCAAATATGGTATAAGACAGCAGGTCACGATTCCCGCAGTCTACGCGTATGCATCTCCCTGGGGGTTGGTGCAGGGCCCGTCACGGCGCTTGGTGACTCCGCCGGGTAATCTCAGCGTGCGGCAAGTTGGGTCAAACAAAACAAAACTGAGCAACGAGCTACGCGCCGTGGGCATTCACCTCCTGTCAGCGCTTGAAAGGACAGGCTTGTCTTCGGGAATGTTTTGGCCAACAGAGAGAGGCTGAATAGGCCCTTTCCGGCTGCGCGCGCGCTCGGGAGCCAGCGGCGGGGCCAGCAGGTGCCACCACCACGCGCCACCTGCCTTGACTCGGGTGACCTCGGCAGCCCCGCCATCGTCTCAGCCCCCCGGCCCCGCAAAAGCCAACGGTAACGCTCCTGCCCACACTGACGGGGAGGGTTTTGGCCTCCGCGGCGGGAGGTCAAAGCCTGCGTTGCTGCGGCACCGTCCCGAGCCGGGGGCCGGCAGTCCTGCCGTTTGGCCTCGGCTTCGGTTCGTTTGCGGGCTGCCTCTCGCACATACATGTTTCTGTGCGTAGTCTGTTTGTGAAATGGGCATAAAACTGTCTACTTCAGAAGGATTTTCACTGTCCTAAATTTATACATCGAGATGAAAAGTGCTCTGTAAATGCCACGTAATAATAATTGTGAAAATTTCCAACCGTACCCTCAGTGTTCATATTTATGTAGCAGCAGGCTGGAAACATCACAAAATAAAAAACAAACACAGGCCTCCAGGAGTCGGTTTAAACCCCCAGCCAGAGCATTCCCTGGTAATATTCCCCTATTGCTCTGCTGGGTGCTATCGAATGATGCGATGCTGGAAATAGAGCAACAACAGAAAAATCAGGAGCTCTTGCTTGCCATATGAAAAAATATCCCCCAGTGTTTCAAATAAATTCTCAGCTGGCTGAAATCATCTTTCTCTGAGAGGTATTAATATATTTTAAAAAACGAGCTCTCTGCCGCAGTGCAAGTTCCTCGTTGCCTCATTTGGTGGCCCCTGACAGAGGCATCAGCCGAGCTCTATTTAGAAGGACACTGAGGGAGGGGAGATTAGACAGGCTTCTGGCTGCATTCAATTTTCTCTGGTTTGGGGAGATTTTGCACCTTTCTTGCAGATTGTACCAGCTGGGATTAGCACATTCCATTTCCTGGACTCTTCATGAGGCTGAGAACTAAAGAAAATTAAAATAAAGGTCAGTGAACTTGGCTACACTTTTCTCTTGCTAAGAACTTGTCCACATCTGCTTCTTTTTTGCTTTGATCATTTCTTGTTTTGGCAGGCTAGAAGTGCATGTGCACATGTAGGGCTTTTATGTTTTTCTGTTCCTCTACGTAACCATTATGTGGGCTCATCAAGATTCAGCCTATTTCCATTCACTTTTGTTTATGGAAATAATTTCCGTTTACCTGTGCTTTTGCTCTTTCAGCAAATTTGCCCTTACTTAATGATTGAGGATATCTCAGGGTGCCACAGAACACTGATATGTGGGGCATCCTTTTTGTGGCTTAAAGTTGGTGGCCCAGGGCAGATGTCCCCAAACTGCTCCTCCATCCCCAGCACAGCCGGGGGCAGCCCTGTGGTTGTGGATGCTGGTCCGTGAGGCTTCTGGTGCCCAGGGCTACGTGCACTCACCACGGACGTACTTTGAAGGTTCAGCACCAAGCGGCCACATGGGCAGTCATCCAGAGCTGCTGGAGGATCTCCCTTGTCTCTGCCAGCCCTCAGCCTCGGTGATGGGATTCTGGGAGGAGGATGCCCATCTCCTGTGGTCTGAACCAAGAGCACCAAGCTCACCGTTGCCATTAGTCAGTCGCATGGAGTTGATTTCGATCGCTATTCGTGCACAGTGGGTTTAAATCAGTAAACTGGTTGTCGTTACCAACTTCTTGAGTCAAGCGGTAGTCTCTACACATTATTGCACCTGACTTTTCTTATCATTGCTCTGAAAAATACACAGAGCACTTTTCTGTATGACACCACCCACCTCTTGGAACAGATCTAGGATTGGGCCTGGCAGTTTTCAACTGCACTTGTTGGCTTACGGAAATGCTTTGGAAACTGTGCGGCAAATGCGTGAACAGCTTCTACTGACTCGACTTGGTTGCACTGTAAAAGTCCCCCTAAACGTAGTGCAGAGGAGGCAGCCCCTCAACAGCTCCTGTGCAAGTCGGAGGGAGCGAGGCTGCAGCGAGGGCTGCGCTGACAGGTGCCTGTAAAGCCGACGCAAAATATTCATCTCAGGGTCAGGATCATGTTGCTCCCGTTGGCTTGCCTGCAGTGCACCCCCTTGCCATTTAGTTGTGTGTCGAGAGGCTTTTTGCCAATTCCCCATTAGTGTATACTAATGAGGTTCAGCTTCTGTTTGATTTTCACAATCAGTTGGTGCAGTGGAGTCTAGGGGAAGTCAAATAAGGGCACATACTTTATGCAAGCAGATCTGAAGCATGGTCGAGCTCAGCTAAAGCCAGAGGGAACAGCAAAGGGTAAAACAGCTTAAACCGGAGAGGCCTTAGCACTTTCTTCCTCTTGCCTCTAATTGCATATTCTGAGCATCTTGGGCCTACAAATAGATTTATAGCATATGGCATTAGAGTGCCTTTTCATTTCCTTTTTTTCTTCTCTCACTAATATATTTTAAGTTAAGTCTCACTAATTCCGAGGTTCCCAAACTGCATCTGCTGTTCTGTGTGGTGAGACTTGCTGAAAGCGCTAACTTTTCACCTTTCCGTTTTGCAGTGGGTTCAGACAAGGTGAAAAGGAGCACGTTGTTCTCCAGGATATACCACAGCGCTAGTGACTCTTAGCGCAGTCAGTCTTGGGAAATATAATACATCCTGCTACAAGTCTTGCTTCTTGCTTTATATCATATTTCAAGTGAACAAACTAACGCGTGATTTTGCAATCTGTGATTCCTGCTCAGCTCAGAGATTAAAAAGGAAGATTAGGATCGGAGAGAGGGAGATTTACAGGTATTATGGGCAGAGAAAATGATAAATATTTGATTAAGTATAACATGTAAAAGAATATATTCAGGCTCCAGCATTTTACTTAATCTAACATATGTCAAGAACACCTCAAAGTCAAAATTTTTGTCAGCAGGTCAGGCTCCACCAGCAACTCTGAAAAATGTGTTTTGACACTGCAAGCGACGAGGTGCAGTTTGCAGACATTTTGTACTCAAAACCTACTTACCCAGTTCCAGTCGCTGAAAAGCTGGCAGCAGGCTACGCGCCATCTGCGGCGCTCTGCACGACAGAGCTCTGCTGAGGCACTTGGGAAGATGGCTATTTCTCAGCCCATGTGTAATTTTTACTAGAAAACAGGCTGTGGGGAAACCAGGAAATCACTGAAACATATGCTACCGGGGAAGGCAGAAAAGAAAGGCTGCCTGTGTTTTATGGCTGAGCGAGACACTCCCCAGCTGTAACACGACAAGAGAAGTGAATCTCTAGGGGGCTGGTACCAAAAGGGATACCTAGAGCACTAAATACCGCAAGCATGAAAAGTAAAGTATGCATACATTAGAAATGGGCCATTACCAACACACTGCTCAAAGTGCTGAGGCAGGACTGGTGTTGTTGACATATTTATTACTGATTAAGAGAAGCAGCAAGAACACCGAGGCATTTTCACTGATACTGCTTACACTGGGGGACGCTTCAGAGGGCTTCGCAGAGCTAAGGCAATGAGCAAATGAAATTAGCTGATGACAAATATATATGGGGAGGAATTTTGAATCACTTGGGCTAATTGTTATGTTCTACATTAACAGCTTGGCACATCAATCGGCTCATCGAAAACCTCTGCTTGGCAATTTGTTGCTGAAGTGGACAAAAAGCTAGACTTAGGATGCATAAGAAATGGAACAGAAACTAATATCCCAAATTTTATCATGTCACTCTATATAGTGCGGGAGCACTTTCACTTGCTCTTCTGCTCTGCTCATTTGCCTGTCAGTGATACCGCAGAAATTAATAAGGAGTCAGAGACTAGACGTGAACTAATGTGTAACTGTCCTGACACTTCTGAGTGCAAGTGATTGGCTCTCCTTGACCTTCTTGGTGAATTGATTCATGTAACTATTAACGGAAAGAAAATGAAGCCAGGCGACAAAAGGGTAATGTCATCCCTCTCTCCCTCATGTATTGCAGGAATTATGTCTTTGATTATGTAGATCTCTTCCCAGGTCAGCAAACACATCCATGCTACCTCTTTGCCCCATCTTTGTAGTTAAGAAGTGACACAGTGGCGAAGAAGCCCACATTTCATGTCCGTATGATCCTGAAAAGTCATGCTATGAACACATCCTGCCAACAGGCGCCTGTTTTCACTGTAGGCCTAGCTTTAGTAACTGGAAACTGAAGATGATGGTGGCGGTGCTATGCCATAGCATGCTAGGCTTGTGCCCTTTAGTTACCACAGCTCTTGAAGAATTCAGCTGTAGAAATCACATATATCAGGAGGCTTAGTGCAGCCAAGTGATTAAAAAGGGCAAATTGGGTGCAGATCAAAGGGGCTTTCGTAGCGTCCATTCACAGAGGCAGGCACACAATGGCCTGCTAAGTAAGGACACGGCAAGGCATGTGTGAAAAATGATCTCTCCGGCAATAATTCCACTGGTGACAGATAATCAGAAATTTAAATGTTATTCTCAGCTTCCGAGAGTTCCTAAAATAATGGAGGATGCATAAGACCATTTGTATTTGAAGAGAGAAGCTAAATAATTTAATATTACAGAGCAGGATGCACAGCACCAGGCAGATAAATGATGAAATCCCAGTGCAGTCTATCTTGTGCAGTTGCCACACTAATTACAGATCAATTACTTCCCAGTTGTTTGCAACCTTATCAAAGAATAGTAAATTTACTGAGAGCAAAATGTGATAAGATGACTTTTCATTACTACAGTAGATTTGTTGAAACAGCCCTGACATTGAGATTAATAAAAGCTTTCCCAAAGGTAATACGATCTGTATGTATAGAGTGAGAATTTTAAAAGCTGAAAACTTGATCGTAGGAATTATCATAAAAATTCTTGCTTCTATTAATTGTTATCATGCAAACAGCCTTAATACATGAGGGGTGGGTGGAGGAAAGAAGAAAATGAGTCTGATAAACTGAAAGCTTGTTATAAAAATGTAAATATGCCTTTTACCTTCCCCAGATCAGCTAACGAATGAGAGCAAAGTACAACAACCTGAAGAAATATGCAATTCATATTTTAAAGAAGTTTACAACACTGACAAAGGAGTGCAGGAGAACAACAGTTGTCTTTTACAGAATATTAGCATGTAGAAAAGAAAGCAGTGAATCTACAACATGTCAAAATGACTGAAATGCAGTTCTGTAGCTTGAGAAGAGCCATTACACATCAAAACATCTTGATTTTGTTCCTAGAATTTCCACTGACTTGCTGTGTAAATCATGAGAGTTCTCTGTGCATCAGTTTGCATATCAGCAGTACTCACTTACACCCCCAAAAATTTCTCAAGGTAAATTTATAAATATTTACAGTTCCCAAGTTTGCAGATTCTGGAGGATTATTATGATTGCGGTGTTGTTATCTTTTACCTCTTTTACAGCTTTTTGGAGTTCCTCTCCTCCCCGCCCCCCAAATCTGCCAGACTTAGAAAAAATAGAATTTAGCTTGTAGGCATCTGATGTAAACTGCAATAATTCAATGTTTTTGTCATTATGACAATTGCTCAAAATACCGTAGTTGTTCCTTGTTGCTGCTACGCTCCTGTGGGAGAAGCCGGCATTCTTATCCGGAGCAGATCCTGCTGCACCCTTTATTACACGAGGACAGTTTAATGAACTAGTGAGCGCTAATGAGGCTGAAGCCCAATTTGTACGCAGCCTAACAGGGCCATGGGTGTTGGGCTGCTAGTCCAGAAAAGCCAGTATTGGGGGTGCATAGGAGGGGGTGCAGGGGTACTGCTTTCCGCGCACGGGAGGAGGACGCTTGGGCTATGCCGCGGCAGGGGAAGCCGTGAGACCACCAGGCTGAGCCCTTCTTCCCCCACGGCCTGGCTGGAGCTGGGGAAGGAGCTGGACAAGCCAGGGCTGAGGATCCCCCGCTCGCCGTGGTGCGCTCCGGTTGCTCAGTCTGGACGTACCCTCCACGTGGCAATTCTCCGAAGTGGAAAAAGCAGCACTCCAGGGTGAAACAGCCTCTCAGGATGCCGAATTGCTGGTGATTCAACAACGCCAGTTCAGGTAACAGCAGATTTTCCCCAGCCCTGTTTATCATTTGTTTTTATCAGCTCAATAACTTCCTAAATTCTTCAGTCACAATGTGTACAGGGGAGAAGCATGGATTTACTGATTTCTGTAGGAGCTGGATCAGGCCCTCTTTTAAGAAGAGTCTTTTCATAACTGACCATGGAGATGACTTGTATATCGAACCTAGCAATCTCGGATGCCATGGCCCCGAACGGGCAGAAAATAACAAGAGAATGATTAAGGTGGTTTTTGTTCCATGGAACTCCGCCATTTATAAACGGGCTGTAAAAAATTAATTAGTTAATGGTGGTAAAGTGTTTTAAAGCAAAAAAAATACAATTTAGATATGACGTATTGAGCAATGCATTTATCTAAAGATTCCTATTAATTATGAAATAAAATCACCTATTCTTTTAGTTAACATATATTCCAGAAAATAGAAAAATAATAAGGTTCAATTTGGCAGGTAATTTTTTAATAACAAATCACAAATATGGCTTATGTAATAAATTTATGAACCAGCTATCTCATCTCTTGAATAAATACATCTTACTTTAAAATAAGTTAAAAGAATATGGTGCAAAGACTTAAAAGCTAGGAATCTCAAAATGCAGCCTTTCTAATTCCCATGGCTCTGACCATATTTCATCAGGAAGCCTGGGCCATGCTAGAAGACTCTGGAAGAGACTTAAGGGTGAACCTTTAAAATGAATCCAGCTCCCTGTGTTCTTCCCCAGCATTTCCTGTTTAGCTGAAGCAGAGCTTCCTCACAGTTTTGACCTTTTCGATCCTATTCTCAGGTGCTTAATTCATGTCTGCAAGGCAGGATTTAAACGCAGGAAAATACCTGCGCTAGGAGCTGGAAAGTTAATTGTGGAGACGTTGCGCCTTAGTCCCTCCTGTGGATCTGTTGCCTGGATAAGGTACGTTATGAAAGTAACCTTAACCCGTGATTTCTGCTGAGAAGCCTTGAATTTGCAAGACATTATGCAGTCGTGGCTGATATGTCATTGCTAAGTCCATGGCAACAACTGGCAGTCAAGACAGTCGTGTCTGTTTGAAAGAGATAGAAACTAGTACTATAAATATGACTGTAACATTTAGAAAAGGTTACTTTTCACCTTTGCCTAGCTATGGAGATCATACCTCATTTCAGATATCCTCAGAGGGATTCGTCACTTTTCTGAGACCAGAGCTTGTGTAAGGACAGGTAGCTCGTACCAGGTCTGCTACAGGACCCCAAAGAGTCGCACTGGTTCTAGAGGCTTAAGCAACCCCATGTATTGCCCTAAATTGCTTTTCTAAATGCAAGTGTAGCTATTGAGAATTGCCATGGCTTAGAACTGCTCTTTGGTTAAACCTTTCCCTGCTTTAACTCCTGTTTATATGTTGGAAGTTGAGAGCTTTCAGAGGAGATCTGCAGAATGACTCCAGAGCTGACCTTAGTGCTTACTAAACTGGTTAGGTCTGTGTTGCATCTGGCCCACAGATGCTAGTAAAGACTCTTTTATCACAAAAGAGAGCAATAGCAGGAGTTGCATGAAACCGGAGAGAGACAACAAAGGAGGTACGGTGAGACGAGAGAGGAAATTGCATAGAGTAAGACTGCTTAACCAGGCATGAAGAAATGATAGTGAAAAAGTGAAGGAGCTTTTCAAATCATTGCCAAGCACTTATGCAAAGTATAGTTAAACTAGAGACTCTCTTCTTTACCTTTGTCCCACAGTGTAGTAGGTTACAAGGAAGTTTAGACCAGTGCATTCAGCACACAAACAAGAAACTCTTTCTTCTCTAGGTCAGCAGCCAATCTACAGAGTTCCCTGATATGGCAGGTCGCATACTTGAAAAATCTGGATGAACCTATGACAGCTCACAATATTTATAGTTGTGCAAATTAGGCCAGCAATAAGCATGGCACAGAAGCTGTGCAAGCCCGAATGGGCTCATATGTGTTCAGTGCGCTGCTCGTGATGCGTGGGCATGTGGAGACCTTCTCAAGCGTCTGAAGCGGGTTATCCAACGCGGAGGGAAACCACTCTCAGTGGAACGGGTGCCGTGATCCAGCATAGCAAATCCTGTGCTGTTAAACCAAGGCTTTAAAGTGGTTTCTTAGAATTCAGAGGGGCCTTTCCTTTTTAAGCAACAATGGAAAATAATCTGGATAGACCCTGACCCTTAACCTACAGCAGTGAATGTCTCAAGCATGGTACAACGGATCAGAGTTGTTCTTGGTGGCCTTTGCCCTTTAGCGTGTCTGAAAGGCAAACTTCTCACAGAATCAGAGATAATCACTGGTGAATGCTTAGCACCCCCAGGGTTTCTGCCTTAGGGCAGGGGGGTGGAAAAGTGACCTCTGGATGTCCCCTCCAGCCCTTTTCCTTATGATTCTATGATTCACACCGTTAACTAAAAATATTCCAGTGAGTTTTGAACCAGTCCCAGAATGAATGTGATACATATCAAATCCTGCTCAAATAGCCTTCATCTGAATGTAACTTCTCTTAGTAAGTGGAGTTTCTTTCATTGATTGGTGTTGCTAATCGATACGTTAGAAGCGCCTCACATTGTGCCGATGCTGATTTTGTGCTGCAGTAGAACCATATCAATAAATTAAAGCTGCCATAATTCTTAATAGTCTAAACAGAGTTTTTCATGGTAAGCAGATGAATAATGGTCCAAAAGTCACAGACCTGATGAGTCTGTTTTATACATATTACCTACGTGCAGTCACCCTGCCCAGGCCCCGCTGATGTTAGTGCTTAACATGCAATGGTGGTGCTCAGTGCATGTGCATTTGTCCAGGATTTCTGGAGTTGCTAAACATGGGGAGGGTAGTTCCCTGCCAAAAGCGGAAGGATTGGTACACCTGTGTTTTGCTTCTCTGCTGTAGTGGTTTTTGGTTTCACAGTACACTGAAGGTGCTCTGCCTCTGCCTGAGGAGGTGACTTTTCAGTCATTTCAGTCCCCAGTTTTGGACATATGAAGAATAGTATTTCTAACTGAGGTACCTTTTCGCCATAGAGAAAAGTTATACAAGGCCAGAATTGACAAACACATAGTTAGGGCCTGCAGAGGGCTGCTGGTCACTCTTGCTTCCTTGCCAGCTAGCAGTGTCCTGCAAGTGATCCTCTATAAACAAAAACCTAGTTAGGAAGGAGCAGTAGGAGTATACACATAACTTCTTCACTCTTAGGAAACTTAAACGGGCTGACTTTTACAACATTTAGTTGTGCAATTGGCATGACGTGGCTGTAGGAGGGAGGCTCCTCCCTTCCCCGCTGCACTGACCTGCCGGATGCGGCCACGATTGCTTGCTCAGAGTGAGTCACGGCAGCGTCTGGCAAGCCCTGGCTGTGCGCAAGGTAAACGCTCCAGGCTTTCTTTTCCACAAGCCCTTTCAGCGTGCACCATCACAAGTGAGAGGGTGGCTCATTTTCACAAGCAAGTTCCATGATCGTACGTTGCTGACTGTGAGACTGTCTTAAAGAGGAGAGCTCTAGGGAAGTTGGCCCCTTAAGAACTTAAAAGGCCTAAATTCCTCTTCATTCCTTATGAGATGCAGCAGGAAGCACCAAGCCCCTCTGAAGAGCAATTTCGGGGACCAGCATGAAGTGCTGCGGGGAGCTCCCCCAGGATCCTATAGGGAAACGGAGGATTTCAGCTGCCTCGACGGGTCCCTCAGGGTCGCTACCATGGTCTCTGTTGCTGTGAACTTTCACTTGTCAGGTTTTTTTACCAGAAAGAAAATCACTGTAGAACTAATATAATTTAATTAGAAAGTTGAATATCCCTCAGCTCTCTATAGATTAGATTTATGTGTTAAGTTACCTAAATGGACCTGTGTCCAGTCAGGACAGCATTTTCCGGACTCCTGACTCACTGGCAGTCTGGGGCTGAAGTGAGCTAAGTAATATTGTAATAATTCTTAAAAATTATTTAACAAATATTAAATTATTTTCTTGAAAGGCTTCTTCCGCCACTGCTGATTTGTATCACGGAGCCTGGAGTGCTCTGCTTCCATTTAATGCCTTTTGTCCCTAAGCCTTTGCCTTCTGCTGCACTACCTGTCTTGATCTTTTTTGCAGCTGCCACTTCAGAATTTGAAGATAAGGAACCATCTCATGTAGCAGCATTTTTTTTCTTTCCATGGCCATTAACGTTTTTTTTCCTTTTTTAGGTTTTTTTTTTTTTTTTTTAAATAGGTACTGCTGTCTATGGCTTCCTGCTACAGCTTCAAGGAAGAGGCATTTATCTGTTACCTTACTGCTGCACTGTGAAAGTCGTGAATTATGTTCTGCTACCCAGATAGATTTTCACCCTGCTTTCAGTAGGTCTCCATTAACCTGCATCTGCCAAATTAAACTGACAGGTTTAGAAAAACTTGACACAACAGATCTAAAATTAGGTCTGCTACAAAAATCAGAGGGATTGAGAATGTGGTTCCCTCCCTCTCTGCAGCTTTAGTTGAATCAGAGTGACATGATAATACAAAGTGGTAAAAAGGAGAAACAATGTTTCAGTCTTCCTTTATAGTAGGGTTTTGTTATTCTTGCTTTAAATTTCAGTGACAGAAGTGGTTCAGAAATCACTAACAAGAGTTTTCTGACATAGATGTGCCTTGTGTTCCTTTATTGGGTGGCTTTATTCCCTTTTTTTTTCTTTTTTTTTTCTTTTTCTTTCAAACTGTTCTGAGGAATTGCCTCCAACGACCGTATATAGAGAAATAGTTGGCAAAGAAGGGAACATTATTCTAAAGAGATATTGCCAAGCACAGCTGGCCAAAAATTGACGTGAACTAAAATTCCAAAAAATGAAATCCCCGCAGCCAACGTGTGTCCACCGTGAAGTGCAGTCAGGGAGAATGGAAATAATACTTTAAAAAGACTTTGGCCACCGTTCCCAACTAATCAGCTGTTTTAGCTGCAGAGTTGGGCAGTGCATCCGCAGTTGGCTGGAGCGCCTTCTCCGTGCCGCGGGGACTGGGGCAGCCCCTTGGCCCGCAGCCTGGTGTCTGGGGACGGGGACAGGCACTTCCCGGCCTCAAACGTGTCTCTGCCAGAGTCTCCTGCTGCCAACCCCTCCGAAGGGCTGGTGCGGCACCTAGACGCTTCAGGGAAGTCCTAAAGGGCTTGGCTGTTCCTCCCCCCCAGCTCCCTTTTGTGGGATTTTTTTGATTTGTTGAAAAAAATGTGATTTTGTTGGAGTAAGTATTTGAACGCCAGCGTAGCGCTGAGCATTGAATGGGAACGGACACTGCGCTGCTGTGACTGCAGCACTTGGGAAAGGTCCGGTTGTGTCACTGTAACCATGCAAAAGAGCAACTTAATAAATCAGATTTACTGTCCAGGAACTAAAGGAAACAGAAAAGCTGGCATAGTCAATTCAGGTTACCCCAAGATTACTGACATCATTTTCTCTGTACTGAACTTCCGCTCATAAAAAAACTCCAAAAGGACCTGCTTCACAGGAATACTTGATTAACAGCCATATAAGGCCAAACTTTGCCCTTATCCAACATCTCCTAATTTTTACAGCCGAGTTTTTTATGGAGCTCCGCTTGCTGAGGAAGCCTCAAAAACCCACACGGAAATACAAAAGAATATATTTTTTTCCCCCTTAAAACTGGACAAAATGTGAAGCAGACAATACTGACTACCCAGAAATGAGTATTTAATACATAACAGATGCCTCTCTTTCCTTGCTAAAAGTGAAAATCAACCAGCATAGGAGAAAAACAGAAAAGTTGCTGTGTCATGAGCCACAAGTTTAAATTTCTAAGTAGACTGGTTTTTTTCATCAGCTCTCTAAGGAAGCCTCCCCGGGCACAGCACCTGCCCTAGCGTGCGGAAAGCTGGGCCCGCGTACTGTTTTCTTGCTCCAGAGGAGCCCTGAGACTACAAAATCCCGGGGGCCCAATTAAGCCTCCCCCTTCTGATTGCTTACCAGGGTTGCTGTTTTACAGTCAGCAAGGAGGCTGGGACGGGGGAGTCTCGGGACACCTCCCGAGCAAATTGTTTGGCATGCTGTAATTCTGCGAAGGTGAAATCTGTTGCTTCGTACAGGGCTGCACTGAGCTGCTCTTCGGAATAGGGAGAATATCTCTTTATTCTGTAACACTACTGCTTTCACTGAAGGGCAGTCTGGCACTGTTCTTCACTTGGGGTGAGCTTTGAGCTCAGTGAAAGTCATTTTAGCATGTTTATATTTTCTGTTAACTCATTATGAACATTGCATTAATTTTACAAGATTTGAGGTTTTCTAGCAAGGACGAGTCCTCACGTTCTGGTGTGGTTTCCCTGCAGTTGGCTACGTTGATACAAGTCAGCTGCAGTCCAGAGATTTTGATATTTTAAAATGAATATAGCACATGTGATTACAACGAGCCATTGGAATGATTTTAGGTTACTTTTATCCTAAACAAAGTATAAAGCTGAACTCTCTGGTGGTTTCTTCATCAGACTCGAAATGAATAACAGCAGCATTGAGCTAATGAGCTTTATGTTGGTGCATGCTGCAATGCTGTCTCACTGGGCTTGTTTCTCTGGGATCACCTGTAAGACTAACATTTTCCCCTGGGCATTTCTAAATACTAAGAAAATCATCCACAATTCTGCCTCCTCTTGAAGAACTATAAAAATTTTGATTCTAAAACAATAAATCCTCACTCAGCAGACTGATTTTTTTTCAAAATGTGTAAGGACTGTGTTGGAGATTATATTTTGGTCAGAGAACAGTGCCAAAACCCTTGCAACTCATTATAATGATTTCATCAAGCATCTTTAAGAGCAGATTGTTTCGTGTTTTCTTTTTGAGTGTCCTGTCAGGCACAATACCACATTAAAATACACACAGATCTCAGTATGGGTGTGGATGTTCATGTGCACATACGTGCATGCGCATAGCCTGGGCTGCATAGATGTACATAATTTATCTATATCTCATGTAGAGTTGCACAGGAGCAAAAGCAGATCTTTCACCAAGAATATGTTAATAACCTCTAAAATGGTTGAGATTCAGACCTGTTGAAGCCAGAATTTACAGTGAGAACATTTTTTGTTGTATAATGTGTATCTCTGTATTTTTGTGTGTTAAGGAAACCCTCTTGTAGCCCCTTGCACTTAATTTTTTTTTTTACACAATCACATTTCCAGTGCAAATCATGTAAAACATATACAATAGTTTCATTTTGCTATTCAGTTAATTTAAAACTCTCATCTGTTGGTGCAATTTAAACAACAGTAGGAGATCAGACTGCAACAAACAGCAAAAAATTACCTCTTCCAATGTTGACTTTCAAATTGGCTGAAGGGACCCCAGAGATTATGTGATGGATGTTTGGTATCTCCCTGTTAGGATCATTTTTTATTTTTAATAGAAAATTTCTGACTGAGACAAAAAGGCCATCTGAGTTAGTGTCTAGCAAAGTATATCTCCTGTGGATAAGCCAATAAAAAAAAAAATCCCAAACATCACACAACACCTCAATCCCTTTACATGAATCAGGCATCTTCGAAGCTAGTAGTAATTCATCCATCTGTAAATCTACAGCTGTTAGTTTAATAGGTGACACAAGGCTGGATTTTAAATGAGTCTAACCCAATAACTAGACTTATGTAATAGGCTTTTCAGGAAGAAGGAGAAGGAAGCCTTAATGTTAAGAAACCCTAGCTCAAAGTATCAGTTCCAGCAGCTCCAATGGCTAACATTAAACCCTTCGGTCTGTCTGTCAGTATAGCTTTCCTTTGTATTTGCTTTGCTCCGGCTATCACGTTTGCACTAAGACTCCTTTTGCCCTGCCATTAACCTACGTGCATACCCAGGTGTGTGCATAATACATGAACAAAGAGATCCTACTGTTTGAAAGAACTTCTTTCTCATGCTTGTTGCTGGCAAAAGATGCATGTCACACACAACTGTTTTTCTTAATTACTCCTGAAACATTACGGATATTGTGTGTCCCAGCCTCTGTCACTCAAAGTACATTAAAAAATAGCTTTCTGTAACTCAGCTGTTCATAATAAAAGTTTGCCATTTGTTTTTTTACAGGGCGGATCAGACAGAACATGATTTTCTCTTCCCTTATGCTGCTCTGACTCTACTGAGTTCAGAAGGATGACTCTTGATTTATGCTGGTAAGAGACGAAGAAGCCACCAATTTTCTACCTTAGATAAGTTGCTGGCACAATAGAAGAAACATTATATGTGTTAGAGAAAAAAAATACAGTGTGCACAAGCAGAATGTCCCACACAGCTCCGTTAGTTTAACTTAAGAAACATTTTCTCTCTGAAAATGCTGATAAACTAGAGCAACATTTTATTTAATGGTGTGGAAAAATTCCACAATCCAGCCATATGAGAAATGTATTTAATTTTCTTTTTTTAAGCAAGTCAGCAAGTAAGGCAGGCTGCATATTACCAACTTTGCTAGCGCAGCCTCGGAGAGCGTCCTGAAGGATCCCCTGCACGGCACAGTCGGCTGCAGCGCTGAGACGGAGCACTTTGTGCAGCTGCGTAGCCTTGGCTGAACGGATTGGTTTCAATGCTGTGAATCTCCAGCCTTGTTATTGGCAGACATTAAAACAGCAGTGTAAACTTTTTGCGTCTTACTCTCTCCTGATAATACAAGATGTGGCGGGACAGAATAAACAGAGCAGGCATCTCTGGGCTGGAGACAGTTTCAGCGATAAATACAGCTCTGGCATAGGCAGGCACAACTCTTATTGACTTCAGTCAGTGCTACGCTGGATTACTCTAGGGATGAGTTTGATCCTCGGTCTCTTTCTAGTAATGAGTGTGCTGGCAAGAGCATTAAGCACTACAAGCAGAGAATTAGCAGCTCCAGTATTATCCATGTGTTGTTGTCAACAGACACAGAGAGCAGGCAGGAGACAGAAGGAAGATATCGTGTGTGCTTTACTGGTTTGCAAATATACACTAATTAAATCAGCAGCAACACAGCAACACACTGACAAAGTTAGGACATTTTTCTGCCCCATTAAAACTGTACACAAATAATACTTAATGCAGTTTAAGGCAGTTGTTTATATGCATTAACTGCAAGGAAAAGGAGGCAGTTAGGATGATAAGAGGAATAGATGCAGTGCTGGCTTTGAGAGATGCTTAGAGTTCTGAGAAACGTTTCGTATATGAAAGCTGCAAAGTGGTATGTATCCTACCTTTAAAATAGATTGTCAATATCTTAACATGAATAAGCATTCTCACTTTTGCAGTACACAAAATCTGGGGATGTTTATGCATGTTCTTGTTAAAACTGGTGTGTTTAATTCCTCTCCGAACTCCAAGTAAAGCCTTTTGGTTCAGTATGATTTTATTTCACTACAGGACAAGAAAGGCAATGCTCTGAAAGAAATGACTGCATTTTCCTAACCTCCAAAGGAGGAAAAAAAAGAGATACAGAAAGAAAAGCCAGCAGCAGGCATCAGAAGAGACAGAAAGAAGTAAGAAAGCAGTCGGCAGCCGGAGACAGGTGAGGCACAGGATCTGGGCAGCGATAGCGGGTTTGTCAGTGACACCGTCCCGCTCTCACCCCTCTCCATGTTTTGCAAGAAGCGCGCTCGCATTCAGCGCACCCCAGCCCCTGCGAACGGCACAGCTGCTCCCTGGGCATCCCCACGGCCTGGGTCCAGCGGGACCCGGGGGCCGGAGCAGGGGCTGGGGGAGGCGGCGGAAAGGGTGCTGGTGGCTTCCCTGCCTCCCCCTAACGCTCCTTCCCCGTGCCCCACAGCCAGGGAGGGGGTCGCACCTTGCCGATTTTCTCTGTGCACGTGGGTCCCCCAGAGCCCTCGCCCAGCTGGGGAAATCTGAGCCTCCCGCTCCTCAGGGCTGGGATGCAGCTTCCCGCGGCACCCCGACCTCCAGGCTTTCCTGCCCTGCCACCGTGCAAGCAAAGCCTAGTCTTTGAGGTTTTCTGCCTTTCTCTGTCCCCCTTCCCTCTGTTCTGTTTGCTCTTTCTTCTGCTCTTTTCTTATGTGCTTCTTAGAGCATGGACCTGCTTCCCCCTCTCCACATTTCTGGAGCACCAGACATTTCCTATGATGCTGGGTAAATAACAGTCTTCTGACTGTTCCTTGTGTGAAGTGTGGAGGATGGCCTGAATCTTCTTGTTGCTGTTAATCATGTTTCCCCTGAGTTTTGAGCTTAGATGACTATGAAAGAAAACCAAAGGTTGTTGTTTAAAGGCTGTGTTCTAGCTACGTGTGGGTTTCTGACCGAAGCTGGAGGAAACTGTGTACTGAAGACAAAGGCCATTAACGGATTCAGAGAGCAAATACAGCCATAATGTTTGCTACTTTATAGGACCCAAAAAGGAGACGACTTCTGGCTATTTTAAGGTTTATTTCTTAGTTAGATGAAGCTATGGAAGCTCTAACGGACCAGGTCTTTTCAGTACAACTGCACTGGGAAGTCATTCAAGGTATGTCTGCAGACTCAGCTTTGTGAGTACCTTTATCTGTATAAATGGTTTATAGAAATAAATGTCACATTCTCTGGTAAAATGAGAGATACATGGAGCTTCTATGGTGAATAATGCAAGCTTATCAGAGATAAAAGGACTGATGAATTATAGCTATAGTTTCCATATTTACTACTGCAAACTCTAATTTTTTATCCCATGAACAAGTAAACTGTGAAGGGATGGATTGATTTCTGATAAAACAAGAGCTGATAAAAGCCCTCGTGCAGAATGAAGTATATGTGGTGTGTTTATAGCATGCAATTAGTTTTCCTCTCTAATCTCCTGACCTTCACTGCTGCTACTAACTCAAGGCTATCCTCTCAAATGAAGTGACATTGCAAAGCAAAACATGCACTTTTTCTTGGCAAAGGTGATACAGGACAAACTAGCATGAAAATAGGGCTTATCCTAAACTATAGGTCTCCTGCCAAGTTACGGAAGCATAACTCCCCTGCCGGTCTTTCCTTTAAGGCAAAGGATATGTGAAAAATCGGTCTGAAGTGTAGCTTCTGGACTAAATCTAAACTAGCCCTTTCTGATGCAGTGGAAATCAGATACATATAGCATATGAAAAATACAATGTGCTTAAGCTTAAGGTAGTCATCGATTCATACAGTGCTTGGTGGAAGGGCCCTCTGAAAGTCACTTAGTTCAACTTCTCTCCCAAAGCAAAAATATCGCCAAGAGGAGATCAGGTCAGGCATGACTTTGCCTAGTAAAGTCTTGAACACCCTTCAAGGGCTGAGAATCTGCGGCCTTTCTGGATGCCCCCTCCAGTGCTGCGCTTTTACTCTTTGTGAAAAAGTTTTTCCAAATGTTCAATCCTCACTAGGATGTCTTCCCCATTCAACAACAGGTCCCTGCTTTCTTCGAATTTTCTTTTGCTACTAGCATACTTACAGAATTTAAGTCCAGACCTGGTTTTATCTCCACCTGAGCTTTGGCCTTCTTGATTTTCTTCCTAAGTACTTGAACAGACAAACTTCATAATGTATCCAGTCACTACAGGTGGCTGAGACATGTGATACAGTTTTTCTAAACTCTTTCTGTCTTTATACTTCTCCTTTGTTGCCTTGCCCTTGTTTCCACCTCTTGCACACTTCCTTTTGCATCTTAGTTCACAAAGAAGCTCCTTACTTACTCAAGCAGGCCTTCAGCTGAAATCCGGAGTCTCTCTTCACAGTGGGATGGTTCCTGAACTCTCTATAAAATTCTCTTTAAAAATCAATCATTCTCCTAGTAATTCCCTAAATAAGCCAAAGTCTGCTCTTCTGAAATCCAGAGACCTAGCTCTGCCACTCACGACCCCCCACTCTCCCTCCGGATCCTGAGCTCAGTCGTCTCCTGGTCACTGTAGCCCAGGCTGCCAGCTATGGCCACATTCATCAGTTCTTCCCTGCTTGTGAGCAGGAGGCCAAGCAGGATGCAGTTGAAATTCTCCTTGAAGATGATGGCCCACAGTCAAGAGACTTCTTCCTGTTGCTTGTAGGAAGTCTCATCCACTTCATCCTTTTGGTGAAGTGGTCTGCACACACCTTCTACACAATATCCCCAGGGTTAATTGGTCTCCATTCAAAGACCACATACAGACAAGTGCCCGATTTTATACTAGAGCTCTGTGCAGTCAAGAAGCTCCTTTACACAGGGTGCAAGTCTCCTTCCTCTTCTTTCCTCTCTAGACATCCTGTGTCCATCTACGACAGCCCTTACCACACAAGCTGTCCCATCAAATCTCTGTGACAGTGTTCACATTGTAGCCCGTGACCAGTCATGACCTTGCAATTCTTCTTGACTGCTGCTCAAGCTCCATGCGTTAATGCAGAGACACTAGAGGTAAGCCTCTGAATGCTTTCCCCTCTGAGCAGAGTCAGTTCACTGGTCAGCAGCCTCTGTCACAGAAATACATTAGTTGTAGTAAAGCTGAACAAGAAGCTGATCAAGGATCAGAGCCTTCACAGAGAAAGATACTAAAGGAGAACAAATAATCTGTTATAGCAGACCAGTCTGACCGATCAAAAATAGCCATTGGTCATTGGGAATGGCCAGTTTTGATTCTACAGAGGATGGCAAATCTTACAATGTACCAGCCATCCATACTATGAGTGGCATGTCACTTGTTTTTTTCTAACCTCCTTTCCTTTCCACCTTAAATCTTTATGTGCTAAAACCCGCGAGCAGATTACCTGCCGCTTGAATAACCACAGAGTTATCACTAAGCCACAGCATGAACCAACCCTTTTTACCTTGTAGTCTGAGTTTGATTCAGTGACCCCACTCTGACGATGAATTTTACAGTTTGACTACAAACCAGGCAAAATAGCTTTTTCTTCCTATGCTCTAAGTTTACTGGCCATTATATTCAGCTTCCTTATTGGTGTCTCTGCTATTTCACACTTTAATTCCTTTGGTACTCTTGGATGAGCCTTGTTTGAGCCGTGTGATTTGCTGTACTTGAATTACAGGAGTAGCAACTCCTAGCATTCTCCTTAGTGAGATGTCCATCACACTGGTATTTGCATACCTCTCTGCCAAAGCCATTACTCCCCAAATTCTATCTCAGTCCCTCTTTTTTCCGCATAACATTTTTTGGCATCTGTCTCAATGACAACTGCTCCATTCTAGTATTTAGTTATAGCCACGCTATTCTCTCTGGTGGCTTAGTCTGTGTTGCCCATCACAAGAGCTGTCAGGATGGGTGAGTTTTGCTCCAGTCCATGTTGTCTCAGGTGGACTTTCTAACAAGTCTTTCATAATTATTACCCTCTTCACTTCAGCCCAATGCATCAAGCACCTGTTAAAGAACAACAACCTCTTCAAACATTTCTCCCTCTTCTCAGTCAAACTGTTCAAAATAGCCACTTTTTAGCTATATACTCTGTAAGTGTAATTGTACCCAGGATCTGATGGTTTGTATTTTTCATCCCACCAAATAAATAAAGGAAAGCTTCCTCTCGCTAAACGGTTGCTGGTGCCCATTCAAAGCTGATTGCTTCTCCCAACTTAATTAAGGAGTTGCGAAGACTTACTAGAAACTTGACCTTTTATCCAGGCAAACCTATCCTTGAAGTAGTTTCTTCAAGGGCTGTTGTCATCGTTGCTGTGGTTTGCAGACTGATTTGGCTGCCATTCCTGGCCTATTGATGTTCCTTTCTAAATTGCATGAAGTCACACACAGGGGAGCATTATCACCTTATTTTCATCAGGCAATCTTCAGTCTTACTTTGATGAATTAAGTCTTTTTAATAGGAACTTTGATAAAAGTAAACAAGTCTCATTTTTGTCTGGCATCTGTTCCTCATACATTAGGTGCAGGAGGAAGCTTCAGCCTTTCTCATATCCTGATCTGAGCAATGTATCAACACGGAGGAAGCATCCTACAGGCTTACACTGTCCTTTTAAGTAACTTCCCTTAGCATCTGCTTTTGGTTACTGGCAGAGACACGACTCTGTGCTAGGTGGCTTGATCTGATCTAGCAGGACTAATTTCATGTTCTTACATTCGTGTCTTTGTGACTCAAAGCAGGACCTATAGGGCATTACCAAAGGGTAAGGCTAGGACCCTGCCTGTTGCATATACTGTCTTGATGCAGGCAGCTGTTTGCAGCCTCCTCTGTTGTGCTCTGGTTCTTAGGTAATTAGGTTACTCTCTATACAATTATGGTTTTTATGAAGCAGTATAGGCAAAAAAAAAAAAAAAAAAAAAAAAGCCAAATTTACCCCTTTCTCTGTTAAAGTTGACTAAGGCCTCAGTAAGACAAAAGCTTTGCAGAAGAGGGGAGAGTGGCTGCACTGATGGAAAATGGCATACATTGTTCTTCTATTCGTAGATCAGGGGGAAGCTGAGGAGCAGGCTGAAAAGCAGTGCCTTTTGGTAAAAGGGTGCTGTCAGCATGATCAATAGCTGTAGTGACAACCCAAACTCCTATGGACTGTTAGTGACAAACACAAGCTTCTTTCCATTCAGATAAATTCCCTTGGGGACAGAGGGCCTTTTGGACGTAAAATACACATTTTATATTTCTCTGTGCCTGTTTTGGTGAAATAGTCAGTATCCCATTTTCTTTTGTGATAGGTTTTTGTGCCTAAATGACTAGAAGACTATATTTCCACTATATTCAGAGAAGTTCTTCTTCTTAATACTCAAATATATTTTCTTGGGAAAATAGGTTTATTTGTAGAACATAAAAACATAAGCCAGACAATTTTTTCCCCTATTAACTTGAGAAGTGGCTGTCCATCTTCAGGTTTACTTATTTAATATAATATTGATTTATTATTTTATGAAATGTTTATGTTCCAACAGTCCTCAGCTATGGATCTCGCTAATGTACATTGCAAAGTCTGTTTGGGTTTTGCATTATATTCAGGATTGTCCTTTTATAGCAGAATTAGCAAGTGTTATTTGTGCATTGGAGTAGATCATGCTTTATGATGGTTTAGGGTAATGTGGAGTAAAGGTGGCCTAGCTATAAGAAAAAGAAGAAAAAGAATTTAGCTTCTACGAGGCAGTCTTTTATTTGGTACACTGCATTGTCAGCAATATTGTTGTTTGGTGCACTGAGCTGGCTTTGTCTATCTATTCTAGCAAAATTTTAAAATACCTACATAAAAATTAATTGGTATATATTATATCTTAACCTCCCCCCCAAACCTTAGACCAAAAAACCTTGACATTCTTTGATATAATTTCTCTTAAAATACCTGTGAAATGTTAATTTGATTTTAGAAATGTTAGAGCAACGACCTGATGATCTTATTTCTGTCTCCAGAACAGATATTTACAGGCACTTTGAAAAGTTGGACCCACTCATAACAGGTGACCCAGAAAGCCAGAACAAGTTTTGAGCAGTCTCTACACGCTTTCTTTTGCCTGGTCTACCTGGAGCTAGGCCTCTGCTTGTGCTACTGAGCTGCTATAACAGGCAAAGGCTTACTTGGATTAGATTTGAGCACCAGCTCAAAGCAGCACCAGACCGTTATTTGTGAGCATTCACCTTCCCTATCCTAATGCAAGTCACAAGTCAAAACTCACTAGGGGTCAGATTCGGAAGAGAAACAACATGCACAGCACATGCTTTTCCCAGATTTGGATGTTCCCGAGGATTCGCAGTGCTGCTTTCCCCTTTCACTGCCTGACTGAGGCACATTAGTAGTGTGCTCTAGAGGAAGTGTTGCCTGCCTCGCTTTTTCTCTGTAGATAGATAGAAGGCTTCTAGCTCCTGCTGGCACCTTCTTTAAGCACAAAAGAAAGTATTTTTTCTCTTTTTTTAACAAAGAAGCAGACTTCTTGACCAAGTGACAGCCAATAAATACACAGTGGGCAAACAGCTGGCTTTTGCCATGGTAGTAGCATCAGTTCAGAATGTTTTAGGGTATATTTATTCACCGTGGCTAGGAGGAAGAAATGAGTAAAAGTTAGAGAGACTCATTTTGTGCCTGATAGGCTGGTATCTTTTTTGCTTCTGTTATTGACTAGACGACATTGACTGTGATGCTTCAAACACTGTAATTCATCAGACAGATGCTGACTAGCTACTTGTTCATTGTTTATTTATGAGCAGGGAAAGATTTCCAAAGGTGTTCAGATAATTCAGAAGCCAGCAATCAATACATATATATATATTTAGGTTACAAAACAATAACCCTGAGTTTATTATATTACAATTATAATATATAACAAAATTATATTTTCCTGTACAAGGGGGAAAAATGAACCCTCAAGGGACAAACTGTTGTTACTGAAGGAATTACCCATTCAGGATGGACTCAGCTGCCTAACTCCTCATTAACTATTTATCAGTTCCTTGGAAGGAAAAATCTACTATACAGTGAATTCCCATCAATATTTAATATAGCAGTGCCTGGAGCGCTGGACTGAGTTTCTCACTTACGCAGATGGCATAAGCAAAGTGTATACTGCCACATCCCAGTGTGGGGATAATGGGAGAAAACTCAGATAAATCCGAAGGTTTCTTTCTTTTGTTAAGGTTTACTCTATATACTTAGATTCATTAATGACCTGTTGCTGACCATTTCTGCAGGGTTCATGTCAATTCTTTTATACACAGAGCAAGTGCACTTAATGCTCATCAAGCAGTTTCATCTGAAAGCCAAAAATGCACCATATTGACTTAATGCTACCATCTTCTGGTTTGGACAGTACCTTTGCCAGCCTCATTAGTTGTCCATTTGTTTGGATTTTGTTATGTGGTAAAACTGTCACATCTGAGGTTTTTGGTCTTACTGCCCTGGTTTTGGTCCCCAATATATGAAACAGACATTAGAAAAGTAATTGAGCCATCTTCATTAATATCATTTCCTTTCAGTTTTATAATCATCCATCACAGTCAGAGAACTTCAGCAGAAGCTTGCTAGCTCTTTTTCTATTTCTAAACTGTCTGCCTGCCTGTCCAGTTCCTAATTTTAGATATTCTGCCATCACTGTTAAATTTACAGCTGCCAGATTAGAGCCAAATTGGTTTTCATCACACTGTTAGCCAAGCCTCACTTCTCAAACTCTTCCATTTTTCAGTGTCCAGGACCAATTCCTGACCTAGTGTGACACAGCAGCAGGGACAAAGGAACATATTAATGCTTTACTCTGACAGTGTCCTATCTGTCTAACCAGTCCTGATATAGAAGTGTAGGAATGTGTTTTGCACAGCTCTGTGGCAGAAGGTTGTCATGGTATTTGTGAAGTACGGACTTCAGGAAGTAAGTCACTGCCATGAACACATGATCTTGGTCTCAGTGCTAACAGTTATCCCCAAGAAAGGAGGTTTGTTTTATTTAGCCTCAAGACAGCAGAGACTTCCACAGATCTACCATATGTGGGAGAGAAAAAGTCAAATTTGAATTTCTAGACAAGACTAATAAAACAAATCAAATTAATACAATTTTAAAGGCTACCCAAACTACGTATTATTTTCTTAGTTACTACATCACCCTGTTCACTACAAGCTAATGATTCTGCTTTGGACTGTTTGCAAAGACATCCTGCTCTGAGCTGAAGATAATCAAAATACTCTTCCCAACATTATCAATGAGTGGTAGCCCATTAATTCCCATTTAGAGTTGAGGTAATCTCCATTACCTAGCTGCCACGGTAGGCAAACAGGGAACAGACCTGAAGAACTGCACAGAAGTGATTTGCCTGTTCTCAAAGCTATCTGTCATACCCAATAACCTGCTAAAGCCTTTGCAGCCAGTGGTGATGTGATACGAATTTGGTCTTTCATTAATAGTAAGTTAATTTGATTTCCTTACAACCTCAAAATATTTTGCCTTTAATTCCTTTCCTCTGGCTGCTCATATTGCTCCATGAGGATCACTCATTCTCTTCTTGTTTCATTTTGAAACCATTTGGGAGCGCAGTGGCAACCTGCCATGAAGATTGGGCTTATTCTCAAATTCCACTTCATTCTTTAGTCTCCTCAAGATTTATTAGAAAATTTTGTCTTATGTAGTGCCCAGTCCTTCTGCCAGATGTACACGGAAGCTTTTAAAACTCAGAGCAGTCTATCTGTCAGAGGCGTTGCCAGTGAACTCTTCACGACGTTGTTGACCTGTTAATCTAGAGTTGTCATTCAGAAAAGAGAACTCTTTGCGTTTCTGGTAGGAGATTCTCAGAAAGCTTATGGTTTGACAAAAAATGGCTAGAATTAGAAAAATGCATAGACAACATACAGAAAAATAAATATAGAAATAAGAGTACCTGATAAAAATCCAAAAATAAATTATGACATTTGCCAATTGACATTATCTCTCTCAGATCACGGGCCTTGACTCAGAAAGCGACCAGGTAATGCCTACATTGCTCTTTGCATAGGTAAAAGAGGGAGAAGGAGTTGGATATCTAGCAGAAAAATCAAACCCCCAAATGATTGTGCTTTATTTTAGACATTTGTTTTGCTGGCTGAAGAATTCTGGATCCATAAAGTAGTAAAAAGATTTACAGTCAACTATAGACAGCATGAAATCATTTGAGGATGTTATCAGCAATGGCCATTCCTAATATAAGTCTCCTGCTTGCTTGCATCTTTTTCTCCTACCTATGGTTTGTAAACCATACCTTATGTGTATGTGTACCAGTCTGCCTATTCTGGATATGCGCTTTGTTAATGAAATGTATGTAATTGTATGTGAAATGTTAGTTATGATGCAGATTGAACATTTGCTCATTTTCTATTTTTCCCTCAGACAGTGGATTACAATGTGCTGAACAATTAGTGTTTGTGCACAGCTCCTATTAATTTGGAAGCAACTTGAAATTATTGGCCTGGTTTTATCTTTTCAGATAAACCAGTTTTCACTGCGTTTTGGGCTTGATTAAGACCATGAGCTTCTAGTGAGGACTCCACCTCTCCACAAACTAGCAGTGCATTTCGGAATGAAAGTTTCATTTTAGAACGACTCCTCAGAAAAGGGCAGCCTGTGGGCAGAGCGGTGAGAAAGAGGGATGGGACACCCTGCTCCTCTCTCTGGAACTGCACCACATCTGCGGGAAGGTGGAAGAAGGAAAGGCTTGTAAGGTGGTTTACATCATGAAGAGTGGCTGCCCTTTTCACCCATCATATACCACCTGGCTCCCCACATCTGGTGTGTGCATTTGGGATCTAGAAGCTACACACTTCTGGAGGAGGTTGGTAAGAAGTGAAAAGGGGCAGTCTGACCCTTTGATAAATCCATGCCTTTCTGTGAAGGTCCTTTTTTATTTGTGAGGATTCTTGCTTTTGTGAGTTCAGTTGTGACTTCCTCTGTGTCCAAGAACACATCTTTTTAGCACATACACACTTAGGTATAGATACATAAATATATGTACATAGATAGACACGCACATGCTTAGAGGTTCATTTTATAGTAACAAGGTTATAACCTCCCTGTGGCAGCAACTCTGCCTAGCTCTGTTTGTGTAACATTAATTCTCTGGGGCATTACATGTACGCAGTCTGCTCAAGCCTTCGAGTCAAATGCAGTAACAGTATTATGTCAGAGTTGTGTGGAATCATTCATTTAGCCTACATGCATTTGTAAAACTATTAGAATAATCCAGAATCAGGAGTATTTCCCAGAGGAATTCTGCAGTCTTAGATTGGTATTTACTTTGAGATCTTTGCCTGCAAGGAGTTAAAATAAACCTTAGCCTGGTCTTAAGCATATCAGTCTTGGTTTGCTCATCTCTGCTATTTACAGAAGTTCAAGAAAAGGAGCCATAATCCATCTAAAGAATGTAGGATTTTTTTTTCCAAAAATTTTTGGACTAAAACATTTCACATGTTGCACAGACACTACAGTCAGTAGCCCCGAGGATGTTCCTACTGCATTAAGAACATGAGACCAGCTGCACTGGGTCAGACCAAAAGTTTGTCTTGTCCACTAGCCTGTCATGAGTGTCAGCAGGGTCACTTAGAAAAAAAGGTGTCACAGCAGGATAAGCACAAAAAAGTCCTGGATGGCAAATGAGCACTGACTTCACTATTAGAAGTACTCAGTCTAATGTATACATTTCAACTGTATTTTTATTATGCTATCTGCTTCTTCAGGATGGTGTGATATGGGTATAACAGCCTGTGCCATCTCTGCTGTTTTCTTTCCTGATGACCTCACTAGTGCATTAGCTAAAGTGCATGTATCTTAACATAATTGTTTTTCTCTCTCTG
This sequence comes from Dromaius novaehollandiae, assembly GCF_036370855.1. Lineage (NCBI taxonomy): Eukaryota > Metazoa > Chordata > Aves > Casuariiformes > Dromaiidae > Dromaius > Dromaius novaehollandiae. The sequence goes on from NC_088130.1 coordinate 30,917,421, forward strand.
TGGAAATAACTGCAAAATCGCTATGGGTCAGGTCACATCAACCTAGTCCAATAAGACAGAGTCAAAACTAGTTTTGATCATTTTGATTTGAAACTTCTTCTAATTAAATTCAAACTCATGTACTGAAAGAGTGTAAACCCCATGAAGGGAGAAGAATTGTTTAGGCATACGGTTAGCAAGGATGGCACAAGATTAAAGTAAGAGGAAATGTAGTTTGAATGTCAGAGTAAAAATTGTCGTGGTTAGAGCTGTAAGATTATGAAATAGCCTCTGAAGAGAAGGTGAAGATTCAACACTTGGCATTTGAAACTCCACCAGCAAAATCACTAGAGAATATACCACAAGGAGCTTTTCTCTCTCTGTTTTCTGTTGTGTATAATTTATTTTAAATCTACTGTATGTGCTTATAATACTGTTTCTTTCTAACTCTAGGATTCTTTGGTTTACTTGCCACTGATGTCTTTACTACTATCTTTAAAACAAGACAAAGAAAATCAAGAATACCATTTGTTATTAAATATGATATATATTTCCAGGCAGAAAATCAGGCTACAGTGATTTAACTAATGCAAGGTAAAGAAAACTGAATCAAATGCAGTTTATTCATTGTTTCGATGAGCAGGAAGATGGAGGTCCCAAAGGAATAGATGCCACTGGAAAATAAGGAGATCGTGTTCCTAAGGAAAAGTGACAAAGCAGGGTGATGGTGGGGGGAGGATTGTTCTAGTCAGCTCGAAGCAATGCAAGACACAAGAAAGGAGCAGAGGAAAAAAATGTGGGGAAGGAGAAAAATTCCTGTGAAAGAAATCCTTGCAAGACACAAGAAAGGAGCAGAGGAAAAAAATGTGGGGAAGGAGAAAAATTCCTGTGAAAGAAATCCTTGCAAGACGCAGACACCCAAGGCACAGGATCACAAGAACGCTAAAGCATGTAAATCTGCAAAAATATGGTGTAGAGAGAGAAAGGCTACTGACTCATATCTTTAGTCTCACAAAAATTCAAAATATATTCTTGGGATAGGGGAACATCTCTGGATTTGCACACACTGCTCCTGTGAATGAAGAGTCTGATATTACTACTTATGGTGCCTGAGCAGATTAAAAAGGGGCAAAGTATTCATCTATGCCACTATTATTTAGTGCACAAGCAATAGCATACAGAAAATAAAATGTTGGTCATTTTGGCAGACTGAGAGGCTGTGTATCTCTTTAAAGAAGAGCAGTGGCTTTTAGGAAATGGGGAACCATGATGAATAATCAAGTGATTATTAAGCTCTGTTTGCTTCAATTTTACTCATAGAGATAACGCAGTAGTCAGAAGCGTAGGTAGGGACATGCATATTTGTGAGAAGCAAGGTATGGCTTACTGAGTCCATTTGCATTTAGTTTTAGTAGCCACCAAAAAAAAAAAAAAAAAAAAAAGAAAGAGAAAAAGCTGAAAATTTGGAAGTGTTCAGTGAGGAACTTCAGGAATGAATGGAAAACAGAAAAGCAGGTTATTACTGACCTCCCATAGTTGCTCTGTTGGTTCAGTTTATCAAAGAGAAGTTTTAGTAAGAGGGAATCAAAAGCATCAACAGTAGAGAAGATATGGGATTATAAAAGAACACTTTTTTTGTAACTGACAAAAGCTAAATGAAATCAAAAGGGATAAAAGCTGAAGCTCAGCAAATTTGATCCAGTTGTGTAACAAATAGTTTTATTGTATCATCAGGTTTCAGCTGCCCAGGGATATCACATTGTCCACCCTCAAACTTTTAAAACCCAAGACTGGATGTAATTTTAGGAGAGAAACTTTTGAGCAATGACATGGTCCAGATAAAGATGAATTTATATGTGATATGCAAGATCAGACAGATTATTGCAATATTCCTTTCTGGTGTTTAAAAATCTGAGTCTAATAGTAATTTTTTTTTAATTTAGTGCCTTTCATCCGAGGGATTTTAAGTGCTTAACGAACACTAATGAATCCCCTCAACACTTGTGAAAAGTAGGTAATTATTATTAAATCTACTTTGCAGCTGTGGTTCAGAGGCTAAATGATTTGTCCAGGATTGTACAACAAGCAAGTATCGGATCTGGTAAAGGACGGTTGGAAAATGTAGGTTGTGAGTACTGCACTGTAAGTACAGTAACTACCTATATCCTGGACAGAACAACTTTCATCTTTTAATTTCTTAATGGCCAGATGGCATTAATTAAGTATTTACAATGGTAAAGGAATAAATCTGAAATGAGGAAGTGAGGGACTGGAACGTTGATCTGCGTAGCTGAGAGATTAGTGACAAAATGCCAGCTAGAGAGCAGAGTTTAATGAACCAAAACCAACTGATGATATTAATAGTTTGGAGGGCAGTGTTTTCTTTGTCTAAAAAAGATGGTGGAACATATTTGTAAAGACTTTAAAAGGCACTATTTATTGAAGCTACTCACCACAGACAAGCGCTTTCTGACTCTCCACTCTCAATCTGATTAAATACAGCTTTGTGCTGTGTGATATCACCAGGCAGGGTGTCCATAAATCCTGGCCTGGATTATGCGCCATTAAAATATTTGGGCAAAATTCTGATTTCACTGAAGTCAGTGGCAAAACTCTTCCAGACCTCAGTCTTTTAATCTTGTGTTGCTCCAAAGTTTCAGTCCAAATTAGTGTTTTCACTGCTTATTACATTTTATTTCTCCCCTTACGCTTGTCTGGGCAGTAATTTCTCCCTCAGCATCCTGTTCAATTGGCCCACAGAGAGACCTGGGAGAATGGCATGAAAACGCTGTGGCATGCCTACTACAGGGTTTTCTGTCCAGAGTGATTCCTGACTTGAGGAGCTTGGTCCTAGTACAATTTGTCGTAGGAGGATATTTTGGGTACCCCCAGGGAACGAAGCTGGTACAGCAGTATTCCACAGCTCTGCTTTCCTAATGGGATGGGTCCTCCAGGACCCATGATACCATTAAGCAAGCCCACCTGTTGGCCACCCACGAACAGCTGAGGAAAAGTCACAAAAAGGCATTAGAGGTTTCAGAACTACAGTATTGTAATGTGGTATTTGTGGGTAACAACTTGCTGAGCTGGCAGAGATCAGTAATCCAGAGCCATCCCTACCTCTGGGGACCTACAGAACCGGCACAGCTGCAGATGTGAAACAGATGCTCCTAGAAAAGCACCAAACTCAAATGCCTCTGAGCTTCCAACAGAAAGGGGAAGATAACACTGTTCGTGATCTTCCTTTTTAAAATGCGCCCAAACTGCTGAGTATCTAAACATGGCACTTAGTAATTTTTGTTCCTGTGGGGCCATGCATGCTTCAGGGTGGTTTGCCAGTGTCCAGTGGCTATTTTACAAACAAGGAACATACGAGAGGAAAGGATCTCCTAGCACTGAGGCCACGAATCCAATGCCTAGCTACTATAGGTAACCATGTCATATAATCACCTTTACAGACTCGCTTCACATTACTGCTTGAATAACCATAGGCTAGTTCATCACTGCTAGATTGTTACGACTTTCTTGCCTGTTTGAATCATCTTCTGTTTGCATATAATGTCAAGTAAAATTGCTACTATAAGACTGAATATAATGCATTATTTCATTCCAGCTCACACTCAGCCTCATATATTTTCCCTTGTCTGCAACCAACTGTATTTGCCATATATTCTACTGCATGCTTCTTGACTAACCAAGATGTACTTTTGATACCTGCAGCATGCAATAAATCAGAAAATTTTCTCTTCTGGACTAAAATTTTCAAGCTTCTGAAATCCATTAAAATGTATACATTTTTTATGTTAGTTGCAAATAAAACACATTTACATTAGGAGATCTGGCACAGTATTCTGAGATTTAATGCCATTTAGCTGCACACAGCAGATATTCTCTTTGGTGCCATTAGGTTACTTACTCACTCTGAGTGAAATCCAGATTTCGCTGAAATCCAGGAGGAATTTTGCCTCTCTCTTTCTGAGTACACCAAATCAAAAACTCTAACTGTAAAAGGTCTAGGCCCGTACACATGACGGAGAAGTTACTGGCAAGGAAAGCTGAATACTTTCAATCAATTGTTATGCATATGCAGTGCAAACAATAGCATATTGTGTATGTAGAAACCTTGTGCAAGTCTGAGACCTTTACTACTTCTGTATCTTTTGACGTTAAACTGCCACTCCTTTTAAATGCATGCTACCAAATTACAGCCAGCTCTTATAAATCAGTAACAAAAGCAAAAAGAAGCTAGAGAATATCAGGGTAAAACAAGTGCAACTATAGCGGTCAAATGTAACCTGACTTGCTTTTTAAGTGCAGTCCCTTAGATGAGTATAAGAAAAACAAAGATAAATACAGTAAATGAGGAAAAGGGGAAAGGACAGTAGAAATATCTTGGGAAACAATACAACAAAGCATCTGAGTTTTTTAATTCTCTAAAGGGCTGACATGCAGGGGTCCTATTCTTTTCCAACCTTTTTTCTTTTTAAATACTTCCAAATACTTTTAATATATTCCATCTATGCTTAAAGCAAATAATGAACTGACGGGTAGATGATACTTTGAAGGGATTAACTGACTGCTGTGGAACAAACTAGATCAACTGCAAACTAAACCAAAAACTTACTGAACTTATTATTTATAGTTCCTTTCCGACAGAAAAGCAATATAGTCAAAATTAAGTAGGGTTTTTTTTGGAAATTGTAGTTATTTTGATAAACAGTGCTGTCAAAGCAACAAACGTGAGTGCCACAAACTCTAGATTATTCACTTTCATGTAAGGTTTACAAGGTTTCTTGTGAGAACACTTCATAGTTAAAGTATGTCTTCCCTTGGGGATCACACAAGCATTTAATTTTTGTTTTGGCATTGGGCCCATGGTGTTTATGAGGTTCTTTGGAGAAGTGAAATTGATCACCACAAAGGAAAAACTGAGAGTTACTTATTTTAAACCATGATTATAACCTTTCAAGATTTTCAGAAAAAAATATACTTTCTTCCAGATATATATGTATATAAAAAAGAGACTTTGTTACAGAAAGGGTTTGGAGTTCCATATTTAGCCTACCAATATAAACAGTCATATCAAGCTTTATATCAAAGGGTTATTTATTGTGCTGTAATGATGCCCTATGCTGTCTTGCCCAGTTACATTAAAACACCATGTACTACGCTTTCTTGATCTACAACAGAAAACATTTTTGTTGGCAAGCACAAATTTGCAGGTAAAACTCCAGCTCATTTGAATATTCTTTGATTTTTCACATAACCCTTTCAATTATTAATGACAATTTATTGTACATTTTATCAATCTTGAGTTCTCTTTTACAACAGATTTAGGTTTACCCATAGGTGTAAGGATGTCATCGCTGGCATTAAGTCCTAGATCCTGTGCTGCGGAACATGATCTTAGAGGCACAAGCTGTGCAAGAGAAATCCTGCCGTGGCAGGTCTGTGTGACACTGCTCGGGCTCTGCTAAATGTGTTGCTATAGTTTTTCTCGTGAGCGACTTGCAAGCTGCTGTTCTGACGTTTTGCATGGATTCTGGGCTCAGTCAGGTATGCTTTCTAATACACCCATTTTCTTCTAGCGTAACTCACAGATGATTTAGGTGCTGTAGGCCTAATCGTGTTGAATTCAGTCCTGTAAAACTCTGAGCATCCTTAACTGCTCCTAAGGTTAATGAGAAATGAATGTGCTCAGCGTGTGACAGTCTCCCTCAGTGCCTTCCAGGAGCTGGGAGTTTAACTGTGCACTACTGTAGGGTGGTTGCAATGCTAGTCGTGCACCGCATTTGAGTAAAGAACATCTATTCTGCTGCTTATTAGGCCATGTAGACAAAGGCAGAATTTAACCTTGTGAATTTGTTAAATGTGAAGACATGGCAATAAGTTACCCGGCAAATTTCTGCTGTTAAAGTTCTGATAAAAGTCACATTCTAGTACCTGGTAAAGAAATACCAAGCTGGTCAAATCTTAGGTAACTTAAATTTTAAAAAAAGTGATTTTTGACCTCTACTGTTATATTCTGGTTTGATTTAGGGTTTTTCCCCCCCCTTTCCTTTCTTCTTTTTTGTCTGAAGTAAGGTTTAATAGTTGTACAGAATTAATTGTTAATACTACTTCTTTGCTCAGAGAAAATGTAGCGATGTTTGCACAGTAGATAGCATCAACTGTCAGTCAAAAAGAAAACCTTTTTATTGTCATAATTGATAGCAAATTAGTTGCAACCTTTACAGTTACATGATTTTCCACTCTGTTTCTGCCGTATGCCTGTTGACAAAGGATTTCAGAAGTATAAAACAATTACAGTTTGTTTTCTTTTGTTTATGCAGAAATGCGAAATGCTGTGGCATAAAGAATACACAGTGGATTTTACAAGATATTAATAATCCCTTCTCATTAAGAGATCTAGTTACGAATTCTTTTCATGATCATATTTCTACCCTTTTATGATTTATCAGTAACTACTCAATTCTTGACTTTGGCACATTCCTCTACAGTTGTAGGATAGTCTTATATTTCAGAACTGTTCTTTATTCTTCTACTAGCTGGAGTCCACAATCTTTTCTGGTTTCTTCCCTTTGAAATGGAAGTTTGATATAATTAATTCCTGAGCACACCCTTCCAATGCCAAATATGAGATGCATGTCTTTGGAGTGTATATGGCAAAGGTCCAAAATGAAGGACAGGAGGAGCAAACTATTGCCCTAAAGATGCAAAATTAATTTCTTCACTCTATAAGTTTTCTATAACTTCAGTTTCAAAAAGTAACATTTTCATGAACTATTTACATTAAGCAGTGTAAAGTCAGTGCAAAAGCTAAGTTGAGATGGACCATATGTTAAAAAATCATAATAAAACAGGAGGGATTTTAAGTGCCCAGAGGAGTACCTCCTCTCTCTCTAAGGCAACCATATGGCCTCATGTATCTTGACTTTATGGTGCAGGAATATTCTCATAGATAATTTCTTTTCTAATGGTACAATGCTTTGCAGGGCTGTGGAACGACTGACAATAAGAATAACATTCACTCAGAACTGGTACAAAGCAGACTATGCCGTTCAAACTTTTGCAATGTTTTCATAAATTCATTCTGTACTACATTTGCAGCAGTTTCACTGACCATGACACTATAACCGAAGTCTTGCTAAGCAGTCTTAAAAAAATTAAAGCTTATTTCTTCTCTGCATCTGGCTTTCCATGACCATTATCAAACTGTCATTTTTCAAACTGAAGTCTGTTTTGTTGCCATAGATGGTACAGGGCAGCTATTTCTGCTGTGTTCTTGTTTGGCTGAGTCCAACCTGTTGGAATTCAAGAGTCAGGCAAACTTAGCATGCTGTATGCGGAGAGGAAGGCTGCATAAGAAAGCTACAAGGCTAAGTGTGACATTAGTGGACCTTTCTGATTTAGAAATAAAGAGGATGAATAAAAATGGTCTCCTAGTCCCTTCTCTTAGGCCTATGTCTTGAAAATTGTGGTTTAGTTGTCTTCTAGAATTTATTTGACAGCTCTCCTCTGTTTATTTTGTATTGGGATTGACACGAGCACAAGACTGCAAACCCTACCCAATCCTGAATTTGTGCTCTTATATATTTGCCTTGGTATTTAAGAACGTTAGGGTTCACTCTTCACACTCAGCTCCGCAAGGTGTACAGAAATGTATTTTTTAAATGAAAGGGTGGATTTTCTCTTAGTCAAATGATTCTGAGAATTGGCTCTTCTAGAAAAACACTGTTACAATACAATCAGAATTGTATTGCAATGAAGCCACTGCAACCACATTGCCTTAAGGAAATTTATCTTCAGTATTTCATCATCGAAACCTCCGAGATTTCTCTCATCCAACTAAAACCTACATTCCCAGGTGTGTAGCAGCACACAGACTTCTCTAGAATTTGCTTTCTAATTGATTGTATTAATATATACCAGTGTAGTTTCTGTTTGCTCTTTTAACCAGATAAGATTTTCTCCACAACATAAAGAACCTTGTTCAGGTGCTGCCGTACTAGTGGAACTGTTGTGTCTACAAAACCGACAGCGCTAGTGAGAAACTACAGCCAATATCAACAGAGGTAACTTTTCTTCCTTGCTGACAGCCGTCTCGAAGACCACCATTGGCAGCAACTGAGCCAACCGTGGCGCGCACAGCTCAGCAATGCATTTGTTGCCTCTCTCAAGAAAGCAGCTCCTCTGAAAACGGGTCTGCAAACATACCTCACAGAAAGCCAGCATTGCCAAAAGAGCTCTGAAATTTCCTAAATGGAAGGACTAACGTCTTCCCTTTAGCTAGCTTTGTATACACACTTTGAAGAGCTGTCTTCGGATTTTAAAATACTATCCAGTATTGCTTGTGCTACCTATCAGGGCAAGTGCCTCCAGAGCTAAGAAACCAGAGCTGCAGCATGACCTGTAATAACCTACGATGCAGCTCTTTGTTTTCTTCCTTATCGCTAATGTGAGTAATGTTAGTTGATGGGTGCTGCTGCATGAGGAGGGAATGGTGTCAAAGCCTGAGACTTTGCTATGCGCTGGGAGTTATGCACAAGCAAGCACAGAGTTTTGCAACAGATAGGAACTGTTTATGATTTGACGGCTTGTGATTCATATGTGAAATGGGCCAGCAAGAAAAATTGTAGCACTTCTGCAAACTTAAATTGGAAAAGTTCCTGAATGTTGATTAAATTCTGAAAAGTGTTAAAGAGTATCTTGAGAATGTTTTTACTCTTCTGTATTATTAATAATAAAAATTAATAATTATGTTTACTACACAGTGCTTGAGCCAGGCAAATACGGGGTTTCCATTGTAGTAGATACTACACAAATAATTGTAGTCCATCCCTGACTTGATCTTCTAATACTTTTCTTTCTTCACTTACCTGGACAAGGAAGGAAAAAGAAACTGCTAGCTGTTCATCCAAAGCAACAAGAACTAAACTAGCAAGGGAGAAAAGATGGCATGCCCATAAACAAGGTAACACTGATCAATGTACTACTACAAGAACAGGTACCTCATATATCAGAAAACACCTATTTCTTTTCATATGTTATTGCTTTGAATTCAATATCTTAGTTTTATCTGCAGGTGTACCTCTCCTTTTTTTTTTTTTTTAATCTCCTTCTGTCTATTTTGAAAAAAACTGCTTAAAAACAGAGCTGCTAACCAACCATTGATGCTCTAGTCTGGACCAGCTGCAGTTACTCACTGCACAGTGAGTAACTTTCACATCCTGAAATACTAACTTTTACCAGGTAATAAATTCTGGAAAAACACAGTCTCAGCATGGGCTTTTGGACAGCTTGTATCACAAAATATCACTTTAAAATATCACAAGGTCAAACAGGGTTCTTGTTTACCTTAACTGGTTTCAATCCTGCCATATCATCATAGGAGAACACTGAATCTGCACAGATGCTGAAATGAGAGCCTGCTCATGTAATATAATCTACATAATACATTTAGTGTATCTGCTCAGTACATGGGTTTCTGCACGAGTGATCAGGAATCTTTGGGATGGCTACACAAAGACACCTTGTATCTATTTGCTTTTCTTCTCTTAAACTTCAGTTTTACATTATGATATAAACTCTTCCTTGTACCTAACAGCCGTAAGTACTTATTTCTAGAGTGGTAATACCTAAATTGGAGTTTTTGTGAGATACTGGCTTTCTGTAATAATTTACAATCAAGCAATATCTTTGAAAAGTCTCTTTAAAAGATCTTTTAATTAATGTTTTTAATTTGGAAAGTGTGGAAGAAGTAGAGTGGGTGTAAAAAAAGGAAGATATACATTTGTCGTAGAACTATGGATTCTCTAGCTTTGGCATTACCCCTGGGCTATTTCATTTATTCTCACTGACTCACTATTAATGACAAATCAGTATAATGGATTTTTTTTTGTAAAGCCAGAAACTGTACAGAGAATCTTGACTGGACAGAAACAAATGCTTTTATTTGGACTTCTAGAATGACAGTATTCAAAATATTTTCATTTCATATATCCATAAGTTTGATGTTCTTAAAAATATATCAACAAACTAATTCTTCCAAATTAGATATCTAGCAAACTTGAAAAAGCATTTGTAAAGACACACAAATATAAAACTTGAATGGCAACACACTATATCTAAGTTATTCGCTATTCATATATGGAGGGGACATAAAATTCAACTTTGAAGTGGATTTTTCTAACGTCTCAAAGGGCAGCTAAGTACCCTGCTCCCATTTGCATTTTTGAAAATCTCCTCCTTCGTAATTTTTTTTACTTCAAAGTTCAAAAAAGTTCATAAAATGTCAACATGAAGCCAGGAAATCTTCTGCTTTCCTCTCAAAGGTCTTCCTCAAAATATTAATCTTCTAAAGTTTCCAGACTAACAGCCAAATAGATATGTGCTGAAGATGTCTTGCCTAATTTGTGAGCTGAAGTGTTTTGAGTGTTCAGACAGATACACAGATTTTGACTGACAACTTGAAATGGAAACAAGGCTGATAATTCTATATCATTTTCATTAAAAACAAGAATAAATTCTGAGAACCATCTGCAAAAAGAGATATATATGGTTTCTGGATGCAGTAACAAGCTTTAAAGTGTCCCTGGATGATCTCCCAAAAAAGTGGTCCAGAATTCATTATGGTATTTTGTGTTATGGCATTTTCTTTTCTCAGACAAGGATCTTAAAGTTACCTCTTCGAACACTTAAAAACAGTAAGTGATTGAGTCTCAGTACATCATAGTAAAGTAGGCATATATGTTATCTCTGGTTGGTAGAGCAGAAAATGGGGCTTAGAGAAGTGAAAGAGTTGCCAGTTTAATAAGGAGAAAATACAGAATCTTCATGTAATTCCTCTGTTTTAGAGAGCAGAAAATACTCACAAACACAATTAAATACTGAATCAGATTCATCTACAGTCATTTTCTTCTGTTCTCTTCCGTAAAATTATTTGTTTCTCTCTCTCTCTCTCAAAAAAAAAAAAAAAAAAAAAAAAATCCATGTATGCAACACACACAGAGTCTCTCTCACAGGTAAACATCTAAGAGGAAAAAATATCCTTAAGTCAGAAAGAAGCCTTTTATCTGACTCGAGACTATTTGTCTATGCTGTAGTCAAATTATGAATACACATTTCTGTAAAGAATTCAGTGGTTCCTTTTAACATTATTATTTATGCTTTTGGAACCTCCTCCTCTCATATGAAAATTAGTCTGAGATTTTGTTCTATATTACTCTGACAGCTTATGGTAAGGAATTACAATAAAAGATGGGAGAATATAATTATTAAACATTCTGTTCAGTTATTAGAAGCAACCTCAGCTGCAAGTTTTGCAAACTAAGTCATTCTTCAGCAACAGATTTGCAGGATCAGAAAGGGATTTAAAAATGTAAGAAAGCCTGATGTTTTCAGGTCCTGAAAAACACATTTCTATGGATATCAGAGATAAACAAAAGCTATAGTTTTGTACAGTTCTTTTAATAAAAAACATCAAAGATAATTTAAACAGAGAACAACCTTAGGTTTATATATTTTCTGTTAATCTAACTTCAATCAAATTCTATTGAAATGGAAACATACCATTTTTTTAAAAATCACATTTTTACAAAATGCTGACAATTTTTATGAAATGCAACTACATTATCACCTGATCTGCAGTATGCATCAATTTCTCCAAAAAGTTCTTTCCTTAATTCTCTGTATTTTTACAAAAGGAAAAAAAAGGGGGCAGTGTATTTGTTTGGTTCACTTAAAATCATTGGGTTAACTTCTGAAAAAAACAGGATTGGGTCCTATTAGTTAGTTTTACTTCTAAAGTATGCACTCAAGTTTATAAAAAATAAAAACTATACACAGAAGTTACAGGGAAAATGTATAGATGGTCTATATTTTTTTTTGCCTTTCATAAGTACTAAACTTTGAATGCCAATTGTGACATAAGCAAAACAAGTCACTTTAACAACACTACTTACACAAGCAACACAGATGAGCTTTGCCTCCACAAGTCATTTGTATCTGTTTAAGATAGCGAGTATTGTGAACAGTGATGGAAAGCTATAGAAATACCATGTGTATTTTTAAGGGAAATCAGCAAATAAATAAAATCTACAGATTTATCACTTTAAATGCCTTCTGTCTGAGAGAAAACCTTAAGCTGAGTTTAGTTAAATTGTTTTGAGGTACGTGATCAGTTAATGTAGTAACAGCAGCATAGCACATCCAATACATTGAAAGTCTATGCAACTACCAGAAAATACATGCTATAAAGTATATGCTAAACACTGATTAACACTACAAAGCTAAAGATTGAGGGGCAGCTACAGAGGCTTATCAGAGGTAGACTGAGACAGTTTTTGTGCCTATGTATTATTTTTTCTAAATATTATATTGAAAATAGTTTAATTCATGTTAAACCGCTTGTTAACGATCTTTTATTTCTGCTAAATGAAGCCTATGGCCAGACACTGTTGGCATATAGAAGCAGCTTCTAACTCAGATATCAATAACTGCTTAAACATTTAATTGCAAAAACGGACAGCGAACAGGAGGTTGGCATGCTCTTTGGTGTTGGGTATTTGATGTGTCCATATGAAGTGGTTATGATGTAACAGAAAGCTCATTTTTTGTTCATTAAAGTATTATGTTTTAACATGCAGAATTAACTGATTTTTATTTCAGATCCAAAGGGTTTATGTCCCTGTATTGTCTATAAACTAATAAGATACAGCCACCTACAGCTTGCTAAGTAAAGCAGGAAAAAACATGTCTTCCTCTTACAACTTAGTCCTTTTTTTGGATTTTTTTTCAGTTAGTGGTAGTTTGGCTCCTTTTCATAGCTTTATATCCTGTTAAACAAAAAGCCAAATACTATATTAATGGAAGGGTGTTTTGTATGCAAGATAAAGCTCTGACTCTGCTATTAAAAAGTGTGTTAAATTAAACAAACAAAACCTTTGCTTCTTCCATGCAATGCTTATGAGACACGAACAGAGAGAAAAAAATCATTATCTTTCTCTTACAAACTTAGCTGAGTAGAGTCTTTGAAAAAAAAGTTTGTTATTAATATGTTTCCTGTAAAGGCAGTGATTTCTGTATGTCCATATGAGAAAAATATTTAGGAAAGTTAACATTGGATGTTAAATTCCTATTCAAAGAACTCAGTTCAGATGGCCCAAAAGGGGATTTTTTTGAATGAAAAGTATGAAAAAAGGTTTTTTTTTTTTTTGGTCTTTTTTATCTGGGGGCTTTGGCTGATTTTTTTGCATGTCCTACTTAACCTACAGATTGTAGCATTTTTAAAAAACAGCCTGAAGGAAATTGAATAGACAGAAAAAAATAGATCAATCCTTCAAGCCTTTGATAACAAAGATTTAAAAATTGTATAAAAAATTGTACATATCCTCTGTTTAAAAAAGTCCAGGGATTAGAGCATTTCTTCTTAAATTCAGTCTTTTTTTCCCCCTTTTTTGTGAGAGGAAAGAGTGGAAGGCCCCTTCTCCTCCGGCAAAACAACAGCTACATTAGTATGTGCAATTGGTAAAGCCTAATCTGCAATCACTTTCCACGCTGAGAAAAAATGCGTAATAAAATGAAGAGCCTAGAGCGTCTGTGAATCCTCAAGGAGGGCTTCTCCCCCCATTGCACAAGGCGGGCAGGCCGCAGCGAGGCGGGCGATGAGGCCCGCTCCTTTTAACGGGCGCTGGGGCGGGGGCAGGGAGCGGAATTGGCGGGTGTCGCCCCTTCCCCGCGCGCCGGCGGCGCCGAGCTCCAGTGCGGCACGCGGAGCGGCCACTGGAGGGAGTCTGGGCGCTTTCAAACGGCTCCGAGGCAGGCGCAGAGCCCCAGCCCCCCGCCGGCTCCAGGCTGCGGGCCGGGGCGCAGGCCGCCGTCGCCGGGGCAACGCGGGCGGGCGCGGCGCGGGGGCGGGGTGGGGCGCGGCGCGGCGCGGCGCGGCGCAGCCTCGGCCCCGCGGCCGCGGGCCCCCAACGGCCGCCGCCAACGGCCGCTCGGCGCAGCCGGGGGCGGCTCACCTGGGGGCGCGGGGCTGCCGCTGCGCCGCGGTGACACCGCCGCCCCGCCACGCGCGTAGCGGCGGCATTACTGCCATCTCATGCTGAGCCGAAACGCGAATTTCGCGAAGGGCGCGGAAGCGGCGGCCTCTGCCGCAGGAGCAGCAGCGCTGGCGGCTGCCCGGGGCGGGGGCGCGTCTGCGCCCTCCCGACCGTGCCAGGAGGTGCTGGCAGGGCGCGCCCCGGAACAGGCGAGCGTCGTAATAAACTACCTAAAAATCTCGGTGCGGCAACACGAATGCGCTTGTTGGAAGGGGATTAAAGGCAAAACAAAGCAGACCAGAATCTCCTTCCAGAGTGCTAAGCAGCCGCCCGATTTTAATTTGATTATGCAACGTCTAAGAGTAGGGTTGCAATTTGCAAGCAAATTCAATTGATCCAGTCGCATCTCCTCCGCTCGCAGCTGATGCCGTGCATCACCCGGGGCGTACAAATCGCGCGTTCAGGCTTAGAAGTGGGAGAGGAGTTTTCTTTTACAATTGAATTACCCTGCACACTGTTTCCCGTGCCAGATGGAAACTCATCCTTAAGCTTGCGTGATCGGACCCCTCTCCCAGCCGCCGGCGTTGAAATGGTTACATTTAGCAGCAAGGCTGCACAGGAACCACTCCGATGTCTTAGTAATTCAATTAGTCAGGTTTCGAGAAGGTTGGGCTGGGCATTTTTTTGGCGTGGAGGAGGAGAAGCCTAGGACGACACCTCCTTTCTCGTGTTGCAAACCAATCAGGTTGAGGTGTTAAAAAAAAAAAGGGCAATCTGTAAGCAAACAGCAGGCTGTGCCCTGACTGGCTGCGCCGGCAAATCTCCCCCTTTCCCAAGTAAACTGCATGCAAAAATCCCACATGATCAAGCAGCAGCGCCCGTGCCGCGAGCTGGCTGCTGCGCCTCCTCCCCGCCGCCAGCCCTCGCACGCACCCGCCGCCAGAGCCCGCCCGGCCGCACACGCGTGTGCATGCATGTGTGCGTGTGCACCGCGCTGCGCCCTGCCGCCGCCGCGGCCCCTTGCACACGCGCGTGCACGGCGGCACCCGGCGCGCCGAGGTTCTCCTAGGCTGCTGCTGCCGGATTTGCACGCCGTGAAGGAACCGGTCATTGCAAAAGGGGGCGTGACTGTTTAAAGATTTTTTTTTCCTCCCATAAAGCATTTTTTTTTTTTTTGCAAAACTGACTTTTGCCCCTCCAATCCTCGTCGCTCTTTACGATCCCTCCCTGCCTGCCGCTGCATTCAAGTTTATTTATTTGCCTGCTGGCGTGGTATATTTTTCCTTGCTGCTCTTGCTGCTGCTTCAGAGGGAAAAGGGGAGCAGCTGTCGGGCAAGACCGAGAAGAAGAAGAAGTGGGGATTTTTTTCGATCTCCTTATGTAGTCATCTGAGGGGTGGATTCCTCTTCGCCCACCCCCTCCCTGCTCCCTCAAACTGTTCTGTCCTTCCGCAGAAGTTGATGTTCCTGGGACTGGACCCGGCTCGAGCACAGAGACGCTGCGCGCGGCTGCAGCCGGCGATTCCCGCACCTCGCCGCGTCGCTGCCTTCGCGCCCTGTGCAGGAGAGGCGCGCCGACACCAGCACCGCCGGCGGAGTTGGCAGGCTTGATCGTCCGCTTCTCCGGGGTTTTGCTCTTCTGCACGCCCTCTCATAGAACATTTTTCCCCATCTCCTTGGTTTCCACGCCGCAATATTTCTTGGATTGGCCTCTTTTTTTCGTTGCTTTTTTTTCCGCCTTTGCTGCTGCTCAGTCCTTGGTGCATCCACCGCCCAGGAACAGGAAGGACAAGAAAACCACTCCACAAAGTCTCCTTCAAGACACTCTGCGTGCTGCAGAACAGGCTCCCCAACTCCATCAGCGCAGCAGACAAACTCCTCAGGGTTTTTGCTCCCCCTCGCTTTGTTTTTTCTCTTTTCTTTTTTTTTTTTTTCCGGGGGGCGGAGGGCGAGGAAGGAAGACACAAACTTTGTACTTTCCGAGCCGCTGGTACTTCTCGCCCGTCGCCCGTCCGGCTGCCTTTAACACACTGCCAGGACCCCCCGCGGGCTCCCGCTGCGAAGCGCTGCTCCCCCCCCGGCCGCGGCCCCCCGCGCCCCGCCGCCCCCCGCCCGGGGGCCGCGCACCCGGCCGCGCCGCTAGCGCCAGCGCCGCCTCCGCGGCCGCTCTTCGGCGGCGGCGCAGCGGCGCCCCTCGCCCGCCGCGCCCGGGGGCGCCCGGTGCATGTCTCGCCGTGGGCTCCGCACGGGACTCCCGGTGAATGAGCGCCGCCCGCCGCCTGCCGCCGCTCCGCGCCTCGGCTCCCGCCGGCCCCTGCCGGGGTGAGGCTCCCTGAGCGCCGCGGACCGCGCTACCGCGCCGCTGCCCCTCTGCGGCGGGAGGCGGCCTCGGCTCGCTGCGGCGCGGCGCCGGCGTGTGCCCGCGTCTCGCTGCTTTTCGCTTGCCCCCCCAGCTGGGCCCCTTCCCGCATCGCCGCTGCTCGCCCGGCGCGATGCTGCCCGTGGAGATGCTGCTGCTGGCGGCCGCGGCGCTGTGGGTGTGCGTGCGCGGGCAGGAGCCCGGCGCCAAGGCGGTGGCCGACCGCTACGCCGTCTACTGGAACAGCACCAACCCCAGGTACGCGGGGCGGCCGGGCGGGGGGCGCGGGGCCGGCGCCCTGCTGCCCGAGCGCCGGGCGCTCGCCCGCTGCCGGCGGCGAACTGCGGAAACCGCTCCGTCGGCGAGGCGGCGGCAAACTTTTCCCTGCGTGTCGGTGCTGCAGGGTCGGCGCTGCAGCCGGCGGGCCGGGGCCGCCCGCGCCGCGTCTCCCCCTCCGCGCCCCGCAGCGCGCGGCTGCCCCGGGCCGGCGCGGGGCCGGGCAGCGCCGCCCTTCCCCGGGGAGCCCGGCGGCGGGAGCGCCGCGCCGCGCGGGGCGGGCGGGACGGCGGCGGCAGGACGAGGTAGGTGGGCGCGGCGGGAGCGCTGCTCGCCGCCCTCCCCGCCGGGCCGCGCTGCCCGCCCCGCGGCCGCGGCTCCGCCGGGGCTGCGAGCCCCGCGCTCGGCGCGCTGCTGGGCGGACCTCCTTGGAGCGGGGGGGCTGCGCTGAATTTTTCCGGAATTTCCCCGGATTTCACGCTCAGAAAATCGCAGCCCCGTTCCGCATGGTGTCCGTGTGTTCGGGTAAAAAGTCACCTGCGTATTGTGTTTTTTTTTTTTTTTTTTTTTTTGCCTCGTTAAAATGCGTGTGAGCGGACTTTTTTTTTTTTTTTTAACCTGTCAAGCTAGTTTAAGTAAATTTGAGGACGTTTTATCTTAGGTTATCTCTGTTTTATGCTTCTGATACTGCTGTTTGGTTTGAGATTAGCACATTGATTTTTGTCACAGGTCATGTTTTTTAATAGATCCGTGTTGCCTGCAGAAAACTGCTCTACTTGGTATTCCAGCATGGCTTTAAAATAGGTGATGCCGGAGCGTAGAGGCAGGATTTCCAAGTGCCCGGAGTTGGCCAGTCCGCCCAGCGCCTCGGTACGCTGCGGCCGTGTGGTGGTAACTCTTCGCTTACACGTAGTTGGCACAAAAACCTTGAAGCAAAAACGGCTTATGCAAAATAACAAAGATGGTTGGGAATGACAGGAATTTATAATTCTAAATGCCTTTCTCTACATTTTCGTCCCGTTGCCTATGCGTGACTTGAAAAAACATTGTTCAGCATGAATAAGAAGAAAAGTTGCACATCACACATCAAAGAACATACATACCTCTCAAAAAATCGCTCGTTTGTCCGAGTAGAGATTTTGCTGTTGTTGTTAGACAAGCTGAAATACAACTGCCGGAAAAAAAAATAAAGTAGTATTTGCAAATCACACTGTGCAGAAGGAGGATTGCTGAAAGAATCAGGTTTTACTAAATCGTTTCCAGGTGCTGTTAGTGTAGCAGTTAAAAATAAAGCCTTTCAAAAAATAACCTTCTATTCAAGGTTTTAACTTCTGTTTTCCTGTATGTGATGAGGTTATGCATCAACTGCATACATGTAGGTAAAGGTAGTCGAAGGTACGAGCAATGTGTATCTAGTCAGAAAGTGTTATGCATTGAATGGATCTGTAAGGATTTCAGTAAGTTTAATGCTGTTTTATTACAGTAAGTGAAACCTTTTCTTAGTCAAATCTTAAACATCAGCAGACTGCAAAGAAAACTTAGTTTTGTTATTCCTCCAAACACTAGAGGAACAGTTAATTACAAGATTTTAAAAAAAATCTTCTCTTTTAAAAACAAACACTTTCTTGCTGTCTTAAAATAGGCACTGTGCTCTCACAGTGAAAGTGTCTATTTGGATATGTCATATTTATCCATGAGTTAAAAATATGAGAAAGAGCAGAGTACAGATGTATTTTTCCTTTGTTTTATACAGTTGGCCAGCTTTTGTGTGCCTTTCAAGTTACATGATCACTACAGGAAAGCAGGCAAACACCTGGCAGATGAGATGTAAAAGACCTGAAGAAAAAAGACATTTCTAATTTGAATTCTTTTTGCCAGTACCTTAAGTCAAAGGAAAATTCTCTTCGGTTAGCAAAGATTTTATCTACTAGTGCTGTAGCAATAACTTTGCAGTGATTTATCTGCTTTCAGAGGTAGACTGAAGAGCCGGACTGTGTGTTTTTTACACACACAGAAGTACATAGGTATGCTTACTTGGTGATAACTGCTTGAAATTAGAAGACAAATTTGCTGTAATTCTTTAACCACTAATGTGGCCATTGTGCTTTAGCTTACTTTCTTTATTGTATTTATTCAAAATTAACAAACCTATGTAGAACTAATGAATTCAGTTAAAAAAAAAAAGAAATGTTGAAAGTGATGAAAGGCGACCTAAAATTAAGTTTCTTAAAAACTTTGAAGAATTTAATAATGATTATATTCCCCTCCGATGTGATGCTGTATATGAATTTTTTAGGTAGGAAACTTCAGGAACTTGTTGAAATATATATAACGCTCATCCGTATTAAAAGACTTATTAGCAAATTGATGAGTGGCCCAATTTGGTAAGTGCTCCTGGTGTGAAGAATATTTCCCTAAAAATAGAGTTAATATGACATTTCTTGAATAGTTGCCAAAGTTCTGCTAGAATAATTAAAAAGTGTTCGATGTTCGTTATTGTTCATATGTATGAGTGACAGAAACAGTCATATATATTTAGACCCTAAATCTGTTTTGAGAAATGTTTTAAATATTCTTGTGCCTTCTTTCTGTTATGCATTTAATTATCTACACGCAAGTATCGTAAGTGCCGTAGTCCGATTCCAAATGAGCTATGTCTAGGTATTAGGCTTTTGAGGTGGCATAAAATAAGAATGTTTTATCCCTTTTTTGTGGATTGACAATTATTCATCAAGTAAGCTTGAAAATGTGTTCTAATATATTTTGTTTATGTAGCCATAGACTTAAGTGCTGATAAATTCTGATTATGACCTTAAAGTGCATTAGCCTTTCATCACTGTCTGCATACGTGTCCTTACACGGGAGAGCAAACTGTTCTTGTCATAGCCCTGCCTCTGAGTCCAACACCTAGGATGGTTGTGAGAGTTTGTTTGGTAATGCAGCATATGCTTTTGATCCTGATTACTGGTGTCCTTGTAATTAGAATTCAGTCAAAATGGGCCAAATTTTGAAGCTGTTTACTTCCTTAGCACTTGCTACTATTCATAACCTTGTCAAAGTTCAGCTTGAACTACCTGTGGTAATTATTACTACATTTTACTGCTTGTGGGATTGTGCTTCAAGATTACAGTTTATATCCGGGTATCTCCCCTATAAATTATTTCAATGGCAGGTTATGTAGCTTTAGAAATTGTTACTGGTTTCAAGATACTTGCATTTCAAGTCTAATTTTTGGTCATATATAGAGGCCAAACCTGTACATTCACGAAGACAAATATTTTTTGTTAGGAGTATTATTACGTTTGGCTGTATCTTATACAAGAAAAATCAAGAAAAATTACATCCACAAGAGAATGATTGGAAAGACATAGGATGCTGATATGTTTTTTGCATGTCTGTATTTATGTGGATTAAAACCATCAATAAATCCCCTGGTAATTAGAGAATATAATTCAGCAAAATCATTTCTGTTTTTGCTGGTTAGTTTCCATTAAGTTGGGTACCATAATTTGATCAGCATTGCTGGAGTTCTTGTTAAGACAGACACTTGAGATGGGAGCCGCAGGTAGAAAAATGATTTAATGCTGCTGAAAATTCTGTGCAGAGACCAGAATTTTTCAACCTGGATGTGTAAACTTAGGTGAATTCTGAGGTCGGGTATGTTCTGGTTTGGAAAAGCATCCGTCTTCACTAAAGGACAATCTGAAATACTCAAGTTCTGTCATAGTTGTGCAGATGAATGCGAGTACTTGAGTGCCTCCCTCTACCAGCCGAAGGCACAGACCCATTTTCAGCAGCCCTGACAGTGCCTGCTGAGGCACGCTCAGCACTACCCAGGAGCAAGCGGGTGGATGTCTAACTATCTTCCCATTATTCAATATGCGTTTGCTAATTTCACCATGTCATGTTGCCTGTGTATGCTCAGGTCATGTGGTTGCTTTTTGTTTGCTTTTGTTTGTTTGCTTTTGATCTTGAAATAGTTATGCCTATGTACAAGGATAAGGGAAGTCATGTAGAAGTGGTTGGAATGGGAAGAAGGCAGTTGCTTATGTTAAAAACAGCTAAGGAATTGAAATTAGCTGGGGACAAATTGTGCCAAAATCAAGGCATTTACTTTGATTTTGGTCTTCCAGATAGTTTTTAAATGTCAAGGGAAGCAATAATGCCTTAAGTACCTGGGTGGTTTTTTTAGTTTTTATTTTTAGATAAGTATATCTTGTAATTTGAGAGAGTTGTACCTGGCAGCTTGCTCTGAGAGCAAAAAATCTCTGACGTATATATATCTTGTAATTAAAGATCAGGCGCAGAGCCTTCAGTTTGCTACACCTACTTTCTGTGGTTTTAATAGTTTCACTAACACCTTGAGTCTCCAAAAGGTTACTGGTATTTATTTTAAAAGTGAATTTTTGAAACATTTTGAAATGTTCTATGAAAAAAACTACACAAAGAACAGCAGTTTCATTGGCTTCCACCTTCATATGAAAGGCACCTTGTAAAGTAGTAAATGGTCATCGTGAAATTCTTCTTATTAAATCTTTTCCAAAAGCGCATAGTGAAGACGCTTCACTGCATTCTTCCCACTAGCCCTATGTCCTTTTGGAGAGGGACAGATAAAGATGAGCCTTTCTTTCTCTCCCCTGTTGCTATGATCCCACCAATCTACCAGCTTCATGCTGGGCTGAGAAAATGAATGAATGCAATTAGTCTCTCAGGAGTTATGGTCTTTGCAGTCTTACAGAGAGGCATGTGTAGTATACATTCATATATATATATATATGCATGTACACATTGAAATGTGTCATTAGAAGGTGGTGTGGGGTAGAGTAAATCATAACTGTTGTGTGAAAAAAAATCTCAAAAATGGCGTTTTTAAATTAATGAAGTCTTACAAATTTCCAAAATGAATAGTCCAGCCCCCTTCTTCCAGCAAAAGTCTTTTTTTTAAGTCAAAAATTGAAAAAGAAGTATTTGTAGAATCTGTGTTTTAATTCTCGGCAGTCTTCCCATTGTGCACGCTAGTAGTCCCCAGGTAGGTAGGTAGGTAGGTAGAGATGCAAGCAGGCAGATGTAAAAGGAAACAGAGACGATTGCAGGCATGTGTTTTGAGAACTCTCAGTGCTAATTAAAATACCTTGTTACTGCTTATTCCTAAAACAGTCTATCACTGGGCATTGTGCTGTATTGTTGAAATATTAGACTTTTAGAAAGCACGTAAAGTAGGCTGGTCATTTGGCGTTTGCAGTGCTGTGAAGCTGTACATCGCCTTAGAGAAAATGCTAACAAAGATACAACCTTTTCTGGAGAAGTAGGAGTAGACAGTAGTTCCTCCATGGCTGTGAAATGTGCCTCTCTTGCTTTGGCTCAGTGTTTGTCTTTTATATTTTTTAATGCAAAGAGAAATATTGCGGAACTGGGATTTGCTTCCTGTAATCACTCTTTGCTCTGCTCTTCAGTTCTGAGCATTGTTTTGAAAAAATGTCTTTAGCCTCATGATTAATCTAATCTTCCAGTGTTTCTGAATGGTGTAATTCACTGTTGAGAATAAAGGGTTCTGTTTTGTTTAAGTTTTCTTTGCACTTAAGCTTAAAATGTAGTCAGTCAGCAGCACACCA
This sequence comes from Dromaius novaehollandiae, assembly GCF_036370855.1. Lineage (NCBI taxonomy): Eukaryota > Metazoa > Chordata > Aves > Casuariiformes > Dromaiidae > Dromaius > Dromaius novaehollandiae. The sequence continues at coordinate 30,939,688 of NC_088130.1, forward strand.
ACATAATGAAATGGAAACGTTTGGTTTAAAATAAACAGACAAGTTATTGAAACTGCTTTCTGGTGATATTACAGCTATTGTGAGTAAACCCTAGTACTGTAATGTACTTCAGCGTAGCTGACTGGAAGAATAGACTCCTTCACATCTTAGAAGTCTTCCTGGCATTTTTGCATTCTCCCTATTCATTGTTCTCTCTACAGGCTAGATTGTAGTTGAGCTCATTTAAAATGGTGGGTAGCAGTTTATAGTGCACAAACATACATAGGTGTCTGAAATCCCCATTTTTAAGAAACGGAGCAAAAATTGTTACATTACAAAACCACAAATTCCCACTCCTACGCAATTTAAAAATTTGTGTTAAAATGAATTATTTTAAGATTCAATAAAAGGATGCTGTTCCGCCAAGACTGAGATTGTATTTTGCTCCTATAGGATGCTGTGGTTTCCAATAGAAGACAAATAACCACCTCCTTTTTTGTGTGGGGTTATCCCTTGTATTTTATTATTGACAGGTTGATAAAAATACATCGATAGATCCCAGTTTCATCAGAAAATGAGTTTGTTTATTTTTGCTGCAAAATGTAGAGGAAGTATTTGTTTGATGCACATGTTCTGTTAACTGGCATGCTAAGAGTTTTGTGGCCGTTCTTCTGTTTAAATGAATGACCATTAAAAATTATATCAAAATAAATCAACTAACAATAAGATATGCAGGAGTCCTGTTAATTAGCAAGATCTGCTTGAATTGCTAATACCAACTTCTTATAGCAAATTCTTCAATTCGGCTGCTTTCACTTGAAAAGCCTTGAAGATTATAATTCTTATTCTGTCACTTGTGCTGTAATCTGGTGGAAGAATTTACCTATCCATGCTGGTAGAAGATGTGGAAAAATGCTTTTAATCTGGCAAAGCCTGTAAGTACAGTATTAGTTAAATTTTACTTTTTACATTTTCTTTTCTGACATTAAATTGGCATATTAATTCAATAAGGAACTGTTCAATAATAATTACTGCAATAAAAATCTTTACTGCATGTTTATCACCGAGTCACTTGACTTTTTTTGTTTGTTTTGTTTTCATCAGACACTTAGAGCTGTTTTATTTGATATGCACCCTATTTAGTTCTTAATGACAATAATGAAATGATGCGGGAGTGCAGAGAGGAAATGGTTTGCTTGAGAATCATCTGATGAGGTAAAAAATGGGAATGTGAGATATGTCTTCTGTGACTCTGAGTGTCTGCTTAAACGTGTTTTTGTTCCCTTCTCATAATTAATATCTGGCCTCATGACTATTAAAAAGATGCATATTTTAATAGAATGTGTTTTCATGCCATAATTAATCTTCACTGTGTAGCATTGATATTCTTTATTCATTAAAAGAATATAACTTTTCCTGCCCAGATTATTTCAGTTTTTGCTTGTGGGTGCATATCGTCTGGTGGCGGGCATATTCACGTTGCATGTGAGTTGTTCATCAGTACTAGGTGAGCGTCACGGCCTTTCCCTAGTGAGCAGCAGTGAAACAGTACAGTTTTGCTTTTGTGGACTTCAAAGTAGTATTTTTCATATTCAGATTATGGTTTAGAAGAACTTCTTCCTTCCCTCTGCGCACATTTCTTATACCATAAAATCCCATGATTTAATCATATGGGGAACCATTAAGGACTGTATATTAATTTTTATTATGATACTATTATTGTACACAGGGTTTTAATTTATTTTTAATTTGCATTTGTTTTAATTTTATAAATAAATTTGAATATTTTATTTCAGTCTTTGCCTTTGAAACTGGAGCTGAAAATATTCTAAGTCATTGCATCAAAACTAAACAAAAAAAAATCCCCGATCTCTCTATGGTTAATTTTTTTTGGTTTTGGTGCTGTGTAAACAAAATACAGACTTTTTCTTTTTTTGTGAGGAGATAAAATAAGTATTTCAACTACTCGTAGATTTGATGATGATCTTTGTGACACAGTTGTTGGGCTAATAGGCTAGATCATCAGTGTTAGGTAAGGACTGCTGAGCGGGTTTAGTAACAGTGATGCTGGCTTCTCTAGAGTTGTAAAAACTGTTCTAAAGAAATTCACTAATTTTGTTGCTAAGCAAAAAAGCAGTTGCAATTTTTTTAATTGATACCAATTTTAAAAAACAGTTATGTATTCATACAGGCAGGACATTTATTCTCACATGTTTGGTGAGCAGGAGCTAACAAAGTAGGAGCTATCAATCCTACTCTCTTTCCCATTGTTTTCAGAAAAGAAGGAAATAAAGAGAGACTCTGGAATTTGAAAGTATTGACCTTCTGACATGCACACACAGCATGGTCATTGCGCTGCCACATAAAGTGCCTTAAGCCACCATAATGGCAAACTGCATTTTTGAAGTTACTGATATGAGAGCCAGCTGGATGGGGGATGGAGAGCCAACATTGACTCTGCAGCTATTTGCAAGTTTCCACTTTAGAGCCAGACAGCTTTACTTCTAAATTCCCAAACTTACCATTTAGGAATAATGTTGCTTTGTTCGCTTTAGCCAGGGATTTGTGACTGCTACATAGACTTAGTACCGTTTGGTCCAGAATTCAGTGGTCATTCTTCATAGAGATCTGCTTCACAGAGTAATTTCATTCATATGGTGGTGGGGGAGGGATGAGAAACAGCAAAGGGACATTCAAATATAGCATTCTTCAAGGAAAATGCACATCCACATTAGCTAGTCACTAAAGCTTTTTAAAGATGAAGGCAGAGATTTGGATCAAGTAGTTAAAAGCCAATTCAGACCCCTGTCTTCAGACTACATGTGATCTCCTGGATGGGCTCTCCATGCATAATCTGGAAAAGACCTAATATTTTATGTACTGCAACAGCTCTTTTCCTCCCTTTTTTGTATTTGTTTACAGTTATTGCTTCAATACACTTATACATCTTTTTATAGTCCTCTTGGGGATTAGTTTATTAAAAATTAGTGATCCATCACTAAGCGGGGTACAGTACAAATAGTGGTGCTCTCAAAAGAGTGTTTTTGTGCCAAACCAGAAGAAATAATAGGGATACAAAAGCTGCCAAAAAGCGTGTCTCCCAATTGCTAATTAATCAGGCGAAAAAGCACCTCAGCAGCTATAGTCGAATGTGGGACAGTTTATTGTAAATATTGAATACGAATATGTTAAGGGGACATAACATCTTTTTGTTTATACATCTGTGTAATTTTTAAAAAAGAAATCAAATAAAAATGTCAACTGTGTGCCTGAGTTGGTAGGATTTTCTTTTATGTTGATGGCATTGTCAGTGGATAGAGCTCTTTCAAAACACTCATGCTACTTCTGAGCAAAAAGCCCAATTTGTCTATTTATAATTCCTGCTATTTTTAAGGTATTGGTTATTAGTAACAACATCCATTACCAATAAGCGAAGCTTTAGAAAAGATACTTTAAAAGCTAACATCTTCAATAATTTGGGTTACAAGGTATGGGAGAGAAAGAACCATTGCTGTGAATATCTGGTATCCAAAGCTGCCAATCACTTCTGGCACAGCTCCCATCATGGTTGCTGTGCCCATAATTAAACGCCTGTCATTAGTGTATTTTTCCATAACATTTACAATGGAAAAGGCAAGGGGTCCTTGCAGAGCTATGGCTGTCAGGGGAACAATAAAAACTAATTACACACTCTGCTGTCACCATTGTCAGCTCTGCTTTTGGGGGGAAAGAACATGGAAAGTGTGTGCCTAATAATTATATATATAAAATTATATATATACAATACCCAATTGGGGAAATTCAGTCATAGTGAAGTGACATTTGCTTGGAAGTTTATTATTCCTGCCTTCAAAAGACCTTAATTCTAGGGTTTTATTTTTCCCTTCACTTATGCCAAAGTTGCATACACTTTTCCTTCTGCATTTCACTCACTTTTCCCTTTCTTTCTCTGTTGCACACTTTCTGGTGAACTGAGCTTTCCAATAAAATTGCTGGGATCAAAGCTGGTATTTGCCTGCATTTATTAAGTGGGTGCAAATCATCTTATCCTTTGTATGCTTTTGCTTGTGTCCTGCATAGTAAACTTGATAAAGAGGCTGAATGAAAGCAGCTAGCTCTTTTGGATTAGTATGCGGGTACACCTTTTTTCTGTTTTCAACCCAGGGCACGCAGACCATCTGCAGTGAAAGCCGAAGGTTAAGATTTTGGGGTGTGGCAGTAGTGGCTTAAGTGAAAGTTTGCTAGTTCTGTTTATCAATACGCAAACATTTTCAAATGTAAGTATAGGTACCTAATTGGAGAGTGAAATATCTGTAGGCTGCTTTCTGGAAAGACATTGAGAGAGTAAAGTCCATCTGTCACACTAATATTTACTAATGTTTTTTCTTTAGCCTGTAGGATGAATATTTTACTGACATTTTTGTAGCCCACAGATATAAGAAAGCATCTATGTTGAAGAGGCAGAATTTTGAAGATGTTTAGGCACCTAGAGATGCAGGGAAGAGCCGTGTGGGATTTTTGAGGCTGCCTGGTACCTAACTCTCTTTGACTGTATTTCTTTTTATGCTTTTGTGTACTTAAATACATTTCAAAAAATAGTCCCTAAAATGGATTAAGGAAAGCAATGTAAATAAATATCCTCATTTTTAAAAGTTGCTGAAATCAAGAGGAATTGGTGGGTGCTAATCAGTGGTGTTTGCATATATGTTCGTTCGTGTTGTATGCGTCAGTAGATGTGATAAGATCTAATGTTGGACTTTTTTTTTTAATCCCATCATTTTGTGCTTTATTATTGCAGCATTTTAGGCAGTGTTTAGATCCAACTCAATTGAAATAAAAAATATATTCTTTTATTGATTTGGGTGGTAGTGTCTTGTATTCACAATTTTATGATATAGCTCGTGAATAAGAATTTTAGTAGTTAGACTTGTATTTTTTTGTGGGGCCTCACATTCTGTGTCAGTCTAATCTAATGAATTTACACAGCAGCGTGGGACTATATATGTGTATTGGTGTTTGTACGATTGATTCCAAATAATTCCTTAGACTGACTTTTTTTTAACTTTTTTTTAACTTTTTTTTTAAGATTTGGGACCTTTATCTTGGAGGGGCTGAGGGGGTAAAAGCAAACCTAGTGGAATAAGTAATTACTTTGCCATCAGCGGGTTCAAGAATGATATCATTATACGTGGTTAGCAGAGAGTAGCAAGACTTCATATACACCATATACTGTGTACAAAAATTTCACATATGCTGGAAAAAAAAATCATAGAGTTGAGATAGTGAAAATGAAGTTAATCAGCTATAGTCATACAAAAACTACATTAACAGATACGTATTTTCCAAAGCACTATACTGCTCTATCCTAGATAAGACATTCTTTAAGAACCAGATGGATCTTGTGAATGTCCAGGTATGATAGAGTTGCTTCTTCATGGTAATATTTAAAACACTATATTCAGGAGAGTGTGGGTTTCTATTTTGTCACAGAATGCTAGTTCTCCTTGCAAATATAAACTGTTTAATATATAAGCCATGAAATTTTTTTACCTGTTTACCAAAATAGTGAGCAGGGATTCTTGTCCTGTGGCCTGTAAACTGTATCTTGAGGCTGCTAGGAGAATAACAGGGCAATTTGTCTTTAAGCATTTCATTTAATGGTGTTTCAAGTATTAAATTTTTGATTTCCAGTGGACTTGCTGATGCCTAGTGGCTATGAGATATAATGTAATGAGACGAAGACGCAACTTGCAGGAAATGGAATGTGTGTTTAATTTGAAAAGACAGATGTTAGTGAAATAAACCTGTTTTTCTTAAAATTGAGCATCATAAAAATATTAACACTCTAACTCTTAAACTGTGTCCATTGTGCGTATGCTTGAAGTCACATCATGCTTTGTAGTCTTTGTGTTGGTAGATGCAATTGCAGAATAGTGGGTCTAATTTAGTGTTATTTGTATATATTTGGAGCGAGTTGCCTTAAAGGATCCCAGAAATCTTTAAAAATCTTATTTGAAGTTGATTTTTTTATTTTTTCAAAAAATTCTGTAAATTTTCAACAGCCTTATTATGTTGAGTTCACAGACCTTTTGAAAGGATGCATACACAGTGTTACTGAAGAGTGTATGTATGTCTTAAATAGTCTCCAGACAAGCTCCATTTACAAAAATAGCAGGAACACTTCCTGCAGAGAACATCACTTTGTAACATGCTTAATAGCATAATTCTCATTTAAAAACATGAAATATAAATCAGTCTCTTAACACTTGGTACAGAAGTTGTATTGCAGGCAGGTTATTCCCTTCACTAACAAAAGTTCCATACATTTATTGAGGGTTTTGAGAGTGTAGAGAAACTCTTCATTAAAATAAACCAAAATAAAAATAATGTTGTTACTTCCAGTATCTTTAATCAAGGTGCTATGAAATTTCTCATTAAGGTTAAGATTCACATTATCATAACAAGTGACAGTGTAGGTGAAGAAGGAAAATTAATTAGAGAGGTAGATCATGCTTGTTTCTCATTATATTGTGGCTATTCACTGCATTTGAATTCCAAGTAAACCTTTTCTCTGTATCTGAATTATACAAAACTTACTTGCCAGGAACACTTGATGAAGAGAATCTCCATATTTGCAGTTTCTAGTGCAAAGCTCGATAGTTTGCTTTTTTAAGAAAAAGTTTTTTGTGATTTACAGCATCCCATAAATGTTACTTTTTCAGACCCTGTCTCTGACTGAACTACATTTTATAGCCCACTGTAAAAAGAAATCTCCATTTTCCATTTTTCATATTAGCTGTCTTGATTTACTGCTGATACAATGGCTGCTTTTAGAACAAAACATTTGGAAGAGTTTCATAAGTGCTTTATTTTAGATGTAGAGTTTTAGAGTTTTTATTGACCGAAGCACTTTTGCTTTTGTGACTTCTTTGAGTAAATCAGACTGTTGCAGTGCCCAATTAGGACTTGCACGGTGTTCTTTAGTTCGGATTTAGAAAAGAGGAAAGATTGCATCTACTTTGTTTCTGTGTGGTTATTTGCTTCAGAAAACTAGTACAGTGAATGCCTACAAGACTTGATTTTTACATTAGAATCAGTATTAGGTAGATTTAACCTAATCTTCATGAATTATTTGTTTTTTTTTCATATTGGAGAAGATGTACTGTTAAGAAAAAAATGTCCTCTGCTTTCCACATGTTAATCAAAATGACAGAGACAAAGCAAGTCTTGGGAGTTTCATAGTCCCAAAAGTGTGATGAGATACCTGCTTGAAATAGTTCTTTGGTTTTAAATTGAATGTACTGGAGATTAGTACTATTTCCTGTGGTTTCTGTTAGGGTTTAGTGCTCTTAATGGTTTTGGCTTGAGAAACAATCCCATTCAAATTTATCAGTTTGAAAGATAACTTCTCTTGCACTATCTACTTCTTGGTCCTATCACTGCAGTAATATTCTTATTGAAATAATATATCAGAAGCAAAAATAGTGTTTACACAAATCTATCCTGTCAATTGAGAAAATATCCAGGTAATACGGAATATCCCGATTTGTGATAACACAGGATTAATAATTATCTTTTTCTGTGTTATTCCATAGTGAATATGAGTAGACTGTAAGTGGTATTTCTGCAATAGTTATCTAAAGCACAAAAGGTAAAGGGAATAGTGCATTAACAGATATTCTGGCCAGATGCTGTGATATATTTGCATGAAATTCCCATTGAGTTTATTGGATTATTGAGGAGGTCTTAATTTCTATTTTTGAAGTTCAGAAAAGATTGAGGTAAGTATCAACTGTTAAATGGGTAGTTCTTCACTGTACCTCATTCTCTTCTATTCCTTTCAAAGCTATTTTAAAAAATAGAACATGATTAAAGCTCTCTAGAGAGATTTACCATCTCCTTCTTATTTACCACTTTGCAAAGTCTGTTTTATCTTCTCTTTCCATTGTTATTTACTGTTTCTTTTCATGTGTAAAACTTTTTGGTTCCATCTTAGCTATGTTTTGGGTTACATATTTATTTTGTATTTATTAAAGTTTATATATCCATTTATTAAGGTTTGATGTAACACTTCCTTAAAATTCTCACTTTGAGTATGGACTTGGGAGACTAATATGAAAAGTGGGTAGGAGATATTTTTTACAAGCTGGTTCTGGTATAAAGGAGCCTGTACTTCTTTGCGTAGGACTGGGAAGCCTCATAGCTTTCTTCTTTTGAACTACATTGGAAAAGCTGTTAGCTTTCAGCATTTCTCAGTTATTCATGAGTGTGATATCTGTTGCAGATGTATTTGTGTTTTTTTTAATTATACTGAGTGTTTAGGGGTTCTTTTGGTGCTTGCAAGCACTTCTGTTTTTCCTTTAAAATGAGAAGACCGGAATGGAAGGCAGTTGGGAATCCCATTTGTTAGCAAATTTTAAAAATCAAACAAATGCCGTAAGTAAAACAGTGCAACATTCTCAAACAAACCAACTCAAAAAATTAAACCTCCATGCATTTAAAACTGAATAAGTTGGGGGGAAAGGTAGTGATCTGCTGTTGCATGCCCTTTAACCCCAGGGCTGACATAAACTACAATTTTCAAAAGATTCCAACACTTCTGAAGTTAAAGCTGTAATTTCTCCTGTTTAAGCAGTGGCTTGTCAGACTCTCTGACTCAAAACTTTCAGTAAAAGTCAAACATAGGAAAGCATGTTCAGACAAGATGCCAACCATTCTAAGAAAAAAATCATATAGCTGCCTTTCATTTTGAACAGGTAAATGATCATTGTTAATCTGGTTGTACTTCACTCTCAGAAATGTTTTTTTGTATGTGTGGGTGGCTACGGGGAGGAAGCGGAAAAGTAGGGTAAAAAGGGGTAAGCTTGTACAAATGACAGTATGAATTTTCCACTAGGATGTTTCATTTGGTTGTGTTGCTTTTTGTTGCAGTTCTGCAAATTTCTGGAAATGGATGAATTCTTCTACAGAAGAATGATTGCAGTATTAAAAAAAACCTTGGCACTTACAAAAATGCTTATTTAAAAACATTTTATTGTACTTCTGTTATGTGTGAAGTTAAACATTTGTTTGTGCTGGTAGTAACTTCTTATATTTGACTTAGGTACTTAACGTGAAAAATGTCAATTCTTCACCCTTTTTCTATCTTTGTTCTCTCAATAACCTGAAAGTGTGTTTTTACTTGTGGTTTTTAAACATCAGAAAGTTGTATCTTTCTGTGCAAAAAAGGTGCATTGCTATAATCTATGAGTAGTCATGCTGTAACCTATGTGTTGCAAAGAGAAGAACAACAGCTTTAGATAGTTGATGAGGTGAGTGTTGTTCCATATTTCGTTTGCGTTGGTCACTTTAATTGGATTTGCATATAGTAGCAGTCTGATACATGATTTTCAAACTTTGTTAGCTTTAGGGCAAAGATGACTTTCCTAATTACAAATTGCTAGTTATTCTTGAAACCTAAGTTGTGGCACTGTTCAGTGCCTTCTTTGCCTATCCCCTTTCACTTTCCGTCTTCCTTTTTTCTTTTTGTTCTTTCTCTCACCATGATTATTTCCATGGAAAAGTGGTTTTGGTTGTAATCTGTTTACCTCCCCATTTTTGCCTTGTTAAAATAGGGTAACCTCTCGGGGTTCCCCACTGGTGAGTTCCGCTTGGAAGGAGCCGTAAAACAGTGGCTCCGAACTGCAGTAAATATTGACTGGGTCTCTGAGCTGAGCCTTGCTCAAATCTCCCTCTGATGACTTGAAAGGCTCCTATTGTTCCTCCTCAGCCAGCACTCCATAGCCAAGGCTGAAGTATGCATGCGTTAGGAAAGAAGAAAGGCAGGGGGGAAATTAAACAGCCAGCACGGCTGAACGCCTAACCGCTCGGTGTAGAGGAAAGGGAAGCCTCCAACAAAAAAGGGGCAAGAGCTTGCTGTGGGTTACAGAAAACTTTGCAGAAGTGGAGTGTCCAACATCGTCCGCCCTCTCTCTATGTGGGATGTTAGATACACGTAGCTGATAGCCTTAGCATTATTTGGGTAGGACTTGGGGATGGTGACAAGATGGGATACCAACTTTTCCTTTCTGGGAACAGCTGCTGCTGCTAAGGATTCTGTAATGCCTTATAAACAGCGAAGCAATGAGTGTGGATCTTGGGCAGCTCCCTTCCCCTCACTGGAAGTATTATATGGAAGTAGTATGAAGTATTTTGGAGAGTTTAACTGCTGCTATTCTGTTGCATGTAGCTGTTGCCTTGGCTGTGCAGGAAGGAGGGCAAGATGCAGGGGATGTAGTTTAATTAGGCCATGGCTTTTTATTAACTCATTTGGGAACACCGCTTGGCAATAAAACACAGACTGCAGATCACTGTGCTTTCCTAGGCCAATCCGTCCTCGTTGGAGAAGCTTCTGCTAGCCAGTGCTGGCTGGGTGATGGAGCCCCTCTCTAAGGCAAGCTGGGGAGCTGTTTCAGCTGTTAGGACCCTCCTGTCCCCTTTTCTGTTTTCCTAAGGTTATCAGGATGTATCAGTTCTTTACAGGATTAGCACCTGCGTTGGATGGATGGGTAATACTGCCTATTACATTATGCTCACCTGAATCAAATCTCTCTATGCATATAGATCGCTGACTTGCTGTGATGAAAGTAAAATTCATCTCACCAGGCTTTCTGACTCCCTCCTCCCCCCCAGAAAAAGCCTTCGAAGAAAAACAGAATTAGCATTGTAGCTGCTGCCAGTCTTAAAAATCATTCCTGCTCTGATTCATTTTTGCTTCTAGATAGGTACTTCTTGAATGTGGTGAGAGAGATCTGTCTCATTAATTTCACACTGGTCAGCTGTCCTCATCCCTTTCACTTGTATTTTGTCTCAGTAATGTTCTTCATTCCCTCCTGTCCTTCAACCCAGATGACATAAGGAAACTTCAAAGGAGCCATGACCTCCTTTTCTTCCTATTGGCAAGACAAAGCCATACCCTCTGCGTTTAAGATTAGGGAAATGGCAGTGTATCTATCTCATTATTGTAAAGCATATTGGGATATTTTGAATATGAAAGGAGCTGTATAAAAGCAAATTCTATTTACGCCCCTCAGATGAGAATAGGATTCATCTTGTTTCTGCACTAGCCCTTTATTTAGGAAGAAGTGCTTGACACCACATTAATAGAAATGAGTTTGCACTGTGCTTTACTTGCACTCTCTAGCAGCAGTAGAGCAGGCAGAAACTCAGTCTTCAAGGGTGGGGCAAGTAAAAGCAGGGATAGGAATTATCTAAAATATGAAAGTACTGTTGATAAGAAACTTCAAGTACAGTGACTTATAACTAGCAAAAGCATTACTTTTCAAGCTCATATAGTACAGCACTGTCTATTTCAAAGCCAGAAAAATGGACTTTTGATAAATAATGAGGTAGCACATTATTGTAAATTACTGCAGAGGGATGTGATCAAATTTTAGTTAACCAGGATCTTCATTTGGCTAGAGGTAACTATTTTGGTGTGTGGAATACTTAAGGATATAAAACCTGTTTGTTGGGTTTAACTATATAGGGTTTTTTTCTTCCCCTCTAAACACTTTTTTTCTAATGTGAATACTCTATGTAAATATTGTATTCTGGTTGCCGGATCTTGTTCAAGTTTCTCTATCTGTTCTAAGATCAGAATACATAATTGAGGCATCTGTAGATGTGATACGCGATAGGGGAGTTTGTGATTTTTTTAATGTAGTAAATATAAACTTTTTGTTTTGAACTAATACTTAAACACATAACAGATTTACATCATGTTAGGTGTCCGGTTTTAACCATTGCTTATGTTTTTTTCTGCCTTTGGAGTTTAAACCAACAGCTGGAAAATATGTTTTACTGAAAACCATTGCCTCACAAACACTAACTTGCAAAAGCTAAACATCATTAGAAAGAATTTTGTGTATGCCTCAAATGCAAAGTGACTTTCAGTAAAACTGGTATGAGGAAACAGAGTAACTGGACTCTGTCTAGGCCATTTATATATATATAAAGCAAAGGATATGTACGTCTGCTTCTCATTTGTTTGTTTGCTTCTTTGTTTTTCACCTAACACAAATTTAATATTATGATTGATATCTTACAGGCAGGAAAATTTAAGAAATTCAGAGTTACTGCTTTTGCAACAACTGGAACACTTCTCTCTCTTGCATGAACCCTAAGATTTTCTTTTAACTTTAAACATGCGTATATGGAATAACTTTTCTTTCTACAGTGCAGTATGCTGTGTGGCCAGGTTACAACTGCTGTGAAGTTGCATAATTTAAAATCTTTGATTTTGTGCAGGTATGATATCAAACAAATGTCTCCCACTACAGCTGTGTATGAGTTCTCTCTTCAACTATTTTCTTGATTACGAAAAATGTTTTTTGACACCTTTATTGCAGTGTTCTAGTATCCAGGTGCCTTCACTCATTAAAGATAAGTTATTTGGTACATGTTGTATTTCACATGAAGGAATCATTATTTGCTTGGTTGTGCAGGTATTTATTTACAGATGGATATAAACACACTTATTCGTGGCAGTTCTTGTGTAGCTTCAGAGCCTGATCTAACGGAATGGAAATCTTTGGCAGTTTTGAGTGGGAGAACATGCAGGTCCCACTCAGTTCACAGTGGAGTAAATGTGCACCTGCCATTCAGATTGATAAAGGACTGATTGTTTAGATTGGAGAACAACACATTGTCAGACAGTGGTACTCTGGGCAATACTTTTTTTTTTTCTCACAACCTGATACTGATTTTTCACTGCTATATTTTAATTACAAAGAAAGGATAATATAGGACCTGAAATAGAGGACAATATACAGCTGTATTTTTTAATTATGATATGTTTCAATTATTCTTGGGAAGTATTACTGGAATTGCTGCTTTTACACACACTGAGGAGATTTATATGGTGACTTACACCAATGGAATAAAAGTTCTTACCAAAGTTTTTTGTGTGCCCCTTAGAGTACCTGTTACACTTGCATATGACAGTAAATCTACAAGCTAAAGTAATATATTTCTCAGAATACCACAGTACCTCACTCCGACCTTTGGGAGGGTGCATCAGTAAAAGTTCTTTTTGAAGGACTAAAAATTGCTTCTTTATAATGAAGAGCCTACAACGTGCAGTTTTTTTTGCATATTACACCATTATAAAATATTAAAATGGTTCTACTTAGTAGGGCATAAAAATATGAACCCAGCTGGTTCATAAGGGTCCATTGTAGTCTATAGTCTCTTATCTGAACTACAAGTTCAAATTACTGTAATTTATGCAATTTTTGTAAACAGAGTATGAAATTGCTCATTTGATCTGTGTGGATGTTAGCTACAAGTCCAAATTCTCCTTAAAATGTAAATGCTTAGAGCAGAATAGTCACTGATTTGATACAAGCATTATTACTAAAAGTTGTAATAATTCTGTCTCTTGGAATAGCAGAATTGGTCCAGTCTTAAAATTAGGTCTGTCCTTGTGGTGCTCTGTGTAAGCTTCTGCAGGTATGATTCATCAGCACTCTGCCTTGATGGAGAATATGGAGAATGATACACACTCAAATATTTACATTTATATGTGAGCGCTACTATTATTGGTCATTTTTTTTCTTCAAAAAAACTTCTGAAATTCTATTCATTATTTGTAAAAAATACTCTGAACGTGTTGCACAAGTGCCTATCTGTTCAGGTGCCTCTCTAAAGTACACAGACATAGCAGCATTCTCTTTAGAAAAGCATGAAATAGTAGAGGGCTGGTTTTATTCATGTTAATTAAGGTATTGTGATGTTTGTGCTTAAAAAAAGTTTAATAAACTTAACATTTATAAAGGCTCTGTCATTTTGTTAGGAAACAAGTAAAAGTGATCTGATTTCTCAACCTGAACTTTTACTTGAGCACTCAGCTTCTGACATACTGAAAAAAAAGACATTTTTTTCAAATACAGATTTTGAAAATATAAAACAGAACCTCAGAATACAATAAAATGCAATTTCCAGACAGAGAATTGGAAAGTTGTTTTGTCTTTAGGGCCTTAGGTGGTGAGTTAACATTCATAGTAGTTGAAAAATAAATGTAATAGTGTTCAACTTTATTATGCAGATTTTTAAATTCTGACCTCTAGAATTTTATTTGCAAACCCTGTGTAAGCAATTGTAGTTTTTGAAGATACTCAAATTGCACCATCAGTTTCAGTTTTGAGTGCATTTCTTATACTAAACATACAGTAATTGACCTATGAATATCAAACTATTCATTTTTTTCACAGCCTCTGTTTTTCAGATAGGTGTTCAGTAATGTCTTTTCAACAGCTTGTCTAACTAATTGTTGAAATGAGAGAAAGCTTTCACTTACTTGGTGAATTATAAAACACACACACAAAAATCCCTGCACTTTGGAAGGGTTAAAGCTTTTCATGAAGGTTAATAGAAAATAAAGAAGTGTAGCAATGTAGTGTTTATCTGAAGAATTTGAGCCAAGTTGTCTATTTATCTCTAATGGAGGATGACAACGAAGGATTTAAGAAGTCATCCCACTTATTGTCTTCAACACAAAAACCTTCCGCCTGCATCTTTCAACTTGCTTCACCACTTCTGAAGGAGCCATGGGCAAACTGCTGAATTTTTATTAATCAGCTTAACCTAATGAGATGAAAAGACCTTTTCAGAATTACAGGGAGAGAGACATGCACATACAGAGAAAGCTGTTTTTGAATGCTTTCACATCTAGAAATTTTCTTCGCACTGGTTGGGAAAAGACTGACCTCAATTCTGCTTCTGGCTCCCTCATCTACCTTCCTGTTTCTTAATTTTAGCCTTTCTGTAAGCATATGCTCATGAGGTATCTTCCCCCTCTCTCCCCCCACTTCAGGGATGAGCATAAAGAAGACTTAATGAGGGTTTGGGGTGGAAATACCTCTGGGAACTGAGGCAAGAAAGCCTAAGCTGCTACAACACGACTCTTCTGATGGAAGCCCTGTTTGGATAACTTGCTTCTTCTAATTTTTTCCTTTCCCTCCCTCCCCCCAGCTCCCTCTGCTTTTCTTTCTCTTGTCAAGCCCACTTCATAAACGGTAGCAGCTGGAGATCTTTTTAGTGGCATTCAGGGATTACTGCCCTTCAGGATTTTAATAAGCCCTACTGCCTGAAATGCCTGTGCGGGTGCTCTCTGAGACAATTACCATTCAGGGCTGGGATTGAGGGCCCTTCATGGCCCAGATGGCCGCGGCCCTGCGCACGGACAGATAGCATTCCCCAAACAACAGATCAGTGGAGCAAAGAGAGGGTTTTTTTTTTTTGTTGGGTAGGATGAGGAGTGGGGAGAGGGAGAAAAGGGATGGAATAAGGGGGTTCTATCACTTTCCAGCTAATCAAAGCAAAGTTTGCTCATCCTCCTATACATAACTGGATTTAAACTGTGACCTCTTGAGAAGCGCAATTTGAGGTTGCATATCCCTATTCACTGTAAGGCAGCTGCAGTCTGTAATTTAAAAACACAATACCCCTGATAATGAGGAGTATTTTTTAGCTGCCCCAGAGAAGGATAAAACTTGGAAAGGCCTAGAATGAGGTCCCTTCTTACTTTAGCCCTGGGAACAGGACAAAAATTGCAGTTTGAACTGATCAGTAGCTGTGGATGTTCGGAGGGAAAGACTGGAAAATGCAGCTATTCACACAGGGCAAACTTTTAGTCAGGAGGAACTGGGCATTTTGCTTTGCTTCTACCTGCACAATAGCATGGTTTATCGAAGTGTATGGGAATGAAGTGGTGGGCTTCTGAAGAAACTTCCACCTTGGCTGAGTTTTTAGCCCCTGAAATGAGAAATGCAGAGTTCACGGGAGAAAGTTTGGGGTTGCTTTTGCAGTGAGCACTCCTCTGTGACTAAGTAGAAGAGGCTTGTAGAGCTAATTTTGCGACAGCCAGAGCTTTTTGGTCTTGCAATCCTGTGCAAAGGGTGGGAAATGTTGGCTTATTAGCTGAACAGCTGTTCTCTGTCTGGATGGACAGACATTAATTTTTTAATCCTTGGACCCCCTGATGGCAGAAAAACCCATTTGTGCCTCTTCAGATTAAGGTTAATATTTATGATACAGAGCTCAGTTGCTGCCCACTTGCTTTTGATTTCTACAATGAATACTTCATTCTTTTAAATCATATTTAATAGGAAAATAAAATGCATCATGTCATAAAAGGAGAGAAATTGCCTTAAATAGAAAGCATACAGCTGGACTGTCTTATGGCTGAACAGTTTGGATGAATGGGACTAATTCTGTAGTTATTGATCTTGAGGCTTCTCCCATACCCCAGTAAGCTGTAGCAAGTTAATTTGTGGAGCTGTTGAAACTCCAAAGTTTAAGAAGATTAGTTGATTGCTTTTCTAGAAAAATAATAAATATTAATTGGTGGTAGAATTTTGCAGGGCTGATAATGTATATGTAAATAGCTCTACTTCATAAATGGTTGATTTAAAAGAATTACTCCAAAAGGAAAGTAGGATGGTTATTTCTTACTCTAGAAGGTGTGGAGATGGGCGTGGCAAGGAGATAGGTCCTCCTGCATGTATTAACACTACTGAATTCATCCTCCTTCCCCTGAATATTCAGCTGTAGTTGTTTCTTAAAGTAGCTGTACTGAGCTCTATTGAGGTGGCTTAACCAACTCTGTGGTTAAGAAATCATTTGTAACAGTAATAGCAATGCAGGAAGACAGTCCGTTCACTTCAGGATGCTGATGTTTCATTAGCCTTTTTCAAACTGATAAGCATGGTTGCTCAAATATACTCCCATTATGAAAGTGAATGAACAGTTTTGTTTCTCTCCTGCAGTCCTGTCAGAGGGTTTTTTACCCTGCACTTAAGTGTTATTAGGATAACAACATTATACACAAATAAATAAAACTTTCGTAAATCAGAAAGGACTTAACTTTAGTAATGGATGCTGATTGTTGACATGCTAACAACTCTGGTATGAATTGCCAAGTGAGCCAGCCGCTGTAAAGCACGCAGCAGTTTCTAATTGTGGCTGGTATTGGAACAAATTCTGCTTGCCTTGCTTTCATAAGTAGACTCATTATTGAAGTGATTGCAATGATGATTAAACTGGATAAGGCGAGTAAACTTTGGCCAGTGTTAGGAAATACTACTTTCTCAGATACTATATTTGAGCCCCCAAATTCAGCTTAGATGAGATACAGCATTATAAATTAGAATAACTTCCTTAACATTGAAGCTTGAGTCTTCTATTCAGTTTGAATTGATAACACTGAAAAATTTGAGCCACGGACTGTATGTGTGTCTATATGAACAGTACTTGAAACAGTCTGTTATATGGTCCCTTCTGAGTGCATCCAGAATACATACTGCTGCATTGCAGCTATGGGTTGTGGGATGTGTCATTTCGTGGCTGGAATATCTAGGCTTTTATTTTGGTAATAGAGATGTTTAATATTACATCTAATAGAAATTATATTCTTCAGGAGAATTGGTATGTTTCACTGATTGTCCTAGAATTGGGTGAATATAAGACTGGATTAATAGTGTCATGATGAATCAGGCTAGAACTTTGGATAGGATATGCAGAAATATTTAGAACATCAGTACAGTGTTCATTTGCATAAATGTAGCATTAGACTTGTGTTACGGGCTCTTGTTCTTGACCAACATGTTGAATCATTTCAAGGTACTTCTGGTTTCTGATACGTGTGATGTATGTCAGGAATGCTGCATTTTCAGAATGACTTCTGGTCCGTAAGTTCGTTTAAGTGCCATGTTTGTCTCCTCATCCCTTAATTAGAATTTTTGCATTTTTCCCAAGTAATAACGTGTGCCATGAGATACATGATTGGATCCAAATGTCATGAAGATATGAAAAAATTAGTTTTCTTTCATTTTTTTGACTGTTCTGTGTGTTTTGCAACTGAATAGTTGCAGAAATCAGTGTGGAAATATTTGCAGTAGGTTTAGATCATCTGGATAAAATAAAAATAGAAAAAAGGTGTTGATAAGTATTACCATAATCTGTAGGTAACATTTATGAAACTTAACTAGCAATTTTGAATCTCCTCCTAGAGGAAGTAATAGCTTAATATTCAAATACAAATTATTTAACATGTTTTTCCTTCAACTACTGTTCTGTTAAATACAGAATCACATTGTATAAGTGCTAAAATACTAGGTAATTTTACTTCAGAACTTCTAAAATTTTGGACTTTTGTGTCTTTAATGAAGTCTGTAGTTTTTATCTTTCTGATAACAGAGAAGGGTGTTGCTATCTATCTGTCTCAGTGAGCATGTCCAGACCATGCTGTTCAGAGTGCTGTCCTGCAACATAATCCGATATGCTGTAAATGGCTGATATATTTAGGTGTCCTTTAGTGAAATGAGATGATAATGTTAGTCTCAGTATGTGGGAAAATTAAGGGAATCCTAAAAATACAGTAGAATTTAGTGGTTAAAGCATCAGTCTTTTTCAAAGACTTTTAGAGATGTAGTTCCCCATTTTTAGATTACAGTGGATTTGTTAGATTAACAGCGTTTTTCCATTTTATGAATGAAACCCATTTTCCTCATGGAAAAAAATGAGGAAAATAATTTTTAATAACATGTACAAAGATAGAGGGGAAAACTGTTTCAAAGACTTCATAAGAGTAGAAGTTTCCTGATAACCAGTTTAGGCCCTTGATATTGGACTTGGTTTTATGCATCCGTGAACAAAAGGCTCTTAATTGGTGTTTATTCACTCCAAGTGTCCCAAACAGTAAACAGGAATAAAAGTGTTCAGAAGTGTCTGCACGTCATTTCCTCACAACTTGCCATGACTCCCTGGTGCTTCTGGTTTTGTCGGATTATTAGTCTGTGAAGGAAGAGATAAAGCATTTCCTTGTATTGAATTTGAGCACGCTCTGTGCTTTGGGCTGAATGAAATATTAAAGGCTGTTTGCGATCTCACAGATGAGTAGGGCAGGCAAAGTTTCGCACGCACATGGCAGGCGGAGCGGGGGGCATGAGGTTGAGATATCACAGATTCCTGAATTTAGGTGATTTGTTCATGGTTGCTGGTAATACTTCCCTCCTGCAAACAAGGAGGTTCCACTCACATGGTTTTAACTGATTTTAATTATTTTTCTAAGCATCTGTGAACCACATCTACTTGTTAATCTTTCCATTAATTGTGGCTACTTAAACCACTCGGTAAGTACAGTAAACTTCAGTAATTGTAATGAACTCTCCCAATCTATCATTCCTGACACTGGGAGCCTGCAAGAGGTGCTCCTGAGAACGGGAGGACACGGTGTTTTACTCCCGCCTGCATCGACTGAACAGGCTACTTGCAGTTGGGAAGGAGGGCAATAAATGATGGAGTACACTTGGGGAAGCAAAACAGTTTGGGATTGCCATGAGGTGGATAAAATATAAATGGCTGAGTGTATCATCTTTCTTTATTTTTCATTTTTGTAAATATGTATACTTTTTATACTTGCTTACATAATAGCATACTATCATTACATTCACCCACATGTAGCTCGTCCAAGAAGGATTTCCACAGTGTTGACTAGCATTTTTAATACTGTATAATACTTCACAAATGATGATTGTCCTATAGAGAGATTTTGTCCATGGCAATCCTTCTTGATTAAAATTACCTTACACATTGGCTCGCTGCTGAGACCATTCATTCCATGGACGGCTGGTTTTGCAAGTTCGGCCTTATCTGTCAGTCTGTCTATGTGGAAGTGAACTGAAATGTATCTATATTACTTAATAAGAAACTTTGTCTTAAGTATAGGGAACTCTCTCACTATGAGGCTGTCAGTTACCTAAGGCTTAAAATCCATGATAATTACCATGTCTATAAAATGCCTCTCATTATGGCACATAAAATGCTTGGCTGCAAAGAACTGCTGTGTGAAGATTGTTTGCTGCATAAAATAAAACTCCTGGGTAAAAAATAAATAAATAGGCATTATATTTGGTTTCATTTGCACATATTTTGATGAAGGATATATCCAAGTTGTCTGGCTGTGGTACAGCAGCAATTTAATGCTTTCACTCTTCACCACAGAGGAACTTAGTGGCGCTACTGCAGTCTTATGGGCCCTTCTAGTCTATTACAAACAAATGTGCTGGCCCTGGGGGAAAACAGTACACAAGGAGTTAAGCCAGGCTGTTTGCAGTAGATCAATACTGGGAAAGCATGCAGTAAGAACCTAGTAACCTTCCGAAGAAGTTACTTTGAAATATTCATACAACAAGAAAGGTGCAAATCCCCCTTTTTATTTGAGGGGAACTTAGCAACGATGCACCTAACAGGGGGAAATATGAAAACGCTTTTCCTCAATTACCAGCGGTTAGCTCAAAGCAAGTAATGAAATCATTTCAGAAAATAACTGCATGATTATTTATTGACTTTGGCCACATTGATTTGCTAAATCATATGGATGCTATTAAGGTTTGCTGTTTTAAGCAACAACACCCACTGCCCCCGCTTCCCCCCTTTCTTTAAATTGACATGGTCAAATCCCAGTACATTTTTGAAACCACAGTCTTAAAGAGCATGTATTTCGGTTGTATGTGTAATGGTTTCTTATTTCTTAAAACTGTCCCCTCGGCCTTCCCCACCCTTTGTATTTTGGAGTATTTCTGTGTAGTATAACCCCCATCTAAGTTATGAAACTATGAACTGTATTACTGTATATGTGCTTTTTGTTCAAAACTCATTTAACTGGAGCATGGACTATGTTTTTCAAGTGGAAACGTTCCATGTATCCCATATTACAATGTCAAATTATTAGTGGATTTTCAAAGCAAACAAAAAATGTAATTTAAAGCCATCTCTCTCAACTGCATGTTATTATAAAGATTCCCTGGTTGTTTTATAATAACGTGTTGGAGCTATCCCACATCTTATTACTGTGAACAACTGGTGACAGAAATGCTGAATCATGCAAGTGATATTTTAGAAAACATGAAGTGTACTTAAGCTAATCCAGTGATATTTCAGATTTGTTCCTTAGCTGTTCCTTAGCTTCTGAGCAAGGCCCTGTCTTGAGCTCTACCTGTGCATTTTGAAGGAGGTATCGGGGGCTTGGTCTGTTTGTGAGGTAGCTCAGAATTGCATACTAAAAACAGAATGAAAGCAGTCTGCTGAACAAAAGTTGGAAAATCTGGTATCTGTGTCTAAGTGGCAACAGAAATGTACTGAAAGGCCTATCAGAGGAAAATGGACTCTGTGTTGTTAATAGTACAAAATCAGTTTTTCCAATATGCTGCTCCTTATAGAAGCAGGTTTCTCTTCCACTCTTAAATAGCCTAAGGTTGTTTTATAGCACCTTTTATAACTTGAACATTGCATTCTCTGCCTGAAGACCCATTTTTAACCTTTCCTTTCAATGAGTTAGAGGTGAGGGAGGCTGTGTACCTGAGGTGTAAACAGAGCTTGCCAACTTCCCTGGACCATAGACTTTGAAACTCAGAGTCTTCCTGCATCTGTGACTCTTAATGATTCTCTTTTCCAATTAAATAATTCTCAGAAATTTTTTTTAACCCTCTCTGCCTTTAGACCAACAGCAGCATTACAGGCTGAATTGTGCAGAAGCCCTCCCCATCATCTTATGGGGGATTTGTCAATATGTTAAAAAGCCGAGCCCTCCCAAGGCTGCATTGCATCCCGCCAGCCTCATATCACTGGTAGAAGCAACATGGCATGCAGGTGTTTAAATTATTTACACTCATAATTGTCCTTTACGTTACATTGCTGAGCCAAGCCTCTGTTATTCTAGTGCATAATTGATGGTGCTCAGTAGTGGAAAAGTTAGAAAAGCAGAAGTAATGTGATGCGAAAGTACAGCGAGGCAGCTCCAGCTGGCACGTCCTGTCTGGGCTGCGCTGCCCGAGCCGGCCCACCAAGGACAAGGTAAGGCAGCAGGGCCAGGGCTGGCCTCTCGTCAGGGGTTTTAATTAGGATTTGGGAGGCAAAGGATGTAGCACTTAAGATTTCTTCAGGCAAGCCGTGTGACCAACATGGACTTGAAAGTTGTAAGAGTTTGTCGCAAGACAACTCCGTAAAGCTTTCAGAGGAATTAGAAGTCAGTATTCCCAAAAAGAGGTCGTTTACAGTGAATTTTGCGTGGTTTTGGGTGGAGTGATGACTAGTGTTAGTGCATTTTATGGCGAAAGGGACTTAATGCTGTGGTAATTCTAAAACAGGGAATCGCATAAGCAGATATATTTTATAAAGGCTGCAGACCTTCAGAAGTTTTGATCATTTTACATTACACAAGAATCTCTGACACACAAAAATAATGCACAGACTGCCAGATTTTGGAAGGACTTTTGTAATATTTTTGGCTACCCTGGATGGAAATTAGTACAATACAAAATACATCCAAGTATTTAAAATTATAATTTTTGGTATTTTCAGATGCTTCTGCTAATGTATAAGCAATGTACTATCTTCTTTCTGACATAAACATTGAAATCTTTCCTAAGGAATGTACTTGATTTACAAATACGGAGTCTATTTATAAAGATTTCTTCCTGTCCTTCTTCCCTCCCTTTGTTTTGTTTTTTATTTAAAGGCAACAGTTTTATTTTTCCTTCTCTCAAGCATACTACATGTATGTTTTTTACAGTAACACTCTTCACACCATGATATGACAGAGTAGAAAGTATTACTTTTCCAATATGAAAAGAAATAACCTTTTCATTAAAAGTAATAATATGATTGTTGTTTTGCACTTTGGTCTGTATCTAATAAAGTCTGTAAAAATTTAGTATTAAATTATTTTGGAGCAGCAGCAATTCCTTTGTTGCTAGTTTTTCTAGATGAATTGCCAAAGAACTGGCACATTGCTTGATTGTTATCATCAGGATAAAAAGTGGAAATGTTTCTGAACTTTTTTTGTTTTTCTTCCTATTTCACTGAAGAAACAAGGAGGATGATCAGAGTAATAGACTAAAGGTTAGTCAGGAAGTTATTGTCATTTCTATTATTGGTCTCTAGATACTTCAAAATTCCTCAGTAGCAGTATTTGTCGTCGAGGAAAAGTGCTGTTCAGCCATGTGGTGTAGCTGTGAGCAGGCTTGTGGTTTAACTGGCAATGAATAGCGCTAATGAACGGGACTTTCTCCACTATTGTGAAAATAAGAGCTGCAGCTTGCGTAAGCACTCGTGGTGTAGCTGTAAGGAGGATACGGGACCCGGGACGGGTGACTGAAGTCACGAGACGTTCGTATGTGTCCTGATTTGAATAGAAATGGCTCCGCTTCTAAGAGTTCAAGCCCTTGACACAAATGCAGTGTTTTCAGCCACTTGAACTAATTATATATTTTCATACTGAGTAACACACGCTTTTTGTGTGCGTGTTGTAAATGACCACGCACTATTTAACTAAACCTCTGCTTATATTACCTTCATACACAGAGGTAGTGCTAATGCAGGCATTTGCATGCTAAACGCTCCCTCTGTGACAATTCTTCAGGTGATAAAGTGGCTAATAACTTTTATTATTATTTCTAAGCAGAGAAAATGAATGTTTCATCCCCATTCATTGGTAAGAATAGTGCAGAGATCCCAAATCAATTCATCCCTATGCTTTAATAACCTTGTCTCATTAATACTTCCTATATTAATTCTGCCAAACAAACAAACAGCAAGAAAAGAAAAAAGAAATGAAGGAAATCACACAAAGATTATTATGACAATAAAAGTGACAAAAAAGGTACAAAATGATATTTCATATAGAAAAGGCAGCCTTGTAACATTTAATGAAGCAACACAAATCCTTACAGCTTCTTTGATGATGGTGCTGTAAAATACCTTAATAAGCTATAAAGAAAGGAACCTATGTCCTGTTGAAAATAATGACTGCTGCAAAGTCCTGTGCCACAACATTAAGGAGGCAAAAACAGAGAGAAGAGTAATTGGACGTCAAAGGAAAAAAATCTCTAGCAACCTATTTGCCCAAGTGCTGTGTTAAGCAAGAGCTATAACGAAATGGTATTAAGAAGCGCATTTAGTCAATTAAAACACATTTTGAAGGACTTGCTTATGTGAAATTTGCACACTGAAAGTTACTTTTATTGGTGTGTTTTGTAATTCTATGTTCTAGAATAAGGAAATTGTTTTTTAAGAAAGGTAAATACAATTTGTGCATGTATAGCTATCTATATACATACATGAGCATGTATTTGTGTGTATAATTATTATACAAGCTTAACATTTTTGTACCCTCTTTCTGTACCACAAATACATGAATATCAATGCCT